>NC_045766.1:7068333-8390000 GCF_008692025.1 Phocoena sinus
AACAGTACCTTACTCATAGAGTTATTTCAGGGCTTAAAGAGTTAACATATCTTTTTTAAAGTGCCTTTAATTGTGTGTGGGTGCTCAATTTATGTTAATTTTTCCCATGAAAGTGAAAAGTGCTATGAATTTCCAGGATGCTCAGTGGTGTAAAATATGCGGGAGGAACCCAGATTTAAGGTTTTCCAGCAACCTGTCAAATAATTGAGTGGTTCTTTGTGGAAATAACTTCTTGATGGAGGAAATTCAAGAAATATTCAAGAAATGCCTGCTACATGCAAGCACACATTGGTTCAGATTCTTCCTAAATGTTCAAAAATGAAATGTCTTCCAAAGGGTTAAAAATATACCAAGAAAAACGCATATTGCTTAACAACTAAATGTTGAACGCTTCTTGGCAGGTTCTAAGTAGAGGCTCATTCTTCTGTATGGTTTTAGAAGCACAACTGTTCTGCCACTTAAATATTTTATTTGGAAGGGGAGACCTCTATTTACAATAAACACTCAGCAAAGAAAAGAACTGATTCTGCTCCAAATCCAAGGAATTAAACACTGATTTCAGGCTCTGTTAATATACTTATGGGCTCAGTGTTTGGAAGCCCCACCATCTGTAGAAAGTATGTAGTAATAATCATTCATGGCGTTTAAACTGAGTACTGAGAACAATTTTATTTCATTTATTTTAACACTGCTTTCCTTAATTAAGTGTATGATTTTAACTTTGCTTAATTATAATGTGTGTAAAGCACTTAAGGTAAGAGAAGTAATATGTTCAGATCATTTAGCATTCTAATTGTACATTATCAATAAAATGAATTACTGGATTCATTGTAGCATTCATAAGTGTTGTTGGAAAGCCCTAGTCTACGTCTGAGTCATCATAATTTCAAAGTCTCATTTCAGCATAGGAAAATACTTCTAATTTACGTAGTTCAAAAAATACAACCCTAGCTCTCGTAGTTTTTCAGTTTTCCAAAGTTATTATTGTCTCTCTGTCACTGGTTATCATTTTCACACTGGTGAAGAGTGTTTGTGACTGTCAGGCCAAACCATTCCATCTACTATGAAACTTTGACTGAAGAACTTCTATATCCAGGTCAGTCTGGAAATTATCCTTCACTTTTCCTTTTTATTCCTAGCAAATTTGATGTATATAATTCTTAAAGTAGCATGCTAGGCCTACTGCTGAGTCTGTGGGAGGTTCTTTTTCTTTGCAGAAGAGTTTTGTATAGAATGCATTTTGTAAAAGATCATGTTAATATCAGGTTTTCAGAGGAGGCTCAACACTCAGGATCTTACATGAAAAGTAAACAGACCTCAAATGAAAATGCATTTTTATAGGTTGCCTGGCTTTCTCTTTCCCTTTTTTCTTTATCTTTCCTTTCCTTCCCCCCTTTTTTCCCTCCTCCTTCCTTCCCCTCCTCTCTCTCTCTCCCTCCCTCCCCACTACCTCTTTCTTTGGATTTTGGGCAACCTTGCTGTCCTAAGGTCATCATTTCTGGTTTCTTTAGTCAAATACTTTGCAGTGCCTTCAGCGTCTACAGAGGGACTGTGCTCTTCTGCTATAAAAGGAGACCAGAGCTCAGGCTTCGGGTAGTCTTAGCTGCCCTACTCCTCTCTCTCACCTACTTATTGCCTTGGAATTTTCCAGTCCTTGCTATAAGTACACTGGGTTGTGAGTGGCAGATGGCAGGGAGAACAGAGAGTGAGAACAATTTTCTAAATGATGAATTGAAATGGCAGTGTAAAGACACCTTAAAAACAGCGAATTTGTGGGTCCAATAACATCATGTCAGGGTAGTATATACAG
Source organism: Phocoena sinus (assembly GCF_008692025.1). NCBI lineage: Eukaryota > Metazoa > Chordata > Mammalia > Artiodactyla > Phocoenidae > Phocoena > Phocoena sinus. The sequence goes on from NC_045766.1 coordinate 7,070,144, forward strand.
GGTAAGAGGACCCAAGGAAAGCCTTGGCTGTTAAGAGTTTCACTCTACCTCTTTCGTGGCAACAATGCCTCATTTAAACTGGACATGTCCTGAGTGATGAGTCCTCTTCACTAGAAAGCTATATCTAACCTCTGAGCCTGAGCTGATGGTCCCAACACTGGGGGCTCACTCATCAGGCAGCCATTAATAAATATGAGAGAGGAATTTTAAAAGACATGGGAAAATGTTCTCAATATATTTTGTTAGGGGACAAAAATGATATGTGTAGTTGATATAAATCTCTTAGAAAATAGGGGAATAAATGTATGAAAAGACTGAAAAGAATATCCTTTGGTGATGGGATTATATGTAATTTTATTTTTATGTAGATTTTCCAGTTCTTTCGAAATGCGCATTATAATAGGAAAAGTTAAAATGGAAAAAGAAAGAACATCATCTGCCTGAGTACCTATTTCCATTACTCAACTGTGAACGCCTCGAAGGAAAGCATCATATCTTAGTCATCTTTGTTTCCCTAGCACCTAGCACAGCGCCTGGCATAATTTTAGTGTGCCATAAATATTTATGGAACCAAAATGAACCTCTGGCTGTTTGATAACTTCTTTAAAAAGTTTTATAATCATAAGCAAGTAGCTTAGAAAATTTAGGAACAGTTCAGTCCCAAGCCCTTCCCATCATCCCCATCCCACTCCCCAAAGGCAAACTTTCAAAATTATTTCTTTCAGGTCTTCTTCTGATTATCACCAATATTTTAGATCATGAGATTTCACTTCTACTGCTTGACTTATCATATTAAGACAAAAACCTAAAAAGCAACTTGACATGAAAAGTGAGAACTCAGCTCACTGCTATCCACTTGCTCATCCCACACCTGATAGCTATATTATTATTTTTTGCTCATCTATTATAATTTTACAAACTAAAATTAGTATCAAAGACACACATTGAGAAGATTACACCAATAGTAAATGTATAGTTCATTTCTCAAAGTGAACAGATCCATGGAAACACCTCCAGATGAATAAACGTGATATTATCAGCACCCAGGGCTCCCTGGTGTCCCCCAGTCACCAACCAGCACCCTCACCAAAGGTAACCGCAGCTACGAGTTATACTGCAATCAATAAGTTTTGCCTACTTTTGAACCTTCTTTAAACAAAATCATACAGTGCATACTTATTTGTGTCTGTCTTCTCTGCTCAGCATTGAGTTTGTAAGATTTATCCATGTGGTAACATAACAGTTCATTCATTCTCATTACTGTATGGTACTTTATTGAATAATTATTTCATAATTTACTTATTTATTCTCCTATTAGTGAGCATTTCCACTTTGAAATTTTTGCAGTAATGTTTCCACATTATGTCCTTTGATGTGAATATATATATGATTTTTTGTTGGATATACACTCACAAATGGAATTGTTGAGGCACAGAATACAGATACGTTCAGACTAGGTAACTACTGACAAGACTCTTGTACCAACTGACACTCACATCAACAGTATAGGAGAACTCAAGATTTTCTTTATCCTCTCAAACACTTAGGGTTATTAGTGTTTTTAAGTATACCATTCTGGTGAATGCAAACGTTATCTAATTTTGACTTAATATGCATATCCTACATGAACGATGTTGAGCACCTTTTTTTAAAATATGTTTATTGTCTATTCAGGTAAGAAAATCTATTTTTGAAGTGCTTTTTAAATTTTTTAATGCGTTTTTTAGTTCTCTGCTCTTAGTGATCTGATAGAGTTCTTTATATATAATAGATAAGAGTCTTTGGTCAGATACATGTTTGCAAATATCTTCCATCCTGTGGCTTGCTGCTTCACGTTCTTAATGATGTCTTTTGATAAACAGAAGTTCTGAAGTTCAATTTATCAATCTTTCCTTTATGGATAGTGCTTTTTGAGTCATGCTTAAGAAATCTTTGCCAAACCCAAGGTCATGAAAATACTTTCTTATGTTAGCTTTTAGAAGCTTTATTGTTTTCCCTTACACAATTAGATCAAAATCCATCTGGAATTAATTTCAACTTAGTTTTAAGAGGGGTCAAGGTTGTTTTTCAACATGTATATTTATATATATTTGACTCAGCAATGTTTATTAAAAGTATCATCTTCTCCCCCTTATGTTACAGTATCACCAGTGTCATAAATAAAGTGACCATATGTTTATGGGCAGGTTTTTGCATGCTCTTCAATTCCACTGGCCTATTTATCTATTCCTGAGCCAACACCATACTTTCTTAATTACTGTGACTTTATTACACATCATGATATCTGCAGCATAAATATTCCAATTTTGTTCTTCTTTATGCTTGCTTACAATCATTTTAGTTCTGCAGTTCCTCTAATTTTTAGAAACATCTTGCCAATTTTCCAAGAGGCACATATATACAGGCAAACACACATCTACTGGGTTTTCGAAATTGAGACTGCATTGACTCTTTAGGTTAATTTGAAAAAAACTGGTATGTTTACAATACTAAGTCTTAAAACCATCACCACTGTATATCCTTCCATTATTTTAAACTATTTGTAAATTTTCTAATGTTTTATACTTTTCTGTATAATAGTATTGCACATTTAAACAATTTTTTTTTGATGTGGACCATTTTTTTTAAGTCTTTATTGAATTTGTTACAATATTGCTTCTGTTTTGGTTTTTTGGCTGCAAGGCATGTGGGATCTTAGCTCCCCAACCAGGGATTGAACCTGCACCCCCTGCATTGGAAGGTAAAGTCTTAGCCACTGGACTGCCAGGGAAGTCCCAGTATTGCACATTTTAAAACATTTATCCCTGTGTATTTGATGTTTTTATAATTTTAAAAATATTATATTGTTTAATTGATTGTTACTAATATATAGAAATACAACTGATTTTTGCATATTGACTTTATATCCATCAGCCTTACTACATTCACTTATTAATTCTAATAGTTGTTTGAAGCTTTTAAGATTCCTTCTTTGTTTTGTGTGTTCTCAAGGTTTATACAGATTTATCTAGGTATGGATTTTTTTTCATTACTTTTGCTTAATCTCTTTGATAGTTTCAAATATGTTTCCCATAAATCAGTGGTGTGCACACTAGTTAATTACAGATGCTCACGTGGAAGCTTTCTCTTCCCCCTCCTTCTCCTCACTCAGCTTGTGAGCGCCTCTGCCCTGGATAATTATCTGGGGTTCTTACACTCACCTGCAACATTAAATACCACTCCTACCTGCTTTTGTTGTAAATATTGCATCCCGGTCATTAGCAATTTCATCGGCCTTGTGTGGGGATTCTTAATAAGATAACTTAGCATTGATTCCATGGTAATATATATTTTAAATTAAAAAAATAAATTATTTGTATATATTTATAGGAATTAAAAAATAAAATCAATTTGCAGTATATAATGAAATAGATATTTTACAAAAAGTTTTCTAGGTCTTAGTGAATCCGGGCATTTAAACTCACTAAACTTCTGTTGCCTTATATTAAATTGGGGTGTTAATAACCTCTAACTCATAGTGTTATGAGAATTAAATGAGCAAAGTGTTCAATATTGTGAGCGCTTATGATTAGTTCTCAAAATTATGCCAGTAATTTGTTAACTAGGAAATATTAAAATGAAGGCATCATTTCTATTAGCCTAGGGTAATTGTCACAATAACAGACACAGATTTGTGAAGCTTTAATTAATAAATCTGAGTTACTCAGATGCCATTTGCCATCCAAAACCAATGGTTTCCTCAGTTCTGCTCAAGTCACCTAAATGCTTTAATGCCATTTCCAAATGAGCGCTGGTTTTGTACCAGGATAATTTGCTCAATAAATATTTACCAAGTGACAAAGTGGCATTATCTGATTATTTCCCATATCTTTTGGCTTTGTGACCAGCTTAGCTTCTACTCACAATGAATAGCAGGGAATAATAATATCCTTAACAATTTCTGATTCCGGACCACTTACACTATAGTTAGTGAATCAACAGGAAATAAGTTCAATTAGCTAACATATTCTTCCAATGTCAAATTAGTAGGTTAAGCCTTGAGCATTTGAGCATTTCCAAAAATTTCCATCAGGAGTAGAAGAAACATGGGCAAATATTAAATAAATATAGACTGTGTCTGTTTACAAAATGCTTGTCATTCTGCTAGGCTGAAAGATGGGCCATCAAGGAGAGCAGCAATTATATAAGCCATAATACTGGGTATAAAATCACCACCACAGGATTGGCACATTGAAGCTCTTCAGAAAACGAGAATTCCTGTTCTCTGCTCCCTAGGCTGTTACTGCTCTACATCGGCCAAAAACCTCTTCCCAGTGCTGCAGTCCCAGCATGCGACCTCAGCAACTCTGCCTTTCCAAGAAATTCCCCCAATCCCTGGCCCCCTTTCTCACTGCTTCTCAATTTCCTAACTGATTTGGCACTTAGCATTTACTGCCTGGTATTGTATTAAATATTAAAATATATATATTAAAACTTATATATATAATATATATTTAATATATATATTAAACTCTTTTCACGTATTTCTTCCAAGGTGATCCTAAACTCCTCGAGAGAAAGATTGCCTTTGTGCTGCTCTGGTTTCATGGTAGGCTGGATGACTCATTGCTTGAAGTCCCACATAATCAGTTCACATCTGTGCAAGGAAGTTGGTAGAAACCATCTTCTATAATAAGGTTCAAACCTCAAAGTGATATCTGGGACTAAGGTCATTAAGAGAACATGATAATCTCAATTAACATACACACACTACTATATATAAAATAGATAATCAACAAGGACCTACTGTATAGCACAGGGAGCTCTACTCAATATTCTGTAATAACCTATATGGGGAAAGAATCTGAAAAAGAATGGATATATGTAGATGTATAACTGAATCAGTTAGCTGTACATCTGCAACTAACACAACATTGTAAATCACCTATACTTTAATATAGAACAAAAAATAAATTAAAAAATAAAAAGAGAACATGACAGAACAAGCTTTTGAGGGAATACGGTGGGGCAGAAAGTACTCATAGAACTCTGGCTTAAGAATATTTACTCAATTCAGGTAGACACCCACATCTCCATAAGAACAGCTTTATAATTCACAAGTTTCCATTTATGTATTTAATGACAGAAGTAAGTAATCACCTGGGTTCCAAACTTGCCTCTTTACTTACTGGTTGTATGGCATTGAAAACGTTACTTTATTTCTGCAAGGTTTAGATTTGTCATCTGAAAAATGTGGGTAATAAAGGCATCAATCCTGTCAGTTAGGTTCAGAAAAGAGAAATGAAAGTAAATATTTCATCTGGGGGAATTTATTATAAAGAACTGTTTTCCCTGGTGTTGGATAGAGGTAACGTGAGTGTGATAGTTGCAGAGATGGATGAACAAAGAGAAGTGGGGTTATCAGCACCGAGGAGCCCAGAGGAGAAGCAATGGGAGCCACGAGGAGTCGGGGCTCTGACTTTGGTTGCGGGGGTACCTCCAGCAGGTGCCGGGATCTCTGAGAAAGCTCAATGAGGCTGCTTCTGAAAGTGCCTGAAGAGGCTGAAGGATGGAGCCACTTGCAGCTGTCTGAGGTGGCCTGCCACTCAACATATACTGCACCCATCAGAACCCGGAAGTTCCTTCCCCCCTCCTCCTGCCTCCAGTCTCCCTCTGGCGCCCCCTATTGGGAGAAGTGACTGATGTCAGCTGGCAAAGAAGAATGAGATTTGCGGAGTCCAAACCACAGCGATACAAAGCAGAGTACAGACGCTGGGTTTGAAGCTCAGACATAATAGCTTAATAACGTCTCTATTTGTTAAATGGGATAATAATGGTGCAGAACCCATAGATTTGCCTTCAGAATTGCTTGAGGTATTGTACTGAAGCATTCAACACAGAGAATGGAACATAACTGTGATTAATAAAGGTTAAATATTTATTATTATTGTATTGGTGTTTGTTGCTTTTGTTTTAACTGAGTTATCTATCAAACATCCTTAATTTACTATAGTAGTATTAATAAAATTTGATAACCCTCACCTGTTTGGAGCTACAAAATGGCATTTCAAATGTATACCTGTGATTCATGTAACTCACAAACACTAAAGGTAAATAGCATGTTAGGAAGCAAAGTGCCTGCCCTTTCAAAATCAACCATCAGATACATATACACATCACTACATATAAGATAGATAACCAACAAGGACCTACTGTATAGCACTGGGAACTATAATTAATATTTGGTAATAAACTATAAGGGAACAAATCTGAAAAAGTATATATATAACTGAATCACTGTGCTATACACCTGAAACTAACACAAAATTGTAAATCAACAGTACTTCTGTTAAAAACATATATATATATATATATATATATATATATATATATATATATATATAAAAAACCATCAGGTAAATGGTTATTTCTTCATCTGTCAGAACATGGAATTCTTGACATCACAGACTTTCATTGCTAATCTACATGTATATATAACTGTTGGTCACTGATTTCCTAATTAGTGCTTTTAGACTCTTCCAATGTAAACCAATCTACCCTGTATTGGGTTTTAGGACAGAGGGAACATAACAGCAACCGTTTGGCAGACACTTGTTCCTTCTCTTGGTCTAAAGGAAGAATATTCCTTACCACCAATCAGCATGGTGCAGATGGAAAAGATCTTTTCTGCATCTGTATTAGCAGAGACATTCCCAAACCCAACGCTGGTGAGGCTGCTGAGTGTGAAGTACAGAGCGGCAATATAGGCACTTCGGATCGACGGCCCCCCCAAAGTATTGTTACCATAGTATGGAGATTCCAGTCTCTTTCCCAGCTCATGAAGCCAACCTGCAATGGAAAAAAAATGAGCCTTTAAGCCCCCAAAATAAAGTCTCGGTATTAGCGCCTGGGCGTAATGATGAATGAACATTTAAGGATACACGAAGTTGCTCAGGAGAAAGAAGAAAGTTAAAAGGACGTTCAAGGCAAGGAATTAGATTCCATGGCTCTAAAAGCAAAAGCATCACTTTCATGCAACTGTTTTATAACACACACAGCAGAGAAATATGCATTCGAGTGTGGATTGGTGGTCAAAGCTGAACAGGTTACTCTAATGCAAGAACTACCTGCAGTGACAGAACCTGGGATTTCTACTCTCGGTAACAGTGTTGTACATTTCACGAGCTGTTAAGCTTATTTCTCAATTGGAATTTTAAGAAACAAAGGGGTTGAGTGGGTATTTTTCAACCCTACATGATAGTAAACAGCAACCAACACAAGAATCTAGACTTCATATAGGCAAGATGGGCTTTATTTCTTTTCTTTTTTTTTTTTTTTGATGGGCTTTATTTCTAATCTGTACAACCTTTCCTTATTTTATTCACCGGACCTGATATCAGTTGCCTTATAGGTCTTAGCTCATGCTTTCCTCAGGAAGCCATCTCTACAACCTCATTCTTCTGTTTGGGGGTGGTGGGGGAAAACTGCACAACTATGAGGTTCCTATAATGGAATTGGGTGCCCCCCTACAACTGTTTCACGATACTGGTGTATATATGTGTCAAAACTTATCTAATTAAATGCTTCAAATATGTGCATTTTATTGTATGTCAATTATACTGTCATAAAGCTGTAATAAAGCTATGTTAATAAAGATGGGAAATAGCAAGTATAATATTAATAATAATACAATGAAAACACAACACAAAGACCACTTTAAAATCCTTTACTGGAAATATTTTGTCTTTATTTTCTCTTTAAAATTTTATATTTAAAAATTCTGTGTGTGTGTGTGTGTGTGTTCAGCTCAACCCATAAGGTCCATGAGACTTTTGTTAAGGGATGTTAGGCATTGACCACTATTTCCTTATTAACACTTCATTTAATGGCTGCCCAAGAAGAGATGGAAAGTCATTACATCGTTTAAGTAGTAATAATGCTGTCATTATTAACTAAAGTTATAGATTATGCAACTGTGCTAGGTAATTAAAATGCAGATTTGAAACAACTGGGTTCCTTGAGATCAAACAGAAATGCTCAGTGGCAAGTACTCTGTCTCATTTATCTTGTCTCTAGAGAAGTGTTTCTCAACCATTAGCTTGCCTCTGAAATATCTAGAGAGCTTGTTAGGGACAGCCAGGTCCTATCCCTGGAGTTTCTGGTACAGCACATGGGAAGGTTGGGGAGAAGGACTGAGAATTTCCCTTTGTAATAGGTTCCCACGTGATGCTGTTGCTGCAGATCTAGGGGACCAAAGTCCTTCGACTTCGCAAAGTCACCTTCTAGAACAATAGCTCTCAATGCTGACTACAGCTGGGAAAGCATTTTAAAAATACACTGTCCAAGTGCCACCTCCATGTACTGAACCAAAATTTCTGGTTCCGAGTTCAGGTACTAATATTTTGAAAAAGCTCCCCAGTAGAACCTGATGTGAAGATAGAACTTAGAACCATTATTCCAGAACTTAGCAAAGCCCCTAACAATAGTAGAGTTTAATAAATATTATTTCTAAAAGTGAAAGAATTAATGAACATATAAATTGTTCTTGCCCTCTGCAATAATATGACAACACTGATGCAATATAACAACACATGAGCATTTATAAATTTGTACTAGATTTCTGCACAAAGTATAATGAATGTATTTTTTGATGATAGAGAATAATAATAAAATGAAAATTACACATTATGAGAGCTGACACCATTAGTAAGCTATGACCATTTATTCTGTCTGGAAAGGCTTCGTGAAGGAATAAACTCCACATTCAAACACAGATTTAAATCTGGACCCTTCCATTAAATCTGGACGTTTCCTTCCATCTTTGGGAATGACTAACTTCTCTGAGCTTCATTTTCTCATTTGTAAAAACACGGACACTATCTAACTTGTACGGTTGCAGTGGGATTAAATGAGATGCCACATGAAGAAAGGCCAACCCCTGTTAGTGGCAGATATTATATTAGTATATAATATCTCTTTTCTTTCTCTTTCTCATGTTACTTAAATTGGAACAGAGAAAGTACAAAATTCAGAAAGTAAGAGGAAATATGAGATCAGGAGTGAGTCATAATGGAAAAGGAAGGTGGTGACTAAGTGTACTCAGTAGAACCCAAGGGTGCCATCTGATAGAACTGAGCATTTCTTCACTAATAGAAATGACAGGGAGGAAATCTAGGTGACAGTAGTTTTTAAACTGGGGGAGTTATACACCCATTTGTGAACCTGAAGAAAGACATGCTCCTTTTCTCAGGACAAAGCACACATGGACACACACACAATTTTGTGTACATTTTCAGGTGGTTCATGGCCTTTTCCTACAGGCTGGGTCCAAGGGACCAGATTAAAGAGTCCTGCTCTAGAATTTTAAGTGAAGGGAAGGAGGAAGTGATAAAGCATGATTTGGTAAAACCTGGTTGAATCCTGTATGGAAAAAGATTTAGACATAAAGACAGCTTATCCAAGATTAATTAAAGAGATATCACAAAAGCAAAACACGTGCATTTAAAAAATATTACTGGTGTATTTGTATGCACTGTAGGGGGAGAGTCAAGACAAGTAAAATCAGGAAGCAGAGATGACATCTGAATAAATCATTGTACGCAGGATGCTGATTTCTGCAGAAGGGTGCTTTTACAGGCCTTTGACCCAAGCCTTGTCAAGTACGGCCAACTACAAGATGCTGAATGGCTGGTGGGTTGGCTATTTCTCAAGTGCCTTCCAAGCAGCGCTCTGAAAGCGATGTCATGGTTCTGCTCAAAAATGAAGTGATTAGAGGGGCTTGCCCCTTTGTTCCATGTTGGTCATTCCCACTAATTCTGGGGAAGTCTGAGCAGCTGAAAAATGTCATTTTGCCCAGAGAGTAAATATTGCATGACTAATTTTTTTATTTGATGCACAGAGGAATGAGAAAAACACCACCACACACAGTAAAGCCACTGCTTCCTCTTAGCTGAATCAGCTATACAATCAGGTCATGAATAAAAAACTGGACCCATCTACTGATCTTGAATTTGCTTACAGAACCTCAAGTTTTCTCATTAAAAAAATAAAACCAAACAAACCCAGCCAAAGCCTTTGATTAAACTCCTTAATTGTAACAAAAGTAAAACGGTGAAAAATTCTCCAAACCAAATCAGTTTTCATAGAATTTGATTTTCTTAATAAAATAGGATAAAATTTTGTAATAGGTCATAAGGATTATATTAGATTATACTCTCACTCAATTCCTGTTCATTTACATATGTGTGAAACTGTCTCAGAAGCGATTTAGGGAGCAAAACACAGACAAACAACAGACCTACTTTTGTTGATATATCTTTTCTGTCTAGCCAACTGTTCTGTCTATTTTCAGAAGCATCTTGTTTTTTAAGAAGGGTTGTTACTAAACTGTGTTGCAGCTATTGGAGCACAAGCAATAATGATGATAAAAAAAAACTTGGTAACACGGAAAGGAGGTAACACCCACAAATCCGGGGATGGGCTCTGGGGGCTAAAAAAAACTTTTTCACAGAACAGCTTGTCCGAAATGAGAGCACATGTTCCACTGTAACAAGACAGCATGTCACTGTACTGTAAAGAAGAAGCAATTTAACCAATTTGGAAGCCAATCTTTTTATAATCTAGAGAAACCCATCTCTAAAGGGATGTCCTAGAACAGTCTGTCTGTTTTTGCTGATTTTTTTCCCCTAAATTTTGAAGGAAAAAGCATACACAAAATGAAGTAGAATCTAAATATACTGGATACACTGCCATCTGATAGAAACAAAAGATATCGTAAAATAATCCTGTCATCACCAAAATAGATTAGATGAATACAACAGAGGAGATTTATGAAATAAATATCAATTTCAAAGATAGAATGACTCTTAATGACCATGCCCAGAAGAGCCTATAATTAAGCATGATAATTCAATCCATATACTTTTCATTGCATACTTAACCAGTATTTTGCTTAATTACATACTTTTAACTCTAAACAGGAGTTTCTTTTTATTTTAATCTAGGTTTCATACGGTAATATACTTTTATGGTGCATATGTTTACATTCACAGTTTGTTCAGGTGTGACCTGCTTTATACAATAGATGTGTTCCTGAAAAGTTTAGTTTATATTAGTATTTGGTAAATTAACAGATATTTTAGCTTTAATGAAAGGAATAGAAGCATGTTATTTAAGGAAAGCCTATGGGAGGGTGTGGCCAAGATGGCAGAATAGGAAGATCCTGAGATCACTTCCTTACATGGGCACACCAAAATGACAAATACTTACAGAGCAACTTTGAGGCAAAAGTGTAGAAGACTAGAAGAAAAGCTCTTCTATAACTAAAGATGTAAAGAAGGAACCACAAGGTAGGAGGGGTGGAGATGGGGTATAGTCAAAACCCATACCCACAGATGGGTGACCCACAAACGGGAGGATAATTACAATTTCAGAGGTTCTCCCCAAGGAGTGAAGGGTCAGAGTCCCACCTCAGGCTCCCCAGCCTGGGGATCCTGCACTGGGAAGATGAGCACCCAGAACATTGGCTTTGAAGGACAATGGGGCTTAATTTCAGGAAAGCCAGAGGGCTGTGGGAAATAGAGACTCCACTCTTAAAGGGCACACACAAATTCTCACACATTCCAGGACCCAGTGCAGAAGTAGTCATTTGAAAGGAGTCTGGGTCAGACACACCTGCTGATCTTGGAGCTCACCCTGGGGTCAAAGACGTTGGAGGCAGACATTCTGGGGAACTTGTTCTACCACAAGGATGCTGTTGCTGGCAAAGCACCACTTTGGAATCCTCCCTCTAGCTTATTAGTGTTGGGACCCAGCCCCAACCACCAGCCTGTCAACGCCGGTACTGGGACACCTCAGGCCAAGCAACTAGCCTGGCGGGGACACAATCTCACCTACCAACAGGCTGGCTGCCTTAAGACCCCTTGAGCCTGCAAACACTCTGGGACCTGGCCCCACCCACCAGAAGCCAGCAACCTCCACAAAAGGCAACCAACCAGACTGAGGGCCAGCCACACCTACCAGACCACCCACAGTAGTGAGCCTGCCAGAAGAAAAGGACTCACACAACCCATACAGGGGCACCCCAAGAGCATATAGCTCTGGTGACCAGAGGGGAATGTGCTGCTGGGATGCATAGGACATTTCCTGCCAAAGGCTTACCTCCCAAGGCCAGGAAAAGTAACCAACCTACCAAATACATAGAAATAAAAAACAGCAAAATTAGGCAAAATGAGACAAAAGAGGAATATGTTCCAAATAAAGGAACAAGATAAAACATCAGAAGAACTAAGTGAGACAAGGAGTCTACCTGATGAAGAGTTGAAGGTAATAGTTATTAAGATGTTCAAAGAACGTGGGAGAAAATTGGATGAACAGAGTAAGAAGTTAGAAGTTTATAATAAATAGTTAGAAAATATAAAGAAGAACCAAACAGATGAAGAATAACATAATTGAAAGAAAAAATACACTAGAAGAAATCAATAGTAGATTAAATGATACAAAGGAATGGATCAGAAGCTGGAAGACAGAGTAGTGGAAATCACTGAAATAGAAGAGAAAAAAAAGAAAAAAAAAAAGAATGAAAAGAAAGTGGAACAGTTTAAGGGACATCTGGGGCAACATCAAGCACACTAACATTTGCATTGTAGGGGTCCCAGAAGGAAAAGAGAGAGAGAAAAAGGCAGAAAACATACTTGAAGTCATAATAGCTGAAAACTACCCTAACTTGGGAAAGTAAATCCAGTTCCAGGAAGAATAGAGAGTCCCAAAGAGGGCCACACCATAGCACACTGCAATTAAAATGGCAAAAATTAAAGATAAAGAGTGAATATTAAAAGCAGCAAATAAGAAGCAACTGTTACATACAAGGGAACTCCCATAATGTAATCAGCTGACTTTTCAGCAGAAACTGCAGTCTAGAAAGGTGTGGCATTCTATATTTAAAGTGATGAAAGGGAAAAATCCACAACCAAAAATATTCTACCCCACAAGTTTTCATTCAGATTTGATGGCAAGATAAAGAGTTTTATGACAAACAAAAGCTAAAAGAGTTCAGCACCACCAAACCAGCTTTGTAAGAAATATTAAAAGGACCTCTCTAAGAAAAAAAGAAAAGGCCACAACTAGAAATATGAAAATTATGAGGAAAATCTCACTGGTAAAGGCAAATATAAAATAAAGGTAAAAAAATCAACCATGCATGAAGCTAGTAGGAAGGTTAAAAACAAGGGTACTAAAAGTCATCTATATCTACAATAAGTAGCAAAGGATACACAAAACAAAAAGACACAAAATATGATGTCAAAAATTATAAACATGGAGGTGGGGAGTAAATGTAGGGTTGTCAAAATACTTTTAAATTAAGAGATCACTATTATTAAAATAATCATGTATATACACAGGTTGTTACATATTAACTTTATGGTAACCACAAGCTAAAAGTCTATAATAGATACATTCACAAAAAAAGAGAAATTAATCCAAACATAATACAAGATGCAGTCAGCAAATCACAAGGAAAGAGAGCAAAAGAAGAAGCAAGGAACAAAAAAGAGTTACAAAAACAACTGCAAACAATTAACAAAATGACAACAAGAATGTAAATATCAACAATTATTTTATATGTGAATGGACTAAATCTTCCAATCACAAGACATAGAGTGGCTGAATGGATACAAAACAAGACCCATGTATATGCTGTATACAAGAGACTCATTTCAGATTTAAAGACACACACAGACTGAAAGTGAGAGGATGGAAAAAGGTATTCCTTGCAAATGGAAATGAAAAGAAACCCAGGGTAGCAATATTTATATCAGACACAATAGACTTTAAAACAAAGACTGTAGCAAGAGACAAAGAAGGACACTGCATAATGATCAAGGGCTCAATGCAAGAAGAAGATATAACAATTATAAACATATATGTATCCAACATCAGAGCACCTAAATACATAACGCAAATATTAACAGACTTAAAAGGGGAAATTGACAGTAATACACTAATAGTAGGGGACTTTAACACCCAATTTACATCGAAGGAGAGATCATCCAGAAAGAAAATCAATAAGAAAACATTGGCCTTAAATGACACATTAGACCAGATGCAATTAATATGTATATACAGAATATTCTATCCTAAATTAGCAGAATACACATTCCTTTCAAGTACACATAGACCATTCTCCAGGATAGATTACATGCTAGGCCACAAAACAAGTCTCAGTAAACTTAAGAAAACTGAAATCATATCAAGCACCTTTTCTAACAAAAATGTTATGAGACTAGAAATTAACTAAAAGAAAAAAAATGTAAAAGACATAAGCACTTGGAAGCTAAACAATATGCTACTACACAATCAATGGATTACTGCAGATCAAATCAGAAAAAAAAAAAAAAACACCTGGAGACAAATGAAAATGAAAACACAACTATCCAAAATCTGTGGGATGCAGCAAAAGCAGTTCTAAGAGGGAAGTTTATAGTGATACAAGCTCACCTCAGGAAGCAAGAAAAATCTCAGATAAAAAATCTAGCCTTACAACGAAAGGAACTAAAAAACAAACAACAGAACCCAAAGTTAGTATTAATAGAAGGAAAGAAATCATAAAGATTAGAGCAGAAATGAGTTGCAGGATACAAAATTAACATACAGAAATCTGTTGCATTTCTAAACATTAACAACAAACTATCAGAAAGAGAAATTAATAAACCAATACCACTTACAATTGAATCAAAAAGAATAAAATACCTAGGCATAAATCTAACTAAGGAGGTAAAAGACCTGTGTTCAGAAAACTATAAAACCTCGATTAAAGAAATTGAAGATGATTCAAGCAGACGAAAGATATACCATGTTCATGGATTGGAAGAATTAATATTGTTAAAATGACTATATTACCCAAGGCAATCTACAGATTGAACACAATCTCTATCAAGATACCAATGGCATTTTTACAGAACTAGAATAGTTCTAAAATTTATATGGAAGCACAAAAGATCCCAAATAGCCAAAACAACTTTGAGGAAAAAAAAGAAAAGTTGGAGGTATCATGCACCCTGATTTCAAACTATATGTCAAAGCTACAGTAATCAAAACAGTATCGTACTGGCACACAAATACACATATAGATCAATGGAACTAAATAGACAGCCCAGAAAATGAACCCACACTTATGTGGACAATTATTCTATCCCAAAGGGGGGCGAGAATATATAATGGGAAAAAAGAGTCTCTTCAATAAGTAGTGTTGGGAAAACTGGATGGCTACATTCAAAAGAATCAAACTGGACTACTCTCTCACACCATGCACAAAAATGACTTCAAAATTGATTAAATATAAGACCTGAAACCACAAATCTCCTAGAAGAAAATATAGTCAGTAAGCTCTTTGACATCGGTCTGAGTAATATATTTTTTTTGGCTATATCTCTTCATGCAAGGGAAACAAAACCAAAAATAAACAAATGTGACTACATCAAACTAGAAAGTTTTTTGCACAGTGAAGGAAACTATCAACAAAATGGAAAGGCCATTTACTGAATGGGAGAAGATATTTGTAAATGATATTTTCAAGAAGAGGTTAATATCCAAAATATACAAAGAACAAATACAACTCAACATCAAAAAAAAGATCAGATTAAAAAATGGGCAGAGGATATGAACAGCTCCAAATAAGACATACAGATGGCCAACAGGCACAGGAAAAGATGCTCAACATCACTAATCATCAGGGAAATGCGAATCAAAACTACAATGAGACATCACCTCACACCTGTCAGAATGTCTATCATCAAAAAGGAAAGAAACAAGAAGTGTTGGTGAGGATGTGGAGAAAAGGGAAACCTCATGCACTTTTGGTGGGACTATAAATGGAAAACAGCATGGAGATTCCTCAAAAAATTAAAAACAGAGCTACTAAATGTTTCAGCGATTCCACTCCTGGGTTTTTATCCAAAGAAAACAAAAACTCTAAAACTATATATGCACCTGTTTATTGCAGCATTATTTACAATAGCCAAGATATGGAAGCATCTTAAGTGCCCATTAATAGGTGAGGGGATAAAGAATATGTGGCACGTGCACACACACACAGTGGAACGTTAGCCATAAGAAATGAAATCTTGCCACATATGACAACATGAATGGACTTAGAGCATATTATACTAAGTGAAATAAGTCAGTCAGAGAAAAACAAATATATGATTTCACTTACATATGGAATCTAAAAATCAAAACAGATTAACAAACATAACAGAAACAGAGTTATATATGGAGAGAACAGGTGGTTGCCAGAGGGAAGCAGGGTGGGGGGAAGAAAGAAATATATGAGGGAGATTAAGAGGTACAAACTTCCCATTGCAAAATAAATGTCACAGGTATGAAATGTACAGTGTGGGGAATATAGTCAATAACTGTGTAACACCTTTGTACGATGATATACCATAACTAGACTTATTGTAGAGGTCATTTTGAAATGCATAGAAATATTGAATAACTATTTTGTGTAACAGGAACTAACATAGGTCAATTATATTTCAAAAACAAACAAACTCACAGGAAAAGAGATCAGATTGTGGTTACCAGGGGTGGAGGGTGGTGGGTGGAATTGGATAAAGGTAGTCAAAAGGCACAAACTTCCAGTTATAAGACAAATAAGTACTAGGGATTTAATGCACAACATGATTAATATGATTGACACTGCTGTATGCTATATATGAAAATTGTTAAGAGAGTAAATACTAGTGTTCTCATCACAAGGAAAAATGTTTTTCTATTTCTTTAATTTCATATCTATTTGAGATGATGAATGTTCATTCACTAAAGTTACTGTGATAATCATTTCATGATGTATGAAAGTCAAATCATCATGCTATATACCCTAAACTTGCACAGTGCTGTATGTTAATTACATCTCAATAAAACTGGAAGAAAAAAGGAAAGCCTATAGTGAATCTCTTTAGTGTTATAAAACACTTCAGTAATATGAAAAATCATCCAGTAGAACATGAGCTTATGAAATCAGATTTATATGTGTGTGTAAAGATGAGTTTATATGGATAGAGAAAAGAGAGAAAGGATTAGCACATGTATCATGACATCTATAATTCAAAATGGTGTTTTACTTAATTTGGTATGAATGAACCCTGTTGTAATGGGGTATAGCTAGAAACTAGAATGGAGCCCATGTTAGGGGTTTCCTTTTATAAGCTGACACAGAGTTAATACTTTATTGAGTGCTTCTATCTTATTTATATGCACTAACCCTATAGAATAGGTACAATTATCATCCATCGTTTGATTCATTATTTCATTAATCATTACAACAACTTAGAAATTATTATCTCCATTTTTAAAGATGAGAAAACTAAGGCTCAGAGAGATTAAATGCGTGTTCAAGATGGCAGAGTCAGGATTTTAATCCAGATCTGTGTGCTTTGACAGCCCAGATTCTATGTCCGCTGTGCCATAGTGTTTCACATGCTATATGCACAGACCCGACGGCACTGGTGTTGCAGCATGGTTGAACGCCTTTACAAGCAAGTTGCCATTTATATTATGCTATATATATATATACATGGTGGAGAAAGAAGTCATCTTAGCTAAGGCTCTCTGGAAGCAGAGAAGCCTTTAAGTGTAAGTAATCTAAGTGTTGGGTCCAGTACTGTAAATATCCTTAGGAGATAATAAGGAAGGGACACAGAGAAAGGAAGCAGCCAATGAAGCAAGCCTAATCCAGAAAGCTACCACTACCGGCAACTGGCGCTTAATCCTATTGGAAAACGCTGGGACCAGTGTAGAACAAACTCTTGTTAGAGCAGGGGAAGATTTGCACCATCTCTCAGCCATCGTTGATTGGGGACTGCTCATAGAGAGCATTAATTCCCCACAGTGCCATGCCCACTATCAGAGGAGCCTTCCACAGCTTGGGACAATGCCTCAGGCAAATCGATCAGACCCTAAGGATGAGACTCAGACAGACTTAGGGGACATGGTGGGGTACCAACAACATTCGCAACAGCAGCCAACCTCAACTCAAGGCCAAGTATAATATTTGACTAGGCATTTTCTTTCATATAACATCATTTTCACCCAACTCTCAAGATAACTCTGCTTTTTTTTTTTTTTAAACTGATGGAGCCCCAACAGAGAATTTGAGCAATTTTCTCTTCTTTTTTTAGGAACTGTTATAACTGAGAGGTAAATCCATCACTCTCTAACTTAAACATCCATGTCTTCCTGCTATATGACACTGCTTATAAAGAGGTAATCATTTAAAATGATCATTTAATTGTGCTTATTGAAACCATTACTATATAAGTTTGCATTTCCAGTGTCCACTTCTGCTTAGAGGGGGGAAATGTGTCCCAAAATAAATAAAAAATAAATAATCTCAGGGAAAATAGAAGATTTATCCAAACGTAATTCACAGTGTAGACATGGAATAACGTGGTATTTAGACCCTGAATATTATTGGGCTGGCTAAAAAGTTCATTCGGGTTTTTCTGTACCATCTTATGGGAATACCCCAGTGACCTTTTTGGTCAACCCGATACTTTAAAAGTGATCAAGAAGTTCCTAATGTAAATTCCAAGCATAGAAAATACTATCGTTAACATTTGCTTGCCCTCACCCCATAACTCTGATAACCTACTTAATCTTCTTGGACATCGTTAGGGTGAGAGGTGGAAGATCACTGTGATTCTTGTGAGTGATAAGGCAGCAAGTGGCTGGCTGGGAGAGGCAAAGCAGAGGGAGACAATGATGGCTATGGGCCACAACATGAGACATTCTTTGACCTCTTCAGTCTTCTTGGCAAGGGGCTGAAACGTGGGACTGCTCAGTTGCACAGGTGACTGACAAATATCAGGAGAAATGTCAGAAGTTGAGTGTGTCTGTATGTTTATGTGTGTGTATGGGGAGTGTGCGGCAATTGAGACCCAACACAATTGTGAGATACTGTATTTGCTGCTACAGATACTCAAAAAGAGTTGTTCACCCCAAACAAAACATCAAAGAAAAGCTTGAGATTTCATCTCCATTGTCTCAAAATATCTACACCTACAGCATTGATAACATCGTTGATAAGAAACATACTTGTCTCCATTCTTCAAGGTTCATCCAGTGCCTGCCACCATGATTTTTTTGTTTTGTTTTTTGGTTTAAAGAACATTTTTTACTTTGGGATAATTTTAGCTTAACACAAAAGTTGCAAAGAATACAGAGAACCCCTGTACACTCTTCACCCAGTTTCACCTATTGTTAATATCTTACATAACAGTGGTACACAATTTGTCAAACTTATGAAATTAACATTGTACATTACTACTAACTAGACTATGGACTGTCTACATTTTAACTGAAGAAACAGAGTCAAGGAGAAGTTCAGAGACTTAGCTTCCAAAACTCACTCTCGACCTTCCACCTTGTCCCCATTTTAGAGGATGTGACTGAGGACAAGACTAGAGGAGCACAGGCTGTAGTGGTATTTGATACTGATTCACTGATTCCACCAAGGAGGAGGTCCCAATTTGAAGAGGAACTTCATTCCTTGGAATTCCCACGAATCTCACACTTTGGTTCTCACAAACTAAGAGGAGACTTACATTTCTGAAGTGGTACAATCTACCTTTGAGGCAAAAGTCTGAAACAAAAAGGATTAATCACAGAATAGTAGAGACTGGACTTTGAGTCAGGAAATGACAGTCCTAATCTAGGTCTTGCCTCTAATTAACTACATGTATGGTCCTTTATGCATCAGTTAGCCTTTCTGGTCTTCTACTTTTCAACTTGTGTATGAAGTGACTGGATTGAGTAATCTCTAGGTTCTTTTTCAGGTCTAAGATTTTATGAAATAAAATCCTGTAATGTTTTTTCACAAATGGGTGAATTTTTTAAAGAAAAATGCTTCTGTAATAGCCCATGATTTTGTGAATTTTATTTGGTTTTAATTATTTGAATGATGACCCATTGGCAAATATTGATGGGATAAGGATGCAAGTTTTTCACATTTTGATGCATGTATCATTTCTGCTCTATTTCCACTGCTGAACAATTCTTCAGAGCAAGAAATGTTAGATGCGATTAGTACTGTCAAGAAAAAAATGTACCATTTGTGCTAAAATCAGCCCAGAGTTGGCCAGTTCTCTGAAGTCTACTTACATTTGAAGTTTCTATTATAGAAACTTCCTAAATATTGATAACCAAGATATAGCATTTCACTTAAGCAATGATTAATTGAAATATTATACACTATTGCAAACTGCAAAGATAAGCTGTCATCACATACATCAAAAAACCAAAACCAAACAAAAACACCTTAGAAAGAATGCAAAATGTGAAACAATCCAAAACCACAGTTGAGCAGCTACTGTAGAGTTTTCTAATCAATCCTAAGAAGAGGCAGAACAAACCACCTGATTCCAGCCAACTGGGGCACTTCCAAATGTCTCTCAAATTTAGTGCTAAAAATAAAGGAGAATCGAACATAGATTGGGCTCATGGCTAAGTTAGCAGAACATAAACGATAAACTATTTGCACTTAACCTTCCTACCTAAAATGCTCATACAACTCACAATGCTTTCAGATCTGTGCCTCCGTGTGGGCATTTTTTTCCTGAGTAATTGCCCTGGTGTTTCTCATGTATTAATGAGTTTGTGGGACATATATTCATGCCTGAGCTCAGTGTATCATGTACAAGTTGTCACTAAGAAAGTTCTAATCCAAAGCACTCATCACTTGCACCTACATCAGGACAAAAACCTGTTTCAGGAAGATAATTTAGGATAAAGGCAATTGAATCCAGCCAAATTTTATTTTTATTATCTGCCCCCAATTTCCTTCTTATTCTCTCTTTTGTCTCAAAGGTTCAGAGTTGGTGCAAACCTAGGGAAGAAAAATGAATTGACACATCCACGTCCACAGACCATTTCTCAGTTGTTTTTAGTACTTGCCTGACAGTCATTTAAGTTAGAAACATAGGGTTTTGGCATCTACTGAAGAGGAATCTCAAATTTCTCTGGCTTGAAGAACTTCAAATTAAAATTCTGATTACATTTCTTCCAAATACGTTAGAGGGAGATACATTTTCTAACATCTCAATGATAAAAGTAACTCTAAGATAAATTAGACCACATAATATGTTGGAATGTTTTACTCAAATAGCCCATTAAAGAGTCCTCTGGATTTTATTTGTCTTTACTTGGTATTGAAACCATTCTGAAGGCATGTTCCTCAAGTTTCTAGGAAACGTCCGAGTCTCAAAATGAAACCCCAACTTTGAGGTGTCAGCCTTTGTTCTCCTTTAAAAGAGCTGATTCTGCAGCTCGGTGCTTTGTGACCACCTAGAGGGGTGGGATGGGGAGGGTGACGCAAGAGGGAAGAGATATGGGGATATATGTATATGTATAACTGATTCACTGTTATAAAGCAGAAACTAACACACCATTGTAAAGCAATTATACTCCAATAAAAATGTAAAATAAAAAAAATAAAAATAAAAGGAAAAAAATTTTTTTTCTAAAATCAAAAAAAAAAAAGAGCTGATTCTGAGTCATATATCTAGCAATGCATTTAAAAACATGTAACTAACTTTGTTTGATGGCTTGTTGGGGCGTGAAGCACAATGAGTAGTGGGAGTTTGTGTGACCATTCCAAAATAAGTTTTTAGTCAGTGGGTGGCGGAGTGATTAGACTTGAAATAAACAGGGCAATGGGGTTATGTCAGAGATCGAAGGGGTGGCATGGGAATTTTTAAAAATGAGAAGTAGACAGAGTACAGAGAGGCAACACATAAAGGAGCCAGAAGCACAGACAGAACACAGAAAAAAAACATGACTACAGAGAAGAGTGTCAGCCCAGGCAGTGCAGGAAAGCTTGAAAACCCAGAAGGCAAGCAACGCGGCATCCAGAAATGCATAGGAAACTTGTCTTGGAATTATATTGCCTGACCTTGTTGTATCTTAGTTCTGCCACTTAATCATTATGTAAAGTTGGGTAAGAGTCTTATCCTCTTTGTGCCTTAGTTTCTTCCTTTCTAAAATGGAGAACATGACAGTAACTTACCTCACAAGCTGTTGTAAGGTTAACTAACCCAATTCACATCAAGTGCCTAGCAGAGAGTGGCATAACACAGAGCAAGCTTAGATTAAAAAGCTATTGTTTCAAAGGAATGAAGGTTTTCTGTCTTACTGAAAATAGCGGAGACCTTTAAAATCCTTCATTATTGAAAACATGTGTAAAATATGAACCCAGAATCCTATTTCCATAAGTGGAAAATAATGAATACAATAGTAGATATAAAGGACACAATCACATCCTTCTTGGATATCAAGGCTCTTGCATCATTCATAATTACAAATGCTACTTTCCATGATGAGATACGATACTGAAGACATGAAATGGGTAGGATTTGGGCTCGTATTTCAGAATACTTCTGGCTTCCAATTGCTTTGCTGTTACCTGACTGATTATGGTAAAAATAGTGGTAAGTTGTAACATTTTTGTTTGTGCACTTGTGGTTGGAGACCACACATTGATCACCCAATGTGCTGAATATGTTCAGTGTGCTGAATACATATATTTAATATATAATATTAAAATATAAATATGCTTCAATATTTATATATTCTTTAATTTAATCCTGTATTGTATAATTTAATTTCTTACAACTCTAACAGCTAAGTATTATTATATGAAA
This sequence comes from Phocoena sinus, assembly GCF_008692025.1. Taxonomy (NCBI): domain Eukaryota; kingdom Metazoa; phylum Chordata; class Mammalia; order Artiodactyla; family Phocoenidae; genus Phocoena; species Phocoena sinus. The sequence goes on from NC_045766.1 coordinate 7,092,820, forward strand.
TGTTGATATTAAAATATTGGTACTAAAAAAGGTTAAAGTAAAACATGACCAAGAGTGGACATCTGTTAAGGAGAAGGACTATGTTCTTTTTTTTGTTTGTTTTGTTTTTGCGGTACGCGGGCCCCTCACTGTTGTGGCCTCTCCCGTCGCAGAGCACAGGCTCCGGACACGCAGGCTCAGCGGCCATGGCTCACGGGCCCAGCTGCTCCGCGGCATGTGGGATTTTCCCGGACCAGGGCACGAACCCGTGTCCCCTGCATCGGCAGGCGGACTCTCAACCACTGCGCCACCAGGGAAGGCCAAGGAGAAGGACTAGGTTTTGAATCGGGGTTTGTCTGAGTTGAAAGTCTTTACCCTTTTTCATATGCCATACTCCCTCCTGATACTTCTTGTTGGTCAAGGTTTTGGTATCAACGTACTCCTGATTGACTCCATCTCTTTCATAGAAAAGGCTGCCCCAGTGGATTTTTCTCTGTAATTGCTCTTCCCTTCCACCTGCAAATGGAAATTTTCCATATTGTCTTCTGCTTACAGTCACCTTCATCCAGCACATGTGGTCTTGGAGACCTGGCAGTATTTTTATTTGGAGTATGGAAATTTTGCGATGTTCTTCACAACCCCCCATCCCCAGAAGCCCTAGCTATGATTCCAAAGGTGGCTGGCAGGAATGGATGAGTTCATGGTCTGTGTATGCAAAGGTCTGGGTGAAAAAAGAGCTTTTTGGAACCACAAACTGAACTCTGAGCAACTTCCCAATGCTTCATTTTCCAGGAATAGAACTCTTTGGTTACCCTCTTGCAGACTTTGCAAGAGACTTTATATAGGTCAGACCTATGCTGTGGAGAAATTAAAGACCACGCAGCTTTAGTTTTTCTTACGAGAACACACTTTCTTATGTAATTTCTTGGACCTGATTGAAAATATTGGATAAACTAAGCATCTTGAATGACACTTTAACCATTCCACTTAGCGGGTGCTTGACATTTACTTTCACCTACAGACACCAACCCTCTATTTACAAATCCAACATCTGACAACCATCATGCCTTTGTAATGGTTTTGAAACAATGGAAACAAGTGCAAAAGATGGTTTAGTCTCCAGCCCTGCACACAAAACTGATTTAACTCACATTGTAACCAAAGTACAGTATACAGTTTATCTATTTGCCTGTCTTGCCCGAACAATTTGGAAAAAAATGTGTTTGTACTTTCATTGGGTATATAGCAGAGGTGATAAGAAGCACAGCCATGACCAGCACAGGGAAGTCCAAGAACATCTTGGGGAAAAGTGGCTGGAAGCAGCATCAGCTTAACCCGGCAGGGCAGAGGGAGTGGCCACAGGGCCTTTCAGGAGGCAGCTAAGCACTCAGCGCCCTGGTGAGCCCAGGCCTTGGTGGAGGCCAGGATTTGGCTCCCAGTTCCAACAAGAACTGAGGATCCAAAGAACACATGATTTATCCCATAGTAGCAGCCCTGGCTCTAAGCTGGGTCCAATCTGCCTCCCTGCTTCTCCACCCATCAGCCCTATTTCTACTCTCTTCTTCCATAATATGCAAGAAATGTGCAGATATACAGTTGTCAATGCCTCAGATCCAACTCCACCCACTCTATGAGGTCATCATTTTCAAGGTCACATGACACGACTTGCTGTGCATGGTTTCCGTTTTCTGAACACCCTGCAGATTGTCAAAGTGTATCTTTGACGTTCTGTCTCAGAATTAAACACAGTCAATTTTGGGGGGGGGGTCAATGTGATAACACTTCCTGATTTCATTTTTTTTTTTTTTTTTTGCGGTACGTGGGCCTCTCACTGTTGTGGCCTCTCCCGTTGCGGAGCACAGGCTCCGGACGCGCAGGCTCAGCGGCCATGGCTCACAGGCCCAGCCGCTCCGCGGCATGTGGGATCTTCCTGGACCGGGGCACGAGCCCTTGTCCCCTGCATCGGCAGGCGGACTCTCAACCACTGCGCCACCAGGGAAGCCCAACACTTCCTGATTTCTGAATGCTCTGTTCCCAGCCAGGTCGACATTCAGATCAGTTCCCTTTGCTTTAACCTCCACCACTACTGAAGAGAGGCTTTTCTTGAACCAGGAGGCTAAAATGTTACCTTCATTGCTTCTACCTGTCCCATAGTCTCTAAATAGCTTCTAATTAGTTAATTAACTAATTCACTCAATTAGCAAATAGTTAGTGACCACGTATAATGCTTGAGATGCTGTGTATTATATAAAGATAAGGGAGATGAGGTCTTCATTATGGGGCAGTCTATTGGGGGACCCTAATACAAGTATAAGGTGGACCAAACTAGGTGCTCCTTGCTAGAGCAATCAGAAAGGGTTTAAAGGAGGGTTGGAGTATTTAAGTTGTACTGTAAGAATAAGTAAGATTTGGAATAACAGAGATGGAGTAACGTACATCTTGGGAAGCTGAACGCACATGAATAAAGGCACTAGGCCAGTATAATACAATGCATGTATGGGGAAAAGGAAATCATGCAATTTGGCTAAAGTGAAAGGTGTGGGATGGAAAGTCACGTAAAGTATGTCTAACCTTCACGTTTCCAAACTTAAATATTTTCCTTTTCTTTCAAGGTATCAAAAATCAGCCACCACAAGAAAAGTTGGGTTTAAACTGTGATATCAAGGCTCATATTCGATGAGCCTTGATACTTCCCGGCAAAAATGTTAAACCTTTGGATGAATTAACAGGAAAAACTGTCAAATCATTCTCTCTCTATGTGTGTGTGTATGCGCGCGCACGTGTGTGTGTGTGTAACAGAGAAATCACAAATAACTTGGGGGTGGATTTAGTTTAATTCTTCATAGAGTCAAGGGGAATTTGTTCAACTTTGCTTCGAGAATCTCATAATGCAAAAAGATAATGGCCATTTTTAATTTTAGAAATAATTTGTAAAGAAATGATAAACCAAATCATACTGAGGCTTTGAGAAACTGCTGGAGAAACCTTCTGGGATTCATCTGAGGGTCATTCAGTCTGGCTACAAAGTCCAATAAATGTAGAAGCATGACAGACACTTTTCAGTCTTCTGAGAGGCTCATACTGAAGATTTCAGTTTGATGACATTGAACTCTTATGCTGGTATCTAGATAATTATTTGTAATCATTATGAATCATCACCACTATAATGCAACTTATAAACATCTTAAAGGATCTTTCAGGGTATTCCAAATTGTCTCACCTGCAGTGAGACAATTTAGGGGTATTTTTATCTTGTCTCACTTTTCAGTAATCCAAGTAATCAATTTTTCATTTCCATTGCTGAAACAGATCAATTCCTTAGCTCTCTGCTCCTTTATCCCCCCAACCGGCTTACTGCACTTTAGCCACATTGATTACCTGTTGTAGCTCCCGCTAGACTGGCATCTTTGTGAGAGTAGAGATTATGGTCTCTCTAACACACCTGATTCCTAAGCCTAACTTGGAATTCAAGATGTGGCACCTAACATGTACTCAGTACCTGTTTGTTAAGTGAAAAGGCGTATCTTTCTAAATCATAGAGACCACAGAATAGATACTCTTGCCATGTATATAAAACAGGCTTTGGGTTTGTAGAACAGCTTGGACAGCAGCCCCATCATTACTTAATAATGTGATTTCAGGTGAGCTAGCCTTCTAAGTTCCAGCTTCTTCAACTAAAAAATGGAAATAAAAATGTCTCCTTGTCTATTGTGATGACTGAAGAAGATAATTTTGCAAAACATCTGGCATGGTTCCTGGAGTGTGATTACCTGCTTAAAATGTTGGTTCCTTTTTACTTCTTCTATCACTTTTTTACAAATAACTATATTACTCAAAAATAAGTTAGCTTTCTAAATTCGAAGTTGAGTTGACAGCTAATTTTCATCATCTATCATGGATATAACTAAAAATGGACATATGCCAGTGGGGAAATTTGAGCATTCAAATAAAGTGATCCATAAATGTAGACAGAGGATAAAATATATTGAATATCTCAAAGGCTTCATTATCACTTAGCTAAACCATTTGTTTCCTGATTCCACTGCAGTGTCGACTAATTTGAAGGAGGATATTTTGACCCAGTGCTTTGATTGCTATGACCTTTGACCCCCATCCCCATCTAGATACCATGATTTGGTTTATCTCATGCTCTTTGCTCCTCGTTCAAAGAAATAAAAACAAATTTTAATTATTTTATCCAATAAATAAATATGATTAGTAGAAATGAGACAAATACAGTTGACAATGTTTAAAACAGAGCAAGTTGAAATTGGTTAGTTTCCAAAACAAAACAAACAAAACAAAACAAAAATGACCTGATTGAAAATAAACATTCCTTAGGAAAACAGAATATAGCAAACATTGATTGGGGGAAAATTAGACATAGTAGAAATAATGAATAAATAACAAAATTTGCAATAGCTAAACCTGTACAGAGTCAAATTTGTTATTCATCAAAAAATGACTGAAGAATAAAATCTTCTTGAAAAAATTAGTTCTCAATTTAAAACTTAAATTGAGAAGATTGGACTTGATAGAAATGTTGTCACAAAAGAAAACTCATCCTATCTGATGTGGAATTTTAAAAAAAATGCTTGATGAATTAAATCTTTGGTGTAAAGTTTATGTATAAAATAACTGGATAAAAATAATTCCATGGTGGCGCAGTGGTTGAGAGTCCGCCTGCCGATGCAGGGGGCGCGGGTTCGTGCCCCGGTGTGGGAGGATCCCACGTGCCGCGGAGCGGCTGGGCCCGTGGGCCATGGCCGCTGAGCCTGCGCGTCCGGAGCCTGTTGCTCCGCAGCGGGAGAGGCCACAACAGTGAGAGGCCCGCGTACCGCAAAAAAAAAAAAAAAAAAAAAAAAAAAAAAATAATTCCAATACAATAAAAAGAAAATGGAAGAAAACTGTTTAACCCTGCTGTATAGGTATTTGATTAAAAAATTAAATTAGTATGATGAAGTTCTAGCAAATTCATCTAGCCCTCTAGATGAGAAATGATGCTCTCATTCTAACGGTAACGTCTGTATCCACTATACAATGGAAATGTCCTTAGGGGTCAAGGGAGTGAGCACAGAACATTCACAGGATTAACATAGGATGTTCAAAATGTTAGGATCAATATAGCTTGTATTCATCAAAATCAATTCAGTATTTGGTCGGATAAAGATTTTTAAATTGTCTGATATCTTTGAATGTAATTGTTGACCAAGAAAATAGAGTATTTTATTAAAATAATTCCATTAAACTTGCCATCCAAAGAAGGAAACTTTCCCTTCTAAAGAATGAAAAATATTTAATTCACTAATTTAAAATAATGTCAAATCTATTTTTAAACTTGGCAGTGGCAATGAATTTCTGTCCTCTCTCTCTCTCTACCTCTTTCTCTCTCCCCCTCCTCTCTCCTTCTCTCACCACACTCAGTACAGCCATGATATCTGTAAAGAATGACCGCCATAACATGACTTGCTTACACAGTTTGCCTAGCATGTTCTCAACAGAGAAATCACAGAGAGTCACATACCCTCACTTGTCAACAAAAAAATACTGGATTATTCATTTAAGAATATCTAACCCTTCAGAATCCTATTACACATCGTATTATTTTTTGGATTTTTGCAGATACATTTGCATTGCTATGAATAAACGTTTTTGTATGAAACATATAAAACACTGTATTTGAAGACCAGAATCATGTATGTTCACTTATGACAGACTCTTAATGCAACTCAGGTGCTGACTGACTCTTTGAAATTGTTTTGTTGGTGACTCTCAAGTGGATCAGAAAGATCAAGTGGATCATATCTCAAAATATACCATTTAGCCACAGAATAGCTTTGCAACCTGTGAACCTAAACCAGTGTATTTTAAAAATTAATGGAATTAGCTAGCACTACAGCATGATTTTATGGGCAGATGATAAAATTAGAAACACCACCCTCCTTCTCTGCATCACATTCAAAAAACTCCATCTTGACAAAATTCCATTTCAGGCTAGAAAGATGGCTAAAAATAAGCCCGTCATCCCTGACCATTGGCAGCAGCTTTTCGGTAAAGACCGCAGGCAATTTCTCAGAAACTCAGATCCAAGAACTCCATTCAAGATAGAGATGATTTATGAAGACCCTCTTTTTAAAAACGGTGGATTTGTATCTTGCTGTATTTGTTCTGTAAATAAAGTTACATATAATTTCTTGGGAACAAAATCAGCTGCTGTAGTCATGATTTTAGTAAAACACCACATATTGGCAATAGCAATGATGATGGTTACGTCAATAGCAACTGTAGTAGTGGCAGCAGTAAAATTAACATGTACTGAAGATTTAGTAACCACTTTATATTATTTAATCCTTATAACACCTGATGAAGCAGCTAATCCTGTCTCTAGTTGATAGATGAGGAGACTGTGCCTTAGACAGGTAAGTAACACAAACAAAACTGACACAGGTGGACTTCCCTGGCAGTCCAGTGGTTAACACTCCGTGCTTCCCCTGCACGGGGCACGGGTTCCATCCCTGGTCAGGAGAGCTCTGGATGCCACGCAGTGCAGTCAAAGAAAACAAAACAAACAAAAAACTGACTTAGATAATAAGTGGAGGAGCCAGGCTGTGAACCTATATACAGGTTCACAGGGGGATGTCAAGCCAAAGGTTCATTTTCAATACCCTCAGAAGAGAAAATGGGTATAGAGTTCGAAAGCTACATAAAGTTAGGTGACATTAGCTTTTATTTCTGTCTTTAATATTTCAATTGACTGAGTCTTCCGATATCCAATTTCTGTCAGTCTATTTAATGTTGGTGTAGAGGATGGTGGCATGACCAAATACACCAAGATACAAATCCACCGTTTTTAAAAAGAGGGTCTTCATAAATCATCTCTATCTTGAATGGGGTTCTTGGATCTGAGTTTCTGAGAAACTAAAATTGGGTTTTTGTCTCTGTCTTTCCTGACGAATCTCAATGGAAAAAAAAAAAAATCAAGACTCTGATGTCCAAGTAAAGGACATGCTACCAAGGAGATTTTGGCAATAGTCTCCAATAGACTACAAAACATTTTAATTGTTTCTTCTGTTTGTAGCGAGTTGGAGAAACTCTAAATAAAAAACACATGCCCACACATACACATATGACAAGAAAGGAGAGAAAAGAGGTCATGAAGTTTTCAACACCAGATATCTAATTAGTTTAGATAAAATGTGTAATTATCTTCTATTTCTTATCATGTATCCACGAGTTATGTCCATGCTTGTTAAAATCTCAAACGGGGAAAGTGTTCCAGTGGAAATTCTTTATAAATTCAATCCCCTTCATAAAAATATTCACACAATTAGGGTAACAGAGGAAAACTTTTCATTAGTTCAAGTCTGTAGACTGTGAGACCAATTTTAACATATACTCACTACTATATATAAAATAGATAACAAGCAAGGACCTACTGTACAGCACAGGGAACTGTACTCAATATCTTATAATTACCTATAATGGAAGAGAATGTATTGATAATAAAAGAATATATATATATATAACTGAATCACTTTGCTGTACACCTGAAATTAACACAACATTTAAATCAACTATATTTCAATAAATTTTTTTTTAATTAAAAAAGAGCATGCGTATCCCTTTTCACGAGAATGTTCAGCTGGACTAAATAGTTTGGCAAATATCATGCAGAAAAGTATTTTCTGTGTTTTTCCCTCTTGAGTTTGTAGTAAAACTATATTAATCAGGTCACGTCTTCTCTGGCTTCTCGGGGATTGTATCTGCATATCATCAGGCAAGACTCCAACCTATTATTTTGGTCACATCCTTCTTTTTACTCACTTTGAGTCTGAGATGGCAAATTGGTAACCTATGGGCTTGATCAGGTACCCAGAAACATATTTTGGCGGTGACACTATGCTTTTCAAGTTCTAAGTTATTTGTCAATACTTTACCCCCAAAAGCCAAGATTTACCCCCAAATCCCAAGTTCCAAATTCTCTGGAAAAATCAGATGTGGTCAAACTTCATCTACACCGGTGCTGGGCTGAGGTCATAATTGGTTCCCTCAGATGGGGCTTGCCTTCTCCACTTCAGCCATGAATGCTAGGCCCCTTTCTCCCCTAGGCCTTTTATTTTGTGACACCAGCTGTTCAAGAATTTTCTAGACTAAACAAATTCATCTCATCCACTCATTGTTCCTCAAACACATTGTGAGATTTCCTACTTCTATGGCTTTATTCACACCGTGTCCCCACCTAAATGTTCTCTGATGCATCCTCTCCAAAGCTGTACTCACCTCTTCAAGCCCAGCTCAAATGCCATCTTCAGAGAGATTCAGTTAGAATCACTTCTACTTCTTTCTAAACGACTGAGGAAGTTGTTGCCTATACAAACTTACGTCAAGCCAATATTATAAAAAAAAATTTTGTGAATTTTTATGTCCACCTCTTGAATTTCTAACAACAAAGTACACTTCTAGAAGTCAAGCTCTAAGATTCCTTGTCTTGCTCGCAGCTAATAACACTGTCCTTCTTAGGGCCTCAAGGAATATTTATTTTATAGTAAATACTGAGAACTTTGTAGCATTTAAATGCACCAATCTCAAAGAGTTCTTTTCTGCTCTATTTTTCTCTATATCTATAGTCCTCTAGGAAAATAATCTGCAGTACATTAAACTGTCACTTATTCCGAAAGAATTATTTTGATTAATATAGTAGCTGGAAAGAAATAATTATATATTAAGCACATTTGATGATGTCTTCTTAAGACGGCTGCATAATTTATTTTCCTGGTAACAGAACAATTCCATCTGAAGAATTGAAGATTTGAGGTCTTAAGTTTAAATGATTTTCCCCCATAAAGGCATTCCAAGTGGGAATAAGGTCTTGAGTAATTAACCCTTATTCAATTTGCTTTTTACAGATTAGATTACAACCATTTTTATATTTCAAAGGTAACATAGAAAATTACACTGGAATTTAGGTTATGTTATTTTTGGCAGAAATGAAGACTGTGGTTCTGGCAAGATTATGAACTTTGCTTATGTGCAAGCCTTTCTGATAGAAACACTGGAAATATATAGATGCTTCCGAAAGAGGAAGTGAAATGCACGTATGCAAAAATGAGGAGCCGCAAGCCTGTGAGCTGACACCATGGTGGTGATGCTGATGGGGAGACAGGGATGGGCAGCTGGTCAGAAGTAATAGTGACCGTGGGCTTGGGTTTCATGGCCATCTGTGCACAGGAGAGAACACTTAAATGCTATAAATGCTGGAACTGACATCTTGTATACAACTGGGATACTAAGTGTGATACATGCAGGGAGAAGGGTAGAAATAATTTACCCAACAGCTTACAGGGATGACAAGGAAAATTAGAGTTTGAAAAAAGTGGTCTTCTGAGAGAACTTTAAAAATTTAGGCTTGTGCCTTGCATGCACTGGTGTCTGAATGTGTACCATCCATGAATCACAGACACCTTGGCGCTAAGAAATTTTTAAAAATTTGATCCCAGGGCAGGGGAAAATCCTAGTATCCTTGACAAAAGCAAGCAAGCAAACAACAACCAAAGTTCTGGGTATTCTCACACCTCAATCTACACAAGATTTTGAGAAGGAAGAAGCCCTATTGAAGATGAGCTCACAATAAAAATGTTTTAAAAGTACAAAAGAGGAAATAGTTCACCTTTTGCAAGAGTTGGATGAACAGAAAATTAGCACACAATGAACTTGAATTAATAAAATAAGAATGAAGAAATACAATAAGATAGTATGTTTTTTACAATATTTAAATTCAATTCAGAAGCTTGATATAATGGGCAAAAAACAAGGAACTGGAACTATAAAAAGGAAACCAAAAAACTATGGAAAGTGAACAGAGGTCTGAAAAAGCACCAAATGAAACTTCCATATGTAGTTTTCCAGAAAATAGTTAATAAGGATCTATAATATAGGTATAATTAAATTCAGAAGCTTGATCTAATGGACATATATAAACCTTGAACTAAAAATTATATCCAAAAAATTGTATGCGCATAATATCCTCACACATAAAGAGTATATAAAATTGAGCTTCAACAAACAGTGAAGAATCAGTATCACGGAGACCAGATTCTGTAAACAAGCAATGAATGTAATTAGAAATCAATAACAGAGTGTTAATTTCAAGTTCCATATAATTTGAAAAACGTTTAAAGACTTCAGCACTTAACAATATATAGCATTAAATGGATTATTTAGGAAAGAAGAGAAACTGAAAATTAATGAGATGGAGGTTCTAATTTATCAAAGAGGAAATTAGAGTGACTCTCTACATCAAAAAAAATATGTTCTACCTTGTTATACCTTACTTACACAGGGAAATGAAAATTTAAACAACAATTAGACATTACTTTACACCCTCCACTCCCCAACACCCTCCAAGATTTTCACAAGTTTAAAAACATTGGTAACAATTGTTGGTGAAGCTCTGGGGAAAGAACACATATAATATGACCAACTAAATAATTAATGAATACAAGTGCTTCAGAGAAGAATTTGGCAATATGTATTAATTTTGCAGATGCAAAATTCTCTTTGACCCAGAGAAATTCTTGCATATGCACACAGAGAATCTTGTATTTGATTGCTCATTGCCCAGTACTTGCCATAGTGAGAGGTGCAGTCAACTCAGTAGGGGAGTGGATAAATAAACCAAAATGATGAGTAAACTGGCTTATTGTACAATAGAATTCTATTAAACAGTTAAAAATAAATATATAAGGTTTATATCTAAGATGGATTGATCTTAAAAAAAAAAAGTTCAATGAGAATGTAAAAAAGATACAAAGAAGAGAGAAATCCCAGCTCCTGTGTATTTTATCTGTGTATCTAGGTCAAGTCATACAACCTATGTGCCTCAGCTTTCTCATCAGTAAATAGAAATGATAACAGTATTGGGCTCATAAAATTATAGCAAGATGCCTTGAACAGTGCCTGGCACTGAGAAAGCCCCATGTATGCCTGTTATTATTATTATCATTACTTCTTACATTTGTGAAGATTTATATGGAAGATAATGAGGGAAAATAATATCATATATTGTTTTACTAATACATTTGTATAGTAACAACAGCGTCTAAGAAAATTTTATGCACCAACTTTAGAATAGTAAGGAGGAAAGATGGAGGGAGTAAGGCAGAATTGAAGGGTCGTGGGGCTCTGGCTTCATCTGTGATATTGCATTGATTTTAAAAAAAGAAATAAAGCAAATATATTAAAACAAAATGTTAAAAAAGATATAATTTTTAGAAGGCGACCATTATACTGATTCTAAACATTTCTGTGTTAAAAATATTTCATAATTTAAAAAGTAAATTTCCAGGAAATTTCAAACTTTTCAAGCTTTAGTTTCTTTTTTCTAAGATGAAGTTGAAAACATCTGTCTCATGGGATTTCAATAAAGATCAGATGAGAAAATGCATACAAATATATTAAGCACTGCACCATGCATGTAGGTGGTGCTTAATAAATGTAAGCTAAATATTAATCTGATATAAATCAATTGTTTTCAAAAAATGTGAAGAAAAAATAAATTTGTAGGTTATTTTTCTACTCATTAAATTTATTCCTAGTTCACTTGTGAACTAGTTCACAGATGTGATGGGGATTGGAAAAGCATAGGAAAGTGAAAAATAGGAAGAACTCAATTGTTGCTGGTTTAGGACTTTATAACCATGAGTATTAAATTCACACAATGTCCCAAGGCTTTTTAAAACTTTGCTACTCAACGTGTGGTGTGGGGTCCAGTAGCCCTGATTTCACTGGGGAGGTGGTTAAGAATGCTGGATCTCAGGCTCCACCTCAGATTTACTGAATTAGAATCTGTTTTTTAATGCAATCCTCATAATTTCAGTGCACATTAAAGTTCAAGACCCTGCTTCAAAAAAAAAAAAAAATTAAGTCCAGGAGTCCGTCACTAGGGTCCATTTTAATGGTTAGAAATCTTCATTTTAGGCTTTTTCTCCCCTTTCTTTATTTCATGTATTTGCAAGAATGAAAATCTACAGATCAGGGTTATCTAAAAATGTTTATATAATCCTTTACACAGAACCTGAAAATGTAGAGTGCTGGACAATTCTACCTTCTCTTGAGGAAAATTTGATAGTTATTGAAATAATCAGCTTACAATATCATAAGCCTGGTCATTTTTTTTCCCATTACATGTGGCTTGTAAATGCTAAGCAGTTAATAACTAGAGAGCCATTCAAATCAATCAGGTTTTATGATGTTTTATCCAACGAGGATCAGGAGATTTAAGACTAAAATTGTCAATGAAAATTTGAAAATGATATTCTTGGGCTTTTTTTTTTTCCGTGATGCAGATACACGTTTAGACATCTGCAATGGATAAATGTACTCCAGCCAAAGGATTGAAAGATAAATTACAATATACTCTCAGCTCTAACTTTTGAAGCAGATCATTTAAAGTTCAGTGTGTCATAGCCTTAGAAACAGAGATAGCTTCGAGAAAGAATGTTAGTGTTTTAGCTACAAAAGAGAGCTACCGACCACGGTGCAGTCTGCTTGTGGAAGCACAGCTTGGTAAGTACCACTGTTAGGCTGACACAGCAGCACCGACTGCATTACAGGGAGCAAGATGCACCGGGAATTACAGCATCCCCATCTTTCAGCTAATTCCATCTGACATTTGATGTCTGAGAGAGGTATGATGATTTACAGAAGCATTTTAATAAGTGTTTTTATAAATGTTATTTTTTTTTTTGAGTATTAGGGTAAAGTTGTTATTGTAGAAGACTTTTGTCTTTTTTTGAGGGGTGGGCTGTCTAAAATCCTATGTGAAGGGGGTATTCTCCTTTGTGTATAGTAATGGAGAGACACAGGGTCCCACTTCTAACCATGAAAGTGTAAGGTGGGGGGAGCCCTCCTTGCCCAGAAGTCCGTGTCTGAATGTATGATGTAAGTGTGACCAATCAGATTCTCCTTTCAGGGACTGTGAATCAGAGATGAACAGAAGGTTAGGACTCACCCATGGCATCTACAAAGGCAGAAACACGTCCAGGCCATCTTTGCAAAATGTCAGCAACTGTGCTTCTTGCACTGGGGTATCTGGATCTGCCTTGGCTCACATTTTTTTCCCCAAGTCTTGTTCTCCATCCTTCTATTTCTGAGTCTGCATGTCCTGCTAATGCATTCCTTTTCTGTTTTTGCTTGCAATCAAGAATTGTCCCTGATACAGAAATATCACCTCTTCACTAGATTTGGTTTTTTTAAATTAATTTATTGTTATAGTTGATTTACAATGTTGTGTTAGTTTCTACTGTACAGCAAAGTGAATCAGTTATACATATACATATATCCACTCTTTTTTAGATTCTTTTCCCATATAGGTCATTACAGAGTATTGAGTAGAGTTCCCTGTGCTATACAGTAGGTTCTCATTAGTTATCTATTTTATATATAGTAGTGTGTATATGTCAATCCCAATCTCCCAATTTATCCCTCCCCTGTCCCTTTCCACCTTGGTGACCATAAGTTTGTTTTTTACATCTGTGACTCTATTTCTGTGTTGGTCACTACATTTGAACAGCACTGCTACTTCAGCTCTATATAGCTCATTGATGTAAGTTTAAGTAGGTGGCTGCAATTTGAAAATGGCCTCAATTAGTGATTAAGAGTGGAGGTGGTGGTCATGATGGTAGTTATCAAGTGCAAGAACATAATATGTACTAGAAACTATGTGAGGCACGTCAACTTGAGTACCTGTAATTCCTCAGAAAACGCTGTGAGGATCAGTACTGCAACACCCATTTTACAGATGAGAAAACTAAGATTGTTGTATAAAAAGTCACACATTGAAGTCACCTTGACCAAAATCACAAGCCTAGTAAATCCCCGAAGCAAGATTCAAATCCAAACCTTCCTAGCTTAAATCAGAACCATTATATTCTCTCAAGGATGCTAATGGAGCTCTTTAAGGACTAATTCAATGTCATTAATTGAACTTTATAAATGTCATTAACTGAACTTAATAAATGATAACTAAAATAATATATCCCTACATTAACTGGGATGTAAGGAAACATGTAAGGTCTTCTTTTTTATTATTATTATTTTAAATTGAAGTGTAGTTGACTTACAGCGTTGTGTTAGTTTCAGTTGTACAGCAAAGTGATTCAGTTTTATATATATATATATTCAGTAACATATACATATATATTCTTTTTCAGATTCTTTTCCCTTATAGGTTATTACAAAATATTGAGTATAGTTTCCTGTGCTCATGCAAAGCCTTCTAACACATTTTTAGCTAGGTATTTATTGAAGTCTTCTTATAGAAATGTTCTGAAATATTTCTTCACAGTGAAAACAAAATTTTAAATTTAAAAGCCACACTTAGACTTGAAGCACTATGTCAAAATTCCATAAAAGTTTGTTATATCCCAACAAGCATGTAGGGTAGATGTTGAACCTCTCCCCTATATTAGTTTTGAAGGGAAAATATCCTATTTGTATGCAATTATGAGGCTATGTGAAAATTACTTATTTTCAGAGGCTGACTCGAATAGAAAGTTTGGGCAGATATATTATTTTGAAGATACGTGTAAAAAAGTATATAATAACTTACGGAGCACTGTGACTAAACTTGAAGGCAACACTTTTAAAGCCATTACTTAATACTCTTCCCATATAAGATGATAAGTATCACTAGTCCCAGGTCATAGTACTTTCTTTATTAGAAGTAACTGTCTTAATAAAATAGTAATGATGGTAACAATAGCTCCTATTTATTGAGCAGTTACTAGGTGGCGGGCACAGTGCTAAATGCTTCACCGAGATTGCCTACTTTAATACTTTAAGCCTTTCAGACCCCAGTGAGGTACACACTATTATTAGGGCCACTTTACAGATATTGAAAAAGAAACAGAGCAAAACATCTCCCCCTGCCTCCTGGGGTTCTATATTCAAAGGATCGCTGCTCGAGAGAGAATTTTAAGCCTTGCTGTAGCCTTCGATGAAGCCCAAACTCTAAAGCTTAGCCTGAATTGTCTTTAAAGATCTGGACCCTGACTACCTACCTCTTTAGCCTCATCACCTCACTATCATCCCCCGCTTCACCCTTTATGCTGGTTCTAGTGAAAGGCGTCATACAGCCCCGTCCCTGCTGTGACACACACCCGTTCCTCAGCATCCTTAGAGACAAGACTATTCATTCTTCTTTAAAACTCAGCTCAACTTGGAAATGCCTCTGCTGATAACCTGTTAGATTTAGTTGCCTGCCCTCTATAGCACCTCTGTATAGAACCTCTGTAGCAGGTTCTTGCTACAGAACATACCGCACTGCCATATACCCATTGAATTATTTGTCTGTTTTTCTTACTGGACTTTAAGTGCCATGACATTAAGTATATTATTTTTTTCTTCTTTATTTTATTGGAGTATAGTTGATTTACAATGTTGTGTTAGTTTCAGGTGTACAGCAAAGTGATTCAGTTAAATATACGTTAAATAAATATTATATTAAATATTAAATATATATATATTCAGTTAAATATATATATTTAATCTTTTTCAGATTCTTTTCCTTTATAGATTATTATAAGATATTGAGTAGAGTTCCCTGTGCTATAAGTAGGTCCTTGTTGCTTATCTATTTTATATATAGGAGTGTGTCTATGTTAATCCCAAGCTCCTAATTTAAGTATATAATTTGTTTTGGTATCTCCAGTGCCTAACACAGGACCAAGCATGCAGTGGGCACTCAAAAAATACTTTTTGAATAAATGGCCAAATCTTAAGTTACCACCCTATTTGTTCTTTCTATCTTCCTGCTGGAAAGAATTTGCTAAATAACCATTCCCTATTATATCATAATGCTCAAAATTATGAGAAGGACTTCTATACAAGGAGTTAGGGAATCTAGATTCTTGTCCCATGATTGTCATTTAGTAATGAAAAGACCTTGAAGACTGATTCATTCAACAATTTTCTTTTTACGTATTTGCCATGCACCAGGAACTGTACACCCCAGTGAGGAAGCAACAGTGGACACAAGTGACAAAAGCCCCTTCCACCAGAAAGCTTGTATAACATATAGTTGGATTTCTCACCATAAAATCAAAGAGCTGGACTAAGGTCCTTCCAGGCTTAAAATTCCATGAAACAATAAGCCAAATCTCAAATTCCTTAAAATATAATATAGGAACACATAAGAATATGAAATAAAATAGAACACCAGGCAAATCAGTTCATAACTTGCCTCTGATACCATTAATCTAGGAGTATTAATTCTTCCATACAAAAATAGATATATTATAGAGAAGTGACATTATGAAACATTTTTTAAAGGTTAGCTTTGGTTTGGTTTCATGCAAAATATTTGAACCCTCTCTAGTTGTAAGTACAATAGCATGCCTGTCAAGGGCAAAAAGGGAAAAAAATCATTTCAAGGAAATTAACAACGATGAGAAAGGAAGATCTATTTTATTCCTTGGGAAGATGAATCTGTTCTGAACATCTAATGTTAGTCAGAGCATAAAGAGCAATATGTTCTCTAATCAAGTTTCATGTGTGTGATGAATTTTCTGATTCATGGTAATTGGACCAGAAAAGGTAAAGCATATTATTAGTGGACAAATTACATAGTAAAAACTAAATTAGTCTAGACTCTCAGCTGCTTCATTACAAAATTAGGTAGGGAAGGTCATAATTATTTAATTTGTGTCCAAATCTCAGCTGGAGAATGTTCCAAACGAACAAATGATCCAAGTAATTTTAGGGGAAGGGAAAGTCCTTGTAGCCAAGCTTAAAAACCCAATATTGACAAACATAATTAGCATGCTACCTTCCTGACCATATCCCTAGAGGTGTTTGGACAGGAAATCTAATCCTCTAAAGATAAATGTTCTGTTATTTTTTATCATAACTGAGTAAACCATATCAATTCCTTGACATGCTATGATCATAGGATGTCCTTCCTGACACGTCCCTCAAATTTGTTGACATTGGATGATTGATTGCTTCTGCTGGTTAACATGGGCACTGAGCTATGATAGAAAATAGATACACAATATTAAACTCACAAAACTGGGTTTGTTCTTCCATTAAAGTCATAAATCATGGATTCTGAAAGAGCCTTTCAAGTTACATAGTGAGTTTTCTCATGTTGCAGATGAGGAAACTGAGGCCCAGACAGGTGAACAAAATTACTGCAAATCTCACAGTTGGCAGGTGTTGGAGCCATGACGCAAGGAGAGATCCATCGCCCCCCAGCCCAATGTTCTTCCCATCATTTTATTTTGCCAATAGTTAGCTCTCTTTGTGAGCTAACTTCCAGCTTACAAGCTCCCATACATGACACTGACTCATATCACCAGGACCAAGAGTAGGCACGGTAGGGGGCAATGCAGATGAAGTTCAGGGGGTTGGCTTCTTTTTTCTTGGAAAACAAATACCTCTGCCTATTTGTGGGAAGAAAAACATCAGCTAGTTTGTCAGTCTGCAGCAGGACTGGTATGTTGGAAGTGAACACAAAGCTTTCCTCCTCTAACTAAATTTGACAGCGTGCATAAGCTGAATCTCCCCATCTGGAGACTCTCAGATTAGACAAGCCTTACAGATTAATATGTGTGTATAGGTCTGGGGCCTGAAGGAAATGAGGTCAGGTCCGAAAAGGAATCAGGTGGCTGATGGCCACAAATCAGAAATTTAACATGGATTCACAACAAAGGGAGGAGACTTAATGCTGTAATTCACTGAAAAGCATTAGGACCATGCTAGGGTCTGTGATGAGGAAGCTGGAGGACAAAGTTATAAAGAGGGAAACGATACTGAAGGACAGAAAATGTTTTCATCCAAGTACAATCCAGACTTTGATCCTCCTTTTAATCAAATCTTCTTTTTCCCCATCTCCTTCTCTCTCTCTCTCTCTCTCTCTCTCTCTCACACACACACACACACACAAACACACATACACACCTCATGTTCTCTTTATGCAGGATATTTGTGCTCTCATTTTACAGTCTTATTTCTCTCTTTACTTTGTTCCTGAGAATGGAGGTCTACAGCAATGCATAGAAAAAGTGCTTTGATAAGGAAGATAAAACAATTCAGGATGCATTAGTTTCTCTGTGTACCTCAAGGACAAAATTGAGATGTGTAGGAGCATTTTTAAGAACGTAGACAGGAGACTCACTCCCTTGAACCCACTTTCTTAAGGTCCCCAGCTCATTCTCCAAAGATGCCCTTTAAGGCTTTGTACGTGCCCTATGGTGAGAGAGTGGCATTTAGTAAGAGTCCACCCAGGGATGTTCCAAATGCACTCTGCCATTAAAGTGCTGATATAAGAAGTTAGAGCATTTTTTCTCTTGAGAATCTCTATGGCTTTATCCCTGGGCAAAGGTCTGAGCTTCTTTCAAAAGTCCAAGATTGATTTTCAGAGGAGAAGATAAGTGAAGGATTTTCTAGCTAACCAGGAAACATATTCTCTGATTAAATGTCAGATTAAGAAGAAAAAATACCCTACATAAGGTACTATGACAATTGTCTAAAAAGACTGTGAGAACGCAGATATTTTAGAATAGAGGGTTATAGCCTTCAGAATTTTCATTTTTTTAGAAAGTTCTTGTGGTTGATATAAGTTTAAAAATGTGTTCATGTGCAGAACATTTCAGATTCATTTATGCAGAATTATGTAACACTTGAAACAACTCCCTTAAATTCCCATGGATTATGCGGACACGAAACTTTACAAATTATATTTGTAAATATCCTTTCTTCTGTATCATCACAAGTTCTCAAAGTATACTAAATGTGGAAGTCAGTATGATAGTGCTGTCTCTCTTTTTTTTAGGAGAAAATAGTAGAGATATCCTTTTTATTATTCACTTGCCACCTCAAATACAAGTGATCATTTTCTTATGATTTAAAAATATTGTAATGACTGGCCAGTTCCCCATGATTTATTGTTACTAGCCCTCCATTGGATATGCTAAGATAAGATCACACATTACTTATCTAAACACTTCTACAGACGCTCTGGGCATTTTTAAAAGTTCACCCATTGAGAACTTAACCCAATTCTCTTTGAAAAAAATGCAAGGTTGTTCCAGAAAACTTTCTTAAAAGAAATCACTTGTACCATGGACCCTCTCCACACACCCCCAAAAACGATGAGACAAATCAACAGTCAGAAGACATATATTTATAGCGTCATCTTTCACCTCCCCCAAATTCTAGACAATCCTCTTTTTCACTTAAAAATGGAAAATGCGACAAATGTAAGCCCTTACCAACTTCCCACTTCAGAAGGCTGTTGTCTTCCATCTCCATTTTTCCAATGACATACCAGATACATGCCATCCAGTGTGCAAGAAGGGCAAACATGGACATGAGCAGAGTCAGGACGATTGTGCTGTGTTGGGAATAACGGTCCAACTTCTGCAGGAGACGCAGAAGACGCAGCAGCCGGACGGTCTTCAGGAGATGCACGAGAGACACCTGCGTGGGAAAACAGAGCCACACAGCTTGGCTCACGGAGTCATTACATCCACAACAGTCACTTCATCTACAGCCACTCTGGGAAGTTCTTGAAATTAAGCGTAATTGGGATTCCAACATTGTGACCATTTTATAACCATTTCTATGTCGTTTCCTGATATATCGGAAATTGATAAGATAAAAGATGATAAGGCAATTTAATTTCTTTGAGTGAATAATTATCTTCCTTAATTAAGATGTATCTTTTTTTCTCTACCTATATGACTGAAGATAATTTTATATATTCTGATATACAACTGAAACACATTATGGGATCGGGATTGAATAGAAGATGTCTCCACCCCTTTCTTTTAATTTCTTTCAATTCCACTTCCCCTTCTCCATGTAAGGGAGCTGCGTTATAACAAAACTTTGTATAGACTGAAGTAAAACCCTGTAAAGTGGTAGCAAAAGTAACTTAGGTTTCTTATTTTTAAATAGTGAGACCTAGAAACTTGAGTAAGATCTGCTCACAAATACCAGTAACACCTCCTGCCCCATGTGCTTTACTATGGTCCTTCTAACATTATCGATAGACAAAGAAAACATTTGCCTGGAGCACATACATTCTGCGCTTTCTGTTAAACAAACATGCTTAGGGAACCAAAATCAAATGGAACAAAATTTTGGAGAAACCTTTTAGATGCTGCCTCTGTATGAACTAGAACAACAGACTTGTAGTGAAGGAGTTAGTTTCTTGACTTTAGGGCTCAACTGAAAAATGTGCACCATTGGTGTCCACCAGAAAGGTCAATGTCACTATTACAACACATGTGGTGCACTAATATACACTCTTTTTAATACCTTCCAAGAGAAAAGAAAAGTTAAATAAAACATTAACTCATATGCAAATAGAATCTGACAAGTTCCTTGACCTATTCTAATTTGGGGGGTGAACCATAAATAGAGGGTAAGGAAGTGGTTTGTATGACTATACCTAAGCATCATTTTTCCTTTACAGGCAGAATCATAAACAAGGTCAGCATCTTTTGAGAGTCTGCCTTTATAATTATCTGGAGTCAACTGACTTCTAATTTCTCCCTCCTCCAGCCATCTTCCCTTATCTCCAAGAAAAATGTACCTAGAGCAGTTCCTGACACATAGGAAGTGCTCAGTAAATTTGTGTTAAATGAGTGAGCGGATAAGCTATTATGTGAAGATGCAAAACACTCCAGGCTCACTATAACAATAGATATTCAATAAAAGTGTCTTCCACTGTAATCTTGTGAATTATTCTATACTGAAATATAAAAACATCATAAGGATGGGAATTCCCTGGCGGTCCAGTGGTTAGGACTCCACGCTTCCACGGCAGCAGGCCTGGGTTCGATCCCTGGTCAGGCAACTAAGATCCTGCAAGGTGTGGTGTGGCAAAAAAAAAAATCATAAGGTCAATTGAGGAAGTTGCCAGGTAGCTGTGGTCTTTTATTCCTTTTTGTGGGTCTTCTGGGTAGAGTTTTACTTTCTTCTCCTTCATACTCACGTTCTCATCTATCATTTCTCCAGCTGATTGTAAGTCAGATGCAGTTTCTACTTTGTGGCTTAGAGGAATTACTAGGGGTGAAATTTATTTTATAGGTAGGTGAATTTGATAGATGACAATTTTGTAAGTAAAGTGAATCCTGGAGCAGAACTCTCAAATGGAGGATACCATCTGCTATGGACTGAATTGTGTTCCTGCAAATTTCATATGTTGAAGCCCTAACCCCCAGTGTGACGGTATTTGAGATGGGGTCTTTGGGAAGTAATTTGGTTTAGATGGGGTCATGAGGGTGGGGTCCTCAAGATGGGATTAATGCCTCTATAAGAATAGACCACAGCACCCTCTCTCTTGTTCGCCACCCACCCCAATCTCTCGCTCCCTCCCCTCGCTGTATGAGGGCCACATGAGGACGTGGAAAGAAGACAGCCATCTACAGGCCAGGAAGAGAGCCCTCACCAAGAATCAAATTGGCTGAAAGCTTGATCTTGGACTTCCCAGCCATCAGGAGAGTGAGAAATAAATTCCCGTTGTTGAAGCCATCCAGTTTATGATATTTTCTTATAGCTGCCTGAGTAGACTAACACACCATCTGAATATAGAGTACTGATGCAGGCAAGCTCCCCATTTTGTCTGGCCAGAAAGGGGATGTTTGAGGGAAGAATGTGAGGCTGCCCTTACATGAGAACAACAGTCATTTACAAAAATAAGGGACATGAGCCTGGGAGTCCAGGATGAGGCAGCCCTGGTGATTTCACTGTCATTTTAAAAAATTTGTATTTATTCCTATCTGAGCCCAAAACCTCCGGCTATAAAATGTGAATTTTGGCTCTTGATGAATGACAGAAGAAAGAGGCATATTTGATTTCGATGGAAATATATCATCTGAAAAAGAGAAAGCACCTTCTTACTCTTGGGATGCTGCTCTGAATTTGTCATTGATAAGAATTATAAGCACCTTGTAGACAGGTGCAAGACAGTGAATGATGCATTCATCAAAAACCTCTATCAAACTGCAGTTTCCCCTATTACCAAGTGGACATAACCACCTCCTGGCTGTCCACTAGGGAAGAAAAAGGAGAAAGAAAAAAGTTAATTACCGTACTGAGGTCCTTCTAGGTATTAGACACTTGGCAAGGTATTTTATAGAAAAGTTTCCTTTTTAGGCTACTCAGAAACCCTGCAGAAATTTTTACGATTTTAGGCCTATTCTGATGTTAACTTTCCCAAGAAGTCACTCAGATGGTAAGTGATAAAACTTGGATTCATACTTTTGCCTTTTTACTCTCATTCTTTGTCTCATTCACAATTTTACTTTCTTTGTCTCATTCACAATTTTACCTCTCGTTGTGCCTTTCATCGTGACTTATACACAGTAAGTTTTAATAAGTAAATGTGTGAGCTGCATGTAAAACATTTGCCATCAGCAACTGTGGGCACAGCCAAAGCTAAAGCATGCAGTACATTTTTGATGGTTGCCATGCATTTTATAATGTCATCTATGGAGATGCACTAAATGGACCCACTTTAGACCTGGAAAATCAACCCCTTTGTTATTTTATGTTTGTTCCTGCTCTTCTTTTTGTAAGTCTGTGTAGTATAAGAGTAGCATAACTTATGAACTTTTCCTTATAACTTATGCTTTCCTGGGAAGTAAATATAATATTTTGAACAAGCTTTTCTACTCAAATCGAATATTTCATACTGACTAATATATTGGGAGGAATAACAAATTTATATGCCAATTGTTAAATGATCATAAGCTCACCCTTGTGAAAAGCAGAAAAATTATCACTGATAATAGAGAGAGATTCCTTACTTCCTTCCTCTTTTTCTTTCTTTCTGATATAGATGTTGATCTATAACTTCAAATCTTTATAAAGGATTTGTGCTGTATTTCAAAAGTGAGAACGAAGAAGGGTAGCAGAAGCACAGTGAAAATGTACAAGTATTTAAAATTCATCAAATTATGAGAATTAGACTTTTTCAAAATTATTTACTCATGTTAATTTTAGGCAACGGAAATTTTAATCATATCTAAACATTTTACTTATTTTTTATTTTATAGTACATGATATATATATATATGTTTAAAATTATCCTATTTGTTCAGTGCCCAAAGAGAAATGGAATATAAAAAATGATTATTAGTATTTAGTAGCAGAGCAAGTTAATTTAGAGCACTCTATGAAACACCATTTATTTAACAATTCTCCAGGATAATTTAGAAAATTTTTCTTATCATTTTATGAATTATCTACTTCTTCAGGATATTTTTTGACAGTCTTGCAAAAGCCTTGTTTTAAGTCATTACACTTTCATTATAGTATACTTATCTAGTCAAATTCAATCTTAAAAAGCACTTTAAAAAGCTCGGATAACAATCCAGTTTAGCACTGATTGATATTATATACTAGATTTTCCCCAGAGCTTTCCCTTCAGCTGAGTTATAAACCTCTTAATGATGTTGACACTCTCAACTTCCCAGCTTAAAAAAAATTGAAAGAAAAAGAAAAATATTATTATACAGGCAATTAACAAATGCAACAAATGCACAAATCTGTACTATGTAGTCAGGAGTTTAGTTCAGTCTTCGTTCTGAAGTCAGTAATGATTGTATTTGAAACACTGATCACTTTGTTTAATATTGAAAACTATGCTATTAAATTCTTGATAGAGAACATAATTTCTATGGGGAGAGGTTTGTCAACTGAGTAGGAAATATGTTTAATTTGAACTAACGTCTAGTAAATTTTTGCCTGCTAAAATTGGTTACTCTGGCGGCAAATTGTATTACTGGTCCAAAAATTCTCTTATACCTTCCTAAAAGTCTCTCTATTTATAAGGGAACACTTAATGCTTTTAAGAGTGTCAATCATTAAATAGTAAAAATAGCTATGACTACAAGAGGGCATACTTTCTTTCCTGTAAGAAATCTGAGAATAAAAGTTTTAGATGAAGAAAGAGAAGTTACAAATATCAATAAAAATTCAAGAGGATGCTTGGTTTACGTTGGTCATTTTATCATTTAGATTTTTGCTCAATCTAACATTTTTACAGGGACTTCTAAGAAGTAGTTGAATTCTATTTTAATTTCAACCTATCTTTCTATCTTGATAGGTCTTCTGTTTGTTTTGCCAATGAATAATGAAATATTCAAAAGGTAGCGAGTAAAAGTCATACAAGTAGAAGAAATCTTCAAACTCTCCACCAAATTCTTGAGGGAAATATCTGGCTCAGTAACATAAAGTAATGCTTCTATTCCTGCAGATGGTTTCCTTATCAAAGGATTTGTTTAGTGAGTCAATTTGATGATAAATTCAAGCTTTTAATATCCTGGTTCTAGGTATTTAAATGATTAGAAATGGGTAATACAAATTTCGAAAAGGAAGTAACTCCTTTAAGTGGAGAATCTGGCCTGCATATCATTGGTGACATTGGCCTCTTTATTAAAAAGGGCACAAAATCCTGGACATACAAATTGCGACAAACATTTAAAACCTGATCATGTGAAAAATAAGCACAGGGTTAAAACCAACCTTCAAGGTCATGTGGAAGGGAGCTCTTTACTCACCACTGTGACGTTGAAAGCATACAGGAGATCAAAAGGCAGGGCAGCAATTAAATCAATGATGAACCAGGTTGTGACATAGTGGATGCAAATTGATCTTGCTTCAAAGATAACTTGACCAGACTTGCTGACATAGGTTGTTCGAAAATTTAAAATAATATCTGCTTGAGAAAAAAAGGATAGAGTAAGAGCATTTAGGAGAAAGAGAGGAGAAGGAAAGAAGGAAAGACAAGGTAAGAAGAGAAGATGGAAGGAAGACAGGCAGGTGGGCAGGGGGGAAGGAAGGGAGGAAGAAAACTATATTAAATTAGACTAACGGTAACCTCTTAACGTACTTTAGATTGACTATACCCAAAATACTCTTCTTGACAGATCCAGCTCAACTCAACAAACAGGTATTGGAGAAAGGTGAAGAAAGTAGTATTTTTTGAGCAGTAATACATTCCAGACTTTGGGCCACATGTTAACATAATTAAAATAAATAATAATAACAACAATAAGCAACACTTACTGAATGCTCACTGTGTACCAGACATTGTCCTAAGAACTTAGCTTAGATTGTTTCACTTACTCAGAACATCTTCCACCGTAGACGACGATGGTAACATAGCAGACAGTACATAGTAGGCAGTATTAGCAGAGGCAGAAACTAAGTCTCAGTGGGAAAAGTAACTCATCCACGATCATCTTGCCAACAGTGGCAGAGATGACCCTGAACACAAGTATAATTTGCAGTCCATGTTCTTTTTATTTATTTTTTATCCAGTAGTACTCTATTCCGTGTACAAAAGTTTTACTAATCTCCGTATGTTTATGAAACTGATCCTTGCCCTGAAGGTGTTTGTATTCACAAAATACCAGAAGTTTCTTCTTTGGATTTCTAGGTTAAACTCCCCATTCCATTTAAATGGAAGATATAATCATTTTCAACCATTCCTTACATCATCCTTTTAATATATTTTTATTTTATGTTTATTTTATATTTGTATTTATTTTATATTTATATTATATTTTACTATCTATTTATCAAACTTTTTACAATATATGACATCCTTCTGAGGGCTGGTCAAAGGACAAAGCCATAGACATGTGGACCATCTAGAGTTCAATCCTGCCACCTATGAATAAACTTCTCAGAGTCTGTCACATAGTTCTTGGGTTAAATATCATTAAAGGACTGGAAAGGGTTATATTTTCTTTAATTTGTTTTAGAGTTGAGTATGACCAAGTTATGGGGAATTTTGGGATTGGTGCATACACGTAACTGTGATGAAGGCTGCTCATTTTCTGCACTGGCAACCCCAACAGAAACATATTTGTCTGTGGGACTTTGTTCTTCGGGAGTGTTGTGATTCAGTGACAAAGATCAAAGGAAGGAATTTGGGAAGTAAGTAACCTAAAGAGAATAGGAATTCAAGGAGCTAGGAAATGAATGCTAAGCTCTGAGTTACATAATTTTTAAATGAATTGGAGTACTCTTTACAGCTAATGTAAACCATTGCAAGTACGTGGAATCTTGTCATGTGAGGTTAAGAACTTGTTGGTATCATGATCGTAATGGTAACAATAATAAAGATTACAATAATGTGCACTTTATACATTTGTAGATCATATTTACTTTTCACTTCACGTCACATTTGAAGGAGAATTCTAAGATGCCCCCCACCCCCAATCCCCTGCCACCACCCTCACTCTCCTCTGATCTCTTCCCCTTGGGTAAGGGTGGATCCCCTGAGCATGATGAGATATGAAGGTGTGATCACGTTACATCATAGGGGTAAAGAGAGATGATCTGCGTGGCCTGCCCTCATCAGGTGAGCCCTTTAAAGCTGACCTTTCTTCATCTGGTGTTAAGGGATTGGAAAGCAGTGAGGCATGCTCTTCCTGGCCTGGAAGGAAGCAACTGCGTATTATGGGGAGGGCCACATGGCGGGGAACGGCGGGCAGCCTCTAATTGCTGAGAATGACCCCTCACTGACATCTCGTGAGAAACGGAGACCTTAGTCCCACAACCATAAAGAAATTTGTTCAACAGCCACATGAGATAGGAAGAGAATCCTGGGCTCCAGAATGGGCAACAAGCTGACACCTTGATTTCAACCTTCTGAGGCCCTGAGGAGAGACTTCAGCTAAGGTAGATCTGGACTTCTGACCTATAGAAACTATGAGATAATAAATGGGTATTGTTTTAAGCTGATGTGTTTGTGGTAATTGGCTATGCAGCAATAAAAATACTAATACAACATTTAGTAAGTCATCTGGTTCTCATTATAGCCTGTGAGATGAGAGAATACAGGAATTCTGACAAAACAGGTTACTATTACATTATTATAGATAATACATATGTTCTTAATATGAACACAGTGCTGTTCTACAACCTTTATAATCATAATCTCATTGACTCCTTACAACAATGCTAAGAGGTAAGTATTTTTATTAATCCCTTTTACAGATGAGAAAACTGAGGCAGAAAAGATGTCAAGTGATCTGTCCAGGGTCACACATGATGAACTAAACCCCTCAGCTAGTTAGTGAAAAGAGCAAGAACTGGATTCAAGTCTCTTAAATTCCAATTCTGTGCTTTGGGTTTTGGTGCCTCAACAGAGACCAGTCACATCTCAGATCTGGAAGCAAGTTCTACGTGACTCAAAAAGAAAACATTAATTGTTCTAGACTATTGTGAATGATCTAACTTATTAAGATGGCGTTATTAGAAGTCATTTTTGTCAAAAAATAAAAATATTAAAATACTTCCATTGTGAGCTTCCCTGGTGGTGCAGTGGTTGAGAGTCCGCCTGCCGATGCAGGGGACACGGGTTCGTGCCCCGGTCCGGGAAGATCCCACATGCCGCGGAGTGGCTGGGCCCGTGAGCCATGGCTGCTGAGCCTGTGCGTCCAGAGCCTGTGCTCCGCAACGGGAGAGGCCACAACAGTGAGAGGCCCGTGTACCGCAAAAAAAAAAAAAAAACCCCAACAAACTTCCATTGTTAATACTGAGAATACGAAAGGATGAAGCTAGTCGATAAGCCACTCACAAAGGATGAACACAATCCCAAGGTGATTTCCACTGCAGAGTAAAAGTGCTATCATGGCAAAAAGTACCAATGCATCCCTGAAGTATGGCCACCAAAGGGGGCTGGGAGCTCAGGGGAATGTTGTGAAGTTGTTAGGGTAGCAGGTGACCTTTTCATTCTTTCTCTTTAACTTTCTAGACTCATGTATTTGTGCATTAGCCGAGCAATTTAACAGCTTAGACCAGCAGCTGTTGAAATAAAGCAGTCGATAAGTAGTTCATTATCAAATTGAAGGAATAAATGCCTTTGTGTATTTACTAACTGATCACCAGGTTCTACCACAGATTTTACAGAAAACCCACTGCCACCATCCACATACCTGGGGTGCTCTCCTGAATGGAGGAATGGAAGAAGTGATTGATTGGTCTTTGGTTGATTGATACAGTAAACATTTTTAAAGCTATGTGGTTGACTAAAGAATAAAATAGAGGTGCAGACTTCTGAACAGAAAAGATATTTTCTTGGATGAGTCATTACAAAATACTAGTTTAGAAAGGTTTTTTAAAAATAATCTGTTACTCTATTGAGTTAATTGGATGAAAAGAAGATGTTTATTTTTATGTTTAAAAAGAAGTAATGGTAAGACTTTTAAACACAAAGAATGTTAACAGCAAAAGAATAAAATCTATCTTTTATATTTATGGATACAAATATATTTTTGAAGTACTTGAGTACTTTCAGGTTTATTTTCAGGGAAAAAACCTAGATATGTATTATATTCTAAGATTTCTAGGACTATGGTATCATATAAGGACTGTAGGTTTGAGTGAGTGATATTTTTATTTATTTTTTAGCTCTTTAAAAAATTTTATTGAAGTATAGTTGATTTACAATGTATTATTTTTATTTATTTATTTATTAAAAAAACCCTTTTATTCTATATTGGAGTATAGTTGATTAACAATGTTGTGTTAGTTTCAGGGGTAGGGCAAAGTGATTCAGTTATACATATGCATGTAGCTATTCTTTTTCAAGTTCTTTTCCCATTTTGGTTACTACATAATTATTTTTAGATAGCTGATTTTTTTTTAAAAACCTACTTTTGTCATCCACATAATAATAGACATAGTTCTGTTGTACTGTGATTTACAAAACATATTTTCATGTTTATTAGTTTGTGTTGTTCCCATGCCAACTCTCTCAGGTGTATGATCACTGACATTTTACTAATGACTCAGGAGATTTAAGGAAATTGTTTAAAGTCATGAAGATAGTAAGCAAGAGAGAAACAGGACATCTTTTGCAGGCAATTCCATTTTCTTTCCATCATCTTAAAGATTTACTGCACTTTCAAATACATTTTAGGGGCAATACCAATAGGTCAGTGCAGAGAAATGTATTTCCAATTTTAGCCTTTAGATTCAATTCAGCATTGGCAGTGCCCAGGTAAAAGAATATTAAATCTGGGTCACAGAATTGAAGGTGGGGGAATGAACTGTCTTTGATTCTGGAAGTGTGAGGATTAAGCATCTGTCCAGGGAGAACTGAGAAATCACTCTGTGTTCTCTCCACTGATAAAGATGTGGTGGCAATGTAAATGTTCCCTTAACGGAAGGGCAGAAATGGGGAGCACACGTTCTTTCAGAGTGAGGGAAACACAGAATAAAATTAGATTGTGATGAGGGAAAAAAGAGCCTCCCAGATCCGGTGTTCCTCATAAAAGGACCACGGGGGTGAGGAGGAGATTCACCAACTATACTGGGTCCAGCTGCTCTTTCCCCTGTAGTTGTCTCACTTCCCATAAAATTTTACACCTTCAGTGAATTAACTCAGCGACTCATTCAAATGTTGCAGTAAGAATGTGGTCTCCTCCAGACCCTAACCCTAACCTTCCTAAAAGGCAGCAGTATGGTTTTCATTCTGAGATATCTAGGAAGTATAATGTTTCTCAACTTTATGTTGAAACATACATGAAAATTCATTAATACAGAAATTTTTATATTTAACTTTTCTTGTTCATTCCATTTACTATCAACGTGCACAACTGTCTATAAGCACACATACACACAGTTTGAATCAGGAAAAATATTTCCAAAACTATAATGAATTGAGTCATACGAATTTAGCACTTAGAAATGTTAATGCCTCACGTATGTGTGTATGCATAAGCAGTCTCTTGTGGCACATGGTGCTGGTATCATGTGAAATGAATAAACAAACAGGGTAATAGAGAATTACCATATATACATACATACATGTGATTTACAGAATTTCAAAAAATTGATCATAATATACCCTACCAAAATGAGGCAGACTATAATTGAATTCTTTTATGATTCAGATCACGCTGAGTTATTCTGCAGGATAATCAGTTTACCTTGCTGTATTTAGGTTTTACACAAGCATGATGAAAATAAAGACAAATAATAGAGAGATAACTGTACGTGTTTTGTTCTCACATGGTTAAGACCTCCAAAAACTAGTGTTTCATTTCTCTCTCTCACTAAATGGTTATGTATGAGAACTAAAAGGCAAGAAGATTAAAACCAGTTTTTCCAGTTTGATTTCCTTGAGAACTATGTAATTAGAAAGTACAAAAAAAAAAAAAAAGGTTAAATTTGATATGGCACAAATTAGTAGATTTCTTTATTAGCATGCATGCCAGATGGGAAATAATTTTAAAATAATATTGACTTACTTGTTAAAAAGTAAATTAAAATAGAATGGTGTGCATGAGAGCATATGCACCAAATACAAATAATATCTTCATTTAGCCATTTCTTTACAATTTAATCAATATAGTACAGCGAGGGTGGAGAGAGATTTAACTAAACCAGCTGCCGACTAATATTCTAAAGATACCCGTGTTTTTCCATTGCTTGTGAGACACTCCTCTGAACACAGTATGATGCCACAGCAAATTTGAGTTGCACCTGTGGGAAGAATGAATAACTGGGGGTTGATTAATGAAGGGGCTTGAGGGACTCAAAATCCTAAGAATGGCTGTAATTGATTGCTAGGATTAGTGGATGAGATTTTCATACCACCTGATCCTTGCTCATCTTGTCAGCATTTGTCCCTCCTGCTTATCTTAAATGAGAAGTTTATGGAAAAGAAAGGGCAGCAGACAGAGGGAGAAGCAGCAGTTAAGAGCAACTGCCTGCAGAAGAAAAGGTAAGGCTGAAAGAATGCAACCAGGTGGGTTGGGCGTGGTCGATACCACCACTGATTTCTGTTTTGTACCAGGGTCATGGTGGACTCGTACATCAGTTTTGACCCTCAACGTCAACATCAGATGGAACAGCCCAGAAAAGAAGTCCTTCCATCCTAACTTCTCTTTGAATGGAAGAACCGCATCCATGTCATGCTTCATAAGGATGCGGTCAACAAGGCCTTGAATGCTTCTGGCAATGGTGAGCCCTCTGCCTTTTGCCAGCGCTTAGTTTGACGCATCCTTCCTACTTTCCTCAAATAGGTGTCTTCCTCCTTCTAACTCCCTCTCCTTGTTTCTAGTTTTGTCATTAGCAGCAACACAGAATATGTTGTACATTTACATAGTGAGTTGCCCCATCAATTTTTATTTTGAAAAGAAATTTTCAGGTTTATAACACAATAAAAAAAAGAAAACCATTCACGTAGTTGACTACTGTTCTTTTGGGAGTAAGGTAATGAAACGGTAGCAGACTATGCCATCCTCAAATATGCCACTTTGGAATAAGAATTATTTTGAGCTGAAGGTAACTGAGAAGGAAGAGAAGCCAGAAAAGCTCCCTGCCCTCTTCCTATTTGCCTCAAAGCAGGACATACATTTTCAAAAGTGTCCCCTGCTCTCTTCTCTACCAGGAAAGACAAAAGTTAATCCCCAGATGTAGCCTGTCCAGTGGGAAGACAGTAGCAAATACTCAGCAGTGTTTGCAGAGTTCTCATTATTCCACAGTCTCACCAACACTCGACGTTGTCACACTTAAAGATTTTTGCCAATTGGGTGGTAGTATAATGTTTCTAGTATATATTTAGAATTGTTTTTTCTTTTAGTAATGCAGCCTTAGTAAACTGCTGGGGAATCTTAAAAAAAACACACACACACAAAGTCTTGCATTACTATTAGTTAAAGTAAACTTTTGCCAAGTTAAATTCCCAAATGTTGGTTTTTTTGTACAGATTGCTCCCAGTTGACCGTTTCTAATTTTTACTGGAAGATCTAAAGCACAGCTATACCTTTCAGCTTTGCAACATCCTTAAGTACTATGAAAATGTGTCAGTTGAGGACCTGTTGTGCTCTTTACCCTGTGCAGGGCTCTTGGCACTCAAAGATGGACAAGGCATCCAAAAGGAGCATGCCTCTGATGGGGACCATGGGCTCCCATTTTTATTATCTGAAGCCCCATCTGTGAAAATGCTGGCAGGTCAAAGGACACAGCACACATTCCCAGCAGATCTCTAAGAAAACTCCCATTTATTGTCTATAACTATTTTATTATACTGACTTTGTACATTGCTTTCATTTTATTGTATAACGTTACCTTCTCAAAAAACTTCCACATAACATGTACACTGGTATGTGTAAAAACTAACAATTTTGGCTCCATATAAGTTATCCACTTTCAGGTGCTATGTAACTCTAAATTAGATATTGAATTTTGGAATTACTTGATCATTTTTAGTAAAAATAATTTAATGATTCAAAATAAACTACTGAAAAACCATGATTTATGCATACACTACTTAATTATAGAAAGTCTTTTGGCATACTTATCCTGTTTATAGTTGTAGTTTTTGAGTGGTAAAATTTCCAAATTTAATTCCAATAGAAAACATAAGGACTATAACATCTATAATATTCAGTCATGAAATTTAAAAAAATAATAAAGTCTATTAATTTCATATGAGGTAAATATTAGTTATCCAAGTAACAAAACTTAGAATTAATGAAGACTAAGATAGACAACAAAAGATGTGCTAACGAGAAACCTTCAAGATGGTGGAGGAGTAAGACGTGGAGATCACCCTCCTCCTCACAAATACATCAGAAATACAACTACACGTGGAACAACTCCTACAGAACATCTATTGAATGCTGGCAGAAGACCTCAGACTTCCCAAAATGCAAGAAACTCCCACATACCTGGTCGTATGGCTGACAGGGTTTTGGTGCTCTGGCTGGTGTCAGGTCTGTGCCTCTGAGGTGGGAGATCTGAGTTCAGGACACTGGTCCACCAGAGACCTCCTGGCTCCACATAATATCAAATAGAGAAAACTCTCCCAGAGATCTCCATCTCAATGCTAAGACCCAGCTCCACTCAACGACCAGCAAGCTACAGTGCTGGACACCCTATGCCAACCAACTAGCAAGACAGGAACAAAACCCCACCCATTACAGAGAGGCTGCCTAAAATCATAATAAGGTCACAGACACCCCAAAATACACCACCAGATGAGATCCAGCCTCATGCACCAGAACACAGGCACTAGTCCCCTCCAAAAGGAAGCCTACACAACCCACTGAATCAGCATTAGCCATTGGGGGCAGATACCAAAATCAACGGGAACTACAAACCTGTAGCCTGCCAAAAGGAAACCCCAAACACAGTAAGTTAAGCAAAATGAGAAGACAGAGAAACACACAGCTGATGAAGGAGAAAGGTAAAAACTTACCAGACCAAACAAATGAAGAGGAAATAGGCAATCTAACTGAAAAAGAATTCAGAGTAATGAAACTAAAGATGATCCAAAATCTTGGAAATAGAATGGAGAAAATAAAAGAAACACTTAACAAGGAATTAGAAGAACTAAAGAGCAAATAAACAATGATGAACAGCACAATAAATGAAATTAAAAATTCTTTAGAAGGAATCAAGAGCAGAATAACTGAGGCAGAAGAACGGAGAAGTGATTTGGAAGATAAAATAGTGGAATTACTGCAGAGCAGAATAAAGAAAAAAGAATGAAAAGAATTGAGGACAGTCTCAGAGAGCTCTCAGACAACATTAAACACACCAACATTCTAATTATAGGGGTCCCAGAAGAAGAAGAGAAAAAGAAAGGGGCTGAGAAAATATTTGAAGAGATTATAGTTGAAAACTTCCCTAATATGGGAAAGGAAAGAGTCAATCAAGTCCAGGAAGTGCAGAGAGTTCCATACAGGATAAATCCAAGGAGAAACACACCAAGACACATATTAATCAAACTATCAAAAATTAAATACAAAGAAAAAAATATTAAAAGCATCAAGGGAAAAACAACAAATAACATACAAGGGAATCCCCCTAAGGTTAACAGCTGATCTTTCAGCAGAAACTCTGCAAGCCAGAAGGGAGTGGCAGGCCATATTTAAAGGGATGAAAGGGAAAAACTTACAACGAAGATTACTCTACCCAGCAAGGATCTCATTCAGATTTGACGGAGAAATTAAAACTTTTGCACAAAAGCAAAAGATAAGAGAATTCAGCACCACCAAACCAGCTTTACAACAAATGCTAAAGGAACTTCTCTAGGCAGGAAACACAAGAGAAGGAAAAGACCTATAATAACAACCCCCCAAAAATTACAAAAATGGTAACAGGAACATACATATTGATAATTACCTTAAATGCAAATGGAGTAAATGCTCCAACCAAAACACATAGACTGGCTGAATGGATCCAAAAACATGAGCTGTATATATGCTGTCTACAAGATACCCACTTCAAACCTAGGGACACATACAGACTGAAAGTGAGGGGATGGAAAAAGATATTCTATGAAAGTGGATATCAAAGGAAAGCTGCAGTAGCAATTCTCATATCAGACAAGATAGACTTTAAAATAAAGACTATTACAAGAGACAAAGAAGGACACTACCTAATGATCAAGGGATCAATCTAAGAAGATATAGCAATTGTAAATATCTATGCACCCAACGTCAGAGCACCTCAATACATAAGGCAAATGCTAACAGACATAAAAAGGGAAAGTGACAGTAACACAATCATTGTAGGGGACTTTAGTACCCCAATTTCAGCAATGGACAGATTGTCCAATGTGAAAATAAGTAAGGAAGCACAAGCTTTAAATGACACATTAAACAAGATGGACTTAAATGATATTTATAGGACATTCCATCCAAAAACAACAGAATACAATTTCTTCTCAAGTGCTCATGGAACATTCTGCAAGATAGATCATATCCTGGGTCACAAATCAAGCCTTGGTAAATTTAAGAAAATTGAAATCATGTCAAGTATCTTTTCCAACCACAACGCTATGAGGCTAGATATAAATTACAAGGAAAAATCTGTAAAAAATAAAAACACATGGAGGCCAAACAATACACTACTTAATAACCAGAGATCACTGAAGAAATCAAAGGGAAATAAAAAACTACCTAGAGACAAATGACAATGAAAACACAACAACACAAAGCCTATGGAATGCAGAAAAAGCAGTTCTAAGAGGGAAGTTTATAGCAATACAATCCTACCTCAAGAAACAAGAAACATCTCAAATAAACAGCCTAACCTTACAGCTAAACTAATTAGAGAAAGATGAACAAAAAACTCCCAAAGTTAACAGAGGGAAAGAAATCATAAAGATCAGATCAGAAATAAATAAAAAAGAAATGAAGGAAACAATAGCAAAGATCAATAAAACTAAAAGCTGGTTCTTTGAGAAGATGACAAAATTGATAACCATTAGCCAGACTCATCAAGAAAAAAAAGGGAGAACACACAATCAATAGAATTGGGAAATGAAAAAGAAGTAACAACTGTCACTGCAGAAATACAAAGGATCATGAGCGATTACTGCAAGCAACTATATGCCAATAAACTGGACAACCTGGAAGAAATGGACAAATTCTTAGAAAAGCACAACGTTCTGAGACGGAACCAGGAAGGAATAGAACATATAAACAGATCAATCACAAGCACTGAAATTGAGATTGTGATTAAAAATTTTCCAACAAACAAAATCTCAGGACCAGATGGCTTCACAGGTGAATTCTATCGAACATTTAGAGAAGAGCTAACACCTATACTTCTCAAACTCATACAAAATATAACAGAGGGAGGAACACTCCCAAACTCATTCTAGGAGGCTACCACAACCCTGATACCAAAACCAGACAAAGATGTCACAAAGAAAGAAAAGTACAGGCCAATATCACTAATCAACATAGATGCAAAATCCTCAACAAAATACTAGCAAACAGAATCCAACAGCACGTTAAAAGGATCATACACCATGATCAAGTGGGGTTTACCCCAGGAATGCAAGGATTCTTCTATATATGCAATCAATCAATGTGATACACCATATTAAGAAATTGAAGGAGAAACCCATATGATCATCTCAATAAGTATGCAGAGAAAGCTTTCGACAAAAATTCAACACCCATTTATGATTAAAAAAAACGTCCAGAAAGCAGGCATAGAGGGAACTTACCTCAACATAATACAGGCCATATATGACAAACCCACAGCCAACATCGTTCTCAGTGGTAAAAAACTGAAACCATTTTCACTAAGATCAGGAACAAAACAAGGCTGTCCTCTCGCACCACTATTATTCAACATTGTTTTCGAAGTTTTAGCCACAGCAATCAGAGAAGAAAAAGAAAGAAAAGAAATCCAAATCGGAAAAGAAGTAAAGCTGTCACTGTTTGCAGATGACATGATACGATACATAGAGAATCCTAAAGATACCATCAGAAAACTACTAGAGCTAAGCAATGAGTTTGGTAAGTAGCAGGATACAAAATTAATGCACAGAAATCTCTGGCATTCCTATACACTAATGATGAAAAATCTGAACAGGAGAATTTAAGGAAACACTCCCATTTACCATTGTAAATGAAAAGAATAAAATACCGAGGAATAAAATTACCTAAGGAGACAAAAGACCTGTATGCAGAAAACTATAAGACACTGATGAAAGAAATTAAAGATGATAGAAAACAGATGGAGAGATACACCATGTTCTTGGATTGGAAGGATCACAGTGTGAAAATGGCTATACTACCCAAAGCAATCTACAGATTCAATGCAATCCCTATCTAATTACCAATGGCATTTTTCACAGAACTAGAACAAAAAATTTCACAATTTGTATGGAAGCACAAAAGACCCTGAATAGCCGAAGCAATCTTGAGAAAGAAAAATGGAGCTGGAGGAATCAGGCTCCTGGACTTCAGACTACATTACAAGCTACAGTAATCAAGACAGTATGGTACTGGCACAAACAACAGAAACTAGAGATCAATGGAACAGGATAGAAAGCCCAGCGATAAACCCACGCACATATGGTCACCTTATTTTTGATAAGGAGGCAGGAATGTGCAGTGGAGAAAGGACAGCCTCTTCAATAAGTGGTGCTGGGAAAAACTGGACAGCTACATATAAAAGAATGAAATTAGAACACCCCCTAACACCGTACACAAAAATAAACTCAAAAATGGATTAAAGACCTAAATGTAAGGCCAGACACTGTCAAACTCTTAGAGGAAAACATAGGCAGAGCACTCTAGGACATATATCACAGCAAGATCCTTTTTACCCACCTCCTAGAGAAATGGAAATAAAAACAAAAATAAACAAATGGGACCTAATGAAACTTAAAAGCTTTTGCACAGCAAAGGAAACCATAAACAAGACCAAGAGACAACCCTCAGAATGGAAGAAAATATTAGCAAATGAAGGAACTGACAAAGATTTAGCCTCCAAAATTTACAAGCAGCTCATGCAGCTCAATATCAAAAAAACAAACAACCCTATCCAAAAATGGGCAGAAAACCTAAATAGACATTTCTCCAAAGAAGATATACTGATTGCCAGCAAACACATGAAAGAATGTTCAATATCACTAATCATTAGAGAAATGCAAATCAAAACTACAATGAGGTATCACCTCACATCAGTCAGAATGGCCATCATCAAAAAATCTACAAATAGTAAATGCTGGAGAAGGTGTGGAGAAAAGGGAACCCTCTTGCACTGTTGGTGGGAATGTAAACTGATATAACCACTATGTAGAACAGTATGGAGGTTCCTTAAAAAACTAAAAATAGAACTACCACACAACCCAGTAATCCTACTACTGGGCATATACACTGAGAAAACCATAATTCAAAAAGAGTCATATACCACAATGTTCATTTCAGCTCTATTTACAATAGCCAGGACGTGGAAGCAACCTAAATGTCCATCGACAGATGAATGGATAAAGAAGATGTGGCACATATATACAATGGAATATTACTCAGCCATAAAAAGAAACGAAATTGAGTTATTTGTAGTGAGGTGGATGGACCTAGCGTGTGTCATATAGAGTGAAGTAAGACAGAAAGAGAAAAACAAATATCGTATGCCAACACATATATATATGGCATCTAAAAAAAAAAAGAAAGGTTTCTGATGAACCTAGGGGCAGGACAGGAATAAAGATGCAGACGTAGAGAATGGGCTTGAGGACACGGGGAGGGGGAAGGGTAAGCTGGGATGAAGTGAGAGTGGCATGGACTTATATACAGTACCAAATGTAAAATAGATACCTAGTGGGAAGCATCCGCATAGCACAGGAAGATCAGCTCCGTGTTTTGTGACCACCTAGAGGTGTGGAATAGGGAGGGTGGGAGGGAGACGCAAGAGGGAGGAGATATGGGGATATATGTATATGTATAGCTGAGTCACTTTGTTATACAGCAGAAACTAACACACCATTGTAAAGCACTTATACTCCAATAAAGACGTTAAAAAAAAGTGTTAATATAATTAGTGTTTGCCCCAGTGTGAAATCCAACACATATATCCTCATTAGACAGAAAAATTTTAGATCAAATAATGAGAGCTTTTATAGTTGCATAACATTTTACATTTTAATTAGGACTTTCATATTCATTTTCATATTTGAGGAAAAGGATATCCTTAATATTTGTGATAGTCTTTAGTGCTATTTGCCAAATCTTTCTGGCTTTCGACCTCCTGGTATGATTATATTTCCCACAACCTGAAGAGATTAAGCATGTCTCTGTGACTTGCTTTGGCTAAAATTGTGAGAGCAGGAGTATCCTGAAACATTTCTGGGCAAAGTTTTGAGAGCTTGTATGCAATTCCTCACATTTTCTTCTCCCTGCCTTGATGATCACAGAAGCACGTGACAAGATGGGGCCTCTATCAGCCTGGGATTCTGAGTGACTACAGGGCTCAGAGCTCACAGCTGATTCACAACAAGCACTCAGTATGAAGGAGGCACAAACTTTCGAGAGTTTGAGCTTGCTTGTTAACACAGAAAACCCTTGCCCATCCTGACAGACATTCTTAAAAGGCTATAGAGAAGAGTGGCTCACAGTGAGAATTTGGAGTCAGGGTCCCGGGTGGTAGACCACTGAGCAGGTATTAGTTGTCTTTGCTGTTATTCCTACCAGTAGTGCTACTGCCGTTCTATAGGCTTCAAAAACTGAGAAACAGGGACCATGAATGACTTATCTAAGGTCGCCTGACGTATTCATACATTATTTTTATTGTTACTTTATGGACAGATAATTATGGCACAAATACTATAATGGTGTTAAAATGATAATAAAATAATATTAACAAAAACAATAACAGGTAAATTTATTAAATTCTTGCTATGTGACAGGGCTTCAGTACATATATTAACAATTTTGAAATTTAGGTAATTTTTAGAGTCCTAAAAACTATAGCATTTTGACTATAGGTTGCAATATGTTCAACTGTTCAACATATTTAAAAATGTCTTATTTCAAGAATTACATATATACTGTAAAGTACACTGGTGTTAAATGGATGACTTGATGAATTTTCCCAAAGTTGACCATCTTTGCCATCAACATGGATAGAGATATAACTAGGACCAGAACCCTAGAAGACTTCCATGATCCCATCCAGTCATTAACCCCTCCCAAAGTCACTGTTGTCCCAATTATCATAGAATAGTTTTGCTTAATTAGTTGGAACTCTGTATAAAAGGAATCATATAGTAGGTACTCTTGTATATAAATTCTTTCACTAGACATTGCATATGCAATTTTCATCAGTTTTGTACCATGGTACCATGTTTACTTGTTTACTGTTTTTTATTGCTCTATAGAATTTCATTGTATAACTATAAAGAAATTCATTTCTTAATTTATTGTTGCTGAAACTTTGATTTGGGTTGTTTCTAATTTGGGATCTTACAGTTAATGCTCTTAGAAACAAATACATGCATACATACATAAATACATAAATATGTGTGTATGCATGCACACAATACCTATACCTTTCCTTGTACAAGTATAGGTGTGTCTGTTGATTCTATGAGTCAAATTTCTGGGTCATAAAGTAATTATATATTTTACTTGAGTATGGTGGCAAAAAGTTTAGCAGAGATTGTACTAATTTACATTTTTACATACAGTGTATGAAATTTCAGGTTGCTCTGTATCTTCCCACTACCTTGGTAATAATTTGTCTTTTTTTTTTGCCATTCTAGTGGTGGTGAAATTATTTTCATTTTCCTCATGATATTGAGCACATACTGCACATTTGGGTATCCTCTTTCATGAAGTTTTGGTACGGGACTTTTATCTACTGAAATATGTTTCCCTCCCTTTTCTTTTACTGATCTGTAGGAACTGGTATTATATGTCCTGATTATGAATTGTGTTCTGTTTAAGTAATTGATGCCTTTGCCAAGGTAATTAAGATATTCTACTTGATGTCTTCTAGGAGTGTTATGTTTTAACTTTCACATTTTGTCTACAATCCATCTGCAATTGATTTTGTATATGGTGTGATACAGGAGTCAAATTTATATTTTCCTGGTGGAAAATATATTCAACTGACCCAGCACCATTTTAGAAAACATGATCATTTCCAAAGCATTTCAGTGACATTTTTGTCATAAATCAGGAGATCATATATGTGCTGATATGTTTCTGGTCTGTATATTTTGCCCCAATGACCTGCCTATCTGTTAGATCCTAGCTTTTCCAGTAGAGTCAGAAACAGATGTGTTCAAGCTATATTTTAAGGACTCTCAATTCGAAATATGACTAATATATTTGACTTTTAAAGCATAAGTTGAGTAGTCACAAATCTGAAGTTACACTAAAAGAGACTAAATGGATTTTTATTTGAAATATTTGAATTTTAAATATCAAATTGGAAGTATTTGAAATAATGGAACCATGCCTGATGATGAGAAAAATAGATTCTCACTTAAGCACCTGATGATTTCATAGTTATTTTTAGGAATGCCATCAATAGAAATTACATTTATGTTATGTCGGAATTGCTTTTCCACTTGTGGTTTCTATAATTCAGTCTATTTTTAGTCATTGTAAAGAGTAAAATCACAAAAAAGATCAATACTATCAAGCCACACCCATCTGCTTTCAGTAACGTATGAGTAGGCCCAGGCAAAAATGCCAAAGTTGAGGCACTGAGTAATTCTTTGCTCTTGTCGTATTATATTCCAGGTCACTGAAA
This sequence comes from Phocoena sinus, assembly GCF_008692025.1. Classification (NCBI taxonomy): domain Eukaryota; kingdom Metazoa; phylum Chordata; class Mammalia; order Artiodactyla; family Phocoenidae; genus Phocoena; species Phocoena sinus. Next base: position 7,133,848 of record NC_045766.1, read on the forward strand.
TCAAAGGGAAAGCTGGAAAGTAAAATGGTGTCTGTTTTATTAATTCTCCCTCAGGGCTGTTTGCGGACAGAGTGTAGCCCAACTGAAAGCAGCTCTTTTGCCCCTTTCCTGTTTGCCCATTTCCCTTCCCCTCTAACCTTAAAAGAACCTAATTATAGAAAAAAAGATCACTAGGCAATTTAACCTAACTCCTGACCTATGCTCTCCTGAATGCACACCATGCCTTGCCTAACCTGTTGATTCTTTTCCTAAATAAAAAGAACGAAGAATTAAGCAGTTAAAGAATGACTAGCTCTCTATCCTCAACAGCCCGCTTAGCAATCCTGCAGGTGGATCACATAGGCAAGATAACATCTGAAGAAAGAGTCATCTAGTTTGCACCCAATGGAGAATGATACAGAACCCAACATCCTGACTTGATGATTCACTGAGATCATTCTCCCTTTAAAAAATGTCCTGGCTGAGCAGAATGCTCACAGTTGGTCTCAGGACACGAGTCCACCTTTGCCCCAGATAGCCGGCTATTCTGATTAAAGCACCTTTCCTTTCTATTGCTACTTGCCTCTCAAATTATTGGCTTTTGAGTGGTGAGCAGCAGAAGCTGAGTTCGTTAATATAATGACAAGCCAACTTACTATCATGAGGCCTTTAACATGCAAGAATTCATCATGGTAGCTGGATCACCAAAGCCAAGAAAGGAAATCACAAGGCAAGCAGAACTAAAACTCTAAATAATCATACTGGAACTCAACAAGACAGAGCAGTACTGGAATGGGGCAGGAGGAATTCCAGAGCCAGTTAATTCCAGGTTGCAGCTGGTTATACTGAGTCAGGACAGAAGATGTGCTTCAGGGGTTTAACTACGGTTTGGAAATATACAGTGTCAACAGGGCTACCAAATAGAGCTGGAGCCTTAAAAGAAATGAGTCTCCAGTTATTTTATTTGTTCGTATTTCACACCGAAAGCTTTTTTACGTTCTTACAAAGTTTATCCTTTAAACCTGTTGTATGGTATTTCTGGAGGGAAGGGAAGAAACTGCTCCTGTTTCTGTTTATATAATGAAAATATAGTCTCCAGAGTTTCTTAGTGATATTCCAGAGAGAACAAAACAAAACTCTCAAAACCCACGAACCCTATGTCTTTCTACTTATTATATTTTCTACTTATTTTAATTACTTATTTCTATTTGTTTTCTACTTATAGGGTAGTGGGCTTTGGTCTAAAAATGAATAAAATTTTACAAAAACTTATCTATTTGTTAAAAGTGATCTCAGGTACTCAGGAAAGGTCTTGCCCTCAAATTAACCTTTTATTATACTGGGATTGTTTTACTGCTATTTTTCTAGCAATATTGCCAAACCACGTGTCTTTACTGGGGCTAGCGTAAGAAGGTCCTACAAAATTCAGGTTACTCAGGACTGAACACTGCCACAAACTGTAAACCTAAGGTTTTATTCTGAGAAGTTGTTTTTTGAGGCATCACTCAAACAACTGAGTAATGCAAATGTGGTATTTGGCTGTCACTAGCATGTTACTAGACTTTGAGTGGTTTTGATGATTTCTATTACCCAGGCTAATGCTATTTGCTGTTTTAGCATTTCAATGTCCAGCAGTACTGATGCTATTCTGAACATATTTAAATAGAAGCAGGAATGCACCCTTTGCTATTAGGGAGATTCAAACACAGCTGTCCCTCAACTTGCTTCTAGATTGCTATTGGCCATGCCTTCTGTATATTTCAATTGTTATCAGACTTTTCACTTTTTTGGCAAGTTCAGATTTTCAACCTGCCATGAAAATGCATCTCTTGATGATAAGAATTCATTTGTAATATCTTAATAAAGATGTCCAAGACATGGGTTGATCTGATCAAATATCACCCTCCATAGCTGTTCACTATTCTTCCCCCTACTTTTTTTTATGGGGTACCTTTAATGAGCATGTAAATTATTACCTTTGCTTATTAGTAGACCTCACCACTTGGGAAGAACTGGCTTGGTGTCTTGTAATACACGCCATTTGAAATGCATTCAAAACATGCAACAGCAAAGCTCTTAATAAATGACTGTGGAGAAATAGCATATAGATTTATTTTTCAGGTAGAAAATTTGCATATTATGTTGATATTAGGATCTGAGCTCAGCGAGTAAAGGGTCATTTGCATTGAGTCAAAATTACACCCAAAGGAATGTGAGACACCCTTAAAGTATGTCATTGCCTCTAATATTTAACATAACCCCTTGCTTTTCTTTGCTCTTATTGCCTCAATCTAAAAGTCCTGTAATGCACCTATAAGGTATAATGCAAAATACAGCTGTTCACCAAAATTCATATTCCCCTTTCTCCAGAGTAATAGAATTGTAGCTGGATGACATTCTGAGGTCCCTTTGCAACTAGTGCGGTCACGTAGCTAAGCTCTTGCAAACAGAATAGTTGTGTGCAAATTTTACGCTCTGTCCAATAAAACTGTGTATATTAGCTTTTTCATGCTCTTTGCTTTTCTGGCTGGAATAAAGAATGAAGTGACCTTAGAAGCCATCTACTAAATAAGGTAGAGCCACTGTCAGTCTCAGTTGTTAAATAACTATGTAAGAGAACCACTCGCCTCTGCTCCTCTCTACTAGCCTTCAATACACTCAGAAGAGCATTAGGTGAGAGAGAATAAATTTCTACATCCCATAAGCCACTGAGTTACTGTTGCAGTTCTTGTTATAACATCCTGTTAAATCAAACTAATACACAAAGCAAAGCCCACAACTTTCTCCTTCCATTAACTTAGTAATTTAACAGTTCCCTGTCCCAAGAAGCAGTGTTTTAGTGGCTGGTCTTAACTGTCCAATCAAAACGTGACTTTTTATCATTATAGACAAAGATTCACCCAGTTCTCCAGCCTCTACTAAGGATGGAAGTACTCCTTAGCAGTAGTTTTTCTTTTGCAATCCTTAGTAAAAAACAGGTCAGCATCATTTCAATACAAACCCTTCCTGCACGTGCTCCTGGGCATTCAACCTCCTGCTGGGCTTGCTAAAGCCAAGGCATTAATATGATCCATTGAGGTCCCCCCCCCCCATGTTAACTTGCCAGCTTTAACAAATTAGATACAGGACAGCCAGTTACCTTTGAAATTCAGATAAAGAATAAATAATTCTTTAGCATAAGTATGCCCTATAAATAGAAAAAGTTCTTTTATTGCTACAACTGTCCTTAGACTATTATGCTCTCATGAAACATCCAGAGGGCTTGGAAAGAGATCTAGTCAGAAAAAGACCAACAAGCACCATTTGACAAACAAGAGGCTACAGGTGACTGGAAAACACTTCTGAGGACTTGTTACAAATATTAAATAAAATAAACATAAAAATACTTTTATTAAATCTACTATTCAAAGTATGTTTACTCCTCATTTCCCTTTGTATTTCCTTTTTTGTTTTATTCCGTTTCTGCTTGGTCGTTCACTAGCTGTGTGATCTTTTTTTTTTTTCTTAACATTTTTATTGGAGTATAATTGCTTTACAATGGTGTGTTAGTTTCTGCTGTATAACAAAGTGAATCAGCTATACATATACATGTATCCCCATATCCCCTCCCTCTTGAGTCTCCCTCCCACCCTCCCTATCCCACCCTTCTAGGTGGTCACAAAGCACCAAGCTGATCCCCCTGCGATGTGGCTGCTTCGCACTAGCTATCTATTTTACATGTATATGTCATATATAATGTATATATGTCAATGCTATTCTCTCACTTGGTCCCAGCTTACCCTTCCCCCTCCCTGTATCCTCAAGTCCATTCTCTACCTCTGTGTTTTTATTCCTGTCCTGCCCCTAGGTTCATCAGAACCTTTTTTTTTTTTTTTAGATTCCATATATATGTGTTAGCATACAGTATTTTTTTTTCTCTTTCTGACTTACTTCACTCTGTGTGACAGACTCCTAAATCCATCCACCTCACTACAAATAACTCCATTTCTTTTTATGGCTGAGTAATATTCCATTGTATATATGTGCCACATCTTCTTTATCCATTCATCTGTCGATGGACACTTAGGTTGCTTCCATGTCCTGACTATTGTAAATAGTGCTGCAAAGTGACTTTTAAAGTGACTTAACCTCTTGGAGCTTCAGTTTCTTTATCTATAAACTGGAATAAGTATTACTATCGAATTTTATTCTTAATTATACTGTCACACATAAGATCAGCTTTAAAAATATTGTGAGACAGGAAAAACAGGAAGTAGCTCTTTGCAACTTCGTCTTCTTAAAGGGTTGTTCTAAATTTTAAATGAAATAATGTCAATAAATATGTTTTAAATCTTCTAATATTTTCTATAGAAATGAAGTACCAGTCATTTTAAGAATCAGACTTAACATCTTTCATCTGTCTTAGTGAGACCACCTGTTTTATCCAGGCCAATATCTGACTCAGCACAAGTGATTCATAGTCTTTATTTTACTTCTTTCCTATCACAGTCAATTTCCAGTCACGCTCACTTTCAAACATTCAACATAAATTTACAGAACACTTACTGTACACCAGACACCAGTAATCCAGTGTCTTTATGCTGAATTCCACTTCTACGATTATGATCTTTATCCAATGACCTTATTCGTGTTAGGTTTCTTCAAACATTGCACTCTAGCAATAAATTTCATTTTGCTTGGAAAGCTAGGCTTAGACAGAATTATGAATGGGTGATATCAGGAAGGCTGAAATTTTCCTTTTCCCTTCTTGGTTCCTTTAACTGGTTAAATAGTTAAAATGACACAAGAAAGATCAGCAGGAGAAAATCAAATGTAATTATATATATACATACAGGGACTCTGTATAAACATGGGAGAGTCCAAAGACAGGCAAGATGATGTATAGATTTCATTCTGGACTAAAGAAAGGAGGGCAGGGGTCTGGGACTTCAAAGAGAAGGAATGTAATTCACAGGAAGATGAAAAAAGAGCAGATGTTTGGTAAACAAATGTTTGCTGGGCCACGTAGAAACAATGGGACACAGAGAAATTTTAACAAGCAGACTTTGTTAGGTTCCTCCCTGTCTACACACCTAGTTCATATTATACTATACATCTCTCTAGTATAGTTCTCCTTCCTGGAATATGCTCTCTATCTAAATTCTTTTAGGCAGTTAAGGGAGAGGTGAAAAAAATAACTTCCTGAGTCTTCTGCTTCTTCTGCATGCCAAAGGAACACATTTAGGGGTGGCCAACTTTGCTTCCCTCCAGTGAATAACCACAAGCATAGCTTATTTCTTGTTGCCACCTTGGTAAGTCCATCCTCATTCCAGACGCTCAGACCTCATAGTCTCTCCCACTTTCCTATCAACTTTTCTTCTCTGATCACACCTTCACATTCCATAACTAATATGGACCAGTTCTACATCTGTTTCAAAATACAGCACAGATGTCTTTCCCACAGTCCTGGTATCATACTACACAACTTGGAGCAGGGCTTCCACTGCTCTTATTACTGTCTGCTAAGAGTTTTTCACACGTAGGCAAATCTCCCCAATTACTGTATAAGCTTCTCAAATAGAGGGAGAATGTCTTCAAGTTTTTCAGTACCCTTTTCATCACTCAGATCATGGTATCAGGTTTATATCAGGCCTGCCTTTAAATAGTTCTTATTAGTTGATTGACAGAAAAGAGTTTAAATTTTCTGGTGGTCAGTATGTCCGGCCGAGTCAAGGCTACTGCATCTCCTTGCTTCTCTGCATGCCCATAGATCTCCCTCCTAGGGATTCATCCAGAGAGAAATGGCATCCTAACACCTAGCTTTTAGAATTGCTGGCCTCATCCCACTCTCACTCAAGTGCACCACTTGAAGGGTCTTAACAAGTTCTTGGTCTATTTTCAAGGGGCTGGGCAGGGTGCCAAAGCTTGTGTAATTTCCCAAGCTACCTGCTGTTTGCTTAATGGTACTGACTTGCCAAGGATTAGTAATTCCAAAGTGGTTTATAGCATTTAAAAATAAAAACAGTTTGCTGTGAGGCCATTCAAAGAAAGCCATGCAGGCTTGCCCTTGGAAACAAGGCTATTCAACTCAATGAGCTGCATTTCATATTTTGTTTTTCTGAACTATGGAAGTAGGTAAACAATAGTTTACTGCCTACTATGGGTCAGATACTGTAATAGTTGGAGGAACTAGAGAAACATATGTACTATCCAGTTCATACCCTCCCAGAGCTCATAGTGTATTTATAGTATGTGCATGGGAGGAGAGAAATAGACAATTATGACATAGGGTTAAAGAATGGGCAAGGAACAACACTTAAGTAGTGCAGGAGGGAAATCGAACCCAGAATCATGGTGGCAGGTATAATAAGAAGAGATAAGAAGACTTTGTAGAAGAGGTCAAAGATGATACTTCACGAACAAGGAGAATCTGCTTGGGTAAAGAGGAGCTAAGCAGATGTCTTGCCACTTTTTTCTGAGAGTAGAAAATACAGAGAATGTGAAAATACAAAGAATGTGAGGAATGACACAGCTGAGGGACTGCAAGTGGTCTGATGTGGCTGGAGTCACAAAAAGGAGGAGCATGCAGTGATAGATCAAAGGATAGAGATGCAGGGTCTAGAAGATGAAGGGCCTTCTATGCTCTGATGAGGAACTGCCATGTGCAATCACTTGGATGACGTTATATTGATCCCCAACGAATATTTAATCAATTTAATAATACATAGTGAATTACATCTTAGGCCATCTTAGGTGACCATAATGTTTTCAGGTATTTAAAATCTTTAAACAACTTCTCAATATATTCAATGCGTATTTGGTTTTCTAAATTATTTATGTATTTATCTTAAAACAATGGGGGTAATGGGAGTAAAGATTATTCCAATGGCAAATGTTCAATGCATGAATTGAAATGGGAACTATAAGCCACATAAATAAGGCCATTTTTACTTAGAGAACATCATTTTTTTTTATATGCTGCAAGAAAACATACTTGAAAAAGCGGGCTGAGCATGACATAGCAGGGTTCACGTTTGTGTGAGAGGCAAGTGGAAGAAAGAAACCTCATTTCTCTGCAATAAGTTTCTAAATCAAGAACTCACCATTTTCTTTTGGGTTTCTAACTTTAGTAATATTCCATTCTTAATTTCCTTACCTCGTTCAAAACAAGCACTATTGTTTCATATTTTATCATCTTGTGCTCATTCTCATAGTCTACGTAATCTGGAAGTCACAGGCAGCTTCCTTCTCGGATGTGTGCTAAGACAATTTTCCTCCACATTTGCCATCTCACAAATGTTTCAGATTTAAAAATAATTCAGGTACATTGTGAAATAAGTTTTATGTTTGTCAGGCAAATACAGCTCTATTTTTCATGTATATCTAATCTCCTAAGAAAAAAAGGAATAAAGAACAATAATATAATATTGATAAATTATTTTGTCTGAATTACTCTATTAAATGACTATAAAGTATTTAAAAAATTCAGAAAGAAATATGCACCTAGAACTTCTCACAAGGGCTACTACTCTAAAAAACTATGAGCATGAAAAAATTGCATTCCAACTAGAGTTTTACTACCAAAAAATGCTCTAAGGAAAATGTAATTAAAAAATAAAAAATGTGTTATAAACTGCGTATATTAATATTTTGGGCCCAACAATTCTAATCCTTAAAATAATTCTAACCACAGGAGTAGGGTCTTTTGCATTTGATACTCTCTTTGCTTGGAATGGTCATCAAGACGTACATTTGTTCCTCACTTCTCTTCTGTCTTTATCTAAATGTCATTTCTGAAGTCACTTTCCTGACCACTTCACTTAAAATCGCAGCCCATTCCTTCCCCCTTCTCTGATTTATTTTTCTCCATGCCACTCACCACTTTCTGACATGCTATATATCGTACTTATTTGTTTTCTTTCCTGTTTGTCTCCTATTAGAATATAAATTCAAGGATCTCCATTCGTTTCACTGCTCTATCAACATCTAAAGCAGTGCATGGCAAACAATGGGCATTCAATATAGATTTGTTAGTGAATGAGTATATTTTTCACACAGATGTTCATTACAATTTTTTATTTGAGAGGCAAAAAATAAAAATCTTTCTAAATGTGTAACAACTAAGACACGGTTAAGTACACAGAATGGTTCACTTACATGATGGAATATCATGCAACTACTCAATGTTTATAAATATTTATAAAGCACAGAGAAACATTTATATTAAAATTTTATGTGAAAAAAGGGGCACCAAAATTTGTGTAGACTATGATTACAACCACATGAAAAGAAACAGAGAAGGACTTCCCTGGTGGCGCAGTGGTTGAGAGTCCGCCTGCCGATGCAGGGGACACGGGTTCGTGCCCCGGTCCGGGAAGATCCCACATGCCGCGGAGCGGCTGGGCCCGTGAGCCATGGCTGCTGAGGCTGCGTGTCCGGAGCCTGTGCTCCGCAACGGGAGAGGCTACAACAGTGAGAGGCCCGCGTACCGCAAAAAAAAAAAAAAAAAAAAAGGAAACAGAGAAAACAGCAACCAGAAAGCTTTAATGTTGGAGTGGTTGTATTGGAATGGGTGTATCTGAAGACCATTTGTTTCTCTCCACTGTTTCTATTTTAAAGTTTATATACTTAGCATAATATATCCACAGAGGAGAAATTGAACTAATCAAAAGAAAATGTCTTGAAATTCTAATTTTTTGGTAGAACAAAATATTGTTATTGTTAGAACACTGTCATTGTAGATGATTTCTTTTATAGCAAAGAATGGTGAGAATATTTCCAAAAATCTACGTGTCTAATAGGAAGTGATGGTGAATAAAGTACTTTTAATAATGAAACATAAACTTATTATTCTAGCCTAAGGAAAATATGAATTGCTATTTTTGAACCAATCAAATGAAGAAGCACTCCGCTTTGCAGTTTCACATGGTTAAGGAAAATACAATGGTCACATATCAATAGTTGATTTATCAAAGTACTACATGTGAAAAGCTTAAAGAAGCAATAATTGAAATATAGTTTATTTGCAAAATAAATGCAATTTTAGTTTTTATTTAAGTAGATACTTTTAAGCCAGCTTATTTTGGAACTCCTAATAACAGTGATGAAATTGAAAAAGTAGTACCTTACTTTTCAGTGTGCTTTCTTTTTCCCCCCAAGGCATGCTGACATATAAAATCTCTCCAGTTGTGAGGTAAGACAATGGATATGGTGTACTTCTCTGGGAATCTGAAGGGGTAGGGTAATTTTCTTTTTTTGATTTAATTATTGCTATATCCTCAGGCTTAGATTTGTTCAGCAGAAATAGTAGCCGAATGGGCACTGATTCATTTCTAGCCAATACATTTCATTTATCTGATACTCCAAATATGTTATCTGTGAATGCAGGCACTGTTAATACTCTTGTAGTTGGGTTTGAATAGCCACGTGGGACAAGGGTCAAACCTGAGCCCTGGCTATGAATGTCATCTTGAGTTACTGTTAGAGACCCTATGACTCCATCCAAGATAAGTGTGAATGGCTAAATGGGATAACTCAACATACTTATGGCTTTGGGTTATGGGGCTGCAGGTATGCATATATGGGGATGTATGTCTGTGTGGACTTTCGTTGCCACCCTGTGTTTGAAAGGCAGGATGAGACTAACAGGAAGAATGGGACGGACAGGGAGAGAGGATGGGAGGGAAGGACTCAAATGCTAAGAGATAAATGGATGCTAACTAACCAAACCTTCTAAATATGTAGTACAGAAATACCAGGATGCCCAAATCATTCAGTGGTAAAATTTATTGTAATTCCATCATCACCATGAAATTTCAACTTTATTTATTCTTCAAAGTCTTTCCCTCCAGTATCAAAGTCTATATCTTTACTTTTAAGGCATTTAACTAAAGGGGGAAATGACATCTTTGCACTTTTCAGGAAAATGAATGTAAGTTGGGGTTTGCTTGTACAATAAAAAAGATACTCAAGAATGCTGAAAGAATTAAAGTACTTCCTCTGAGGCTTGGGTTTCTACTGGAGAGTAATGAACTGGAGTTGAATGGGATAAGAAACTTATTCCTTGGTTCTACATTAAACGGAAAAAAGGCATATTTATAAAGATTGTGCACAGCAAACAGGGGATTTGGGGTGAAGTTTTACAAAGCAAACATGTATTTAAAAATACTATTAGAAACTGAACACAGATCCAGTAAAATTATAAAGTTGTTGTATAGACAAGTCAGTTACTCTAAAGCTAGGGATTAAGGTTTTAGCTAATATCTTCCTTCTCGACGGTATAACTGGAAGCCCAGCTTTTGGTCTCAGGCCTCATCAGAGCTGGGCAGGAAAAAGGAAGAGGGGCTGAAATGCAGATCAGCTCAGTTCCTTGTTCCTAGAAGTGCTGATGAAAGACTGGATGGAAAAAGACACGGGAATAATTGCCTTTAATATTGTTTGGGAAGCATTTGATGCATGCCAGACCACAGCACTGCAGATTAAGGATGCTTGACTTAGGTAGATGTAAGGCGATAGTATTGGAGATCTTCTCTCGGTTTTTCTAAAAGGATGCTGAACCAGGTCTGTAGGAGGAGCTATAAAGATTCATATCCTTTAAGTGGTAAATGATTCCCCAGATACCTGTGTTCCTGAAAGTTAAGGACGTGGAATATTCTGGTCTACTTTATTGCCATGATTAGCTGGATTTTCAGTATGTATTAAAGAGTCCTGATTTTCTGAAAATAGTATTAAAACAATCCAAGGATACATGGGCTTGGTGATGTTATTGAGAATACTCATCACTACTGACTAAACAGTGAGTGATTTCTTGATACAATTACCTCACTAAGTCCTCACAATGATGCTACTATTTTTGCCATTTTACAAATGGGTTTTAGTCCAGGCTTGGTCAGTAATTAGCTAGATCTTGAATAAATTCCTTATTGTTTTTCCCCCTTTCCTTCTTATATATAAACAGATTGACCTGCCTTAATTATGTCGCAAGGTTATAATTAAAACTAAATGATATGGAGAAATAAAGAGTCTGAGATAGCAAAATTTGGTGACATGTAGGTGAATAGAAGCATTGGTTAACAAAGAACTGCAGACGAAAGGAGAAAGAAGTAAAATAATCAGAAATGATGAAAATATAGATATATGCTCATAAGAAATACTGCGCTTACAGGAATTCTGTTCATTAGTTGGAGTAAAATTTGAAAATATGTAAATGGTGATCTAAAAGCACTAAATAAATACCAAATGATGGTTGTGATGATTAATGAATTAAAGTCAAACCCGCATATTTCTAAAATGGTCGCTACATGTGATACTGTCCCCACTGAGAACCAATGATCTGGAACTACCTAAATCAACAGAGTATAACCTTAAACATACAACATTGAGAAAAAAATACCTTTTGAATATGCATGGGGTGTTTGGCATTGTCATAATAATTGGGGAGGCTTGCTGGTGGGTAGTGGGTGAGGATGTTAGATGTTCAGACCTGGACAGGACTACACAGTGTAGGATTGCCCTTTATCTCACACAACTGTCAACTGTCCTTTTATGACTAAGGTAAATGCAGAGTAAACAGAAAGTTCAGTTGCATATCTTGTTTCTTTTGACCTTGTAGCTTTCTGAGGACTTCTTAGAGAGACCAAGTCAGTCAGAGTTATAGATTTATGGAGTAGCCTATACTTCTAAGCCTTTGTGGTTATAGCAGCAGATAAGAAGTACGTGCAAACCACCTCCTAGATAGGATCACAGTGAAATGACAGGTCAGAAGAAAGAGCATTCTATTTCTTTGGAACAGATATATCTTAGAGTTTCTGAAATTGTCCAGTACAAGGGGTCATGGATAATAGCGTTGTAATTTATTTTTTATTTTTAAAGTGAGAGAGTTATCAGTAGCAGAATATCCAATTAACAGTGGTTCTAATAATAGGAGCTTTATTATATCACTTGGCAGAGTCCAGAGGTGCAAAATTTCAGCTTCCTGCTCGGCCATCCGTGTCTTTCCTATATCTCTCCTAATAATTAAGGATGACTGCAGTAGTCACACACAACATATTCTTCCATTCACACATCACAGGGGGAAATGAAGGAATAGGGACATGAATATTTTTCCCTCACATGTCTCTCTTCTTTCATTCAGGGGAAAAGTGATTTCCAAGAAGCCCCACAGAAACAATCTATTTCTTAAAGGACAGAATCAGTCACATACTCACCCCTGCTCCTGAAGCAGCTAAGGGGAAGGGAATTCCCCCTGGCTTAGAATTCTCATCATTAATTCCCTGGGCCTGGGCATACTGTTGCCTGCACAAAATTGGGTTCTTTGGGTTGTTAGGAAATGGGGAAGTTTTACAACCAAGATTTCAGAGATTCAAACTATTAATTTCTTCATTCATGGAAAAAAAGAGAAGTAAGTTAGTATCCTTTCTCTAATTTTATGCTTCATTGCTATTAATAAAGAAAAGCAAGTTGAGTGGAATTTTTCAGAAAATGGCATCATGATATAAACTCTTCAGAAACCTGATCTAACAACCAGGAGACCTGAGTCTGCCATCCATTAGTTATGGGGCTTTGGGCACTAGGGCTCAGTTTCTCACCTATAAAGTAAGAAAGATTGAATTAGATACATTACCAGTAGGTCACTTCTCATTTTAAGTTTGTAAGGCTTTGAATCAGCAGCTAAGTTATACATGATGGTTTTCAAACTAAAAGTAATCTTATAATCACTTTGTAACTTACAGCCAAGGCTTGTGCCCTATTGATCCTAAAGGACCAACGTGGCTTACAAACAATTTATCTGAAGAGGAAGAGAGTAGTTAGGAGAGATCAAGCTCACCATTCATATTTATATTCTGACAAGCATAATTACACTCAGATGCTTTCTTTATGGTGAACCTATCAGGGAAGATTGTTTTTGAGTCAGTCTTCCCAAAAGAGGGTCACTGAGTGGTCAGAGAAGAATACGCTGAGAGGTAAAAATAACTTTAGAAGATGCTGGATTAATCACAGTTAAACAGATTTCTTTATCACTGAATTTCTCAGAGGATTTATAATGCTAAAGTACATTATAAATCTCCTAAAGAGATATAGTACCTTCCAACTTTCATTTTGACTATGTATTTATTTTTCATGGAACATTTCATTTTTCCCCACTTAGAAGATAATCTCATTTGTATAGCGTTGTACAAATAACAAAATATTTTGAAAAACATCATTTATTTTGCTATATGAAAACATAACCTTCCCAAACCTCTTGTTAACCTACTTCTTAACAATTCTGAACCATTTGACTATAAGATGCCAACTTAGAGAATAGAATACACTATTCTATAAATAGAATATAAACAATGTTAAATATGCATATGGGTTTTATTGCACATATCAATTTAATAAATTTTAAATGGTATAAAAACACTGTCTTAGTATCATAAAAATACATTGTTAGAGGCAATACAATTTTTTATTTCTTATATTTTGATTTCTTTCTCAGTGATCATTTTTAGGCCACCTTTGTGAAATATTTCATAGAATAAAAGTTCTGGGAAACATACTTTGAGAAAGGTTAGTTTAAATTATTTTTCCAAATATATTATAATAAAATGTAGAGGAGTTGAAACTCCTCTACATTTAGAAAAAAGAGCAGTAGGAAAACAGTAGGAAAGAGCAGAGAAGTTTTTAGTGCTTATAAAAACAAGTCAGTTAACTAGGGATTCCAGGCAGGAGTTATACTTAAACCGTTGGCAAACCCAAATACCAAATTATAAAGTCATCTTTGTAGAAGCTAAACTGCATGAAAACAGGAGTGGAGTTTCCATTCTTCTGTCATGAAACTAGTAAGAGATGGGTATTTTTTACCTAGAAAAACATCTTGCTGCCTGGAGCACAGTAGAAATGGCAATAAGAAAGAACAGCAGAAGATTTAGGGGCAACTCTCAGAGGGGCAAGCCAGACTCTATTAGTTTAGCAGGGGAAATCAGCCTAAAAGAAAGAAAAAAAACCACCTTATATCTTTCTCACAAGTATGAGTTCTCCTGAGTATAAACAAGTCATCATCTGTCAATGAATAGGTACTACCAAAAATGGCTTCTAAGCCCTAGAAATGTCCAATATCTAAGAACCAGGAAGAGCGGGAAATAAAGTTCCAAGATATAACCTTGTCTCTATGACAGAGTTGAAAAAAAAATAATGATAATAAATACTTGTTAAGCAGATACTCAGGCTTAGGTATGTTGAGTGATTGCTGAAGTTCATGAGAACTTTGACAAGGTCATGAGGAGCCTTTTTAGAGTCCTAATTTATGTTTGTCTTGGGTGGGTGGCAAAAGGCATCAAAGGTTAGCAAAGTAAAATGATATAAAACTAACAGAATGTAAATTGTTACAGCCACTATGGAGAACAGCATGAAGGTTCCTTAAAAAACTAAAAAATAGAGCTACCATAAGATCTAGCAATCCCACTCCTGGGCATATATCTAGAGAAAAACATGGTTCAAAAAGGATACATGCACCCCAATGTTCATTGCAGCACTGTTTACAATAGCCAAGACATGGAAGCAACCTGAGTGTCCACCAACAGATGAACGGATAAAAAAGATGTGGTATAGATATACAATGGAAGATTACTCAGTCATTAAAAAGATTGAAATAATGCCATTTGCAGCAACATGGATAGACCTGGAGATGGTCATACTAAGTGAAGTAAGTCAGACAGAGAAAGACAAATATCATATGATATTGCGCTTACATGTGGAATCTAAAAAAAGTGATACAAATGAACTTATTTATAAAACAGAAACAGACTCACAGACTTAAGGGAATGAACTTATGGTTACCAGGAGGCAAGGGTGGGAGGGAGGGATAGCCTGGGAGCTTGGGATTGACATGTATACACTGCTATATTTAAAACAGATAACCAAGGACCTCCTGTAAAAAAAAAAAAGAATCTTATCAAAATAAATAAAAACAATGGACTGGCATATGGACACACCCCATTTGTCTACAATTTTCCCTTTCTTCTTTGTTAATTGAGGTATAATTGACATATAACATTATATTAGTTTCAGGTATACAACATAATGATTTGATATTTATATATATTGTGAAATGATCACCACAAAAAATCTAGTTACCGTCTGTCACCATCTGATTTTTCCTTGTGATAAGAACTTCTAAGATCTACTCTCTTAGCACCTTTCAAATATGCAGTACAGTATTATTGACTGTACTCACCATGCTGTACATTAGATCCCCATGACCTTTTAATTTTATAACTGAAAGTTTGTAACTCTTGACCCCTTCACACATTGTGCCCATCTCCCAATACTCCCTTCCTCTATGGCAACTACTGATCTGTTCTCTATCTATTGGTTTGGTTTTCCATAGTGCAATACCCTCAAGATCCAGCCATGTTTTTGCAAATAGCAATATCTCATTTTTCATGGCCGAGTAGTATTCCACTGTATAAACAGTTGCCCCTCGGTATTCGTAGGGGATTGGTTCCAGGGTCCCCAAGGATACCAAAATCTGCGGGTGCTCAAGTCTCATATAAAATGGCATAGTATTTGCATATAGCCTACACACATCCTCACATATACTTTAAATCATCTCTAGATTACTTACAATACCTAATATAAGGTAAATGCTGTGTAAATATTTGTAAGTACAATGTGAATGTGATGTAAACGGTTGCTGGTGTGTGACAAATTCAAATTCTGCTTCATGGAAAGTTCTAAAAACTTTTTTTCTTGTGTGTTTTCGATCCACAGTTGGGTGAATTTGCAGATGTGGAGCCCACAGATACAGAGGGTTGACTGTATACACAAACAACTTTTTTCATCCATTCATCCATCCATGGAAACTTAGGTTGTTTCTGTATCTTGGATATTGTAAATAATGCTGCAACGAACATAGAGGTACGTATATCTTTTTGAATTAGTCTTTTCGATTTCTTCAGATAAGTACCAAAGAAATGGAATTGCTGGAATTTATAGTAGTTCTATTTCTAATTTTTTGAAGAAGCTCCATACTGGCTGCACCAATTTACATTTCCACCAACAGTGAATGAGGCTCCCTTTTCTCCACATCCTCACTAACACTTGTTATTTCTTGTCTTTTTGATAATAACCATCCTAACAAGTGTGGTTTTGATTTGCATTTCCCCGATGATTAGTGATGGAAAATGTCTGTTCATATCCTCTGCTCAATTTTTAATCAGATTGCTTGTTTTTCTATTATTGAGTTGTATGGGTTCTCCATATATTTTGGATATTAACCTCCTATTGATATATGATTTGCAAATAGCTTCTCCCATTCATTAGGTCGCCCTTTTTTTTTTTTGATGGTTTCCTTCACTGTGCAGAAGTTTTTTGGTTTGATGTAGTCCTACTTGTTTACTCTTGCTTTTGTTGCCCTTGACTTTGGTGTCTGATCCAAAAAATCTTTATCAAGACTGATGTCAAGGAGTTCATTGCCCATGTTTTCTTCTAAGAGTTTTATGGTTTCAGGTCTTACATTCAACTCTTTAATCAATTTGAGTTAATTTTTGTACATGGTATAAGATAGTAGTCTATTTTCATTCTTTTGCATGTGGTTGTCAAGTTTTCCTAACACCATTTATTGAAGAGATTGTCCTTTGCGCATTGAATATTCTTGCCCTCTTTATTGAAAATTAATTGACCATATATGTGTGAGTTTATTTCTGGGCTCTCTATTCTGTTCCATTGATCTATGTGTCTGTCTTATTGATCTATGTGTGTTTTATAATGTTTTATACTGTCGATTACCATGGCTTTGTAATATAGTTTGAAATCTGGGCGCATTATATGTCTAGCTTTGTTCTTTTTACTCAAGATTGCTTTAGCTATTCAGGGTTTTTGTGGTTCTGTACACATTTTAGGATTGTACATTCTTTTCTGTGAAAAATGCCATTGGAATTTTGATAGGGGTTGTATTAATTCTGTAGATTCATTGGGCAATATGGACATTTAAACAATATTAAGTCTTCTGATCCTTGAGCATAGAATATCTTTTGATTTATTTGTGTCTTCAATTTCTTACATCAACGTCTCATAGATTTCAGTGTACAGGTCTTTTACCGCCTTGGTTAAATTTATTCCATGGTATTTTATTCTTTTCTATGCAATTGTAAGTAGAATTGTTTTCTTAATTTCTCTGATAGTTCACTGTTAGTGTATAAAAATGCAACAGATTTTTGTAAATTGATTTTGTACCCCACAACCTTCCCAAATTATTAGTTCTAATAGTTTTTTGGTGGGGTCTTTAAGATTTTTCTATATATAAAATTATGTCATGTGCAAATAATGAAAGTTTTACATCTTCATTTCCAATTTGCATGACTTTTGTTGCCTTTTCTTGCCTAATTGCTCTGGCTAGGACTTCTAATGTTATGTTGAAAAATAGCGGGTTTTCTTGTTTTGTTCCTGATCTTAGAGGAAAAGCTTTAGCTAACATACTATGATGGGCTTATCATATATGGCCTTTATTAGGTTGAGGTACATTCCCTCTATACCCACTTTGTTAAGAGTTTTTATCATAATGAATATTAGCTTTTTTCCAATGCCCTTTCTGCATCTGTTGTGACCATCATATGATTTTTATCCTTCATTTTGTTTATGGGGTGTATCACGGTGATTGTTTCTCAGATGTTGAATTGTTCTTACATCCTTGAAATAAATCCCACTTGGTCATGGTGTATGATCCTTATAATGTACTGTTGAATTTGTTTTGCTGATATTTTGTTGAGGATTTTTACATCTATGTTTGTAAGGAATATTTGTCTATAATTTTCTTTGTTTTGTGTGTGTGGTGCCCTGGTCTGTTTTGGTATCAGGGTAATGCTGGCCTCATAGAATGAGTTCAGTTTTTGGGAAGAGTTTGAGAAGAATACATATTAAATCTTCTTTGAGTGCTTGGTAGAATTCACCCGTGAAGCCATTTGGTCCTGGACTTTTGTTTGTTGGATGGTTTTTGATTACTGACTCAATCTCCTTACTAGTAAATTGTCTATTCAGGTTTTCTATTTCTTCATAATTCAGCCTTGGAAGATTGTATGTTTCTAGAAATTTACCCATTTCTTCTAGGTTAGCCAATTTTTTGGCATATAATTGTTCATAGTAGTCCCTTATGACCCTTTGTATTTCTTTAGTACCAGTTGTATCTTCTCCTGTTTCATTTCTGGTTTTATTTGAGTTTCTCTTTTTTTTTTCTTTTACTGAATCTAGCTAATGGTCTGTCAATTTTGCTTATCTTTTCAAAGACCCAGCTCCTAGTTTTATTGATCTTTTCCATTGTCTTTTTAGTCTCTATTTCAGTTATTTCTTCTCTAATGTTTATTATTTTCCTCCTTTTTCTAACATTGGGCTTTGTCTGTTTTTTTTTTTTTAGTTTTTTGGGGGTGTAAAGTTAGGTTGTTTATTTGAGATTCTTCTGTTTCTAGAGGTAAGCTCGAATCACTATGAATTTCCTTCCCTCTTGAAACTGTTTTTGTTGCATTCAATAGATTCTGGTATGTTGTATTTTCATTTTTATTTGTCTCAAGGTATTTTAAAATTTCACCTTTGATTGCCTCATTGACCCTTTTCTTGTTCAGTAGCATTTGTTTAATCTCCACATATTTGAGATTTTCCCAGTATTTTTCTTGTAATTGATTTCTGGTTTCATACCATGTGGTCAGAAGAAAAGGCTTCATATGACTTCAATCTTCTTTAATTTATTGAGACTTGTTAAGTGGCCTAACATATGATCTCTCCTGGAAAATATTGCATGTGCACTTGAGAAGAATGTGTATTCTGCTACTTTGGGATGGAATGTTCTGTATATATGTATTCATTGCCTCTGATCTAATGTGTTAAGGCCAATACTTCCTTATTGATTTTCTTCTAAATGATCTACCCATTGATGTATGTGGGATATTAAAGTTCCCTAGTATTATCGTATTGCTGTCTATTTCTCCCTTTAGGTCTGTTAATATTTGCTTTGTATATTTAGGTGCTTCTATGTTGGGTGCATAAATGATTACAAAATGTTATATTGTCTTGTTGGATTTACCCCTTTCTCATTATGTAATACCTGTCTTTGCCTCTTATTACCATCTTTGTTTTATTTTATATATATATATTTTTTAAATTTATTTTTAAATTTATTATTTATTTTTGGCAGTGTTGGGTCTTTGTTGCTGTGCACAGACTTCTTCTCTAGTTGTGGCAAGTGGGGGCCACTCTTCATTGAGGTGTGCAGGCTTCTCCTGTTGTGGAGCACAGGCTCCAGGTGTGCAGGCTTCAGTAGCTGTGGTGCATGGGCTTAGCTGCTCTGCAGCATGTGGGATCCTCCTGGACCAGGGCGCGAACCTGTGTCCCCTGCATTGGCAGGTGCATTCTTAACCACTGTGCTACCAGGGAAGCCCACCATCTTTGTTTTAAAGTCTATTTTATCTGAGTATAGATACCCCAACTTTCTTTTGGTTTCCATTTGTGTGAAACAACTTTTCCAGCCCTTCACTTTCAGTCTGTGTGTGTTCTTACATCTAAAGTGAGTTTCTTATAGGCAGCATGTAGATGGGTCTTGTTTGTCTATCCATTCAGCCACTCTATGTCTTTTGATTTAATCCATGAACATGTAAAGTAGTTATTGACAGGTACGTACTTATTGCTGTTTTGTTAATTGATTTTTGATTGTTTTGTAGTTCTTCTCTGTTTTTTTCTTCTTCTCTTGCTCTCCTCCCATGTGCTTTGGTGGTTTTCTTTGCTGTTATGGTTAGATTCCTTTCTCATTATCTATTGGGTATCTACTACAGGCTTTTGCTTTGTGATTACCACAATACTCACATATGGCAGCCTATATATAAATAACAGCCTATTTTAAGTTGATAGCAAGGTAAGTTTGAGTACATTCTAAAACTCTATATTTTTACTACCCCTCCATGTTTTCTCTTTTTGATGTCATAATTTACATTTTTTATTTTGTGTATTCCTTAATTATTATACATATAGCTACTTTTACTACTTTTATCTTTTAACCTTCATAACAGCTTTATAAATGCCTAAATACTACCTTTACTATAAATATTTACCTTTACTGATAAAATTTTTACTTTCATTTTTTTGGTTACTAATTAGTACTTTTAGAGGTCCCTTTAACATTTCTTATAAAGTCATTTTAGTGGTGTGAACTTTAGCTTGTGCTTGTCTGGAAAACGGTTTTTCTCTCCTTTGATTCTGGATGACAGTCTCACTGGGTAGATTACTCTTGGTTGGAAGTTTTCCCCTTTCAGCACTTTGAATATATTGTGCTACTCCCCTCTAGCCTGCGAAGTTTCTCCTGAAAAATCTGCTTATAATCTTATGGGGCTGTGCACCATGTGCACATATCATTTTACTCTTGTTGCTTTTAACATTCTCTCTTTAACTTTTGACATTTTAATTATAATGTTCCTTGGTATGGATCTTTTGGGGTTCATCTTTTTGGAATTCTCTGGATCTGAATCTGGATGTCTGTTTCCTTCCCCAGTTAATAAAGTTTTTCGCCATTATTTCTTCAAATAAGTTTTTTGCCCCTTTCTCTTTTTCTTCTCCTTCTGAACCCTCTATAATGCAAATGTTATTTTGCTTGATGTCCCACAGATCGTTTAAGCTATTTCCACTTATTTACTTATTTAGGTATAGTTGCTTTACAGTGTTGTGTTAATTTCTGCTGTATAATGAAGTGAATCAGCTACATGTATACCTATATCCCCTGCCTCTTGGATCTCCCCACCCAAACCCCCCATCCCACCCATCTAGGTCATCACAGAGCACCGAGCTGAGCTCCCTGGGCTATACAGCAGGTTTCTACTAGCTATCAATTTTACACATGGTAGTGTGTATATGCCAATCCTAATCTCCCAATTCGTCCCACTCCCCTTCCCTCCATGTCCACATGTTCGTTTTCTATGTCTGCATCTCTACTCCTGCCCTGCAAATAGGTTCATCTGTACCATTTTTCTAGATTCCACATATATGTGCTAATATATGATATTTGTTTTTCTTTCTGACTTACATCATTCTGTATGACAGACTCTAGGTCCATCCACATCTCTACAAATGACCCAATTTCATTCCTTTTTATGGCTGAGTAATATTCCATTGTATATATGTACCACATCTTCTTTATCTGTTCATCTGTTGATGGACATTTAGGTTGCTTCCATGTCCTGGCTATTATAAATAGTGCTGCAATTCTTTTTTTTTTTTTTCTTTCTTTTTTGCTCTTCTCTTTGGGTGAGTTCCACTACCCTGTCTTCCAGATCACTGATTCTTTCTCCTGCTTCAATTAGTCTGCTGTTGAATCCCTCTAGTGTATTTTCCAGTTCAACTATTATATTCTTCAGTCATGTGCCTTCTTACATTTTCTATCTCTGTTAAAGTTCTCACTATGTTTATCCATTCTTTTCTGAGTTTGGTGAGGATCTTCATGACCATTCTTTTGAACTCTTGACCTAGTTGATTACTATTTCTATTTCACTAAGGTTTTTTTTTCCTGCGTTTTTATCTTGTTCTTTCATTTGGAACATATTACTGTTTCCTCATTTTGCCTGACTCTCTGTGTTTGTTTCTATGCATTCTCCTTTCAGTCCTGAAGGAGAGGCCTTTGTAGGAGATGAAACTTGTTGTTCAACCTTGCCCTGGCTCTTGGTTGTCTCTAGAACCTTTGTGATTGTCTAAGCAGCCTGATTGGCTCTTGATAGACCCCAGTTGTTGAGGGTGTGCCAATAGCTGTCAATGTTCCAAAGGGAGGATCTCAGTTAGTACCTAGTTTCAGGCTGACTGGAAGTCAGATCCTCAGGCAGCAGCTTTTAAAGTATGCAAATATATACAGTCCTCTGAGACTTCAGTTGTAAACCCTACTGGCCCCTAGACCAGGCAATTTGGAGGTGTCCCCCTGGTAACAATTGCAAAAATCAGGGTTCCAGGTGTGTCCATAAGCTCTTCGAGCTGTAGTATGGCCAAGGAAGAGCACAGAGAAGGCATCCCCAGCTTGTGTTCCCTGAGGGCATCTTCTTAGTCCCTAGATGTGTAGTAAACCTGAAGCTTGCCCTTCAGGCTGAAGCTCTAGGACAAGAAAATAGACCTTTCTTCACAGGAAGATCTGGAGTGTGTTCAGTGTGCTGTCTGTGCTATGCCCTAGGGGTGACGGCCTGCCGAGTACTGTCTCTCTGGTTGTTTCAGCCCCACGGGGCCCAGAAACACAAGTTTCCCTGGCCACCAGAGCCAGGCTATCAAGGAGTATGCACGAATGGCTTTAGTGGGGTGGGGTATGCCCATCAACACTAGCTACATAGAAGGAGCACAAAACTGGCACCCACTAGCCCCTCAGTCTCTGGAGAGAGCCCCCACCAGCTTCTGCCCCTCCAGCAGACACGTTAATATTAGCTAACACATCTCCTTCACATATGGTCTAGGCACTTTTCAAACTGCTGCTTGCACACTTGGTCCCAGGGTGAGTAAGTCTGTGAGTGAGCCCTTTAAGAGTGGAATCTCTGTTCCCTACAGCCCTTGGATACTTCTGGATGTAAGCCCCATTGGCTTTCAAAGTCAGATGTTTGAAAGGCTTGTCTCTCAGGTGCAGGTCTCAAGGGTTGGGGTTCTGATGTTGGGCATGAACCCTCTCACTCCTCAGGAAGAAGTTCCATACGTGTGAGATCCTTCCAGTCGTGGGTTGCCACACAAGTAGTGGGGTTTTTGGTGAGACCGAATCTTTGCCTCTCTTACCTTCTTCACGTGGTCCTTTTACCCTTTGTTGTGAAGGAACTGTTCAGCTAGTTTTCAGGTCTTTTTCAGAGGAAACTGTTCCATATACAGCTGTGTATTTGCTGTTTCCATGGGAGGAGGTGAGTTCAGGCTTTTCCTACACTGCCATCTTGAAATGCCTCTTGTACAGTTTTCATTTTAAATTCTTTTTCAAACTGGAATGTTGTTACTTGCCATTTAACCGTGATTTAATATCCCTTATGGTTATACTTTTCCAATAAAGAATAGTTTAAGTTAAAAAAAAGGTTAAAGATAAGTTTCCTTGAGTTTGCAGCCTTACCAAGCTACCTAACTAGACAACATTGCCATCTAGTGGCCTAAACATACTACAGCCATCACCTTTGGGGTGGGAGTTGGGGTCCTAGCATAGGTCTGAGGGGTGTGTCCAGGAAGTGCAATGTTAACAGTGATGCCAAAGTCACATCAAGAACATACAAACTCTTCCAGAGCAAACACGTGAGACCTTCAGTTGGAGAATCCAAAGCTGTACCAGCTCCACAGAGAAAAAAGTACCACTGCCATTGAAACAATCTTTTGATCTGCCTCACTTATTTATTTCCTTTTCTTTGAACTTTTAGGGTCCATTTTTTCATTCCCTTGTTCACCTACTGCTTGAAAACATTTTCCAAACATTCTCTCATCTTTACGAAAAGGATGTTACCCTACATCGCCATGACCAGGTAAAGACGCAGGAATCAGATTGCTAATGGTGGTCAGGAACTCCGCATGGGAGTCAGTCTGCACCTTCATGGAGAACTACAATGAGCAAGCAAGAGCTGGGCTTTGGTCTAAACAAGACGATGCTTTAAGAGACAGGAAAATAGGAGGAGACGTACAAGCATGGAGCAGAGGCAGCTTCAACTGAGATTCCAAATATTCTAGAGATAAATATTCTTAGCAAACATCCCTTGGGGCCTCTCCTTGCATTAAAATCAGATACTCAGGGTTTCTCCTGATTGACTAGAAAGTTTATGTAATCCGTTGCTTCTGCAACTAGGCCATCTATGGCAACCACCATCAACTGCCGGAAAAGCACGACGGGCATGAAGAAACATGCCCAAGACGGGACCATTATCAGAACACCACTGATAGGTTCTTGCCAACCCTCATCTCTGACCCTGTACAGGTAAGATCATAATAGAATTTGAGAGTACAAACAAAACAGCCATTGTCTTTTTCAACCCACTTTGATGAAATAAGGATAGAAACAAAAAACATCGGTTTAGATCTGTTTGGACAAAGGAACAGTAAGAAAGCTGGAAGAGGCAATTTTCAGAAATCCAAATATGTGCTTCTCCAAAATTTGCATCAGAGGCTGAGTCATGCCCACGCAAATGGATCTTAGTTCAAATTCATGTTAGAAAAATCTGGAACACACTTACTTCCCCTATGCAAATCTCCTAGGAAAACAGCCGTGGGTTCTTACCTATAATAAAAAGAATCTCCACTGCAATGTCACTGACTGTTGTGCTCCGAGTTGTCGATAGGTCATCATTGCCAATAAAGCAAACGTTGTAAGGTACGGTCACGGCAACATAAAACGTCGCCAATAGAATAAGCCAGTCCCAGCCGGCTTTGAAAGTGCTAAAATGCAAAAGTATGAATTTGGACTTTTTTGCATCAGAAACTTTATACTCCGGAAATGCTGGTTTATCTACAAAAACATTCTGTGGATAAAGACAAAAAGGAGAGAAGGGAGAAACACAACATTAGAAATAAGGAACACACAGCCTTAAACACATGGGGAGAATTATTTATACATACAATGTCAATACATCTTTATTTTTTTTTGAATTTTAGAATTTTATTTATTTTTTTATACAGCAGGTTCTTATTAGTTATCCATTTTATACTTATTAGTGTATATATGTCAATCCCAATCTCCCAACAATGTCAATACATCTTACAAGTGACTTTTAGAAGTTGGTGATGCAAAAAGTAGACTTTTAAGTATGTTAAAATCGGGCAGAGATCTTTGTTATAAGTGACAGGAATATGCAGAGTGTAGTCACCAGTGTTAATAAGTGACTAATCCAGATTTTGTTCATGAAGAATAAAAAGATCGCTACCTAAAATGTCACCTAGAAACATCCAAAGTTGCAAGTATAAGCCTACATACGTTATAAACACAAAGATACAGTTATGTTCCTACTGTCATGGGGACATTCCATATACTTATAGTTTTGAGGTGACAGTCATTATCTAAAGAACATTTGGGGCCTGAAATACTTCTAATAGCAGCAAAGGTACCATTTTTTTTTTCTCAAAAGGTTAGAGCTATATGATCAATTCAATTGTAAATAGCTGTTAACATGTCTTTCAAACTATAAGCAGGTTGTGCTGACTACTTGCATTTTGTATTATGGTTGTTGGTGACGTTTCCAGCTGGGAACCCAAATCTCATAACCTTGACGGACATAGATTTATTCTGGCACTGGCTAGCCCTTGTTAAGAGGGCAAAGCAAGAAACAGTTACTTAACAGTTATTATTCAAGTCATGGGAGGAGAAAGGCAATGTTCACTGTGTAGCTGATTAAATGCAGAAGAATAGCTGGAGTTTTTATAACTGCAAAAGCACTTCACTTTGAAAGCAGTCCAAATTAAGGAACAATTCTCTTTATTGCTGTGAGACAAAGGGAGGCTCAACAATAGCGTGTGTGGCAATTTGACAGCCTATGACCAGATACTTGCAGACCTTGCTTTGACCTCAATTAATGAGAAATACAAGATAGGTAACGGAAACTTAAATTTGAAAGTTACGTTGAATGAGCAGAACAGTTCAAAGTTCTTGAATACCTGTTACTTGCAGGTCGCAGTGTGTTTTCTTGTTTCCGGCACTGAAGGAAGGGCAAATTAATGTGGTATGTCCAGGGATTCCTAAAGTACTTGGAATCAGGAGCACAAGCTCTTTAGTGGAGACCCTCAGTGCCCAAATATTTCTGCTCCCTTAATATGAATGCCTCTCCTATCCTGCATCTCTCCTTGGTAGGCATTTACAACACACGTTGCTACTTCCTGTTTATAATCTCACTCATCCCACAGGGCACCTCATAGAGCCAGGATTTTGTGGTGAGGGAGGGCCTGCTTCACTCCTTCCAGATGGTTCTTTGATGCCCATCTGCCACCGTGTCTATGCTCCATTCAACTCCCTGACGTGACCTGCCTCCTTTGCCTCATTCTCTGGTTTCTAGGAACAGGTTCCAAAGGTGGATTATGACATAAAACTGAGGAAGGAAGAAGAAAGTAACCCCTGTCGGGCCTCTCATCAAAGCTGAGGCTGGTGCATCGGAGAAGAGAGAGTTGGGGTCCATAAGTATAAATCTCAAGGTTGACAAGCACTTCTACTTACAATAGGACATGATGGATTCCAATACGATTTTTTTTCAAATATTTACTGCGATAACACATAACCAAAAGCCATGGAAGAATATCTCAATTTTTATCCAAATAAGTCTTTTTCTATCATGTTACAGAAGTGAAATGCTTACTTCATTTGAGGGAGAAGCCAGCTCTAGGAGTGAAGGCTGGGAAAACTCAAGAAGTAAAGTATTTTTTTATTGAATTATGTTGATTATACAAAGCATTAGTGATGCTGATGAAAAAGGTCAGCAATGTAATAGTTATCTCCACAAATCAGAAAATAAATCACACTATTTCATTTTTATAGGCTACTTAAAATATATGATTTAAGTTATTTTAAAATATACTGAGAATCCAATACATCTCAGATTAGACTTAAATTTTAAAAGGTTTTTCATTCAAATTCTGCATACATCCTGACACAATCACCTGAGTGAAGAAAAGAGATGTCCTTCTCCTCCTGCTTCTCTATTTGTAAAGTTTTATCAAAACCCTTTTGAATGGAAGAAAATTTCTAACAATTGGAAAGTGTGCTTTTAGCAAGTAAGGGGGAAAAGACATATTATTTATAATCCTGAAACCTATGAAGTTTGCCTAAAGAATAATACAACCAACTATCCTCGATGTTAGTTATATATATTATTTATTAATTTTCAAGCCTATTGTTTAGTACCAATGGTGTTTGAGTAGTTTAACCCCTACCCTATGTATTACTGAAACAGAGTAGTTAAGGCCAAAGCCTAATCAAGGTAACTGTTTCCTAAACTATTTTTGCAACATGTCTTTGAAATTAACATCCAAATGAACAAAGGGATGGGAAAATGTTTCTACAGTCATTATGCTGAGTAATTGCAAGGTAGCATATGCCTTTGATGACTACCAGCCCGGTACCCTGTTGGTAATATGCAGGCATCTAAAGCACTGTCCCTTCAAGCTCCCAAGGCTCCCATGTGATCTTTGGGTTGAAGACATTTGCATCATCCCAATGTCATGTAATAGACAGAGTAACAAATCAAGGAAACCAGAAATTAAAAACCTTTTCCAAGAGGTACCATGTGGCAAAGTTAGAGCCAGGATTAAAGGGTGTTACATCTTGATTCTCAGAGCTTGCTAATGGCCTGATGAGCTAATTTGTTCTGAGTTGAATCATACATTCCTATTCCACAGAATTGTATGAGAGAAGCAGCAAGGTAGGGGCAGAAGCACCGTGGCTTTGAGTCAGAAGATTCATGGATGGGTCCCACATCTCCTGGTTCTACTTTTGAGATCTCAAATAAGTTGTTCTTTTCCATCTTTAAATGGGAACGAATAAAAATCATATCTAGTAATGGCTTGCTGTAAGGATCACATGATATGATAACAGCAAAAAGAATTTGTAAATAGCAAAGAGCTACAAAAACATTAAGAAGTCTTTTTTTGGGGCACATGAATGTTAATATATCCAGAATTCCCCAAAGACTGATTGTCTAGCCAGTAAACCATTCAGATCATTGTTTCCTCTTCCCCCTTCTCTCTTTCTGTTGTCTTTTAGTCATTCTGCCCTGTTTTCCTTGAAAAGAGATGGTGAACAAGGCCAGTCCTGATTCCACATTTCCTTTTCAGAAATAAGATGTTACCTGTATTGTCAGATTCACTGTGCTGATTTGACACCTTTCCTTACCATGTATTATTTTAATGCTCCACCCTGATATTTCTACTTCTTAAATAAATGCAATTTAGCAAATTAGCCAAGGGGTGGGAGTTATGATTTTTTAAATAAGATTTTTAAGTACTGTCTGTACTTTGTTGAATCAAAAGGGGAAAAACAGCATGTTCTGTGAATGCATTTTTAAGCTCACTAATACTTGGTACATTTAAATGACTCTGGACTAAATCCTAGAAGAGTGTCATCTTTCAGCATTACAGAATCTCAGGCTAATATTTGTTTAGGTGTTTTGCTGGCTGGCTTGCATAGAATCAACCCCAGGTGTGGTTACCTTTGTTTCTTCCTAGAACTTGTTTACTGTTACTAAGGCTGACTTGGTAACTGAAAGCAGGTATAACGAGGAACCAGGGGAAGGATTCAGAGATCTAGTGGTGTGCATGGTTTGAAGTCTATCCCTGGACTCTCAGGAAACCAATGTGACATACGGGTGTCCCTAGAAAATCTTTATATTAAGCCAAGACAAACTAAACAGAATGTGACTCTTACCGCGGTGCATGGCAGATCAGCACCAGCATGGGTGATGGTCCTGGAGCACAAACAGATGCAAATAGCTTGTCTGGTTTCCAGAGGGGAATCACACTGAAGCACAACCAGGTTGGCAGCCCTTTCATATGAGATCGTGCTCTACACCTGGGCTCGTGCATCTTTGCTCATCAGGTAAGCGGATACTTTGTGTTTCTGATGCATGACTGCTTTAGCAAAGCATCCGAATTTCAGATTAGGTCTCAAGCTCTCTGTGTACAATGAGATGCCAAAGACTCTCCTGTGTCCTTTACTCCCAGAATCTCGGGATCTGAGATCAATTCCAAAACAGCAATGGTTGTTTGATATGACTTTTTCTAAAGTCATTGGCAAGTTAGACCCTGAGTCTTGATGTCTGTTGCCCATAGTCACACATACCCCCAAAGTTCTATGTTCTGGAGATTCCGCAAGGCAGATTAATGACACTACCATCATTTGAAAAATCATCTTTGAATATCTACAACCAAACAGACAGAGTTCTGGATCTCCGAGTGAAGTCTCTTAGTTCTCAGAACCAATGATAAAATTAGCTGTGAAATCCTGGAGGACGTGTGTCACTTAAAACTCTACAGAGTCACCTTTTACAGGCAAAGTTGACAGATAACCACCAGGTTTCAGAGAGGAGCCCTACCATAATTTACTAAGAGTGCGACTTAAAATAACCCATATAATATATGGCATGTCACTTCAAACCCAGTTCCAAGGTGTGAAATTTCCAACTCTGTGTCGCATAAAGTGTAAATTTTCCAAATAAAGTAATGACTTTGATTTGTTCATGGCCCCCCTGGATGAAAGCATTCAGTGAAATTAGATAAAGTGCAAAACAGATGGAGCTAAAATTAAATTTGAGAAATTTAAACCAACAAACTACGGATGTGTAATATAACTTGTTCATAAAATGTAACCAGTCCCATTTGCAGTGTCCCTAGTACCATATTGTACTGATAATATTCTATGCTGTGATAACACTATGATTAATCATTTTTATTACAGAAATGCCTCGTGACTGCTGACCTTTTCCAGTTTGTTTTTCATAGGAAAGCACAAGCCAAAGTGGAAAAAAAATCTAGTAAAGCCAATAAATGCATAATTGGAGGCTTTCTTTTGTGAATCAAACACTGCCACCCAGGGAAAGTCTAGCATTCACTGTGTATACACACACCACCTACATTATTTATTTTCAATTTGTTCTTTTCTCTTCTTTGCAGGTGGCCAGAGATGTGATAAAGGACCGCTCGGCTCCGTCTCCGGGCTGAATCAAAGTGGGTCCCTGTTCTTGATCTCCCTTTGGCTTTGTCTGGGGGAAAATAAAACTCATTAAGCATCAATGAATGTATCATTTGACCCCAAGAATGTCATTTTGGCAGTTCCTTCTTAAGAGCACACAGTACATGTTTTTCAACACCTAAAATTATTTGCTGGCTCCTAATGACATTTAATGGAATTTTAGTTCCTTACAATTTATTTATTTTTATCATCATATTAACATCATTATTTTTAAAAATTAAAGTAAAACATACAAGAGCACAGAGAAACTTTCAAACAGTTCAGGAAAGCATTAAGCAAAAAACTCTTTACTCCTTCCTTCCTGCCGTTCCACGTTCATATCCCTAATTCTACTTTCAACCTTTTTTTCTCAATTTTTTCCAGAAAAATATCTAATACATAGGCTATATCCACATTTATATTTATTTCTTTGCATAAATGGAAGTTTGCAATAAGAACTATTTATATTTTACTTTTTCCACATCAAAGTAATGTAAATCATTTCTAATTTTCACATTATAGTTCTCTGCCATTCTTTTTTACAGCTAAGAGTGTACCATGTTAAGGATATAACTAGTCTTATTTCCTTTACTATTTCCCTATCATGAACATTTAGTTTGTCCAGGATTTTTTAAAAATCTGTGTAGATAATCCTGCAATGAAAATTCTTAAATGCATAGAGCTGTGCATTGGTATGCCAAGATATTCAGTAAATAAATTACTAGGAGTGGATATGTACATTACAAATTTTGGTATACATATTCCAAATTTAATTCCAGCAACTTACACTCCCAGCAACATTGAGTGGATGTGTCTGCTTTACCACAGACATCAAAATTATGAAATATAAAATAAGAGTAGCCTAACATTTTAATAGCTGAAAGATGCCATAACATTGTTTGAAGTTGCATTTTTAAAATGATGAGTGTGGATAAACATTCACTTAAATATTATTGTCCAATTGCATTTATTCTTATGAAGTCTATTCGTATTATTTTTGTCAATTTTGAAATTAAGTTGGTACTTTCTGTTTATTTGCATGAGCTCTTTGTATATTAGTTACCATTTTCTTATCACACATGCTGTTGACAATGATCCCCTTTTGTTACTTGACCTTGGATTTTTATTTATGCTGTATAAAAATTTTACATTTTTTATGTTGTCAGACTTATCACTATACAAATTTTTGGTGTCTAGACTTTATGTCCTGCATAACCAAACTGTCTTCACTCAAAAATTATTTTTAAAAAATCTATGTCTGCTTTCTTCCAACATGTTTATGTCTTCATTTTTTAATTTTAAACATTTAAATTTTTAATCCAATTGGACTCTATTTTAGTAAAATTAGGTAAGAATTCGGCTATTTTATTTTCTTTCCAAAGGCCTACTGCCAAAGAGAAATATATAAATTGACTCTATGAAATGAAGAAACATTTAGTGTTTATTTGGTCAGTTGGTGAACATATAATTTTATGCTTAATAAATTCTATATATATGACAATAATTGCAAAATATAAAAATTAAAAACTTTTTATCTAAGCTTCATCATCAAGCCTCTGTAGTACTTTGAAGGCTGTTTGATTCCTCTTCATAAAAATGATTTGGTTTGGTTGCTACGCTGGGGAAACCATTTAACTATTATTGATGGCCAATGTGTGCCAGGCCCTGTTCTAGATCCTCAGTATTAACCGATTTCAATTAATCTTCATAAATACTCAGTGAGATAAGCATTATTATCCTCCATTTACAGAGGATAAAACTGAAAGGTCTAATATCGTGTCACATGACCACATGGCTAGTTAGGAGTACAGCCAGTCTGTGAAGCCAGATTGGTCTAAATTCTCTACTTCCACATGTAGCCCAAGTCCTTTAATGACTTAAATCAATGTTCAAATGCTGCTTGGTGTTAAGTGTTACATAGATGAATGTGTCATAATCAGTGCCCCTCTCAGCCTGATCTCCAGGTGTTTCAAGGCCTTTAATTCCCGCCCCCCCATTCTCAGTCCACACTGGGATGTTTTTAATGACCAGAAAATAGGATGCTTTTATTCATGGCAAAAGTCTAATCTGATGTTACATGTTTTTTCATTGCTCACCTTTTGCTTCAAACTTTGAAAGAATGTTTAAAATAGAATATATTACTATAGACCTGAATCAATAAAAACAGATTAACAAAAAAACACAACGTAGAAGAACAAAAAGGGTACTTTTTTTTTGGAAACTCGATTGAACAAAGCACATTTTATTGTACTATTAAAGCTAAGGTTACGTCTTCATGTGTTAGGTTTTTTTTGGTCTGCATAGAAGTCTTATAAGTAGCATCTGAAAATGTAATAATTAATCGATCAGGGTGTAATTTTTACATATATTTAAATTGGAAAACTGCCAGAGTTTTAAGATAGTGTCTACAGGAATGTGGTAGGAAAGGCCACCAGGCTGCTTATGCAGTGTCCGTCGGTATGAAAATTATGGATGGAATTACAGAGCTAACTACAAAATGGACCAGATTAGAGATTTATGACAGTCAATAAGCCAAATCCCTTCTCTGTGGAGAAATCTAATTATGGGTGAGATATTCCAAATCAAACAACAGGACTTTTATAATCTTAAAAAATAATCACTCAAAGGGAAATATCAGAGAAATGTATGTATCTTGGTCTTGGCTCTAAGTGGAAGGGAAAAAGAAAAGGTTTCCTTGAAAAGTTTTAATCATGATTTAACCCTCATGCAAGATTGGGGTTGAAAATCATTCCACCTAGGTGATCGAAAATCTCCCAGGCAAAGGAATGAATTTAAAATGGTCCTGGGTTGGTAGCTCCCAAATGAAAAAAAAAATCAAAAATAGCATTGGGAAAAACTCACTTAAAAAAAAAATAGTCTTGACAGTGAAATTCATAATTTTCATATAAATACAAACACATAAAATATACATATGAAATACATTTTAAACTCAAGTGTTTGTGTGTATAACTAGAAACAAGCCAAATGTCCATAAACAAAAAAGAAATGCATAAATGGTTGTATAGTTATGACATAGGATGTTAAAATTCCATTAAACTAGACTTAGTGAGAATAACTGGAAAATGAATGAAATGGTGCCCCTACCTGTTGGCACAGAAAGATGTCAAAAACACAATGCTAAGTACAAAAGCAATAAAGATGAGCACTGACAACATGGCAACATTTTTATAATATTCACACACATGCAAAACTAAGTAATATACCAACTAGGGAAATGTATGTGCTACAAAACCACCCATAATCATATGACTACAGCAAATTGCAGAGACTGGAAAATGTAGTCTCTAGCTGGGTTACCATGTGCCTTACTAAATGGAATTAGTAAAATTATGTTTTGTTAAACTGGATTTGGGGTGTATGGGGATTTTTAAGAATATTTTCATATTATATGTATTACAGATACTATATTTTTGAATGTAAAAAATATTTCACAACAAATAACGGACAAGACTAAAGTGGAATTGGACCATGTAGCAGTGGGACCTGACCAGATTCCTTAGAGACGGGGCGGTTAGGGGTGAGGCATCAATTGCTTAAGATGAATGACTCAGGGTTAAAACCTGAAGGAGGAAGAGTTATTAATAAAATGAGAGGTGGCAGAGAGAAGAACATTCCTGAGAGCAAATAAAAGGTGTGAGAACCTTGGTCAGAAGGGAGCTCAGTGTCTTGGAAGAACTCAAAGAAGTCCTGGAGGGTTGGGATATAGAGAATGGGAAGAAGAGAAGAAAAAGGGAAAGTAGAAGGTAGGCAGAAGCCCACTTCACTTTTCCTCAGACTATGTCAGCCACACTGAACTGTAGACAAAGCTGGGGAATACAGTCTCTAGTTGGGCAGCCATGTGCCCTGCTAAATCATAGTCCTGTATGAACAGGTCTCTCAGACACAGGATAAACCTGTATGGTCACCTCCATAACTATGGCTTGCTCTAAGAGAAAACCAAATAAGAGTCAACCAGAAGGATATACAAGTGAAAGAAATAAATGAAAAGGAAAAGAAAGTTTAGAAAATATATGATCAATAAAACCAAAGGAAGATAAAAGTGTTAAACTTCAGGCAATTGTATTCAAGGAAAAATAGAGACAACATCAACAATGTTAATGTTTTTAAAAGGACCATAAATTGAGAAGACTTTTTAAATGATGAGATTACTTTGTACAAGAATCTATCAGCATAGTTTTCTAGATTAAATGAATACTTTGGGGAGGGTAGTTAATTCCCAAAATAGGTCCCCAAAGTGGTAAAAACCTTGAGTACCAATAACCATGGAAGGAAGTAGAGAAAGAGACCATTTCATTCATACTGTTTATCACCCCCCCAAAGGCTATTTCAGATGGTTTTAAAGGTCAGGGTTATCAAGCCTGAAAGGAACAAGTAATTTTTTTTATTGAAGTATAATTGATTTACAATGTTTCAGTTGTGCAGCAAAGTGATTCATATATATATATAAAATATATCTTTTTTAGGTTCTTTTCCATGATAGGTTATTACAAGATATTAAATGTAGTTTCCTGTGCTATACAGTAGGTCCTTATTGTTTATCTATTTTTTATATAGTAGTGTGTATCTGTTAATCCCAAATTCCCAATTTATCCCTCCCCCCACTTCCCCTTTGGTAATCTTAAGTTTGTTTCCTACGTTTGTGAGTCTATTTTTGTTTTGTAAGTAAGTTTATTTGTATCCTTTTTAAAATTCCACATATAAGTGATATCATATGATATTTGTCTTTCTCTGTCTTACTTCACTTAGCACAATAATCTCTAGGTCCATCCGTGTTGCTGCAAATGGCATTATTTCATTCTTTTTTATGGCTGGGTAATATTCCATAATATATTACACCACATCTTCTTTATTCATTCGTCTGTTGATGGACATTTAGGTTGCTTCATGTCTTGACTATTATAAATAGTGCTGTTACGAACATTGGGGTGCACATATCTTTTCAAATTAGAATTTTCGTCTTTTCCAGATATATACCCAAGAGTGAGATTGCTGGATCATACAGTAACTCTATTTTTAGTTTTTTAAGAACCACCATACTGTTCTCCATAGTGGTCGCACCAATTTACATTCCCACCAACAGTGTAGGAGGAGGAACAAATAATTCTTTTAAAGCTTTGGAGAACAAAAAAGCCTGAAAATTTCTGAATTCAATCTACAAGTCCAGAAAAGTCTGATACCAAAACTAGGTGAGTATAATACAAAAAGATAACCATACACCGCTTTGAATATACATGCTAAAATCCTAAACAATACATTAGTAAACTGAATATAGAAGTGTATTAAAAGAAAATGTACCATGCTTATTGGGATTTATTCCAAGGATGGTTCCATTTTAGGAAATCATTATATAATTCATCGGATTTATAAAGAAGAAAACCCATGTCATTATCTCAGTAAACATTGAATTTTTAAACATAACTCCATAAATATTCTTTTTTAAAAAATAACTTTGTAATAAGCAAGCTATAGAAGGAAGGAATTTTCTTTAACTTGATAGAAAATATCTATGAGTAACCAAGGGAAAACTCATATTTAATGAAGTGACATTAGAAGCTTCATAGTTTCTGCAACTTATAAAATGACAGCAATTTCCCCCCAAAATGGAAAATGAAGTCAATGTAAACCCATTATGGAAGTTTTTGAAAATAAAGAAAAATAAAGAAATAAAGAATGCCTGGTTGTTTTCAATAACGATTTCATGCACTTCCTTCTAAATTTTTACTGCATTTATTGTTTTACTAACTCATTTGCAACTACATAACACATATACAATTATTCCTTGAATATTAAAAAATAATACATTTTATTTTTTATGTACAAAAAATAATGTACATTTTACAAAATTTAGAAGTGTAAACAATATAAAGCGGAAAATGAATCTCTTTCATAATACCACCTCCCAGAAATAATTCAACATTTTGGTGAATTTATTTTGTTCTAGGATTTCTTTCTTTTCTTTTTTTCACATCACTGAACTCATATCATGTAACTAATCTTAAATATAATTAACACAGAATAATCACAGATTTTTAGATACGGAAAAATATCTGCCAAAAGACATGGGACTGGATGGTAGCTTTACTTGATTAAGAAAAATGTCTGTAACTCAGTTCATTCAATATGGATTATATATATATATAGTATATATATATTATATATATAAAATTATTTTCAAAATGTATAGAATATTCTTTTAATGGTTGCAATGCAAATGGTCATTTGTTCATGAACTAAGCCTTGCTTCTGTGATGGGAAATGAAAACGTTGAATGATTCTGCTGGCAGAATTGTAGTGATGCTGTGCTACACAACCAGATGCCCCCTCAGAATTAAAAGGGTTAAGTCTCGGGCTTCCCTGGTGGTGCAGTGGTTGGGAGTCCGCCTACCAGTGCAGGGGACATGGGTTCGAGTCCTGGTCTGGGAGGATCCCACATGCAGTGGAGCGTCTAGGCCCTTGTGCTGCAATTACTGAGCCTGTGCTCTAGAGCCTGCGAGCCACAACTACTGAGCCTGCATGCCACAACTACTGAAGTCCGTGAACCTAGAGCCCATGCTCCGCATCAAGGGGGGCCACCGCAATGAGAAGTCTGCGCACCACAGAGAAGAGTGGTCTCTGCTCGCCGCAACTAGAGAGAGCCCGCGTGCAGCAGCGAAGACCCAAGGCAGTCAAAAATAAATAAATTTTTTTAAAAAAGGGTTAAGTCTGCGGTGGCTGGGAGTATGCCGGCCCAGAGCCCTCACCTCTTAGCCCTCAGTCCTTTCTGGCATTGCCTTCAGCTGAAGGAAGTGACCTTGATCAAGATCATGCCCCTTTCCCAGTGCAGCCTGCATTCAATGATGGGTCAATATGGGTGTGTAACAGGAGGTCCCCCTGTCCAACCCTGAAGGACACACAGCTTTAGCTGGTGGTGTACCTGGAGTGGGCAAAGTATCTTGTTGCAACTTCATTGCAGCCCAATTTCTTCCTCTGCTCCTTCCTTCCTTCTCTCCTGTTATACAAGTGTTGAGCGTAAGAGGATTGCCTAAAAACTTCCCACAATCTCCATCTCAGACCTGCTTCCCAGAGATCCTGACCTGCATCAACAGTGTTGCAGCTTTACCCTTGTTCACATGGTCTGAATAAACACAGCTGGTTGGTGTTTAAGTGGTGATTACCTGCTGAACTGTGGGGTAAAGGAGGTGCCCCAGAAAAAAATATTTACTATTTGTTATGTGAACTAAGACTGCCACCTGCCATATAAGTAAACAAAGGGTGTTGCAGCCACCAAGACATCACATTACAGCCTCCCCAATGGTGAGCCCTGAGGGAACTCAGGATGGAAACAGGATGCCCACCATCTAGCAGTCAACTGCTGCAGCCACCCCGACGATGCACCCTGAGGAGACCCTGGATGAGAAAGCACAGGATGCTGGCCCCAGGTAGCTGAGATGCATATCAAAGCAATGATTTCAGTGAGCCCAGACTCTGGCATCTTCCCATACACAGAAAAGCGCTCCATTCTTTAACGTGAGATGTCTGGTTTTCTTTAATTAACAGTAAACTTTTGATGTTCCAACTACCTGGTCTTTTGTTGAAAAAAATCCTATATATCCTGGCTCCACCCCCCGACCCCCTTTGCTTCTTCAGAACAGTTTCTCAGAGTTCAGAGGCTTAAGTCCTCAGAATGTCCACCATATAAAACATAACTCTCAACTTCTAGGTTGTGCGTTTTTTTTCAGTTGACAGTTATGATACATAGAAATGACTAGAAGGGAAAGAAGAGTAATGTAGTGAATTGTTACAGGACTTGGCTTATTTCATGAATTGAAGAATCCCTCTGGATTTAATATATAATGGGTCCAAACTGGTTTAGGAAAGACATAAATTTATAACTTCTACATCCTTAGATTTATAATTCTGAATCATTTCTATTGGCTGGAATACATCTTTAAGTAGTTTCTTCTAGGAGACATTTTTGGGTTATGTATTTTATGGTTTTCCATAAACTGAATTCTGCAGTCGTCTACTGTGACTTTGCTAGCCTGAGAATGTCACAAAAACCTGCCAATATCTGGATCTATCAGATGGGTCGTGTGCTGGGACAGGGCAATGGGAGCGTCCAAACCAGGTGTAAGCAATAAGAAGTGTTGACTGTAGAAAATTTAAAAACAATAATCCAACCACATTTGGTCAGCTTTTTATTACTGCCACGTGCTGGTAATTTAAAATAATTCCAGTGACAAAAGATTCTCCCTCAACCCAAAATCTTTTGTTAATCTTGATTCAAAACAATTCCTGTGGTTATTGTTCAATTTTAATAATACATGTAAGTTTCAAAATTGGCACATTTATAGTACAATTACACACTGGGAGAAAATATTTCCAAATCACTTATCTCTAGAATACATAAAGAACTCCCCAAACTCAACATTAAGAAAACCTAACAATCCAGTTAGAAAATGAACAAAACACACGAAGAGATATTTCACTTAAGAGGATACAGGGATGGCGAATATTCACATGGAAAGGTGTTCAACATCACTAGTCATTAGGGAAGTGCAAATTGAGACTATAATGAGATATCACTGCACACCAACCAGAAGAGCTAAAATTATTGACAATACCAAATGCTGGTGAGGAAGTGGGGGTACCGGGTATTTCACACATTGCTGATAGAAATGTAAAGTGATACAGTCACTCTGGAAAATAGTTTGGCAGTTTCTTGAAAAACAACAACTAAATATATATTTAACCCTGCAAACCAGCAATTATATTCCTGGGCAATTATCCCAGAGAAATGAAAACTTATGTCACACAAAAACCTGTGCACAGCTGTTCATAGCAGCTTCATCTGTAATAGCCAAGAACAGGAAACAACCATTCAATCAGTAAATGGTTAAATAAATTGTGGTATATCCATACTATGGAATACCATTCAGGAATAAAAAGGAACGAAATATTAATGTATTCATAACTTGGATACATCTACAGGGCATTATATTCAGTTAAAAAAAAGCTAATCACAAAAAGTTACATACTACGTGATTTCATTTACGTAACATTCTCCAAATATTGGAGGTGGGGAACAGACCAGCAGTAGTCAGAGGGTAGGGGGGTGTATGACTCCACAAGGGTAGCAAGAGGAAGATATTTATGGAGATGAAATAGTTACGTATCTTGATTATGGTGGCGGTCACACAAATCTACCCTTGTGACAAAATGGCATAGAACTATACACACATCATGTCCCAAGGCCAATTTCCTAGTTTGGGTATTATACTATAATTATGTAAGATGTAACCACTGGAAACGATTGAGACCTTTCTCTCTCTCTACTATCATTGAAAATTCCCATGAATCTATAACTTTTTCAGAATAGAAAGTGAAAGGGATATTTTCAGGTTACATCTGGATATTGCTTTGTTTTTACTGATTTTTGAGTGCAGCATATTGAGGCCTTTTAATTGCTTTCAACATGTGAGAATCTAAGCTGCATGGAAGCCTGGAGCTGGTGTCTCATCTCAGTGATGCTGGTGGCCCAAGAGTCTGTGTCAATTTGGGGAAAGAATCCTTCCTCAAAACATATTACTTCCATCTGAGACAGGATGGGACCTGGGACACTTTGCTGCAATGCTTGCACCTGGACAAACGTCTCCTTGAGTAAGAAAATACAAAGAAACTATAAGGGACTAAAAATAACTGCGTGCATATGCAGCTGGGGCAAATTATGGACAAGAAGGTACAAAAAGACCAAGAAACCCAACTGCAACTTCTTAAGAGCTGGGAGCAAAAGCAGGGCACTACACATGCCCCCTGCACTCAACACCACCAAAGGGGCGGGCAGACCACCTAGGTCACACCTCTGGCCCGACCCCAGGGACATACCCTTACCCTCACCCCCATGTAAGGAACCAGCTCGTCCCTTGCCCCCGGGAAGCAAGCAAGGGAAACTATTGCTTGTTCTCGCTCCCCCTTGCTGTAGCAGGGGCCCCAATAAAGCCTTGCCTGAACTTCTTGTCTGGCCTCTAGTCAACTTCTATTGATTGGGGAAGGCCAAGAACCCTGGTTGGTATCACATCTATGAGAAATTTGTTACACTGAACTGATCTTGTCAGAATATGACACTTGACTGTCATATGCCAGAAATTTTATTATAAAATATAAAAATTTACACATTTACAAATCATATCATTGATTTCACCTCTTGTCTTTTTTAGTCTATTTTTCAGAGAAATCCTTAAAGACCACTGTGCATAAGACTAGAGACTATATTTTACAGAGTTATGTATATTTTATACCACTTCTGATGTAATTATTTTTAGTTTATTTATTTACATTATGAAATAAACATTTAATTGAGTATAAAAGACAAATTAGAGTGTTCAGCTTGTTTTCTGGTTGGTACTGATCTTGAATATCTAAATCAGAGAAAGATTATATATATATATATATATATATATATATATATATATTTTACCCCACTGGTTCTGTTTCTCTGTAGAACTCTGTCTCTGGTATAACCATCACCCAGCTTCAAGTATGAATACAAGTACTGACTTGTTTATTTCCATCCATTTTACTCATTCAGATTTTTGAGGGGCAAATTCAAGGCATCATATCTTTCTATGTGACCTATTGCTCTATCTATCTACTTATATACATATACATATTCATATACATGATTAAAACAGATCACAATATCTATCACATAAATATATAACCATAATATTTTAACATTATCAAGTATCAAGTCATTGAGGAACTGTGTTTTTTAATTGGGATCCTTAGATTCCCAGGGATTAGGGGAGGTGTTGTAGGGATGGAAATGTGCTGAGTGTGGAACAGGAAAAAATCAACAGGTAATACACAAGGCCAAGTCCCATTTCTGTGTGTCTATTTTATAAATGGGTTCTTGAATGACATTTTATTGAATGAAAGAACTCTGTCATTTAAAGAAATGGAGGGCTTCCCTGGTGGCTCAGTGGTTGACAGTCCACCTGCCGATGCAGGGGACACAGGTTTGTGCCCCTGTCCGGGAAGATCCCACATGTCGTGGAGCGGCTGGGCCCGTGAGCCATGGCCACTGAGGCTGCGCATCTGGAGTCTGTGCTCCGCAACGGGAGAGGCCACAACAGTGAGAGGCCAAAAATAAAAAAAAAAAAAAAAGGAAATTACTGGATAAGTAATCTTGATTAAAAAGTAGTATACCAAAGGGGATAGCAGGAGACAGCAGGGGAGGGATTAATTAAGGGTTTGGGATTAACATATACACACTACTATATATAAAACATAACCAACAAGGACCTACTGTATAGCATAGGGAACTCTACTCATTGTCTTGTGGTAACCCCTAATGGAAAAGAATCTGAAAAGAATAGGCGTGTGTGTGTGTGTGTGTGTGTGTGTGTGTATAACTGACTCACTTTGTTGTACACCTGAAACTAACACAGCATTGTAAATTAACTAGACTTCAAATAAAAAGAAAAGGTTAATAAAAAAGGTAGTATTCTACTTTTTTTAAAACTAGGAAAAAAATATACACTTAGTAAAAAAGTATACTGGATAATCCTTTACATAATTTCTGGTCTAGAAAACACATTATTAAATTGTTTAAAAATCTTGTTACTCATAATTTAGTACAGAGATAGGGGTAGGTCAATTACTAACTGTAGCTAGTGTTAATTAGTTGATTTCTTTATTCATGTAGTTGATACATTCACTTCAGTTCTTCTGGTTAAGGAATTTAAGTGACTGGGGAAAGTTTGGGAGGAGCCTTTATGCAAGAATTGGATAAAGTGACAAAAGGAGAATTGTTTTAGAATTCAATGGCAGGACTTCAATTTCCTTTGAATAGACCCCTTATTGAGTTAAAAGAAATCAGAATAATGCCAGAGGATTTTTACAAGAGCAGGTAGTTTTCCCCTGGGAGTGAGAAGAAGAACCAGCTAAAATAATTTAAAAGTCCGAAATGTCCAAGCAGCAAAACAGCAGGAAATAAAGTGAGGGACCGAGTAAACTAATATTAATAATTTAAAAAGTATTAAAAATTATAATAGATTCTAGATACGAAGATCAAGATTAAATTTCCATAAAAAAGCAATAAAATTCCTTTGCAAAACTTAATAAATCAAATTACAAAATGACAAGAATTTTTCACTTTGATATTTGTTAGAGCAAATTTATATTTATCTACTTTATTTTATTTTATTTAACATCTTTATTGGAGTATAATTGCTTTACAATGGTGTGTTAGTTTCTGCTGTATAACAAAGTGAATCAGCTATACATATACATATATCACCATATCTCCTCCCTCTTGCATCTCCCTCCCACCCTCCCTATCCCACCCCTCTGGGTGGTCACAAAGGACAGAGCTGATGTCCCTGTGCTACGCAGCTGCTTCTCACTAGGTATCTATTTTGCATTTGGTAGTATATAAAAGTCCATGCCACTCTCTCACTTTGTCCCAGCTTACTCTTTCCCCTCCCTGTGTCCTCAAGTCCATTCTCTATGTCTGAGTCTTTATTCCTATCCTGCCCCTAGGTTCTTCAGAACCATTTTTTTTTGTTGTTGTTGTTAGATTCCATGTATATGTGTTAGCATATGGTATTTATTTTTCTCTTTCTGACTTACTTCACTCTGTATGACAGTCTCTAGGTCCATCCACCTCACTACAAATAACTCAATTTCATTTCTTTTTATGACTGAGTAATATTCCATTGTATATATGTGCTACATCTTCTTTATCCATTCATCTGTCGATGGACACTTAGGTTGCTTTCCTGTCCTGGCTATTGTAAATAGTGCTGCAATGAACATTGGGGTACATGTGTCTTTTTGAATTATGGTTTTCTCAGGGTATATGCCCAGTAGTGGGATTGCTGCGTCATATGGTAGTTCTATTTTTAGTTTTTTAAGGAACCTCCATACTGTTCTCCATACTGGCTGTATCAGTTTACATTCCCACCAACAGTGCAAGAGGGATCCCTTTTCTCCACACCCTCTCCAGCATTTATTGTTTGTATATTTTTTGATGATTATCTATCTACTTTTAAAAGTTGATAATTGTTACAACTAGATAATGAATGCATGGGATTTTATTGTAATATATTTTCTACATTTTTTTCTGGATTAAAACTTTTCGTAACAAAAACGTTTTAAAACATATTAAAAAGACATCAAAATTTGTGGTTATAATCTAAGCAGGTATCAAACCACTAGCCATTTTGATTCTTAAAAGTGAACAATCCCTATATTTGAAAATTAAAATATGTAAATATTAAAATCAGAAAAAATATTCACCGAACAGTTAAAAGAGGAGGAGGAGATGCAAATGGAAGAGTAAATATTTCTATCATTTTGAAAATCTATGCTTCTTAACAATACAGGTAGAAACACATTTTCAGAAAATATCATAGGAACAAAAATGCTTTGATGAGTGATTCTTTGAATCCTTTGAATTCATGAAAGTGTCTTTCAGATATAAATTCAAATAACTGGACCAAGGCTGGGGTAATTATGTTTTAGTGAGCACCAGCGATTTCACAGAGAGAGCTGTGTGTACACAAATCAGAAATAACACACCAATCTGCCAGAGGACACTGCATTTCTGCTTTTTACTCCATTTCTTTCAGTTGAGTGTTACTAGTTAAGTAGAAAACAGAGAAACTGGGAGAAAACTTTTGGCCCAGGTTCCTGGGATCATGCTAAATAATTTAATTTTAACTGTTATAAAAAAATTACGATGATCTACACGGGAAAGATGTG
Source organism: Phocoena sinus (assembly GCF_008692025.1). Lineage (NCBI taxonomy): Eukaryota > Metazoa > Chordata > Mammalia > Artiodactyla > Phocoenidae > Phocoena > Phocoena sinus. The sequence continues at coordinate 7,177,217 of NC_045766.1, forward strand.
AACTGACTTTTGCTTTTGGATTTAGAGGATTTTAGATGCAGCAAGACCAAATGGCGCTTAGCCATAAAACCTCTAATGGATTGGTAAGAACTGGCCTCTAATTACTTACTCTTTTAGGACATAGTTCTGACCATATTTATCAAGGACATAAATAAATCTAGCAACACACACTAATGAAAAAAATTTCCTGCATATTCTAAATATAACAAATACTATGATAGACACAGAATTCTCTTATCCATAATTTATTTTTTTAAATGCTTTGTCACATACTGGTTAGGAGTTTCTTTTATGGAAATTCTAATCACACAAAATAATGCATGAATCAAGCAAGATAATGTGCTTTCTTCACCCTGTCCTCTCAAAAATGGCAATCAGTCAATTGTCCCTAATCATTGCTATTAGTTTCTGCTTATTCTTCCCCCCTACAGGATTTATCAAGACATCGAGTAATGCAGTTTCTGGAATCTTGCACGGATGGTGTGGCCTTTGAAACAAGTTTTTAATGCTTCTTTGGGTGTTCTGTAGAATAATTCAAGTCAACATGTTTGTACTGAAAAGTGCCAATAGTTTAGTTGTAATGATAGTGTGTGAAATCTGGAGTGAGTAGGTGGGAGGAAGATGGTTTAAAAGACCCCAAAAATTATTATGCAGAATAAAACTGATGGAAAAAGAGATAGATTAAAACACAAAGTTGTAAATATTAGTCACCAGAAACACAATCTTTTAAAAGAAAAAGTATTTTATGTGGACCTAGGACCACACAAGATGGATTATTTAGGCAAGAGGAAACATGAGCCGTAGCAATAGTGTGACAATCTCAGGAAAGAATAAGGCAATCAGCATAAGAGAAGAGTCATTTTCAAAATGCTCTATAAAGCTTGAAGCATTTTTTTTGGAAACTGTCAGAGGGCTTAGGACAAATGCATGTGATTATTATAAGTGGTTTTTAGAAAGTTTCAAAAATTTTTCTCTTCCAGAAAAAGGTAGTGAATAGAAAAACTAGGAGAGAGAGGTAGAAACAGGGAAAACTAGAGGAATTTTTAGCATTTATTGAGCATCTATCATGTTTTAGTTAATCACTATGGATAAACTATATTAATATAGACCTCATGTTAACCCTATCAGGTAACTTTTATCCTCTCTACTTAGTGCATGAGGTAGGAGAGCTGATGTACCTTGTTCAGTGTCATACAACCAGGAATAAGTGCCTCTGGCATACATTTGGAGGTCTATATGTCTCTAAAACCCATGTATTTTCCACTAAACATACTGCATTAAAAAGAATGATGACAACCATTCAACCCTTATAAACTGAGAAACCGTTGAGTCCACTGACCCTGACAGAAAAAATGTGAAAAGGGAGTCAGGAGGAGAAGGTGGAAGATGTGGTGAGATGGAATGGTTTCCCAGAGGGTGGCAGACTGCAGATATGGCCACCAAACAAGCCTCACATTCTTATCCATACATACCTCTCTCCTAATCAAAACACAGAATTTATTTCCTCTCCCCTTGAATTTGGGCTACTCCTGTGACTTTCTTTGACCAACAGAATATGGCAGAAGAGATAGTGTGTGACTTCTGGACTTATGAAGCTTCTGTACTTGCCCTCTTTGGGATGCAGCCTTCATGTAAATTAGCAAGGACTCAAATACTGAATAACAGAGAATGATAGATAAAGATGGAGCTAGATAGAGAGGGAGGGAGGGAGAGAAACCTAGACAACTCCCAGTCATTACATCCTCCTTCATTAGGGCACCAGATGTGTGAAATCTTTAGAATGTTCCTGTCCCAGGTGAGGTCCAAGCTAATAGCAGCTATATAAGTGACTCCAGCCAACACTATTTGGAACAGAAGAACCGTATAGCCTACCCCAAGAATCACAAGAAATAATAAAACTGTTGCTGATTCCAAGTTTGGGGGAAATTTGTTATGTAGCAAAGGCTAACTGATACACCTAGTTTTGGGATCCTGGAGTGGAGAAAACAAATCATCAGGAAAAGATGAAAGACAGAGCAATGGAGTAGTGTTGCCTTAGTTTCTGTCTTTATTCAGATCCCTGAGCCTATATCTGACCTTAAAGAATACCTCTATTAAAACACAAATACTCTCTGGAAGGGAGACTGGGTTTCTTAGCAAGGATTAGTTGACAACCAAAAAGCACCAACATATGGCATAGGACAGAGAAAAAGGTTCTATTTAAGCCTGACCCAGAAAGAAGAGTAAGAAAGGACCAGAGAGAATTCAATCCTTGCAGAGCCTTGGCCTTGCCATACCTAGTTAATATCAGTACCATCACCTCCACAATCACCACTAATCATAATCATTTACTGTGACTATGATTGACTTACAACCACCTACTTTATGCAAATATTACCCTAGATAACATCTAATTTATTTTTTCTCTAATTCTCATAGTGACTTTCTAAGGTAGGCACTGGCCCATTTTAAAGATAATGAAACTAAAGCTCAGTAAGTTTAAACAACTTGTCCAAATCCTTGTAGTTTACAAGAGGTAGCATGACAATTAGTAAGTAGTTCTGCCCAATTCCAAAGCCTTTGCCCTTTGCCTTTGTCATTTAATTTCTCATAATTTATGGGTCCTTTTCTCTTTAGGGCTATCAAGCCTCCCACATTTTTTTTAAAATGTTGGTAATTGATTTCAAAAAATAAGTCCTATAGGAAATTGGTCCATATTTTAGAGTTATAGAATACATTAAACATTACTTAACATGAGAAACAAGTTTATAGGCATTCTAATGTAGAAATTCATTAAAGATGAAAAAATAATTTTAAAAAGTTTGCCTTGATAATTTGTGGCAGTAACAATTTTATCACAATCATGATGGATGCTGAAATAATCCAATATCTTTCTCACTGTCCTCAATGTCCTGCATTAAAATTTCTTAGTGCCTTTTTGTTCTGGGCTCTTCTCGGGCTCACAGAAGGCAAAGCAACAAAGTCTTGGCCATCCACTGAGTCAGTGAAGGGACAGAATAGGATATCTGTGAGTAATTCAGGCCAGGAAGAAATGTTCAGGAATCAAAGTGTAGGGGTAAAGGAGAAAAAAGGAAGAACAGACAATAAAAATATATGCCAACTCCTTGCCTACAAGATCAACAAATAGATTCAACTTATTCATCCAATTTTAAAGCATCTATTTATCCTGTGCCGGAGCTGCAGAGACAAAGATAAATAACTCACGTTTCTTGACCTTAAGGAAAAGTAAGCAGTCTGATTTATCTAGACAAAAGGTGTGCTGAGAGATTTGAAGGTGATCCAACTAATTCATGGAGGTCCCAAGATAAGGTGCAATTCACCTTCCCTTCTGAGATGTAACTCCATCATTGCTTCTCTGCATGCAATCTCTGGTTGAAGAGCAGAGTCAATAATACAATACTCTTATTGCAACCATAGCATGATATAAACAACATGTACACAAGAGCTGTAGGAACAGAGAGAGGAGTCATTTATGGAAGACTTTTATATCTAAATGATGGGCTTCCTTAGAAAGCCTGGCATAATAATGCACCACTCAAAAATACACCAATTAATTTACTTCAAAATTCAACTATTAAAGAAATGGTTTTATTATTAATAGGATCCCTCTTCTATTCCTTAATGCTAAGCATATGTTATAGAGTGATGGTTTGGTGGCTGTCTACTAATGCCTCTCAACCGGGGAGTTTTTGACAATGCCTGGAGACAGTTTGGGTTCTCAAAACTGGGGTGTAGGTGTTACTGGCATCTAGTGGGGAGAGACCAGGGATGCTGCTAAAAATTCTACAATACATAAGACAAACTTCTACAATAAAGAATTAATCTGAACCAAAAATGTCAATGGTTTCAAGGTTGAATAAAACCACCTGTATGTCATTTTTACATGAACTTTAAAGGCTTTTATATAATCCAATCACAAAATGATGCAACAAACCATATACAAACGATGAATTAGTCTTAAGGAAATTTTTAGGTTTATTTATTTTTTCAAAATAAGGAGAGTTGCACAGAAGCCAAATAACTTGAAATAAATAAATTACTTAGTTTCTTTTAAATCTTTAGATCATGCATTAATAATCAGGGTGACATTAAATATTCAATTCAGGGACAGTCATGTCTCAACTGGTCCATGTTTCTCTAGTTATACCCATCAATTTACCAAATAATGATCTAAGCCTCTGACAAATTTAGAGATTGTCTTTTGAAGCAATTCTTACAGACATGGGGGCAAACTGTAAGGGATTCTCTTGATTTTTTTCCTTAAAACAAAAATGATAGCATCTCACTCACTTGAATCCAAATTTTGAATCTACAACAATCTCAGTAAAATCTAAGATAAATGGTCCTAGGTCGCTAGCCTTGATTCTATGATTCACTAAATTAGTATTATAAAGATAGTTCTTTTAGGTCAGGGTACACATTTTAAGTGTGCAAAAACTATTTTTGAAGTATACTAAAACACTCCAGATAGGTCAACCTGGTGGCAAACTTCCAATTATTAACACATTATTTTTTATTCATGCAAAATAGATCCCCAAATGATCTCTGTATGTCAACATTTTATGGTTCTGCCTCTATTTACCATGTGGTAGCTGCCAGGAAGTGCCGGGCAGTAAGCTTTATGAGACAAGAGCTGGGAGATATACCCTCAGTTCATTAAAAGAAACTCTTGGATAAGGAAGAAGCTGAGCAGGGTTTGTAGAGCTCTCACGGACAGTGAAGGCAAGATTTCCCTTTCTTTCTCATTATCTTGGCTCTACCACCAGTGCCCTGAGCTCCTAATACTCTGTCCGCTTGACTTTAGGGTCTCTTGAACCTCCTTGCATAAATCTGACTCTCCCTATCCTCCTTCTTGAATCAGAAATTGAGCCATCATTTTCTTTACCATTTCTGGTACAGCTTCACTTCCTAGTTTTAATACCACACAGTTCTGTGCCAGGTCTGTTATGATTCTAAACATGACCAGTTCCAGGACCATATGGGAGAGTTTTATCTTTCCTCTCTCTCCCCCAGACCAGAAACATGGGCCTAATGATCTGAGTCCAGACCTATAATTCTTTTTAAAAAATATTATTTTATTCAAGTATAGTTGATTTACAGTGTTGTGTTAATTTCTGCTGTACAGCAAAGTGATTCAGTTATACATATATATATACATTCTTTTTCCTATTCTTTTCCATTATGGTTTATCACATGACATTGAATATAGTCCCCTGTGCTATACAGTAGGACCTTGTTGTTTATCCATCCTATATATAATAGTTTGCATCTGCTAATCCCAAATCCCCAATCCATCCCTCCTCCAGCACCCTTCCCTTTGGCAACCACAAGCCTGTTCCCTAAGTCTGTGATTCTGTTTCATAGATAGGTTCATTTCTGTCATATTTTAGATTGTACATGTAAGTGACATCTTATGGTATTTGTCTTTCTCTTTCTGACTTAGTATGATAATTTCTAGGTCCATCCATGTTGCTGCAAATGGCATTATTTCATTCTTTTTTATGGCTGAGTAGTATTCCATTTTGTGTATATGTGTGTGTGTGTGTGTGTGTGTGTATCTATCTATCTATATATCTTCTTTATCCATTCATCTGTTGATGGATATTTAGGTTGCTTCCATGTCTTGGCTATTGTAAATAGTGCTACAGTGAACACTGGGGTGCATGTATCTTTTCAAATCATAGTTTTCTTTGGATATATGCCCAGGAGTGGTATTGCAACTCTACTTTTAGTTTTTGGAGGAACCTCCATACTGTTTTCCACAGTGGCTGTACCAATTTACATTCCTACCAACAGTGTAGGGGGGTTCCCTTTTCTCCACACCCTCTCCAGCATTTGTTATTTGTAGACTTTTTAATCATGGCCATTCTGATCGGTGTGAGGTGGTACCTCATTGCAGTTTTGATTTGCATTTCTCTAATAATTAGCGATGTTGAGCATCTTTTCATGTGCCTTTGGCCATCGGTACTGGCATATTCTTCTTAAGGCTACAAAAGTTCCTGTGATAGTTAAAGTATTACCCAAGATATAAAGCACAACAACAGCAATCTTATTAGCTCAGCTAACACATGTTAAGTACCGAATATAATGACTGAAATAAGACCCATGTCAATAAGACTTTCCAGAGTATCACATCTAGTAATTAGAAGGGCCATAATTGGGAGCCAGATATATAGATCCTCTATTCCAATGCTATTTCCAGTATAAAAGGATCTAGTGTTGGGAAAGGTTGAGGGAGGAATCATTTGTTAATTACTTATCTAGATCAGGAATCTGTAAACTTTGGCCCACCACCAAGTCATCTGTTCCCGTAAATAAAGTTTTATTGGAACACAGCCACACCCATTTATTTACATATTGTCTATGGCTGCCTTTTTGCCATAGTGAAAGAATAAAGTAGTTTTGACAGAGACTACATGGTCCACAAAGCCTAAAGTTTTACTATCAGACCTTTACAGAAAAAGTTTGCTGATCCCTGATCTAGATCAAATGAGAAAGAGCAAATGAGAATGAAAATCTGAACTAACCATTTCCCCAAAAATATTCCTATCTGAGAACTAACTTGCTAGAGATGGAGAAAGTATAATGACCCAGCTTTATCAAAACTTTAAAAAATTAAACGTTGCATGATTGATCCTAGGTTTATGGATGTAGGTGGTTTAAAGGGGGAAAAAAAGCATAACGGCAAGTACAATTGAAGTTCAAATATTTCCCAATTCTATTCATTTCACCATTATGTAACATCAAACAGTCCATAAAATGTAATGAGAATCCAACCACTTAAGAATTGGCATTGAAATGCAAATTCCCACTAAATTCAGCAAGGATACTAAAGTCTATTTTTGTCTTTCTTCTCCCTGAATAGGACCATAAGTTAACCAGGGACCCTAGGAAACGTCATAGGACCATCTATGATCTATTGTATGACACTCCTCAGGAAGTGCTTCTTCACTTAGGCACAGAGCTATTTACTGGGCTTTTCCAATTGAATCTGTGGAAGAATCAGGAAAAAGAGTGTACACTTCAATTTCAAGGACTTACGCTGGAACAGGAGGGTTTTGTTTGTTTGTTTTTGCTAGTAAAAAGGCATGCAGCAAACATGCTGATTGTTCCTTTCCTCTGGTGAGTTCAGATTGAAGATGCAGAAAATAAGATCATCAGTTCAAAATCTGTAAAGATGCTCTGTGACCCAGTATACTAGAAGCCTTCCCATCAAGTAGTATGATTATGGAATTACAGATCCTTGTAATAAAAGAAGCTTAAGAAATTATCTAGACTAATTATATTATACTGTAGCTGGAGAAACAGCAATTAGGAGAGGGAAAATGCCTGGCCTAAGGTGACACTGCTAGCTTGAGGCACAGATGGGATTTGAATCTGTAACTCCTGGGATCTTTTTACTATCTCACACGGTGAGCAAGCTTACCTGCCTCAGATAAAATTATGAAATAGAGAAAAGCCAGCCTCAGACAACCATATATAGTCCCAAACTCCCTTCTGATTGCAGACCTTGACAGGACGCACCAACCACTGAATGAAAAAGACCAAACTCCTAGTGTGACCTACAGTTGGAGGTGTGAACTACCTCTGTGTTCTCTATGCGAGGCGAACACTCATATCCCCAGAAGAGGAATTCTCTAGAACATATCATAGACCAGCACATCCTCAGGAAGCCCAAGTATCTAAGGGCAAGTCTAAAGAAAAAGTGTCAGGAAAACCTGGGCACCAGAACTCATTCAATTCCAAAAGAACAGGTATCTCGAATAAAAGGAAGAGGCCTTATCTTGACTGTGCAAGGTACCTAGGGCTTATTCCAGGCAACGGCCTTGTGTCTTTTCATAGGAAGCTGGGCCTGAGGGGCCTTGTGGAACATCTTCCCAGTTATTCCATGGTTTCAACTTTATGGCCCATAAAAGCAGTGAAGAAGCAAACTCCTTAAGCTAATTTTAATACTGCATAAAACCTAGGAGAAATAATTGTTATCCATCATAATATCCATAAGAGCCACATTTCTATCATACTCTCCTGACCTAGACTTTATCTAGAATAATATTTACAAATGTCACATGATGACATCAGAAGGCTTTCTATGAAGTGATTGATGGGGCAGAAACATGTCAGATCACCTTAGTTCTCACTCTTTTTAATAAGGTGAATGGCAAGAGGAAGTGATAAAAATCTGGTATATTCAGATTATGTTTGAAGAAACTCAAGCCCAAGTCTGAGAGAGTATTAAAAGCCTCTCTGAGCTTCTGGAGCTTGCCAAGTTTCCCATTTTTAAGTCAGTGCTCCTTCCACTAGAGTATGTAATTTCATAGTATGGAATCTGCTATAGCAAAACAGTCACATGGCCCTGTTTCCCTCATGTTCTGAAAAGAGAAAAGAAATAATAAGGAAAAGTAGAGGGAATAGAGACAGAAGTAATTGATCTCTTTGTTATGCCCTAGATTTATCTATAGCCGCTTGCATTTTTGGAATGTATGATTTCAAATAAAGAAGTAAAAGTTTAACTCACGGTAAAGTTAACCTAAGTCTATGTGTAATTTACAGTACACTTAGCATGAATTTTGGTTTAGCACAGATTCAGCTGATTTCCAAAATGAGTCCATTTACACTATATAATATCTCAGTGTAAAACAGTGCAGGAGAAAGAGTTTGAAAAAGTCAGTCCTTACGTCTAAAAATTCACCATTTCATTTAGAAGAGTATGTCAACCCTATATAATTCGGATGCTTTCTGCAGAAATTGACAGAAAAATCCCACCCAAATTGGCCAAAGAGGGGAAAAAAAGAAATCTTGGTCCAGGCTCTGAGTTAACTCAATTCTCCAAAAGGTTCTAAGAATTTGCACCATCTCAGTTTCAAACCTAGCCAGAAAATACACATGCCCTCATCTCATGATGTCTTGTTGGCTCTGGTGGGGTCATGTGTCTAACCCTGGACCAATTTCGGCATCAGAGGAGTATACAGCTCTGGTTGGCCAAGAGTGAGTCAGACACCAGTCCTGGAGTCTGTGAGGGATGGTGCAAGCTCCACCAGGACTGGTCTGAGAGTGAAGAAATAGTGGCCACTCTCTTCTCAACTGTTACAGGGAGGGGGGCAAATGAATCACAGTGGGCAAGAGACAAAATTCTCCATGAAAGACACATGATAAAAATGATTAAAAATATATCTACCTTGCAAAATAGTACAAATGAAAGGCAAAATCACAGAGTAGTCAATAGTTTGGGCTCTGGAACCAGATTGTATAGGTTCAAAACCTCACTCCACCATTTGTTAACTGTGTGAGCTTAGGTAAGTTACTTAACCTTGTTGGGCTTTAATGGATTCATGTCTAAAAACAGAGATGGTAATAATCCCTACTTAAAGGTATTTGGGGATAATTAAATGAGATAAAACCTATAAAGTGCTTAGAAGAGTTGCTGACACATGGTAACCACTCAATCAATGTTAACTCTCATGATTATTAATATTATTGTATCTGCGAGGCAAAGGTGATAAGTATTATAAAATATAAGAGGAGGGAGAGACACTTACAGAGAGGGATAAATCTTTTATTGTTTTATTAAACCATTCACTAAGAACAATTTTATATTGTTCTATATAAGACATCATCATATGATTTTGTGACATCGTCATAAAATTACTCTCTTAGGAACAGACCTGTAACTTAAGATTGAACTCAAGAACAGCAATCTATCTTGCCAATATGGATGTGTTGATCGAAGGGTTAAATTCTCATTTCGAAAGGCTCTTACCCAGCTGATGGCTCTCATCTGCTCCAAACCTGCTAACCCATTTCTCATGGTCTATCCTCCGAGACTTCATAAAAGCAATACTTTTATAATCCCTAAGTTATGAAGATCCATAAATAACACAAAAAGAAAATCATATTATTTACATTGCCATTTGTTAGCATTTGATGTCCATCCCTGGATAGAATTTGGCAACATCTTCTAGAAGGTAAGAATAGTGTATGATGTTGGATAACTATTTTTGTGAGTAGCTTTATGCTAACAAAGGCATTACTCTTTAACAAGGAGTCAAAATCTTCTAACAAATCAAATAAGTACGATTAGTTTTATAATAGTCATTTACACAGAGTACCACTGGAATTTTACTTGGGTAAGAAACAAATAAAAGGAAAAACTTTTCACCCCATTTGCCTTTCGTAATCAGTATGCTGATTGTTTACACATCCACGCATTCCAAAGTGTGTGTTTGTGTGTGTCTTTCAAGTATGTGTCTACTACGTGGCAGCCACTGTGCTAGGAGCTAGAAAACAAAGAGATATATAGTCCTGTCTCACACATACTATACTATTTCCGGGGTAAAGAATCCCCATTCTTTCTTCCTAGGAGGTTCTTACAAGCGAAAGATCCAAAAAGCTACTTAGAGCAATAAGCAAGCCCCAAGAGAACACAGAGATGATGGGTGAGGGGAGACACAACTGAATCCACCAGCAATTTGAGCCCCATACCAAAGCAAACTGTCGTGTTCCATCTCTGTCTATTGTGTCTGCTGATGCCAGATTTTCATGCAGTTACTGGTTCAACTCTTACGCTCAGTGGTTCCAATAAGGTCATGGCTGTTTGTTACAAGAATATGATTTTTGGTTTATGTTCTACCATCGCTCTAGCCAAACAGTTTTCTTCTGAAACTGGCATCTCCTTTGAGAAGTCTTCCCTTCCCTTCCCTATCCTCTTCCATTCCTACTCAGAAATAATCACATCACTCTCTCAAAACACTTTTCCACAGCTCTGCTTTACTATATAGATAGAATAACATATTGTAGTTATTTGACCATGCGACTCCCTGAAAGTCAGTAGAATTTGCCCTTTTCACCCTCCTGTCTCTAGATGTTAGCTGACTCTTTGCTGATTACATAAGTGCAACAATGAATCTAGGGGTAGCCCCTGGGCTAAATTTTCTGTGTTTCAAAGTACACATATGACATTGTACTTTCTGACTTTATGAAACATTAAACCTCCAAATAATTTTTCCAGTGACAGTCAAGTGTGACACCAAAGCAGTTCTTCCCTGCCTCCCAGTAATTTACATAAAAATGGATGCTCACTAGCATTTTGGGTGAGTATCCCTCTCTTAGCTACAGGGAAACTCAGTGTCTCTTGCACAACAGCAGCAAGCAGAATTGAGCCCTCTGAGAAAGAAAACAGAACGACACTAGCATATGGAAAAGTTTGGAAACCACTGAGTTCAGGTTATGTAAGAATCAAAAGACAATCAAGCATGCCAGATTTACAAGAGATACTAGAAAACAAGCACTTGGCTACTATCAAGCTTTAATCTTTTTATTTTATTTTATTTTGGCTGTGCTATGAAGCTTGTGGGATCTTTAGTTCCCCCAACCAGGGATTGAACCCAGGCCCTCGGCAGTGAAAGCTCAGAGCCAGAATCACTGGACCGCCAGGGTCCAGTGGTTAATCTTCTGATTCCACTCAAATCCTAGAGAGTTGTGATTTGGTGTTATTTCCAGTTTTGACACTGTTGTTTACATTACTAATTTGTGCTTGTTAGTGTCACTGAAATTTACATTAAGGTAGTCTGACTTGTGCCCTTGAGAACTATGGAGAACAGTGTGAAGGTTTCTTAAAAAATGAAAAATAGAGTGCCATATGATCCAGCAATGCCACTCCTGGGCATATATCCAGAGGAAACTCTAATTCGAACAGACACATGCACCCCAGTGTTCATTGCAGTGCTATTTACAATAGCCAGGACATGGAAGCAACCTAAGTGTCCATCTACAGATGAATGGACAAAGAAGATGTGGTACATATATACAGTGGAATACTACTCAGCTATAAAAAAGGAATGAAATAAAACTGATTTAATTTAATCCCTGGTTTTCATTACAATGAAAGGCAATTTTGCCTGCTGTGTGTGAGAGAGACACACAGAGGGGGACAAAGAGATACAGAAAGAGAAATAGAGAAAGTGGGATTGAGTTGAGTTCCGCAAGAAGTGGACTAAAGCAGAGAACTGCATGCAAGGCAGATCCCTGGGGATGTCCTCAGGGTCTACATCTGTTGGGGAAGGAACAAAGCAGGATTTTGCATCAGGACTGGGCAGAGTGGAACGTAGGGCTGTGCTATAGTTCCAACAAGGCCTTTGGCCAATTTCTGGGGAGTTCTGGAGCTAAAAGTATTCTTCAGAATTGTCTCAAGTTAGAGGCGAGGACCTGGCCTTCATGCCCACTCTCCCCTGACCATTGACCAGGCATTGGATGAAGGTTGCCTGGGATGGGATGCAACCTTGGACAGGCCCTCTTTTCAGCCCAGATAATCCATGTAAACAGCTTACAGCTCAGGGCTGTCAGCCAGCAACACTTCCGGAAGCTGGAGGTCCTTCAGTTCTGAAGGGGTAATCTGGTGTCACACATCTGTTCAATTAAATAATGTAAAAAATATATGCATCATTTACAATTATTATTTTCTCTCCAATCCTGTGTTTGGGAGATGGCAGTAGGAAAGATCACTGAGAACCAGTAAATCAATAACTTGAATCTTCCATTTTTTCTCATCTGTAAAACAGACTCGAAAGTGCTGTTACTCTATATAGAGATAAAGTTATTTTTTCTTTTTTTTTTTGTTTGATTTGGCTTTGTTTTCAACAACTATAACTAGTTCTTTGAAGAAAAAGATGTCATTCACTGCCTATTTATGAAATTGAAGACTCTCGTACTTTTCCTATGAAGAAGTGGTGCAAATTTGTTAGGTATATAGTACCATTTCTTCTGAAACTAATTTTCTGTCTCAGTTATCGAAGAATTCAAACTAAAAGGGGTATTTTTATGTGTTTCCCAACAAAATCCTTAGAAGTAAACCCCCTTCTTTGGAAGTAGTGTGACTAATTTCTACCCAAAGTTGGAAGAGCTTTGAACAGGAAGGAGGATATGTGATTTTAGCAGTTAGCCTCGTGCTTTCGGGTTTGCAAGATTTTCAGGTTTGCAAGACTCCTCTGAGATGTGACACTTGATCACCCGAAAGGCTGGTACAGGATCACAGCTACCTGTTCAAATGTAAAAAGCTTCAGGACTCACTGTCATGCAGATAAATTGTATGGCAAGTGAGATTCAAAATCCAAAGAGCTTGAAATCTTGAGCTTCTTGGACAAACAAAGGAAACACTCACAGGGGTCTCTTTATGTGTGGGCTTGTTATGGGCTGTAGGTTTGTGTCTCCCCAAATTCATATGTTGAAGGCCCAGCTCCCAGTGTGATGGCATTTGGAAGTGGGGCCTTAGACAGGTGGTAATTAGGTTTAGATAAAGTCATGAGGGTGAAGCTCCCATGATTCAATTAGTGCCCTTATAAGAAGAGGAAAGGGACCAAAGATCTCCTATCACCCCACTCCCATTTGCAGTCAGTGAGAGGCAGCTCAGTGCAAGCCAGGAGGAGGGCTCTCACCAGAACCCCACCAGGCTGGCCCCTTGATCTCAGACTTCCCCAGCCTCCAGAACCACAAGAAATATGCGTGTCTGTTGCTTAAGCCTCCCAGGCTATGGTATTTTGTTATAGCAGCCCAAGCTAACTAAAACAAGACTCACTGGGATTTTTAAAAAAAATATTTGGATTCTTTGGTCATTTGACTACTTCTGCTGCAGTGGAACTGAATTTTGTGTGACATTCTTGATTTCACCGAGGTATAAACATTGTGATGATCTCAGCAAAAGTTTTATTTTGTTGAACTGACAGACCTTGTAATATCCTTCTTTCCAAAGGTAGCTGATTAGACTCCAGTCAGGCAACGGCAGTACTCAGGGCTTAGGTCAGGTAGGGGAGAAGTCCACCTAAGGCTGTTATGCACAGATTAGCTTGAGATCTGCTGGTATATGGCCATATAAGTTCTAATTATTGTCAACTACAAACTGGCACTTGCCATATGCCTCTACAAGGATTAAATCAGGTGCTGCAGTAGCTGTTGACCTTCAACACCCCCTGAAAGGAATTCAGGGTGGAGATCAGGAATGAGGCATTTGGTGCTCTAAGAAAATCTGGCAGAACAGGTCTTCAGATAGTTAGATATCTTCAGGAGCTGATTTTATGAGCACAATTCTTGCATCTCCTCGTATTTCGGAAAACACTAAATTCCTTTATAGTGACGTCTGCTCCTCGTGACTAGCAGTAACCCTCATGATACCTTCTGTAAAAATACGTGCTTGATTGCATGTACTCCCCCTTCACCAAAATCACATATATACTGACCTACCCCCCTACGCCTTTGGAGCAGTTCCTCAGAGCTATCTGCAATGCTGTCTCCCGGGCTATATTCCTCTTTTTGCCCCAAATAACACTTAACTCGCAACTCTCACATTGTGTAATTTTTTTTAAGTCAACATTATCACTGGGAAAAAAACTGTGGGAAAATTCCCTGTTTTATGTCATAAGAGGTCTATAAGCTTTACAGGATAGTCCTTCTAATATGGTGGAAGCAGTTCTTTTTGTTTGTTTTGGTGGGTCAGGGAACACTTGGAAAATGGACCTTTGGCTGATGGGTGAAGGACATAGATGACCTGTAATATTTAATCCTCAGAATGATATCACATCTTCTGATGGCAAACGGAATCAAATGAGCCACTTAGTCACACCTCGTGTATTGCTTCACTTTATAGTTAGGAACAATAGGCAGCAAGCCCAGCTCGGGGCTACTGCTCCAGGACTCTCACCACTAAGCAATCTGCCCCCACGCTGGCCCCGATTTTGCTCATTCTTGAGAAAGAAGTGTTTCCTTTTGGCTTTGAAGTCAGACCTGGGATGGACCCTTAAACACTCACTAGCTGCAGGGCCTTAGAACAGGCTTCAGTGGGAGCTTGTTGGTAAAATCACCCACTGTTATGCTTCCTGGCACACAGTTAAGACTTCAACACCCACTCTTCCTGGCAGAGAACTCCTGGTTCCACTAAGACAACCCAAGCATCCCCCTCTTAGTCTTCATCATAAAAGGCCACTTTTGATGCTACCCTTCTCTTTTGAGTAATATGTTGTTTTTCCTGATATGAGGAGCCATCTAATCAACTTACGTAACTGACAGAGAGAAAAGGGAAGTGTTATTTGTTTTATTTTGTTTTATGTATTTTCCTAAGACTTTAGGAAATTTCTTATCACTCATTAGAAAAATTAGGGCAGATTTGGATGAGTGCTGACTGAACTGAAGGTGGATTAATAATTTCTCAATGTATCTGAGACAATTAATCAGACACATATTCTTCTTTAAAAAAATTAAGTTATACATGCACGTGGCTGTAAATAGTCCAAAAGTTCTTAGAAAACCAGAAGTTCCCAGATCATCTCATCCCATTTTTTTTCTGCACCAGAAACAAAACTTTTAAAGTCTTTTGGCCATTTTGTTTTTAGTAATCACTTCCTTAAAAATAATGTATCTATATTGTCATTTTCTTGATTTTCCAGTTCTTGGCACTATTGACTTGTTTTTCACTCTAACAGATGAGAATTTTGTTCAGTATTATATCGCATCCCCCAGGCACCCACATCCCAGGGTTATATGGTTTCTTTGGTTAGATCAGTATTCAGTGCTCACAGTATGGTGAGAATTGAGCAGTTTGGTGTACAGTAAATCTTTAAATTTACTACACAAGATTTTGTTTTCTTTGGAGTTAATAATTATCTGAGTTTTTTTCTATATTCACAGACAAATTATGCAAATTTTTCCTCAGTAGGTTTTGTTGCCTCAATTGGAATATCAGCTAATCTTGAGAACTTCTCCCAGAGCTTTCTCCCTGCTCTCATCTGGGCAGGATGGCTTACTATACCTAGCACACAGCTTTCATCCTGAGCTGTCCCTTGACTGTCATCCTGAAAATACCACATACTCTCTCAAATTACATCTTAATTTCCCAAATCTCACGACTTCATTTTCCTTGGCTTCCTGCCTCAATTTTGTGCACTACAGTCTCAAGTAGATTCCTTTTTTTTTTTTTAAATTTTATTTATCGTGTTTTTGGCTGTGTTGGGTCTTCGTTGTTGTGCGCGGGCTTTCTCTAGTTGCGGCGAGCGGGGGTTACTCTTCACTGCAGTGCAAGGGCTTCTCACTGCAATATCTTCTCTTGTTGTGGAGCACAGGCTCTAGGCGTCCGGGCTTCAGTAGTTGTGGCATGCAGGCTCAGTAGTTGTGGCTTGCGGGCTCTAGAGCGCAGGCTTAGTAGTTGTGGCGCATGGGCTTAGTTGCTGCTCAGCATGTGGGATCTTCCCGGACCAGGGCTTGAACCTGTGTACCCTGCATTGGCAGACGGATTCTTAACCACTGCGTCACCAGGGAAGCCCTCAAGTAGATTCTTGAGAAAAGGTATACAGAAGGGAAGTAAAGTTTTAGGCACCTTTCAAGTCTGAAAAAAATATATATATATTTTTACCCTTGACTTTATTGGCAGTTGGCTAGGTATAGAGTCTGGGTTTGAAGTCATTCATCCAGAATTTTTTAAGAACAATTCTACTGGGACTTCCCTGGTGGCACAGTGGTTAAGATTCCGTGATCCCAATGCAGGAGGCCCAGGTTCAATCCCTGGACAGGGAACTAGATCCCATATGCATGCCGCAACTAAGACTTCACATGCCCCAACTAAGGAGCCGGTGAGCCACAAATAAGGAGTCTGTGAGCCGCAACTGAAAAAAAAAGGGAAGCCCGCCTGCCGCAACTAAGACCCGATGCAACCAAATAAATAAATAAATATTTAAAAAAGAAATATTATTTTAAAAAAATTTTATGGTAAGAGCACTTAAAATGAGATTTTCCTTCTTAACAGATTTTAAAGTGTACAATTCAGTAGTGTTATCTACAGGTACAATGTTGTACAGCACATCTCTAAAACGTAGTCATCTTACGTAACTGAAATTTTATACCCGTTGATTAGCAACTCCCAATTCCCCCCTCCCCTTGTCCCTGGTGACCACAGTTCTACTCTTTGCTTCCAG
Organism: Phocoena sinus; assembly: GCF_008692025.1. Classification (NCBI taxonomy): domain Eukaryota; kingdom Metazoa; phylum Chordata; class Mammalia; order Artiodactyla; family Phocoenidae; genus Phocoena; species Phocoena sinus. Next base: position 7,194,166 of record NC_045766.1, read on the forward strand.
GAGCATGGAATAGATCCCTTAGATACCTCATGTAAGTGGAACCATGTAGTATTTGTCCTTTTGTGACTATCTCACTTCACTTGGTGTAATACTTCAAGTTTCACCCATGTTGTCACACATCGCAGGACTTCCTTCTATTTTAAGACTTAATAACATTCTATTGTATGTATATGCCACATTTTTTATGCCTTCATCTGTTTATGGACATTTAAGCTGTTTCTACATCTTGGCTATTATGAATAGTGTGCAGTGAACATGGGAGTGCTAATATCTCTTGGAGATGCTGATTTCAATTCTTTTCGATAAATACCCAGAAATGGAAATGCTGGATCATATGGCAGTTCTATTTTTAATTTTTTGAGGACCCTCCATACTGTTTCCATAGAGTTGGCACCATTTTGCATCCCACCAACTGTGTACAAGGGTTCCAGTTTGTAAGGTATTGTTCTATTGTTTTCTAGCTTCCAGTGTTCCTCTTGAGAAGTCTAAAGTCATTCTGGTTTCCAATCTCTTCTATATTACCCTTTTATTCCTTTCTGGAAACCAAAAAAAAAAAAGTTTCACAGTCTGGAAATTCATGTCCTTCAGTTCTAGGAACTTGTATTAGTTGATTGATGGATTCCTCCCCTTCCAATTAGTTTCATTTTCTCCCCCTTTTTTTTGTGGGGGTACTCTTTTTAATCTAGTTGCTTAACCTCCTGGATCTATGCTGTTCAATACAGCAGCTATTAGACACATGTGCCTTCTCACATCTGCACTTAAATTAATTGAAATTAAATAGGTTTAAAAAATTCTGTTCCTCAGTCCCACTAGCCACCTTTCAAGTGTTCAATAGCCACATACAGTTAGTGGATACTGTATTAGACAGTGAAAACATAGAATATTTCCATCATCACAGAAAATACTAAGACAGTGCAGTCCTAGATGGTCCTTTAATTTTCTTATTTCTTTTTCTATTTTACTACATCTTTGTCAGTTTGCTTAACTTTATGGAAGATCCCTCCACTTAATCTTCCAAATTCTCTACTGACATTTTTTAAAAACTGCATCATTATTTTTTATTTTCCAAAGTGATTTTTTTAGTAGTTTGTTTCCTTTCTTTTTTCCACAGTATCCCATGTTAATTTCACAGATTTAATGTCTATTCTTATCTCTCCAGGCATATTAAATGTTAGCAGTAGTTATTCCTGAAGAGTTTCTTCTTACTCAAGGTCGCTTTTTCTCTTTGTTTATATTGGTTTATAAACTTCTGTATTAGAAGCTTTTAGCAGATTTTAATCTGGGAAGATTTTAATGTCAGCTCATATTTAAGAGTGAAACATGATAAATCTGCATAGAAGGCCTAAGTACATGAGTAGGGTATGCCAAATGTGTTCTGTATTTTAGGGTGATAAGAATTTCCATGAGCAAGTCCTAATAGCAGTGTATTCAGAACTTTCCTCCTGCTGTCCAGATTATTTTGAAAAGACCTTCCCAAGCCTTACCAAGAGGGTATAGACTTGGATGCCAGCATTCCAGGAGCCAAGATGAGGAAGAGGGAGGAGGTTGCAGTATTTGGGTTGTAAACATTTGTTTTTTCCTTTTTCAGTACTACACCTGTAACTGGAAATGTTTCTGGTTTCCTTCAGTCTAGAGACCCTCTATTTCACCTTGCACGTCTCAAGTTTCCTGTAAGGGAAGGGAGGTGTGCTGTGCCCTTCATATTCCCTTTCACAACCAAAGGATATATTTCCCCAGCTGTTGGGCGTGCCCTGGGTTGAAGAGGGTCACCTTGCCCATGACCATGGATCTGTGGAGACAGCTTGCCTACAATGATTGGTCAGTGTGAGTGTCCATGCCCCTCACCCAACTCAGGACAATTCAGAAGAGTCAACCCAGCTGGAAGGCCTTCTGGTGACTATTAAGGACCGAAAGCTTTCTGCTCGATCTTTCTTGCTTTCTTTCTTACACAGGTGTTGATCTCACTGACGCTTGCTTCTGGGAGAGCAGTTGTCTGGTTGCATATATTCAGAGAGGAAATCTGGATCTAGCTGCTTCTTAAAAATGTTTTCAAATTCTCTTTCTGTGTTTAGCTTTACCATCACTGTCACTTTCAGGGGTACCTATTCTTAAGCTTTTGGAAGGTCTTACAGTGGCAATTGCTTTGCTTCTCAGCTTTTCCCACTGCGGGTTAGGATTTACGCTTCTCAGATCCATTAAATCAGCTCACACATCAATTTCGTTACTGTTATCTTTCCTGTTATCTTTTTTTTTTTTGCGGCACGCGGGCCTCTCACTGTTGTGGCCTCTCCCGTTGTGGAGCAGACGCTCCGGATGCGCAGGCTCAGTGGCCATGGCTCATGGGCCCAACCTCTCCATGGCATGTGGGATCTTCCCGGACCGGGGCACGAACCCGTGTCCCCTGCATCGGCAGGTGTACTCTCAACCACTGTGCCACCAGGGAAGCCCTTTCCTGTTATCTTTGACCTATGGGCTTATGTCTTAAAAAAAAAAAAAAAATCTCTTCCCGGTCCTTTTAGTGATGTTTTGGAAATGTATGCATTTAATCTGCCAGTTTCTTGATGTGGACTTCACTCTGCATCTATAACTTCTGACATTTTTATTTGCAAGCCACATTGTATAGTAAATAGAAATATTCATCATTAAAGTTTTCTGGTTGCCCTAATCCAGGAGAGGAGAGTGAGTAAAGTAGAGATTGTATGTCTTGAAATTTGATATACTCTTAGGGAAGTAAGTGATGGTAAACTATCACGGAGGTTCAGTATGGAAGGGGTTATTACGGGTTTTGCAATTACAAGATGATAGAAATGACTGAGTATAGATTGAAAAATAGACGTTAGCTCAAGGATCATGGTGGTTTACGACTTGAATAACAGTCATAATTATTTTTAACAGCCATATTGATGGGGTAGGATACATAAAAGGTAGGCACTTAAAAGCTATCTTTTCATTAAACTCAGTATGATGAGATATAATATGCAATAGTATGTACCGTTCTAGATGCGAAAGGAGTAGGATGAACTTCAAGAAGGCTTAGAGGAAAATGGCAAATATGATTAAAGGGCTGGGAATAGGGAGAATCTAAGTGAGAAGCAGAACACACAGTTCATTCAGAAGAGAAGAATTAGATGGCTTTCTAATGGCCCTAAAGCATATAAAGCAATACTAATTCATTTTCGCATTTTAAGTGCTTTTTTTTCTGGGAAAATTTAAAGGGATAATTGGTGGGTAAAGTACTTTATTGTTAGTAGGACTTTCAATGTTAGTTTTCTTCCCTCTTACAGGATCCAAGCATGATAAAATGGTCTTTAACTTCAACAAGGAGTTAAGTTTTAAATAAGAATTCTCTAGAAGTGAGGATTATTATAGGATAAATTTATTAATTTAAAAACTGATATTTACAGAGAAAAAGGGATGGATGGAACTAGATCAATGAATGTGTGAAGGTGGTTTTCCTTGCATAATAGACCTAGGAAAGATGTATTTCCTTATTTCCTATTTCTTATATTTTCCTAATTTTTCACATATTTTTTCATAAATGACCAGGTAATATTTTTTCCAATGGATACAAACCGATACTATTTGTATTTTTAATTAAATATGATATTGTCGATATATTCCTTTTTTACTGTGATGTAGAGGAAATGTAAAGATTATAGGTTAAACTCAAGCGAAACAAAGCTTGTGTTTGAGTCCTGACCTTGCCACTAAGTAGTTTTGTGAACTTGGGCGCGTTACATAACTTTTGAAAGCATTGATGATAATATTGCTTTTACCAGAGGGTTGTTGAAATGATTACATTAATGAATATATGGAAAGCATTTAGAAAAACACCTGACTGATGATAAGCACTCAGTAAGTATTAGATATCATTTTTATTCCAAAAAACATTTAAGGTCACATATATTTTTAAAAATTTACTTCCAAACAACTCATTTACTTTTATTTAGATCACTTAAATAACACCCATGTATTGATTATATGTTTTTTTAATGTACATGTTAAAATAGTAATAGTTTTCTTCAAAAAGTTTTTTTATGTATCGTCTAAAATCACTTTGTGCACTTCCAGCAACATTCATGACTTTTTTACTATTTTGGGAGAAACATTAGAAAACTATACTTCGACATACATATTCACATTAAAGCTTATTTTTAAATGTGAAGCTAATAATCTCTAACTTTAAAATGAAAATTATATTTCCTTGCTAAATGAAAAAACAGAAAGGGAAATTTTGAGGAGCACTGCTAAAATCAAGCCATAACCATCCAGCTGGAATGACTAAACGCCTTTCTTGCTTTACTAGGATAATGTCAAATTTTACCTACAAATTTCAGCCACTGGTAACATGCTAGACTTATCTAAGGTAATAAACTGAATGAATTCTCCCTACCTTAAAAACGTTTGTTTACTTAACATCATTATAGTGGTCTTTTGTGGGTCTTAATAAGTGCAACAGCCAGGTATGTCCTATGCTCATTTTTTCCAATATGATGGGTATGAAATTCTACCTCTTTGTTTTTAATTTGAACTTCCCTGATTACTAATTAGGTTGAGTCTCTTGATATGTTTATGGCCAATTCAGGTTTCATTTCCTTAGGCTTATTTTGTCTATTGTAATTTTTTTATATTGAGTTGTTTGTATTTTGTTATTTATTTGGAGGAATTCCTTACGTATTCTTGATACAAATTGACAGTCAATTTTTTTGTGTTGCAAATATCTTTTCCAGACTTTTTGTAGGCTGGGCCCAGAGCTTGCCTATGACTATGAGTTTGCATTGTTCACCAATTGTCCATCTCTGCCTTCCAGAGATGTCTGAGGAACTGGCCCTTGTTTTTGTCTGGCCATTCTAAATTCAGCGAAGTATAATACTTTGACTAGGGCTGTGTTAGACTAGGGGAGCAAAGAGCAGTAACAGAGAACTGCGTGCAGCCTGAGTGTGATCTACTCCACAGCTGTCTGAGTCACACTGTATATTGTATTACATGAGGGAGGAGACTTGTATTTCCTTAGATGAGGTAGTCCTCACGCATGCAGACCGGTTTACACGTGGAAGCGCTCTTGTCTCATGTATGTAGGACTGGCTTGGAGAGGCACAGCTGAGCTTCCAGAACATCTGATGTATCCATCATTAGCTCTGCAATTTTAATCCACAATTGTGTCCACTGGTAGAGACACTTTTGCAGCATTTCTGGAGCCTTCCACCCTCTTCTGTCACTGGATAATAATGCGAGTTCTCTGCTGAGTATCTTGAGTGATATAATGTCCTTGTCTATCTCTTATTTGGCCGGGCAGCAGGCAGGATCTTAGTTCCTCAACCAGGGATCGAACCTGCGTCCACTGCAGTTGAAACGGGGAGTCTTAACCACTGGACCATCAGGGAAGTCCCCCTTCTCTATCTTTTAGATGAATGACCCTTGTTTTGCTTACTCAGGTGGTTTCTGTATCCGGTAGGTCCACCATATGATGCTCCCATTGACGTCTGTCAATTCTGTGGTCATTCACCTTTTTGCTCTTATTGGACTGTCTTTTAATGAATGAGTTCTGAGTTTAATGAAGTTGAATATAAATCACATTTTTGGTATCATGTTTAAGAAAACCTTCACTATACCAAAGTCAGTAAGATATTTACCTATATTTCTTTTTTTAAAAAATAAAGCGTTGAATTCTCTTTGAATTGATTTGTGACTATGATGTGAGGTGGGGTCCAAATACATTTTTATTTAAATATAGAGGTCCAATATTTCCAGCATCATTTGATAAAACAGTCCATCCTTTCTGCATTGGTGTACAATGCAAGCTCTGTCAGATATCAGGTTTTCACAGGTGTATATACATGATTCCTGGCCCTCCATTCTGTTCCACTGGTACATTTTTAAAAACTGATTTGTCTACAACATTTCATCTATTGCTATAAGTTTAGTATAAAAACTGATACGAGGTACCACAACTTTTCCTATTTGGTTTATCTTTGTCAGGATTGTCAGCTATTTTTGCAGTTTTTAAAATTTCACACAAATTTAAAATCTCAATGTCGTGGCAGCCTGGATGAGAGGAGAGTCTGGGGGAGAATGGATACATGTATATGTATGGCTGAGTCACTTAGCTGTGCACCTGAAACTATCACAACATTGTTAATTGGCTATACTCCAATATAAAATAAAAAGTTAAAAAACATCACCTTGGCGGACTCCACAAAAGAACAAATAAACAAAATCAAAAAAGAAAGCAAAAAAAAAAATGTTGAGATTCAGGATTTTCATTGGAATTCATATATCATTGGAATTATATATCAATTATGGCTTAACTCACATTGCTGTGATATTAAAACTTTCTATCCATTCATCCATGACTATTTTCTGGCACCCCACTTATTTAGTTATTCTTTAATGGCTTTCAATAATGGCAACATTTTCTTCCTAAAGTTCATGCACCTTTCTGCTAGGTACTTTTTGTTTGCTATGACACATCAAAATTTTTGAAAGTTGCATTTATTTATAATTTGTTGCTCATGTATAGAAATGAAGTTGGCTTTGGATATTTGTCATGTAATTGTCAATTTTGCAAAGTCAAGTATCAGTTATTTCTCTGTATATTCATGTGGGCTTTCTATGTAGGCAGTTATATAATTTGAAAATAATGATAATTTTATTCTCATTCCAATCTTTACAACTTTTACGTCTTTTTCTCTTCTTAGGGCACTGGCTAGCACTGCTAGTGTATTAAACAAAATTGGCAACAATTTTTTAGAAGAAATACTTCGAGTGTTTCAATTGTCTATTATATTGGCCATGTTTTTTTTGGTGTGGGGTAGGGAGCATAAAGATCCTTAATCGAAAAGTAGAAGATTCCCTTATTTGTATTTTTACCTTGTGCTCTACAAAAACATGTTTAATGTGTACTGCTGTGGAATTCCTGAGCCTACTGAGATGGTCATATTTTCTCCTTGAACCAGCGAATATGGAAGATTTTACTAATAGGCATTCTAATGTTGAACATTTCTTTGCTGTGATAAATTCAATTTGCTCAGGAAACGTTGCTTTTTTCATTGCTGGATTCAGTTTGCTTATAATTTTTGTTTAGAATTTTTGCTTCTATATTTATGGTGATATTAGGTTTCATTTTTTTCACACACTTCTCAAGCTGTCCTTGCCTGGTTTTAACGTCAAGATTATATTACTTTTCTATTCTCTGAAAGAATTTGTTTAAGATTAGGTTTATTAAATGTGTGGGAATACTCATGCATAAAATCATTGGGGCTTAATATTTTGGGGAAAAATTTTAAAATTGATTCAGTATGTTTAATGATTATAGATAATTCAAGTTTTATTTCTCTTCCTGAGTCAATTAAAAAAAATTTAACAAACTTTCCATTTTACGTAATTTTTCAAAATCACTGGCCTAAGGTTTTTATTATATTGTCTCCTTAATCACTCCTGCAATTGTTGTCATATCCCCTTTTTCATTTTTCATATTGAAGTTTCTAATAGTAAAGTTTTGGTTAGTGAATGATCTACATTTTTGAATGAAGTTTCTGTATCTTATCTCTATTTTTTTCAAGAGTTCCAGTGGATAAAACATTCTAGTTGTCACCAACTCTTAACAACATTTTGAAGATAGTATTCCACTGTCTTCCAGCTTTTATTGTTGCCTTTGAGAGCGGAGCTGTCAGTCAAACTGGCTTTCACTTGCAGATAAAGTCATTTCCCTAAGCCTGATTTTAAGACATTCTCTTTGTATGTAGTGTTCTTTAGTTTCACATTTCCGAGACTTGGTTTGCTTACATTTATACCAACCTTTCGGATGTGTTGGGCTTTCTAAATCTGAGTATTGAGCTTTATAAATTCTGAAAAATCCTCAACAGTTTATTCTCTACAGTTCTATTCTCTTCTTCTAAAATTCCATATATTTTGGATTGCTTTTCTTTAACCACTATTTCTCTTGAACATTTTTTTGTATGTGTCTGTAATACATTGCATGTATGGATTTACTTTTCTAACTCACTACTTCTTTCTAATTCTATGAACAGTCTGCTGTTTATCCTGTTCATTGAGTCTTTATTTGTAATTATCCTCTTTCTCATTTATAGAAGTTCTCTTTGGTTCTGCCAACGAAAAAAAGTGGCATTTGCCATCTGCCTCTACAAGGATGAGGTCACTAGCCACTGCAGCCATGGACCTTCAACACACCCTGAAAGGTGTTCAGGGTGGAGATCAGGAAGGAAGCCTTTGTGTTCTGAGAAAAACTGGCAGAACAAGTCTTCAGATAGATAATTGCAGGAGAAGATTTTATGAGCACAATTCTTGCATCTCCTCATATCTAGAAAAGCACTAAAATCATTAACAGTGACATCTGCTCTCGTGACTAGCAGCCAGCCTCTGCCAACATGTGTGCTCCACTGCACGTCCCCCCTACACTAAAATCATATATAACACTGCCCTTCCCCCTACCACTTAGGAGCAGTTTCTCAGAACTATCTGAGACACTGTCTCCCAGGCTAGAGTCCTCATTTTGCCCCAGATAAAACTTAAATCACAACTCTCACGTTGTGCTTTGTTTTTCAGTTGACAGTTTTTTTTTTTTCAAATCTACCTGGTTAATTTTAATTGTCTTTGTTCCTCCATCATTTTTTTAAAACTTGTTTTAAATTTTCTCTAAATAAATTAAGTAGACTTATATTTTTCATAGTTCCAATATCTTCAATATCTTCTTGTCCTCGAAGATTCAATTTTGTAATTTCCTTTTTATCTGATGATTCTTGCTTGTGGTACCTTACCTCACAGCATTCATGATTTTTATCACATACTCATGTTCCTTGGAACGTTATATCTCTGAGGATTCTTGTAGAACTTCAATTAAAAACGCCCAATAAGAAAAGTTTTGCATCTTATTTTCCAATGCGTCTGGGGAATCAGATGCTGATCAGAATCAGCGTCACTGATCAGAATCACTTTAAATAAAATTTTCAGCTAGAATTACTCTATATCCAACAGATATTGTGAATTCAGACACCAAACCTAAATGAAGGTAAGGTTCAGATTAGGAATGCTTACGAAAACCAGTCTTTTTCTTTTTTCATATTCTTGCCGGAACCAAGGTTAAATAAGCAAGTCTTCCTCTTTGGGACCTCTCAGCCCCTGTTCCAGGTGACACTGTCAGTGTCTTTCATTGTCCCAGACTCGTGCTGATGACTTCAATCTGATCTCCTGCTCTGTTGAGGACCTAGGCTTTGTCTTTCTTCCCTCAGCTACTCCAACATATTCCTCTTATTCATATTTCCTTTTTGTTCCTCAAAGCTAATGTTCTCCCTTACTTTACCACTAGCACAGCCATATTATAAAATTTTTTATTTTATGCAGCAATCTTAGATATTCTGTATTAGGATCTCTCCTCTAGCTCATTATATGCTTCTTAATCTTATAATTGATTTCTTTATAACAATAGATTGTTGAGAACTCAACAACAAACCACAACTGATGAATTATTTTCATTTCAAAAATATATGAAAGACTATTTCATATCAGTGATTTAACCCTACAAGAGAGGGTTGAGGTCCCCAATTTTCTACTTGTTATAAAAATGCTAATGCCTTCCTCAACAGCATGTATGGCAAATACCTGGCTTGCTTGTGACTATTACCTTCTAGTCTATTCACTGTGACCTTGGAAGAGGTCGATAATTGATTATAGTTGCCCGTTTGAGGTGACAAGATGCCACTTCAAAAAGCTTTTCAACATAAAATTCTGGGTAGCTATTACCAATCACATGACATTTGGTCATACAGTAACTCTTACTTGCCATGCTTGTCTAGATGATCAGATTCACTCGAGTTCTTTTTCACCACTATTATTTATTTTCCTCACAAATTAATAGTGTATCTTTTGACTCTAACGATGATGCGTGATTGCACAAGTGTGATAGTCACTATGGAAAGACACCACCAGACACCAGCAAAAGACATGCAATCCTTTAATGTAGGTAATGGATAAAGCTGTCATCTATAAATCTAGATATGGCTACACAGCGTGAAATGGCCAGCCAGCAGCATGCATGCAGTTTGATAAGTACTCTTGGCTTTCAAGTTCTCATATCGTCCCACTGCTGCCAATGAGACCATCTGTCTAAAGAGAGGGTATCATCAGGCCTTTGGGAACCTGCCTTCACCATTTTCCTGTTTTTTGGTTATGTATGAATTTTTAGATACCCTCTAGTACCTTCCTATTCACTGGTAACCACCATATTCCTAAGATCTTTGCAGTTAGACTAGAGAATTAAAAGCCAACTTTCCAGGGCACCCTACCCTCAATACATCAAGGTTTTGGGCTTACCTGAAGTTCTATTCAGATAATTTTTACTGTAACTTTAATTTAGCTAATCAATCCCTCTTTTCAACACAAAGCTAGACTATCAACTCAAGAAGTCATCAGCCAATGGTATGGCTTGATTTTCTGCAGTTCTGTTGCAATGTACGTAAATAAGTTATTAAATAATTTGTTCATTTGAATCTCATCAATCTATCCTTTAGGTTTCACTGAAATTCTATTGCAAGATGAAATATATCTGGAGTTGCATTTTGGGTCCATCACTTAATTACTTCTTTCAGCTCATACCTAAGGCACCCTAAACAGGTCAGAGATCATGTACTTGAAAAATCAAACAAAATTATGACTCTTAGCCATTCTGATGGCTACTTTTTAATACTATGCTCCAATGTGACTCAGGGTTCTGCCCTATCCTTCCCTTCTATCCTGGGTATCTCAGCTTCTTTTCAACACTCCTGAGTACACTTCTTAGTGATCACGTTATTGTAAACCACTTTCTTGAGAGATCAACCCTCTCAGTGTCTATATCATCCTGTACTATACCATGCTTGCTTTCATATTTCCTCGAATAGGCTTATTTACCCATTTTTGCACTAAGGTTGTATTAATGAATAATATATTTTGTGTCTATATACTTGGTATATCCCATTTCTAATTTTTATAAAAGAATCACTAATTTTCTTTATTTACAGTTAGTAGAAGTTGCTATTTTCAATACTTTTACCATCTCTATGCTTTTTGCCACTTTATTTCATCCCATCCCTTATGATCTCTCATACCCTAACAGTCACGACACACTCCTAAATCTCAGATTATCACTGGCGTTCCTCAGCTCAAAAACCCTTTCTGTGTTCTCCTCAAGTTTTGAAAAAAAATAAATCATTCTAGACAGATTCCAAGTAGCCACAAGACTGCACCTCTCAATGCCAATCAGTTCCGTTTTCCATGTGTTACACCCTAGCTTTCATTCTGGGGCTCAAAAGTGAATCAGACACGGCCTCTGCCTTCACAGAGATCATAGTTGAGAAGGGGAAAGGAACATATGGAAAAAAAGGGCACAATCCAATGTGCTCCTAAGCACCATTTATACCCTCCAGAGCTTCTCCTCAATATAATGTCATTTTAGCAGCTTTCTAGTTAATAGATGTTCATCTCATCTTGCATAAACACCGTTAATATGAATGTCTGCTATGAAATGCCAATACACAGGCAAAAATTTCATTCTCCACATTGAGGAGCAGTTGCCAAATTATGTGTGTATACATTTTCCTCAGGAACCGAAAGATGTATTTTTAAAGTAGATCAAATGAAACTGGTTACCATGTAATTTTAAGAGACTGAGCAATTATCCAAACATTTCAGGAGACATTTATCCAGTGAAACTTCTGTGCTGTCTAGGAGTCAAATCATTCCCCATATAACGTGTCAAACAAATACTTTAAAAGCCTCATGGAATTTGGGGGAGACCCACTGTAAAGATAAACAGGATTGCTTGATGGTGGTTCCTGAAAAGTCTTCCTGTATAAAAACAAGCTAGATGGGATGGAAAGCTCATTTTCACTGATGTGAGGGGCAAAAACTAAACTCAAACTCCCTTGAAACTGGGCACCCAATCTCTCCTCTTCAGGGCACCCAGTGTTTCTCAGCACTTCTCTAAGTAGCTGGCACCTAAGCTCTCAGCACCGAATAGTCTTTCTCACACTGGCAAAGCCATTAACACACTAATCAATACAAAAAGAAAAGCAAAGAGGGAAAGCACTCCCCCATCACCCCCTGAAGCATAAATCCACATTCCCAAGTATGTCTCTCCACAAGATGCTGAAGCCTGAGACTCAGGTACCTGCAAACCTTTTGGTCCACGGTTAACAGCCTCACCCCAGTGATGCTACCATCATTCCTAACAGCAGCATGATAGCTATAATCCTGGACTTGGGAACATTCCCTAATACCAATGTCTAGTGAATTCTGCCAGACATGGAGACCTCACTAAGAATGTATATCCAACCAGGAAGTCAACTTATACAGCTTTTTAAACTCTCAACCTGAACTTACTAATCCTCTTAATACATATTTGTCTGGTGTTTCAATTGATTGACTTTTCAACTGCAAAACGTTTTTAAATGTTAAATTCACCAAAAAAGGGTTAAAAAATATGCCTCCATCCCCAAAGTTGTAAAACTAGAAATACCTTTTATAAAAATATGACTGATAAGAAATTCGTTTGATAATTTCATCCAAGGGGCATAAACTACTGACCAATAGAACAAATTCAGCCCACAAGGTATATTTCGATTGGCTGCAGAATATTTAAAATTTTTCTTTAAAATAGAATGACGTGGTGAAGCATACCACGTGTGTTATGCCTAGGTTCCCACCATGGTCTATCACAGCATTTCATTCATCACGTTATCCCATGGTGTCCAAAGGCAAATTAGTTTATGAACTCTGGCTTATACTATTTGCCTTTAGAAGAGTCTAGGAAAGAATAGTATTGGTGAATATGTAAAAAACAACCCATAGCTTTAAAAAATATAGGTAATATGTTATGTATGTGATTAAAATTCTTCAATCACTTTGAGGATCTACCTGAGCTCTTAATTCCCAGTTTCATCACATATTTGACAAAAAGTTGGTCTAGATCTCCTGAAGGCAGAAATCTATCTCCTCAGAAAAAGTATCAACTTTTACAACAGTTCTTTCATCAGACAACGGCTCTTTATTAAGATTGGGGCCTGTGTTTCTTCATTATGCAAAGAAAAAAAAATCAGGCAGGATATTTCAGCAGGGGAAAGGAACATTATTACTATGCTCCCCACTGAAAATTAAAATATTCAAAATATGTCAAAATCATCCTAGACTTAATATCTGATCAGTGGCTTAATGTCTGTTTTTACAGAGAACATTTTTATATGTATTTTTGAGAAGCGACTTCCACTATCTTCAAAAATGTGACCAAATTGAGATTCTCAGAAACTGGAGGACAAACAGAAGAGGCAACAAGAACACAAAATTCACCAGCGACAGAGATTCTATTTGAAATGAATAGAATCACACTAGGAGTAAGAACCCGTTTCGAGAGGCTTGGAGCAGGCTTTGATAAATACACATCCCACGGTCTTTGACTTAAACTAAATATATTCATCAGAATGTGTAGCTTTGATAATTATGATACGATTATTTTGGAAATGCAAGAATGCTGCGTTTTTCTCTATCTGTGAATAGTCTCCTAAATTGGACTTCATTTATGCATTCATTTATTCATCCACCCATCAATCAAACATTTATTGAATATTTACTAAGTGTTAGACACTCTGGGTTGGGGATACGATCTTGAACAAGAGAAGAAAAGCCTGTTTCCAGATGAAGCTTACATTTTAATGGAGTGGAGAGCAATTACGATATAAACTAACTTTTGAAAAATGTGTTTCATATAGCCATACAGGCTATGCCTACAGTGAACAAGGTGATGGGATAGAATGGCTGGAGATGGGCCCTTCAGACTGGATGGTCAGGAGAACCTTTCTAAGGAATGTGTACGGCACGAAGCTTCTCAAACTTGGATGTGCCTGTGAATGGCACAGGATCTTGTCAGGATGCAGATTCTGATTCAGAGGTCTGATGTGGGGCCTGAGATTCTGCATTTTTAATGAGCTCCCAGGTGATGCTAATGTGTCAGGTCCTCATACACTTGGGATAGTAAGGACTTTGAATAAGAAATGAGAATGGTAAAACCCTTGGGCATATATCTGGAAAAGATTAAAACTCTAATTTGACAAGATACATGCACCCCAATGTTCACAGCAGCACTATTCACAATAGCCAGGACATGGGAGCAACCTAAATGCCCATCGACAGATGAATGGATAAAGAAGATGTGGTCCATACACAATGGAATATTACTCAGCCATAAAAAAGAATGAAATAATGCCATTTGCAGCAAGATGGATGGACCTAGAGATTATCATACTAAGTGAAGTAAGTCAGACAAAGACAAATATCACAGAATATCATTTATACGTGGAATCTAAAAAATGATACAAATGAATGCATTTGCAAAACAGAAATAGATTCACAGACATAGAAAACAAACTTATGGTTACCTAAGGGGAAAGCGGGGAGGGATAAATTAGGAGTTTGGGATTAACATACATGCACTACTATACATAAAATACATAAACCTCAAGGACCTACTATATAGCACAGGGAACTATATTCAATATCTTTTAATAAACTATAATGGAAAAGAATGTGAAAAAGGATAGATATACACATATATGTATATATATGTATATACATATAACTGATTCACTTAGCTGTACACCTGAAACTAACACAACATTGTAAATAAACTATACTTCAGTTAAAATAATTTCTTTTAATAAAAAAAAAATGAGCATGGTAAAAAGAACTGACAATCATCTGTGGGACTTTGGAGAGGAACTGAGACAAGCCCAACCTTGTGTCCATCTCATTTCTAATCTTCTCTCATCTGTCTCACAGGATGCCCCAGGGCATAACGGGAGGATCAGAGATCTGAGACCAGAGAGGCCAGGGCTTCCATCCTGTCTCCAGCTTTTCACAGCACTGAGGTTTTGGGCAGCTCCCGTACTCTAAGTCTCATTGCTCCACACTGTGGGATCCTTGCGTAATCTGTCTGGCTTAGAGCAAAGAATCAGTAAATGAAAGGCACTCTGCAGCAGGCATCATCCTACCACGAGGTGACAAGTATGAGGACGGCAAACAACACAATAGGACAGCACAGCAGAAGAGAAAGAGAGCCCCAGGGCCCCCAGTCTTGCTGCTTCACTGTTCCAAGTATGGGCTTCTCAGCTCCAGACTCTTCGAGATACGAGAAAAATAAGCCCTTATTTAGTTAAGCTCACATTAGTTAGGTTTTCTGGTTCTTGTACCTAAATGCAATTCATATCTAGTTGTTGAGTGCAGCTATTCATTATTATTGTGGGGCCACTTAGCCACTTAGCAATAGGAAAAGACAGGAGCACCCTAAAGCTTTTGCCAGTGTCCTTAATCGTGACAACCAGCTCTGCCCACCAAAAGCTAGACTACCAAGAAACGCCACTGCATTTGACTCCTGATCTGTATTATCACTGAAGATAATGTGGAGACCTTCACACATCAACCCCTAAATTCTCAAGGCAAATTTGAAGTGTCCACTTTTTAGAAATGGTCATCAAAATCCCCCAGTTTTGAGGCAACTGATAATGTTGTTGGCACATCATGAATAACCCAGTGTCAACCATCATTTCAAGCCAAATCTGGGACACCCTACAAGCAATAAACAAGGCACATATTCTATTCAACTGAGCAGAAAACCAAATTAGCATGTGAAAAAAGTTTAGGAAATTGAGACACATGCAACTGAGGAAAAGAAACTTTTAAAAGAAGCTGTGCCCTCACATAGGTAAAGGTCCTTTCGTAACATTAATTAATCAGCAAGTTTGTACTCCGTGTCTGTTATGTGTAAAGTACTGGAGGAAAGTGAAAGGCAGCTGGAGCAGGATGCCAAGTTTAAGGTCCTCACTGTTGTGGGAAAAACAAGTCAGAAGTGTTAGGCCAGCAGCGAGGCACAGATCAGTCTAAGGGAAGGACCCTCACTATGACCTAAGGGGGTTCAGGTAAGATGACTATAAAGAAAAGATGTGGGATTTTCATGGTAAACGGGAGTGACAAAGATGTTCCAGGTGAGGGGAAGTTTGAGGACCAGCGTATATAGAGAGAGAGAGTGTGAGTTTTACTAGCTGAGCGTGAACAGACCAGTTTGGCTTGTCCAGAGACTTCAAGAAGGTTTAGAAGGTGGTATGTATGTAGTTAGAAAGTGAATTGTGAGGAGCATCAAAAGCTGATCCTTAAGTAATTGGAACTTAAAACCTGCTTACCTGAGCTAAGAGCAGATCTGTTTAATTAAGAGAGGAAGTTCTGCTCTCTTGCTTCTCTTCACGTGGGCTTTCCTCTGTGCATGAGCGCCCTGGTATCGGTCTCTCTGTGACCAAACCTCCTTCTAAGGACACCAGTTGGATTGGATTAAGTTCTACCCTAATTGTCTCACTTTACCTTAATTACCTCTTCAAAGGCTCTATATCAAAATGCAGTCACATTCTGAGGTCCTGGGGGTTAGTGCTTCAGTGAGTCCAGAACAGTCCCCAAACCAGAAACTTGGAATTCATCAACTCTTTCCTTTCCCTCATCTCTACTGTCAAGGTCTACCAGTCATGACTCTGAACTCTATCTTCACACCATCTAAGCTCCTTAGAAAGACATAATAAAATCTTTAAGTTTTAAGCCATGCCTGCCTATCTAGAGTTGAAATTCAAAACCCTGACTTTTAGAAACTACTTCTGAACAAAGGTCAGCTATTTGCTATTTCATCTCCTGAAATTAACTTCCATTCCTTTCAGTTTATCAAACTCCTCACATCCTTCAAGTTTTGTTTCAATATTATTTTCCCTGTGAAGTTCTCCTTGACTCTGCTCCAATTCTTGCTGGCCCCACGCTATCATTTTACCTTGTCTGGGAAGAATTTACCATTTCTGCCACTCTACTGTCACTGAACATAGTATACTGCAAATACTGGATCCATTTCCTTCATAACATCATGAGCTCTTGGAGAAAAAAAAAAACACCAATAGAAGGAATGTACACTCTGGAGTCTGTACAAGCGTCAACCCTAGTCCTACCATTTTTCACTATGTTGACTTTGTCAAGTTACTTAAAATTCATTGGTAAATAGGAATAGGAATAATTCCTATTTCATAGGGTTATAACGACAAGCAAATGAAGTAATCATCAGTATGAAGCAGAGACTCAATAACAGCTAGCTATTTTTATAAAACATGTAGAATATAACAATGACCACAACTCTTTTCTTCTTGGGTGTATTCTGTGCTACGTGATTTGCAGATATTATCTCTTATATACCTAAAGTAAGTGTAGACGTGTATGATTACCCCTCTTTATAGGTGAAGAAACTTAGTCTCCGAAAGGCTAAGCAGCTTGTCTAAGGGCTAACAGCCAACACATGTGGAACCAGGGTTTAAGCTAAGATTTAGATGATTCAAACAAAGCATACTGTACCCAAACAATCATTCAATATGGAAGGCAGAATGGGTGCTCAATGAATATTGATTGAGTTGCTTAATTCATTATTAATCCACAATTAAATTAATATATTTCTTACTGACATTTCTATAGGGAAAGAGGTAAATAGGGTCTCATGTTAAATTAACTCAGTAATGCTAGACATACATATAGAAGTTATTGGTTTACACACTTTTTTAAGAATGGAAATGAAATATGTGTCAAAAAATGGAAGGAATATAAAAGGTGCTTAAAATCACCAGATTTCTGCTGAAGTCTCTCTCTCTCTATCACACACACACACACACACACACACACACACACACACACACACACAAACATCCCAGATCAGCAGCTGAAAACTGAGTGTCCAAACAGTACTTTGCATTTTATGCCAATCTTCCATCAATGCTGTTCATTGTATCCCATACCTTGCTAGTTTTTTCTATAAAATATGATTTTCCTCCTTTCAAATTTTCCTCCTTTCAAATAAACCCCAGAACAATGTAGACGTTACTGATTAAAGCATTTTTTTTTAAAGAAGTACAATTTATATCTCTTAAGCAAAGTCCATCATATTAGCCTTGGTAGGGAATTAATTTAATTAACACAAACCGTATTTCTACAACTCAGATGATCTTCAGAGATACATTCGTATGACATCTGATATCGGGTCACATCAGGCTACATGCTCACCTTGAGTTTTCTAGTGCTGAGGTACAATACTGCTCCAATCATACAGAGACATTTTAAGAGTTTTCAAACACATCTTGAAGTTCTAAAAATACCATACACTAAGGTGTGCCTTTCCTGCAAGACATGGCATCAACTGGTGAATTTTAAGGTATTTTTGCCCTACTAAGAGCAGGTTAAAAAAAGAAAGAAATATATATATGTATTTTATGATCATTTTATAACTATGCTAGCTTACAATAGTTACTTTTCCTCTATTAAAATACTACATAGTTTTGTGGGACATTTATAACTTAGCAACAGAAAAGAAAATATTCTTGAGTGTTCAATATATATTAGAAATAACACTTAATTTCATATGAAATAATAATCATTTGAGCAACAAAGTCATAAAGCTATAAAAAGATTTAGAGACTTACTATCAAATATTTCAAAATTTCTAAAACATATTCTGCCTTATACAATTAATGTTAAAAGTGCTTTTTGTTTTTCTTTCTTTAAACCTTGCAGGAGATAGTCTTCGTATTTTACATGTTCTCTAAACAAAATGGGACTATTATTAAGCATAGTTTAATATATTTATTTAAATAGAAATGTAAAACTCTTTTTTATGATGGAACCTTGGATTAGAATAATTGCTACTGGTTCCATAGGGTATTCAAATGTGTGCCCTTCACCCCCAAAAGGCAGGTGCAAGCTTTCCTGGGAAAGCAGCTCTGCTAGTGTAACGCACCAGGCCTCTGTACTGCTCCTTTATTCAATCCTTCCCAGGGGAAGAGAAGGAACTTAATATGATTGAGTTTGGCATATATGGCGTGGCCCTTACTCTTTCCTCTCTTTAGGGAGCAGCTGCCTTTGGGAAGCACCTGTTCTGCTCCGGTCCTCCAAGCTTTAAGTTATACCAGAGGGAGCTCTGTCTCTAGTATAGCTCCAACTGGGAGGTAACTTTGCCTAAATCTGGGCTCACTGAGAGGAAGCCCATTTGCTGTTGATAATATGCCACATTCTCTGTTATCGGTTTCTTCAGAAATAAAGGTGATGTGTTGGTCTCCCATCTGCCTTACTCTTATTTCTTTCTCAGTTGGCTCAGAACTTGCGTGGGGAAAAGGAGTGTTTGTACTGAGCTCTTTCAAACCCCAAATGAATAAGTATATTTTTACTCCTTTTATCCATTGCAGTCCTCCAAGAGGGAGATTTCACCCCTATCTACAGACACCAGAAACACAAGACAAAGATGATGACCTAAATTATATAAAACCATTAGTTATAATCTTCATGTTCAAAGCAAGTCAGGTTGATTAAACTGCCCGCTTTGAAGCAAAAAAAAAAAAAAAAAAAGCCATATTTCTTTCTAAGGATAGTTTTATGTATCTATCTATGCATATGAGTATACATAATATATACACATATATATTTAATACATAAATATAATGTTATTCAAATAATCCTTATGGTGGCATAATAAAAAATGTACTTGGTCTTTGTGCCTGTTGCTGGCACACAACCCTATAACCCTTGGAATCTCTGGAGGGATGAGTGTCTTTTATGTGCTAATAAATATTTGGTGGTGGGGAAGGGGAGGGTGCCCTAGATTACTTCGGCAGGGCAACACATTGCCAGAAAGACCAGGGCAAGATTAGAGGGCCAGAACTTTTAGCCCCACTCCCTGACCTTCTGGGGAGGGGAGAGGGACTAAAGAATGAGTTGATCACTGATGGCTAGTGATGTAATCAATCTTGCCTACGTAATGAAGCCTCCATGAAAACTCCTACTCAACACCTAAGGAGGAGAGCTGAGGAACACATCCAGGTGCTGGGAGGGTGGCACGCCCAGGAATACCACAGCAGCCCCAGGCCCTCTTCCCTATACCTGCCCTAGGCATCTCTTCCCTATGGCTGTTCCAGAGTTAGAACCTTTACAATAACAGAAGTGTTCCTCTGCGTTCAGTGAGCTGTTCTAGCAAATTATCAAATCTAAAAAGGATGGGGAGGGTTGTGAAATTCCAGACATTGTAGCCAAGCTGGACAGAAGTGTGTGGGCCCCGGGCACCCCGTACTTGTGACCGGCATCTGCAGTTAGGGTGGGCCCTTATACCTGTGCACTCTGACACTAAATCCAGGTAGTTAGTGTGACCTGAATTAAATTATAGGACACCCAGCTGGAGTCCAGAGAGTTGAAGAACTGCTTGTTGGTATGGAAAAAACCTACATTTGGTATAAGAAGTGTTCTGAGTAAATACAGTTCATACTTACCTTTTCTTTTCCTATAACAGCAAAGAAAACATTAAAACCAAACCAAAACCATGCACACCGATTTCCACACTTTTCTCTCACTGGACAGGTATTACACATGCTCTAATATCCAAGTATGATAGAAGTTGGCCAGGGTCACCAAATAGTTCTCAATTTGTGTTGTCATTTCAAAAGACATAATGTATTTAAAACACTCACACACAGTTTTAAAAAGACATAGTTGTTGGAACATCAAAGAGCTGGTTCTTATAAAGAACTTAATATACAGGAAGTCCCTACAATGACAATTGCCTTTTCTCTGGTCACCAAAATATCTAATCCTACTTTTGTTTAAATGAAATAATATGGGCAATTTTTTCAGTGTTACTTTTTGTCTGCTTACATGAATGCAGGGTATTTCCTCATAAACTATAGACACAAGCTATAAAGTAAGCAATATAAAGTCTTAGAATACTTTAAAGATCATTGAAGAGCTTGTCTGTGTCTTAAAACAAATTATTATTGCAAAATACAGGTAAGCATTTGCAACGTTCCACGCTAACAAGCACCAAATTTGAGCTCCGGATTTTGGGTATAAAATGAAATCTTGCACTTCTAAGTTCTGAACTACTGCACATTAGATGAAACTGAGAGCAGTATTTTCAATCACATCATTTTAAGTTCACTCATTGCTATCAATGTATATTCTTCCCTGATAAAACAAGGTGGTGTGAATCTGTGTATTCTGATAAATTGTTTTCCTATCCTCATTCTCCTCGAACAGGAGTATAAACTTCTGGTTCCTATCAAGTGAGTTTTTATTAAAAACGCAAATTCATGTGAGTCTCTGTGATTTGGGGATAGGCACCAAATACTGACTGCTAAGAGTTATGAATATTTATCTGTTGCTGTTATTAAAACACATTTTTTTTTCCTACCAGAGTATTTGAATAAACAATTTCAAAATGTTACTCCACCTGTCAATGTTTTCTGAAAACAGTACAAACCTTCTTTTTTATCTTCTGGAGTAATCTTCACTTTTGTATCTGTTATATCTTTGAATGAGGCCAGAAAAAGGACCACATCTCCTTTCTCATTCTTTATAGGGACAATATCCAATAGGCACCAAAATGGAGACCCTGCAACGGTAATAAAAATACAAATCAACCACTGCCTTGTGTTTTTTCTATGAAAACCACATCATTTGTGGTATAGTTAATAAAGTCCTTACTGTTTTCTTCTATCCCATGAATCTCCCGCAAAATCTTAAAAATGTCAGTTTTCAGACTCCATAAACGCCTAGCCTCTAATGCATATCTCTTCATTCCCAAATGAAGTGCTTTCTCTGAAAATAAGGGAGTATTTTAAACAAAACCACTAGTCTGTGCTGAGACCTTTCTGCTTATGTCATTCAAATTTGTATTTCTTCTTTGAATGTATTGATGTTGAAGCATTCCACTTGATGAAACTCTGCCCCTTCCCGCCCAAAGCACACACTGGTTCCTAAATAAAGACTTTTGTTTGATATGAGTTTGCTAGAGGTTTATTTAGTCCATTTAAAAATCAATGCTTGTGCACCAGAATGGCTAAAAGATGGAAAATACCAAGTTTTGGGAAGGATGATGCAAAGTAATTTGAACCCTCCTACATTACTGACTCGTTGCCAGTTAGTACATATACATTAAAAACTGTTTGGCAGTATCAAGATATATTATCACAATACATTATATGGTAATGTGAATGAGTGATATATAATAATCGACAGGGGAATGGATGAATATCACTAACATAATGTTAAGCAAAATTAACCAGACCCAGAGGAGTAGAATCCATTTAAATGAAGTGCAAACATAGGCAAAACAAATCTAGGGTTTAAGAGGTCAGGTTAGTGGTTACCTTTGGGAGATTGTGATTAGGAGGGGACACGGGTCAGGGTGTTCTGCGATGCTGCTCCATATCTTTCATGACCTTTATGTTGATTGCATAGGAGTATTCAGGTTTTGAAAGTCATCAAACCCTGTACTCGTGTGTATTTTTCAGGGTATATGTTTTATTCCAAGAACATATTCTTTTTTTTTTTTTTTTTTTTTGTGGTACGCGGGCCTCTCACTGTTGTAGCCTCTCCCGTTGAGGAGCACAGGCTCCGGACGCGCAGGCTCAGCGGCCATGGCTCACGGGCCCAGCCGCTCCGCGGCATGTGGGATCTTCCCGGACCGGGGCATGAACCCGTGTCCCCTGCATCGTCAGGCGGACTCTCAACCACTGCGCCACCAGGGAAGCCCAAGAACATATTCTTAAAAGTGATACTCAGACTCGTAAAAAAGAATGAAATAATGCCATTTGCAGTGACATGGATGGACCTAGAGATTGTCATACTGAGTGAAGTAAGCCAGACAGAGAAAGACAAATATCATATGATATCACTAATATGGCGAATCTAAAAAAAAAAAGGTACAAATGAACTTATTTACCCAACAGAAGGAGCCACAGATGTAGAAAATGAACTTATGGTTACCAAGGGGTAAAGGGGGGGGGAGAGATAAATTGGGAGATTGAGATTGACGTATACACACTACTATACATAAAATAAATAACTAATAAGGACCTACTGTATAGCACAGGGAACTCTACTCAATACTCTGTAATGACCGATATGAGAAAAAAAGTGGATATATGTACCTGTAAAACTGAATCACTTTGCTGTACAGCAGAAACTAACACAACATTGTAAATCAACTATACTCCAATAAAAATTAATTTTAAAAGTGATATTCAAGTTCAATTCTATTCTTTGAGCAAAAGAACCATGAGAAGTATCATTAACAGACTTAAGTTCAAACCTAAGTCTTATATTTTGAAAAGTTTTTGTATATTTCAAAATACATATTAAAAAATATATTAAAATTCCAGTACTAGATTTTCTACTGAAAAGCATTCTTGGGCAGAAACATTTGAAGTTGATGAAAAAGTTATTGCTTAAAAACTAAACTGTTGATCTATTCACACATAATTTTCCTACACTTTTACTTTGATGGGAAAAAATCTGAATTTCCATCTTATTTGGGAATTGATTTCAAAGCTGGGTATATGACAAAAATCACAGAGTCAGAAATATCTTTGATGTTTTAACTTGCTTTGTATATACTGTGTTAGATCTCACACTTTCCAACACAGCGATATACCCATCCAGCCTTGGAATCTCTCATTTTTCTTCAATTGAGCACCAGACGAGCAGCTGATTTGTATTTAGCATCCATCTGACATAAAAATTGTATTTTACTATAGCTGCTGGGGTATTTTTGTTGAAAATGTGTGGTTAAGTACACATGGAATAAATGTATGTGCAATGTGCTGCTACTTATAAAGTATGCCTTGAATATGTACCTGTTCCCCCACATCCTCCTAATTGTTTAGTGGCATGATTTCCTTCTTGTTCTTTTGACTCAGACACATGGTTTCCTTTCATTCATCTTCCCAAATATCTATGCAACAGCAATCCCACCTCAATACCCCATCACCAGGCTCCAGAAAACCTAGAATCTATGGCTTATCACCAGGGCTCCAACATCAATCAGCCATGTGACCATGGGAAGTCAGTTAACATTTCTGCAATGAGATTCCCTCGACTGTAATGTTCTCACATCCTCCTGTCCAGGGTAGGTATAGTAACCCCAAGAAACATGAAATGATAACTCAATGTTATTGTCTATGATTAATGAAGAAACCTCATAAATGAGCCATATCCCTGGCCAGACACTGCTCTCTCCCTCATCCCAGAATGGCTCTTACTTCCAATTTTTGTCTATGATTACCATTTCAACTTGGGAGCCTTTTCCCCTAATGCTGTAGCTATGGTAGGAACAAAAAGAACCATCAGGCCAAGCTATCAATCACACCCTAGAGACAGTAATCGTGGGGACTTGGAGAATGGCATGAATCTAATATTTTGGTTCACACTTTAAAACATCTGTCAATTTCCTTGCAGGAACGTCACCCAAATCAGAACAGAGAGTATTAATTTTCCTGAAAATCATTCGATCTACGCACTCAGACAAGCATCATTATTGTCTCCACAGAGTCTCCTCACAGACGTGCCAGTGTATTTTAAAGAAAAGCCAAAGCACAAAATGAGGTGAAAGCCAAGGAAACAGCTGCCAACATGACAATATTCTCTAATCAGCCATGATGCATGGGCATCATGTCATAGCATGCTCTGGAAGAGTTGAAAAATCACTTTGAAATTTGTCTTTCAAGTTATAATGAGATGTGATCTTTGACATTTTATAAATTCATTAAAAACTTCATTAATATGGGTCCTTCTAAATTCAAATTTTGTAATGAGTTGTCATGAGCTAAGCTAATGTCAACCTCCCCATTACATACATGACAAAAAAGTGAATCAGGGAAACAGCGTAAGAGACATATAGGCCTATCTTTTTCCTCCCTCTCTCCCGCCCTTCCTTCCTTCCTCTTTCTTTCTTCCTTTCCTTCCTCTTTCCTCCTTTTCTTCCTTCCTTCCTCCTTTCCTTCTTTCCTTCCTCCCTCCCCTCCCTTCCTTTCTTCCTTTTCCTTCCTTTCTTTCTCCCTCCCTCCCTTTATCCCTCTTCCTTTCTTCCTTCAACTGCTCCTTCATATTTATCCACACCAACTTCCTTACAAATATGGCTTTGGGTACCTCTAAAGTTAGAAAGCAAAGCATAAGCCACTTGCTTCTTCTTCCAGAAAAAGAGGATGGATGCTGAAACCTACCAATCAGGCTCAAAGCAACACCCTTCACACTCACTTTGCTCTCTTAGCCTTCCCTTCCCTGCTGTCCTCAACCTCTCTGCCCTGGCTCTCCGACAAAACCTTCAACCTTACACACTGTAATAACTCAAAGCAATGCCCCAGGGTCTGCTGCTTCCTCTCTTACCCGTGGGTACAGTGATGATCCTGCAATGTCTTTCAGTCAACAGCACCCCAGGCCTGGCACAATAAATCTCTCTTAGTGTTAAGGAGGGAGGGAGAAAATCCCTCAGCCTCCAATCCAGAGATGGGAAGGATTCTTAAAAGTAGGGTTAGAGGGCAGAACTTGTGTGTCAATGTTAACTCCTTCTGTATATAGCAGCCGTAGTTACCATGTGGGTTGGTGAACGCTAAAACAGATGAGTCTCTGGCAAGATTTAAGCTAGTGACACCTTTAATTTCCATGGATAAATACAATTTATGGGTGAAAACAGGGTTTATACCCTCTATGGTAAACTGTATTTTCGGAATCGCGTAAATAATTACGCAGAGTTTAAACCTGGTGGAATGTCCCATGTCTCCATTTTTGGTGCTTTCTTTTCCTTCATTGGGAAACGGGTGCAAGAGAATTTGCCTTGCTAATATTTACAATGGAAAGAAGACATATGCTTTCCATATACCCCTAAAAGATTATAGTTTGCAATAAGTGAACACTAATGAAAAAGTTTCTAGTATGAGTTCATTGTTTAATAACTTAATACAAGGAGGTAGAGATATAAAGAATATTGAGTTGTGGGCTTCCCTGGTGGCACAGTGGTTGAGAGTCCGCCTGCTGATGCAGGCGACACGGGTTCGTGCCCCGGTCCGGGAAGATCCCACATGCTGCGGAGCGGCTGGGCCCGTGAGCTATGGCCACTGAGCCTGCGCTCCTCAACGGGGAGAGGCCACAACAGTGAGAGGCCCGCGTACCCCAAAAAAAAAAAAAAAAAAAAAAAAGAATATTGAGTTGTGAGTCGTTCCCTTCTCTTTAGTGACTGGCTGTGTTGCCATGATGGGACACAGGTTGTGTTTCCCAATTTAACACAACAGCAGAAAGGGATGGGTACCCTTAGCAGGTCCCTCGTATCAAGCAGGATTTTGATTGGATCTTTAATGGTAAATATGTGTGACCTTTAGTTTTTGAAATTATGGCTACACAAATATAATATCCTGAGTGTTAACAGCACCAGTATCCTGTGAGCTAAACGTTTTCAGGCGTTCCTCATATTTCACAGTAAATCTGATCTCTTTCTCTATAACCATTGTCTCAGTGCTACGTACCCAACGGTGTGATGACAGGTTTGACAATTTTTAGAAATTAGTCCAGGGGATATAATACTGGGAAGCGTGTGGCCCAAGGGCTGCAGGTGTGTAAACAAGGCACTGCTAATGGTGGCGGCATGACGGGACCCTCGTATCTGTAGCAGAAAGCGCAGGACATCGATGAGCATCTCAAGCGAGTCTGCGCAGAGCTGTAGTTGCCCCTCCCCCTTATCACAGTTGTTTCTGCCTTGTTCTGGCCCTAACCATCTCTCACCCACTCTTCAAAGGTGTTCTCCCTACCTTTAGTTTTCTTCCCATGCTGCTTCCAAGAATCTGTGTAAATAGAGTGTCCTGATTAAAAATAACTAATGGCTTTTCATAGCTTGCTTAAAAAATTAACATAGCATTCCAGAGACTCTTTATCAACATGGAAAATCTATTTTCACGAAACTAGAAAGGTAAATAGGAAGGGGATGGGTCATGTGAAGTGGTGATGGAAAATAAGGATCAGATTAAAAAGGAGGGGGAAGTCCCAGGAAGCACCCAGAGCTGCGTGGGAGATAAGCCCTACAGCAGCCTCCCCAGCACTTCCTGGTGTTTGTACTGTTCTAAGTGATGAAAGCAAGGATTCTTTGGTGAAGTAGCAGGTAAAGGCTTCACTTTATCTGCAAGGAACACTTCTTCAAAGGACCATCCATCTATAGTGCAGCCTATACGTGTTTCAGATCTGTGCTCAGTTCCCAGTGAATTTGCATTGGGTGGACACGCTCCTCCAAATGCCCCAGGATCCTAATGCACTGGGGCCCCGACGTCTTGTGCAGCAGTGGAGGGTAGAGTCGGGTTGGTGGGACGTGAAGTGAGCCAGCTGGAGACCTCCCTGAGTGGGCAGTGGTAAAGACACCTCTCATTTCAATGTCTGATGAAAAATGAGGCTCTCAGAAAACAATGTGTTTTAAATTTGTTTCTTTATAGAAAAAACAATAGACTGGGAGAATACACACAAAATATTCATAGTGGTGGATTGTAGGATTACAGTTTCTTCTTTTTTCCTTTTCTCATATCCCTGCTTTCAGTTTTGCTAGAATAAGCATGACAGAATTTTTAGTGGGATTCTGGCAACTCTAGAGATTTGGAATAAGAAATGAAAGGAGTTCAGGACTGGGTGATAAGAGTGATGAGGTCATATTTCTAGGGAGATCACTTTGTACGTATTCTCCATGATTTAAATTCTCACAGATATTCCATTTCAAAGTCTAAGAAAAGTTCCATGTTAAGTTAGGGTAACTAAAAAAAAAAGAGGGAAAGAAAGAAAAGGAAAAATGAAAGGAAGAAAGGAGGCATAGATACAAATCAACTGACGCTTAGCTGAACTGAATGTGCCCAGTTTGTTTTTTCTTCCTCTTTCCATTTTGTTCCAAGTTTCCTTTCTCCTTAAATGAAAGTACTTTATTCCCCTCCCAGGAGTATATATTGGCATCTCTCAGAAATCTCTAATAATTTGGAACGAGAGGAGCTTGGGAACTTGAGACCCAAAAAATATCTCCAAGATGTGCTTTAGTCAATAATTCCAACATGCTTGCTCAACAAATCATTTACTATAGCTTTGACCAATAGAGTTATTACTTGCTTTAAGAAAACCAAACAACTTCTGATGATTAAACATGGAAAATTCTTACCTATAACTGAAAGAATTTTTCACATATGGGTAGCCACAAATTCATCTGGGATAGGTTTAGAGGAAGAGCCCAGCTAACTGCACATGGTCCAATGAGAAACAGATAAGGGATTCCTGACAATGTAATGCACACAGCAAGGACCTAGGGATAGCTGTCATTTATTAAGCTTCCATTATATGCTAGACACTGAGTCACAAGCTTTGTATGTATTCCATCTAAACTTCTCTTTGATCACCTTGACCAACATTATCAGAAACTGAAGCACATTTTACAAATGTGGAAATTGAGATGTGTAGTATTTTCTTCAGGGTCACACAGCTAATGAGTGTCAAATAGCAGGATGTAAACACAAATCTGAGTTTGATTTCCAATGTTGCCTTACTATAATCTTCTGGGAATGATTGTATTCTGTGAACAATGTTTTAGAAACTGGATTTCATTTCATTTAATCTTTCTATCCATGCTATAGAACATCAGGATACGTATTCTTTTTAAAATGTCATAAGAGATAAAAGTGAAATAAAGCCTTTGGATAATCAACAAATTTCCCTCTCACCCCCGAAGAAGAGTAGAACCTCTATTTGAAACAAGATTCAGCTACTTTAGTTCTAGACTGGAATATATCTCTCATTTAGGTACACATGGCTCTAATTCTTAAATTTGCTTCAAGTAGCCAATGAGACAATGGGATCTGAAAACCACCACTGGTGCCACTTTTAATCCCCTCCTTGAAACAACGAGGATGCAGTCATAAAAGCTTCATTATCACAGATTTTAGGCATAGTTACCAAGGTCGTTAATGCATGTAGCACCGTATTCTGACCTTAGTCACAAAACCTTTGCTTGACCCCTTCCTCCCAGGATGTTTCTGCCTCTTTCCTAGAATGGTGATCTCTGTGCCATAGTAGCTCTAGGTAGGATGCAGAGCAACATCCCCTGTGCTCATCTCGTCTAAGACTGTACATAACAAAGAGAACTGAGCCCAAATCAACGCTGAGCCATGGCTCTCTCTTCAGTGATGCTCTAGGGGAAAGAAGGACAGATGTGCTGAACCATTGTTAGTGAGCAGATAAATGTCTGATCCGACAGGCTTGGCTCCATGATTGCTACTTGTAAGCCACTTCTTTCTGAGAACAAGGCGCTGAAACAAACTCACTCCCTTGATACTTGACTTTAAGCAAAGCAATTTAAAATTTCTTCAAACTTGGCCGTTGTTCAGTGAAAAAGAACTTGGTTTAAATGAGAATTGGAAGATCAAGTTAACCCTCTCTAATTGCACAAGGCTTTAGTGGGAGAAATCTATGGTCTCTGTAGGGCAACGGGAATAATTGTTGGCACCAAAAAAGCGTAATGCCGACATAAACACAGCATGTTTAAGGGGGTCTGGGACTGTGGAACTACTTAGTTTAGGACCCAAAAGAAAATATTTGGAGATTACATTGCAAGCAAATGGACATAAAGTTATTCATTCATTCAACAAATTTTTACTTAGTGCCTGCTATGGCTGGGAAATGTGTTAAGTGTTTGGATACACATCAGTGAACAAAACAGAACAGATCTCTGTCCTATGCCCTGAGAGAACTTACATTCTACTTTGGAGAGAAAAACAATAAATTACAAATAACTCTATAGTTTATTAGAGGGTTTTAAATGCTACAGCAGAAAGAAAAAGTAGAACAGGGTAAAGGCATATAGAATGTAGGAAACAGCAGTGTAGGGCTGTAGCATGACATTCTTAAGTGCTACTTAATATTGCTTTTGGATATTAATAAATGAGTTGTGTGTTATTGCTGGTCCTCTTAGAAGCAAATGATGAGTAGATTATGATGCAGATCTGAGGTCAAGCAAAGGAGAAAGAAAGGAAGAAAAATTGGATGACAGTGTCTTAGACCTCAGTGCAATTCTAAGGAAAGTTCACCAAGGCCATCAAGGAGTCATCTAGCCAAGCCAATCACCAGAGCTTCACCGCATCTCCTAGGACCAGACCTGTCTTAGCAGCCCTGCTTCACTCCGTCACTGGCTGGTAGCAGCCCCTGGAAAGTCTGGCCTGTGCCAACACAATGATGTGTTTCAGAGGATAGTAGCTGGGGTCATCAGCCATACTCTCCTGTAATCAGAGGTACGAGATGCACATTCTCATGGTTGCTACAATTAGTATAGTAGATATCTCATATGTTTGGCAGACTAGGATCCTTGCCCCTTCCTCGTGTCCCTGCACCTCCATGTTCCACTGGAGATGAAAACTCCTCTCTGTGTGCAGCCTTGGTAGAACTACCCAACCTGGTGCTGAGACAAGCCCTCACTGGAAGGATAGGCAAATCATCCATGCTGACCAATCATTCTTTCTCTTCTGGTAATTTAAATCTTGACCAGAGGGATCCAAGATCAAAAATGAAGGAAGCAGATTCATTCAACAATGAAGGCCAGAAAAAACTTGCCAGTTTTTCCTGCTACCTAGGCCTCATGAACACTACTGCTTCTTGCCTTTTTCAAAGACTGGTTGCTCATCCCTTTCTTTGGTTCCATAAGTTACAACATGTGTTTTCAATAAATTAATATTTTTGCTTCAGATAACCAGAATCCATTTATATTGCTTACAAAGAACCCTAATTACAAAAATGATATATTTAGGAAAGGACAGTCAAAATCCAGGGATTAGATGACATTGCATATGGTTGAGTCCTGAATTCTTCATTTATTTGCTGGGTATCCTCAGATACAATTTTGACACCTGTTTATACCACATCTGCATAGTGGATATATGTTTACTTCTCATGGCTAAGAGCTTTGAAGAGGTCAATACATGCAACAGTATTTTATACTTTTTGACTAATCATATAAAGTAAGGAGTTTACCTGAATGTGTAATGCTTTAATTCTTTAACTATTAAAAAAATCAGGCATAACTATGGCTCAGTATTAATATTTGTTAAAGCTAGGTGGGTATAGGGTGGGCATTTGTTATAAAAATCGATGTATTTTGTGTATGTATGAAACATTTCATATTTTTTTTTAAATTAAGGAAACAGGAGAATTATTCAGCACTTCCTTAAACATCTAAATGAGTATTAAGTTGTAAGATACAAAGTCTTTTCAGATTGCTGGAGTTAGAAAAGGTCTTTAAAGATGATGACAAGGAACTCTTTATTGTAGAGATGAAGATCCTGAGTTCAGAGTGGTTCAGTAAAGAGTGCAAAACGATGAATGTTAATTGTTGAAATGGGAGGGATTAGACCTCAAGTCATACGATTCTCGGGTTTGTGGGCTTTGTGCTGAAACACAGGGCATTTCTCCAAGCATTAAAAAAAAAAAAAAAAAAAAAAAACCAAAGAAATAATTATCACATGAGTAAATAATCTAGTTTTGATATCTTAAAAGGAAAACTTGTACTTATAGATGTTATTGAGAAAATAAGCCAGGACATGTAACAAACTCCGCATTAATCAAGTTCTTTTTAAGCAGTTAGGTACAGAATTAGAAACTGTGTTTAAAAGCTTGGGCAAGTAAGGTAAAAAGGATGGAAAATATGTCCTGTGGGAGAAAGCAGAAATTTTGCGATGAGAATTTGGAAACAAGGAAATAGGAATTAAAAAGAGATGGTTAAGGATCTCCTGACAATTCTCCAGTGTATAAATATACGACTGCAGTTTTACGTGTCAATTTGGCACTTTCCAAGAACATGAAGACAACAAACATACTGAGTATTTCCTCCATTGTGCAAACTCGACTCTTAGTGAAGATTCACGAGCACTGCGCCAGATTGCCCTGAGTCACAACTTGGCAGGCATGTGAGGCAAAACAGTTAGGCGCTTCCTCAACTTCCTGTTTCTTCCCTAAAATAGAGTTGATACTTCACCAGAACTGGAGGCCAAACTCCGGTGCCTAGACAAGCATCACTGGATCCACCAAGCTCAGGGGAGCTCTTAGTACTGACAAACCTGCCCCAAGAGAGACATCTTATGAAAAACAAATCTGTGCATAACATTTTTTTATTAGCTTCCATATGATGATAGGCATTTTCTTCCAATAACAAGAAAAGTACATTTTGAGCCTATAGCTGTAATTAAAACATGACAATTCAGAATTCCCCTAAACCACAAGGGCTTCAATTTGATGGTCAGACTAACAGATTTGGTACATCCATCTTCAGAGGTCAGCAGACTAGATGGGAAATATTTTTGGCTTTGCCATTCATATAGCCTCTGTCTCAACTACTCAACTCTGCTATTGTAGTGCTAAAACAGTAATAAGCAACACATAAAAAATGAGCATGATTGTTTTCCAATAAAATGTCCTTTGTAAATCAGGCTTCCCCCCAGTTATGGCCCACAGTCCCATTTTGCAAACTCCCTATGTAGAAACCTACAGATTACTGTATATGAGTAGTTAACTCCTGATTCTTTGGAAGTTTCGAACAGACTCTATCCTGCGACAGTATTTAAGAAGTACTATTTGTTAGTGTAAGAACCAGGTAGAGTCTTTGTTTAGGTAGAACCCAGATTCTGAATGCCATAGTGGTACATGCTAAAAGAAGATTATCCAGACAACTGTCTTTTATAGAGGGTAGTTATTTCCTTCCTCTTTTGGTAATGAGAATATACTTAGTTATCCTTCACCTGAAAAACAGGCTTAACTGTCAATGAGCCAGAAGGATCTCTGACAAGGCTTTTCTTCCAGTTCCATCAATAGAAGCTACTTTGGGGCTTTCTGAGCTGCATCATAAAGCAAAATACATGCAGATCAGGAGGCTGAAGGAGTGAAATGGAGATTGTGGTCAAAGAGTCTATACAAAGTCAGGCCAAAGCAAGCTAAAAAATGTAAGAAAGAAGCTAAAAAATGTGAGACATTTCTTCCCTGGCAGTCTCTTTTATGCACCGAGAAAGACAGGTCGTTTTCCAAATCATTATATATATCCTATACAATCAAACAACCTTAGGCAGAAGGGGATTTTTTTAACCTCCAAACACATTCTGAATTTAATGTTTTCCCATTCAATAGTATCTTTCCTTAGTAGCATTGTTAACAAGATTTCTCTTGCTGTTTGATTCCTATTGTATTTCTGAAACAGAGTGCTTTTTTCTTTTTTTTTTAATTGTGGAACATAACGTTTCAAAAGATAATTTAGTGGACTCAAAATTGAAGAATTCTGAGGAAGTCAAGACTTCAGGAAAAATAGCTCTCCTTATCATAGATGAAATCAGCTCTCCAGTTACAGCTTGTTTTACTGCCCATCAATAGAGATGTTCCAGACATAAGATCTTTTTTTTTCACTTGATGTCATTTTTAATAATGGTGCTTCTTGGACCCTTCTCACCAGTGCTCTGTGGATTAGTAAATATTAAAAAAAAAAAAAAAACAAAGACAGAAAACCCCAAATTCACACCCCAGACTTTCCTTCTCTCTCATCTTAAATATACACCCAATAAAGCACAAAAGAGCAGGTAAGGTGGCTTCTACAGCAAATGCACGTTTTAGAGACATTCCTGACACTTCCTTCTTTCTCATCCCCCAAACCAAAGAGATCACCCAATCCTTCTAGTAGCTAAACCGGTGAAATTGGTTCTAAATCCATTCACTCTCACTTTATTGGCCACATCCTAGACTAAGCCAGGGTTTCTCAAACTTTAATGTCCAGCAGAATGCCCTGGAGGGCTCCTGAAAGCACAGACTGCTGGGCCCACCTCCAGATCTGATTCAGTAGGTCCGGGTGGGGCCTGATAATTTGCATTTCTCACAGTTCCAGGTGATGCCAATACTACTGGGCTTCACATCACACTCCTAGCAGCACTTGGCTAAGGGACCATCACCGCGTATGTGCGTTAACCTGCCTTGCACGGCAGCAAAAATAATCTTTGAAAAAATGCAATAGTCATGTGACTTCCCTTAGAACGCTTTGACCGTCCTTAGTTAACTAGCAATGGCGCGAGTCTGACAGCAATCTGACTCCTGTCTCCCTCCCCACCCCATCTGACACCCGGTTCTCCAGTGACACTGGCCTTCTCTCCTTTTCTCAGATGATGCTGTCTCTCCCAGGACCTTTGTACACGCAGCTCTATTTGCCTAGAATCCTTTCATTCTATTCTCCATGCAGTCAATTTCTACTTATCCTTCAAAATTCAACTCAAACATCACTTCCTTGATGAAGACTTCCTCGTACCCCAGATTTGGTCGGATCCCTCTGTCATTCCCTCCCATAGCAGCCTGTAATTTTCCTGCAAGTTACTTAACAGGTCGTGTGATTATTTGATGCGTCTTTCTTTCTCAGTAGACTGTAAGGTACAGGAAATCATAGACTATGTCTTCTTTCTCTTGCACTCTCCCACATGCAAAGCAGAGTGCCTGGCCTGAGTATGGCAGGTGCTCTAAAGTTTGTGTTAAAAGAATAAAGTTCATCATTAGAAGATGCATTCCAATTTTACAATAATAACATTGCTAGCTGCAAGAGTGATCACTAACATTTACAAAGCACTCATGTGCCAGGCACTGCACAGCACTTTACAAGCAGTATTTCATTCAAGCCTATGAAGTAGATGTTACTTATTATTGCCATCTCACAGATGAGAAAACTGAGGCTCAGGAAGTTGAAGTTCATTGCCCCAAATCACATAGATTATAAGTGATGAGAGCTTTTTTGCCAGAGAGATACAAATCTAGACTCATTATTACAGCCAGCATTTATGTGGTTCTTTATATTTTCTATCACTTATTTCCTTTATCGGACCCCCTTGATAGCTTTAAGATATAAGTATTATCTCTGTTCGCCTCTTACAGACAAGATAAAGTATTGAAGGGTGAAATGACTTTGCCAAGGTTACATACAGAATGTCAATATCTGAGCCAGGACCCGAACTCAAGTCTTCACATAGGAAGCTCATAATTTTTCCAACCAACCATGTTGGAAATGGTAAAAAGCGCTCTCTATAATAAGACAATTTCTACTACATATCTGTTCTCAAATATACATCTGAAAATGTGAATTCACTTGAACATCCTGCCAAGTTGCTAAAGGCCAACAACTGGATTGCTTATTAGAAAACTCTTTCAGCTTTGAGAGGTATTTCCATGTCAGAGCTTCTAGGTAGAGCAAAAATACTTCTCTCTTTCACATTCGGGGTGGCAGTGGGGGTGGGTCCCATTATCTCCAACACCAAGCACAAGGATTCCTGAGTTATGTGCAAGTTGCTGGCTTTGTCTGAATTCTCAGTGGCCGCCTCTCCAGCTGCTCTCCCCTTGCCTTTTCTTTCTTTTTTTAAAATTTGTATTGGAGTATAGTTGATTTACAATGGTGTGCTAGCTTCTGCTGTACAGCAAAGTGAATCAGTTATACATGTACATATATCCACTCTTTTTTAGGTTCTATTCCCATATAGGTCATTACAGAGTATTGAATAGAGTTCCCTGTGCTATACAGTAGGTCTTTATTAGTTACCTGTTTTATATATAGTAGTGTGTTATGTGTCAATCCCAATCTCCCAATTTATCCCTCCCCTCCCCTTTTCCCCCCTGGTAGCCATAAGTTTGTTTTCTACTTCTGTGACCTAGACTTTGTCATACTGAGTGAAGCAAGTCAGACAGAGAAAGGCAAATATCATACGATATCACTTATATGTGGAATCTAAAAACATGGTACATATGAACCCATCTCTCTTGCCTTTTCTTGCCAGCGTTCTCTGGGGGGGGCACTCACCACTCTTGGCTTCCTTATTTGTTTACCTCCTTTGTGCCTGCATTGGCCTAGCCTCCGAGAGGCAGCTGTGATAGAAAAGACTTAAGAGAAGAGGGGTGTGGATGAATAAACCTCCAGAACCCAGTCCTGAAACCCTGAATTAAGGACAACATGGTCACTTCCTGGGCAAACATATGTTGATTTAGTAACCTGGCAGAAAACTCCGGAATGCCACTTCCTCTACCTGTGCAAGCTATTTATGTAAAAAGAAAAAAAATATCCTGGCAATGGAATCAATTTCTGCCTAGAAACAGAAAGAAAAGGGAAGGATGGGGTCAGAGGCCTGAGGAAACTTGGAAGAAGAGGGAACTATGAGTTAGAAACAAAAGGGCAAAATGAGCTCACGGGAGACAGACTCATACAGCGTCTCAGGGTTATTCCTATATGGGAGAAGTACAGGGATTCATTTGAAACAGCAAGAGAAATATTTTCATTCAGTAAGCAAGTATCTATTAAGCATTTCTTAAGTATCAAGGACTGTTCTAGGCATGTAGATACCAGGATTAATATGGAATCAGAAAGAAGGGCCACTCTCAACTGTGCACAATCTCATGGGGGAGATAGATGTGTGAAGAGAAAGTTATAACACAGGGTGTGTCTCAGTCAGTTTTGGCTGCTATAACAAAGCACTGTACAAAGACGGGGTGGCTTATAAACAACAGAATTTTTTTTTTCTTAGAGCTATGAAGGCTGGGTGGGCTGGATGTCTGAGCTCAGGGTACTGGCACCATTGGGTTCTGGTGAGGACCCTCCTCTGGGTTGCAGACTGCCAAATTCTCGTTGTGTCTTCACATGGTGGAAAGAGAACGGGCGAGCTCTCTGGCCTCCTCCTATAAGGGCACTAATCTCATTCATGAGGGCTCCACCCTCATGACCTATTACCTCGCAATGACCTCTCCAAATACCACCAAAATGGAATTAGGGTTTCAACATATGAATTTGAGAGGAAATAAAACATTCAGTTCATCACAGGATGGGTCCTACTCTAAAGAAAGGAAGCATGATATGAAACAGAAGGATCAGAATGTCACAGCTGGTGAGGGTCTCACAGGTGAGATAGGCTTGAATTGAGTCTCGATGAATTTATTAGCTTAATGTGAGTGGGGGAGGTGGTGGAGTACCAATCCTGGCAGGGAGAACATCAAGTTCAAAGGCACAAGACAATTTAGAACGTGGAACATGTTTTAAAAAAAAAAGCATTAAATAATGAATCAAGCTGAAGCGGGAGTGGGGAGGTAGCAGGGTGCTGTATGGGAATGATGAGTGAGGGAGGGGGAGAGTGGAAAAGGGGAAGGATGAGTTTGAAGAGATAGACTACAGACCAGAGAAAGCTCATCAATAGCTTTATATGCAGCCTAAAGGATTTGCATTTATCCTGAGACACTATGAGGAACCACTGAAGCCTTGGTCATAGGATAGTAGTATAATCAGGTTTACACTGTGGGAAGATGACTTTGGAAGCGGTGGGAAGAAAGGATTTGAGAGGTCACCATTGGAGATTGGGCAACTAGTACTGATGAAGTGGAATTGCTGCAACCCAGGTGCAGAATCATGAGAATCTGAATAAGGGCAGTGGTAGGAGGGATGGCTGTCTATTATCAGGGCAAAAGGGTCCAGGTGGGACCCCTGGAGGTCTGAATTGCTGGTAACAGTTATTGTGTACATTTGATGGGTGTCACTAAGAAATAGAGCACAGCTCTATTTTTTTTATAATTGTAACCAGTCAATATTTTATAATTATTCATGTTGGAAGTATACTTTTAGCATGTCTAGAATGGTGCAATTTTTGTAATTCATACACAACTTGAAAGAGATAGAGCCTTTTGGCAAAGACATCATAAAATCGTTATATGCTCTCTTTTTAGGTGGTGAGATATCCATGGCTTTCTGGAAGGGTGTGGGAGGCTTGAAACCAGCCCACAGGGCAGGGCTCAGGTTCTCCCCAGGGACAGGCATTGGACTCAGGCATCTAACTGGGAGGTTCTGAGGGTCTGGCATTCTGAGAGATGGGTTCTTCTTGTTGGGAGAACATGTCAGGGGAGGAAGGGGTACTCGTTAAATGGCTATAATATTCAGAACCGGCCTCAGAGGCATGCAACTTGTGTAGTCTACAGTCCCTACACTCAGAAGGGCCCCCAGGCTTTGGTTTCAAGACCTGCTGTTGCCGTCTTGAAATTTTTAGTACGTTTTTTCTAACAAAGGGGTCTGCATTTTCACTTTGCAACTGCAAATTATGTAGCCTGTCCTGACAATGCACGCTGAACCATGGTTATCTCATTTGGTCCTTCATCAAACATCCCTGAGGGTGGCATTGCTGCTCTACTTCAGAGAAGATCAAGCTGATGCTCAGGCAAGCAAGGTCGCTGAACTACAGTACACACTTAGTGAGTGGAGAGAGCTAAGATTCCACCCCAAGTTTTTGATCTCTTTCTACTAGCTATTCAGAGCTAGTCCTTGGCCCGGGCATAGGAAATGTAGTGGGAAGAACTTTACCATGGCTTCCTGCAAGTTCAGTATCATTTCTTCCCACCTCAGAAAGAGAGATAACCTTTCAAATAATGAGCTTCTCTTATTTCAAACGCAACGTGTTTAACTCCAAAGAGTCTCAAACATTGCCTGTGGCTATATTTCATTTCTGGCTCCTAAAGATGGGAATAACGAAGAACCACAGGTACAAAAATGAGTAACTTAATGGATTCTTTTTTTTTTTTTTTACTTTTTTTGTTTCTTCTTTTGAAGTATAGTTTGTTTACAATGTTGTGTTAGTTTCAGGTGTGCAGCAAAATGATTCAGTTATATATATATCCTTTTTCAGATTGTTTTCCCTTATAGATTATTATAGGATATTTAGTAGAGTTCCCTGTGCTATATAGCACGTCCTTGTTGGTTATCTATTTTATATATAGTAATGTGTATAAGTTAATCCCAAACTCCTAATTTATCCCCCCACCAACTTAATGGATTCCTGCCTTCCCAGTCTGCCAGTTATCCCTTGAGAGGTGCCTCTAGCACCTGGGAAGTCCAGCCATCCCCACTCAGGGGCCAGGGCAGGTGAGAGAGTGCCAGGCCATCCTGGGTGGGGTGGCCATGCCTGGCGGCCTGACTTAGTGTTGAAGAGCACAGGGGTCACTGCCAGCACCTGGATTCTGACCCTCCCCCTAACTTCTCTGTGAGTCAGTTTCTTTAACTGTGAGATGGGGGTATTACTAAGATCTGCCTCCAAGGGTTGACAGGAGAAATAATGGGAGAAACAACCCAGGCAAAGAGCAGAGCACAGAGCCTGGCCCACAGTGAACACTCAGCAAATGGGAGCAGTTACTATTTGATGACATCGTCTGTGTTAAGTCAGGAAGGCTGACCTCCAGGAAGTGAAGGTCCGCAGGAATCTAGCTAGTTGGGGAGAATCAGTGACCGCTCAGTTGTGGAAGGACAGGCCCGGCTAAGCACTTCCTGATGAATGAAATGAGGCCCTAGTTAGACGTCTGCCTCGCTTTGTTCTGATCATCCTGGCTGGAGAGCCAGGGTGAGCACAGGCCCCTTCAATAAACGGTCTGACATAAAACTCCTCGTTGATTATACAGTGCAACCTTAACCATGGGTGTAGAAGAAGAACAGGCTTTCTCTCAGAGTAGCTTGTTCAGATATATGCGAAGCAGACCAGGAAAGCTGCCTGGGTACAAAGCCTCAACCCAGGCAAGATAAAAGATAAATTGCAAGGCAGGCTTTTCAGTCAAGTGGCACATGCCAGCCCCAGCCAAGTTCTTTCTGAGCCCTTCCCCTTTGGCCACTATTTCTTTGAAGTCCTTAACCGTATTTGCACTTCTGAGCTTCACCTTTTGAATGCAAAAGACACAGGAGGAAAATATAGAACACTAATCTTCTATCGAGACTGAACAGATTCACTGGAGAATCATCATAAATGCATCATAAAATGCTTTCTATTTCAGAGCAGGCAAAGTCTCAAGTAGGGTCCCAGAGGAAGCAGGCTGGAGAAAGTGGCTGAGAGTAGCAAGAACAACCCGACCCATGGTTCTCTAATAACTTAGCTGTAGAGAGCATGGTAGGGTACTTGCTGGCCCTTCAGACATTATGAAAACTGCAAATTTTGCAAGCATTTTTTAAATTCTGCATTTCAGAGTTAAATGTCCTCTTATTAGACACATACACACACCAAAAGTGTTTCTACAAATCTAGATGTGGCATTTAAAAAACATGGCTGCAATGAACATTGGGGCGCACGTATCTTTTCGAATTATGGTTTTCTCCACATATATGTGCAGGAGTGGGATTGCTGGATCCTATGGTAGTTCTATTTTTAGTTTTTTAAGGAACCTCCATACTGTTCTAACACAACATTGTAAATAAACTGTACTCCAATAAAGTTTTAAAAATAAATTTAAAAAATAAAAACATTTTGGGCACACTTCCTATCAAGAGTTGGGGTCTAGGTGCCCCCGTCATGAATCTGGGTGGACTTGTTTGCTCCATCCACAGTACCGATGTGGGATGGAAGAGGTTATGCTAGAAGATTTCCTAAAATGGGTCAAAAAAGGTCTCACAACTTCTGCCTGCTTCATGGAAGCCTAGACTACCCGGGGCCCCCGGGGTTAAGGAGGCTATGGCAGACACCTCAGTCCACTGTCCCAACTGATCCCAGACTTTCAAGATGCCAAACCTGAGTGAAGCCATCTGAGATCCTGCAAAGCAGTGCATCTCCCATCTGAACCCCACCTCACAACCAACCTCTGCTAACTCCACGTGGAAGATGAATCACTCAGCCAAGCCCAGCTTGGATTCCTGACCTACAATATTGTAAGGCATAAGAGTTTCTATGTTAAGCCACTAAGTTCTAAGGTAGCTCTTCCACAGCTGTAGATAGCTGGAACACTAAATGAACTTTCTTGACTCTACCAGCCTGTAAGTAAGAATACGGTTGCACCCATTTCCCAGAAAAAAGTTTCCAAGGTCCCATCCTCACCAGCTCTTCAGTAAACCAAGTCTCCAAAAGGGCTCTTCACAAATACTTCTAGAATCCAGTGTAAATGTCCCCACAGGCTAGTCCTCTTGGCTTCCAAGCATGCAGCACTCTGCGTTCTGCGTTGCCCTCCAGGTTCACTTGGATGCCCTCAGTTGTGCCAAAGGCACTACCCTGAGACAGGCTGGGACCTGGGACCCTTTGCTGAAGTGCTTGCACCTGGACAAACATCTCTTCCAGCAACAAAATACAAAGAAACTATAAGGGACTAAAAATAACTGTGTACATGCCCAGTTGGGGCAAGTTATGGACAACAAGATACAAAAAAACCCAATTGCTATTTCTGAAGAGCTGGGAGCAAAAGCAGGGTACTGTGCATGCCCCCTACACATGACACCACCAAAGAGGTGGGCAAACCACCTAAGCCACACCTCTGGGCCCACCCCTGGACCTGCCCCTACCCTCACCCCATATAAGGAACCAGCTCGCCCCCCAACCCCCATCCCGGGTAAGCGAGCAAGGGAACCTGTTGCTTTTTCTTGCTCCCTCCTGCTGAAGCAGGGGCCCCAATAAAGCCTTTCCTGAATTTCTTGTCTGGCCTCATCAATTACTATTGATTGAGGAGGCCAAGAACCCTGGTCAGTAACAATCTCATGCTAAGCTCATGTCCGTGGGTCTACGGCTCTGACAGCCTCAACAGCCTGAGGAGATTTTTTTTTTTTTTTTGCGGTACGCGGGCCTCTCACTGCTGTGGCCTCTCCCGTTGCGGAGCACAGGCTCCGGACGCGCAGGCTCATTGGCCATGGCTCACGGGCCCAGCCGCTCCGCGGCATGTGGGATCTTCCCAGACTGGGGCACGAACCCGTGTCCCATGCATCGGCAGGCGGACTCCCAACCACTGCGCCACCAGGGAAGCCCTGAGGAGATCTTTAGGAAAATATTGCCCTTGCCCTTGCAACACCTCTCTCTGGGTCTGGAGTCGTCTGAGTCCAGGGCTATGTGGGGAAATGATCCTTTTTTTGCTCAGAATTATCTTTCTTCCTCCCCAGGGCTCAATCAAGCCTAAGATAAAGTTTCTTTTATTTTCTGTAATCTCAAGCCTGGTTTCCTTAGATCTGTTGAAATAGATTCTTGGCTGGCTGACTTGCTCATTGCTCTCTAGATGTGGTGAAAATCTAAAGCTACTACAAATGATGCCCATGTTGGGAACCCCCATATTCACAGAAGACACTCATTTAGACACTGCACTTTCCATTACAAAGCATTTTCCTCTTATGGCTGGGCACAGCACACCTTGCTCTGAAATTTGGATCCTACATGAAACCATTCTATATGCAATGCTACAAGCCCATTTCCTAACAGTCAAATGGTCAAGTCACATATGTTATACATTTAAAATGTCAATTTTAATCTGACGTTCTACAACCCCAAGGCTTTGCCTTTTCTCCTATACAGAGCTGCAGTCCTAAAATGCCTGAAGGGCATAATCAAATATTCTAAAAATCTTCTGCAGAGTCACACTGAATAACTGAGTGTAATGGAACTAAGAATATATGGTGCCCACTAGAGACTCACTTCAGAAATAAGGCAACATATAGATTGAAAGTGAAGGTATGGGAAAAGATATTCCATAGAAATGGAAACAAAGAGAAAGCTTGTGTAGCTATATTCATAAAAGACAAAAAGGACTAAAGCAAAGACTGTCATAAAAGACAAAGAAGGGCACTGCATAATGATAAAGAGGTGAATCCAGCATGAAGATATAGCATTTATAAATATAAATACATCCTACATAGGAGCACCAAAATATGTAAAGCAAATATTAAGAGACCTAAAGAGAGAAATGGACAGACAGCAATAAACTAATAGTAGGGGACTTTAACAGCCCCACTTACATCACTGTATAGACCATTCAGAAGAAAATCGATAAGGAAGCATTGGCCTTAAACAACACATCAGACCAGCTGAATCCTATGTCTCTTGATAGTCTTATGGGGTTTCCTTATATGTAACAATTTGGTTTTTTCTTGCTGCTTAAGGTTTTCTCTTTATCTGTCATGTTTGATATTTTAAATATAGTGTGTCTTGGTGTGGATCTCTTTGGGTTCCTCTTTTACAGGACTTGGCTTCCTGGACCTGGATGTTAGTTTCCTTTCCTAGGTTAGGGAAGTTTTCAGCTGTTATTTCCCCAAATAGTTTTTCTTTTCTCTCTCTCTTTTCTGGGACCACCATAATGTGAATGTTATTCTACTTGATGTTGTCCCATAGGTGTCTTATCTTCTATTTTTTTTTTTTCATGTGTTTTTTTCCTTTTGCTGCTCTGTATGGGTGAGTTCCATTATTTTGTCTTCTAGTTTGCTGATCTGTTCTCCTGCTTCTTCTAGTCTGCTGTTGAACCTCTTGTGTATTTTTCAGTTCAGTTATTGTATTCTTCAGCTCTGGGACATCTGTTGGTGCTTTCTTATATTTTCTCTCTCTCTGCTCAGTTCATCCATTCTTCTGAGTTTGTGAGCCTCTTTATGATCATTGTTTTGAATTCTTTATCAGGTAGATTACTCATCTTCATACAATTAAAGTCTTCTTCTGAGGTTCTGCCTTGTTCTTTTGTTTGAAACAGACTTCTCTGTTTCTTCATTCTGCTTGACCCTCTGTTTCTGTTTCTATGCATTAGGTAGAACAGTTACATATCCCAGTCTTGAAGGAGTGGCCTTGTGCAGAAGATGAACTTATTCAAACTTGCCTGAGCTCTTGGTTGTCTTTCAAAGCTCTGTGATTGTCTAAACCACCTGACTTATTCTTGATATGTCTCCTTTGTTGAGATTATGCTGAGACATGTCAGTGTCCCAAAGGGAGGCATCTCATTTAGCGCCTAGTTTTTGGTTGATTGGAAGACAGACCCTCAGGCAGCAGCTCTTACAGTAGGCAAATATATACAGACTTGTGAGGCCACAACTGTAATCCCTACTGGCCTCCAGAGCAGATCTGGAGGTGTCCCATGGGTGATGGTTACACAAATCAGGGCTACAGCTGAGTATTTAAGCTCCTTGCTGTAAAGTCTTACCAAGCTTTAGTGAGGCTGAAGGAGTGCGAAGGGATGGTGTCGCCCCACTTACTCTCCCTGGGAGCACCTCCTTAGACCCTAGATGTGGCGGAAACCTGAAAGCCCGTCCCTCAGACTGAAGCTCCAGGACAAGTAAACAAGCGTTTTTCACAGAAAGATGGGTTGTGTTTCAGTTTGCTGTCTGTGCAGTTCCCTGGGGGTGGTGGCCTACCAATAACTGTCTTTCCAATTGTTACAGTCCTGTGGAACACAGTACCTTCAGCTCCTTGGCCACCAGGGCCAGGGGATCAAGGGGTGTCCCCTGTGTGGATTGTGTGCACGTGCTGGCTTTAGCAAGGCAGCTGCAGAGCATAGGGAGTGGGGCACAGTCACCAGCTTCAGAAAGGCACTGGGAAAATGTC
Organism: Phocoena sinus; assembly: GCF_008692025.1. NCBI lineage: Eukaryota > Metazoa > Chordata > Mammalia > Artiodactyla > Phocoenidae > Phocoena > Phocoena sinus. The sequence continues at coordinate 7,238,373 of NC_045766.1, forward strand.
TGGACTGCACACACCTGTGGGTTTTAACAATGCAGCAGGAGAATGCCTTGCTCATGCGTGTGTGCTGGCTTTACACTGGGAGTGAGGGAATGCCCCGACCATCCATGCTCACCAGCCCCATCCAGGAAGCAGGGTGCTGCAACTACCCACATTCTCTGGCTTCAGCAAGGCGGCAGGACTGTGCCTGGAAACGTGGCAAGAGATGTGCTCTTGGGGCAGGTGGAGAGTGTAATAACGGCACCTGCCAGCACCTCTGTCTCCAGGGAGAGTTTCAACTGCTGCCTGTCCCTTCAGCAGAGGCTTCTAGGTTAGCAAGTGAGTCCCCTTCACATATAGTCTAGATGCTTTTCAAACTGCTGTTTGTTCACTGGGTCTTGGGGTGTGTGAGATTGCTATGTGAGCCCTTTGAAAAGGAAATCTCAGTTTCTTATAGCACTTTGGGTCCCTTGGACACCACCTGTTGGTTTTCTTAGCCAGGTATTTTGGGGGTTCCTCTCTCTGATGTAGCTCCCAGGGGTTGGGGTGTCTGATGTGGGGTACCAACCCCTCATTTCTCCAGAAGAAGTGCTGGATTGGTGAGATCCCCCCCTATTGTGAGTCACCATGCCAAGGGTGGGGATTTTGCTAAGACCATGTCTCTGCCTTTCCTACCCATCTCGATGTGGTCCTTTTAACCTTTGTTGTGAAGAAGTAGTTCATGTAGCTTTCAAATCTTTTTTTTTCCTTTAACACGTTTATTAAACATTTCTCATGAGATAGGCACTGAGGAAAATAAAAGCATGAATAGGACCAACTGCTCCAATTATCTATTTGAGGACACACACACATAAACAACTGTAAAACAATTCGACAAAGGTTTGTATGAGGTCCTGCTGGAACAGGGAGAAGGGGGTCAGGTGTTTAGCCTGGCTGTCTGGAAGAAAATTCCAGAGAAAGGACATTTAAGTTGCTTCCTGAAGGGAACCCCACATGCATATTTCCAGAGGCAAGACAATATGAGGCCTGTTTGGGGAACAGAGTGAAATTCCACATGCACGTGAAGGAAGAGTTTTTTATTTATTTAACATTATGTCCCTGACATTTACTCTTCAAAGGACTTCAAATGCATGAGCTCATGCATTTTTCAAATCTTCAAATTAGGTTTCAGATCTTTTTCAAAGGGAAATGATCCAGATGTAGCTATAGATTTGGTGTGTCCATGGAAGGAGGTGAGGTTAGGATCTTCCTATGCCACTATCTTGGACTCTCCTCTCCTTGGCATTAACATTTCTAGACATTCTACCATGTCATGAGAAAATTAAAAGAAGAAATGTGAAGTGCATCAGTGAGTAAAGAAAATGAACAAAGGAGAACTGCTGGGGCAAGTGCAAGGTGAGCACATAGGGCTGTGTTCACATCATTTCTCTGCATCACACTTTCTTCATCTGTAAATGTGAGATAATTCATATTTACTTTGAAGTGTTATTACAAAAATTAAATAAAATAACCTATGTGCTGCTTGGCAGAATATAATCAATTAGATTTATTATTACTTAGATATCATGTATACTTTTTATTAATGTTAAAAGTTTAATAATGGTATTTTCATTGTATATTTATTTATGTTTACCTTCTGTTTGAGCTAGTGATCCCCGTTTTCTATTGAGAGTGGTGATTTAGTTTCCTTTGCTTGCAATTAGAGTAAAAATAAAAGAGTCAACTTAAAGAAAAACGTTAAGCAAGCAATAGTTCGGTAGGTACATGGACATAAATAAAAAATCTTGAAAGTGACATGGGAATGATTGAGTCTGTGAGTTAAGAGACTTTTCCACCACCCTATCAGACTCAAGATTCCCTTCTGTAACAAACTCTTGTATTTCCCTCTTTTCTATTTAGAACTGAAAAATCTAAATAATAAAACTTGCCTGCCTATAATGCACATTATTTTCAGAAAAGTTTTCAGACATTCTATATTATTAACAGTAATATAACAGAAATAAAAGTGAGGTTGTCTCTGGTAAAATAATATGGATCACAACATGAAATGCTCAGGTATGACAGACGACAACAGAAGATGTTATGAAGCAGTTGGATAATTGGACCAATATACAAAATCACTGTAAATGCAGCAGCTCCAAGTGCAGAACCTGGGCAGATGTGCAGAACCTGGGCAGATGGGCATATCCGTGACAAGTATTGGGAGACAGTGACAAGATTTTCTTAAATGGTGAAGTTCTAAATGAGATAAAGTTCAATCTTCTCTCACTACACTATGGTTTTATTCTTGGAAATTCAGTAGGAAATTAAAGTCTTCCCAAAAAAACACTGTGTGTTAAGTTCCAAGTTCAAGTCATTAGAAACCAGGGTTTTACTTCCTGGAAAGCCTGGTGGGGCATTAGAAAGTCATGCACTGCATAATACTGGACTGTTAACTACAGGTACTATTCTGTACAGACCTCTACAACTTACCCATCTTGCATAACTGAAACTTTATATCTACTGAGCAACAATTTTACATTTTCCGCTCCTCTCCACCCTTGGCAACTGCCATTCTATTCTCTGCATGTATGAATTTGACCATTTGAGATACCTAATATAAGGGGAATCATGCAGTATTTGTCCTTCTGTAATTGGCTTATCTCACTTAGTATAATGTTAAGAGGATAGATCTCATGTTAAGTGTTCTTACCACAAAAAACAAACAAAAAAACACAAAAGAACACAGGAAATTTTTAGAGGTGATGGATATGCTTAGTACCTTGATTGTGGTGATGGTATCATGGCTGTATGCATATGTCCAAACTCATCAAAATATACACATTAAATTTTGAAACATTTTGTATATCAGTTATACCTCAATAAAGCTCAGGAAGAAAGGAGAGATAGAGAAAAGGAAGGAAGGAGGAAAGAAGGAAAGAGAAAGAGAGAGAAAGAAAGAAAGAAAAAAGAAAGAAAGAAGAAGAAAGAAAGAAAGAAAGAAAGAAAAGAAAAAGAAAGAAAGAAAGAAAAGGAAGGAAGAAAGGAAGGAAGAAAGGAAGGAGGGGAAAGAAAAGAAAAGAAAGAGAAAGAAGAAAAGAAAAGAAGAGAAAAAAGAAAAGAATGGAAGAAAGAAAGTCAAGTTAAGCAGTGGACAATTCTTCAATTGCAAGACCACCCCATACATTACAGTATATCTAGCATCCCTGATTCCTGCCCATTAAATGGCAAAAGAACCCCCAATTTTGAGTCAAACACCCCCAGACACTGGCAGAATGCTCCTAGGAGGTGGTACCATTCCTACTCCCACAAACAACCAGTGGTTTAAAAGCAAGGACCTTAGAGTCAGAGGATTTTTATATATTCTGGTTTCTTTATTTATGATCTTGGGGAAGTGACTTAAATTCTAATCTGTCTAATGTAAGTGTAACCAGGTGTTATGGGTTTAATTTTGTTCCCCCAAAAGTGTAAGTTAGAGTCCTAACCCACAATACCTCAGAATGTAACCTTATTTGGAGATACAGTCTTTACAGAGGTAAGCTAAGATAAGGTCATTAGGGTGGGCACTAAACCAATATGACTGGTGTCCTTATAAAATGGGGAAATTTGGACACAGACACACATGCAGGGAGAATAGTATGTGAAGATGAAAGCAGAGATCAGGGTGATGCTTCTACAAGGTAAAGAATACCGAAGAAAAAAAAAAAAAAAAAAAGAATACCGAAGAGTGCCAGAAGCTAGGGGAGAGGGATGGAACAAACTTCTCCTGTCAGCCCTCAAAAGAAACCAACCCAACTGATACCTTGATATCCAACTTCGAGACTTCAGAATAGTGATACAATAAACTTCTGTTGTTTAAGCCACTCATTTTGTGGTAATTTGTTATGATAGCCCTAGCAAACTAATATATCAGGATAATGTTTTTGCAAAATTAACTATATCATTTTAATTTTCTTCTTAAATCTTTCTTCTCTTGCAGCATTTCTCTTCTTGTTGAATCTACTTAATATAAAAATAGGCTTGAAAGATAAGGTTTCTGCAGAGAAGATATGCTAAGATAAATGTATTAAGGTTGGGGTTTGTAGATTCAACCATGATGGTCTTCCATGACACAGAGATGATACAATTTTCTACTGCTAACATTTAAGCCAAGAAGCCAGAGTTAGGAAGAAGACAAATATGACATGACATCCCAGCTTGTCCATTCTCAGCTTGAGGGATTGTGAGAAAGTAGGGGAGGCCGGAAATAATCTCCTCTCTATGAGGTTTCACAGATTTGAAGCAGGGAAAAGCTGTGTGTGTGTATTTTTCTTATCAATTATTTTTTTATTTCTTCCTTTTTAAAATTTTATGTTTTTTAATACATTTTAAAGGTTACTTTCCATTTAGAGTTATTACAAAATACTGGCTGTATTCCCCATGTTGTACAATATATCCTTGTACCCTACCTTATACCCAGTAGTGTTTTGATAGCTTTTTTTTGAAATATTGAAGGCAGAAGAGACATTTTACCTTCTCTTTGGGACACTTGAGAGAACCTGCTTGTCAGACTACCTCTTTATCAGCATGAAGGTGGCTGCCCACTTTTGAGGAAACGTGATAGCATAAAGGATGCTCGAGTGTACTCAGTCTCCCTTTGCTTCCATGTGTGAAGGATGGGAATGCTCACCTAAGGTATCCATTATCCTCCCAAGGCTAGCAATACAGAGGATAGAGAACAATAATGAATGCCTTGATCAGTGGCATGATGAAAGAGAGGCAAAAATGAAGAGAGATCTATAGTGGTTTCAAGAGCTAAGCGGAAGTGAAGTCATGTAGGGAGCATCACCAGACACAGAATGCAGCTGCAAATGCCAATAAGGGGAGCATCAGACAGATGGGTCAGGCATGAAGCAGTGAACACACAAGGAGTTAGGGGGACCCTTTCTACACTATGCCATGAGTTAGTATAAGATCCTCACATCCCAACCATGCAAATGGAAATTTAGACAGAAAGAAAGGAGAAGGAGATGATAAAAAATTGTACTTATATCCCCAAAGCAATTATACCTTGCCTAAAGGGATTATTTAAAATACAGCAGTGGCCATGAAAACTTTGGTTTTGAAATATGCCCAATCCTTTCACAAAATGAAAGTAACTAAGATAGCAAAATCAGAAATCCAAAAACTACATTATCAACCAAACTATATGACAGTGTGTCCCCATAAACCTGAGAATACAGAATGATGAGCAATACCAGCTAAGAAGCTAGACCCTTGCAGGAGCAGCAGCTTTATTTAAAAAAAAAAAAATGTCAGAAAGAAGGTTTTTAATAGCCCTAGAGCTTGGGACCTCATAATTTGTCAACAAGTGTCTACTCCCCAAAGAAGAAATCCTCTGGAAGTAGAGGATTCCACACACAGATCTGAAAATGATTAAAACTAACACAGAGCTTCCCAGTCTCCAATTTGCAGGTGAGTGAGAATGGGCTACAGAAAGGTAGGATGGTGTTGGGGTTGCCTGAGCCTCCAATGTTCTCAGAAAACCCAGCAGAAATTCTTTCCTGGATGTATAGAACTCACTGAGGTATAGAACTATACCCAGGAGAAACTGCTCAAACCAGAGCCCTACTTGGTCAGAGCAGGAAAATCAGGGTAAAGAAAGGAAACATTTCTAATACTAGTGTGAAACAGGTCCTCACTAGGAGAGGAGACCTAACTCAGAAAGAAACCAAAATTGTAAGCTATGTGGGGAAAGTATTAAAAAAAAAAAAAAAGAAAACTTTTTGGGAATGGCAAAAGGAGACATAGGTTTAGGAAAGTTTTCCTAGCACACCTCTATATTCAATATTCTTAAAGTTGAGAAAAAAAATCAAACATGACAATAGAAAAAGATGAAAGAGAAGATAAAGAGAAAAATTATCTGAATACAGATACAGAAAGTAAAAACACATCCAAAATGTTCCATAAGCACACAAAACCCAAATATTTCAAAATAAGTAAAAAGTAATTAAGAAAATTTACAAACTTTGAAATAACTACATACATAACCTACATTGATTTATAAAAGTTCAGAAATAGTATGACTAGGAGTTATGGGATGAACTGTATGCCCTCAAAAATTCATATGTTGAAGTCCCAATCCCCATTACCTCAGAATGTGACTGTATTTGGAGATGGGAGTCTTTAAAGATGTAATTACTTAAAAAGAAGTCATTTGGGTGGGCCCTAATCTAATATGACTGGTGTCATAAGAAGATGAGATTAGGACAAAGACACACAAAGGGAAGACCATATGAAGACACGGAGAAAAGACAGCCATCTATAAGACAAGGGGAGAGGCTTAAAAAGAAACCAACCATTCCAACACCTTGATTTGGGGCTTCTAGCTTTCAGGAATGTAAGAAAATTAATTTCTGTTGTTTAAGCCACCCAGTCTATAGTTTGTGATGGCAGTATGAACTAAGATACAAGTCAAAAGAGTGATATAAATAATATGACCTAACTGAGCTCAGGAGAGGATATAAATGAAAGATAAAGAACTGAAGACTTAAAGAGAAGAAATACAAGTGTGAATAGACACCACAAAAGGAAAGGAAAGGAAATAAATTGCACAAGGTGAAAAATTGAAAACAAAAAATAAAATAAATGAAAAAGAGGAAGAAAATGATAGGTACAGAGGACAGGCAAAGAAGATCCAACACACATGTAATAAGTGACTGTAAAGAGGAAAATCAAAGTGAGAAAACAGATTAACGATAATTAAAATTCAAGAAAAATTTCCCCAAGTAAAAGGGTCTTAAACATAAATACTACAGGGCACATCACATATCAGAGGAAAAGTCTGATCCAAAAACTTCTAAACCAGGTATCAGTAAACTGGCCTGTAGGTCAAATCTAGCCCACCTCCTGTTTTTGCAAATAAAATATTTATTGGAAGACAGTAACACCCATTCATTTACATATTTTCTTGGGTTGTTTTCACACTATGGTGACATAGGTGGGTACTTGCAACATAGGCTGTATGGCCTGCAGAATGTATAATATTTACTCTCTGGCACTTTACAGAAAGAGTTTGCTGACCTTGGTCTATGCCAAGATATATTCCAGTAAAACTATTAGATTATAATAAAATGAAAAAATGAAATGAAATAATAAAATAAAATAAATTCATTGAACATCCAGGACAAAACACCAACTCACTTAATTAGCGGCACTTTTAGGGTAAAATAATACTCTATGCCAGTACACAAAAGAATAACATAATTGAGATAGTAAAGTGAAGAAAATATAAACCAAAGGTTTAATTTTCACCCGAATTGATCTACAAGTACAAAGGTCACAGTCATACTGTTATCAAAATGCAGGGGCTCAGGGAAACAATTTCCATGAGCTCTTCCTAAGATGGCTCAGAAAACAAGCTTCTGACAATGAAGAAATTATTGGAGAAGCTTTAGGACAGAATATAAGGTGATCATTATTTCACTGTAGCAACAAGATTAAATAAAGGAGGATAAGAGTGACAAAATACATGCAATTGTTATTTGAGCTGACAATGTAAATATAACTATGAAAGAGGTGAGAGAGGAACATAGAGCGATAATAAGGAAAGCAGACCATGCATGCTGATTATCTTATAGATATTAACTGGTACTAAAAGGACATTACTTTAAATTAGCTTGTGGGGAGAGAAAGGAGGGAGAAATGGTTCCTGGGTAACTATAACATTGCTTATGATAGAAAATGAAGACAAAAATCTTTAAAAAGTGGGACTATACAATATAAACATACCACATAAAAGATAACTTTTAGAAAAAACACAAAACTTTCTAAATAACAACAGTAGTACATAAAAAAGAGAGAGAGACAGAGACAGAAAGAGCAAAGAAAACAGATAACATTCTAGAGGGAACACAAATGTCCATCAGTAAGGGAGTCGTTGAACTGAATCATATGATGTAATACTATGCAAATGAGTGATCACATTTTAGAGGGAACACAAGTGTCCATCAGTAGAGGTTTATTTAACTGACTATGTAATACTATAATGGATCCACATGATGTAATACTGTAATTGACTAGGATGGATCCATATGATGCAATACTATGATTGATCCATATGATGTAATACTGTACAAAAGAATGAGTGATTGTCATCCAGCATATGTTGTTCTAAAATGTATACACAGTTGTAAAAGATATTGCTCTGCAACTATAGAATAGTGTGCAAAGTATGCTGTGTGTAAAAGAGGAGGGAACCACTCTATAAGTAAAGTATTGCTGATATTAAAAAAAAAACAATGAGGATAAACACCAAATTTATAAAATTGTTACCCTTGGTTCAGGTACCCATACATTTGTTTGTCTAGAATGGCCGTGGTTAATGCCTTTTGTATATCAGCAGAAGTGGAGGGGACTGCTTTTTGAAAAGACATCGTAATGGTCTATTACTGATGTATAGGTAGAATCGGGGCAATTTAAAGGGAGGACAAGAAATAAGAAATGTTAACTCCTGCACATAAAAATATAAAATATTACTCTCTGTATTTTAGCCAAAGAAAAGTTTGAGTATTATGCTTATCTGTGAAGCTAGTTGTCTTCTTATTTATTACCTAATTTTTAAAAACCTTATTCTTTCTTGGTGCCTTTAATGATTTCCATCCAAAGGGGTCCAAGGTTGTAGGCATCTTTATAAAAAACTAGGCTCGGGAAACTCTTTTAGGGGTTCACTTCCACCCTGTGCTTTATATTTCTACTTTTCTGACCTCCAAAGTCTCCACCCTTTGGCCTTGCCACCTAAATTCTCCTCCTTGGCCTTAACCTTTCTCAGAGGTGCCACATTTGGATATTGTGAGAAGGCTTAAAAAGGAAGAAACAAATGGATTTGGAGAGACCTGTACAAGGCACCTATCTTAAGAAGGACAAGTCTGCAGTCAGCGGATATTTCAGACAAAGCCTCTCCTTTTCCCTTTGTTCACCAGATGGCGGTTTTATCACTCCCTACCAGTTTGCATTCTCAGTGACCAACTCCATTTTCTTTTATCTCAGGCCCCCTTTTCAGTGATTGTGGTAAAATTAGATAGAGCTAGAATCCTTTTATTTTATCGTATTTGCAATGTAGGCCTTATCTATTGACACTGGGAAGGACACAATGGTCTGAACTGTGTTCCTGGTGCCAAAGAACTGGAAATCCTATCCCTCCCAGAGGGCTGCTTGCCAATACTTCCTGACTACCATGCATCCAAAATTCACACAATCAAGGACTGTCCTCCAAAGACAAATAACTTTTAAAAGATATCTATTAGATAGATAGATAGATAGATAGATAGATAGTTGATATCTATTCCCATGTAGGAACCAAGCACTGTGGAAACTATACCCATCCCTAGATACTTTTTCATTTAGAAGAGAGTCAAAACCATAGCCACAAGAAAATAGTATTGCCAGTGGCAGTGTTGAGTCCAGGAAAATGTACTCCCACCCTGAGACACTGTGTGTCTCTTATTTTGTCTCTAGAATTTAAGAATAGTGAGAAAGGCTCTGTGAACAGGAAACTGGAAGAGAAAATGCCTATGCTCATGTCCTTTAAATTAACTTCTTTTTCTGCTGTCAAACACTTGGATCTCTGTCCCTAATGACTGACGCTGAGATGTGGTTCTTAAAGATGGAAAACTATCTCTGAATAGTTAACTATCTCTGGATCTGTTAATATATTAACAACCATCATATCTGATATATATCTTAAGCATGACCACAATATAATACACTTTATTTTAACATATATTGCCTCAGTTAATATATTGACATTGAATAATTGTAATTCTAATGCTAAATTTTCAGGTAGTTTATGCTGTTAATGGCTAAAACAAGGCCATCATCCAAGTTATTTGTGGAACTTCAATAACAGACTGTATTTATATAAAATACCATTAAGCCTTAGTGGGAGTTATGGAGCAATTACAGCAATGGGAGTTAAAAGAAGGTGGGTGACCTTTCACAACTGTCCAAGGAGCACCCATCAGAAAAAGCCAACTCACCGTTCTTCTTGTAGAACATAATTTCTCCTTTGAATTCTGCTTTTTCCTCCAAGGACTTTTCTATCTGAAGCATCAGTTGCTCGTTGGTCTCAACCCCGAATAAGAATTTGCAGCTACAACTCTTCTGCATGACTTCTGTTCGGGCAAATCCAGCAAGCTCACAGAAGCCATCCGAACAGTAGACTATGGGGAAACCCTTAGCCACCTGGGCGTTGGCGAGGATGAAGTTGCTATCTGTAGAGCAACAAGAAGACAGCAAGTAAACAAGCATGAGAAATTCTTTGTAAATTGCACTTTCAGTAACAAATCACAAGCACATATGTTTAGCCCACATTACCTAAAATGCAAGTCCTGATGGGCTGGGGTGGAAAAAAAGACACCCCAAAACATAGAACGGCATTGCCCAGCAGAAGTATGTATTAAGCTCCGACATTGGTTTGCATTTTGAAACACACCATGGAGGGAAGAGAGTATTCCTTGGCCTGCTTTGAGGCACTTACCATCTACCTAACAGTAAGGGATGGTGCTTCTGAGTGTGGCTTCTGGTTCATAGCTTGAATCTGCCACTTGATGTACAGATGACCTTGAACAAATTACTCACATATTCTGAACCTCAGTTTCCCTAGGTTTGGTTTCCCTAAAAGCAGACCATGAGGCAAGGATTTGACTGTAAGCAGTTTATTTGGCAGGTGATTCTAGGAAGTAAGGAAGTGGGCAGGGAGGAAAGGTAATAAAGGGTGAGACAGAAAGGGGTTTACAGATATGAGCAACTGAGGCTCAATCACACAGGGACACACAGAAGAAATGACTAGGCAGAACACAGCTCAAACTTTTCCCAAAGAGGAGAGAAAGCCAGGGTATTTATCCACCTCCATGAGTGTCTATACCTCATTGGTTAGGACACTTTGGGGTTGTCAATATGTTAGCACTTTGGCCTGCCCACTTGGGCTGAACACATTCTCCGGAGGTCACTTGGGCAACACGATGCTGGAAGCCACCGTATATAAGGAAATGGTCTGCACAGCAACTTAAGGCTGAGTCAAGGAGATCCTGGGAGGGCACTGACAGGTGTACAGAGAGGGTGATACTATTCCTTACTTCATAGATGTGTTGTAGAGATTCGTGAGAAATGCTTAGCACGATGTCTGGAACAAATAAGTACTCAATAAAAATTATTATTAAGAGTATTGTTCACATCTTATGGCTACTATATTAACAAATAAGAATGTAGGGCAATAAAAAACAGGACACAGTTGTTAAGCGCTTAGAGATAACTTCTGGAGGACAGCCTGAAAGACAACATTCAAGGGAGGTTCAAATTTTTTGAGATTAACTTAGAGGGGTGTTTACAGGCAAAAACACGCATATTAGAGATGGGGTGTAAGACAAGACATGTATAAAATGTGTTGGTGGGTGACTTTCAGGTTCAGAATGAATTAGAGACTATTATGAAATCACTCATTCATTCGCTGACGAAACTAAAGTTGAACAGTGTCAGTGTATCAGACAGTATTAGAGGCTGGGATTTTAAAGATAATAAAAAGAAAACGAAAAATGGAAAGAATTGTGGCATAAATTGTTAAATGAAAAAAAATTATGATTTGGTGTAGTATGTTATTAGATGAACTATTTGTCAGAAAATATATAAACCCATATAGACATGTATGTGTATCCCCAAACAGGAAGTGTTTAGGTATACCTAAAACCAGGTGGGTTAACTGGTAACTGCAGATGTCTTCAGAGAGAGCAACTATGGGCAGAGGTGATAGGAATACTTATTTTTGCCATATTCTTACTATATCCTTTGAATTTTATATCATATGCTTTATGTATTACTTATTAAAAGACTAGGATTTTAGGGTTTCCCTGGTGGCGCAGTGGTTGAGGGTCCGCCTGCCGATGCAGGGGACGCGGGTTCATGCCCCGGTCCGGGAAGATCCCACATGCCGCGGAGCGGCTGGGCCCGTGAGCCATGGCCGCTGAGCCTGCGTGTCTGGAGCCTGTGCTCCGCAACGGGAGAGGCCACAACGGTGAGAGGCCCATGTACCGCAAAAAAAAAAAAAAAAGAAACAAGAAAAAAAACTAGGATTTTAAAAGAGGTTTGCAGCAGACATCATCATATCTTGTATGCCATGAGAAAAGAAGAATTCCAGCTACTTCTTGGTGGCCAGCAGGACAGGCACTGATGATCTGTTCCATGGGCTTTCCCATCTCTTTTTAAACATCTGTTGCATGTTTCCATAGATCCCCATCAGCTGGCAGAACCAAACCCACTCTACTCAGGTTTGCTCCAATCACCTCCTAAGCCCAGAGTAAAAATCCAAGTGCTAACATCTGCATCCTGCCTGGGCCGGGCTTACCCATCTCCTTGCCCAGTCACCCTCTCCCTCTGCAGAACAGTCAGAGCTTAAAATCCATACTGGGAAGCCTTCAGTGGCACATTGTTTTGAGGCCATGGGAGTGAATTAAATTATCCAAGACTAATGTTTAATTCTCTCACACTTTGAAGAAGCATCTATTGATGGTGTACTTTGTGATGGACTTTGTTCCAGGTGCAGAGAGAGGCAGAAAAGTGTATTAGATGCAGTCCCTGCCCTTAAAGATCAGCCTTGAACCTATGGGAGTTCCCAGCTAGGTCCAGAGGGGGGCACCCTCCTATTGGTCTTGGTCTCACCAACTCTGCACAGTTCTGGGTAACTCTCTTACCAATAGTTTCTCTTCCTCCTTCCATTCTAAAATTTAGGCTGAGAGCTAGCTTAGAAAATGCAAATGCAGAACATTGGCAAAGTACTCAAATGTCCTGAAAGAGCTTTTAATGTTTTTTCAGAAGCCATTTTTCAGTCGACTGCTGACATGTTTATTGACTCTACTATATGCCATGTGACATGGTTCTACCATATGGCAGTTCCTAGAGTGAGGTGACAGGGGGGTGTAAAAAGATGAATAAAGTATAATCTCTAGCTTTAGGATGTTACAACATAATTAAAGAAATGCATGAATATCTGTAACATTAAAATACAGCATATCATAAGTACCAAATCAGTGGTACACATATAACTACTCCCAGAGTTGAGAAACTGAAGATCCAGGGCTTTTAAAATGACTAGCTAGGAATAAGACAAAAATGGGTGGAGATAATTATCAAAAGACCTGGAGGGTTGGAGCAGATGCCTGGATGGCCCAGGCTCAGAGTATGAATGGAGAAATAGGAATTAGAGACAGAGAAAATACATAACATTACATTTTGTCCTAAAGTCCAGTTTCCCATCATTTAAATAGCCACGATAGTTTTCTTTTGTTAGTTTTTATCTGTCTTTCTACTTTTGACCCTTGCAGGGACTTGTATTTTATAGCTGTGTCTTGCACATAGCATGCATTTAAATTTTTTTAAAGTACAACATGAAGATACATCCACCAACCTGAGACTGATATATTTACTTTTATTATGGTTACCATATTACATTGTCTTTTTCTTTTTTTTACCAACTTAATTGGTGCTTTCTCTTCACTGTGTTTTGTTATTTTGCCTTTTCCATTTTCAAAAATTAGAAAATATAACACACCTGAAAAAAGGTTTAATAACAGTATTTAAAAACAACAGTAAACACCCATGGATGGTGAAACCCCCTGTGAGCACCACACAAATTGTATTTCCCTCCTTCCCCAAAGAAGAAAACCATAACTTGAATTTTTGTAATAATCATTCCCATTTACATAGTTTTTTACCACTTACATATGTATCTTCATGTTGTCTATGTTGTGGCCTCTCCCGTTGTGGAGCACAGGCTCCGGACGCGCAGGCTCAGCGGCCATGGCTCACGGGCCCAGCCGCTCCACGGCATGTGGGATCATCCCGGACCGGGGCACAAACCCGTGTCCCCTGCATCGGCAGGCGGACTCTCAACCACTGCGCCACCAGGGAAGCCCCCTTAGCATCTTTATAATTGTTTATGGACATAAGAAAAGAGCAGTCCTTCAGAGGTACAATAAGCTTCTGAAAAAAGCCGCTAAAGGATTCACCAAATTGCCTGATATGTGCATTTCAATTAAGGATTATAGTGTGTTTGGGGTACTGAATTCTTCCTGCAAATACCCTGCAAAAACAAAGCAAAATAGAAAAAAAAAAAAAAAGTCATGCATTTGAGCTTTTCTGTTTATAGGTAGCACTTGTCCTGTCCTCGATATGTAATTGCATTTCAATTCGAGAGAATTTAGTGGCAGTCGGCTTCTCATAAAGCTTAGTGTACTAGCTACGTGAATAGTCCTTCTGTTTGGAAAAGAGTAGCTCCTCTTCCCAGCTATCTACTTAGAAACATATGCTTTTCTGAATACCAGTCCTGGAATCTCCAAAGAAAAAATGTGACATTTACTTTAGAATTATGTAAAACAAAGCCACTGCCGTAATGATTATGAACCCATCAGGGGTATATCACCAACCATACATGTGTCAAGGGTATTTAACCTTTTAAATTTTTTTTTTTTTTTTTGCGGTACGCGGGCCTCTCACCGTTGTGGCCTCTCCCGTTGCGGAGCACAGGCTCCGGACGTGCAGGCTCAGCGGCCATGGCCCACGGGCCCAGTTGCCCCGCGGCATGCGGGATCCTCCCAGACCGGGGCACGAACCCGTGTCCCCTGCGTCGGCAGGCGGACTCTCGACCACTGCGCCACCAGGGAAGCCCTAACCTTTTAAAGAATCAATTATGCATATGTGATATGCATCTAAATGCCACACAGCTTTTTCCTCCTTGTTTCTAGGTCATCCTTTTGTGTAAATTTAGTTTCGAAGTGCTGGTAAACAGTAAGATTTAAATGTGTTTACATTCTGAGTAGTTGATTATTTATCTAAATGGCTCCTTAGCCAAAAGTTTTCATGGATCATCAGAGGGAATCTCAGGGTTGGTGGAAACCCAGGTCATTTGCTCTGAGTCCCTACTGTAGGGTACCACTTTCCCATTCAAATGGAGATGTACTATTCATTGTGGACTGCCAGGCACAAAGGGAATGGGAGTTGGAAAGGAAAAATATAGAAGGAAAAAAAAGAGGAGAACGCAAACACTGATCCACTAATAGCTCCTTTCATCCTCAGCCCATTTTTCAGATGAGAACACTAAGACCTGGAGAACTTTAGTGTCCAGTCCAAGGTTTGAAGGGAGGGATTAAAATCCAGTCTATGTGACAAACAATGTTTACTACGTCATGCATCCTTTCTGTAAAGAACTGACTTGTTCTCTACTTCCAGCAGAAATGGGTTAATTCTAGAAAAATATTTTTACCCCTTCAGTCTACAAAGACCTCAAAGGCACAGATTTTTCTCTATAGAGATCATTTATTAGAAGTTCATTGATGACATCTCCTAAACCGGTCTGGATCTCTCAACAACCTCTAGGACACTTCCTCATTTCCTCCAGAAAGTCAATATTTCAAAAACATGACAACAACTTTCTTGGCTCCAAAATATTTTGCATAGGCCCACTCCAGAGTTCCTCAGGAGACAAAGAAATGTAGTTGCAATTCAAATGATCTGGATTCTGACCTCTTCAGTATTCCTAAAATTTCCCCATTGAAATACCCTTCTACTAGGTAGAAGTGTATTTAGTGGCCGAAGCCACTAAATGTGCATTCCAAGGAGCCTAGAGGCACTGATCTAAGCTCGATAGATATTGGTTTGAAATCTCAGGTTAACTTAAAAATCCATCAGAATTTTGCATTTATGCTTGTTTGAGTGTTTTTTTTAATTATGTTTTAATATGGACCTGTCATATTTTTAATTCAATTGAAAATTCAGGGGGATATGCTGTTTGTTTTCTATGACTCTGCATACTGTTTAGTACACGCCTACATCACCTAAGTTTGAGAATCACGACTGGTGGTAGAATGGTGTATGCTTAAGAGATTGGACAGATCCAGATCACTCTCCCCCTCAACCTCGGTCCTTTAAGACAACCAGCTCAGCACCCAGTCTAAGAATCCTCCACATGGAGACCCCGAGCCAGTGACACCAAAAGACACACTGAGAGATACAAAGAGATACTAACTGGGCATCAAAGAGAAACCTGTACCCCTTGGCTCTTTCTGCCGAAGACACAGAAACTGAGACTTTGATGGTCCAGATCTTTATTTCTGAAAAGTGCCTCTGATACAGGTTTTCTTTTAAAACCAAATCTTGTGTTGCGTTAGCAAGTACTCATATGAACAGACTCGCACACCACACAGATGGGCAAACTTGAATCTTATAGGCCTCCATTTTCTTGTAGAGGGGAAGAAACAAGCATGAAATTTTAATTTTCTTTTATGGGTTGCTCCCAAGCTGTCTGAATTACACTTACATACAGGTCCAACAAAGACAACATCTGTACCTCTTGTGATATCGATCACGGTCATCTCTCGAGACTACTTTATCCAGGTACATAGAATATGAATGCTTATGACTTTAAAATATTTAAATGATCTTTGCACTTTATATTGCTTTCGGGGAGCTTAATTGTATCATTTCCAAGTATGATGGCATCTGTATTAGATTAATGGTACTGGCTGCAAGCTAAAGTCCTCGGTATGCTCTCTGCTAAAATTTAGAGGCTGCTTGGAATTGAGGACTTTTCAAACCTTACTTTAAAAAGCAGATGGCAAATTTGCAAAGAGGGATTCTCCTAGTCATTACAATTTACACATCACCTAGTAGCATGCTTCAAATGGTTATTGCTAACGTTTATCATTTATGGTTTGATTTCTAACATACTGCATAAATGATCACTTCAGGCAAAGATCAGAAGAAAACTTTGTAACAAAGCAAAGCTCAAAGCCAAAACCCTAGGGCTGAAGTCATAGTAGAAAGCAGAAAGTTGTGTATATGTATGAGAACATCTTGCTCTCTTAAGGCCAAAAAACAAGTAAACACAGAGACAAATATAAACTAATGTGTTTCACCACCTCGCCAGTGAAGCTAGCAGCCTCACTGGGAACTTCTTAGAAATGGAGACTCTCAAGCCTCAGCACACACCCCCTGAATAAGAGTCTGTATTTTAACAAGATTCATATGCACATTGTAAAGTCTGAGAAGCTCCTTTAGAATATCACTGGAAAGATCTAGAAGAACATAGTCACGGTAAACGAATGAGGGAGGGCACCTGCGTGGCTGAGAACAAAAAAGGAAAGGAGACTGATTTTCATCATATTCTCTTTTTAGTGTTTGAATTTTGTAGCATATGCATGAATACCTATTCGGAAACATATTAAAATGTATTTAACCATGCATTTGAATGGCTTAATAAAAATAACTTGATTAAAGACAAATAGTAATCTTGATGAAGTAGAAAGAATCTAGATCAACAAATTTTAAAATTTCCAATAAACAAAGATAAAAGCTCATTAAGACGAATAAATTCAAAGCAAGTTTAGTATACTCTTTATCATAATTTGGTATTAGCAAAATCACCAGTAAGTTTTGCAAATTCCATTTTTCAGCTGTGTGAACTTCAGTGGTGAGTGGTGCTATTTCTTTTCAGGTGCACTGTCTCTTAGAATTCAGTAAATGAGTTTCATTTAGAAAAAGAATGATTTTTAATTAAGACAGGAGGGCAGGATTCATCAAAAGTAAAATGAATGAGGGAGAAACCAGAAAATCTCAAAGGCAATAATAACAAAACGTGTTTGGTATTTTATCCACAATTGATTCTCTACGAATACATTTGAAATAATACTAAAATATGCCCCAGTTCTCTGGGGTTCTTGTCTAATAGAATTAGTCGTTTAGACAAATGGTCTTTCACATAATCTGTTTACTTTCTTAAAAATTAGATTATCTATACTCTGTCACTGGAATGTACACTCTAAGTGACAGTGGTTTGTTTTGTTCATTAATTTAGTCACAACCTCTGGAATGGTGCCTGGCACATAGTAGGTGCTCAATAAGTATTTGTTAAGCAAATGAGTGAAATAAACTTGGAACCTATTAGTTTTTATTAAAGCACATCAAATGAGGGCAATTGTTTGTAGACAAATCTATTGTTTTATTATTTAGCAGGAATCATTTATAACCAGCAACTTTAAAAATAAAGTCAGAACTGTCCTGAACAGTCCATCTCATGCCCATAGTTTTCATCCTGACCTGCTAGTTTTAGTAAAGTCTTCAGTAAGCAGAAATAGAAAATTTTATTTTCTATTAGGAAACCAATTAAGAAAAAAAAAAAAAAGAAACAAACAAACGAAGTTAAATAATGCCAAACAAAGGCCTTTCTCCAAAATATAAAATGAAATTATGAGGCACTTTCACTCAGTAAAGAAAACTACTGTGTGTACACGAATTCAGCATTTGGGAATCCTTAGGGACTCTTCAGGGCTACTTCGTAGTTTTCTAATCCAGGATACTGTCTTTTAGCCACTACCCTTGTGAAGGTAGGCTAACCTGTTTCCAACAGTGCCTAGAGAAAAGAAATAGGCATGATGTAAATATCCCTGCCTCATAATGTCTATTAAATAATAATGGCTATTATTCCTACATTTTCATATTCATGATTCCTGTCCCTCCCCACCTCTCCTCCCTCAAATCAAATATGAACCGTAAGTGAGCTGCCTGGGAAGGTCAAGCTTTTTTCCAGCTTTTGCAAACAGAGGAGGAGAAAGCACAGTGTTCACTATACTTTCTCCCTTTTCAAATATATATGACTGGATGATACAAAAATCCCAGCTCTCCCAGTCCAGAGGAGGGGTCAGGGAGAGAGGAAGTTAGGCAGAAACTGACAGGGAGGGCTTAACAAGCCTTAGCAATCGGGGAACCTGGATTTTCTGGCACAAGTCTCATTTTATTCTCTTAAATAAACAAATTACCAAATAGGTAGCTAATTGTGGTTTCAATTTTACACCCTTGTAAAACTTTTCTTAGGAGTTTATTTAAAGACAAAATAAGATCACGTGACAATATTTTTGTTCAGAAAGACATAGCTATTTCTTTGGGCATCTTACTGGACCTATTGAAAGACAGATTAAATGGAACGCAGCAAATGAAACCAGCCACATTCTGTGCCTATTCAGATTCCCCAAATATTTCATTTAACTTGTCCCTTGATCATCCTCCAGCACAACCTAGAGTTTGCTTGCAATGACACTTAATTCGAAGAATATTTCCTTTTAATTTCAAACAAACTAGAACAGGCTCTTTACTGCACATACGTGAAGATTTGAAAAAAGGGGATTCATTCAGCCATATTTTAGTCATTTTATTATTTTTCTTTTACACTTCAAGGGCTTTCCAATTTAATTTTTTTTTTTTTTTTTTTTTTTTGCGGTACACGGGCCTCTCACTGCTGTGGCCTCTCCTGTCGCGGAGCACAGGCTCCAGACGCGCAGGCTCAGCAGCCATGGCTCACGGGCCCAGCCGCTCCGCGGCATGTGGGATCTTCCCGAACCGGGGCACGAACCCGTGTCCCCTGTAACGGCAGGCGGACTCTCAACCACTGCGCCACCAGGGAAGCCCCACCAATTTGAATTTTTGAAGACAACAGATACAAATTAGTGTGCCCAGTGCCCCAGAGTGGGCTGACTTTCCTCTCTCCCTTCAAACTTTGTTTATATTCTATGGAAGCTAATGCAATGCAAATGTTTCTCATCATTTGGTAGCTTTTTCCAGAACCTCATCTAGCCACTGCATAGTCTTCTCTGCTTCCCAGTACTCAACGTTAAACAAGAAAGATGAGGGGCTCTACAAGAGAGAATTAATTTAGGTAGCAGGAAACACAAGAGTAAAAGAATTTGATAGTTACAGTTATTCCACAGCTGTAATATTAGCATTTTTATTCTAGTGTCTTTATAATGATGCAGAGAGAGTACAAAACTTGAATTAAGGTGATAGCTGCAGGTCTCTGGGAATTTGTGGGCGAGGTGGAGGCAAGATGAAGATGACAATAATGTAGAAGCAAACCAACACAGGTCAATGCTGACTCGGCGTTAGTAAACCAAGATAACTAGGAAAGAGGCGGCTAAATAAATTAGACAGAAATAAGGCAGACAGTAGGTGCTGTTTATTAAACAGGTATGATATGCCAGGCTCTCAGGTCTGCATTTTGCATTTCTGGTCCTCACAAAAGCATCTTATGCTTTTATTACAGATGAAGTGGGTTTGGCTCATAAAGGTTGAGTAACGTGACAATGCAAGTTAAAATATCCTCAGAGCTACAATACTCCTGATCTCGGTGGATGACAACAAGAAGTGAAGGAGAGCTAGAATCTGCATAGGGACATCACCAAGTCCACTGTTTCCTAAAGTGCAGCCCTGGTCCACCTCGCCTATTGGGATCTCCTAGGATGCTTATTAAGGTTGCAATTTCTCAGGCCTCACTTCAGATCTATTAAATTAGAATCTCCAAGGGATGGGAGCCCTGGATCTTCATTTTAAACAACACCACTAGATGATATATATTTCCAAAACAATTGAGACCATCTGCCCTAATGGAAGGTTCACATCATATACATCAGCCTCATCTTGGGAAGGGGATATCCACTTTGTAGGTGAGTATATATTTAATATATAAGGTTTTGGAGAATTCTGTTCTAAATAATAACCCCTTTGATTTTATGATTTTTCTATCATTCCTAAAGACACTTTTAATAATTAGCTCAGTTAATAGTACTACAGGAGCTCAAAGTTTGGGGATGATTATAAAGGTCCATATATAACCTAATGCCCAATCTATAATCCCATAGGCCCTCTCTGCAATATTCTGTCTTGTGGTGGCACAAGTACCTACTGATGGGGACCTCACTCTTTCACAAACCAGTGACACCAGTGCTGTGACGGTGAAGGGTGCTAACCTTCCCCACATATGGATTTAACCCCTGCTTTGGTCTTATTACCTAGAATAATTTTTGCAAAGAAAAACATCATTCTCCTGTTTTAAATTTTTTAAAGGCTTTCCATGGCAATTGGAATGAGCCTCAAACATCTCTATTATGGCCCATAATACATTATCTAGGACTTCACTTACTCCTTACCTGCTATCTAACATTTGAGAATGTCCTTCCCAGCTCTCTCCCAAGGCTTGTGCCCATGCAGTTTCTTCCCGCTGTGTTTCATCTTTCAGGTCTCAGACCAAATGTCCACTTTTCAGAGAGTCATTCCCTGACTATGTCATCTAAATAAGTCACCCCACATTATTTTCTATCATTATAGTCTGCTTTTTCTCTTAAGACTGAGTATTACAATTTTTAATGATGTTTCAACATGTTTATTTATTTATGATTTCTTAGCCATTCAAACCCAAGCCCACTATATACAAAACTACAAATAGATGCTAAACTCTATAAGGAATGGTCTATCCTTGGATATTCCATCATCAAGCACTTATGTGGGTGTGTATTTTTTTTTAATTAAATCTTATCTCTATCAAACACACACACACACACACACACACACACACACACACACACACACACACACATTTTCCTGAGTGAATGCTATGGGTACATCTGAGTTATGTTGACCAGACACCATGGCAGCCACCTAACCTGCAACAAGAAAACTGCCTTTACATGAAAAAACTCATTTCTGTTGATGATTAGATTTTACGTTGAACACCTTTCAGACCTAAGTCATGAGGAGGTATAAATATGAAATAAAACATATCTGTGGGGCTTCCCTGGTGGTGCAGTGGTTGAGAGTCCGCCTGCCGATGCAGGGGACACGGGTTCGTGCCCCGGTCCGGGAAGATCCCACATGCCGTGGAGCAGCTAAGCCCATGTGCCACAACTACTGAGCCCGAGTGCCACAACTACTGAAGCCTGCACGCCTAGAGCCCGTGCTCCACAACAAGAGAAGCCACTGCAATGAGAAGCCCCTGCACCGCAACGAAGAGTAACCCCCACTCGCCGCAACTAGAGAAAAGCTCGTGTGCAGCAATGAAGACCCAACACAGCCAAAAATAAAAATAAATAAAATAAATAAATTTATTTAAAAAATAAATATGATTTTCAGGATGGATTTTTAAATAAATCAACATAAGCATGTTCTGAGTCAGAAGACATTGGGCAAGATGTGGGCTGTGACACTGCACGCTCTGTAGTTAAAAGAATGACCATAAGGTTCTTAGCAGGGCTTCCCCATCCTTTTCCCTGCTTTGCGAAAGTACAGATATGTGGGGTGGGAAGTAAGAGAAGGTTTTAGATAAATCAATGAGTCTTTCAGGCAAGTCTAATTACTTTGTGTTCAAATGAACTTATTTTCACTAGAAGTGCATGCTTTCATTATCAAACTAATGTAGCCATATTACAAAGCCTTAGGAAACCAGAGAAAAAATAAACATGTTCCCCATGATTCTACCTTTCTCAGCTACTGGTCATAATTTTAAACTAGTTTCTTAAACTTTTTAACTAGTCATAAGTAATCATATAATTGTGAAACTGATTTTTTTTTTCACTTGTTATTACCTGGCCAGGTTAATAAGATCTGTTCAGTTAGATATTTGGATAAGTCAGCTTGCAGGTATTCAGGAAGATATTTTAATTTTCATTAAAAGAGAGATATGAGAAAAGAAATGCTCTCATCATCCGAGCCACTGTGCCCTTTTACCTTCTCTTCCCACTCATTCCTGTCTTGGAATTTAATTGTGGTGTCTAGAGCTGTGGCAGTCATTCTGTGACCTTGAGGTGGCATGCCTGAGTGTGGCAGAACTAAAGGGTGGAAAAAGCTTAAATTTTTTATGACATCTTTAAATAACAGAATTAATGCCAGTATTTACCTCTATATTCCCTTCTCCCTTTCCTTCTCCCCACAGGTAACCACTAGTTTATTCTCTATATCTGTGAGTCTACTTCTTTTTTGTTATATTCACTAGTTTGTTGTATTCTTCAGATTCCATACACAGGTGATGTTATACTTTCTCTGACTTATTTCACTTAGCGTAATACCCTCCAAGTACATCCATGTTGCTGCAAATGGCAAGATTTCATTTTTTTTATGGCTGAGTAGTATTGCATTGTATAAAGTGACCACATCTTCTTTATACATTCATCTGTTGATGGACACTTAGGTTACTTCCATATGTTTGCAATTGTAAATAATGCTGTGAATATTGGGGTGCGTGTATCTATTCAAATTAATGTTTTTGTTTTTTGGGGGGTGTATACCCACGAGTGGAATTGCTGGGTCGAATGGTATCTCATTGTGGTTTTGATTTGCATTTCCCTAATGATTAGTGATATTGAGCATCTTTTCATGTGCCTGTTGGTCATCTGCTTTTCTTCTTTTGAAAAACGTCTATTCAGTACTGATGCCCATTTTTAAATCAGGTTATTTGTTTTTTGAAGTTGAGTTGTTTGAACTGTTTCTATATTTTGGATATTAATCCCTTATCGGTCATATCATCTGCAAATATTTTCTCCCATTCAATATGCTGCCCTTTTGTTTTCTTGATGGTTTCCTTTGATGTGCAAAATGTCTTTGAGTTTAATTAGGTCCCTTTTGTTTATTTTTGCTTTTATTTCCTTTGCTTTAGGAGACAGATCCAAAAAAACATTGCTGCGATTTATGTAAGAGTGTTCTGCCTATGTTTTCCTCTAGGAGTTTTATAGTTTCTGGTCTTACATTTAGGCCTTTAATCTATTTTGAGTTTATTTTTGTGTACAGTGTTAGAGAATGTTCTAATTTCATTCTTTTACATGTGGCTGTCTAGTTTTCCCAGCACCACTTATTGAAGAGACTGTCTTTTCTCCATTGTGTATTCTTGCCTCCTTTGTTGTAGGTGGATTAACTGACCACAAGTGCATGGGATTATTTCTGGGCTCTCTATTCTGTTCCACTGATCCATGCATCTGCTTTTGTGCAAGTATCATACCGTTTTGATTACTGTGGCTTTCTAGTATAGTCTGGAGTCAGGGAGTGTGATTACTCCAGCTCTGTTCTTCTTTCTAAATTTTGTTTTGTCTATTCAGGGTCTTTTGTGTTTCCATACAAATTTTAATATTATTTGTTCTAGTTCTGTGAAAAATGCCCTTGGTATTTTGGTAGTTTGCTTTGGCTCTTTGGGGTCTTATGTGGTTCCATATAAATTTTAAGATTAATTTTCTTATTTCTGTAAAAAATACTATTGGAATTTTTATATGGATGGCATTAAATTTGTCTTTCACCTCCAGGTTAAATTTATACATAGGTATTTTATTCTTTTTGATGCAACTGAAAATGGGATTGTTTTCTTAACTTCTCTTTCTGATAGTTTGTTATTAGTGTATAGAAACTCAAAATATTTGTGAATTAAATTTGTATCCTGCAACTTTACTGAATTCATTTATTCTAACAGTTTTTTTGATGGAGTGTTTAGGGCTTTCTATATATAATATCATGTCATCCACAAATAGTGACACTTTCACTTCTTCTTTTCCAATTTGGATGCCTTTTATTTCTTTTTCTTGCCTAATTGCCCTGATGAGGACTTCCAATATTATGTTGAGTAAAAGTGTCCAGAGTGGGCATCCTTGTCTTGTTCTTGATCTTAGAGGAAAAGCTTTTAGCCATTCACTATTGAGCGTAATGTTAGTTGAGGGTTTGTCATATATGGCCTTTATTATGTTGAGGTATGTTCCCTCTATACCCACTTCGTTGAGAGTTTTTATCATAAATTGTTGTTGGATTTTGCCAAATGCTTTTTTTGCACTTATTGATATCATGATTTTTATTCTTCATTTTGTTAATGTAGTGTACCACATTGACTGATTTGAGGATGTTGAGCCATCCTCGCATCCCTGAAATAATATCCACTTGATGATGATGTATGATAATTTTAATGTATTGTTGAATTTGGTTTGCTAATATTTTGTTGAGGACTGCTATACGTAAATTCATCAAGAATACTGGCCTGTAATTTCCTCTGCTTGTGGCATCCTTCTCTGGTTTTGGTATCAAGGTGATGATGGCCTTATAAAATAAGTTTAGAGGAGTTCCCTCCTCTTCTGATTTTTGAAAGACTTTGAGAAGGACTGGTATTATTCTTCTTTGAATGTTTGGTAGAATTCATCAGTGAAGGCTTCTCGTCCTTGATTTTGTTTTTTTTGAGACGTTTTTGATTACTGATTAAATCTGCTTACTAGTCACCATTCTGTTGAGACCTTCTATTTCATAATGATTCAGTCTTGGTAGACTGTATGTTTCTAGGAATTTAACAGTTTCTTCTAGCTTGTCCAATTTGTTGGCATATAATTGTTTATAGCAGTCTCTTATGCGTCTTTGTACTTCTGTGGTATCAGATGTAACATCTCCTCTTTCATTTCTGATATTGTTTATTTAAGCCCTCTCTCTCTCTCTCTCTTTTTGGTAAGTCTAGCTAAAGACACCAATTTAGTTTGCCTTTTCAAATATCCAACTCTTAGTTTTAATAATCTTCTCTATTATCTTTTTAGTCTCTATTTCTTTTATTTGTGCTCTGATATTTGTTATTTCCTTTGTTTTTAAGTCTATTTTGTCTAAGTATAGTTACCCCAGCTTTCTTTTGACTTCCATTTGTGTGAAACATCTTTTTCATCCCTTCACCTTCAGTCTGTGTGTGTCCTTATATCTAAAGTGAGTCTCTTGTAGACAACATGTAGATTTTTTTTTTTTAATTCATTCAGGCACTCTATGTCTTTTGATTGGAGAATTTAGTCCAGCAAAAGCCTATATGAAGACCTTTTATCAGGTAAGAAAAAGTCCAATTTTTTCAAACCACTGATATTTGCATTTTCTGGTATTTGAAGCTAAAAGTATTCCTAACTGAAACATACATTATCATGAATATTTCCCCATTTATTCCTGTTTTTATAACCATAATTTGAATGGAGATATAATAATCATTGTATCAAAAGTAACTTATCTAACCCTCCATTCTGAGAGTTATATGTGTTTGGGGGGGGAACTTTCTAGGTCTGCTCCTTAAAAAAGTTTTTGCTGTTAGTAAAAATTAAAGTTAGTATTTTGGAATGCATCTTCTGGAATGAAAAAAAGACTATGACACCCTTGTCTCATCTACTGCTTAGACACTTATTGATACAAAATGACCTTAAATACTTGTACCAAATTCTATAATTTCCAACAAAAGTCCATTGAGGGAAAAACCTAAGATGTTTATCTCATGATATAAATGTATGCTATGAACTAGCATCATCCTAAACACTATTTTTTCCTCTGTTTTTATATTAACTACAATTTTAGAGAGAGGGAGGTTAGGTAATTGGTTTCTCTGCCCTTATAAAGGCTCTTCTTCCTCTGTGTTATTCATCCACAGTGGGAAAGCAAGACACATTTGCTCAGCATGTGGTTATATAATCACGAAAAGAGAGTTTTTATTCTATACAAATAAGAAATTCTCAGAAAGGGGTGCAAGTGTCTGCAAAAACAAAGACTTGGATAATCTCTACTTCCTGTTTTTTTCCTTCCTTTTTCAGTTTGTTTTATGATTTTCCAGTCATTATTTTCTCAGTCTAGAGATGAGAAAATTATACCATTTCATACATTCGCAGCATTACCACAGAGATGAGAGACCAATCTTGTTCTAGGTTTGTCCAGGAAGCAGAAGCAAGGTCCATGGACAGACATTATAAGAAAAAAGATTTCATCTCTGCATGAATATGATTGTATCTAATAGCTAAGGCGGCCCAAAAGATCACAGGCTACCTCAAATACAGTGAGTTTCCTATTACCAAGACTACTCATACTGAGATGATTGACTGACACAAATACTATAGAAAGGGGACCACAGTGAGCAGCAAAAGCTTGGCCTAGACAACTTCTAAGACCAATAACAAAAATCTAAGAAATAATCTTGCCATGCTTTGTTGAAGGGTTTCCTCCAACCAAGCCCTGAATTCTGGAGATCTTAACTTTTAAATATAGAAATAAAGTATTCAAACACAAGTGCTAAATTTCTCATCATAAAATTTTATAATATATATGTATATATAAATTATTATAAATACATGTATGTACTTATCGCTTAACCAACGGTCTCAAAATGGACTCTTTAATCACATTTTTCCTAAGGAAAAGAGATATTATTTGGATTTAAATAGTTTTGAAACAAAAGATACACACACACACACACACACACACACACACACACACACACAGGCCCTGGATGTACATTACATCTTGATCCTGTTCTGGGTTCCACACTGGTCCATGAACTTTGATCTATCAGAGCTGATGTACTCATTGCACAGATTTCTCAGTGTTGCTGTTTGCATTTCCACTCAGCTCAGTCTGTAAAGGATCAGTCTGTACAGGATCTTCATTGCCTGTATTTATATGACCCTAATTATTTACTGATATCTGCTTCTGCATAAATTCATGTAAATCATTGAAATCAAGAAATGCACTGCTATATAATAAATGGGTCTGCTATGGCTGCCCTCTAATATTTGAGTGTGGGTTCTTGTGCTGATGTCAAGGGCAGGGTTTTATAGCCCATCATGACTTTCAGAGAGAAGAATCAGGGTTGTCACATGCAATTCAAACTTGTCCTGAACAAGTTTGTCTGACTGAGGGCTGTGTGGGGACTTAAATCCTGCTTGCCCTCAGCTCACCAAGCCATGAGCCCTGGTACTGGGTCATGTCCACTGGACTTATGACCTCCCATCAAATGGGATTTCCAGAAGATTTACAAATAATAATTATAGACACAAATGAAAAAAGCCTATACAGCTCTTTGTTTCATTAACATGCATTATTCAACTTGACCATGAAAGATGAATCTATAGCCTATAATCTCATACCATTCTATAGTACAGATAAAAATAATGAAATATAAATAAGTGACTTCCAAAGGAATTACAGTTAGTCAAAGGAGAATAATAAAGTCAAGTTCAACTGGCTTTTAATCCAACTTATTTTTTAATCAATTGTAATAAAATATCGTTAGCATGATATATGTATAGCATAAAGGATATTGAGGTTTATTATATTACAAAAAAATATGAATAATTTCTATATTTCAAACTTACTCCTTTATATTTTTTTCTTGTCTTGTCTTAGATATCTCTGTTTAGTCATGTTCTATGTGAACACCTATTAATAGAGATCATGCCATTATAAGCCTACAGTTTGGGTGAATAATTTTATGAATTGCCTCATCTCAACGTTATACCATATCTTCGTTTGTTGGATTCTGAGAAATGGGCCTATACAATGGTTAGAGTGTTAACAGTGTGATATTGCGATTTACAATAACAAATATATATTTGGTCTTCCTGGAACAGAGCTCCTAAAACTCTTGTAATTTCCGAATCAATAAGAGCAATGGGGTAATCTTTTGCTAAAATATTTGTTCTCAAATAGCTCCAAAGTGAAAGTGATAAAGGTGAGAGGAGTGCCTTGTTATTCATAACAAGCCCCTTTCAACCTCACCTGAGTTTGTTAATGAGGTGACTTTCAGAAAGCCCCTAAGGATGGGGGCTGGTTGCTGGTGGAGCCAACCATGTGATTAGAGGGTTGGGACTTTCAGCCCCTACCCCACCTCCAGGGAGGGGAGAGGAGCTGGAGGTTGAACCAATCCCCCATTGCGAATGATTTAATCAATCGTGCCTACATTATGATGCCTCCATAAAAACCTCAAAGGACTGGATTGGAAGTGATTTGGGGTTGGTGACCTGTAGAGGTGCTGGGAGAGTGGCACACCAGGCGGGCATGGAGGCTCTGTGCCCCCTGCGTCTCCTTTATAAGGCTGTTCCTGAGTTATATCTTTTACACTAAATGGATAATCTAGGATGTCAAATATTTTCCTGAGCTATATGACCTGCTCTAGCAAATTAATTGAGCCCAAGGAGGAAGTTGTTAAGAATCTCTGATTTATGGCAAGTGAGTCAGAAGAGGAGGTGACAACGAGGACTTGGGATTAGCATCTGAAGCAGGGAAGCAGGGGCAGTCTTGTGGCCTAAGCCCCCAACCTCTGGGATCTGATGTTAAATCGTAGGACACCCAGCTGGTGTGGCTGATTTGCTTGATGTGTAGAAAAACCCACACATTTGGTATCACAGTGAAGTGTAGTAGGAAAGTAAAGGAGAAATCTCAGGAGTGTTTTTTTCTAAATCACTAGAAGAATTACAGATTAGTTTTCTCCAGTCTTAGCTTTTCTGTCTCTCTTACGTACCAGATTTTAACCAGCTCGCTCTTACCCCACCTTCAACAGATGCAAACATGCACCACACATAACAGTGTTTTCCTGTTCTCCTGCCTCCCCGGCAAAAGGCTTTAGAAATGCACCATAAAAATATTAACAGGATGGAGAGGGAGTGAGTAAAAGGGTGACAGAAGAAAAGAGTAGATAGTATGTGATTTAACAAGTATGTCTATCCACACCTTTCTTGCTGTTGTTAGCCAAAGAGTTGCACAGACCTAACCTCACCCAAAGTAAGACTTCTCGAATGATTCAGAGAGAGAGACCAACTATTTCTATGAAGCCCCTACAGCCTCAGTATTCCACACGGGAGAGCTATGGAAATACCTCTGGAGAATCTATGGAGCCATTATTATACTATTAACAGATTCTCATGTTTTTATACCGGGAAGTGTGGGACTGTGTTACAACAGACTTACATAGATGATCGTGGTTATATGGTTTTTATTATTAAATATTCAAATGTAAAAATTAAAGAGAGTAATGTGAACAATACCTAGGTACATATCGTCCAGAATTAATGAATATTTAAATCTTTCCAGATTCATTTTTCATTTTACAATATTAGAGATGCAGTTGACTTGCCTTCCTCAATGTTAGTCCCTCTCATCTTTCCCCAGAAACACACATAATTCTGGAGTGGAAATGTATCCAACTCATCTTTGTTTTTACATTTCCATCATGCTTTTTGTGTGTATATTTAAACAGCATACAGAAAAGTTTTATGTGTTTCTAAAATTTACAAAAAACTGTATCATTCCTGATGGATCATCTTGAAGTCTGTTCCCCCCCTCCCAGTGAATTTTGTTTTTGAGACCTGTTCACATTGATAAATGTATATCTTATTTGTTTCATTTTAACTACTCTACTGTAGGCATATATCACAGTTTATCTATTCCTCTAAGGACGGATATTTAACTAATTTTCTTCCTTCCTCCCTCCCTCCCTCCTTCCCTTCCTTCCTTCCTTCTTCCCTCCCTTCCTTTCTTTTCTTACAGTAAACAAAGAAGCAAAGCACATAAGCATGAGTGCCAGAGTTTCTAAAAGTTCAGTTATCTTACATATATGTTTCAGAACTATAATTCAACATCTACATACACTACAAACTGATCACCACCACAAGTCTAGTTACCAGCCCTCACCATAGAGTTGACCCCCTTCACCCATTTTTCTCAATCCCCTTATCTTCTGGTAACCACTAGTTTGATCTCTGTATTTCTATTTGTTTAGTTTTACTTCATTTGATTGTTTCTTTTGTTTTTTTGAAGTCCACATAGGAGTGAAATCATACAGTGTTTGTCTTTCTCCATATTATTTATTTCACATAGCATCATATCTTCAAAGTCCATCCATGTTGTCACAAATGGCAAGATTTCATTCTTTTTATGGCTGAATAGTGTTCCAGTGTGTATATATACCTCATCTTCTTTATCCATTCATCCATTGATGGGCCCTTAGGCTGTTTCCATATCTTGGCTGTTGTAAATAACACTACAATGAACATAAGAGTGCATACATATTTGCAAATTAGTGTTTTCATGTACTTCAGATAAATACCCAGAAGTGAAATATCTGGGTCATATGGTAGTTCTATTCTTAATTTTTTGAGGATACCCCATATTGTTTTCCATAGTTGCAGCACCAAAATACAGCCTCACAAACAGTGTATGAGAGTTCCCTTTTCCCCACATCCAACATTTGTTATTACATGTTTTTTCAATAGCAGTCACTCTAAAATGTGTGAGGTGATATCTCACTATGGTTTTGATTTGCATTTCCCTAATAATTAGTGACACTGAAAATTTTTTCATGTATGTTGGCCATCTGTCTGTCTTCTTTGCAAAAATACCTATTCAGATTCTCTGCCCATTTGGGTTGTGTTTTTGTTGTTGAGTTGTGTCAGGTTTGTTTTTTTTTAAATATATTTTGGATATTAGACCCTTATCAGAATATTATTTGCAACTATCTCCTTCCATTCAGTAGGTTGCCTTTTCTTTTTGTTGATGGTTTCCTTCACTGTGCAAGTGCTTTTTATTTTGATGTAATTCCATTTGTTTACTTTTGCTTTTGTTTCCCTTGCCTTTGGAGTCATATCCATGAAAACATCAGTAAAACTGATGTCAAAGAGGTTACCATTTATGTTTTCTTCTAGGAATTTTATGGTTTCAGGTCTTACATTGAAGGCTTTAATCCATTTTGAATTAATTTTGTTGTATGGCTTAATATAGTGTTCTAGTTTCATTCTTTTGCACATAGCTGTCCAGTTTTCCCAACACCATTTATTAAGAGACAATCCTTTCTCCACTCTTTGTTCTTTATTCCTTTGCCAAAAACTTAATTGTCCAAATATGTGTGGGTTTATTTCTGGACTCTCTATTCTATCTCATTGATCTGTGTGTCTGTTTTTGTGTCAGTTACCACACAGTTTTGATTATTATAGCTTTGTAGTATAGTTTGAAATCAGGAGTGTGATACCTCTAGCTTTGTTCTTCTTTCTCAAGATTTTTGGCTACTTGAGATCTTTGTAGGTCCATACAAATTTTAGAATTACTTGTTCTATTTCTGTGAAATACACTGTTGGAATTTTGATAGGAAATGCATTGACTCTGCAGATTGCTTCGGGTAGTATGAAAAATAAAATGAGTAAAAATATGAATGAATAAAAATATGAATTCTTCCAATCCATGAACATGGAATATCTTTCCACTTATTTGTATCTTCTTAAATTTCTTTAATCAGCATCTTATAGTTTTCAGTATAGAGGTCTTTTACTACCTTGGTTAAATTTATTCCTAGGTGTTTTAGTCTTTTTGATGCCATTGTAAATGAGATCGTTTTCCTAATTTCTCTTTCTGATGGTTATTAGTATATAGAAACACCACAGATTTCTATAAATTTGTATCCAATGACCTTACTGAATTTGTTTATTAGTTCTAACAGGTTTTTGGTGGAGTCTTGAGGATTTTCTATATAAGTGTCATGTCATCTGCAAATAGTGATAGTTTTACTTCTTTTCCAAGTTGGATTCCTTTTATTTTTTCTTGCCTTTATTTTTACTTGCCTAATAGCTGTGGCTAGGACTTCAAAGCTATGTTGAATAAAAGTGGCTAGAGTGAGTATCCTTGTCTTGTTCTTGATCATAGAGGAACAGCTTTCACCTTTTCATTGTTGGTGTAGTGTTAGCTGTAGGTTTGTCATATATGGCCTTTATTATGTTGAGGTAAATTCCCTCAATACCAACTTTGTTGAACGTTTTTATTAAAAATGGATGTTAAATTTGTTAAATGCTTTTTCTGTATCAACTGAGGTGATATGATTTTTATCCTTTGCTTTATAAATGTGGTGTATCATATTGACAGATTATCACATATTGAAACATCCTTGCATCTCTGGAATAAAACCCACCTGATCTTGGTGTATGAGTCTTTTAATGTATTGTTTGCTAATATTTTGTTTAAGATTTTGCATCTAAATCATCAAGATTATTGTCACATAATTTTTTTTTTTTGAAGTGTCCTTGTCTGTTTTCTGATTCAGGGCTTCATAAAATATGTTTGGAAGATTTGCCTTCTCTTCAATTTTTTTCAAAAAATTGAGAAGAATAGGTATTAAATCTTCTTTGAATGATTTGTAGAATTCTCCAGTGAAGTCCTCTGGTAATGGACTTCTGCTCTTTGGGAAACTTTTGATTAATGATTCAATCTCCTTACTAGTAATTGGTCTATTTGGTTTTTCTATTTCTTCATGATCCAGTCTTGGATGATTGTATGTTTCTAGGAATTATCCTTTTCTTCTAAGTTGTTCAATTTGGGGGTTGATAATTGTTCATAATAATCTCATAATCCTTTGTATTTTTGTGGTATCAGTTGTAACATCTTTTTTACTTCTATGTCCTCTCTTCTTGTTTCTTGGTTAGTCTATCTAAAGGTTTGTCAATTTTGTTTATTTTTTCAAAGATCCAGCTCTTAGTTTCATTGACCTTTTCTACTGTTTGTTTTTTTTTGTCTCTATTTCATTTATTTCCACTCTGATCCTTATTATTTCCTTTCTTATAATATTGTGCTTTGGTTGTTTGTCTTTTTCTAGTCCCTGAAGGTGTAAAGTTAGGTTGTTTATTTAGGATTTCTCTTGTTTCTTAAGGTTGGCCTGTATTGGTCTGAATTTCTCTGAGATCCACTTTTACTGCTATGGATTACAAAAATCCCATAGATATTTGATACATCATATTTCTGTTGTCATTTGTCTGTAGGTATTCTTTTTTTTTTGATATCTCTTTTGATTTCTTAGATGACCCATTGGTTGTTCAGTTGTTTAATCTCCATATTTTTTTCTTGTGATTGATTTCTAGTTTCATTCAATTGTGGTCAGAGAAGGTGTCTGATATAACTTCAATCTTCTTGAATTTATTGAGACTTGTTTTGTGACCTAACATGTGATCAATCCTGGAGAATGTTCCATGTGCACTGGAGCAGAATATGTATTCTTCTGCTTTTGGATGGAATGTTCAATACATATCTATTAAGATCATCTGGTCTAACATCATTTGAAGACAATGTTTCCTTATTGATTTTCTGTCTGGATGATCTATCCATTGATGTAAGTGGGTTGTTAAAATCCCCTACTACTATTGTATTGCTTTCAGTTTCTCCATTAAGCCTGTTAATTTGGCCATGTATGTCTTACTGCTCCTTAGTTGGGTGCATATACATTTATAATTGTTATATCTTTTGGCTAATTTGACCCCTTTATCACTATGTAATGACCCTCTTTTTCTTTCAGTGCAGTCTTTGTTTTAAGGTCTATATTGTCTGCTGTGAGTATAGCTACTCTAGCTTTCTTTTCATTTCTTTTTGCATGGAATATCTTTTCCCATCCCTTCACTTTCAGTCTTTCTTTTTTTGAAGTAAATCTCTTTTAGGCAGCATAGACATATGCCTTTAAAAAAAAAAATCCATTCAGCCCCTCTATGTCTTTTCATTAGTGAATTTAGTCCATTTACATTTAGTCCATTTGCATAATGGCATAGAGTTAATTGTTTTCTAGCTGTTTTTGTAGTTCCCCTCTGTTCCTTTCTTCTTCTCTTGTTCTCTTCCCTTGAGCTTTGGTGGTTTCCCTTAGTGTTATGGTTATGTTCCTTTCTCATTATCTTTTGTGTATCTACTACAGGCTTTCGCTTTGTGGTTACCATCATGTTGACATATAACAGATTATATATTTAACAGTCTATTTTTAAGTTGACAGCAAGTTTGAGTGCATTCTAAAACTCAAAATTTTTACTACATGCCCCCTCCAAATGGTCTGTGTTTTGATGTCACATTGTACCTCTTTGTATTTTCTGTATCCCTTAACTAATTATTGTAGTTGTAGTTATTTTTACTACGTTCATCTTTTAAACTTCATACCAGCTCTATAAGTGATTAATCACTACCTTTACTATACATTTACCTTTACCAATGAGATTTTTACTTTAATGGGGTTTTTTTGGTTACTAATTAGTGCCCTTAGAAGTCCCTTTAGCATTTCTTGTAAGCCCACTTTAGTGGTAATGAACTTCTCTAGTTTTGCTTGTCTGAAAAATTCTTTATCTCTCTTCCAATTCTGAATGATAACCTTTCAGGGTAGAGAATTCCAGGTTGGAATGTTTTTGCTTTCAGCACTCTGAATATGTCATGTCACTCTCTTCTACCCTATAAAGTTTCTGCTGAAATATCTGTGGATAGCTTTATAAGATTTCCCTTGTATATAACAAGTTATTTTTTTCTTGCTGCTTTTAGGATTCTCTCTTTAACTTCTACAGTTTTAATTATAATGTGTCTTGGTGTGTGTGTCTTTGGGTTCATTCATCTTATTTGAAACGTCTGGGCTTCCTGGACCTGGATGTCTGTTTCCTTCCTCAAATTAGGGAATTTTACAGCCATTGTTTATTTCATTTTTTTCTGGTCCTTTCTCTCTCTCCTCTTTCTGGGGCCCCTATAATGTGAATGTTATTCAGCTTGATGTTGTCCAAAAGGTCCCATATAGTATCCTTACTTTTATTTAATTCTTTTTTCACTTTTCTGCTGTCTGGGTGAGTTCCAATGTTTTGTCTTTCAGCTCACTGAATCATTCTTTACCTCCAGTCTGTATTTGAACACCCTGAGTGTATTTTTCCGGACAATTATAACTTCTATTTGGTACTTATATTTTCTGTCTCTTTGTTGAACTTCCCACTGTGTTCATACACTCTTCTCCCAGGCTCAGTGAACATCTTTATTACCATTATTTTGACTCTTTATAGGATAGATTGCTTGCCTCTGTTTCGTTTAGTTCTTTTTTCTGAAGTTTGTCTTGTTCTTTCAATTGAAACATATTCCTCTCTCTCCTCATTTTGCCTAAGTCTCTGTGTTTTTTCTACTTATTAGGTAAATCAGCTATCTCTACCATTCTTGAAGGATTGGCCTTATTTAGGATATAAGTGGGACTTAGAAATGCAATCCCACCTGGCCACCAGAACCAGGCACTCTCAGGGTCCCCTATGTGTGCTGTGTGTGTCTTCCTATAGTGGTGGGGCCAGGACTACTGCTGCAGCATAACGCTGGGCAGGGCTGGCCTCCAGACACACTGTGGGCCCAGTCACAGCTGCTGTGGGAACACTGTTCAACCAGCTGTGAGTCCTGGCAAAGGCACAAGGGTAAGCAAGGCTGTCAGCAGGGCATACCCACTAGCACTAACAGATTAGTGGGAGAATTCTAAAACAGTGTCCACCAGTGCTGGTGTTAGCAAGGCAGCCTGAGATAACAAAACTTGTTTCCACCAGTGTCTCAGTCCCTGGCGAGTTCCCACCTGGTTCCTGTCTCTCCAGCAAATGCTTCAAAATTAGTGGGTTCCCTTCACTTACATCCTTGTGCTTTGCAGTCTGATGCTTTTGCACTGGTTTTTGGATCAAGTGTGTCTGTGCTCAAGATTTTTAAGACTAAGCTTTCCATCCCCTGAAGTTCTATACTTTTCCTGGATTTTCAAAGCCAGTTGTTTTTGGACACTCATCTCTCCTGTGCAAAATCTAGGAGTTGGGGTGCCTGAAGTGGAGCTTGAGTTCCTCCCTCCTCAGGGCAAAGATCCATACTTTTGAGATTCCTCTCAATGTGGATCACCACAGCTGGGGTGTGGTTTTATCCTTGGTGAGATCTTGTCTCCGCCTCTCCTACCTGTCTTGATGCTGTCTTCTTACCTTTTGTTGTGGAGGCTCTGTTTTCAGGTCCCTTTTCAAGAGAGTTATCCCATATGTAGTTGTAGATTTGTTTTATCCTTCGGAGGAGGTGCATTCAGGACCTTCCTATCCTGCCATCTTGAACCTTCCTCCCTCTCTTATCTTACATTTTTAATAGTAAATTCAATAACCCTTCTTTTTTACCTTTTTTAAAATTGAAGTATAATTTGTTTACAGTGTTGTGTTAGTTTCAAGTGTTCCACAAATTGATTCAGTTACATCTACATACATATACACACACACACACACACACACTATATATATATATATTCTTTTTTGGCTTCTTTTCCATTATAGATTATTACAAGATATTGAGTCTAGTTCCCTGTGCTGTATGGAATGTCCTTGTTGTTTACCTACTTTATATGTAGTGGTGTGTATCCGTTAATGCCAAACTCCTAATTTATCCTATCCCCACCTCTATCAGCTTCGATAACCATAAGTTTGTCTCCTATGTCTGTGAGTCTATTTCCGTTTTGTAAATAAGTTCATTTGTATCGTTTTTTTTAGATTCCACATATAAGTGATATCATATAGTATTTGTCTGACTTCACTTAATATGATAATCTCTAGGTCCGTCCATGTTGCTACAAAAGGCATTACTTCATTCTTTTTTATGACTAATATTCCATTGTGTATAAATACCACATCTTCTTTATCCATTCATCTGTTGATGGACATTTGGGTTGCTTCCATGTCTTGGCTATTGTAAATAGTGCTGCTACGAACATTGGGGTGCATATATCTTTTCGAATTAGAGTTTTCTCTGGATATATGCTCAGAAGTGTGACCCCTGGATCATATCATAACTCTATTTTTGGTTTCTTAAGGAATCTCCATGCTGTTCTCCACAGTGGCTGCACCAATTTACTTTCCCACCAACAAGTATAGGAGGGTTCCCTTTTTTTCCACACCCTCTCCAGCATTTATTATTTGTAGACTTTTTGGTGATGGCCATTCTAACTGATGTGAGGTGATACTTCACTGTAGTTTTGAGTTGCATTTCTCTAAAATTAGCGATATTGAGAATCTTTTCATATGCTTCTTGGCCATCTGTATGTCTTTGTAATAATCGTCCTATTAGGAGGCAAGATTCATTTATTTCATTCAAAGAGCTAAATTATAACTGAACATGAGGACCTACAAAAACAGTATATGTATTTTGCAAAGTATTTACCCAGCAATGAAGCCCATAATTTTTACTAGGTATAATTAGCAAATGCTGCTGGTGACTCTTCTGCTACAAACTGTCCACCTACAAAAAGTCCTTCACTTACTATGGTCTCCTGAGATTGGCACCCACTCAGGGTGCTGACGGTAATGATAATATTAAATCAAAACTGTTTTCAGTACTATCAAGAGTTAACAGAGCCAGGCAGAGATGGCAGCCACTTATGATTCCAGCTTGGCTTTTGCATGGAGAAAGAAGATCAATGCATGAGGTGTAAGGAGATAAATAGCATTTGTAATGAGAACATCAGAAAATGGCCCGGTGCTGCTGACAGGATGAACTATCTAGGTTGAACAATAGAAAATTGCCATCTTGTAGGTGAAATACTGGCAATACATCAAAATAGGCTGTTACTCGTGCTTTCTGGATTTGGAATGAGCAAGACTGGTATTTTCTGAAATAGTCAAAAACTATTTCTAGGAGACCTGTAGGTTCCTAAACACGTATGACCCGTGCCAATTGAGACTTGGATGTGCTCCTTTCACATCGTATCTCTCAAATATTTAATACAACCCTCGCACTCACCCTTTACCCAGGGCTTCCATCCAGAGTTGTGCATTTGCACACTTCACAAAGAATAACAACCAAAGGGCTGGTAGGGAGCTGGTGACCAGTCTTATGCCCTAAGATGCCACTTAGCACCCCCCAGGAGGTCCCTTTTTCAAACTGATCTGCCCAACAGGTGTTCCTTTTTCTAATTTTCACAAAAGTGCCTTAGAGGCTATTGTAGATCATCTCTAAATTCTATGCAAGCCTGGAAATTGAAGCATAAGATGAACTGGGAAGTCAATGGTGAGGTAGGCCTTCATAGCATTGCAGATGGCAACTCTTCTCTGTTAGATGGGACATTTGGTTTCCTTATAGCTCAAATCTTTCTATGTCAAAAATCCCTCTGCTGAAATTGTTAAGAGATTTTCAGTTCTAGAGTCTGAGTGAAAAATATGGTTGGGGAAATAAAACCAAGAGTCAGATTATCTTCTTGGCAACCAAACAGAGATGACATATTCCAGTTATATTAAGACATTTCCAATCTACTGATTGAAGTTAATAAATCTGTGGGGTGTGTTTTGTTTGCTGATCACGCGAGAGGCTCCCATTTGACCATGTATTTTTCTTTAAAAAACAAAACAAAAAATTTTGTAGCACTAATTCTTCTCAACGATTCTCTTGCTAAAAACAATTTCCAACTGAGATATAGCACCAAACATCTCAAAGGTATAATTCAAAGATTTTAAAAGCAATTCAGCATAGTGACCTCTGACTTGATCTAAGTATTGTGTATTCACTGTGGGTGTCAGGTCTCAACTCATTGCAATTAATTTGATGTATTGATTTAATATCTTGGGCCAAGTTGTATTTACTTGGCAAGGACACGGTGGAAGATGATTCTGGGAGAAAAGGAATGTTTGCGAATGAACATGAGATCCTTTGATGAAACAAAAGCCTAGAGTAAGTAGCCTTCACAGAATCAGACCCCAAACACCCATTATCTCAAGGCACAATCTCCCAAATTAGAGCTAATAATGATTCAGCATTGGTTAGTTGGTTACTTTCATTCTGTAAAAGAATAGCCTGGGGTAGAAAGGAAGCCAAGCAATAGATCTGCTCTTGTAGGCTGGTCCATTAAGAGACCTTTATTTAAAGTAGGGCCAAATTACAGAGAACCATTTCACAATAATATCTACACTACCAGAAGTTCTGGAGGAAAGATGCCATCTTTCTTTTCTAATATATAAAGTTACTATTACTTTTAAAATGATATGTTCTGATCATACACATTAAGTACTAAATAAAATGTAATATGTAAAAAAGATAATTTATATAAGGACAACCAGATCATTTTCTATCATCTTTCTTATTCATTCAAAAGAAGCTGTAGATCGTCTACAACTTCCCAAGCATTATGTATAAGAGAAATATACTGAATAAAACACAATCCCTGCCCTCAAATTATGTATTATCTAATGGGGAACATGTATAAACAGAAAGAAAAATGCAGTACATTTTGATCAGTGTCATTATAAAAGTACATGTGCATATTTTATATTGAAATATAATCAATTAAAAAAATAGGATCCCCCATTTACAGTTAGTACAAGTTTTCCCTATGGTAGTAAATATATATTTTGAACATCATGTTACTGACTGCTAACTAGTTCATGCTTTGGATATGCTTTAATTTGTTAAACATTTGCTTACACTTGTGTGTTCAGATTATTTAAAAATTTTCACTCCTTAACTAACCCAGTAATGGACATCTTTCACATGTGTCCTAAGGCACATTTCTAGAAGTTAAAAGTTTGGGTTCAAAGGTTAAGAACATTTTTAAAACTCCTGGCACATTATTGCAAAATTGCTTTCCAAAGAACAAAAGCACTGTGCCAAATTACATGTCTACAGGAGATGAGCCTTTTAAAAGATATAAACACAAGTACACACTAGTACATATTCATAATGACCTTGATTTCATCAAAGTCTGAATTTTTTCTGAATGCAAACAATCTCTTTATTCTTAGGCATAAGTGAATAGATGTTTATATTACATAAAGTCTCAGAGATGATCACTGGTTTTATCTGATTACATCTATTTCAAAATTAAAACATTTTTTTAAAGCAAAAGAAGATACAATTTTTGGTATCTGTAACCAATGACATATTATGCATTTTGCTGTCACTTTTTATAACAACCATCTAAAACCATGTAGCTGGGGGCTTCCCTGGTGGTGCAGTGGTTGAGAATCTGCCTGCCAATGCAGGGGACATGGGTTTGAGCCCTGGTCTGGGAAGATCCCACATGCCGCGGAGCAACTGGGCCCGTGAGCCATAACTACTGAGCCTGCGCGTCTGGAGTCTGTGCTCCGCAACAAGAGAGGCCACGATAGTGAGAGGCCCGCGCACCACAATGAAGAGTGGCCCCCGCTCGCCGCAACCAGAGAAAGCCCTCGCACAGAAAAGAAGACCCAACACAGCTAAAAATTAATTAATTAATTAATTAATTAAAACCACGTCTGATCCATCTTCTATCATCATCAAGTCTGGTATCTGTGCTACCTAGTTCTAAGTAACGTGAAATAGTCCACCGTTTATTTAGACTTCATTAATCTTCTGTTTTTAGCCTTTGCAAATATAAAATTGTGATAATCACCGATCACAAGAGAAAATTAGTCACATACATGGAAATCAAGAAAGTTCTCTCTCCGATTTCTATAAAAAACTGGGAATAAAATTCACTGAAACTCTCAAGTTATTAAAACACATTCTTTTGCATCAACATTTTCAACTATTTTTATGTGTGTTAAATACGAATTAATGGCAATATTATTTACTTCAACTTCTTTCCTACTTTTGAACAACTAATAACAGACAGAAGTAACAGAATCAAACAAAGACCAACATTTAGAAAGAGAATCAATTGTCCCACTAGATGAGGTAATTCTAGACTAATTTACAACTTGAAATGGTAAGTGTCATAGAATTTCTTTTCTAAGAAGACACCAAATTTGGAGCTGAAAGATCTGGTTTGGCTTTTTCACTTACTAACTGCATGACATACAGCAGTTACCTTACCTCTAAGTCTTAGTGCCCTAAACCATGAAATGGTGTAGGAATAAAATCAGTTATTGCCCATAAAAGTGGATAACACACAGTAGGGATTTTGAATATCAGTCTTTTTCATTGGTAGGCTAATTCCTTTATCCTTTCTCATAGCCCTTATTAGCCAAAGCAGTAAGTGTGGGGCTTTATTTATAACTTTCCAGCTAATGTTCTACTTTTTTATCAATTTTGGAAAATAATATGATGAATACAAATGAATACAAATGAGCTAAATATACTGGTGATGTAGAACATGAATAAACCTCCATTTTATTTGTCAATGGGGATGAATTTTTTCTAATGAGTCACAGAGCTAGCAACGGTGTGAGGAAAACATTTATCCTATTTTCTTAAGTACAATATAGAATCTACTTTATGGTTTCTTCAAGCTGCTTTAAAATTTTCACATCTGTACCACTCTCCTACAAAGGGTCCCAGATGATTATTATTTTTATTTTAAAACTCTCACGTGGTGCAAAATAATCTAGAAATTCTAATCGTACTCCATATGAGCCTAACATGATCAAGTAGAAAAAGTATAGCCTAAAGGTTAAGAATGTAGATTTTAGAGTCGGGATCAGCAAACTTTTTCTGTAAAAGACCTAAGTATTTTAGGCTTTGAGGGTCATCTAGTCTCACTAACACTCAACTCTGTCATAGCATGGAAGAAGTCATAGAAAATATATAAACAAGTATTGTCGTGAAATATTCTTTTCATTCTTTTGAACCATTTGAAAATGTAACCACTATTCTCTAACTCACCTGTTGTTCAAAAACAGAAGGTGAGCCAGACAGGCCTGTGGGCCAGTTTCCAGACCCCTGCACCAGAGTCATACTGTTTGAACTCAAATTCTGGCTTTTCCCTTTGTGACTGTATCAACCTGAGCAAATTAGTCTCCTCCCTCCACTGAGGGGTCTAAGTTGGAAGGATAACTGCATTCATGTGACTTTTAGGGGGTCTGAAAGAGGAAAACATGAAAGTGCATAGCATTATGCATGGGGGGCTGCCCCACGTGGCAGCTCCCCTCCAATTCAAGCATCTTTATTTTCATAGGTATCATGTACCCTGGAAACACAAGATCCTTGAATCCTGACAGACTTGCACCCAAATCCTGACGGCTGATTGTTAACTGTGTTTTAGCTCACTAAGGTGTCACAAGGAGGCTGCAAGCTACCTGCACTTCAGGATTGATGTGAGAACCTGGTTCTCAGACTACACACTGAACGTTTTACTGAGTCTCTGGCATAAACAAGATGTTTAAAAAGTTTTGGTTACTGTTATTTTATGCTAAACTCTTTTTCCTAATCTCCATAGGGTGTAGGTAGTTGATATACTTTCTATGTCTGTACCACTTATAACATGTGTCTGTCTCTGTGTGTATCTCCTGTCAAACTCTGTACTGAGAACAAAGCACTCATATTCAAACACAACCCATGGTTATTGTTGGGAAGTCTTGAGTTCTCATGTATACGTGGTTCCTAATCTGGACAACGGATCGCTTCTAGGAGCCAAAGTTCTCAATAAGGAAAAGTATCATGCATTACCATTTACTCTCCATCCCCTCCACTTCACTGTGATATCAGAAGAGAATAAAACACTGGCCCATTTGGGGGTAAAGATCACTAATACTACAGAGAATAGAAGCTTTGCCTGCGTTGGGAAGAAATGAGTAAAAGGAAGAATCAAGGACAAGAGAGGCTAAGGAAGAAACACAGAGGGAGGGAGATGTTCTGCCTGGTTTTTGAGATTAGTAGGAAAACCAGATTGAGGCACCCAAAGAGTGACGTTGGCCCCGAAGGGGGATGATGATACTTCCCATGTTATGCTTGAAAGTAAGCAACAAACTCCAGCTAGTGATTTGAAGGAGTCACTGGATCTAATCCAGGCAAAAGGAGCCCAGTGAAGAATCCAGGGGAAGACTTGGAAGCACCGCGGTGAAAACAGACCCGAAGTCTTGTGGTCTAGTGGAAGTTCAGGGATGAGAAAATGGGACACTGGATGTTCAGACTGTACATAAACATGCAGATCGCATGCGTGCTGGTGGTGTTTCCTGTTATTGAAAATCTTTAGGGAACACTATAAGGTGAGTACTGCGTTTGCAGAGCAATGCAAAACTGCAGGGGGCGATATTCAGACCCCTGTTTTGTAGTCTCACGTGAATGGCACCTGCTAGAGCTTTGCTGAGCACAGCCTGGAAGGCCTGAGCATTAGCAAGTTAACAGCTGCCTTTCCTGCAGAGTGAACTGGTGTGTGTGTGTGTGTGTGTGTGTGTGTGTGTGTGTGTGTGTGTGTGATGGAGCAGAAACCTTAATGCTAAATAAAGCATGATGCCTCCCAAACGTAACTCGGTTTCTTGGTGCCAAGGCCTTATCAAGACAAGGATTATACAAACTATATCTTCTTTTGAGGGTCTTGGTCTCCACAAAATACCAAGCACGCCCTTGTAACAGTTGAGGCAAAAAGTCTCTGGGTATTCCAACTACTACTGATCCAAACACACACACGCACATTTACACACACACACAAATACATAATTATACCAAATATATGCAGACATTTTATGAAATAAATAAATAAAGGTGCTGCCTTTCCCAAAGCCATCCAGCCAACACTGCTGATTGTTGAAGCACTGCTCAGTACAATCCGTATGCCCAATATGAAGGCTGTAAGAAGTTTTCAAGTTATGTCTTTACAAGATAGTATTTAGTATTTACACTATTGGAATATCTGAGACTGGAGGAAGCTTTATATGGTCAAGAAGAATTTCAAATCGAAAGGGTTATTTCAAAGTATATATTTGCCATTCCTGACAATGTGGTTTACTCAAAGTATCACTTTTCATAGGCACTGAATTCATAATAAACACCCGTGAATATACAAACAACACGCCTCACTTTAAATCACTGGCGTGTACATACACCCAACCTACAACAACAGCACGAATATTTTATGGGAGAAAATAACATAAGTATCTTAAACGTAGACATACAATTTTGTGCTAACTTTAGTTCCGTGTCATGGACATAAATATTGTCTGAATCTGTCACCTATGAATGCGGGAGCCCAGGAAACAAAAGGACTTCCAGACTAGATGGGAATGCCTATTCTAGAGGATAATGATTACAAGGAACTTGCAAGTCCACATCGATAAAACACCCCACCTTCCAAAAACCACGCAGCAAGCCAATGATTTTGGAAGCAGAATCTTACACATGAAGGGCAAGTTATTACATATAGTGAATATACACACCACACTCAGGAATCAGGGAGAAAGCTATCATTCTTAGAAGCCCTTAGGAGGAAAACAGATGTCAAAAACAATGACAACTAGGCCAATCTACTACATGCTCAAGAAGTAGTACCTATGAAGACTTTGCCCTTGAATAGCCTACTATAGCGTGATGGGATAAAAGGATGTCTAGGCTGGGAGCCAGCAGACAAGTCTATGGCCCCACTATGCTACTGATATACTATGGGACCTCTGGTAAGTCACTTAACCTCTCTGTGCCTCAGTT
This sequence comes from Phocoena sinus, assembly GCF_008692025.1. Taxonomy (NCBI): domain Eukaryota; kingdom Metazoa; phylum Chordata; class Mammalia; order Artiodactyla; family Phocoenidae; genus Phocoena; species Phocoena sinus. The sequence continues at coordinate 7,283,055 of NC_045766.1, forward strand.
TCCTTATCTGTAAAACAATGGATTGGATTTTTATGGGCCCCTGCTCTAACATTCTGTAACTCTCTTTTATCTCCTCAAATCTTCTTTCACACTAGCATTTGATTTCAAGAGTTAAGAATAAAGTCCAAACACTTAGGTTAGCATTAAATTCTCCATATTCTGACTACAGCCTTTGTCTCCATCCTTATCTTGGTCTATTCCTGAAACCACATCAATATCCCATTCGGATCCTCTTTTTCTCTCACTCTTCTGTTTTTCTTCCCTCGACTTCAGCTGAACTGTCTTTTACTCCATTCTATCATTTTCCAGAGCCACCTCTGGGTTACAGTTCTATATATCTGTCATCACTATAAGCCATAAGCCCCTCGAGGTCAGAGGCTGGGCCTTATGCAGGGTTTGTGCAGTAACCAGCAACACTTTGCCCAAAATATATCCTTGAGAGTGAGTGGTGATTCTGGTCTTGGTAAAACAACAAAAGGTCTGGTTTTACTTTAATCAATGATATATTTTGTTAAAAATCAAAACCAAGTGAGCCTTAAGAAAACTCAGTTCCTCTCACCCTTGTTGGAATGAATGCCTTTGAAAAGAAGTGAGAATTAAATGACATTTCAGATCATTATAAATGGTTTATTTATCTTTAAACACAGACTAGCCAGGATTCACAATTTTCAAAGCAAGAAAGGTTCAGGTAAACAAAATAAATGTTACCAGACTAATTATCCACAGACTGCAGAGCAACTTTTAATGAATTACGTTGTCAAGTGATTAAAACACCTAATGGCTGGAATAAGGTTAAATATTTTCTAAGGTGGAACATATAAATGTACTCACCATTGAAATGTGTCAGAATTTGCCTTTATTCAATGTCGAAGAAAAATTGGTCTCCTGTTTGAGTTAGACTACTCTATCTCCCACGTAAAAAAGCTTTACTTTGAAATTACCAAGAGAATACCCACTCCATGCCTATTAGTCTTAACAGAAATCTTGGCTGCCTTTTAAGACTGTTACACATTCTCCTACAGAGAAGCACACATCAATAGAAGACGTATCACTGTAGGTCTTCCTTTTCTTTCACAGGTTAGACAATAATTTTTTGAGAGCCGCCCCTCCCCCCTCGAGTCTCTAGGTGACTTTTTCTGCTTGTAGATCTTGTGTGCTGGCCCCAGGATGGTGGCTGGGGACAGGGGCACAGCATACTGCTCCGTGAGACCCGTAAGGTAGCTGTAACTGTCTTCCTTGTGCTGTGTAAACACAGCCAGCAGATTCATCTCCTCGTCTGGCGCCTTCACCCCGGCCACCTTCTCGGCCTCCAAAGTTCTCCTGCAGGATCTGGCACTGGTCCGGAGAGGCCCGTTGCAAACACTGAACCACCAGCCAGCTGCACTTGTTGTCCTGGATGTCAGTGCCGATCTTGCCCATCACACTGGGGTCCCCAAAGAGATCGAGGTTTTCATCCTAAATCCGAAAGAACTCTCCCATCTCCAGCAGGATCTTCTTGGCATCGGTATGCTCCTTCTTCCCGTCAATGCCCACCACATACATGGCAGCAGCTATAGAAAGACAGAAGGAGTAGAAAGCTGTCTTGTATTTGACAATAGATCTGTACCCCTTTTCAGTGAATCTGCCAAGATCCACACTGTCCTGGGGGGCTGTGATGAGGTCCAGGGTCTGTCCGATCTCAGTCTGATAAGGACTCTGTAGGAAGAGCTCAATCAGGTTCAGGTAATAGGGCTGCTCCCAGCAGCAGAGCTTCAGCAGGCGGTAGATACATGCTTCCAAGAGGAAAGCATCATGAATGGCAGCCAAACCTATGCATGGCTTCTGATACCAGCAGATCCGCCCCCGTCGGGTGAAGAATGCATCCGTGAGGTCGTCTGACACCAAGAGGAAGGCTTGGAGCAGTTCCACGCACCAGCCCTCAGTCATGGCCCACCGGAGACTGTCAGCATCTTGCTTCCTGGGCTCCGACAGCTCCCAGAATGCTACCAGCACCGTCAAACCCCGATGGTACTTGCCTCGGATGGCACAGTACTCCAGGACCTCCTTGAGTCGGGCAATAGCATCTCCTGTCTCTGGGTGCCCAGTGTCCTCCTCAGTCAGCACCTTGACAACCTGGGACAAGTGCTGGATGAAATCCTGCCTTTCTGCATAAACGTCCAATTTCTGGTCTCCATCTATTCTGAGGGAGGAGTAAAATACTCTGTTCCCAGATGCCAGTTGCTGATTGTCACTGTAGGTCTTAATCTGCCTTTGTTATGCCCTCTGTACATCACCAAATATGATTTATGTGATTTCAGAGAACTTCCTTTACATTTCTCCATCCCTAACTCTGCATATCTTTTTAGCTCAGAAAGATATTAAAGATTAAAATATTTGATATGAAACTAGAAAGTGATATAGCAGTACAACCTTTAAAAAGGCAGACTTTTTTTTTTTTTTAATTTCCCAAACAAATAGAAGAAAATGGCAAGTAAATGGTGAGCCTTCGAGGAATTGGGCTAGAAGTTTGAGGTTTCACAGTCCTAAATGGTCAAGTAAGAGTAGAAGGCACAGATGACCAGTTATAAAGTGGTTCACCATAGTAATGTGAGTTAGTACTGAATGGCTGACACAAACATTTGCTCTTAGCAAATTTGAGACCTCAAATGAAAAATAATACAATGGCATCCAATCCCAAAGAAGCACATTTAACTTACAAAATATACAAACTCTGCATGAATGTAGAGAAAGTAAATAAATAAGCAAACAATTTAAAAGAGAGGAAAAAGGTAACTTGACCATTCAGTTGGAATGGTGTCAAGATAAGCTTTTGGAAGGGCTGGGGGGAGGGACAGATTGGGAGTTTGGCATTGACATGTACACACTGCTATATTTAAAATGGATAACTGACAAGGACCTACTATATAGCACAGGGAACTCTGCTCAATATTCTGTAATAACCTAAATGGGAAAAGAACTTGAAAAAGAATAGATACATGTATATGTAAAAAGTAAGGTAAGCTTTTAAAAAAAGTATATTGTGGCCCCAAACATAAGGCAACTATTTCATCCGAGGCTATTCAATGTCAGGGAAAATCTGACTGTGTTAGTAAAAAACAGTGTGCAGTAGACTTACTTACTTCATAGACTTACTTCAATTTAATCTTAGCACAGAATTGCTGAATAATGGATGACGGTTTTTAACGTCCTATGTTTGGAATATCCCCTTCGTTAACTCTTGCCCGAGTGTCAAGCAATTATTCAGTGGAATCTTGAGGGCTCCAGGGGTGTCTTCATCTCCCCCAACATCTATGAAACACAGAGTGCTAATAACTCTTCTTCTCCCTTATGGATCTGACCCATTTAAGATGCAGATAGAGATAAAGACCGTGGAATATTTGTGCCAGAACCAGAAACAGAATTGGAGATGTGGCCCCAAACCTTTGTATCATAAAATGAGGAAACTGAGACCCAAAGAAGTTCAGGGATTTGGTCCAGGTCGAAACTTGCATGGGGAGTCACTTGAGAAATCTCAGGACAGCAAATACAGGTCTTTTTTCATTTCCCAGATGGGTATCATCCTAAAAAGTGAGCTGGAACAAACTGGATGGTAGTCATCTCACTGCAGATTTATCTGTGGTCAAGGCAGAGGTTTCAAAGGCTCTACAACTATCTTATACCTGAGCTGGAAAGTTCTTCTGATCCACTTACTGTTATCAAAGCTTAGTACATCTATTTTTCTTGGAATGCAGTTTATTTAAAGCGAGAGCTGGTATTATTTGTCACATCATAGGCGTTTTTACAAGGCATTACGGATGTTCTCTGAAACCTTCACTGCAGTTATGTTGATGATTGGAAATGCCAAAAAATTACCCTCCATACACAAACACACATGCACTAATTCTAATTAGTCAATTCTAGTTCAAGTGGAAGTAATGAAACATTTCACCACCATCTTTCTTCCCAGGAAACTAGAATATATTTTGGCTATGTAAAACACTTTTTTTATTTAAGCATCTATTATTATAGAATAAAGGCATTCTGCAAAAATGGCATTTAGCAATTCTCTCATATCTGAAAATAATTAGAAAAAACCATTTTCTCATGTAGAAATGTAATTTTCTATATAGATGAACATAGCCCCATTTGGAAGGCAGATATAAGAACTCTGAGGAATTCATTGAAGCATTGAGGCTATGAAGATCTACTCAAGTTGCTGGCTACATCTGTCCTATGATAACGGGATGCTAGTGTTATTTTTTCTTATAATACTTAGAGACTTGGTAAGTACTAATTATTTAATATCTACATATTTTTTAGAAGTTGCAGTCCATGTAGACATTACTAATATTAGCTGAAAAATGAGATTAAACTTTATTTGAGAATTTTATGCATTAGACCCCAGAAGACTTTTCAAGATGTAACAAACGGAATTGAGAAGACGGAGGGAGGGATGATCCAGGTTTTGGAAGTCCTAAAGCTTTTTAAAACCAAGAGGAATTTTGTAAGAAAAAATATAAATACATTAGGAGTAAAGATAAAGATTCATTTAGGCTGAGAATAATCACAAAAATGACAAACTGTAAAAAGTTGACAAACACAAACGTCATAAAATTCAGAATAATAACAATGGCTGACATACCCTTTGTGATACTTTTCACGGACACTTGGCTGCCTCAGTCTGTTTCAATCCTCCTTTCTCCTCCCCAGAGGGAGAAACTAGAGAAAGCCCGTGTGCAGCAGCAAAGACCCAACACAGCCAAAAATAAATAAATAAATTTATTTTTTAAAAAAAAAGAGGCACTACTTCCTTTCAGATGGATTCATGGGGGCAGCACCAACAGGACAGAGGTGCAGAGGGGACATTGTGCAGGAAACAAATGATAGGGTTTATCACCTGTGGACTGAGGGATCTGGTGTGTGGCCTCTGTCAATGTCAACTTCCTGATACCCCTGCTGTTTGTGGATAATGTTGCCAGCCAGGAATGAGTGTGGCTGAAAAAAATCAATGGCCTCTGTGTAGCCAGGCCTTCCCTTTGAAGTCTCATCCATTTTGGGTACCTTGTTGAGACAGTTCACCTCCTGGGCCTCGTGATGTCAGAAACACCCTTCCATGCTTTCCTACAAACCACCAATCGTCCTCCTGGCTAAAGCACTGCTTAATGTGATATGTCAGCCTTTACTTTTGAAGGCCATTCATGAGTTCCAGGAAGAAACTAAACCAAAATGGTCCAGGCATGGTCCTTGCCCACTGTGCTAAGCTAGGAAGCTGGGTGGTAATGCAGCTCTGAGGCCGGACTTCAGCTGGGGCTTAAGAAACAGCTCTCGGGCATCCCGTATGTGCCAGCATCTATGCTGGCACCACAATGAAAACAAACCAGCAATGTGTAAGACACCCTTGCCCTCATTAAACTCCACATTCTATGAGGACAGAGGCTCATAAAAATACACAGTATTTATGAGGGCAAAGGATGAGAACAAATAGAAAATTTTAATTTAAAATGATGCATTTTAAGACCAAGAAATGCACAGGGAGTTGCCTAGCTCCGTGGTCCTGCTGGGAATCGCTCCTGACACGGGCTACCAGAGGCCCATGAGAGAGAGGTCTTGATTATTAAGAAAACTGGATGTGACATCTGTGGGCCTTTGAAACCTCATCCACTCTAGTGAAGCCAGCTCCCAGAGCACTTTGTGGTCACTTTTGGAGCTTTCTACCTTATTATGCTAGAAGGAAAATCACAGCAAGTCAGGACGCCTGAGTTCTCAGGCTGACCATCGGTTTCTTCCATGAGCCTCGGTGATGGCTCCTCCAATAGCTAAATGACAGTGGAAACAAGTCAAATGAGGCCTCTCAGGGTCTCAGCAGAAGGGATCCGGTTTCATCTTTTATGTGGAAAATGCTCTGAGCTCCAGGAAGGGAGGGATGGCAAGGTCCCTCCACCCGCACCCTGCTGCCCCCAGGAATTGCAATCATCATAAACGTGACATCTGGCTAAAGGTCCCAGGTGTAGGGCACTACAGGAAAGCTATGTCGTGGTGTTCAAGAAAATGGTTTAAGACATGTTATGTCCTCCTCCCACCTGCCTTACTCCAATGTATGAAAGGCATGCACCTCTATGACTAAACCAACTGATAAAGAAAAATGAGAAAGCTATACACATTTTTTCCAGCTGCTGTTATGCTCCAAGTACTGCTGTTCTAGGTGTATGGAATAAATCAGAGGAGGAAACAGACCAAGTGCCCCCCGTTGGGCTTACATTCCAGTGTCAGAGTTGGGGGAGGACAAACAACAAAACTAGTAAATAAGCAAATTACCAAGTATGTTAGAAGGTGGTGAGTACTGCAGAAAAACAATAAATCAGGGAGATTGGGGGGCAGGGTGGGGAAGAGGGGAGATGATATGATTTTAAAGGGTATGATCAGGGGAGGAAGGCATTACTGAGAAAAGTATATTTGAAGACAGACTTGAGAAGGGGGCAGTTTGTGAGCCCTGTGGGCAGTTGGGGTGCAAGGATATTCCAGGCAGAGGGAACAGACAATGCGAAGGCCTAGGGCAGAGACACACCCAAGTATTCACAGGACAGCAACAAAGGCAGCGTGACACCTCACCGGGGGCAAGGGAGACCACAGTAGTTCTGTCGCTTGAATTGTGTCTCACCAAAATGCATATGCTGAAGTCCTAACTCCCAGTACTTCACAGTGTGGCCTTTCTGGGAACCAGAGCCACTGCGGATGTAGCTAATTAAGATGAGGTCATACTGGAGTACGATGGGCCCCTCGCCCACTAGGACGGGTGTCCTTATAAAAAAGGAGAAATTTGGGCAGACATGCACACAGTGAGGCTGCCAGGTGAAGACTGGCAATGATGTGGCACATGTCAAGGTCCCAAAAGAGTCTAGGCGACAGGACTGGAACAGATCCTTCCCTGATGACTTCAAAGGGAACACAGTCCTGCTGACACCTTGATCTCAGACTTCTAACCTCCAAAACTGTGACACGATACATGCCTGTGGTTTAAGCCACTCAGCTTGTGGTACTGGGCTCTGGAAGCTCTAGCAAAGTAATAGGCAATTAGGCCAAAGCGAGAGTAGAGGGGCAGCTGGTAAAAGGTCTTAATGCAAGGACACTCTAGGTGAGGTCATCATAGCATCTTGAGCAGAGGAGTGAAATAATCTGCCCAAAGGCTGAGTTCCAGAGCACTGCAGTTTTATGAAGTCTCAGAAAAGAGATGCTGAGAAGGAGCCACCAGTGATGTAAAAGGAAACCCAGGAGAATGTGCAGCAGGGAAAGCCCATGGTACTTTTCTATCTAAAAGCATAGTCAGATGGTATGGTACAAGCAGCTCACTGTGGGTGGATCGGGGACAGTCACTGAAGAAGGAGGACAGACAAGTCCATCAACTTCCTCCAAGGCATATGCAAGCCAGTGAAGCCTAAAAAAATCTTTTAAGTCCATGGGCTTCCCCATGGTTAGTGGAATTAGACTTTTTTTCCCTAAATTTGACATTTATTTATCAGAAGAAAAAAAAGAAGATAAATGGTAAAATCCTGGTTTTGGTGTGTAGGTCTTCTATTTGTGCTGAGTAAAACTATTATGAATCACTAAACAGGGCTCTTGAAGGTGAATCAGAAACGCCAAGGGTCTCAGAATCTAGTTTAGAGATTCATTCAGAAAACGGCTAATTCACTCAACTCCAGTGGCTCCTAATACACATGGCACAGATTCTTAAAAGGGAGTCCTTAACCTCACTTTGCAGCAACTCTGCTTCCCTAACTCCCCATCTGTACGGCCTCATGCAACGGGGAGATTCCTGGTGAAAGCCACAGCCCTAAGCTGAATACATAAGGTGACTGAATGTCAACCCAGAAATCCCATCCTGACAGAAACACAGAACAACTTCAATACTCCCAGCTCCTGTCATTCAAAAGTCCCCATAGCCCTAATAGACCAGACTGGTCCAGCCTGCTCCCTGCAAGCACTGACGCTGAAACCAGTCAGCCTGGGTTAGAATCCTAGCTGGGCAGCTCACTACCTAAGGATCTCGAACTTGCTTGAACTTGAATGGCCTTGGGCTTCGACGTACGTAACTGTAAAACAGGGATGATAACAGAACCGACTTCAGAGTATTGTAATAAAGGATTCACGGAGTCAATAGTTGTACTGAACCTAGAACATGCCTGGCACTCAGTAAAAATTATATAGGAATCTGTTAAACCCATAAACAAACAAGTATGTATTTTTCCCGGAAGAAGATTTTGATGAACAAACCAAAAAATAAAAAGGGCTAGAAAAGTCTTCATATAGTAAAGAGAAACTTTTCAAGGTTTTAAAATATTTGCCTCCAGAAAACAATGTGTACATCAATCACAACGACTCCTGGCTATGCATGTGCGCTCACCTGCTCACAAAATCCTCACCTGCTTTAAAAGTTTGGACTTGACAGGGGGGCTTCCCTGGTGGCTCAGTGGTTGAGAATCTGCCTGCTAATGCAGGGGACACGGGTTCGAGCCCTGGTCTGGGAAGATCCCACATGCCATGGAGCAACAAGGCCCATGAGCTACAACTGCTGAGCCTGCGCGTCTGGAGCCTGTGCTCCTCAACAAGAGAGGCCGCGATAGTGAGAGGCCCGCGCACCGCGATGAAGAGTGGCCCCCGCTCACCGCAACTAGAGAAAGCCCTCGCACAGAAACGAAAACCCAACAGAGCCAAAACTAAATAAATTTTAAAAAAAGAAGTAACAAATGTTCAAGTACAACTGGTGTCTTTAAAAAAAAAAAAAAGTTTGGACTTGACAGATTTTTATAAACTGTAGAAACGGAAGGTGAAATTTCTCAAGCCACATTAGCTAAATAAACTGAAATAGAACACTTTTCAACAAAAGCAGATGATTTCCCCCAACATGAATTAGCAGTGACGATAAGTGTACACAAGCCAAATGATTAGCCTTTACAAGCGACGGACGGTGCTGGGACCACAGGAATCCACCATCCAGTCCTCAATGGCAACCTCAGGAGGTGTGGCCTGCTATCACTCTCTGTTTAAACCTGAAGATACGACCTCAGAGATGTTAAGTGTCTTCTCTACCCTGACACAGCTATGTGTGGTGGAAAAGCAGAGCTGGAGCTCTTTACCACACTGCTTTGCTCACCCCAAAGCCTTCCTTCAGCCTCTGCTCAACCTGCCCTGCAACTCTGGTTCCTCCGCCCCTTCCCGGGCTCCCCACACCTGGCCTGCTGCCCGCTGCTGCCATCCCCGGGGCCCAGCGAAAAAATCAATCCTGCTGAGATAACGGTTTCCTTGAGAACAGCACTCTGACTGCTGGGGAAACTGCAGAGAACACAAAAGGGGTTCCTGTTGTATCTGGGGCTTTGTACTTCTTGGACGGACAAGCATTTCTATTCCACTGGGGAAAAAGAGGTTCTACAAAAGGGCACATCCATGAAGGTGGCAGGTAAACTAACACACTTTACTGGTCTGGGGAATTATGATGATTGTTAAAAATTTTGAGGCTGTCAGTGACAATTACTCATTTTCCTGAAGTTAAAAACCCCCTGTGGTGAGAGGGGCGGGGATCATAGATCTGCAAAATTCATCAAGACTGCTGGTAAATATTGACCATCATTGGGAATTTCTATTACGAATATCTGCCCTTTCAACTCAATGCAGCACCACTTGAATTTCATCCAAAGTTACCTGCATAAAGTAAACAAGCTTCATCACCCATGTAGACAGAGACCAGCCCGCCTCAGCTGGTGCTACCATCTCTTTCTATTTTTTTCTCCCTCATTCTCCGCCTACAATGAAGAAAACTGGCTAAAAGAGCCAGTCAGCTAAAGGAAGGGGCAAAATTTGATGGGGTGATAATTCAAGTTGTTCTGTGAATGATGGGTAGATCCCGCAGGTTCATTCAACACGGACAAATTTTATTAGCAAAACTGCTCATTCAAATTACCAGGGGAACTAGGTTTCTGAACCCAAAATTGTTCATTCCAAGCATGCCCATTATTCTAAATTTCTATTATTTTCTCAATTCCCAGTTGGATTCTGCTGCCTTCAAAGGCGGCATTGCTATTTGCAGTTGCTGACACTTGCTAGCGATGGCTCATAATTTCATCTAACGGTGGGACAACTAAAAATGTGACTGAATTAGCGACAGCTGTACTCCATCCAGCCACAAAGGAAAGGCAGCAAAGCTGGCGTGGAACCACCTTCTGAAGGGGGATACACAGCCTCTCTGAAGAAAGGACAGCTACCAATAAGAACGCCCATCCCTTATTTATTAGTTTGTTTTTTGAGGCAGGGAGAGAAGTTGTGTAACTGTCAAGTAATTGCTACCAAATGGAAAACAGGAGTCACTTGGGGTCAACCAGGGAGCATTGACTAGGCTGAAAAACCCCCGACGGGATCGGTATTTGGTAGTCAAACGACAAACCACAAAACCACAATACATGGTGGGATCATGGAAAAGAGACAATTAAATCCAAGACATGTTGAATTGTCTGCTCAATCTTTCACTCTGCGTTAGAGTACCTGAAAACGAAATGGGCTGAAACAAGCTGCTTTCACACCGTGTTGGCCTAATTACCTTTCAAGATTGACACATACAAACTTACCTGGAAATCCAGGTCCTTCTAGTTCTCCTGGGTCCCTGTAGCCTTCCAACTGCCTTCCGCTAGCATCCCACTTCATGCCAGCGTGCAGTGCCAGGAGTTATAAATAAACCTGCTGCTACGGCCCCCAGTAATAACCATGATTTCCCTAAAAGGCATGCAAGTGTCAAGTTGTCAACTTAGTTTCTGAAACTCAGTGAATGCCAGTGCACAATTCCCAGGGCGTGGAGAACTAGCTTACCCCAAATAAACATGCCTGGAGAAGAGGAGGGCGATTTAGCTAAACAAGCAGACTCACTTCAGGGAACTGGGGTGGTAGAGCTCCAACCCAGATGCTGGCCCACACTCTTTGGGGAAGAGAAAGGAGGAAGAGATATGGCAGGAGGCGGTAACAGCAAAGGGTGTGTGAGCCTCCACGGAACAGATCATGGGCATGTGGGCCTCCAGTGACAGTGGGCACAGGCCTTGGATGTTGAGCCAGTAATCACAAACTTCACCCTGGACCACTGACAGGCCATTGTCAAGACCAAAATGCTCAGCATAGAAGACACATTATGTTACGGAGAACATGCTGGAAGCGAGAGATTTCCTCAACCATAAGAAAGTGGTGGCGAAGAGGACAGGATTCATGGACCTCGAGATGATCATACTAAATGACGGCGGTCAGACAGAGAAAGACAAATACTATATGATATCACTTACATGTGGAATCTTTTAAAATGATACAAATGAACTTATTTACAAAACAGAAACGGACTCACACACATAGAAAACAAACTTATGGTTACCAAAAGGGAAAGGCTGGGGGAGGGATAAGTTAGGAGTCTGACTTATCAGACTATATATAAAATAGATAAACCACAAGGTCCTACTGTACAGCACAGGGAACTATACTCAGTATTTTGTAATAACCTACAGTGGAAAAGAATCTGAAAAAACTGAATCATTTTGCTGTACACCTTAAACTAACACAACATGGTGAATCAACTATACTTCAATTTTAAAAAAAGACATAGGATTTGGAGTCAGATAGACCTAGTACAATCACCAGCTTCATTATCTTCTAGCTCTGTGGCCTGGGTACATATTTGAGGCCAGGTTGCCTCAATGCAGAGCTTGAGACGAGGATTAGGACATATCTAATTTATTGAGGGCTGACTCTCAAGTAAAGCCTATAAGAGAATGAGAGGAAGAGGAGGACTGAGAATGGGAGAGAGAGCTAAGAAAGGACCAGGTTTCTGGTGAAGCTTCACCTCAACCTGATCCACAGGGGCCTCTGGAGGGTGTGAACCGTACTGTAGAGTTGTCCTTGCCTGAGGTCACAGGAGCTGGCTTTCGTGGGTTAGTCACTGCCTCTGGCTCACAGGTGGAGGGGAGGATTAGGGAGGGTGCTAACCTCCTGGGCAAGGCAGCTCCCGTCCCTGAGGGCAATTATTTGAGGAGGGAGCCTCCGTCAGTTCAGCAGCCAATGCTTGGAGCAGCCGTGGGATGGGCCGACAGCAGTCTGGATCCAAGCCGGTTATGGAAATCATACAGGATATAAAGTGCAATATAGATAATTACTAACTGTGATGAAAGAGTACCTGTGTAGTACCCTGGAGCTGAGGCAGATAATCTAAGGAACATAAACTTGAAAACAGTGGGGTTCAGTTCACCAGAGAGCACAGAAGGATGCTGGTTTGGCCACGATGGACAGAGGCTGGGCTGCCATGCAAGCCAGTGGCCTCCACTCTCGGGAGTGTGAGGTGCAAGCGGGGCCAGATGAGCAACTGATGCTGTGGGTGCGGGTGCGGGAAATCTGGGGGCTGGCGGGAGGAGGGGAGTCATGTAGGGGCTCTGGTTTCAGGGTGAAGACAGCTGTGGGACGGTTACGGTGGGACTAAGGTTGCAGGTTTGCACAGCGACCGTGTCTGGGGCTCGATGCGTGGCGGGCAGGCTTCAGCAGCCGCCCTGGCGCTCCAACCTCCCTCCTCCAGGACCACTCTGCACGGGCAGGAGAGCATCTTCCTCCCGCAGAGCCCCCTGGCGCCCTCTACTGGAAGTCCGTTATCACGGAGCACGTGTCAAACAGCTCGCTCAGAGCCGTGAGGCAGCAAATCGATGACTGACCTACCAAAGCAAAGGGGATCTGGATGGGGCACCAACCAAAACCCACTCTGCACAGTTTTCTCCAGAAAATAGGAGTAACATCTAGTATATTACTGTGCAGATAAAAGATTTTTTTTCCAGTGCATGACACAGGATAAGTACTCAACGAAGGCTATCAATTGCCATTCATGTCACCATTACCGTGTGATGACAAACCATGGAAAGAAATGGTGGGTTGCTCCTCTCCACTGCTTTTAAAAGTGCCAAGCATCCAGGCTACCTCAAGCACTGCTAAGAAGAGGGCTAACTAGAGACCAGTTTGCCCAAAGCAGGAGATATGAGATTCTTCTTGGATTTCCTACCGAGTCGTTTAGTCCCGGTAGGATCCCCTGGGAAGGAAAGTAAAGCTGTGCTCGCCTTTTAGCAGATGAACAGAACAGACTGGTGAAACTAAGTCATGCTCCTAGAAGGTGCCATACTAACCAGTACCTTCTTGCTGTCAAAACAAAGCTCACACGGTTTCTAGAGGGCATCCCTGGCTGTCTAAAGGTTTATCCTCACCTGTACATCCTTCACCACTTTTAATCACTAGTTTATATAGGAAGATGCCATTATCAGATTTACAGATGCATATATGGAAGGGAGAAGTAATATAGATAGATGTGGGATAAAAAGAACATTAAGAGGACATGTGCTGCCCAGTAGAAGCAAAATCATTATTCGTTAATTTTTTTTAGTCCTATTAATTATACTGCCATGATGACAATGCTTATTGAGCTTTCACTCTGTGCCAGGACTGTACTAAGCATGGGACCAGAGTCATCGACTCATTGTAAAAAACCCTATGAAGTTGGTATTAGTTACTCTCATTTATGGGACGGCGGGGAATGTCAAGGGAGGAAAAGGACTCAGTAGACATCACACAGCTACGTGAGTAAATGCTAACCCAGATCTGTCTGCTTCCGGAGCCCATTGCTCTTCATTACGACAGTGTATCTGAATCCGGGACGTGTGGCCTTGAAGTGTGGCTCTGCTCTGCCATTCCCTGGCTGTGTGAGCAAGTCACTTAACTCTCCAGGCTTCAATTTCCTCATGAGCAAAATGAGGACAAGAGTAGCATTTCCCATAGGGCCATTGTAAGGATTAAGGGAAATAATATTGTAAAACACCTGGCAGGGTGATGGCTATGCAAGTGTCCAATACATAGTAACCGTGGCTAACATTAACAGTCATCGTAAATTAACTTAGGATGGCAAAAATCCAGACTCAAAAAGATTTTGCCAACTTTGCCCCATGGCCCACACTAAAATTATGATATTTCTAGGAATAAAGGCAAACGCCCGCACAGGGATTCCAGAGTCAACACGGTACAAGTATAAGACCCGGCTCAATGACAAAGTTAAAGGAGAAATTCATTTAACAAATATTTATCGGTTGCACCTACATTTTGCAGACACCATGCCGCAGGCTGAGGACACTGCAGGAAACCACAAAATTAAAATAAAATCCCATCTCTCATTGAGCTCATGCCTTTGTGGGATACGCAAAGGATGAAAAAACAAACAGGTAAATGCAGAGCCTGTCAGATAGTGATAAATACTGTGAAGACAAATAAATCAGAGTATTGGGATAATATATGGGAGAGGGGGTGATCAGCAAAAGATTTTCTGATAAAAGGAGTCAGAGATGTGAGTGAGTGTGGGCATGTCAGAAGGAAGAGTGTTTTTTATTTTCTGTGTAAAAGTTTGGTTTAATTTTATAATTAATTGAAGACATATTATTTATTTATTTATTTATTTATTTAGCGGTACGCGGGCCTCTCACTGTTGTGGCCTCTCCCGTTGCGGAGCACAGGCTCCGGACGCGCAGGCTCAGCGGCCATGGCTCACGGGCCCAGCCGCTCCGCAGCATGTGGGATCTTCCCGGACCAGGGCACGAACCCATGTCCCCTGCATCGGCAGGCAGACTCTCAACCACTGCGCCACCAGGGAAGCCCCATGGAGGGGATTTTGATTTATGTTCCAGCCACTGCGGGGAGAAGAGACTGTTGAGGAACATGGAGGGGCGGGGGGTAGTCGTCTGTGCAAGAGGCATGATAGCCTGAACTACAATGGGAGCAGTGGAGTTGGTAAGAATTTGTTGGATTCTGGAAGAAATTTTTAGTTTTTAATTTTTGTTTTAAAGAAAAGTTTGATGTATTTAACAGTGGTAAGAAACAAACTTCTGTGTATCAAAAGGCATCATTTTTTAAAAATTGAAGTATAGTTGATTTACAATGTTGTATTAGTTTCCGGTGCACAGCAAAGTGATTCAGATATATATACATATCTGAATATGTGTGTGTGTGTGTGTGTGTGTGTGTGTGTGTGTATTCTTTTTCAGATTCTTTCCTTTTTATTTTATTTTTTAAAAAATCTTTATTTTATTTTGGAGCATAGTTGATAACAATGTTGTGTTATTTTAAAATAGAGCCAATAGGGTAGCTGATGGTTTAGATAGACAATGAAAGAGAATGGGAAACACCTGGGTGACTTCAGGTTACTGGCCAAAGCAACTGAAAAAATAGAGTCTGGTTTAATGACATGAAGATTAGGGGGTGGGAGGAGATTTTTGGTGGGAAGGTACAATCAAGATTTGGGTTTTGGGTATTAAATCTGGGATGCCTACTAGACATCCAAAAGAAGACATCCAGTAATTGGCTGTATATGGGTCTAGTGTTCAGAGGAGAGAGTTGGTCTAGAGATACAAAGGTGAAAGTCCTCAGTTTATAGATTTAAAACCCTGGAACTGATAGGATCACAGGAGTGCCTGTGGATGGAAATGAGGACAGGTTTAAAAGAGTCCTAGAAAACTGCTGTTTAGAGCAATGGACAGGATTGAAAGGTTCTATTGGGTACAACAAAGGAAAAGATGCTGTTTAATTTTAAATGGAATGGATTGCTTCCAAAGAAAATGGGGTCCTGTTCCATGCTCACAAGGAGCCCCAGTTGACAGCAGTCGGAGATACTGTAGGGGTTCCTCTACTGGATGGGAAGAAGGGGTAAGTGACCTCCAAGCTCGAAGCCAGATAATTGACTAGGAATCCAGAGAGATCTTTAGTTAAAGGCCTACACTTAACAAGCTCTGTGGCCTTAAGCGACTTGTGAAACTTGCTTAAGCCTTCAGCTTCCTCACTGACAAAAGAAAGGAGCTGGATAAGATATTCTTTAAAATTCTCCCCTGACATCTGAAAGTCTATAATTACCGGGTATCCTTTTTTGTGCTATTTAACTCAGATGTTACAGAACCCAGCTATAAAAAAATCCAAAGTGATTTAAGAAACCCAAAGGGTTGCTGATTTGCTCAAAATTAATTAATTAGATTCTCGGAATCTGACAAAGCAAAGCCTTCCCAGGTAGGTCCTGAGTTATCTTTGCCAGAGCACCTGTTCACACTTACCCTGAGTTGATACAGCTGTATTTCTGTGATAAGCCATGTCAGAGCAAGAAAATTTAGCTCAATTCAAATAATATGAGCCTCGACCATGGAAAAAGTACAGTGCTGGGTGCCTTGGGACATGGGAACAGGCCTTCTGGGTCCTTGCAATCTAGTTCGTAGATGGCCAGAGAAACACTTCTAGTGAAGGGGAGAGAAAAATGACTACCCAGAAATATAGAGTGATGGATGCAGAAAATCCAAAGAGGAGGTCGACCGTGTGTTGGAAAGGTGGACTTGGACAGAAAAAGCCAGTGTTCACATTGGGGCTGGGAGATAGGGTTTCTAGGCACAAGGTAATAGGAGCCTTGGCATCAGATAGGTCTGGGTTCCAAACCCAACTCTCTTCACTACCAGCTGTGGGCCATTGGTTAGATTCTTCACTCCTAAACTCAGGCTAATACCTTCCTGTTAGGGTAGTTGTGATGAAAACTGTGATAATTATATGGAAGATAATACCATACTGGCATCTGAGAAGGAATTAATAAACCGTAGTTATTAACATGTGGGTAAAGAAAGTGGTCTTGGAATCCCAAGGAAGATACAACATGAATAAAGTTCATGAGTCCCGTATTCCCTGACCTTGACCTGCTTGCAACCTGTCTTCCTCATCTTATTCTGGCTACTTTCCATCAGGACTGTCCTTGTTATCACATGGAGCTACTTACCAAGCCAAGTATAACTTATATTAAAACTCATGTTCTCCGACATTCATACATGTATCACCCAAACAAATTCTGCCCTATCTACCTAACCCTTGTGCTATTATTTGCCTCTACTTTTCTTATCTAAGTTCTCCCTTAAATACATTTATTTGATTAAAATATTTTATATCACGATTTTAAGTGGAAATCCAACATGACTTTCCATAAGATGAAGAGAACTAAAAAGTAGATGCAATCTTAAACCCATTTAAATTGAATTACAGGTACTGTTGTCTGCCATCGTCTTTTAAGTCTGGGGCCCTACTGGCTATGTGTTAAAGAATGGGGGGAGGGAATGGTTAACTAGCAAGTGTGGACACAGGGGTTAAAGATGTGTTCACATCAAACTGAAGCCTTCTTTTCCTAAATAAAAGTACTGAAAGACAACTGGGAAGAGAAAACGTTCTCACTGTGTGGTTCAATATTACTTAATGTTACATCTGTATAGTGTGCATCTCAGCAGGGGTACAGAGCCTTTGAGAACCACTGTCTTGGTTCCCACCAGCCTGCTTTTCTCTGCTTGTCACAATCCTTCATGACTTTCATTGCTCCCTCGAGCACCACCTCCTCCATGGAGTTTCCCCTTTCAGAGGTAAGCTCTCGGCCTTTACATCAAAGTACTTGGGGTTCAGAAAACCCATTTGGAAATACATCACACACTTCCTCATGACCTCTGTTCTATGACTGTTATACTGGCAATTTGCCCTTGCTTTTTAAATTACTGTATATGTTTTTTTACACCCTCCCCAATATAAGTCATTGCGAATGCAGAATCTGTCTTTGCCACCCACGGTATCTTGCTCTGACACACCTTGAAAATGGTAGGCGTGGGACAAAATATGTAGAAAAGTGTGGTCAATGGAAGCATCAAGTACTATGGCCGTATTGGAGAGTGGAGATAATCAAGATGAAGACTAAGAATACTGACATTAACTAGGTATTTTTGAAATAAAAATATTTGAATATTGGGTAGTAGGGAAACGTCTTCCTGAGATGATTTTGGTCGCATATGGCTGTGAAAGAGGAAGCTGTCAGCACTAACAACAACGTCACCATGTTTTTGGGGTCCAGCAAGAAGAGGGCTCCATCCAGGCACTGCTGTCCAAGGAATCTACTGCCAGAGTCTTGCCAAGGTCCTTTATTTGCATCTCTCATTTGACTCTCTGGGAAATGTGAATCACTCCTCTTTGGACATGTGTTTTTCTTATCACATTTTTAACAATAGGTACATGAAACTCAGCCTGCTGCAACATTAAAGCAGCCATTTCTCAACGTGTCAGAACCCACTGCAGTGGAATTTCAGGAGTAGAAAGACAAGCTTGAAGAAAGCAATATGGAAAGCACCGCATTACACAAAAGAGGGTAAAGTATTCAAATGAATCCTCTCTCCTCTTAGACTTCACATGAAATTGGAAGGACAATTGCATTACTTTCTACTAAGCCGTGTGTAATAATCAAGGCATGAATCATCACAGAGCTAGGTGTACGGTCTGCGAGGATATAATTTCATTTTATGCATTTGGGTAATGTCACTTTAGAGAAAATACGATCATGGGAAAAGAAAACAAGTAGAAGGAGAAAGGAATCATAATTGAGAGCCTGGTGCCAAGGCCATTCCTCGCCCCTTTCTTTCCTTTTTAAAAGCTGATGGCAAATCTCTTCACCCACAGAATGTAAGAGGTTTTCTGAAAAATAAAAGATAAATTCTAAAAGGGACTTTTGTTAAAACAGGAAGAGATCTCAGAGATTGCCTAGTTCCAACTCCATACTGTACAGACAAAACAACAGAAGACCAGAAAGGAATGTAAAATGTCCCAGATCACTCGGTCACTTTTGGCAGAGGGAGGTCTGGAATGCGGGTCCCCTGAGCCAAATCTCTAGCCTTGGCCTAAGCAGTGCTTCCCCCCAAGGGGAAAGTGCTTCCCCCCAAAGCTCTGAGCAGAGCTCAAAGCCTGAAGCCTTCCCTCCATTTCAGCCCAGGCTGTAGTAATAGCGAGAAACAGGAGTGTAGTGACACAGATGACAACTCATGAGATACCTGCAGCTCTTCCACTAGCGGTTCTGCGGGTCCTTAGCAAGCATGTCGTTCCATCTGTGACATCTCTCCTTGACACTTGTGGTGAACAGGCAGCACTTACTTCCCTCAGGTCTCATGCAACCATTGACAATGCATGTCCCTAAGCAAAGCTGCTTTTTGTTTGGAATCCAGCTGCTTTTGTACTGAGAGCAGACGTGAAGACACAATTGTTTGCTTACTTCTGCAAGGGAATTTCAACCTCTTGGGGAATTTGAGACGGTCCACATGACTGGTTTGAATGGTTTTCATTGGAATAGCCAATCTCTGGGTAAGTGTTTAATAACTTTCTAAACTGCCAAAGGTTAAATTAGCTTTGCTTGCAGGAACCCACTTTGTTTTCAAATGGGTGAAGTCTTTTCTTAAATATGTCAGCTTTACTTTCTAGATGAATATACTTCCTTGACCTCAGGAAGTATAATGACATTGTGCCCAAGACATACAAATTATTCCTCCTAAATGAAAAAAGCACATTTTAGTGATTTACTTTCATTTGTAAATGAACTTCGAAACACGGAAGATATTGGTTTGCTTGTGATGGCAATCACAATGAATCTTTTAAGTAAAAAGGCATACTGCCTTAAATTCCAAAGAAAAAGCTATTGACAAAATACCTAAGGTAAGGAGTTGTAAAAGTATAAATATATGTACAAGGAACATATATTTTATTGTTAAATAAAGAAATAAATGTGTGTGTGTGTGTGTGTGTGTGTGTGTGTGTTTAAGTCCTTTCTTTAAGGAGCCATTTCCCTACTATTGCAAGTCTCAAAGGACTGAGTAAAAAAATTGCTTTGCCCAAAGCAGACCTGTGGTTCTAGTTCCTGAATAAGTATGGAAAAACACCGCTAAGGTCCAAAAATGTTGAAGATCTGATGTTTCTTGTTCCCTTGCTTTAACCCTAAGTTCCTCCAAGTGGCAAATTCAATTCCCTTTTTCCCATCTCCCACTCATAAAAAAAGATTCTAGTACCAACTGGGAAAAACAAATTTCTCTTTGCGACTAGGATCAACACCAAGTAAAACAGTAAGAAGACCACCTTCCCTACGAAGACTCCTTTGACTTTCCTGGAGCCCACGGATCTCTCCAACCCTTAAACACCTTCTACATATGTGTGCAGCTCTAAAGTGTCCAGCACTGAATTGTTCTCTTATTGATTTCTATGTGGTTCTTGCAAACTTCTGAAAATAAGGATTACAATTTCTACTTATTTATGGTTTGTTGTACTTAATAGTGTATCAATGCAGACAAGCATGTAAGTCAGATCAGCTTGACTGAGAATCACACATCACTTTTTTCAATCTTTCAAGTCCTTGAAAACATATGTCCAGAGAGAGTTAGGGTGTTAACTTAACTACAAAGAGAGAGTGAATTTATTCTTTGGTAGCACCCAGCAATTTTTTTAGTTCAAAAAGTTTAAATTAAATTTTAATTTATTTAATAAAATATTCACAATATTTTATTTTATACTGAAAATGCACAATAGGAATAAAAATAATGACATCTGAAATATTAACTGTGAACTCTCTGACAGTAAATACAAAAAAAAAAAATATTCCCTTATGAGTAAAAATGTAATGTAGAACTTTTCAAGCTGGTCAAGTTTTGCACTGTTCCCTTCTTGCTGCATTGACAAGAGGAATAAATGACTAGTTTTCTTAAACTGCGATTGAATCTTGAGAAATTAATATCTGTAGCATTTCGCATTTAATTCTCTCAACTTGCAGGAAAAAACAGGCAAATGCTATACAAGCTAGAGTTTTATTAAATTCACCTGTAACTATTTTCTTATCTTAAAAAATCTCAGTAGAATTGCCGATTGATATTAAGTACACTGAATATCCTGAGCTACCTGTAGAAAAAAATAATTTTGACACCCGTATCAATTACATTAAAATCTCATGCAAGACAACCTTCCCCCATCTTTGGTATCCAGAACACATCATGGTGGTGATGAGTATTATAAATACTTTTTTTTTTGCGGTACGCGGGCCTCTCACTGTTGCGGCCTCTCCCATCGCAGAGCACAGGCTCCGGATGTGCAGGCTCAGTGGCCATGGCTCACGGTCCCAGCCGCTCCACAGCATGTGGGATCTTCCCAGACCGGGGCATGAACCCATGTCCCCTGCATCGGCAGGCGGAGTCTCAACGACTGAGCCACCAGGGAAGCCCCTTTTTTACATTTTTGATGAGAAAAGCCATTAGGTACATGAGACAGCTGTTCATAGCCTTGTAGACACGACTTGGCATATATCAGGGCATACAAATTGTCATTCATGAATTAAACGAGTCCATTTACACATTGGACTTATTTTGCCACTGGCATATTTCAGCTGTCTCTTTGTACATATTGGTAGGAAAAGGGACATAAAAAAATACATCCCTGCAATGCCTATTTCTGAGAGTCTCAAAATACTTCATAGACATCAACAGATTATTTTAATATATTACCATAAAGTAATTAAGGGAGAAGCATTAATAATCTCTACTTTCTTAGATATGAGTATTTGGATATAATACTGTAGCCAAAGATCATTTAAAATGTCCAGGAATACTTCTCACTTCTTATTTGAATATGCCTTTCTGCAGCATCATTACAAAACAGCTTTCTTCTTAAAAGGCTTCTTTGGCAGATGTGATACCACATCTTCCTAGCTCACCTCTCACCCTTGACCATTCCTTGTCTTTGACTGTTTTCTCTCCTGTTGTCTACTCCTCTATTTCTTTATGTTCCCAAAGGTTCAATTGTTGGCCTCTTTGTTTACATTCCTATACACCTCCATCCTCACTTTAGGTGACACTCAAATGCTCCCTGCAAGACCAAACTTCTTCATGGAGTTTCAGGTTTGTATATTCATCTGTCTGCCAGACCCATCAGCCTGGATGTAACTCGGGCATCTTTAATCCCCATCTCAAAAATCACACCCAAGACCTCTCTCAGCACTCTCCTCCTCCATTTCTCTTTCTTACTGTGTTTTCCATCCAAATGTCTCCCAAATTATCTGCCATTATCTGTCTGGTTTCCCACTCTAATCTCCAACTCCATATTCAGTTCTGATTTTATCACTTGTCTTTCCCCCTGAAATTCACCTGTAAGCAGTTTTTGGCAGGAAAGAGCTCTCTGCAGGAGGCCCCTTTGTCTTGTCACTAACCTTAAACAAGGCGCCCTCATGCTCTACTCATCTCTGGCCCAAGCACACCTTTCCAACCTTTTGATCACAAGATACCTTGTCTAACCTGTTGGTTCTTTCCGTACATCAAAATAGAAATGAAGAAAAGTAATTAACAGATGACCAGACCTCTTCCCTAGCTTCCCCTTCAGTGATCTCACAAACAAACTGCGTGAACAAGACAGCATCTAAAGAAAGATCACAGGACATCAACAAGCCTGTACACAGTGGGGAATGACGATGACCCCAACCCCCAATCTCAGTGAGTAACTGAGATTACTTCCCTTTTTCTTTACAAAATTTTCATGGCTGAGCAGAATCCTGGGAGATGGTTTTTGGGGGATACTGAATCGACCATCTCCCCAGATTGCCAGCATTCTGATTAAAAGCAACTTTCCTTTCTACAAACATTTGCCTCTCTCGGGTACTGATTTTTGAGTGGAGAGCAACTGGACCTGAGTTTAGTGACACATCCTCTGGGTGATTCATCTAAAACTGAGGGTGATTGTAGCCCCCAGGGAACATTGGCAATATTTGAAGACATTTTTGGTTGTCACAGAGGGGTAATGTTACAGGTATCTAGAGGGTATAGACCAGAGACGTTGCTCAGCATCCTATAACACGCAAGATGTCTCCCCTACCACCTAACAAATAACTCCCTGGCTCAAATGTTAATAGTGCTGAGGTTGAGAAACCTGATCTAGATTAAAAACTGACCTTGACATTATCCCCCCAACTTAAAATCATTTCAAGGATGTCTCAAGACTCAAGCTTCTTGAAAGCCCATGAAAGTCCCCAGCCATCAGCTCCAGCTTTTCTCCTGCCCATGATGACTTCCTCTTCATGCTTTGGCAGCATCAGTTGGCTTACAATTCTCCACCATACATTTTATCACCTTTGCGCTCTGCTCATACATTCCCCACATCCGGGAATGCCCCTCCCTTCCTTCTCTTATGTGGTTAATTTTCATTCATTCTTTTTTTTTTTTTTTTTTGCAGTACGCGGGCCTCTCACTGTTGTGGCCTCTCCCGTTGCGGAGCACAGGCTCCGGACGCGCAGGCTCAGCGGCCATGGCTCACGGGCTCAGCCGCTCCGCGGCATGTGGGATCTTCCCAAACCGGGACACAAACCTGCGTCCCACGCATCGGCAGGCGGACTCTCAACCACTGTGCCACCAGGGAAGCCCTCATTCATTCTTTAAGACTTTTCCCCAGAGGTCTTTCCTGACACTCTTCCCCATCTCCCCAACTCTCAGACCAGGGTCAGGTTAGATGCCCCTTCTCTGTCCTCCCAGAGCATCAGTGAGGTGGTTTTCAAATTATTATTATTACTATGCCCTCTTTGTTCATGTACAAAGTTGGTGTTTTATCAGGTTTCTCTGTACTCCTGTGCCTGGCTCATAAGTAATCGATAAAAATTTGTTTAGAGTTTGGGATTGGCACGTACACACTGCTATATTTAAAATGGATAACCAACAAGGGCCTACTGTATAGCACAGGGAACTCTGCCCAATGTTCTGTAACAACTAAAATGGGAAAAGAATTTGAAAAAGAAAAGATACATGTATATGCAGAACTGAATCACTTTGCTGTACACCTGAAACTATCACAACGTTGTTACTCAACTATACTCCAATATAAAATAAAAAGTTAAAAATATATAATTCATTAAAAAAATTTGTTTAAATGAAGTGGAAGAGTTAAGTGGAGACTGTATTTACCCAAGGATGAGCATTTTACTAGCATAAAGTGTAACTCTTTAAGATATTTTTCTAAGTTCTCAGAAAATAACGCACCTTGCCCCAAAGTAGTAGTACATAAGCAGAAATCTCCTAGCCACACTGAAATGTATCTATTGATTTGAATCCCTGCATTAAGCATCTTAAGATCAGGGTCAGGTCTTTGAATTCTTTGCCAAGGAATATGTCAAAAAATATGTACTCATTAACTATTAGTTGAATATATGAACAACCGAGTGGTGTGTGGGTAGGTGGATGGGTGGATCAATGAGTGGATGGATAGTTTAGACACTGTATTCTCTTGATTTCTTTATGATCACCTACTTATTAATAGGGCTAGGAAACACTTATTTTATCTCATTACTTGGTCTACTTGTGTATATATTTGTCCTCCATTTCAACAAGCCTTAGGATGACCAAGTGCAAAGACCTGGGAGTATTTGAATGAATAGTTCATTATTTTTGAAGTTCATAACACATCTTGATTTCATTCATAGTGTCTGAAGTGAAGATCTCTTCCAATTTTCCTTCCCAATACCAAAATGTTCTCTCAACCAATTTAAGATGTTTTGATTAAATACTTTTAAAATTTATTTTGCCCAAAATACTTATTTTAAAAGGAAAGAAAACCTGACAACCACTTGCATGATGACAGTGGGTTTTTTTTTAATCACCTTTAGAACTCTGTCTTTCTTTCTTTGTGGAATAGGGTGCCTTAGTTTAAAACTATCAATTTGCAATCTCAAGTCAACTGGTAGTAGCCAGCTTTGAGGGCATCTGCCCTCTAAAACTGTCCCATTATAGAGAGGGATGAGCTCCACAGCCATGGTAGCTGGTGGAACTTCGTTTCCAAGACAAATGATTATGACAAAGAGGAGAGACACAGGCAGAGAGTAACAGCCTCAGTCCACAGTAGAATCAAGTTCCTAAAATGCCCTCTCCTACCTTCTTTTATTTAGTTAATTTTCATATATCCTTTAAACATGAGCAGGGAGACCATATAATTTATCATGCAAATCGGAGTATATTTAACAGTCAATGGGAGCAATAAAAATAACTAAATTATATAATTTAAAAAAATTTAATTAACTACGGACTATTTGGTTTTAATATGTTAGTGAACCAATAAAAAGTTCTATTCAATAAATATTTTCAAAATAAAATTTTCTAAAAAATAAAAATAGCACATTTCTTTGTGTAGTAAACACCACCAAAATACTTCCTTTCCACACTCTGATAGTTGTACTGATTTTATCAGAAACTGTCTTTGATTGTAGAAAATATACACTGAAGTTGTTAGGAATTTTTTTTAAAAAGAGGCTTGTAAAGCTCTATAAAATTTTACAGAAATAAGTTTAAAACATAAGCAGAAAAATTATTTACGCACATATTCAGGGACTTGAAACAGGTTCTTATCCATAGCATTAATTTGGAAAATGCATTTTTTTCAATGTGGTCCTATTATTTCTTTCTTTTTTTTTTTGGTAAAATTACCTGCAAACCTCTTCAAAGACACATTTTATGAATAATACATAAGAAAGCATGGACATTTCAATTAGCTCTTTTTTTGGGGTACACCATAAATTTTTTTAAATTAAAGTATAGTTGATTTACAGTGTTTTGCCAAACTCTGCTGTACAGCAACGTGACTCAGTTTTACATATATACACATTTTTTTAAAATATTCTTTTCCATTATGGTTTACCCCAGGAGATTGGATATAGTTCCCTGTGCTCTACAGTAGGTCTTTGTTATTAATCCATTCTAAATGTAATAATTTGCATCTACCAACCCCAAATTCCCAGTCCATCCCTCTCCTTTCCTCCCTCCCCCTGTGGCAACCACAAGTCTGTTCTCTGTGTCTGTGAGTCTGTTTCTGTTTCATAGATAGGTTCATTTGTGCCATATTTTAGATTCCACATATAAGTGATACCATATGATATTTGTCTTTCTCTTTATGACTTAATTCACTCAGTATGACAATCTCTAGGTCCATCCATGTTGCTGCAAATGACATTATTTCATTCTTTTTTATGGCTGAGTAGTATCCCATTGGATATATATACCACATCTTCTTTATCCATTCATCTGTTGATGAACACTTTGGTTGTTTCCATATCTTGGCTATTGTGAATAGTGCTGCTATGAACGTAGGGGTGCATGTATCTTTTTGAATTATAGTTTTGTCCAGGTATATACCTAGGAGTGGGATTGCTGGATCATATGGTAATTCTATTTTTAGTTTTCTGAGGAACCTCCATACTGTTTTCCATAGTGGTTGCACCAACTTACATTCCCACCAACAGTGCAAGAGGGTTCCCTTTTCTCCACACCCTCTCCAGCATTTGTTATTTGTAGACTTTATAATCATGGCTATTCTGACCAATGTGAGGTGGTACCTAACTGTAGTTTTGATTTGCATTTCTCTAATAATTAGGCGCACCATAAAATTTTTAAGTGAAAATGTATTCTCTCTATAAGTGCTAAGGTACCTGGTAAGCAAAAAGCAAATCATGCTACATGAATTATAATCTCAATTTTAATATTTTTAAATTGAAACTTGAAAATATTCTTATAGATATTGGGGGGGGGTTGTGCCTTCATTTGTATAAAATATGTCTTTGCCAGACATTTTTATGTGATACATCAAGTGACATATATACACTAATATGTACAAAATGGATAACTAATAAGAACCTGCTGTATAAAAAAATAAAATAAAATTCAAAAATTCCAAAAAAACCAAGTCATCTCTATTATGATTCTTCTGAATGTATAGAAAAACTTAAATACTTCAAAATATATTCAATCAAAGAGGAGTACCAAGAAAACATTTTTCCCATAACTGAAGATATTTCAAAATGCAATTACAAAGGTCCAAAATTAGGTCTTTTATACCAGTTGGGCTCTTGTTATTTAATTTGTTCAGTTTCTCCTTTTGTGAGGATCCAATTCAATATGTTCCTGTTTGCAAGCATTAACTGCAATAATTAGTTTATTGCATATCCAAAATATAAGTATCTTTGCCACTCCATTCTTTGAATACTTTGACTCTAAATTTGTAACTAATTTTGAACCAAATGCAAACAGAATTTGAAGTGTACTCTGGTGCTTTTTCAGCAAATATGCATCTTCTGGTGGTCACATGGATAGTGACACGTCCATAGTCTCCATAATGGATTGGAAATATCAACAAACTTTTTGTGCAAGTTACATGTTTATCATCAACTTTTTAAAAGAAGTATAAATTCGGTACCTAACATCTCATTAAATATTCATTTCATTTTTTTCTGTTATTGCTTCAAAGGAGTTAATTCCAAAAGAAAAATGTTTACTAAACCATGCATATAGTTGTACACTTAGGGCTTCCATGGTGGCACAGTGGTTGAGAGTCCGCCTGCCGATGCAGGGGACACGGGTTCATTCCCCCGTCCGGGAAGATCCCACACACCGCGGAGCAGCTAGGCCCGTGAGCCATGGCCGCTGAACCTGTGCGTCCGGAGCCTGTGCTCCGCAACGGAAGAGGCCGCAACAGTGAGAGGCCCGCGTACCACAAAAAAACAAAGCAAAACCAAAAAAAAACCCAAAACCATGCATATAGTTGTACACTTAAACCATACAATAAATGATAAAAATACTATAGACTACTCTCTATGGAATAGGATTGCTCATCCTCTATTTTCTGTACACATTTCCCAAACCACAAGCAAAATTTCCCCCATTTCCTTCTAACCCCAATCACTGGTGTCCCAGCAGCTGTCAGTCTGGCACAGAAGGAGGTAGCTGTGCCTAGTCCTTGAGGTCTGAAAGCTTTTTGTTTTATCAGCAAGCACAATGCAGGCAGTCTTTGGAGAGAAGTTGAAGCTGGAAAGGGTTAGGAATAGAGAGATGGGCTGGTCATTGTCTTTCAACATTTAAGCACAAGTTAAAATGAGACATCTCTTCTTTGCACCTGGGTCTCACAAACTAATAGACCTGATTATGGCAGAAGGGGCAAGCAAAGCAAAAATCTGTCAAACTCAAGCCAGCTCATTTTCATAAAATAAATAATAAAAGCATGTTCTTAAAAAAAACCTGGATAGATGTTAAACCAGGATGAATGGCAGGACAACACGCAAAAGCAGGGACTGCCCCAGGCAAAACCAGGACACATGGTCACCCTTCTCATAAAGCCTGTTTGCACTTCCAGCCCTAACTCAGGAAAGATATTTTTGTTTTTTAACCAGTTATCCTAACTCACTAATTTGGTGCAGGAGATATGTTAATGAAATTAATATTGTCAGTTTTTATCTTTAAAATTACTGATGAATCCATCCATCAAACCCAATGGGTTGACCTCCCAGTTTGTTTTATTTTGTTTTTAGAACAGAAAGGAATTTTAATTAATTGTTTTCTAGGAAACATAAATTAACATCCAATGACCTTGTGTATTTACAATCAACTTGTTATTCCCCGAATAACAATGTAAGTGAAGCATTTAAAGCGAAAACAGAATGGAGCCTAGTGAAGAGAAAACTTGTGTTTTGATGTGGAAGAGTTCAGATATCCTGTACTTATTCTGTCTTGTACTGAGGACTCAATGGATAGTATTAGTATGGATAGTTCTCTTCAAGGCCCCAAGAGACTGCTGAATCAAGGTGTGTGGCCCTGGAGTGTTGACATAAAAACTGAGATTTGAATAAGGCATCCACTAAGGACAAACCAAGGGGAAATGTGCTAATTGTAGCAGCTGGTCAGGTGTTGTATTAAAAAATGTTAGAAAAGTTTATATTCAATTACCTCCCCTCTGTCACTTACTAAATTCCTTTAACATTGCTAAACCAGTTTTCTTATCTGTAAAAAAAACATGCTAATATCCTCAGGGCAGAGAATATGAGATTAAATAACACAATGGCACACAACTGGCCCTTAAACAATATTTGTTGAATTTTAAATGTTGAAAACTAATTAGATGGAAACAAAGAATTGGAGAGGAATAAAATAAACACATTGTGATAAAAATATTGTTAGCAGCAAATGCGTATCTAATAGACATTTTAAAAGAATAATTGTTAATTATATTTTCGCTTACATACTTGAAAATATCCCAGTCATTTGTTATTCCTGTCAAAGGGTACAAAGTTAATTAAATAGCACAGCTTTAGGGGTAAAATTTCACCAATGAAATTTCACTGTAGAAGTTAATTGTTTGGGGAACTTCATGCCTCAAAGTTTTTGTTTTTTTGTTTTTAATTTATAGGCCAAACTACTGTTACTATAGACTAACATTAGTACATACTGCAAGGGTAAATCAAACCTGTAACAAAAATTAGTTGATAAAGACGAAGCTGAACTGACATTACTTTAAAAGTTTAAAAACCTCAAGTAAAATTGAAAATGATCATTAGGTAAGTATAACACCAATTATACCCTGACAGTAAATCATTCTTCCAGAAAGGAAAAGAAATGGGAATCCCAACTGTCTGTAATAGAAGCTTTGCAACTTTCCTTGTGTGGCATACTGTTTAGATTTTCACTAAATTCTAAAAACATACAATTTTTTTCAGAATATAAAATTTTAGTAAATGTTATTCATTTAACAGATTATTAATTATTCCTGAATCATCTTTAAAAATAAATATCAAAAAATAAAAATCTACATGTTATTTGTGCTTACTATTTGATCTGGATATATTTTTGAACCACATTTAGCAACTTCTCAAGATCGTCTTTTATCAAGCTGATCCTTGGGGGCTTTTTCTACTTTATTTATTTCTTTACTCATTTCCTTACCCATTTTTTGTTTTGTTTTTATTTTAATGTGGAAACTGATTTTATTTTATTTTTTTTACTGAAGTATAGTTGATTTACAATGTTGTGCTAATTTCTGCTGTACAGCAAAGTGACTCAATTATACACATATAGACATTCTTTTTTTAATATTCTTTTTTATTATGGTTTATCCCAGGAGATTGGATATAGTTCCCTGTGCTATAGAGCAGGACCTTGTTGTTTATCTGTTTTAAATGTAATAGTTTGCATCTACTAACCCCAAACTCCCAGTCCATCCCTCTCCTTCGCCCCCTCCCCCTTGGCAACCACAAGTCTGTTCTCTATGTCTGTGAGTCTGGTAAACGGATTTTATTTTTAATCCGTTATTTGTATGCCTGAAAGAGGTCTCATACTAGTTACTGGAATGATGTAAGAAATAAACTGATTAATTAGTTTTCAAAAAAAATAACAAACCCTAGTAATTCATTGAACAAGATATTATATACTTCAGTTTCACAATAAAAATATGTACTAAGGTATTCATATCATATGAGTTTATAGCAAAACAGTTTTAAAGGAGATCCTACTATGAACTCCTTTATTATTAACTGTGGCTCTAGATCATGAAATTAGCTGAATAAAACCAAGTTCATCAGAATAGACAGGACTACTCACTTTTTAAATCAAAACAGTAATATTATATCACATACTACTTTGCCTTATCACCACATCTGTCATTTATCAATAAGACTCTCAGTGATTTGCCTATTTTACTGAACACAGCCTTGTTTATGAGAATGAGACAGTCCCCTATAATTAGCAACTTTCAGTATCCACTGCTGAGCAATTCAAAAATATATACATGTCTTTATTACATAGTTTTTAAATTTCATGTAAGACTATAAGTACATTATATATATATACATATATATATATATATATATATATATATATATATACATGAATTGTTCCCAGAAACAAATGACTTAAGCACACTTCTGCTGCATGAATTGCATGAATAACAATTTTTATCCAGCAGCTACAAGAACTTTTAATATTGCAAGCTGAGAATACATATTTACAATTTGAGGGAGGGACTTTTGTTAGATGATTGAAAAGTCTGCCTCTTAGGACATGGTGTCCTTTGTTTCTCATCATGACTTATGTAATATTAGTGAATTGCTTCTATAATGAAGGTTTGTTTCTGCGCTGACATTTGTGGAACCTACTGTTCTAAAACCACCCTGTCAGATGAATAAGAGAGGGTAGAATTTAGCTCAGCTTAACACATAACGTGATTTATCTCAACCTGATTAGTGATGAATAACTATCAGACAATACATTAGTAGGGCAACACAAAAAGACAATGAATGCAAGACCATGCAGCAGGGTAGAAGTTATCTTTGAGAAGAGAGTGAAAATGGCTTTCAAAATGTTAAGCTATCCCTTCCCACAGCATTTCTTATTTTATAATTTTCTGCCATAAACATGAGGCCAATAATAGGCAGATATTGCTCAGCCAGCCACTCTTCATCACCTAATCACCTGCCACCAGCCATTGCTTTGAGGTTCTGGTGACTTTGCAATAGGGGAGAACAAATCTGACTCCATATTGGATCTATTCCTTTAACTTTAATCTCTGTATTCTATTGCTTTTGCTACAAGTTAAGAATGTTGCCTATAGCCTGAAATATACATAATAACTCATTCTCAAGGCTCTGACCTTTAAAGATATAACACTTTTCCCTTCATATAGAGATAAAAAGTTGCATAACAAAAAATAACGATTGTCTTGTTGGAGGTTTACAAGAACACTGTGACCTGACCTATGTGGATAGCTGCAAGAACAACATTCCCAAACCAAGAAGTTTGCAACAACCAGACACACCCTTTTATATCCTTTTACCATAAAAGAAGTCTAAATTCAAACTCAGGCAAGATGGTTCTTTGGGACAATAGTCCACCACCTTCTTGGTCTGCTGGCTTTCTGAACAAAGTCGTTATTCCTTGCCCCAACAACTCGTTTCTCAATTTACTGGCCTGCTGTGGGGCGAGCAGTACAAGCTTGGACTTGATAACAACTTTAGGCTCTTCCAAGCAGTGGCCTTGCTTGGGACCCTGCTCATCCCATCTCTTCCTTCCATAATTTCTGATATATGTCTCATTTCTGCAGACCCCTATTCTTAAAGAGACAGCTAATTCATCTCAAAATCTATGGCATAGTTAATGGGATTCTACATTCTAAGAGATACCCTAAAAAACAAACATAGTGTATTTCCCTGTTAAGAATACAATGAAAACATCATTGAGAGAGGAGCTTCAGGATGGCGGAAGAGTAAGACGTGGAGATCACCTTCCTCCCCACAAATACATCAGAAATAAATCTACATATGGAACAACTCCTACTGAACACTGGCAGAAGACCTCACACCTCCCAAAAGGCAAGAAACTCCCCACGAACCTGGGTAGGGCAAAACAAAAAAGAAAAAACAGAGACAAAAGAATAGGGATGGGACCTGCTCCAGTGGAAAGGAGCGGTGAAGGAGGAAAGGTTTCCACACACAAGGAAGCCCCTTCACTGGTGAACACGGAGGGTGGCATGGGGGGAAGCTTCGGAGACACGGAGGACAGCGCAGCAAAGGGGTGCGGACGGCAAAGCAGAGAGATTCCCACACAGAGGATCAGTGCCCACCAGCACTCACCAGCCCAAGAGGCTTGTCTGCTCACCCACCGGGGTGGGTGGGGCTGGGAGCTGAGGCTCGGGCTTCACAGGTCCCAGGGAGAGGACTGGGGTTGGCTGCATGAACACAGCCTGAAGGGGGCTAGTACGCCACAGCTAGCTGGGAGGGAGTCCAGGAAAAAGTCTGGAGCTGCCGAAGAGGCAAGAGACTTTTCCTTGCCTCTCTGTCTCCTGGTGCTCGAGGAGAGGGGATTAAGAACGCTGCTTAAAGGAGCTCCAGAGACAGGCGCGAGCCGCGCCTATCAGCGAGGACCCCAGAGCCGGGCATGAGACGCTAAGGCTGCTGCTGCAGCCACCAAAAAGCCTGTGTGTAAGCACAGGTCACTGCACCTCCCCTCCCAGGAGCCTGTGCGGCCCACCACTGCCAGGATCCCTTGATCCAGGGACAACTTCCGCGAGAGAACACACGGCGCGCCTCAGGCTGGTGCAACATCATGTGGGGCTCTGCAGCCGCAGGCTCACCCCGCACTCCGTACCCCTCCCCTCCCCAGCCTAAGTGAGCCAGAGCCCCCGAATCACCTGCTCCTTTAACCCCATCCTATCTGAGCGGGTAACAGACGCCCTCAGGTGACCTACACGCAGAAGCAGGTCCAAATCCAAAGCTGAACCCCAGGAGCTGTGCGAACAAAGAAGAGAAAGGGAAATTTCTCCCAGCAGCCTCAGGAGGAGCGGATTCAATCTCCACAATCAGCTTCATGTACCCTGCATCTGTGGAATAGCTGAATAGACAACGAATCACCCCAAATTGAGGAGGTGGACATTGGGAGCAACGATATATATATATTTTTCCCTTTTTCTCTTTTTGTGAGTGTGTATGTGTATGCTTCTGTGTGTGGTTTTCTCTGTATAGCTTTGCTTTTACAATTTGTCCTAGGGTTTAGTCTGTCCGTTTTTCTTTTTTTTTTTTAGTATAGTTTTTAGCACTTGTTATCATCGGTGGATTTGTTTTTTGGTTTGGTTGCCCTCTTTTTTTTTTTTTTTTTTACTTAAAAATATTTTTTTTATAAACTTACAAAGGGTCTAATCAGTTTTGTTTTGTTTGGTTAATTAATTTATTTATATTTGGCTCTGTTGGGTCTTCGTTTCTGTGTGAGGGCTTTCTCTAGTTGCGGCAAGCGGGGGCCACTCTTCATCGCAGTGCGTGGGCCTCTCACTATCATGGCCTCTCTTGTTGTGGAGCACAGACTCCAGATGCACAGGCTCAGTAGTTGTGGCTCATGGGCTTAGTTGCTCCGCGGCATGTGGGATCTTCCTAGACCAGGGCCCAAACCCGTCCTGCATTAGCAGGTAGATACTCAACCACTGCGCCACCAAGGAAGCACCCCCCAAATTTTTTTTAATAATTATTTTTTCTTTTATATTTTAATAACTTTATTTTATTTTACTTTATTTTATCTTCTTCTTTCTTTCTTTGTTTTTTTTCTCCCTTTTATTCTGACCTGTGTGGATGACAGGCTGTTGGTGCTCCAGCCAGGCGGCAGGGCTGTGCCTCTGAGGTGGGAGAGACAAGTTCAGGACACTGGTCCACAAGAGACCTCCTAGCTCCACGTATTATCAAACGGCAAAAATCTCCAAGATAGCTCCATCTCAACCCCAAGACCCAGCTCCTCTCAATGACCAGCAAACTCCAGTGCTGGACAACCTATGCCAAACAACTACCACCAAAGGACACAACACCAACTATTAGCAGAGAGGCTTCCTAAAATCATAATAAGACCACAGACACACCAAAACACACCAACAGACGAGGACCGGCCAACCAGAAACACAATATCCAGCCTCATCCACCAGAACAAGGGCACTAGTCCCCTCCACCAGGGAGCCTACACAACCCACTGAACCAACCTTAGCCACTGGAGACAGACACCAAAAAACAACAGGAACTATGAACCTGCAGCCTGCAAAATGGAGACCACAAACACTGTAAGTGTGAGGCAAAACACTGTAAGTTAAGCAAAATGAGAAGACAGAGAAACACACGGCAGATGAAGGAGCAAGGTAAAAACCTACCAGCCCTAACAAATGAAGGGGAAATAGGCAGTCTACCTGAAAAAGAATTCAGAATAATGATAGTAAAGATGATCCAAAATCTGGGAAATAGAATAGACAAAATGCAAGAAAGGTTTAACAAGGACCTAGAAGAACTCGAGAGCAAAGAGTGATGAACAACACAATAAATGAAATTAAAAATTCTATAGAAGGGATCAATAGCAGAATAACTGAGGCAGAAGAACGGATAAGTGACCTGGAAGATAAAATAGTGTAAATAACTACTGCAGAGCAGAATAAGGAAAGAAGAATGAAAAGAATGGAGGACAGTCAAAGAGACCTCTGGGACAACATTAAACACACCAACATTCGAATTATAGGGGTCCCAGAAGAAGAAGAGAAAAAGAAAGCAACTGAGAAAATATTTGAAGACACTATAGTTGAAAACTTCCCTAATATTGGAAAAGAAATAGTTAATAAAGTCCAGGAAGCACAGAGAGCCCCATACAGGATAAATAAAGGAGAAACATGCCAAGACACGTATTAATCAAACTATCAAAAATGAAATACAAAGAAAAAATATTAAAAGCAGCAAGGGAAAAACAAAAAATAACACACAAAGGAATCCCCATAAGGTTAACAGCTGATCTTTCAGCAGAAACTCTGCAAGCCAGAAGAGAGTGGCAGGACATATTTAAAGTGATGAAGGAGAAAAACCTACAACCAAGATTACTCTACCCAGCAAGGATCTCATTCAGATTTGACAGAGAAATTAAAATCTTTATAGACAAGCAAAAGCTAAGAGAATACAGCACAACAAAACCAGCTTTACAACAAATGCTAAAGGAACTTCTCTAGGCAAGAAACACAAGAGAAGGAAAAGACCTACAATAAAAAACCTGAAACAATTAAGCAAATGGTAATAGGAACATACATACCGATAATTACCTTAAATGTAAATGGATTAAATGCTGCAACCAAAAGACGTAGACTGGCTGAATAGATACAAATACAAGACCTATATATGTGCTGTCTCCAAGAGACCCACTTCAGACCTAGGGACACATACAGACTGAAAGTGAGGGGATGGAAAAAGATATTCCATGCAAACGGAAATCAAAAGAAAGCTGGAGTAGCAATTCTCATATCAGACAAAATACACTTTAAAATAAAGACTATTACAAGAAACAAAGAAGGACACTACATAACGATCAAGGGATCAATCCAAAAGGAAGATATAACAATTGTAAATATTTATGCACCCAACATAGGAGCACCTCAATACACAGGCAAATACTAACAGCCATAAAAGGGGAAATCGACAGAAACACAATCATAGTAGGGGACATTAACACCCCACTTTCACCAATGGACAGATCATCCAAAATGAAAATAAATAAGGAAACACAAGCTTTAAATAATACCTTAAACAAGATGGACTTAATTGAGATTTATAGGACAATCCATCCAAAAACCACAGAATACACAATCTTCTCAAGTGCTCATGGAACATTCTCCAGGATAGATCATATCTTGGGTCACAGATCAAGCCTTAGTAAATTTAAGAAAACTGAAATAATATCAAGTATCTTTTCCGACCACAATGCTATGAGACTAGACATCAATTACAGGAAAAAAATCTGTAAAAAGTACAAACACATGGAGGCTAAACAATACACTACTTAATAACCAAGAGATCACGGAAGAAATCAAAGTGGAAATCAAAAAATACCTAGAAACAAATGACAATGAAAACACAATGACCCAAAACCTATAGGATGCAGCAAAAGCAGTTCTAAGAGGGAAGTTTATTGCAATCCAACCCTACCTTAAGAAACAAGAAACATCTGAAATAAACCATCTAACCTTACACCTAAAGTAATTAGAGAAAGAATAACAAAAAAAAATCCCCAAAGTTAGCAGAAGGAAAGAAATCATAAAGATCACATCAGAAATAAATGAAAAAGAAACAAAGGAAATGATAGCAAAGATCAATAAAACTAAAAGTTGGTTCTTTGAGAAGATAAACGAAATTGATAAACCATTAGCCACACTTATCAAGAAAAAAAGGGAGAAGACTCAAATCAACAGAATTAGAAATGAAAAAGAAGTAACAACTGACACTGCAGAAACACAAAGGATCATGAGAGAGTACTACAAGCAACTATATGCCAATAAAATGGACAACCTGGAAGAAATAGAGAAATTCTTAGAAATGCTCAACCTTCCGAGACTGAACCAGGAAGAAATAGAAAATATGAACAGACCAATCAAAAGCACTGATATTGAAACTGTGTTAAAAAACCTTCCAACAAACAAAAGCCCAGGACCAGATGGCTTCACAGGCGAATTCTATCAAACATTTAGAGAATAGCTAACTCCTATCCATTTCAAACTTTTCCAAAATATAGCACAGGGAGGAACACTCCCAAACTCATTCTACGAGGCCACCATCACCGTGATACCAAAACAAGACAAACATGTCACAAAAAAGAAAACTACAGGCCAATATCACTGATGAACATAGATGCAAAAATCCTCAACAAAATACTAGCAAACGAATCCATCAGCACATTAAAAGGATCATACACCATGATCAAGTAGGTTTTATCCCAGGAATGCAAGGATTCTTCAATATATGCAAATCAATCAATGTGATATACCATATTCACAAACTGAAGGAGAAAACCCATATGATCATCACAATAGATGCAGAGAAAGCTTTCGACAAAATTCAACATCAATTTGTGATAAAAACCCTCCAGAAAGTAGGCATAGAGGGAACGTTCCTCAACATAATAAAGGCCATATATGACAAACCCACAGCCAACATGGTCCTCAATGGTGAAAAACTGAAAGCATTTCCACTAAGATCAGGAACAAGACAAGGTTGCCCATTCTCACCACTCTTATTCAACATAGTTTTGGAAGTTTTAGCCACAGCAATCAGAGAAGAAAAGGAAATAAAAGGAATCCAAATCGGAAAAGAAGAAGTAAAGCTATCACTGTTTGCAGATGACATGATACTATACATAGAGAATCCTAAAGATGCTACCAGAAAACTACTAGAGCTAATCAATGAATTTGGTAAAGTAGCAGGATACAAAATTAATGCACGGAAATCTCTGGCATTCCTATTCACCAATGATGAAAAATCTGAAAGTGAAATTAAAAAAACACTCCCATTTACCATTGCAAAAAAACAATAAAATACCTAGGAAGAAACCTACCTAAGGAGACAAAAACCTGTATGCAGAAAGTTATAAGACACTGATGAAAGATGATACAAATAGATGGAGAGATATACCATGTTCTTGGATTGGAAGAATCAACATTGTGAAAATGACTCTACTACCCAAAGCAATCTACAGATTCAAGGCTATCCCTATCAAACTACCACTGGAATTTTTCACAGAACTAGAACAAAAAATTTCACAATTTGTATGGAAACACAAAAGACCCCGAATAGCCAAAGCAGTCTTGAGAACGAAAAATGGAGCTGGAGGAATCAGGCTCCCTGACTTCAGACTATACTACAAAGCTACAGTAATCAAGACAGTATGGTACTGGCACAAAAACAGAAAGATAGATCAGTGGAACAGGATAGAAAGCCCAGAGATAAACCCACGCACATATAGTCACCTTATCTTTGATAAAGGAGGCAGGAATGTACAGCGGAGAAAGGACAGCCTCTTCCATAAGTGGTGCTGGGAAAATTGGACAGGTACATATAAAAGTATGAGATTAGATCACTCCCTAACACCATACACAAAAATAAGCTCAAAATGGATTAAAGACCTAAATGTAAGGTCAGAAACTATCAAACTCTTCGAGGAATCATAGGCAGAACACTCTATGACATAAATCACAGCAAGATCCTTTTTGACCCACCCCCTAGAGAAATGGAAATAAAAACAAAAATAAAGAAATGGGACCTAATGAAACTTAAAAGCTTTTGCACAGCAAAAGAAACCATAAACAAGACCAAAAGACAACCCTCAGAATGGGAGAAAATATTTGCAAATGAAGAAACTGACAAAGGCTTAATCTCCAAATTTACAAGCAGCGCATGCAGCTCAATAACAAAAAAACAAACAACCTAATCGAAAAATGGGCAGAAGACCTAAATAGACATTTCTCCAAAGAAGATATAAAGATTGCCAACAAACAGATGAAAGAATGCTCAACATCATTAATCATTAGAGAAATGCAAATCAAAACTACAATGAGATATCATCTCACACCAGTCAGAATGGCCATTATCAAAAAATCTACAAACCATAAATTCTGGAGAGGGTGTGAAGAAAAGGGAACCCTCCTGCACTGTTGGTGGGAATGTAAATTGACACAGTCCCTATGGAGAACAGTATGGAGGTTCCTTAAAAAACTAAAAATAGAACTATCATACAACCCAGCAATCCCACTACTGGGCATATACCGTGAGAAAACCATAATTCAAAAAGAGTCATGTACCAAAATGTTCATTGGAGCTCTATTTACAGTAGCCAGGACATGGAAGCAACCTAAGTGTCCATCAACAGATGAATGGATAAAGAAGATGTGGCACATATATACAATGAAATATTACTCAGCCATAAAAAGAAACGAAATTGAGTTATTTGTAGTTAGGTGCATGGACCTAGAGTCTGTCATACAGAGTGAAGTAAGTCAGCAAGAGAAAAACGAATACCGTATGGTAACACATATATGTGGAATCTAAAAAAAAAAAAAAATATGGTCATGAAGAACCTAGGTGCAAGACGGGAATAAAGACACAGACCTACTAGGGAATGGACTTGAAGACATGGGGAGGGGGAAGGGTAAGCTGGGAAAAAGTGAGAGAGTGGCATGGACATATATACACTACCAAATGTAAAATAAATAGCTAGTGGGAAGCAGCCGCAAAGCACAGGGAGATTGGCTCGGTGTTTTGTGACCACCTAGAGGGGTGGGATAGGGAGGGTGGGAGG
This sequence comes from Phocoena sinus, assembly GCF_008692025.1. Taxonomy (NCBI): domain Eukaryota; kingdom Metazoa; phylum Chordata; class Mammalia; order Artiodactyla; family Phocoenidae; genus Phocoena; species Phocoena sinus. Next base: position 7,322,339 of record NC_045766.1, read on the forward strand.
GCGACACAAGAGGGAACAGATATGGGGACATATGTATATGTATGATGGATTCACTTTGTTATGAAGCAGAAACTAACACACCATTGTAAAGCAATTATACTCCAATAAAGATATTTAACATAAAAAAAATCATTGAGGAGTGAAGATTGGCACTAGTTGTTATTATTGTTTGGGACACTTTGTTGCTGTGGGGTCACTATTACATTAACTGTGCTCGTATGATATATCTTTATTTCTGTAATATTAAAACAAAGCATAACTTAGAATCCCAATAGTTTATAAATCTTATTGATCATTTATTATAGAAATTCAGCTCTCCAAACATTCTCTATTGGCCACAGGAAAAGGTCTACGTCTTTTTTATCACAGGATAGAGCCCTGTTACTTCTCCAGCTTTGTTTTGTGTCATAGTCAAGACTTATCCTCCTGCAGTTCTCTATGCTGTCATGTTGGTCTGGCCTCCACAAATTTGCTCTACTTGCTAGAACACTCCCATACCTTTACCTTCCAATGCCCCCTATTTAGGCTTGACTTAAGAATCACCTCCTTGAAGAAACCGATTGTGTCACTGCCTTTGTTTCCCACTGTACCCTGTATTTACACATACTTCTATTGAGACAAGCTGGGACCTGGGACCTGGGACCCTTTGCTGCAGTGCTTGCACCTGGACAAACGTTTCCTAGACCAACAGAATACAAAGAAACTCTAAGGGACTAAAAATAACTGCATGCATTCACAGTAGGGGCAAGTTATGGACAACAAGATACAAAAAGACCAAAAGAACCCAACTGCCACTTCTGAAAAGCTGGGAGCAAAAGCAGAGAATCAGGAACAAAAGTAGGGTACTGCACATGCCCCCTGCACACAATACCGCCAAAGAGGTGGGCAGACCACCTAAGTCACCCTTCTGGCCGGACCCCTGGGCACACCCCTACCCTTACCCCATATAGTAACCAGCTCGACCCTCCCTGACTTGGGTAGCAAGCAACGGAACCTGTTACTTGTTTTCGCTCCTCCTTACTGCAGCAAGGGCCCCAATAAAGCCTTGCCTGAATTTCTTGTCTGGCCTCTTAAAAATTTCTATTGACTGGGGAAGGCCAAGAACCCCGGTCAGTAATACTATTACACAGCTCAGCAAGATACTTCCCCTGCTCCTGTACTTATTAATTTTCCTATACCGGATGTTAAGTGTCTTAAACATTGGAATGGATACTTGTTCACTCTGAATTTCTATGATTGATCTCTATGTCTGGCACATGGTGAATACTCAATAAATGTTTGTTAATTGGAAATGAATAAAAAACTATTGCCTGTTTGGAATTACTGAATGAGCCGCTGATTCAATAACTTTTCCAATACCTTGCTAAATAGTGTCTAAACATTGCCGTTGACACATAAAACCCCTTTCAAAAACTTTCAACAGTTTCCCATACACCAAGCATCAAATTTGTGAAACACACTATACAAAACTTTTTAAGAAAATTATTTCTTTCCTCAAATAACTTAAAATTCCATTGGGGAAATAAGGCAAGAATAAGTAAAACAAATAATGTCAACAGTAACGGTAAAGTTTTATACAACACTTATTTTGCACCAAATACATTTACAAGCACTTGACATATACTAACTCACGTAATCTTCGTTAACAATCTAGATAGGAACTCTCAACATCTTCCTAGAAGTGAAGAAAACAAACCATTGAGAAAGTTACATGGCTTTTCTAAGGTTGTAGAAGGAAGAAGTGGCAAAGCTGAAATTTGGAGTTAGGCAGCCTGGCTCTAAACCCTATATTCTTACCTACTGCACCATATATAGCCTCTAAGAACATGATTCATAAATGCCTACATGCCCCCCAAACAACTGCAAGATTGACTACCAAATGGCTGAACAGACACATGCTATAACTTAAGAGAAGAGAAAAATGACTCCATGATTTGGGAAACATTTATGGGAGAACTGAAACTTGATTGGAACAGACTTTTTAGGATTTATTGGATTTAGGGCAAATCAGAGGGGAAGGCCTCACAATAGAGAAAGCACAGATAAGTAGATACAAGGTAGGTTGTTTGTAAGATAAATACTGGAGGATATGTGGGCAAGATGGGAGAGGACTAAATTCCAACTCCAATTATGGAGTTCAAAATATTCTAATTGACCCTAGAAGACATTGAGAGGAATGGTCCAAGAGAAAGGAATAACACATTGTTTCAGAATAATAATCTATCAGTGGCTTGTAAAGCAAAATCAAGGATAAAGATACTGGAAGCAGGAAACTCATGAAAACACTAAATTTACAGGTTTGGGCAGAAGTGATAGGATACTGCTTTTACTTATCACTTCTTTCCTGTAAAAACATTGTTGAAATTGTAGTTGGAAAATCTGGGCTTAAATTTTACCCCTGCCATTCATTAGCTATGTTCAAGTCACTAGGGCCCAAAAGTATAATACTTCCTAGTTGATAAACTGAGATTGTTAAAGGATCATTGTTTTAGAAAAATAAAATCTCTCATGCAAATTTACAGTGTGCAGGTGTCCAAGATTATATTTAACTTATTAATGAGACAACCAGTCAGATGTTAAAACTAGCCCAAAGGAGTATCCACAGAACCATAGACTTAGGCAGTAAGAAATGCTGAAATAAATTTGCAAATAGACTAAACACTGGCTTCTTCCACAGTGGGCAAATGAAGCCAATTTCACCTCACCAGAAAAACATGTATTTGTACATCTATAGACAAGAATCATTTGCATTGCTATCATTTATCTACAATGTACAGCGCTGTAGATGGCTAAAAGACAATTAAAGGTATAGAGACCTCAATATAATCAGATAAGCAGGAGGGATGAAAACACTAAAGAAGCCTTAGTTTTCCACTGAAGAAATTCAGTAATTTTTTTTTTTTTTCATTTCAAAGTCTTTCATTGTAACCATTTCATGACACTGGTGTGGGCATTAAATGAGAATATCAGCGATACTGGACCAGAACAGGAAGTCAGAATTCCTAGAACATGGAATGAGGTGGTTCTTTCCCTCTCCTCATCCCTTGAATAATACCTAATCATTTTCTCAATATACATGTGAGGGCCTCCCTGGTGGTGCAGTGGTTGAGAATCCGCCTGCCAATGCAGGGGACACGGGTTTGATCCCTGGTCCGGGAAGATCCCACATGCCGCGGAGCAACTAAGACCGTGCACCACAACTACTGAGCCTGCGCTCTAGAGCCCGCGAGCCACAACTACTGAGCCCACACGCTGCAACTACTGAAGCCCGTGCGCCTAGAGCCCATGCTCCACAACGAGAGAAGCCACCACAATGAGAAGCCCGCGCGCCGCAGCGAAGAGTAGCCCCTGCTCACGGCAACTAGAGAAAGCCCCGCGCACAGCCACAAAGACCCAACACAGCCAAAAGTAAATAAATAAATTTATTTAAAAAAAAAATATATATATATATATACATGTGAACTGGAAGATTCAGAAAAGAAATACAGCTGACTTTCATGAGGTTTAGGCATTTGCAAGCATACCACTTCTGGCAGTAGAGGAAGATGACAGCTAAACAAAGGGCAGACTTGGGGTCTCCAAGGGAGAATCTAGCACAAGAAAAGAAATGTGAGCATGGCGCAGTAAGTCAGACTTGCAACAGGGTCTTTTGTTTTGAGTCAGAGTCCTTCGTTGCAAAAAAAAAAATTAATAAACTAAGCAAGGCAAAACACTGCCTCACACCAATATGATAAATGTGCCAATACAAGGAGGGTAACAGATGCTCCACTGTCAAATGACAGAGCAAATGTCCAAAGACAGTTTCTCTGTCGGGTATGGAGAATAGTTGGGATATAAACCCATCTCTGATGCATCTACTTTGTCAGCATGAATGTGCCTTGAAGAAGAGCCCTATGGGAGTCAAGGGGGGAAAGCCTGTAATCCCAGAGCCAAGAAGTTCTGCTGTTGGATCCCTTCTGAAAAGGCAGAATACGGTAGGGAAAGGAAGCCTTTCACAGCCAGGGGAGAACTGAACACACTGGAGTCTTGGAACTGCAGGTCAGGCAGCAGCTCATAAGTGGGTCCCAGGGTAGGTGATGACAGCAGGGAAAAGGCATAGGGGGACCTCCCCAGGGGCCTCAAGCTGGCAAAAGAGGATTTAGGTGTTCCCATAGCTGGTGAAGCTCAGGGAAACGTCTGATTATAGAAGTTATTGCTATTTTCCCCTACAACATATCATGCCTTATTACTTGATTTTACTATCACTTTCAGTTGTGATGGTTTTCCTCGTAATACTATACTACCTTGAAAGGGTCTTCTACTATTTTTTACCTAATTGTTTAAAATAATCGGACAATTCTACTTCTTAAAAAAGCATTTCCTGACCTAAACCTAAATTGTTTTCTCCATGATTTAAATTGGTAAAGCTCTTACCAGTCAGTTTAGTACTTAAAATCAAACACTGTCTGTGACCTTCTCTGTTTCCAACCCATAAGATTTATCTCTTCAACCGATGTGGGAGCCCTATGAAGAAACTGGACTGTCAAACTTTGAAATTCTCTAAGTCTATAATAGGTGCTTCATAAATATTTCTTTCATCCAGGGTTTAACCCGGGATGGAAGGAACAGAAAACAGAATTGGTCTGAAAAAATAAAATAAAATAAAGTGAGCTGGTCTGGGTTAAGCCTGTCACACATTGGTTATGGGGTAAATACTTCATTCAACTGCCAATCCTTACTCCCTCGTCAATAAAAAAGGGACAAAGATGATGAAGATAAAAATACCATCACTAAGACCTAGCTCAAAATGTTATCAGGAGCTGATAAAAATACAGCGAAATGCTTTCAAACAATGAACCCCTGCATTATAAAAATACTACTTTTGACCACATGCTATTAACTACTATTAGCTTCGAACAAGAATTTCAAATGCCATAGCAGCTTGTAGATAAGAAGGTATTTTTGGAAATGGAGTCCATTCTGCTGTGCTTCCAAATACACTGTGTAGCGAGTCATAATTTTGCTTACAGTTACTCTCCTGTCTTTTTCTGTCCCGACAAGTCCACGGAAGCCTGGCTCTGCCCTTCACACAAATTCCCCTCTTCACACCAACTCCGTTCACAGTAACAGCTCCTTGTATTTATACAGCACTTGCACGGTTTATAAACACTTTCACACCTACTGTTTCATTTGATCTTTGCACACACACACGCATGCACGCACAAAGTTACAAGAAAGAAGTGTTAATAATTAATAAATTCCCCCAAATGTTTGACGCTCTAAAGTTAAAGTAAAATTTCTTTAGTGAAACAGCTCTTTCTTTGAAATTTCTTTCACAACAGCAAAATTATCTCCAATTTAATACTCAGTATTGAAGGCAACAACTGGAAAGCTTTTAGAGCTAATTTTACAACTTTAAAAATCTCTACCCCAAATTTAAGTTGAATAACTTCCGTATCCGCCTGTACTTCTATGGCACCTTATACTTATATAGCACTTTACAGTTTATAGCACTTTTCGTACCTACCATCTCACTTAAATTTGCACACACACAAAGGTGAAGGCATGAGGTCAAAATCATGGCTTATTCATTCATCTGTGTATCTCTTGGGATACAAAGTACCTGGTGCCTATGAGATACTGAATAAACTTTTGTTCGATTAAATATGAAGGAAGGGGATGAAGAAAAACAAGGAGGAGAGGGAGAGACTGATAGGTCTCAGAAGCGAGGAAAGGTTAGTGTCCATGGAGATACAGAAGAATGGTTCTTATTTTTCTCTTTGCAGAAACTCCACTAAATTACAGTAATATTCAATTCTCACACATATGCTTTGTATTGAGCACTAAATTACAGGTTTCGCAAGGAAGGGACTTATTAAATATTGGAATTAGGAGATGTTCTCTTTACTATTTTTAAAAATGGCATATGTTTGAGAATCTAAAACTCTCAGTCAAATAGGGAATGAAAATCATTCTTGCCTAGGATCAGCCTCAGCTTTCAAATTAATACTCCGTCTCTCATGACCAAAGCTTTAAAATGAGTTTGAGTGCCTCTATAAATGAATCTTTCTAAAAGGTGATGTGGAAATCTTAAATCTTTTATGATAATTGGTGGCAATCCTGCACTTAAAACAGTAAAAAAAAAAAAAAAAAAGTGAAGAATAAGGCTTGTAATAATATTTGATTGGTTGAAAATGCCAGCAAGTTTGCTGACCATTTCTAAATATACCTGCTACAAGTATTTCAAACTGAAAACAAAACAAGTAGTCATCTCTTTTATGGGAATCAGGCTGAGTGAAAATAAATATAATGGTCACAAATTCAACCACACGTCCAAGTCAACTCCATAGAAAGCTGGAAAGAAAGAACTTGGAAAAATATAATCAATTACTGAAAATGAATGCATCTTTTCTCTAGAGACATTTTATGTCAATAATATAAGAAATGTGGTCGTCACAAATTAAGATGGAAGAGAGCTGAATGAACACATCTGTTCACCCCTCAAATTCCTTTGGAAAGGACAAATGAAAAAAATAAAAGTAAATGTAAAAGAACACTGGAAATTTGGGAAGATTATGGACTTCCAGGAAGATATAAAGCGGATGGGAATACACTGATGTCAAAATCCAGCCATGTTATGATTATCTTAACCAGAGAGGACCTTAAACAACCCTGGGACAATGGCGTTCTTTGGAGAATCAGATCATAGGCAGTCAAGAGAAAAAATACAGCGTGTCGGAACACCAATGAGAGTAGTGGACTCTTAAGGTGGGTAACTATTTGTTATTTTTATTTTTTTGCTACCTGGACAAAACCAAAAACAACCATGAGTACATTCTATCACAGAAGGAACTCTGACATGGGAGACTCCAACAGTGGGTACAGGTGCTAGAAACAGGAGACCAAATCCTAAGTAAAGTACTTTCTGGGACATTCAAGGAAAACTCAATCTGGCTGCAGGTCAATGCCCTGCCCATTTTCTCCTCTGAACAATAACCAGGGGCAAAATTCTTGCCTTTAATACATGTATTGATGGCCAAACAAAAAAAAAATCATCCAGTCTATGGAAAGCCACTGAAACCAGCAAGACTGTACAATCTGAGATGTGTAGACGAAAATCGGTAACTTGAAAAGGAGGCAGTAACCTACTGTCTCAAATACAAATCTGAATAAACTGCTTACACAAAAGACAGAAGAAAGACTAAAAATGAGCAGAGCTAACACCCTCCGAACCAAGACCCAAGAGAACAGTGAGAATAAACAAAAAACTTTAAATTACACACCATATATAAATGACATGTTATACAAAAGGATAAATACCAAAATTAAAATTTAAACAAATAGCAGAGTGGACCCTGACAAAACCTGGAGACCCAGAAGACTAGGCCTGGGGACCTCCCTGCTGAATGCAGGGGACAACAGTTGGACAGTATAAGAAAAAAGTTAAAAGACATAATGATTAGATATAGAGAGTCTAACATTATTCCAATAGGACTTTTAGAGAGAGGTAACAGAGAAGAAGAAATAGCCAAAGAAAAAAACTTACACCGTAGAAAAACTCCATAAAATAAAATTAACGTATAAAAATAAAGAGGCTACATGAAGGCCAAGATGGCAGAGTAGGAAGACCCTGAGCTCACCTCCTCCCATGGGCACAGCACAATTACAACTATTTACAGAGCAACCATTGATGAGAAAAAACGGAATCCAGCAGAAAAGATCTTCTACAACTAAAGATGTTAAGAAGGAACCACAATGAGATGGGTATGACGGCCGAGTCGCAGTCTAGGCAAGCCCCATACCCCTGGGTGGGCCCCCCACAAATGGGAGGATGAATACCATTGTAGAAGTTTTTCCCAAGGAGCAAGGGGTCTGAACCCCACGTCGGGCTCCCCAGTTTGGGGGTCCTGCACCGGGAAGACGAGCCGCCACAATGTTTGGCTTCGAAGGCCAGCAGGGTTTACTTTCAGGAGAGCCAGAGGGCTGAGGGAAATAGACTCCAATCTTTTTTTTTTCTTGTTAATTAGAGTATAGTTGATTTACAATGTTGTGTTAGTTGCAGGTGTACAACAAAGTGAGTCAGTTATACATATAGCCATTCTTTTTTAGATTCTTTTCCCATATAGGCCATTACAGAGTATTGAGTAGAGCTCCCTGTGCTATGCAGTAGGTCCTTATTAGTTATCTATTTTATATATAGTAGTGTGTATATGTCAATCCCAATCTCGCAATTGATCCCTCGCCCCACCTTACCCCCCGGGTAACCATAAGTTTGTTTTCTACATCTGTGACTCTATTTCTGTTTCGTAGGTAAGTTCATTCTTAAAGGGCACACATAAAATCTCACACGCTCTGGGACCCAGGGCAGAAGCAGTAAATTGAAAGGAGCCTGGGTCAGATCCCCCTGCTGATCTTAGCCTCCCAGAGAGGCAGGAGGCAACTAGAACTCCCCCCTGGGCACAGATTCTGGTGGCAGTCATTTCAGGGAGCTTGTTCTACCACGTGGACACTAGTGCTGACAAGGGTCATTCCAGAGTCCTCCCTTCAGCTTATTAGCACCTGGACCCGGCCCCAACCACCAGGTTGTCAGCCCAAGTACTGGGACGCCTCAGGCCAAGCAACTAGCTGGGTGGGGACACAGCCCGATCCACCCCCAGGCCCTAAGGCCAGCTGCCTTAAGGTTCCCTGAGTCCACAGCTGCCCCAAGACCCAGCCCTGTCCACCAGAGGGCCCAGGACCTATCCCCTCAGCCAGAAACACCAATTCTGGGACCTCCAGAGCCCTGCAGCCTGAGACCCTGGGCCTTGGCCCTGCCAACCAGTGGGCAGACACTAGGCCCAAGACCACCACAGCCCCGCAGCCTCTCATTCCAGGACCCAAGCCACCCACCATCAGACTGGCACCAGCCCCGGGACTCCCTGGGCCCCAGTCCCCCCAACCAGTAGTCTGGTACCAGCTCCAAGACACCTTGGATTCTTCAGCCGGCTGCCCTGGGATCCAGCCCAACTCACCAGCAGGCCAACACCAGTTTGGGGACACCCCAGACCCAGCAGCCAGCCATGTCAGGAACTGGCCTCACCCACCAGTAGGCCGATACTACATCCTGGACCCCTAACACATAACCACCCACTCCAGAAGCCAGGTCCACCCACTAGGGTCAACGCTAGACCCAGAAACCCCCAGGGTCCTGCAGCTAACAGCCTTGGACTCAGCCCCACCAACCAGTGGCTGGCAGCCTCTGTACAAGCAGGGCCTTGGCAACCAGCCCGACTGGGAACAGGCCATGCCTACCAGACCACTGACAATAGTCAACCTGCTACAACAGAAGGACCCATGCAGCCCACACAGGGAGCAACCCCAGACCATATATCTCTGATGACCAGAGGGGAGTGCACTGCTGGGAGACACATAGGGTGTCTCCTGCATAAGGCCACTTCTCCAAGGTCGAGAAACATAACCAAGCTACTAGATACATAGAAATAAAAACCGCCAACTGGGCAAAAGGAGGCAACAGAGGAATGTGTTCCAAATTAAGGAATAAGATAAAATCCCAGAAGAAGAACTAAGTGAAGTGGAGATAAGTAATCTACCCAATAAAGAGTTCAAGGTAATGATCATAAATATGTGCAAAGAATTCAGAAGAAGATTAGATGCACAGAGTGACAAGTTAGACGTTTTTAACAAAGAGTTAGAAAATATAAAGAACAACCAAACAGAGGTGAAAAATACAATAACTGAAATCAAAAATACACTAGAATCAACAGTAGAAAAAAAAAAAAAAGAATCAACAGTAGACTAAGTGATACAGAGGAACAGATCAGCAAGCTGGAAGACAGAGTAGTGGAAATCACTGAAGCTGAACAGAAGAAAAGAAAAACAAGTGGACAGTTTAAGAGACCTCTGTGACAACATTAAGTGCACTAGCATTCACATTAAAGGGGTCCCAGATGGAGAAGAAAGAAAGGTGCAGAGAACATATTTGAAGACATAATAGTTGAAAACTTCCTTCACCTGGGAAAGGAAACAGACATCCAGGTCCAGGAAGCACAGAGGGTCCCAAACAGGATCAACTCAAAGAGCTCCACACGGTGACACATTGTAATTAAAATGGGAAAATTTAAAGATGAAGAGAGAACACTAAAAGCGCAAGGGAAAAGCAACAAGGTAAGTACAAGGGAACTCCCATAAAGCTATCGGCTGACTTTTCAACAGAAACTCTGCAGGCCAGTAGGCAGTGACACAGTATATTAAAATGATGAAAGGGGGAAACCTACAACCAAGAATAATCTACCCAACAAGGCTTTCATCCAGAGTTGATAGGGAGATCAAAAGTTTTATGGACCAGGAAAAGCTAAAAGAGTTCAGCACCACCAAACCAGCTCTAAAAGAAATGTTAAAGAGACTTCTCTAAGTAAAAAAGAAAAGGCCACAACTAGAAACATGAAAATTATGAAAGTAAAAATCTCATTGGTAAAAGCAAATACACAGTTAAATAAGTAAATCAACCAGGCATAAAGCGAGTAGGAAGGTTAAAAGGTGAAAGTAGTAAAATCATCTATAACCACAATAAATAGTTAAGGGATACACAAAACAAAAAGATGTAAAATATAATGTCAAAACAGTAAATGTGGGTGCGGGGAGTAAAAATTCAAGATTGTTAAAATGTATTTGACCTTAAGAGATCAGCAACTTAAAATAATCACACATATATATAGAGAGATTGCTATGTGCAGCATGGGGAATACAGTAAATAACTCCGCAATATCTTTGTATCGTGACATATGGTAACTTGTGGTGATCATTTTTACATGAATAGAAATACTAAACCACTATGTTGTGTAACAGGAACTAACACAGTGTTGTAGGTCAATTATACTTCAAAAACAAACAAACAAACAAATTCATAGAAAAAGAGACCAGATTTGTGGTTACCAGAGGTGGGGGGGGGGGGGAGGGATTGGATGAAGGTGGTCAAAAGGTACAAATAAGTAAGTACTAGGGATGTAATATACTACCTAGTAAATATAATTGACACTGCTGTATGTTATACATGAAAGTTGTTAGACAGAAAATCCTGAGTTCTCATCATGAAAAAGAAAATTTGTTTTCTACCTCTTTGATTTTGTATCTGTATGAGATGATGGACATTCACTAAACTTAATGTGGTAATCATTTCTTGAAGTATGTAAGTCAAATCATTGTGCTGTGCACCTTACACTTACACAGGACTGTGTGTCAATTATAGTTCAACAAAACTGGAAGAGAAACTAAATAAATAGGCTAAATTTTCCCACTAGTAAAAGCTATAAAATGATAAGAAAAGTATGCTAATGAACAACTAACATGTGAAAGAGGTTCAACTTCATGACTAATCAGACACATCAAAATCATAACAATATATCACTTTTTGTTCATAACATTCAGGAGGCTGGTAAAATACAGTGGTGGTAAGCTTATGAGAAAATGGATATCCTCACACAATTTCAGTGGGAACATAGTTAGTTTAGCAGGAAAATTGTAGACAGTATTAAAATATTAATGGTGAATATGATTTGACCCAGCAATTCCACTTTTAGGACTCTATCTTACAGAAGTGCACAAGTATAACAGAATATATAAACCCAGTTTTATTGCAGCACTTTTGGATAGTTCAAATTGAAACAACCTAAACATCCCCAAAAAAGGCAGAATTTGATGCCCTATATATCTACTCTATGAAATATATTATGATGCAGTATATATAATACTGTGGAATAAATTATGGCTACTTTCATTACATAAATTATCCATGTTATGGAATATAATACTGTGGAATAAACTATGGTTACTTTCATTATATAAATTATCCATGTTATGGAATATTTTTCAAGTATTGAAAATGAAGTAAGTATATATTATTAGCATAGAAAGATCTACAAGATAGGTGAAGTGGGGAAAAAATTGCAAAATATCAAGTGTGAATCCATTTATATTATTTATATGAATGCAAATGCATAACAAAGGTGTGTAAGAACGCACACTAAAGCCTTTGCAGATGGGGAATAGGGTTACCAGGCAAGGGCGTGTGTGTGTGTGTGTGTGTGTGTGTGTGTGTGTGTGTACAGAAGTCAGGAGTCAAGGAGGACTCCACTTTTTATTCTCTGTTTGTCCTATTTGCAATGTATATTTGTGTTTTAATTTTGTAACTTTAAAATATTTTTCAATGGACAGTTTATTACTATTCTTTCACAAATATAAAAGTTTCTCTGAAAGTTTTAAGATATGATCATGGCAATTCCTCAAAATAGTCCACAGGGTTAATGAAAGTAATTCTATAAAATTATGGACAATTAAAGTACTGGCAACCACTTATTAATAAATAGCGAAACACTATTTTATATATATGGTATATATTTCTTTTTTCATAAAAATAAAACTCACACAACATACTTAAAATAAAGCCACACAAATCTGTAGAATCCACCCAATCTTCATAAGGCTGGGTTTGAGAGATTTTAAGTGGAAGCTTGAAAGAAGAGGTTGACAGTATTTCTTTTGAGTGCTCTTTCCTTAACTCTAAAGTCTATTACATATTGCCACATTGTCATTTCCACTTGTTACTTTAAGAAATTAGCTAATCTGGAGCTTCCCTGGTGGCGCAGTGGTTAAGAATCCGCCTGCCAATGCAGGGCACACGGGTTCAAGCCCTGGTCCGGGAAGATCCCACATGCCGCAGAGCAACTAAGCCTGTGCGCCACAACTACTGAGCCTGCGCTAGAGCCTGCGAGCCACACTACTGAAGCCCACGTGCCACAACTACTGAAGCCTGTGCGCCTAGCACCCATGCTCCGCAACAAGAGAAGCCACTGCAATGAGAAGCCCACGTACCACAACAAAGAGTAGCCCATGCTAGCCACAACTAGAGAAAGCCCACGTGCAGCAACAAAGACCCAATGCAGCCAAAAATAAATAAATAAAATAAAATCTATTGAAAAAAAGTCTATAAAAAGAAGAAATTAGCTAATCTGCAACATCATCTTATTTTCTTCCACATTAAAGGCTTCGTGTCCATGCAGTTTATATTTCTTTGGCTATAAATAAATTGGACACATTTTATCTCCCACAGAGCTATGCTGGGGAAAAAAAAATCCCTTCAGAGAAGCCAGTTTTATACATTTTATTCCTTTTACCTCATCAAAGGTCAAATTAATTTCACCTGGGTTGTTTACACTTTTTCAAACACTTCTGCTGGGATTAAAAAAAAATCCTTCATCTACTAGAGATAAACAGCCTAGGCTAGCCAAGAGTGGGACTACATTTAGTGAAGCATCCATTCAACTTTTGCCCTTGGCAAGATGGGAGAGAGGGAGAGAGAGAGAGAGACAGACAGAGACATGAATATGAATGAGAGTAAACTCATAACTGCTATAAAGGAACCATGGAACCATGGAACTTCTAACTAGGCTGAAGTGCCAGAACCTAAAAGAAATTAGAATCTAACGATGAGGACATACAAACGTAACAGGGAAGAACAAATCTGACTCCATATTGGATCTGCTTCTTTTACTTTGATCTTTGTATTCTACTGCTTTTGCCACAAATTAAGAATGTTGTCTAGAGCCTGAAATATACAGGATAGCCCATTCTCAAAGCTCTGATCTTTAAAGCTATAACATCTTTCCATTCACATAGAGATAAAAAGTTGCAAAACAGAGAATAACATTTGTCCTGTTAGAGGTTTACCTGAGCATCATGACCAGACCTACATGGACAGCTGCAAGAACAAAGGATTCTGACACCAAGAAGTTTGCACCAACCAACCACACCCCTTCCTCTTTTAGTATAAAAGAAGCCTGAATTCTAAGTGGGGCAAGATGGTTCTTTGGGACAATAGTCTACCACCTTCTTGGTCTGCTGGCTTTCCAAATAAAGCTTCTATTACTTGCCCCAACAACTTGTCTCTTGATTTCCTGGCCTGTTGTGCAGTGAGCAGAATGACCTCGGACTTAGTAACAGAAAGACCACCTGCAGAATACTCATATGACAAGAGTCCTAGGGTTTCCTCTGACAACTAGATCTGTTACCAATACAACAGCTATTGATAAAGTAAGAAGGAGAGTGACTCAATTTTTTCTCAGAACTTCTATAGGTGAAAAATAGAAGAGAGCATTTACTAGTTTCTTGAATCAATGGAAAACCTGTGAACACCAGCTTTAAAATGTTCATTTCGCTTCACAGAAATATTGATTCCAATGCTCTCAATTAATTTTTCACCTCAAGGCAAGCAAAGTTGTTTTTTCTCCCTTAACTAGGCCATCTCTGCTAGCTCAAGATCGATTTTGCCAAAAATCAACTAGTTATCACCAACATTTGCCAAATGTATCAACTCTTCTAAGGAATGTTAGTAGACAAAAATTATAGTCAATGACTATACATTCTTTTTTTGAAGCTGTTATGAATACATCAGCCTTAATATTTTATTTCTATCAATTAAAATTTAAAATTTCAGCACTTCACGTGATGAAATGGGTTTTGGCTTTTTTTTTTTTTTTAGTTCTTTCACATTCTTTGCAATTTCATTTTTTTATACTTTCAGACTTAAAGTAAGTTTATTTCACCAAATTCATATCAAGCATGATTTTGTAATTACTAGCAAAATAGTTAACTTGTTTTTTTTTTTTTTTGCGGTACGCGGGGCTTTTACTGTTGTGGCCTCTCCCGCTGCGGAGCACAGGCTCCAGACGTGCAGGCTCCGGATGCGCAGGCTCAGCGGCCATGGCTCACGGGCCCAGCTGCTCTGCAGCATGTGGGATCTTCCCGGACCAGGGCACGAACCCCGTGTACCTTGCATCGGCAGGTGGACTCCCAACCACTGTGCCACCAGGGAAGCCCTAGTTAACATTTTAAATCAATTTACTTGCTTTGGAACATCTTTTAGGCAAATTCATGTTTATGGTCATTGTAAATCAAATCTTACTCTAACTTTGGTCGTATTTGAATATGAATTACAAATTTCTGAATATTAAATACATTCACAAAATCATAAGAAAACTGAGTCATCTTATGACCTTTTAAAAAATTACCTTTCAACCAAATAATTCTTAAAAATACTGCTATGAAGATAAAAATCCAATAACCTAAAATTCACAGAAATATTTAAAAGCTATTAATACAGTCCTATAATATGAATTGCTATAAAATTTATAAATTAATAAATGATTAACTAAGCAAAATCAATGCTACTTGAAAATTTAAAAGATCCTTTAAAAGACATAAAAGCAAAAGTGACTTTAAAAGGAATTTAAGAGATTACCATAAGCTAAATAATTCCCATATGAAACATTTGTTAGATTCATCAAAAATAGTAAATAAAAAACAATGTACTTGTAAAAAACAATGCATTCATAAAAATTAATCAACTCAGCAACTGAATATTTATTGGATATATTAAAAAAGAAATGATAATTTTGATAAATTCTTCAAATCAGCCATTGAGCAAATAGATTTTTGGGGAACTGATGAGCTTTTAAACTTTCTGGTCTGTCAAAGTGTGACCCACAAATTCACTTTAACTATGAAATTTCTTCATCCAAACAGCTTTGATTTGGCTGACATCTAAAAATCCTTCACTTGCAAGATGAGCATGAAAAGGTATGTCCTATAATCTAGGGATATGTTTAGCAATTTATTTGGTTATTCAAATATATATATATGGGTTATGGCTGAGTCAAAAAGAAAAACTACCCATAGTCTATGTAAAAATCTTGCGGAATGCAGGCCAGTTTTCTTCAAGAATGAGCTTTTAACTGAAAACAAACAAATTTTAAAAACCTAAAATTCTTTATTTTAACATAAAGCATTAATAATGACCTAATTTTAAACTGTACTTCTATAAAGGAAGGATCATGTTGTCAAACAAATAATAACTTCCTAAATTTATTATTCCTAATTTATAGAATAATTTTGTTAAAGTAGTATCTAGTTAGATTTTTCTTAGACTTTTTAGAATCATCATATGCTATGGAATAGGAGTTAGCAAACTGAGGCCCTTGTGCTAAATTCAACCTATCACCTGGTTTTGTAAATAAAGTTTTATTAGAACATAGCCATATTCATTAATTTACATATTGTCTATAGCTGCTTTCACGCTACAAATGCCAAGTTGCACAGTTGTGATGGAGACCTTAAAACCTAAAATATTTACTCTCTGGCCCTTTACAGAAAGATTGCTGACCCCTGCTCTAGAATATATTTGTACACCCCACAACAAGGAGCCAAAGATCCTATCTTTGGCTAGTTGTTGTCCAACTAGCCAAAGATAGTTGGACAGAGGCAGGAGATAGATGGGCCCTCAGGGCAAACGGTTTGAGTTCATTCCCTGTGGACCGACACTCCAAGATGAGAATAACAGGCAATTGAGAGAGAAGACTGGGCCCTGCCCAGATAGAAAAGAGCACGTATTCCTCATTCTCGAAGTCAGGAGACCTCCCCAACTACACGTGCCCAGAAAGGCTCCTTGGACGTCCAAAGGGGAGAGATGTTAAGTGGCCAAATCTACCCATAGGCCTCTTCGGTAGAATCCATCTTAGCTAAGGGATGCACGCACACACATGGGAAGAGCCTGAGATACACCAAATGTGGACTTTAAACCAGGCAAATCAAAATGACTGGTCAAAGGAAACACAGAAGAAATGCCCCATAAAAGTGATTCAAAAGTGCCATGAGAGCACAGCTCTCCCTCTGAGCCCGCCCGTGTTATCCACACGTACTGTACTTCTTTTTCCCTAATACTTTGTTTCACTACTTTCCGTCTTTGTGGGAATTCTTTTAATGCAAAGCCGGGGCCGGGGCCTTGTCACTGACCACTGGTCTAGTGGCTAGGATGCAGTGCTCTCACTGCCACCACCGGACCTCAATCACTGGCTGCGAACCGAAACCCTCCTTCAAGGCGCTGCAGGCCAAGGCCATCCGAGATCAGGTCCAATGTTATGGTAAATGTTACACCTTAAAACTTGGGCTAAAGCCCACTAAAAAAATAAATGTTAAGTATAGAAACAAAAACCGTATAGCAGTACTTGGACATAAAATGGGAAACCAGATAATAGAAAATATGCCTATAATTTTATTAGATCATTCATAAAAATAAAAATACCTATTTTAAAACCTATTAAGAGCTCACGGACCCCCAAGAATATATCTGATGACCCTATTCTATTCCTAGTACTTGCAAACCACAGTAATAGACAATAGAAACATAAATATATAAAAATGTAATTTTATAGCTTCTCCTGATTTATGGAATCATCAGTTGATCCAGCCAACGAGTGGATGACAACTGGTAAAAGTTTATTCACAAGGACTGTTTTGATTGTTTTACATGTGCAATTTTAAAAGTATTATTTAATAAAAGGAAAATACTCATGTCTACAGTTCCACTGTATGTTTGGAACTCCATGTGAGTTTGGTAAAGGAAATTCTGAAAGGGAATCACTTCCAGACTCAGGCAATTTTGAACTGACCACATGGAGTGCAGTCTTATGACCAAAGTGAGCAATAAACTGGGGTGAGAAAACTTGAGTCAACAACAAGGTCTAGTAATCTTTACTCAGCCAGTCATGTTTTTTCTGGCTGTTTCAGCGTGAGGTTTTATTGTTGTTCTCTTATTGCTATTATTTATTTATATTTATAGACAGAAGAGAGATAGATAGATTTATGCTATCATGTACGGTCATTTAATACCATAAATCACATACTTTGTAAAAGCTGTGTTAATTTTACTTATGAGTTTTTCAGGTTACTCCCTGTTGATTAGAAGTTATCCAAATTTGGCTCGTAATTCCAATGGGATCGGGGAAAACATGTTAAAGAAAGAATAATGTTTCATGAACCGTGAAAATAATATGAAATGCAAATTTCTGTGATCATAGATAAAGTTTTATTCAAATATCATCATGCCCTTTTTTGTTGTTGTTGTTTGTTTGTTTTTTGCAGTACGCGGGCCTCTCACTGCTGTGGCCTCTCCTGTTGCAGAGCACAGGCTCCGGACGCTCAGGCTCAGTGGCCATGGCTCACGGGGCCCCGCCGCTCCGCGGCATGTGGGATCTTCCCGGACCGGGGCACGAACCCGTGTCCCCTGCATCGGCAGGCGGACTCTCAACCACTGCGCCACCAGGGAAGCCCCCCAAGCCCCCCACCATGCCCTTTTGTTCACATATTGTCTATGGCTGCTTTCATGTTACAACAGCAGAGTAGAGTGAGAGACCATAGGCCTGTCAACCTAAAATATTTACTATCTGGCACATTACAGAAAAAAATTGACAACCCCTGATTAAGACTGTACAGAAATTTGGAATAAGCAAAAAAATGTACTGGATGTCTCCAATGAAATGCCATGCATTGTCCCCCGTCTCCTCTCCACCCCACCACGGAAAAAGCCAGTTTCACCTCTTCTTGTAAATTCATTTCAACATCTCTGTTCCATATCAGTTAGAGATTCTTCGACTTCTCCTTTGAACACTGCAACAGCTGCATACTGCCCTTTTTGAGAATAGGTTAAATGAAATCTTTAACACATGTTTATTTTACATCTGTATGAAAGTTATGAATTTTCCTTTTTCAAATGTATCCTTCAACAGAATAAGAAGAACACATCAAAGAATATTATTCTCCCTGCCCCACCACTTGCATCATGTGAGGGGCAAGCACACAAAAGTGATCTGTTTATGCTCTGCCCTTTCAATATATGAATAAAAGACAAGGCTCAGGAAAGGTGCCCTTAAGCAACACAATAATTTGTGAAATGCCAGGTGTTTATACAAGGTTTTCTTTTGGAGAGACTTTTGAAAATGAAACAAAAGGCATATTCAAGTGTAAAGGACATTCATTTCAAGCCAGTAAGGGTGACTTGCAAAGCTTTTTTTTTTTTCTTCTTTTTTTAAGAGGAGCAGTCTGCAAAAAATAAAACCACCGTGAGAGAATGCACCCAACTGGGTTGTATCAATGCAGCAATGTCTCCCAGACAGGCTGCAAAGGTGATTCAGGAGGACAGTTACCTGCCCCAGCAAATTTCCATGCTGATGAATCTAGTTCCTTTAGACACATTTAACGTCTAGAATTGTTATTTACTGTTGTTTTTTGAAGCATATTTAGGAGTACTTTTTATTATTGTCTCACTAAATCCCATTTTCCATGAGATGCTAATCTTGCCAACTGGAGTTTGCGCAACTGCTATCTGCAATTGGCAAAATATGAACTTAGAGTTGAAGCAGAGAGAATGAGCGCGTGTGACTTTGTGTACGTACATTGCGTGCTGGGGGTTCAGCTCACTCAGAATGCAAACCATGAGAAAACCTCAAAGAATGTTTTTAATAATGGTTATATTTTTGGATAAATGTGGAGAGTAAATATAATTACTTTGACAGAATCACCGGTAATTGGAATGCATGACTTCTAATAAGTCTGAATCAATGTTTTTCATTAGATTTAAATCGCCTTTAAAAGGAAAAAGGGCAAATAAATTACAGGAGCACAAAAATTGTAACTACCTAAAGTCAGCTACAGTGATAATGATCCTCTTTTACTGTCCAAATTATGATCATGGGAGAGATATGATACACATGAAAATAAAGCCCAACTTGAAATTAAATTCTTTCATACAGAAAAATAATTTGCAAATCTTATATCTGGTAAAGGACTTGTATCCAGACTATACCTCTTATAACTCAATAAATTATAGTAATAATCCAATTTAAAATGCGGCAAAAGGCTTGAATAGACATTTCACCAAAGAAGACATCAAATAGCTAATAAGTACATGAAAAGGCATTCAATACCATTTGTCATTAGGAAAATGCACATTAAAACCACACTGAGGTACCACAACACAGCCACTTAATGGCTATAATCAAAACACAGACAGTAATAAGTTTTGGCAAGGATGTGAAGAAACAGGAACTCTCATACATTACTGGTAAAAATGTGCAGTGACGCAAACACTTTAAAAATAGTTTGGCAGTATAAGACGTTAAACATAAATGTTCAATGACCCAACAATTCCACTCTTATGAATCTACCCAAGAGAAATAAAAACACATGTCTACAAAAGACTTGTACGAGAATTTCATAGCATCGATACTCAGCCAAAATCTAGAAACAATTCAAATGACCGTCAACTGGTGAATGGATAAACCAAACATAGTATATCCAGGCAACGGACAGTAGTCCATTCAGCAATATAAAGGAACAAATTACTGACACATACTACAACATGGATGCACCTCAAAAACATTATGTTAAGTGAAAGAAGGCAGATTTAAATGACTCCATACTGTATGGTTTCATGGTTTCATTTGCATGAAATATCCAGAAAAGGCAAATTTATGGAGACGGAAAGCAAATCAGTTGTTGCCTGGGGGTGACAGAAATGCTCTAAAACTAGACCTTGGCGATGGTGGCAAAACTCTGTACATTAAACAAAAAATCACTTAACTGCACACTCAGAAAAAATTCATGGAATGTAAATTAGACTCAGTAAAACTGTAAACTACCTATTGAAATCTTTTAAATTCTACAGATATTTTATGGCAAAAGTTTGAATAGCTTTTCCATTAAATCCCCGAAAACTAAACCATATTTAACAAAGCCTCACCCATTTTGGTTAAATATTTTGACCACAAGGCAGATGCTTGAAGACCTAATGGACTTGCATTGAAAAAGAATGCCACAGCATTGTCCGTCTCTAGATTTGCATTTCGCCTACCTGTCCTTCAATAATCTAGTGTCTCAATATATGCCTTCAAAATTCATTCCCTGGGCAAATGTGTTTGAGGAGCACTGCACACTACATTTGCCTCTTAGTACATCTTAGCTTAATAAAGGTTCTGAGAAGTCCTGCATCAGCAACAATACTGGTGGACTTTATTTAACACCATTTTTCAATGAAATATCATTACTGTCTAGAATGTTATAGAGAATGACATGTCCCTGTATCCCTGAACCAGTTTTATTAAATTTCAACATATTCCATTTTTGCTTTCAGTTATATTGGGTAAAAATATTAGATATAGAGTTAGAGCACTTCTGTATCCTAATTCCACCTCTTCTTCTCCAGCTGTATTCACTACCCTAACCTGGTGTTTATCATTCCCATGCCCATTATTATACTACTGATATTACCGTATAGATATGTCTGTTAATAATATATTTTTATATATTTCTAAACTTTATATGAGCAATGACACACTTGCCTTTTTTCCCCTCAAGACTGTGTTTTTGAGATTCTTCCATGTTACAAATGGTTCCTCTTCATAGGTGTTTAGTTCATTATCTGATTACATCCAGAATTTCCGTACCAATTTATAGTCACTTTTACTATTATAAATAATGATGCAACAAGCATTCTGGACCTACCTCTTTATGCACTAGTAGTGGGTTATCTTCTAGAACATATTTTGAAAAGTGGCATAGCTCTGTTAAAAAGCAGCCTCATGTTCAAGTGTACTATAACTTGTCCAATTGCTCTTCCAGAGAGCTACTAGAACTCATAGTAATATAAGCATATTTAAAACCTGTTTCAACTCATAGTAATATAAGCATATTTAAAACCTGCTTTTCCAAATTCTTGCCAATACATGTTATATACACATTTTCAAAGTTTATACTAACCATATAGATGTAAATTTTAATTTGCATTTTCTTGGTTACTAGTGAGGTTGAGCCATCTTTCCCTTTTTCTTTCTTCTGTTGACTTACCATAAGAGTTTCCTCCTCTCTGACTTGTCTTGACCCGTTTCTTTTTTAGATGAATATAGGAGTTCTTCTAAATTCTGTACGTGATCCTTTGTCAGTCACATATGTGGCAAATACCTACTTCTACTCTGTAGCCTGCATTTCAACTATGTTTATGGGAGATGCTGTTGTTGTTCAATAATTTAAATTTTTACTTTAATTGTATTTGTCAAACTTTTTTATAGTTCATGCTCTTTGTGTATTTTTTTTAAACATCTTTATTGGAGTATAATTGCTTTACAATGGTGTGTTAGTTTCTGCTGTATAACAAAGTGCATCAGCTATACATATACATACATCCCCATATCTCCTCCCTCTTGCATCTCTCTCCCACCCTCCCTATCCCACCCCTTTAGGTGGTCACAAAGCACTGAGCTGATCTCCCTATGCTATGTGGCTGCTGCCCACTAGCTATCTATTTTACACTTGGTAGTGTGTATATGTCCATGCCACTCTCTCACTTCGTCCCAGCTTACCCTTCCCCCTCTACATGCCCTCCAGTCCATTCTCTACGTCTGTGTCTTTACTCCTGTGTTCATCAGAACCATTTTTTTTTAATTCCACATGTATGTGTTAGCACATGGTATTTGTTTTTCTCTATCTGACTTACTTCACTCTGCATGACAGACTCTAGGTCCATCCACCTCACTACAAATGACTCAACTTCATTTCTTTTTATGGCTGAGTAATATTCCATTGTATATATGTGCCACATCTTCTTTATCCATTCATCTGTCGATGGACACTTAGGCTGCTTCCATGACCTGGCTATTGTAAATAGCGCTGCAATGAACATTGGGGTGCATGTGTCTTTTTGAATTATGGTTTTCTCTGGGTATATGCCCAGTAGTGGGATTGCTGGGTCGTATGGTAGTTCTAATTTTAGTTTTCTAAGGAACCTCCATACTGTTCTCCATAGTAGCTGTATCAATTTACATTCCCACCAACAGTGCAAGAGGGTTCCCTTTTCTCCACACCTTCTCCAGCATTTATTGTTTGTAGATGTTTTCATGATGGCCATTCTGACTGGCGTGAGGTGATACCTCATTGTAGTTTTGATTTGCATTTCTCTAATGATTAGTGATGTTGAGCATCCTTTCATGTGTTTGTTGGCAATCTGTACATCTTCTTTGGACAAATCTCTATTTAGATCTTCTGCCCATTTTTGGATTGGGCTGTTTGTTTCTTTGATATTGAGCTGCATGTGCTGCTTGTATATTTTGGAGATTAATCCTTTGTCAGTTGTCTCTGTGTATTTTTAAATGCTTCCCTTCCTATGATCAGAAAGGTATCCTCCTATATTTCATGTTTTGTGACTTATTTATCTAAGTCTTTAGTCCGCTTAGAATTTAAGGGTTAGCTCACCCTTTCCCAATTCATTTGTAATGTCAACTCTGCCCTATTTTCTTTTTAGGGCTTGATAACTTTTTATTGAAGTATAGTTAGGTTCCAATGTTGTGTTAGTTTCAGGTGTAGAGCAAAGTGATTCAGATATAGATATAGATGGATAGATTGTCTTTTTCAGATTCTTCTCCCTTATAGGTATTACAGAATATTGAGTATAGTTCCCTGTGTAAGGTTTTTATACATACCTAGATCTGTTTCATTGTTCTGTACTCTGTTCCACTGGTCATTTTTGTTATGCCTGCACATTGCCTGGTTATACACTTATGGTAATTTAATAAATAATGAATCTTGCCAGCTGGTAGAACTGGTCTCCAAACTTTCTTGTTATTCTTCAACATAATCTTGTGTATTCTTTGTTCTCACAGTATTTACATTCCCCAGGGCTTCCTACATAGACGATCTCTAACCTCTTCTAATTTGTGTATTTTGTTTCTCTTTTTATTATTGTGGGGCCGTTAGGGACTTTCCACCCCCTCACTTGTTCCCGTAAACCAATTCTTCTCCCTATCGTGCGCCACTCCTTCTCCCTATCGAAACCAATTCTTCTCCCTATCGTGCGCCACTCCTTCTCCCTATCGAAACCAATTCTTGGAGTTTTTCAGTTGACGGGGACTTGCCAGACAGCGGGTAATTTTCCAGTTGCCCGTAACAGGTATACGCCCTAACCGCCACAATGAACAGACAACTATAACGGCCAGAAGGTGGGACAAAAGTTCCTAAGCCAATGAATTCAAAAGTCACCACATTTACCCAATCATTGTGAGAATATACCCGCCCTATGAATAAATAAACCTATAAAAAGTATGTGATTCCGCTTTTAGGGGTTCCCCATCGGCCTCCTGCGTGAGGTTCAGGGAACCCCGGTGCATCGGCTCCTAATAAACCTCTTGCGTGTTGCAACGGCTCTCGACTCTTGGCGGTTCTTGGGCGAGTTGGAATCCCTCGTAGACCGCTTGGGTCTAACATTTGGGGGCTCGTCCGGGATCCCCACTCGCCCCCGGGTCACAAGAACATCGGGAGTCGGAGGTATCAGGTAGGCTCGAGCCCAATTGTCTGTTTGTTTGTCGTTTGTTTGTTGCTAGCCGCCATTAGGAAAAAGCCGTGTGAACCGGCTTGCTGTGGAATCTGTATTGGACTCCTGGCTAGGCAGACGTGCCGAAAGCTGGTGTCCACGGGCCCCGGGGGACGCCCTGGTGGTCCATCTGGAAGGAGAAACAAATTTTGTCTCCCCTTCATCTGGTTCTGGCAGGTTATATAAGCTGCCATCTGAATTTGAGTTGGTTTCGGGTTTAAGTTCGCGGCGGCTGGTTCTGGCAGGTTATATAAGCTGCCATCTGAATTTGAGTTGGTTTCGGGTTTAAGTTCGCGGCGGCAATATCAATGTGTGTCTTTTGAAATTTTATTGTTTTTCTGTACTATTATCTTTCTTTTGACGGACGACAATGGGACAAACTATGACGACTCCTCTTTCTCTTACCCTAAGCCACTGGACCGAAGTTAGGGCTAGGGCCCACAACCTTTCGGTAGAAGTAAGGAAAGGAAAATGGCAAACGCTGTGTACCTCTGAGTGGCCTACATTTCAGACAGGGTGGCCACCCGAAGGATCTTTTTTGTTAGATAAGGTTGGGCTAGTCAAGTCTAGGGTCTTTAACACAGGACCCCACGGACACCCAGACCAGATACCATATATCTTGGTCTGGGAAGATCTAGTTCTCTCCCCGCCTCCGTGGGTCCGGCCCTTTGTTTCCTCAACAGGCACGTCTGCATGCGCTCCAGCACAATCGGAGATATTGGCCCTGAAGAAAACCCCAGACACGGAAAAGTCATCTGCTGCCCCGGACCCGCCAAAGGCGATATATCCTGACCTGCAGTCTGATTTGCTTCTTCTAGATTCCCCACCTCCTTATCCTCCGGCCCTAAATCCCATGTCGCCCCTAGGACCCCCAGCTTCACAACCCTCCACACCAGTAGGGCCACCTGTTATGGCGGAAAGGGGGGGTCCCTCGGCGGGCACCAGAAGCCGGAGGGCTGTTTCCCCGGATTCTACTGCTTTACCCCTTAGAGAATATGGCCCCCCCGATAACCACGGGAATAGGCCCCTTCAATACTGGCCCTTTTCCTCCGCAGATCTTTATAATTGGAAGATGCATAACCCTACTTTCTCTGAAAACCCACAGGCTCTTACTGCTCTAATAGAGTCTCTTGTCTTCTCCCACCAACCCACCTGGGATGATTGTCAACAGCTCCTCCAGACTCTCCTCACAACTGAGGAGAGGCAACGGGTTCTCCTGGAGGCTAGAAAGAATGTGTTAGGCGCCAATGGACAACCTACCCAGTTGCCTAATGAGATTGATGCCGGTTTTCCACTCGTCAGGCCGAATTGGGACTTTAATACCCTGGAAGGTAAGGAGCACCTGAAAATGTATCGCCAGGCTCTGGTGGCGGGTCTCCATGGAGCGGCCAGGCGCCCCACGAATTTGGCTAAGGTAAGAGAGGTAACTCAGGGGCCCCAGGAATCGCCAACCGTGTTCCTAGAACGCTTAATGGAGGCTTTTAGACGATTCACTCCTTATGATCCAACCTCTGAGGAACATAAGGCCACCATAGCAATGGCCTTTATTGACCAGGCGGCCCCTGATATTAGAAAGAAGTTACAAAGGCTGGATGGCCTACAAGGTTTCTCCCTTCAGGACTTAGTAAAAGAGGCAGATAAGGTATATAATAAGAGGGAGACAGAGGAAGAAAGGGAAGAAAGAAAGCAGAAGGAACAAGAGGCTCGTGAGGTAAGACGAGATAAGAGGCAAGAAAGACATTTGAGTAAGATACTGGCCACTGTAGTCAGAGGAGGAAACAGTAGAGACAGAAATAGACAGGAAGGGCGAACAACGGATAGAAGGCGGCCATTAGACAAGGACCAATGTGCCTACTGTAAAGAAAAAGGTCATTGGGCAAGAGAATGCCCTAAAAAAAGGAACGGGGGAAGGCCAACCAGAGATAAAATCTTAACATTGGAAGAGGAAGATTAGGGAAGTCAGGGCTCGGACCCTCTCCCCGAGCCCAGGGTAACTCTTAAAGTGGAGGGGGAACCCGTCCAGTTCTTGGTGGACACCGGAGCCCAGCACTCAGTCCTCCTTCATTCAAAGGGCCCCCTTTCAACTAAAAGGTCATGGGTCCAGGGGGCCACTGGAAATAAGCAGTACTCATGGACCACCCGAAGGACAGTAGATCTTGGGGTGGGACGAGTAACCCACTCATTCTTGGTCATACCTGAGTGCCCATACCCTCTGCTAGGTAGAGACTTACTCTCTAAGGTGGGGGCCCAAATCCACTTTCAACCAGAAGGGCCCACCATAACTGACAACCAAGGGAGATTACTCCAAATCTTGACCATGAAACTGGAAGATGAACACAGGATATATGAAACACCCTCGCCTCCACAAGCTGACATGCAGGATTGGATGACTAGGTTTCCACAGGCTTGGGCAGAAACTGCCGGTATGGGAATGGCAAAATATCGGCCCCCTGTGGTGGTAGAACTTAAAACAACCGCCACCCCAGTAACGGTCCGCCAATACCCCATGAGTAAAGAAGCCCGAGATGGCATCCGTCCTCAAATACAAAGGTTACTGGAATTAGGGATCCTGGTAAGGTGCCAATCTGCATGGAATACCCCTCTTTTGCCAGTTAAAAAGCCAGGAACTAATAATTACCGACCGGTACAAGACCTACGAGAGGTAAATAAGCGGGTGATGGACCTCCACCCCACGGTACCCAACCCCTACAATCTCTTAAGTACTCTTCCACCTCAGCACACTTGGTACACTGTTTTGGATCTTAAAGATGCTTTCTTCTGCCTGAGACTTTCTTCTCTCAGTCAGCCTTACTTTGCCTTCGAGTGGAAGGATCCAGCCTCTGGGATGTCAGGCCAGCTGACATGGACTCGCCTGCCACAAGGATTCAAGAACTCCCCCACCATTTTTGATGAGGCTCTCCACCAGGATTTGGCATCTTATAGAGAATCCAATCCCCAGGTAACTCTACTTCAATATGTCGATGATATTCTTTTAGCTGCTGAAACCCAAGAAGACTGCATCAAGGGAACCGAGAGGCTGTTAACAGAACTGGGAACATTGGGATATCGGGCTTCAGCAAAGAAAGCACAAATATGTCAACGACAGGTTAGTTACCTGGGGTACTTGTTAAAAGGAGGACAGAGATGGCTTTCGGAAAGCAGGAAAGACACTGTTGCCCGGATACCGGCCCCCAAGAGTCCCAAACAAGTTAGGGAATTTTTGGGGACGGCCGGATTTTGTAGGCTATGGATTCCGGGGTTTGCTGAATTAGCAGCCCCTTTATATCCCCTGACCAAAAATGGCATCCCTTTTGCTTGGGGTGATAAAGAACAACGGGCTTTTGACCGAATTAAACGAGCCCTACTATCAGCCCCGGCTCTGGGGCTACCAGATGTTACTAAGCCTTTTCATCTGTACGTGGCCGAGAATAAAGGCATCGCAAAGGGAGTACTAACTCAGAAACTGGGCCCCTGGAATCGCCCGGTTGCGTACCTATCAAAGAAATTGGATCCTGTGGCAGCAGGATGGCCCGCCTGTTTAAAAATAATCGCCGCGGTGGCCGCTTTGGTCAAAGATGCTGACAAACTGACTTTGGGGCAGAACCTAACGATAACAGCCCCCCATGCATTAGAAAATGTAATTCGCCAGCCACCCGACAGATGGCTAACAAATGCCAGGATGACTCATTACCAAGCCCTGCTGTTAAACTCAGATCGTATTAAGTTTACCTCAGCCACAGGACTCAACCCGGCCACCTTGCTACCCGACCCTGACCTGGAAAGCACTACCGTCATCCATGATTGTCAGGAAGTACTGGCTGCAGCACACCGTAGCAGACCAGACTTGATGGATCAGCCCCTCCCCAACGCCGACGTTACCTGGTTTACTGACGGAAGCAGTTTCCTAGAGGAAGGTAAGTGTCGGGCGGGAGCTGCCGTGGTAGACGGGAAAGAGGTCATCTGGGCAGCCACATTACCACAAGGGACATCGGCCCAACGGGCTGAACTAATCGCCATGACTAGAGCATTGGAACTAGCAGAAAACAAAAAGGTAAACATCTATACGGACAGTAGGTACGCATTTGCTACCGCCCATGTCCATGGGGCCATTTACCAACAAAGAGGGTTGCTCACCTCGGCGGGCAAAGAAATTAAAAACAAAGAAGAAATAGTGGCACTGCTAGCTGCCCTCATGCTCCCCACTAAAGTCAGCATCATTCATTGCCCCGGACACCAGAAGGACAATACCCCGGTGACAAGAGGCAACAACATGGCAGATAGGGTGGCACGAGAAGTGGCTCTACGGGAAATCATACTAGAACTATCAGATGAGAGTCCTGGGAAACCAAATGATAGGGGAACAATTACCCCAGCCATAACTAAAGGAACATTATCTCCTCAACAAGCAAAATCCATGCTACAACAGATTCACAGATGGACACACTTGGGAACCAAGAAGATGGTATCCCTATTACATAAGACAGGTTATGATACCTCTGGATTAACCAAAATAGCTGAGCAGATTGCACGAGAGTGCATTCCATGCCAACAGGTAAACTCCCATAAAGGAAAACTTGAGGTCGGAAAAAGGCTCAGAGGAGACCGCCCAGGAGCCTATTGGGAGGTCGACTTCACTGAAATATGCCCTGGAAGGTACGGTAACAGGTATCTTCTAGTTTTTATAGATACCTTCTCAGGATGGGTAGAAGCTTTCCCGACGAAGAAGGAGACAGCTACTGTGGTGGCCAAAAAGATCTTAGAAGAAATTTTCCCCCGGTTCGGGGCACCAAAGGTAATAGGATCAGATAATGGTCCCGCCTTCGTCGCCCAGGTAAGTCAGGGTGTGGCCAAATACCTGGGGACTGATTGGAAATTACATTGTGCCTATAGACCCCAGAGTTCAGGACAGGTAGAGAGAATGAATAGAACTCTAAAAGAGACCCTAACTAAATTGTCCATAGAGACTGGCGGTACAGATTGGACGGTGCTCCTTCCCTTAGCCCTGTTCCGGGCTAGAAATACCCCCTCCCGCTATTATCTTACTCCATTTGAAATACTATACGGGGCCCCACCTCCTCTTTTTACGCTAAGGGAGAAATTAAGTCCTGACTGCCAGAATAACACTGACTTATGTGCTAGGCTGTTGGGACTCCAGTTGGTCCAAAAGGAGGTGTGGTCCCAGCTGGCAGAGGCTTACCGACCAGGAACACCAGCAGAGGCTCATCCCTTCCAAGTCGGAGATTCCGTGTACGTCCGTCGGCACCGAACCCAGACTCTAGAGCCTCGGTGGAAAGGACCATACATCGTCCTGCTCACCACCCCCACGGCTATAAAGGTAGACGGCATCGCTGCGTGGATCCACGCTTCACACGTGAAGGCCGCACCAGCATCTGCAACATCGGAATGGCGAGCCCAAAAGACCAGCAACCCGCTCAAGCTCAAGCTTCTGCGATCATCAGATTTATAACTTTAACTCTGTTACCCCTACTGACTGTGAGTAATTTTAGTCCTCACCTGCCCCAGCATTTAACCTGGCAGGTAATTTCCCAAACTGGAGATGTAATATGGTCTGTTAGCCATACTGCTGCTCCTTGGACCTGGTGGCCAGACCTTTTCCCCGATGTTTGTAAATTAGCCATAGGAGCTCCCAATTGGGACACAGCACACTCCCATGATCGTCAAAATGCCCCATCCATACCCGGTCGGGCCGGCCAATACGGCTGCCAAAACTCGGGTACGCGACAGAAACTTAGCAACCCTACCTTTTATGTATGCCCGGGATTTCATCGCCATAGGTCCCTAAATTATCAATGTGGGGGAAAGGAACATTTTTATTGTAAAAGCTGGGGGTGTGAAACCACAGGAGACACCTATTGGAAGCCCACCTCTGGCTGGGACTTTATTAAGGTGACAGCCAATTATACACACCCAACCAACCCCTTAACTTATAGGCCTGAATGTACTAAATGGTGCCATCCCCTTAAGATCTCTTTTAGTAAACCAGGAAAAAAGGATAAAAACTGGATAAATGGCCATTCATGGGGAATCAGGTTTTATAAAGAAGGATATAATGATGGATTACTAATGACCATCAAACTAAAAATTGAAACCCCTACTCCAGTTCCTATAAGCCCCAACCCTGAGATAGGGCACTCTTTGCTACCTTTGGTCCCTCCCACAGCGTTACCAGAGATAAGAAACCAAACTTCTGAGCCAAAAGGAATAACAATCAAGCCCAAGACCCCCCGGGACCGAATGCTCTCATTGGTCCAGGCGGCTTTTGAGGTTTTAAATGCCACAAACCCGGAGGCTACCAAATCATGTTGGCTTTGCTATGCTGCTCCTCCCCCTTATTATGATGCTATAGGATATAATTCTAATTATAATAATGTTAACACTCCAGATCAATGTCGATGGAAACAAGAAGGAAATAGTAAATTGACCCTGGCCTCAGTATTAGGAAACGGTACATGTGTAGGAACGCCCCCCTCGTCCCACCGACATCTTTGTGCCAATTTAAGCCTCCCACAGGGCTCAGGGTATCTCCTCCCTCCTCCGGATGGATGGTGGGCATGTAACACAGGATTGACCCCCTGCATTTCTTTAGAGGTCCTTAAAGCTTCAACCGATTTTTGTGTGTTAGTTCAGCTGGTCCCCAGACTCATTTATCATTCAGATTCATCCTTTCTAGATGAATATGAGGGCAGAGGAAGGTTTAAGAGGGAACCCATAACACTCACCCTGGCTGTACTCCTAGGACTAGGAATGGCAGCCGGGGTAGGAACGGGTACAACAGCCCTCATCCAACAACCCCACTATTATGATGCCTTAAGGCAAGCTGTAGATGTTGACCTCCGGGCATTAGAAAGTTCCATAACTCAGTTAAAAGAATCCCTCACCTCGCTTTCAGAGGTGGTAATGCAAAACAGGAGGGGATTAGATCTGCTGTTCCTTAAGGAGGGCGGACTATGTGCTGCACTAAAAGAAGAATGCTGTTTTTATATTGATCATTCTGGGGCTATTACCAAAACAATGGACAAACTTAGGGAGCGCCTGGACAAAAGACAACAGGAAAGGGAAAATCAAAAAGGATGGTTTCAATCATGGTTTGATAAATCTCCCTGGCTTACTACTTTAGTTTCCACCTTGTTAGGGCCCCTCATTATTTTATTGTTGCTTTTAACTTTTGGACCATGCATTCTGAATCGCCTGATAGCCTTTATTAGAGAACGCATTAGTTCGGTACAAGTTTTAATGCTAAGGCAACAATACCAAAACTCGCAAAAAGAAACTGAAACTCCATGATTGGAATTAGTTACAAAAAAAAAAAAAAAAAGGGGGGGAATGTGGGGCCGTTAGGGACTTTCCACCCCCTCACTTGTTCCCGTAAACCAATTCTTCTCCCTATCGTGCGCCACTCCTTCTCCCTATCGAAACCAATTCTTCTCCCTATCGTGCGCCACTCCTTCTCCCTATCGAAACCAATTCTTGGAGTTTTTCAGTTGACGGGGACTTGCCAGACAGCGGGTAATTTTCCAGTTGCCCGTAACAGGTATACGCCCTAACCGCCACAATGAACAGACAACTATAACGGCCAGAAGGTGGGACAAAAGTTCCTAAGCCAATGAATTCAAAAGTCACCACATTTACCCAATCATTGTGAGAATATACCCGCCCTATGAATAAATAAACCTATAAAAAGTATGTGATTCCGCTTTTAGGGGTTCCCCATCGGCCTCCTGCGTGAGGTTCAGGGAACCCCGGTGCATCGGCTCCTAATAAACCTCTTGCGTGTTGCAACGGCTCTCGACTCTTGGCGGTTCTTGGGCGAGTTGGAATCCCTCGTAGACCGCTTGGGTCTAACATTATTATGTTATGTTGGCTAGAACTTCTGGTACAGTATTTTTTAAAAAGAGGTAACAGTTCGATTCTTGACTAGCTCCAAATTATTTTTTTAATTATTTATTTATTTTTGGCTGCCTTGGGTCTTCGTTGCTGCGAGCGGGCTTTCTCTAGCTGCGGGGAGCGGGGGCTACTCTTCGTTGCGGTGCATGGGCTTTTCATTGTGGTGGCTTCTCTAGAGCACAGGCTCAGTAGTCGTGGCACAGAGGCTTAGTTGCTCCGTGGCATGTGGGATCTTCCCAGACCAGGGATGGAACCTGCGTCCTCTGTATTGGCAGGTGGATTCTTAACCACTGCGCCACCAGGGAAGTCCACTCCAAATTTTAATAGGGATATTTCTAAAGCTTCACTACTAAATATATTAAGTGCAAGTTTATTTTGTCCCTGTTACTCAAAAATGGATCATTCATATACAATATCTGATTAATATCACAGATAAGTACAACTTGCAAAACTGCAGAGAAACAAATAATAAACATTTCCCCACTCCATATAAAACCTGAACAACAACCTTTAGCAGTAAATTCTCGAAAAAAACTCAGTGTTTGGGGCAAAGAATTCTTCAGCCAAATGAACAGTATTTCCTACATTAAAATCACATTCTGGGCTTCCCTGGTGGCGCAGTGGTTGAGAGTCTGCCTGCCGATGCAGGGGATACGGGTTCGTGTCCCGGTCCGGGAAGATCCCACATGCCGCGGAGTGGCTGGGCCTGTGAGTCATGGCCGCTGGGCTTGCGCATCCGGAGCCTGTGCTCTGCAACGGGAGAGGCCACAGCAGTGAGAGGCCCGCATACCGCAAAAAGAAAAAAATATATATATATATATATTCTTTCTTGACAATGTCGCTCACATTCATCTCCATCTTCCTAGTTCAAATCTCCTTCTCTGTTTCAGGTCTCCTGTTACCACTCACACAATTCCTAACTGGTTCCATTGCCACTAATATCTCATCTCTTCTAATCTTTCTAAATGCCATTGCTAGAGGGGATTTGAGGCTCTGAGTTTACTAGCTCAATATTTTGCAATAGCTCTTTATTGTCTATTTATTAAAGTCCTACCATATTACCTTGTTTCAAAGACCTGAACCATTATGTCCCAATCACCACTGCAGCCTTGCGAAAATTTGCCACACCACGATTTACCTTCAGGAATGCCCAGCTCCAGCAAGATCTGCTGATGAACCACACTCTCTCTTCTTACCTAACAGATGCTACTTGGAATACACATCGCAGTCTAAATGCTCTCTTTTCTGTTCTCCTTCAACATCAGCCTCGTTTATCAATTCACAGTCCTTGTTGCTAGTTCTTGGATAACCTTTCCACTCTACACTGTGTTCTAGTCACACCAGTCTTGCCTCTCCCTCCCTATAGAGTGTCCTGAGAGAGGGAAGAGTCATCCCTCGATTTCAGCCACTCTCTCAACAATATGTAGCACAGTGATCTGCATTAGTATTTGTTGAACTGATGTTTGAGGCATTGAGTTAGAGCCTAAAGATTAGGGGATGGACAGTGCACCCATTTTTTATTCCCTATTCCCAATTAGTTTTTTAAACAGACAAAAAATTAAAATGAACAAGTATTTCTGTGATCCCAAAGTATGGCAATGAAAAATCTCTAAGTACAAAATATAATACAAACCTAGCGAATTTAGTTCCAAGAGGCCTCAATTCTAGATCTTATTAACAATTGAATGCAGAATTTCCCCGAAAAGGCCACCTGATTACTATATTTACTTTCCTGTGCTATTCAGTATTACTAGAAGGCATAAATTAAGTTTGATAAATGAACAAAGAATTGAGTTGGTAATATACTAAGCAAACATTCCACTGACTTTTATATTAAGAAGGAGGGGGAAAAAAACCGAAGCCAAGCACCAATTCCGTAGCTACAAGTGTGGCAAAAACTGAATTAACTATGTCTGAAAATGGATGGCTTCACATTAACTGTCTTTTAAAATAATATTAAG
Organism: Phocoena sinus; assembly: GCF_008692025.1. Classification (NCBI taxonomy): domain Eukaryota; kingdom Metazoa; phylum Chordata; class Mammalia; order Artiodactyla; family Phocoenidae; genus Phocoena; species Phocoena sinus. Next base: position 7,356,428 of record NC_045766.1, read on the forward strand.
ATTATATTAATTACGAAGCCTTTTCATTTTAATTGTCTATAAACAGAAGAGGGTAAATTAATTTTATGTACTTCAAAGAATTTTTATGCATGAATAATTAGGACATTCATTACTTTCAAAAATTACTTTCTTCTGTTATCAATATGTCAGGACTCTCTCACCGTCTTTCTCTTTCACTCACTCTCTCACTTGCTCTGCCTCTGTACGTATATACAAGTAATACACATGTTCTTAAATATGCTTGTGCTTAAATACTCAGGTATGTGACACACGTGTATATAGAAGATGATACATATTGCCCTTAGAGATATTTGCCTACGACTGATAACAAATGGAGGTACAGAATGGGCTTGGCTATCTACCAAGTACTGTAACAGGGAAGAACAAATCTGACTCCATCTTAGATCTGTTCCTTTTACTTTAACCCTTGTGCTTTGTTGCCTGTGCTTAGTCATGCTGGCTCTGCACCTTTTGTAAAAAGAATGTTGCCTATAGCCTGAAATATACAGGATAGCCTATCCTCGGGGCTCTGACCTTTAAGAGTCCATTCATACAGAGGGGAAAAGTTGAAGAACAGAGAATAACATTTGCCTTATTGGAAGTTTAGGGAAACATCACAACCTGACTTACATGGACAGCTGCAAGAACAAAGGATTCCCACACCAAGAAGTCTGCAACAACCAACCACACCTCTCCCTCACCTTGCCTTTAAAAGTGATTTGCTGAAACCCTTCAGGGAGTTTGGGGTTTGAGGGGCATAAGCCACCCGTCTCCTTGCGTGTCCCTGCAATAAACCTTTCTCTGCTTCAAATTCCGATGTTTATGTTTGTTTGGCCTCACTGTGCATTGGGCACACTGGCGTTCAGTAACAGTATCATAAATTAAAAGACAGAACATAACAAGAGAGAATTCCAACCCTGTACTAACCAAAACATGTCACAGGTGCATTCTTATACAGTCCATCTTCATTACTTGTGGATTCCTGATTTGTGAATTTCTTACTCATTAAAATGTATTTGTAACCACAAAATCAATACCTGTGCTTTCACGGTCATTCACAGACCTGCACAGAGTCACCTGTCATGTTCCCACCTGAGATAGGACAGGGCGATTCTGTCTTCTTGTTTAAGGTCTCATACTGTAAACAAGAGCCCTTTTCATGGTCTGGTTCGTGCCACGTTTTTCTCATGTGTGTGCTCTCTGTTGGTGATTTTGCTGTTTAAAATGACCCCCCTTCCCTGTGTAGTGCTGAACTGCTGGCTAGTGTCCCTAAGCCTGGGAGGGCTGTGACATGTCTCACAGAGGAAATACATGTATTAGACGCATTTGTTCAGCCATGAGTTAAAGTGCTGTAGGTCATGAGTTCAATGCTAATGAATCAACAATACGTATCGAATAAGGTTTTGAAAAACAAAATTATGTACTGATCACTTGACAAAAATGTGGTGACCAGAGGCTCAGTAGAACCTCACCCTGTATTTCCCCTAGGAACACTGTTCAGTATCTGCTAATTCAGTATTCATGGCAACTTTAGAGAACATAACTCCCGCACATAATGAGGATCAACTGTACATCACGCACACACACACAATCACAGACTCACATACACATACATACATGGAATAGAATAGTCTGAAATAAAGTTACAAAATTAAATAAGCAAAAGATAGATAATGTTTTTAAAAATCACTTTTCTTTAGCACGATAACTCTGCCTGCTCAAAATCAGTATGTTTCAGTCAAGCTAATATTTCTCTGGTAACTTTTAAGATAGAAAACAGTCCTAAAAGAATCTCAGGAAAGAAAAAAAGTCATTTGGTCGCCACAGTAAATGCATGTTAAATGCTCTAATAACCACAATCTTAGCATTTTCAGATCTTTCTAGAACTTTCCATCTCTGCAGTGTTCTCCCTTAATCTAGAACATCCTCATTCCCTGCTTGCAGAGCCCCATACTGTTTAACTGGCTATTTCCAGTAGAGCAAATACTCAATATAGACAATGGCCTCCAGCCTAAACAACTCCTTGAATTTATGTTCTAAAGTTCTGTTAAGATAAATGAGATTGTTTTCATCTATAATTATGCAAAATTTTCTCTGTTAATTAGCAGAATAATGGAGAAAATGTGGTCCTTAAAATTTATCATAATTTAGATCATTTATCAAAATTAAGTCATTTGTCATTAATTAGATTTATCATAATTAACTCTTCAACGTATCACAAGATAATTTTGTCATTATTAATATTATAGCTGGTACCATGCTAGAAACAATATAAAACAACTTACAGAGACAGTACTCATCCACAGAAAATGGTTAGATTTTAAAGTTATTAGCAGGCATTTTTTACTGTAGTTCCTTTATAGCTATCTATCTCTCGATACACATGTAAGTGCTTTTATATACAGGACAGCTATTTATAAACAGCGGTCATCATTTCTATAGAAGTGGTATAATGTGATTAAGATCACAGAGTTTGTGGTCAGCCAAGGCAGTGCTCAAATTCCAGCCCTACTATTTAACAAGTCACCTAAATTCCTTAAACCTTAATTTCCTCCTTAGTAAAAATCTCTTGATTCTAATTTTTTTTAAAAAAACTTTGAAAATGGGAAGCTTTTTGAAAGCTTAGCACAAATTCTCTTATTTGCAAACCTCACCTGAACTGATGTGAGGTTACTTATATTCTTAATGTTTCCCATATTGTGTGAATAATAATATGTTTTGCTGCAGAAATATTAATATGTTTGGGAGAGATAAATTAGAGTTCAGGATTAACATATACACACTACTATATAAAAGAGATAAAAAACAAGGACCTACTGTATAACACAGGGAACTATACTCAATAATAACCTATAATGGAAAAGAATCTGAAAAAGAATTGTATAACTGAATCACTTTGCTGTACCTTTGAAACTAACACAACATTGTAAATTAACTATTTCTCGGTAAAAAAAATATATTAATATGTTTCATTACAGGGTGCCACCCCAGACTCCAATAGGGCATTAGGTAACATCTAGTACATGCATCATATTATCTTAACTAACGTCTGAAAAATTCTTAATTCCAAGATCCATCTATCCCCGAGGGTTTTGGATAAGGGGTTGTGGACGAGTAGTACTCAATTTGAAACTGCTGGGACGAATACATGACAATATTTGAAAAGTACGTATGTGTACTTTATGTATACGTGACTACATAATATTAGACCACATCACTCTAGCCCATATTACCTTTGGCCCAACAAAAGGAGGAAAAAAGAAAACATGGAAATTCATTGTGTTCATTAAACTATCTCAAGTCGGCCTTCAACCCACCCGTATCATAGTGAGTCCCTGCCTGCCCAGGTCCAGGTCTGTCCTCTTCCTTTCCCTGGCCACCTGCCTGCCCCATCATGCCTGCTTGACTTCCTTTTTCAAATACAGTCTGTCTTTTCCTTCAAGTTCTATTGCTCCCTCAGTCATCAAGATCCTTTTCGACTCAATCAGTGCCTCCCATATCTCTAATTACGCTTGCATATAGAAGAATAACCCACATCCTACTGCTCCCCAAGACACCCTCATACACATACACACACAAAAAAACCCACATGATCCAAAGGGACCCATCAAGATTGCTTTCCATCCAGGTCTATAGAAGACAATAAAATATATGAAGAGCTGGCTTCCATTCATGTCTATCTACAATGTTTTCTCCCAATACAGCCAAAGTGATAATACCACTCTGTTCCCCAAAACCTTATACTGGCTTCCTGTTTCCATTTGAACACAATCCAAACTCCTTTCCTCCATGGCCCTATATGGCCCTGCATGATTCAGCTGTTGTTATCACTCACAACTTGCTTCATATCACTCTCCCCCTCATGAACTATCTGCCTTGGACATTCCTTCCCTACCCCTAATCTTTCCATTGCTGGTTTGTTCTCATTATTTAAGTATTAGCTTAAAGGTCACTTTTAAAGAGCCTTTTTATGATCATCCTATCTAAAGAAACAACCTCTTTTCCCCTTGTTTACCCTTCTTCTCCCTTATATTTTCTTAATATTGTGTATCTCTCTCTTAACTCATGTTGTGTGTTTAGGGTTTCCTCCCACCCTCACCATCAGAATAGAAGACTCATGAGGGAAGGGGCTTTTCCTGAATCTTTCACACCTATATCCCTAGTACCTGGAACGGTGTCTGGCATATAGTAAGTGCTCAGTAAACATTTATTGAATGGATCATTGCTCTGACTTGGCAAGAAGTTAATAAATATCTGAATTTACAAAAATAAAAGCACCACTCTAAAAAAGCTTACAGTGTCTCAGACAAGACAAGTTATACATATTACAAAGTAGTACAGAATGATGTAGAATGAAGTACTATGTGTACTGGGGAAAAAGGGAGAGATTCCTGTAAGCTAAAGAGGTTAGGGAAGGTACCTTTCAAGAACAGTGCTTTGTCCATGTTTGTATGCCCACCCCCAACTGGAATGTTGCTGGATGAAGTTCTGTAGGCTCCTAGGAAGAAAAGTCACTCTACGGCCAGGATGTGACTACCCGCAAAGACAACAATAGTTTCATGCCATGTGGAATACAGATATTTAACTTAGTGTCAATTATGTATTACTTTTGGATATTGGAACCTTAACCCAAATCCCAAAACACTGATTCAATAAGGTACTTTTAACTTGCCAAAATGAAAATTAAAAAATGATTCTTCTTCCCCTCCATTGTGTCCACCTTCAGGGATGGCTACTAAAGGCCATTTCTGCTTCAGAGGGCAAAAAAGGAGATTCTAACCTAAGAGAACAGTGGTGCCCAACGGAACATGCAAAACAGCCAGTATAAGGCTTAGAACTCAACCAATAATCAAGGGTGTTAGTATCTAATTGAAAAAGAATTCATAGAATATTCTTAGAGAACAATTTCTACCAAGGTACCAAGGTAGACACGGCCTCTCATGAGAAATCTGGAAGACTCAGAATCATGTTTTAAACCTTGATTTAAACCTTGATTGATTTTTATTTAAAAATCAATATTCCTGTTTTTTATTGAGTCTTCATTATGTTTTCATTTTTCTGCTTTTGCTTAACCTCAACGTTACATTGTCCACAATGTATTTCCTTAGAAAATACTTAAAAGTTATCATTTTAGTCACCGTTGTCCAAGCAAATCTCACAACTTCTAAGATATTTACTATTTTAAACATAAACATCATTTTCCATGGAATAAGAGTCTGGGTAGAAATGACATTTCCCGTGGAATAAAAGTCTACATAGAAAAGACACATTAGAGTCTCAAAGTCAAATATTCTCTCAATTTCACTTATTCACCTACAGAATGAACATGACACTGGATAAAAAGCATGGGTTCTAACCAGCTATGTGACCCTGGACAAGTCATGTTGCCTTTCTAAACCTCATTTTCCTTATCTTCAAATAAGAAGCTGAAACAGGATAATTCTTCAGGTCTCTTTTAGTGATTTACCAGAGAAGGCCTTCTGAATCTACTTGACAGTAAAAACAGAGTGAAATATTAGAGGACAAGAGGTAAACAAATATTTCACCCCCAACTCAGCAGCACACATTTTCTGAGAAAATCCTAATAATAGGAAACAAGTCCAGAGGAAGTACTGACATCATGATTTGAAATTTTATCATTTTAGGTAGCATTATTTGTAAACAAGCTAATGTAGCTAAATTGATCCTAAACTCCCACACAGCTGCTGAAAGTATATTATTAGTTGAGGAAATTGTCTAAGGTGAAGTCTGTACTGTATGAGAAGTGTACTTGAATTCAAATGTAAATATAAATAGCTCACAGGATTTTTTTTCCCCTCTGAAATGTCAGAGAGTGTATTAGAAGAACCAATTTACAATCAGCCTTTATGTTTAATTGGATAAACATATGATCCACAGAAAAATCAAGACAATAAACCAACTTTAATATTAGAAGTGATCAAAGGTGATAATACAGTATTTCCAGAAGAAACATACTAGAAAGTATGGCAGAATTAGTCTTTATGTTCTCATGGAGTTTACAGAAAATATTATTATAAAGTGGCATCTCAACTATTTAGAGTCACTTGAAGTATTCATTGCCATTATAAAATAAAAGAATGAGCACAGAAAAAAGTGTGTGATAAAATAACAAAACAGTTATTCTGCATGTGTTTCAAATCATGAACTTCTGCAAGTTCATATATTTTTAGCTAAATGTGAAGAGAGTATTTCTAAATTACTATATTTAGAACAAGCTAATCCATTATAAAATGTATGGACTCTGAAAGTATTTATCCCAGTGTGGGGATGTCCTTTAAAACTCATGACACTTCATCTGGGGTAAGGAGGCCAGATTCACCATCAGAAAAAAGAAGGAGAAGGAGAAGGAGAAGAAGAAGAAGAGAAGAAGAAAGCACATTCTCATGAATAAGCTGGTCAAAGACTCTATAAAATAAAACATAAAATGATTAGTGTCTAATTCAAAGGGGACATTAGCATATTACTTTCTTTTGCAATTCTTTTCACTAACAGAAACAAAACGATTATAGATAGACTCAAAAATTCCTTTTCTTAAAGAAAACAGGCATAAAATTCTTACTATATAGAAGTCAAAATAATTCAAATGTTATATGTTTCTCCATTGTAAGTCTCCAGACTTTATTATTGGAAATAGCACTCATATTCATCACCTAGGCTGGACATCACCTCCTTGAGGATAGTGAATATTTTTATTAATTACATTCTAAAACATGTAGTAGATATCAGGCAGATTGAATAAGAAACATGCTTTAAGACACAATGGGAAAATCAGCTCATGAAAACATGAAAATTCAGTTTTGATTTAGTTCTGAAGGTTGAGAACATAAAAAAAATCAATATTCCTTAAAAGAGTGAAGGAGATCCCAATTAGGGCTTTTCAAGTACATCCTTGACTAGTGACTGTCTTGCCTGATTTCACCCAAGGTATTTTTCCATTTCCCTAAAAGTAGAGGGGGTCCTGAGATTTACGAACTTGCCAGGAGAACTGCAGAAACTTAATTCTTAATGTCTGTAGAATCCTTTGGAGGCATTTTTAATATGATTTTTGAGGAAATCACCATATTTTTTTGTTTAAAAAGTTACTCTGTTCAACTGTATTTGAAAATATACAGAAAAAAATCCTTAAAATACCATTGCCTTCTAAAGCCTAGTACCAAGATCAGAGGTAAAGATGTCAAACACTACTGAGCTGAGGGAAGAAACCACGAGATGCAGCCTGGACGCGAGGCCATGGAAGAGGAAGGAGGAAACATTACCTGCCTCAGGGTATCTACCCTTCATCTTTTCCTTTCTCTCTTTATTTTTTTAGGCACAGAAGAGAGAAGAGAGAGAATGAGATGATGTGAGGGTGGTGGTAGGGATATTGTGCGGAAGGAATCACAGTGGTAATGGGAGGGAAGCAAGGAATGTGAGTCTAATACACAGGTGCTAGATACTAGCAGATAAAGCAGAAACTAACACATCATTATAAAGCAATTATACTCCAATAAAGATGTTTAAAAAAAAAGATCAATAACATTGTCTGTGGGAACTTTGGGATGTCAAACCTCATAAACAGTTGCTGAGAATTTGTGCACACTTAAGTCCTGGGGAAGCAAAGAGAATTATTTTCTTTGAGGATGAATTGCAATATATAGAATATGCAGTGGTCAAGAGAATCATAGTCATATGTATAATTCCTTCCTTCTTAGGTGAATTTATTTAAATATTGGTCTAAATGTTCTATCCTTTTCTCACGAATTATCCACTGTAAATAGCTCAGATTAATGACTCAGTGTGTCCTTCTGCCATGATACCTACGTCCACACAGTTTGTGCCTTTCTCCCCTGCTCCCTCTTCTCTAAATGCTTTATCTCTATGAGCCTCATCTGCGCACGCACACAGCAAAGTTACCTGTGAGCTATTCTTCTAGATTTCAAAACCCATTTCAGCGTCTCACTTTATAGAGACCACCAAAAGCCTTCCTCACTCTGGGTTCATGAGATATTTCTCATTTTTCTCTGTAAACTTGGCTATGGAAGCACTTCTTTGCCCACTTCAAAAAGTGTCACAGATACTAATTTAAAAGTATACATGCAATTGTTTAAGTGAATTTAGTGATCAGAGGAGATCTGTTATTCACAGCATCTTACTCCTGATAGGCTCATTTATTTATAGATTCAAGCTACCGAATATCTATGTGAAAACTGAAGAAGAACTGAAGGAAAGCCATGTATCTTTGCCATTTGCATCCACCCTCAAGAAATGACAACTTGAAAAATACGTTGCTAGGAGGGATCATTCATTTTTCCCTGAATCTTAGTTTCTAACCCTCTAGTCACTGAAAAATAAGCAACCTTATAGAAATGAAAGAATAAGAGCAAAAAATATGAGCTGCATCCTCCAAAGGACCTAATTTAACCTAGAAAACTCTAAGCCAGTGAAAAAGTCTCTCAGAAAGCAAAAAAAAAAAAAAAAAAACAAGTTTTCTTAAAACTTATGTTTATTTATATGACGAATTGTTCCAAAAAATAAATTATTCATGTGGCTCACAGAAATATATATAATTTATAAAAACAAATAAATGAGGACATTAGAACAAGTAAGACTAATAAAGAGGCTATGTGGCTGGGAATAGTATCTTTCCTTAAAATACATGCCACAGGGACTCATAGTCTTGCTAAAAGACGTTGAACATTCAGCTTTGAGCATTCTTAAGCCAGTTTGTTAGACGCAAGCTGTCTACGAGGGATTCCAACTCGCCCAAGAACCGCCAAGAGTCGAGAGCCGTTGCAACACGCAAGAGGTTTATTAGGAGCCGATGCACCGGGGTTCCCTGAACCTCACGCAGGAGGCCGATGGGGAACCCCTAAAAGCGGAATCACATACTTTTTATAGGTTTATTTATTCATAGGGCGGGTATATTCTCACAATGATTGGGTAAATGTGGTGACTTTTGAATTCATTGGCTTAGGAACTTTTGTCCCACCTTCTGGCCGTTATAGTTGTCTGTTCATTGTGGCGGTTAGGGCGTATACCTGTTACGGGCAACTGGAAAATTACCCGCTGTCTGGCAAGTCCCCGTCAACTGAAAAACTCCAAGAATTGGTTTCGATAGGGAGAAGGAGTGGCGCACGATAGGGAGAAGAATTGGTTTACGGGAACAAGTGAGGGGGTGGAAAGTCCCTAAAGGCCCCACATTCCCCCTCTTTTTTTTTTTTTTTTGTAACTAATTCCAATCATGGAGTTTCAGTTTCTTTTTGCGAGTTTTGGTATTGTTGCCTTAGCATTAAAACTTGTACCGTACTAATGCGTTCTCTAATAAAGGCTATCAGGCGATTCAGAATGCATGGTCCAAAAGTTAAAAGCAACAATAAAATAATGAGGGGCCCTAACAAGGTGGAAACTAAAGTAGTAAGCCAGGGAGATTTATCAAACCATGATTGAAACCATCCTTTTTGATTTTCCCTTTCCTGTTGTCTTTTGTCCAGGCGCTCCCTAAGTTTGTCCATTGTTTTGGTAATAGCCCCAGAATGATCAATATAAAAACAGCATTCTTCTTTTAGTGCAGCACATAGTCCGCCCTCCTTAAGGAACAGCAGATCTAATCCCCTCCTGTTTTGCATTACCACCTCTGAAAGCGAGGTGAGGGATTCTTTTAACTGAGTTATGGAACTTTCTAATGCCCGGAGGTCAACATCTACAGCTTGCCTTAAGGCATCATAATAGTGGGGTTGTTGGATGAGGGCTGTTGTACCCGTTCCTACCCCGGCTGCCATTCCTAGTCCTAGGAGTACAGCCAGGGTGAGTGTTATGGGTTCCCTCTTAAACCTTCCTCTGCCCTCATATTCATCTAGAAAGGATGAATCTGAATGATAAATGAGTCTGGGGACCAGCTGAACTAACACACAAAAATCGGTTGAAGCTTTAAGGACCTCTAAAGAAATGCAGGGGGTCAATCCTGTGTTACATGCCCACCATCCATCCGGAGGAGGGAGGAGATACCCTGAGCCCTGTGGGAGGCTTAAATTGGCACAAAGTTGTCGGTGGGACGAGGGGGGCGTTCCTACACATGTACCGTTTCCTAATACTGAGGCCAGGGTCAATTTACTATTTCCTTCTTGTTTCCATCGACATTGATCTGGAGTGTTAACATTATTATAATTAGAATTATATCCTATAGCATCATAATAAGGGGGAGGAGCAGCATAGCAAAGCCAACATGATTTGGTAGCCTCCGGGTTTGTGGCATTTAAAACCTCAAAAGCCGCCTGGACTAATGAGAGCATTCGGTCCCGGGGGGTCTTGGGCTTGATTGTTATTCCTTTTGGCTCAGAAGTTTGGTTTCTTATCTCTGGTAACGCTGTGGGAGGGACCAAAGGTAGCAAAGAGTGCCCTATCTCAGGGTTGGGGCTTATAGGAACTGGAGTAGGGGTTTCAATTTTTAGTTTGATGGTCATTAGTAATCCATCATTATATCCTTCTTTATAAAACCTGATTCCCCATGAATGGCCATTTATCCAGTTTTTATCCTTTTTTCCTGGTTTACTAAAAGAGATCTTAAGGGGATGGCACCATTTAGTACATTCAGGCCTATAAGTTAAGGGGTTGGTTGGGTGTGTATAATTGGCTGTCACCTTAATAAAGTTCCAGCCAGAGGTGGGCTTCTAATAGGTGTCTCCTGTGGTTTCACACCCCCAGCTTTTACAATAAAAATGTTCCTTTAGTTATGGCTGGGGTAATTGTTCCCCTATCATTTGGTTTCCCAGGACTCTCATCTGATAGTTCTAGTATGATTTCCCGTAGAGCCACTTCTTGTGCCACCCTATCTGCCATGTTGTTGCCTCTTGTCACCGGGGTATTGTCCTTCTGGTGTCCGGGGCAATGAATGATGCTGACTTTAGTGGGGAGCATGAGGGCAGCTAGCAGTGTCACTATTTCTTCTTTGTTTTTAATTTCTTTGCCCGCCGAGGTGAGCAACCCTCTTTGTTGGTAAATGGCCCCATGGACATGGGCGGTAGCAAATGCGTACCTACTGTCCGTATAGATGTTTACCTTTTTGTTTTCTGCTAGTTCCAATGCTCTAGTCATGGCGATTAGTTCAGCCCGTTGGGCCGATGTCCCTTGTGGTAATGCGGCTGCCCAGATGACCTCTTTCCCGTCTACCACGGCAGCTCCCGCCCGACGCTTACCTTCCTCTAGGAAACTGCTTCCGTCAGTAAACCAGGTAACGTCGGCGTTGGGGAGGGGCTGATCCATCAAGTCTGGTCTGCTACGGTGTGCTGCAGCCAGTACTTCCTGACAATCATGGATGACGGTAGTGCTTTCCAGGTCAGGGTCGGGTAGCAAGGTGGCCGGGTTGAGTCCTGTGGCTGAGGTAAACTTAATACGATCTGAGTTTAACAGCAGGGCTTGGTAATGAGTCATCCTGGCATTTGTTAGCCATCTGTCGGGTGGCTGGCGAATTACATTTTCTAATGCATGGGGGGCTGTTATCGTTAGGTTCTGCCCCAAAGTCAGTTTGTCAGCATCTTTGACCAAAGCGGCCACCGCGGCGATTATTTTTAAACAGGCGGGCCATCCTGCTGCCACAGGATCCAATTTCTTTGATAGGTACGCAACCGGGCGATTCCAGGGGCCCAGTTTCTGAGTTAGTACTCCCTTTGCGATGCCTTTATTCTCGGCCACGTACAGATGAAAAGGCTTAGTAACATCTGGTAGCCCCAGAGCCGGGGCTGATAGTAGGGCTCGTTTAATTCGGTCAAAAGCCCGTTGTTCTTTATCACCCCAAGCAAAAGGGATGCCATTTTTGGTCAGGGGATATAAAGGGGCTGCTAATTCAGCAAACCCCGGAATCCATAGCCTACAAAATCCGGCCGTCCCCAAAAATTCCCTAACTTGTTTGGGACTCTTGGGGGCCGGTATCCGGGCAACAGTGTCTTTCCTGCTTTCCGAAAGCCATCTCTGTCCTCCTTTTAACAAGTACCCCAGGTAACTAACCTGTCGTTGACATATTTGTGCTTTCTTTGCTGAAGCCCGATATCCCAATGTTCCCAGTTCTGTTAACAGCCTCTCGGTTCCCTTGATGCAGTCTTCTTGGGTTTCAGCAGCTAAAAGAATATCATCGACATATTGAAGTAGAGTTACCTGGGGATTGGATTCTCTATAAGATGCCAAATCCTGGTGGAGAGCCTCATCAAAAATGGTGGGGGAGTTCTTGAATCCTTGTGGCAGGCGAGTCCATGTCAGCTGGCCTGACATCCCAGAGGCTGGATCCTTCTACTCGAAGGCAAAGTAAGGCTGACTGAGAGAAGAAAGTCTCAGGCAGAAGAAAGCATCTTTAAGATCCAAAACAGTGTACCAAGTGTGCTGAGGTGGAAGAGTACTTAAGAGATTGTAGGGGTTGGGTACCGTGGGGTGGAGGTCCATCACCCGCTTATTTACCTCTCGTAGGTCTTGTACCGGTCGGTAATTATTAGTTCCTGGCTTTTTAACTGGCAAAAGAGGGGTATTCCATGCAGATTGGCACCTTACCAGGATCCCTAATTCCAGTAACCTTTGTATTTGAGGACGGATGCCATCTCGGGCTTCTTTACTCATGGGGTATTGGCGGACCGTTACTGGGGTGGCGGTTGTTTTAAGTTCTACCACCACAGGGGGCCGATATTTTGCCATTCCCATACCGGCAGTTTCTGCCCAAGCCTGTGGAAACCTAGTCATCCAATCCTGCATGTCAGCTTGTGGAGGCGAGGGTGTTTCATATATCCTGTGTTCATCTTCCAGTTTCATGGTCAAGATTTGGAGTAATCTCCCTTGGTTGTCAGTTATGGTGGGCCCTTCTGGTTGAAAGTGGATTTGGGCCCCCACCTTAGAGAGTAAGTCTCTACCTAGCAGAGGGTATGGGCACTCAGGTATGACCAAGAATGAGTGGGTTACTCGTCCCACCCCAAGATCTACTGTCCTTCGGGTGGTCCATGAGTACTGCTTATTTCCAGTGGCCCCCTGGACCCATGACCTTTTAGTTGAAAGGGGGCCCTTTGAATGAAGGAGGACTGAGTGCTGGGCTCCGGTATCCACCAAGAACTGGACGGGTTCCCCCTCCACTTTAAGAGTTACCCTGGGCTCGGGGAGAGGGTCCGAGCCCTGACTTCCCTAATCTTCCTCTTCCAATGTTAAGATTTTATCTCTGGTTGGCCTTCCCCCGTTCCTTTTTTTAGGGCATTCTCTTGCCCAATGACCTTTTTCTTTACAGTAGGCACATTGGTCCTTGTCTAATGGCCGCCTTCTATCCGTTGTTCGCCCTTCCTGTCTATTTCTGTCTCTACTGTTTCCTCCTCTGACTACAGTGGCCAGTATCTTACTCAAATGTCTTTCTTGCCTCTTATCTCGTCTTACCTCACGAGCCTCTTGTTCCTTCTGCTTTCTTTCTTCCCTTTCTTCCTCTGTCTCCCTCTTATTATATACCTTATCTGCCTCTTTTACTAAGTCCTGAAGGGAGAAACCTTGTAGGCCATCCAGCCTTTGTAACTTCTTTCTAATATCAGGGGCCGCCTGGTCAATAAAGGCCATTGCTATGGTGGCCTTATGTTCCTCAGAGGTTGGATCATAAGGAGTGAATCGTCTAAAAGCCTCCATTAAGCGTTCTAGGAACACGGTTGGCGATTCCTGGGGCCCCTGAGTTACCTCTCTTACCTTAGCCAAATTCGTGGGGCGCCTGGCCGCTCCATGGAGACCCGCCACCAGAGCCTGGCGATACATTTTCAGGTGCTCCTTACCTTCCAGGGTATTAAAGTCCCAATTCGGCCTGACGAGTGGAAAACCGGCATCAATCTCATTAGGCAACTGGGTAGGTTGTCCATTGGCGCCTAACACATTCTTTCTAGCCTCCAGGAGAACCCGTTGCCTCTCCTCAGTTGTGAGGAGAGTCTGGAGGAGCTGTTGACAATCATCCCAGGTGGGTTGGTGGGAGAAGACAAGAGACTCTATTAGAGCAGTAAGAGCCTGTGGGTTTTCAGAGAAAGTAGGGTTATGCATCTTCCAATTATAAAGATCTGCGGAGGAAAAGGGCCAGTATTGAAGGGGCCTATTCCCGTGGTTATCGGGGGGGCCATATTCTCTAAGGGGTAAAGCAGTAGAATCCGGGGAAACAGCCCTCCGGCTTCTGGTGCCCGCCGAGGGACCCCCCCTTTCCGCCATAACAGGTGGCCCTACTGGTGTGGAGGGTTGTGAAGCTGGGGGTCCTAGGGGCGACATGGGATTTAGGGCCGGAGGATAAGGAGGTGGGGAATCTAGAAGAAGCAAATCAGACTGCAGGTCAGGATATATCGCCTTTGGCGGGTCCGGGGCAGCAGATGACTTTTCCGTGTCTGGGGTTTTCTTCAGGGCCAATATCTCCGATTGTGCTGGAGCGCATGCAGACGTGCCTGTTGAGGAAACAAAGGGCCGGACCCACGGAGGCGGGGAGAGAACTAGATCTTCCCAGACCAAGATATATGGTATCTGGTCTGGGTGTCCGTGGGGTCCTGTGTTAAAGACCCTAGACTTGACTAGCCCAACCTTATCTAACAAAAAAGATCCTTCGGGTGGCCACCCTGTCTGAAATGTAGGCCACTCAGAGGTACACAGCGTTTGCCATTTTCCTTTCCTTACTTCTACCGAAAGGTTGTGGGCCCTAGCCCTAACTTCGGTCCAGTGGCTTAGGGTAAGAGAAAGAGGAGTCGTCATAGTTTGTCCCATTGTCGTCCGTCAAAAGAAAGATAATAGTACAGAAAAACAATAAAATTTCAAAAGACACACATTGATATTGCCGCCGCGAACTTAAACCCGAAACCAACTCAAATTCAGATGGCAGCTTATATAACCTGCCAGAACCAGCCGCCGCGAACTTAAACCCGAAACCAACTCAAATTCAGATGGCAGCTTATATAACCTGCCAGAACCAGATGAAGGGGAGATAAAATTTGTTTCTCCTTCCAGATGGACCACCAGGGCGTCCCCCGGGGCCCGTGGACACCAGCTTTCGGCACGTCTGCCTAGCCAGGAGTCCAATACAGATTCCACAGCAAGCCGGTTCACACGGCTTTTTCCTAATGGCGGCTAGCAACAAACAAACGACAAACAAACAGACAATTGGGCTCGAGCCTACCTGATACCTCCGACTCCCGATGTTCTTGTGACCCGGGGGCGAGTGGGGATCCCGGACGAGCCCCCAAATGTTAGACCCAAGCGGTCTACGAGGGATTCCAACTCGCCCAAGAACCGCCAAGAGTCGAGAGCCGTTGCAACACGCAAGAGGTTTATTAGGAGCCGATGCACCGGGGTTCCCTGAACCTCACGCAGGAGGCCGATGGGGAACCCCTAAAAGCGGAATCACATACTTTTTATAGGTTTATTTATTCATAGGGCGGGTATATTCTCACAATGATTGGGTAAATGTGGTGACTTTTGAATTCATTGGCTTAGGAACTTTTGTCCCACCTTCTGGCCGTTATAGTTGTCTGTTCATTGTGGCGGTTAGGGCGTATACCTGTTACGGGCAACTGGAAAATTACCCGCTGTCTGGCAAGTCCCCGTCAACTGAAAAACTCCAAGAATTGGTTTCGATAGGGAGAAGGAGTGGCGCACGATAGGGAGAAGAATTGGTTTCGATAGGGAGAAGGAGTGGCGCACGATAGGGAGAAGAATTGGTTTACGGGAACAAGTGAGGGGGTGGAAAGTCCCTAAAGGCCCCACAAGTTCACGGAAAAAACACAAGCCATTTCACATTCCAAAATCTCTTCCCCATCTAACTCTCTGGTATTGGAAAATGTTGTAAATTCTTTAAGCCTGAGAAACGATTACATTATATAAGATATTATACTTTGGGAGCAATTAACATTTAATTTAAGTGATACTAAATTATAAATTGTGTGTGTGTGTATCTATATGAATGTACATGTTGGGATAGAGTTTGGGGAACTGTTAAAGAAGGGAAACAAAGAAATAGGAGGTTACGAGCACAGCAGATGCACCTTACCTAGCCCCAAAAGCTTCCTCAGGCTTCTTTGTGATTCCACCCTTCTCCATCCCCTCCCACTCCTAAGCAAACACTGACTGGCCAGAAGCATTTTAAAATTCAAGTTAGTGTAACATTGTTCTATAGATAACTCTAGGCTTGTGGCACTCAAGTTATCTCCAGCATCAATAGCCATGACCCCTCACATAACAAGAAACCATTATGGGTATTTATTCCAACAAGGGAAGTAAATTCCTGGACAATCCACTAACTACTGTTTATAAATCACTGCCACTTTGTAACTTTCTGAATTGAGTTTCCCAAATGGTGTGTTCTTAAAAAGCACAAAAGTGGTTTATATCTCAAAGTGAAGTCAACCATAACCATTAAGATCTTAATCCTAATAAACTGAATGCCTTACAATTTAGCTCCAATTTTTTGTCTTTTTTGGTACGCGGGCCTCTCACTGCTGTGGCCTCTCCCACTGCGGAGCACAGGCTCCAGACGCGCAGGCTCAGCGGCCATGGCTCACAGGTCCAGCCGCCCCACGGCATGTAGGATCTTCGTGGACCGGGGCACGAACCCGTGTCCCCTGCATCGGCATGCGGACTCTCAACCACTGCGCCACCAGGCAAGCCCCAATTTTTTGTCTTTTTAATTAAACCCAGACTGCTTCGTAAAAACAAAATGTGTAAATTCCAGCTTCACTACCTGTAAAGTGTGTGACTTTTGGCAATTTATTCAGCCTTCCTGGGTTTCAATTTCCCCATCCACGAACTAGGAATAAAAACATCTAGCTTGCAGTATTGCAGAGATTAAATAAACTAATATAGGTGAAAATACCAAACATAGCATTGGGTTCACGGTTACTCACTAAATGTCAATTCTCCTCCCTTTTTCTTCTTTCAAAGGAAAATCAGAGTAAAGTTGAAGGAAGAACACGGGTTTTGCAACTGAAGGATGAGAATAAGAGTCCGTCCCTTTCATGTACCAGTTTGAGACAAAATATTGAGGCTCTCTAGGGTCCTCTGCGTCCTCTTCTCTAAAATAGGGACAATAGCCCGTCAGGATGGCTCCGGCAAAGAAGCGCGGCGAGAAGAGGAGGGCCGGTCCGCCATCAAGGAGGTGGTGACCAGAGAATACACTGTCAACATTCACAAGCGCATCCCTGGAGTGCCTTTCAAGAAGCGTGCCCCTCGGGCGCTCAAAGAAATCCAGAAGTTTGCCAGTAAGGAAATGGGAACTCCAGATGTACGCGTTGACACCGGGCTCAACAAAGCTGCTGCCCCAAAGGAATAAGGAATGTCCCATACCGTATCCGTGTGCGGTTGTCCAGAAAAAGTAATGAAGATGAAGATTCACCAAACAAGCTCTATACGCTGGTTACCTATGTACCTGCCACCACTTTCAAAAATCTACAGACAGTTAATGTGGATGGGAACTAACTGCTGATTGTTCAGTAAAGTTATAGAACGGCAAAAAATAAATAAATGACAATAAAAATATTTAGGAATAATCACAGGCCAAGAGCGACCCAAGTCACTTCCATTCAAGGTATCTGGTATAACAAAATTAAAGAGATAGCAAACAGTGTTATATAAACACATGAAAATTTATTTTAATATTTATATTAACAATTACAAAGGGGGGATAATATTTTCCCCAACTTCATCAATCTACCTCAGAAGATAGTATCACAAGTAAATTGTATAAAAAGTCTAACTTAAAGAAATTTGTACTTGGAGACCTAAGGAGGTCAAAAAGCAGTATTTCAAAGAGCTGTGAATATCTTGTTATGAGGTGGGCATAACATAGGATGACTTGGGGATTCCTTTGAAAGTGAAAATAGGTATCAAAGAATAAAATTGTATAACTATTAATGTATTTACTTTTTTTTTTTTTTTTTTTTTTTTTTTGCGGTACGCGGGCCTCTCACTGTTGCGGTCTCTCCCGTTGCGGAGCACAGGCTGCGGACGCGCAGGCTCAATGGCCATGGCCCACGGGCCCAGCCGCTCCGCGGCACGTGGGATCTTCCCGGACCGGGGCACGAACCCGTGTCCCCTGCATCGGCAGGCGGACTCTCAACCACTGCGCCACCAGGGAAGCCCTGTATTTACTTTTTTATTTTTGACTAGTTCTACTATATCAGTGAACCTATAACCTTTCTTTCTTCCAAAACTATTTTGAAACATAGCATTATTTCTATGAGATAGTATCTATATATTACCAGTAAATAAAATAAGCACCTAAGCACAATGATTTTTCAGTATATTTTCACATATTTGTCATGTATTTAGCCATATTTGTCTATTACACCAAGTTGCTGGTATTATTCTAAACAATATCTCTTTTGTATCTATATATTATTTAAATTTTTTCCATAAAATTGCCTGTAATTTTCCTCAACGATGTATTTTATGGTAAATAAATTTGAAATTGTGGGCATCTTCAGTTAACTCTTTGCTATAGACCATGAAAAGTTTTCATTGAAAAGATACTCTGTAGTTGCTGAAATACCTTGTAGACATGACAAATTCTGCTACACAGAGGATATTCTCAATCCTATTTGTCCCCCAAATTTTGCTGCATTGACAATATCTCAATTCTATATGTTGAAAAGTGTAAATATTTCAGTTCAAATACCTCATTGGTCCTCTCATTTTTCTTTATTCAGAGTAATTACCTTCAAAAATTTCTATAATATAAAAAATTTGTCATAAAAGGTATCTCTATAATTCTTTTCAGTGTTTTGTCAAATGTAGGTGCTGCAAAATCACAGATCTTTTCAACTGCATTCAGTTTCAGTACTGATAAATGTATCCAATTAAATATAGAAGCTTCATCAAAAAAGTCTTCCAAGTTGAAGTATTTCAAAGGAAAATTCTTAAATCTAGCACTTAGTTTGAGCTCTTATTGTTTAATTTTTCCCCTTGCTTGTCTAGTGATACATTTCAATGTATTCTTGTCTTACAGTTTGGTTTACAATCCTCCCTATCCACTAAAATGAAGTTTTTGATACTCTGTTTATTAAATACTTTGATTAAATATTTTCAAGTGATTTCAAATTAAATGAAAAGAAAATATAAAAGCTTCATTCAGAAAAGAATAATGACTGTCAGACACTTAGATTGCTTACAAAGCATTCATTCAAAGGCTCAGACACTTTAAAATTATGACTGATGACAGTAAAAAGAAAAACCATGTATTGCCATGCCAAATGCTTTTCCTGTATTTAACAAACATCATGTAGTGTAACTACTGTAACTAATTCTTCATATATAAACATATTTGGTAACTTTGACTATTACAGCCTCTATAGTGATTGATAGAACGCACTATTTTGGGGGCACAAAAATGTACCATGCATTCACTACATCCAAGTCCAAGCACATTTCTTTTTTTGCTTTTTTTTTTTTTTTTTTTTTTTTTTTGCGGTACGCGGGCCTCTCACTGCTATGGCCTCTCCCGCTGAGCAGCACAGGCTCCGGACACGCAGGCTCAACAGCCATGGCTCAAAGGCCCAGCCGCTCCGCGGCTCCGCGGCATATGGAATCTTCCCGGACCAGGGTACGAACCCATGTCCCCTGCATCGGCAGGCAGACTCTCAACCACTGCGCCACCAGGGAAGCCCCCAAGCACATTTCTTCCTTCTCCATACATTGTTTAATTTAATAAATATTGTCTTTACTATGACACTGTGCTCTACCAAAACCTACATTTGTCTTCTCATCACAAAACAAGTAACTTTATTTTTAATGATCCATTTAACTGAATTTACAATAACATTTAAAATAATATATGATTTACCTTCTATAAAACAAACTTTGGAAAGCTTTACTTATATCCATAAATTTGATGCAAAAACTCAAGTATTATTAAGATTAACTGATTTTCCATAGAAAACCCTGACGGTATTAATAGTCATGAAGCTCTTCTACTATTGAATCAATACATTAACTACTGTTGCTTCATTTTTTTCTACATGTATAAGAAAACTCAAAATCAAAACAATAAAATTTTCAACAATAAAATAGAACTACTGACACATGCAAAAAAATTACTTAATTGCAAAAGCATTATGACAAGTGAAAGACAGACACCTCCACCTTCCCCACCCCCCACCCCCCGACACACACACAAAATGCTACATACTGTATGATTTCATTAACCTTACAACCTAGAAAAGGCAAAACCACAGAGATGGAAAACAGATTAGTTGTCCTAGGGACTGGAAGGGCGGGGGAGGGTACTGACCTTGGGGAGAGATTGTGGTAGTGGTTTTATGACTGTACACATTTTGCAAAATTCATCGAATTATACACTTGTAAGGGGTGATTTTACTGCATGTAAATTATACCATTATAAACCTCACCAATGTAATAAATAATGATAATTTATTAAAATAAGAAAAATTTGGCACAAATTCTAAACCCAATGACTCTACAGTATAAGTGGCACAGATATGGATCTGTGGTCCCCAACAAAAATCCAATAATACACACATGCAAAAAAAAGAAAAAAATGACTATTACACACACACATTCTAAAATTCTAAATAAAACATTAACAAGTAAAATTCTAAGTGAAATACTAAGTAAAACATTAACAAGTAAAACCCAGTAACACGGCCAAGAAACCTTTAATGAAAGAATGCAAAGAGAGTTTATATTATAAAATCTGTCAAAAGAATCTATTATATTAATTAATTCAACAAGAAACATAGAATTATTTGAATAGATGAAAAGAATTGATAAAATTGCTTAATAAAATAGGAATACATGACAAAATCTCTTAATAATAAAATATTTATTTCTCAAACTAAAAACCAGAAAAATACTTATTAGAAAAACACTAAAATAATTCCCATTAAAGTCAGGAACAAGAAGGATATTCTTTACCATCACCATTTTTATAGTATTTATAATACTAGCCAAAACAACTAGACAATAGAAAAAAAAAATTAAGGGGAGAGGGACTTCCCTGGTGGTGCAGTGGTTAAGAATCTGCCTGCCAATGCAGGGGACACCGGTTCGAGCCCTGGTCCAGGAAGATCCCACATGCCACAGAGCAACTAAGCCCATGCACCACTACTGAGCCTGTGCTCTAGAGCCCGCGAGCCACAACTACTGAGCCACGTGCCACAACTACTGAAGCCCGTGTGCCTAGAGCCCGTGCTCCACAACAAGAGAAGCCACCATAATGAGAAGCCCACACAGCGCAACCAAGAGTAGCCCCCGCTTACGGCAACTAGAGAAGGCCTGCGCACAGTAACAAAGATCCAATGCAGCCAAAAAAAAAAAATTAATAAAAAAAAATTAAGGGGACAAAAAGTAAGACTTGTGAAAATTGGAAACAAGAAAACAAACTTTTCATTATTTGACGGCAATATTGTTTGTTACCTTAAAACCTCAAAAAAACAATTGCAAAATTATTACAAAGAATGATAGAAACTCAGCAAGCTGGCTGGTTAGAAAAAAATAGAATTTAAGAATCAATAGCCTTCAAATAAATAAACATGACTGAATTAGAAAAACTAAACGGTGGAAGAAAAGAATCCATTTTACATAACCGTTATAAAGATGAAATTACTAGGAATCAAATAAAGCAGAAATGTGCAAGAGCTTTATTGAGAATCCCAAAAAAGATGTGAAAGAAATACGTGGCAAATTTTTGGATATGAATTTTCAACATTATAAAAATGTCATTTTCCTCCAGGAGATTCCATTAAAAATATCATCGGGGTTTTCTTCCACTAGATAATCTGATTCTTAAGTTCCTGTGGACTTCCAAATAAGTATGATTAGCCAAGTAAAATTCTGTGGGGAAAAATAGAATGGATTGAGACTTTTGGTGCACATCATAAAACTTCTATAATTAAAACTGTGGAACTACACATAAAGAAAAAAATAGATGAATGTAATAGGATAGCAAGTCAAAATATAGAAAGAATTACATATAGAAATATGGAATATGATAAACTAGATGTTTCAAATCAGTGTAGAAAAGATGAATTATTGAAAAATATTGTTAGAAAATTGGATAGGAATCTAGGAAGGAAAAATTTGATCCCTACGTTGTACTCAATAGATTAAATGACAGAACTTACTAACAGAGGAGAAAAAATTAATATACAAAATGAAACTATGGTAGAACACATAGGATGTATTTTTAAAATAATTTCAGAATAGAAAATACCTCTCTAAGTATGACACAAAACACAGAAATCATAAGAGGAAAATTGATTAATTCACTTACATAAAAATAAAAAATCCCACCAAAATTGGAGAAAACATATACATTAACACCACCAGTAAAGTATTCATTTTGTTATTCTGTAAAGAGCTCATAGATGTCAAAAAGAGAATGCCAACAATTTAATTAATAAAGGGCAATGAATATGAACAAATAATGCCCAGGAAAGGAAATTCAAATAGAACTTAAATATATTAAATAATGCTCAACTTCACTTACAGTAAAGTAAATGTATGTTTAAAATTATAATAGGAAGCCACTTGTTATCTGTTAGTTCAAAAGCAATTCAAGAGATGGAAAAAAAGAACGAATACACTGAAATGCTAGGCAAATATTAGCTATTATTACTATCTTTCAAATAATTTTATAACGTTTATTCAACTCAAAAGTTACAATACAAAACAAAAGCTCCAGTCCCAAGACATTCATTCTCCTTCACAATTAATGGGATCACAGCAGAAACATTTATTTCTGTGTCAAGATAAAAAATATGCCCCATTTAATCTTCTACATGATTCTCTCCATTGGAGGAATAGCCAGAATATCACACTTAAGGACAAGCTACTTCCTGTCAAAGTGGGTACTTGACAGTTTGATAACATCTGAACTTCTTACATGGATCATTTTTTCTAGACAATCAAAATATGGAAAGACTGAAAAGCACTCTGGTCTCAGTTCCCTCTAGTTCAATAACTAGAGTAAGAAACTGGTTGGACTCACAGGTACAATAAGGAAATCTGTCCAAAAGACTTATTAGAACAACAGAAAAACATGAAAAAAGAAAAGAGCTTTAACCTAGATTTGAGAGTTAGAGAGCTAGGTACCCTTATTTCTGACTGTAAGTTCATTGTAGAGTAAAGGTAAATGATTGCTGTTAAAAGTGCCTGACACTGGAGAATATATTTCTCCCAATAAAAGCAGACTCAAAATAGGTAGAAGAATTTCCTCTGTAAAACACTAACAAGGTAAAAATACAAAATGATGTCACTATAACAGCCATGAGAATTAGAATATCTTCTATAGAAAGATTAACCTGACAACAAAAACATCACAAGGAAGTTCTAAAGTCAGCAAATTCTAAGCACCAAAATCTCAAAGAAAACGGGTTTCTTTATTTTTTTAAAAAATGGACGGTAGATTTTCTTTGATGAGCAAAACTGCTTTGCACACTTAGTAGTTCCAGATATGAGTCTTAAATACCAATCTAAACACATTCTTAAGTGACAAGTACTAAAGCATAGTATATCAAAAGAGGGGAAAAAAAAGCAGCATATGAACTAGAAGGGGCTAAAATCTTTAAAGCAGAAATCCCTTTTTGCAAGAGTTAGAAGCTAGAAATGATATCACAGATTGCCCCAGTCTGTTTATACTTACTATTAAAAAACCACATTTTAGAGGCAGTGTGATATAGTAGCAAAATCACAGGCTATAGTAGAAAAATCACAGGCTACTGTGATAACATTAGAAAAGTTCTGAGCTTGAGTCCTGTCATCTGGAACAGAAAGGGGACTGCCTGCCTTCTTGCTGCGTTGGGTTGTGTAGGAACAGATAAAGCACCAGCACAGCACACAGCATGCAGGCAGACATGCCCTGAATGGTAGTCACTATTATCATTAGAGTTTGATAAAATAAATTAGTATTTCAACCATGTGAAAATGAGGGGCTAGAAGCCAGTCTAGAAGTATGTCTCAAAACTAAATTTAACCACATAGTACTATATAAAAGGAGTACCAGTTATCACTGAAGGGAAATAAAGACAATTAATATACAGACCTGGCCTTTAAGAAATACGGAATTCTTCTACCCAAAACAGCATTTATTGAGCAAAGACTTTCTTCCAAGTATAAGTCCAAGCGAGGAAGACTTGAAGGAGTTGATGGCTGAGTGTTGAAATCCGAAAGCAGATCATTAGAGCACACAGAGGAGCTGACTGGAGGGATGGGATGGGCAAGGTAACATGGCAGCAGAGAGGAAATGTCACCTGGCTCTACTTGGAGACTCACAGAAAGAGTTTGGACAGAAGGGGACCTTCAGGATGGGTGCCATGCAGAGGCCCAGGATGAGCAAGCGGGGTGTTTGGGGTGAGTATGTCTGCAGCCTCAGGGGGCAGTGGCTGGAAAAGATGCTGCCAAATCATCTTGGGGTTAGATGACCCAAAGGGCTTTGGACATCCTCCAAGAGGTAGCAGGGAACCGGTGGGTAGTTACGGGATTAAATGATGATAGCGCTTTTGAGGAAAATCACTCTGGGGACAATGCAGACTGAAGGGGGCGCAAGCGGGTCGGATAAGAGCTTATGGCCACGGGAGTCTAGACAGAGTAAGGTTGCAATTGTGTCGCTAAGAAACAGGATCCAAACTAAAGTAAAAGCAAGGAAGAGGGAGATGAGAAGCCAAATTAGGGCATTTCTAAGTGAAATCTCAAAGACCTGATAACCAATCTGATGCATGCGCAGTGGAGGCCGACTCCGATTTCTAGCCTGAAGAAATGGGTGGGTGGTGATGCCAATTATGGGGCCAGAGAATAAACAGGCTTCGTGGGCTAGAAAAGATTAGTTCATTTGGGGACATGTGAATTTTGAAGGGCTTGAGGGAGATGGATAGTTGTACTAACAGCTAAAAAGGAAAGCAAAATTTATCTTCCAGGGAATTTATAAGCCAAGAACTACGTTTGACTGTTTAAATTATTGAGAAAACTCTTCAATCACTTCAGTTGCTAAGTATGAACTATAACACAGGTAAAGTTGAAGTCTCATCATATTTGTTTGTAGGCTCTGCTAAACCAAAATGGATTTAAAAACTTAGTGTTTAGACTGTATCAGCAAATATGTATGGCCCGGGTGAACAGACTATCTCTGCAGATGTTGCAGTTCTGTACCTCTGTCTGTTGGCATTTCTCCAGTGGCTTCACGGGGTTGGAATTCTAGCACACCCTCAATTCTTTTTCTTCTCCACAGGCGTCATTCTACAGTACAACACAGGGGTGAGCAGCCCTGGAGGAGAACAGCACTCACCTTGTGGTCAGAAATCAATCTTTCCCTTTCCTAAGAGAAAGTTAGCTTCCTAGGCAGAGCAGACATCCATAAGCAAATGAAGAACACGCAGTTCCGCTGCGTAATAGGGGACTCTTGTTCGAGTGTAAAGCCTTTATTAGGACAGATAGTAAGAAGTGTCAGCGATTTGGTATGCACACCTGGAAACACTGCAAGAGGTAATACTTCTACATGTATAACCGAATCACTTTGCTGTACGCCTGAAACTAAATAGCATTGTTAGGGCTTCCCTGGTGGCGCAGTGGTTGAGAGTCCACCTGCCGATGCAGGGGACACGGGTTCGTGCCCCCGTCTGGGAAGATCCCACGTGCCGCGGAGCGGCTGGGCCCGTGAGCCATGGCCGCTGAGCCTATGCGTCCGGAGCCTGTGCTCTCCAACAGGAGAGGCCACAACAGTGAGAGGCCCGCGTACCGCGCAAAAAGAAAAAAAAAAAATAGCATTTTTAATTAACTATATTTCAATATAAAATAAACGTTTTAAGAAAATAGTTAATTAAAAGCATCTAGACATAGGGGCCAGATACACACACACACACAGTACAACAATATCTTGCTTTTTCAGTGGCAAGACCAAGCCAATGTAGCTGTTTCCCATTGAGACCCATGGGCTTGAGGGACTCTCAGCTTTGTCCAGAGAGCCCAAGCTGAAATTCAGACACTAATATTGTAAACCTTAATGGGTAGAAGCTGAAAAAATAGTAAAAACTCTTGTGAAAGCTGCAAGTAATTTCTAGCTAGAAAGAATGAACACTTTAGGAGGGAAGGGGGAAGGGGCACTATAGGGGTCGGGGATTAAGAGGTACAACTATTAGGTATAAAATAAGCTACAAGGATATATTGTACAACATGGGGAATATAGCCAATATTTTACAATAACTATAAATGGAATATGACTTTTAAAATTTGTGAATCACTCTACTGTACACCTGTAACATATAATATTGTATGTCACCTATACATCAATCAAAAAAAAGAAAAATTTTCGGTTTCAATGTTGACATTTCTCCCGTATCATGCATCAGCCTGTGCAACATGGGCAGGTTGAGAGCTTTTACACCAGGCATACAGGACAACACATTTCTCTTACCGAGACATGGGTCTACCACCTCCGATGGCTTATTATGACAAAGCACCCTGGCTTCAAAGGTGTTCCTTGTCTGGCCTTATTGACTTTCCATTGTCCTGTTGCCTCTACATTGCCCCCTTCACGCCCTCTGAGATACTTGGTATTCACCTTAAAGGCCCCCCTTTCCAGCCTCAATGACAAGTGCTGCACAAATTGACCAAGTAAATGGAATACTGTGTTTTGCCCTTATCATATATGAGCCAATCATTCCCACCCAGAAGTCATTTACTACATGACTCCAGCCAGCTCATCCCCCCCGCCAAGGAAATTATTCCTCCCTCATCTAAATGTACACAGTCCTTCACCCTGAACAGTCGCATCCCCTTCTAACCTATGTGATGGTAATTTGTGCATACATTTATTGTCCTCTTTGAGAGAAGGACAAGCATGATTTATCCCAAAGATCCTAGCATAATGGCTTTGTATATAGTCAGCATGAATTAAATAGCAATGAAGAAATGTTTGATTGTTTGAATAAAGCAAAGATTTCCTAAGAGAGACTGTGCCCTCCCAGAGTGTGTTGGATCTGGTCTACAAGCAACACCAAATGCCAGAGCCTAGAAAAAATTGTGGGTATAACTTCCATTCTTAACATGTTAGCTATCTATCTTCCTCTATATGATGGTGTCAAAACAAAATTATCTGGGGGGCTTCCCTGGTGGCACAGTGGTTGAGAGCCCGCCTGCCGATGCAGGGGACACGGGTTCGTGCCCCGGTCCGGGAAGATCCCACATGCCGCGGAGCGGCTGCGCCCGTGAGCCATGGCCGCTGAGCCTGCGCGTCTGGAGCCTGTGCTCTGCAACGGGAGAGGTCACAACAGTGAGAGGCCCGCGTACCACCAAAAAAAAAAAATTATCTGGTATTTTTAAAGACTACATAATAAAATTTTTCTTCTTATTTGTATATCTCACTCATCCAAAGAAATTCATTTCTGGTAAATACATAAATCCAAATTATTGTAAATCAAACACTTTGTTCATTGCAGGGAAGTTTTGAGAACCCATGCAATAAGTCCTTTTTAAGATAAAGAATTCATCTTCAAAGTCAAAAGAATGAAAATAAATAATTCCCTTTCCTCATCCCTCTTCTCTATTCTCTCCTCCCTCTCCCTCTCTTGTTCTTTCTTTTTTTCTATTTTTTTAGTAAACTTGGAATAAAGTTTACATAAAGAAAGTTCTTTAATTTAACTCAGTCAACCTCAATACAAGAGTGCCTAATGGGGAGTTTCTTAAAATCTGAAACATGGTTAGAAGCATAAGAAAAAGATGGAAAACATACTGTTTCAAAACAGTCCACATATGAAGCCAGTAACAGAACTGGTCAAGAAGGTAAATAAAGTGGAAGCAGCTCAGTCACCTTAGACTACAAGGACCTGTCTTGCGTCCTTTGCAGATGCCACATTTGTTCACCCGCCAGTGCAGCTTAAGATACCCGTACACAGACCAACAGACCCCATGTAACCTTCCTTATCTGGAAAGAGGAAGCACCCTGTCAAGAGACTGGGATTAATATTCTGAAAATATCCCTACGTCTCCCACGTTACTTGTAGATCAGAGAATGAAGAATCTGATTAACACAGCTGACTAATGTGGCTAGGCTAGGTTGACTCATATGCCATCACCAAATATAAAGAAAAACCCTCCCACCAGTGAGTTGGGCCTTACATTCACAAAGACTGCAGATGCAAGCTCAGCAGAGTTTACGTGCGTACAGAATTACATAGAGCATGCTCCATAAATCTGCTTCACAGAAGAACAGACGTGAGAGCGTCAGGCTTCGTATAATAGTACAGCAATGGGACAGCACTGGTAGCAGATCGAATTCTAAACTGGCTCCCGAGATTCCTAACCCCTTGTGTAAACACTCCATCTAGTCCCTTTCCCTTGAGTTTGGACAGGTCATATGATTTTAGAAGGGATTTTACAGATGTAATTAAGATCCATAATCAGTCAACTTTGAGTCAAAAGGGAGATTATTCTGGGTAGGCCTGACCAAGGTGAGCTTCTAAACGACAGGCATTCCTGCTGTTCTTTTTTTATTCTTTTTTTCAATTTTTATTGGAGTATAGTTGATTTACAATGTTGTGTTAGTTTTAGGTGTACAGCAAAGTGAGTCAGTTATACATATACATATGTATATGTATAACTCTTTTTTAATATTCTTTTCCCATACAGGCCATTACAGGGTATTGAGTAGAATTCCCTGTGGTATACAGTAGGCCCTTATTGCTTACCTATTTTATATATAGTAGTGTGTCAATCCCAATCTCTCAGTTTATCCCTCCTCTCCCCTTTACCCCAGTCACCATAAGTTTGTTTTCTACATCTGCGAGTCTATTTCTGTTTTGTACAGAAGTTCATTTGTACCCTTTTTGCAGATTCCACATATAAGTGATATCATACTATATTTGTCCTTCTCTGTCTGACTGACTTCACTTAGTATGATAATCTCTCGGTCCACCCATGTTGCTGCAAACGGCATTATTTCATTCCTTTTTATGGCTGAGTCATTGTGAAGAAGTAAGCTGTTCTGTTGTAAGAGGGCCTGGGGAAGAGGCCATGTGTCAGGAGGCGGAAGGAAGCCTCCAGTTGCTGAGAAAAACCACAAGGAACTAAATTCTGCCACCAACCACGAGAGCTCGGAAGGGGGCCTCGAGCCTCAGCTGACAACTTGGTTTCAGCCTTGTAGTCTCCGGAAGCCCTGAGCACAGGACCCAGCTGGTCTTTGCCTGGATGTCTGGCCTACGGAAAATGTGAGATGATAAGCCACTGAATGCGTGGTAATTCACTACCTGGAAATAGAAAACTGACGTGGGAACTGTCTCTCTAAACATACAGAATGGGAATAAGAGACTACTCGTGGCATGCAAAAAATACCAACGAGTCTTTACAAACTCCCATTTGTGGGGAGATATCTATGGAGTGCTAGGTATTTCTTTGAATGTTTTCATGTAACAGCCTTTTACAGACAGACCCATACATAATGGAGCTCAATCTTTTTTATTGGCTAAATGCCTCTGATGATATTCTTCTAACTACAGCCCAGCAAAGACTTAGGAAGTTCCCACTGTCCCTTTCCTTATCGTGTCCCTTTGCTACAGCATTGGGTACATTACCCTTCTCTCTATGCTTCTGAAGTTAAGAGATCTATGTACCTTGATGAAAGTATAAAGGGGAAAAGAAACTCCATTGAGTTTCCTCTGGAAAGGAAGCGTTTCAATTTAACAAATTTCCTTGGACCATTTTGAACAGGAGTACATAAAACATATGCAGATACAAAATGAATGTCTAAACCACCATTATTTCTGAATACTTTGAATGGAATCTCCTTGATAGAGTCTACTGGGCTACAAACTTCCTTAAGAGGTTAGATCTTGTCTCACTAACCCCAAAGAGAAAGAATTGTTCTGGCCAAATTTTGATGTGACTGGAAAATGTAGGCTAATGCACCATTTTGTTGGAAAACGGACACTTCCCTTTGAAAGTTTTATATCCTCAAAGAAATGTGTTTTTCTCAAATGGTACCCTGTGGCAAATATTTGTACTGAAAAACTATTTTTTAAAATATGTACTTATGTGTTCTGTTATTATTATTTCCCTTTGTCCAGATTAATATTCATGTACTTAAAGCAAAAGCCTACGCAGAAAAGATTTTTTTTAAGTACATTAAATGTGTAAAAAAAAAAAATGAACGATGTAAAAATAAACTATGTGCAAGTCATAATGTTAACATTGTGTGTGTGTGTGTGTGTATGTTTAAGTGTTTCAAGTGAGAAGTATGGCTATATGCAATGAGTCAAAGAATTTCATTGGAGTTACTTTTTTCCCCTAAATGGGGTACACATATTCAATATTTGCAAGCTTCTTAGTTTTTCTAAGTCTCATTTACATTCAGTTAAACGTAAATCAGGAGAACATATTTTAAGAGTAAATATATGTCAGGGTAGTTTATGTGAAAAGATTTATATTTTCCAATAGTTTTTAAAAATTATATTGAATATGAGAAAAATGTTTCAATTAACGGTCCACTATTGACTTTCAGTCCTGACCAACAGCTCACTTCTTAAATATTAAAAAGAAAAAATACCCTATTACGTTCAATAATAAAGTGTCACTAGGTGATAAAATATATTATTAACTTATTTTTTGTTGCCCTGTGATGATAATAACTCAACTGATAAATCAGTAAGATTATGTTATAGGCTTTTCTTGTCATATATTTAATTTTTCCTGGGAGAAATTTTACATGATGTTGTAAGATTTATTATTTTCCATTACAGTATTAAATCAATAAAGATAATAATATTTCATGGTGGTTAAGTTAGCAAGGTGGTTTTCTAGGGTTATTGTTTGCTCTCTTAGTTTTTCAATGATATTTTCCAAAATAAAACAAAATAAGAAACTAACATGACTATAAAGTATACCTAACAAGGCAGAAAATGTACCAAGTAAACACATTACATTTTGAGTATAATAACATTAGGCACTCTCCAGTATAATTTTTATTTGGGCAAGTGGCAATTTTGCTAATTTAAAACTTTCAAATGGTTTTATCTTGCACAAGAAAATAAATGACTGCTATAAGAAAAATCAAGAGAAAGAAGGATGATCATAGGAAAAGAGTTTCAGGGATAGTAATTATACTTAATAAGTGTCAACACATACAAGATAGAAAAAGATAAACTAAATATTTAGCAGGCAAACTGATATGCCATGATGTTAGCAAAATTTGTGGCTTAAATTTGCTTCATGTATTTTTTTAAGTTTCAGATTATTCAAGTCATCTTGCAATTCAAATGAAAAGCAAATAAGAGGATACAGTCCTCTTTCCTTGAGTGGGGTTTATTGGAATGAGGGGTATCTTAAAAGTTCTCAACAAAATTTTGCTAAAGTAAATCTTTATGTCACTCATTACTTTGAAATTTGCTTCACTTATTTTCAGATTGATTTCATACAAAGTGGTTCTCTCCAGGAATCCCACAGACCCTTGGAGAACAGACCAAGCATGCTCTCCAACAGTTTTAATTTTACTAATATTCTAAATGCTGGTTATGTGATGATGGTCTTCGCAAACAACGATTTAAAACTTCTAACTTTCTATTCTATTCACATTAATGTGTAGTTAAAATAGAAAAAGAGCTATTCACTAGTACACCATTCCTTCTCTACATGCCTTCTGTCTATCAAATGTTATAGTGAAAGAGGCAGAAGTCTCCTCACACAGATGATCCAAAGTCCCTCTCATTAGCAACTGGTACTTAAATATATCCCTGCAGTAATTCCCAGGGCTATGCTGGGAACACACTACGTTCCACTCAACTTTAAATAACAATGAGATAAGCAACTACCACTTACCAGTTAGCTCATTTTCAATACATGCACTTGTGATCAATATTGAAAGTCTTTTGGGTTTAAATTTGCAACTTCTAGAACAAACATCCACTAGAAACTGATCAGTTCCTAAGGTAACAAATAGTAGTAACCACAGTCATGCATGAAGATAGCAGTGGTGATTTTGTGTAGTGGTTGGGTGGTGGGTATGATGTCACTGGCAGGGATTTAAAATTTTATTATATTTTTCTATTATTATCTAAGGAAGACAGATAAATAATAGCATTGCACTTCACTCATACTGTCTGACACATCTAGATCATAAAAGGGGAAGGAAAGGCTCACCAACTACCCTGAGTAGTCTAGAGGTTGAAAATAAAAATTGAATAAAATCCAGTAAATAGTTCATTTCTCCCTCATATAAACTTTTCCAACTACTCCTGAAGCACGAAAGTCCAGGATTTACTTCCCACTGTAGTAAGACTGTGTATCCAGATGACTGGAGTGAAAATAGAGTTAGATGTGCTCTCTCACATCAGCTCCAAGAAATATGCCATCATCCTAAAAAACAATGATGCCTGAATCACTACTAGCCTTTAGAACAAATGAGTTTCTACAAGTCTTGTGTAACAGGCAGAAAAGGAAAGATAGCACGCAGAAGCAACATAAGCTAGGAGGAAGGTGTGGATATTCATAGTGAAACCAATTGATAGCTTTTGCTGGGGGTGAAAGTACAGACTCCTCATTACAGGGAAAACCAACCGGTCAAGAAGAGGGGAGTTTGAGAAGCCTGGGAATGAACGGGGACCTGGCCGTGGTCCTGAAAGAGAACAACTTGCAGACGTTTCCCAACAGTCTCCAAGAATCCACACACCATATCTTTGCTTTTAAACAGAAGCTTAAACAAGCTAAGCGTCCAATAATATTCACCCTCAAAAAAATTATGTTGAAACTTCCTCTTATGATCAGATCAACCTTTATAACGCCCGGCTTCTCCTTCTCCAACAGTCTCTCCTCGAGTGTTAGGATAATTTCAGATTGAAAGGTATGCTACCTTTCAATACCTGAGAAACAGGAATCGGGATTCTGACAAACTCATAACGTTTAGAATTCTACAGGAAGCTTACACTTGGCAATCTTGATTCTAGTTGCATTTCTTAAACTCAGATGGGATCATGCCTATCCAAAAGACCTCACAGAATGAGGCTCCACAGACGAAGAACATTCTAAACTCTCCCTATAATTTACGGAGCCTTGAAACTCTAGAAGGACAGATCGGCAATTCACCAATATGGACAATTTTCATTTTCACTTCATAAAATTAATAAAAACCGAGGAATTACGGGTCCCACAGTGAACACGGGTGTCGGTCTTTCTTCAGATTCTTTTCCAGACTTTACAAACCTAAGAGTCAAGGGGGCCAACTACACCGAAGTGTTAATACTACACCGAACCACGAGAGGAAAAAAATTCTCCGCACAAAAGACACCTCGGCAGGAACATAAGGAAACAAAATCCACTGGTGCAAAAAGGAGGGTGGGAACGAAAGTAATTTATAGGAGAAAAATCATTCAAAAAAAAAAAAAAAAACCCATGCAACTCATCGAAGTGCAAGACTTACGTGTTCCGTCAAAACGGGTGGCGATGGTGTCGAGGAAGGTGTTCTGGGGCGCCAGTAATCCTTTCATAACCGGCATTTTTCCAGCGTGGTGTGAAATTCTCCATCAAAGTTTGTCCAGAAGGATGGTTCGAGAGGAAAGTGCCAAGAAGGGAGAAGGGGAGCGTGATGACGGCAGGGGAGGGGGGCCCGGCGCAGTGATGGGGCCGCTCGAGAGAAGGGGGAGGATGGAAGGAGCCAAGGATGGTTCCAGCCGCCGCGGCTCCGGCAGGAGCAGCCCAGAGAGTGCTCGCGGAGCCCGCCCCGCACCTCCAGGCTCAGCCGGGCGCAGGCTCCCTCTCCCGCCCCCTCCACCTCCACCTCCGCCAGCTCCGAGAACCCCCACCGTCCCTCCGCGGGCGGCAGAGCCCGCCAGGAGCCGCCGCGCAGCCCGCTCGCCCGGGAAGAACCCGCGGTGGCCCGGGGCGCCGCAACCTGACCTCAGGCTCTGGGGTCGCGGAGGGCGGCGCTCGAGGCTGGGCGAGGCTCGGAATCGCGGAGCCTGCCCGTCTCCCAGGGGCGCCGGGAAACGCGAGCAAGCACGACTCCCACCCCCCGGGAGCCGCTGAACAAAGACCCCTTTGTTCCCGCTCTGTCCCTCTCCCGGGGAGACCAGAGTCCCGTGGGTGTGGTATTGGAGAAGGGGAGGAGACAGGTCGGGCAGGTACCCGGCCGCCCAGA
The DNA here is from genome assembly GCF_008692025.1 of Phocoena sinus. Classification (NCBI taxonomy): domain Eukaryota; kingdom Metazoa; phylum Chordata; class Mammalia; order Artiodactyla; family Phocoenidae; genus Phocoena; species Phocoena sinus. Next base: position 7,390,518 of record NC_045766.1, read on the forward strand.
ACTTGGGAGCGGGGACGTCCCCCTGCGGTGTCCGCGAGAGCTGAGGTAGCCAGGCGCCCCCGGGGGAGGTGGCCCCCTTCCGGCGCAGCTGCCGCGGCGAAGTGCCCGCGACCCGAGCAAGGCAGCCTGGAGTGAGTTGCAAAGCCCCCTCCCCAGCCCCCCGGGTCTTTCAACTGGGAAACTGATGCAAAGCGCCGGGGTCTTCCCACCTTCCCATCCTGGGCTCCGGAAGGGGTGTTTCAGCCCCTCTCCCCAAATTACCATTAGTCTCCCCAAGCCATTCTAAACTAAAAGAATATAACAAAACAATAGCTTTTTACAGGGATAATGAATGGTTTCCCACTCTGTGGTGAAATGTGAACAAAACCTTTCTAGAAAAGTTTGCTGTTGCTATTGGTTTGAAAAATACAATGTCAAGTACAACCCGTAAAGCTGCTTCATAAATATAGTTGCAGCACAAAAGAGCCTCGCCTGCCCTTCATCTCCTTCCCCGACCAGCACCTCCAGGTAGAAAGCCTGGCGAGTCCCCGGCACGGCCAGCATCTGGGAAAACGAAAGTGGTCCCTCCCGGTCCCGCCCCCCTTGCTGGCGCGGGAACTCCCTCCCGGGAAAGCCTTGCCCAAGCCCGGGGAGCAGCGCCGCTGGGAGTGCAGGACCCCCGGAGCCGGGAATCTACAGAAAACCTGGAAGGGAAGAGGATGTAGGAGGAAAGTTGAGAGCCCGGGGTGGAAAAACAAACGTCGGCCCAGGTGCCAGTGCACCCGGAAGGAGAGAAGGGGGTGAAGCGAACAGGTGAGAGAGCCGCAGCCAGGGCAGCCGGGTCCGCGCCGCCGGGAAGCTCGAGCGCCTGGCGGGAGGCGAGAGCGCCCGCCCCTCACTACTGCGGGGAAGGAGGCTCCTTGTTTGGATTCTCCCGGCTAGTGGGGCTTCTGGGGGACCCTGAGGGTGTCGTCACGGCAGCCCAGGGCTCCCGAAGGGCGGGGGGTGTCGAGGGGGAGGGACGCATCTCTCTCTCCCCGCCCCCGGTCCCCCTTCCTCGTGATGCACTTCCTGCGGCCGAGGATTCCCTTTGTGTTGAAATTCAAGAAGATCCGGCCGCAGCGCGCAGCCAGCTGGGCGGGGGCGCGCCCGGCAGGGGAGGGGATTCCTGAGTGGGCGGTGCGGTGCTACAGAGGCAGGGGGTGTGGGGTCTCCCGGCCCGTGGCACTCAGCGCCTGGCCCCCGGACACCCCTGACCTCTCCCCCATCCTTCTGTCCGGAGTCGGCAGCGCTTGGCAGAAACCGAGCACACGCGGGTGGTGTCCCCCGAGCGGCGCGCCCAGCCAACTGCGGGTGGCTCCGTGGGTCCCCGCTCCAGCAGAGCGGGGGAGAGAAAGATGAGGGAGTCCCTGCTGTTTGGGCGTTGCATCGGGTTCTAGAAAACGCAGACTGCAGCTGTCAGTTTAAAAGCCAGAAAAACGCCTCCTTTGAAGTGGCTTGAAGTTCATATGAAATATATGAAGTGTAAACCACGACCCCGGTTCATAAAATTTGCGCTTTAGGGGTGTGTGTGTGTGTGTGTGTGTGTGTGTGTGTGTAAAAGCTGTTTTGTCGTGGGCTTGAGCTATATTGCCAAATGCATGAAATCACTTGCAAGAAAGGAGCGACAAGAGGAGCTTAAGAATGGCAACCCCAAAGAAAGCTTAGGTTTTATGGCAAAAGACAGTAGCTGTCATAGTCTCTCCTCCAGCACATACTTTGTGTCAGGCATGACAAGACTCCTGCCCTAAATGCATGTTCAAGGCCGGGATCCTCTTGGATCCTATTGGTATGTAATAAGTGGATCTCTTACATGCTTTCCCCACCAAGAACAAATCTTTCTTAATGAAGAGTCATTAGCACTCAGGTCGTTGGGTCCAAGCCAACTCTAAGGTCTGGCCCAATCAAGGACCTAAAGCTCTTCCTAAGTGTGTGACGTGGGTGAGGCCAAACTGTGACATTAAAACATGCCCTTGATGAGAGGTTAAGCACACCAAGTCCCCTTAAACATACTTCAGCATCTTGAAATCAAAGAGGCTCAAGAAAGAGGCACAATGAGAAGTGGGAATCTCATTATCTGTCCCAAATCTCATTTCCTTTCCTTAAAGGAAATGTTCCCACTGTCCCCAGTAATTGACAAAAAGAAACCCAGCTCATTTCATGGAATACCCTTCCATCCTGTAGAAACATAACCTTTCTCTACGACCCCAGTAAGGCAACACTATGAGAACACAGGATAACCACACAATCCACTAAACCCAAGGCCCCTTTGAAGAGACTCGTGTTCACAGAAGAGGAGATCATTCTTTGACTCTGAAATGTAAGAGAAGACACAAAATCCCTAAACTCAAACCAAGGTACTCAATATTATGTACTATAGACGGCCTCTCTAGGTAAAACCAACCTAGGCAAATGTCACTGATTTACCATGTAACAAACCACCCTAAAACCCACAATAATAATATTTCGTTTTGCTCCTAGATCTGCCGTTTGGGCAGGGCTCACTGGGACAGCTCATTTCTGAGTCACTTGCAATATGGCTCACTGACACAGGTGGCAACTTGGTGCTGACAGTCAGCTGGGAATTCAACCAGGGCTGGGGCTTTGGGGCTTCAGTTCTTCTTCATATGAATCTCTCCAGGCTTCCTTTGGGCAGGGTGACTGGGTTTCAAGAGTGAGTATCGCAAGAGATAGGAATTAGGAGCTACCAGTTTCTTAACGCCTGGTCTAGAAACTGATAGAACAAAACAGACACAGAGCCCAGATTCATTAGAAGGGAACATAAGTCCACATGTTAAAATCTCCACATCAATTTGTTAATTTCAAGTTTCAAAGGAGGTTGCCTTATAATAGTATCCCAAAATTTGATTTAAGAATCTGTTTTCACCTATTCTATGTATTTCCATAAGAGTTTAGGACTTATGGGTACAATATCTGGTCTCAACTTGACAAATCTTTACAGCGAAAATGTAAGACACAAGTGAAAAACATACATGAAAATCACTTGAGAACTAAAGCCAGGTATAAATGGCAATTGTTATTGTTTCCTTTAATGTTGATTCTTCCCTGTTGGGGGAGGTCATGGAGAGGCCTTGACCCCTGGTTTACTTGCAAGCTGGACCTGGGCAATCCCAGTCCCTCTCCACACACACAGCCGGAGCTGTTTCCAGGGACCCAGCCTTGACAGAACAATGTAGTGTTGAAACCATTGGGACTGAACATCATTAAGGCTTCTGTATAAATGTTCAAGGTTCTGGTGGGAGGTATGAAGTTCTATTGTTTTGCAGCTGCTCAAGACAAGCCTCATATGTAACTTCTCTTGCCTATTACACCTGCCATCTACCCATCTGGAGAGGTCTGCCTCTTTCTTTGGTCTCTCCCTGTACTCTGTATATGGGGCCAGTTTCAGATTTCACCCCAGGAGCTCCTGAGGTTTTGAACCAACGCCTCCCCTACACTGCATGCTGTTTTTTCAGTCTGGATGAGACTGAAAGGGGCTTTAGAAATCCCTATACCTGTTTGATGGTTTTAGGTCTTCACATCCATTTTCTACCTATAGCATTCACGAATACCATGGCACAAACGAATGCTTCTTGTATGTTCATGTGTTTGACTATAGGCTTTGAAAATATTCATAAACCTTTTTCTGGCAACAAGAATTTTAGCCCTCCAGAGAAGTAACTATTTTAATTAATAGCCTGATATAGAAGAACATCTACTCCAAGTGTCCTAGATTTGTCTCTACCACTTATCCCCTTTGTAACTTTGATGTGACCTTGGGCAAATCATTTAATCTTTGTGACTTCCCATTTCCTCACCTGTAAAACAGGGATGATACTTTCCCTACCTACTTCCAGTAGAAGAAAATATTTGTGCAAAATCTTTGAAACGTGTAACGAGCAGCATATGTTATAAGGGATTATTATAATCATCTATTTCTCCTTTTTTTGATATTCTAACACACTTAATTCAGTTCTTTGTACACAATAAATATTGTTGACTGACTGTTATAATGTGTGGTCTTATTAACTAAGAGTATGTTCATGCATAATAACCTGTCACAACCCTTGGCTTCTGAGCTTTTCCTTCTAAATATAAATGGTTCTAGAAGCTTAGAAGGAAAATCAGGGCTTTTGAATTGTCTTCTCTATTATCCAGCCAACCTGGATTCTGGTAGTATGGTCACTGCCTTCTATTTCTCAAATACTCTCAATGTGTGTAGAAACTGGAATACTCTGAAAAAATCTCCAAAGCTATAATCACAGTCAGGATAACCTAGATTATATATCAATGAAAATATAAAATCTCAGTGTCTTATGACATCACTGCTACTTCTTGCTCCTTCTACACATCTGAGTTACCACGCGTCTCTGCTTATTATCAGAGTCCAGACTGATGGAAGCTTTGCTCAAAATATGTCTTCCTTGATGGGAAAAAGATAATCTGACAGAAGATGCCGTGTTTTAAAACTTCCCCTGGCAATTTATGGCCAAAATAAGTCACGTGGCTTTCTAATTTTAAAGGGGTGGTAAAATACAATTTGTTTCCTGCCTGGATCTTAATTTAATTTTGAAAGGTGACTGAGAGACTACAGGGAGAGATCAATGCATTTGAAAAGAAAGTTTAAGGTTACTGACAGTTCCCGGCAGGAACACCAGGTTTCGTCAGAAGTGAAGAGAGGGCTTCACTCTTTATTGGGGTGCCACAGCCTTTACTGGGGTTTCTGTGGGGAAGGCAAGGCAGGGCAGAGGGAACAGTTTAGGACTGGCTAGTTTGAATAATTCTGGGGGGGCTTTAGCTTTGGTTTTAGTTACCTGGTACCTGGCCCGGGATGATTTAGAACAGGGGAAATGTTGGCTTAGTGTGTGAGATTTAGATAAGGAGGTGGTTAAGGGCATAAACTTGGGATGGGTTGGTTTTTATATGAAAGGCATACTCATAGGTAAGTTGTCATTATCTTTAGGAATTAGCTAGCCCTGGGAAGGGCAGTCTCCCCCAGGGTCTGTAAGGCCCCCAAGTGTCAGAGCATCAGGAGTACAGAAAGTAAGAAAATATGGTTCATATTACTGACCTTGTGATGAATGGATGCCAAATAGACAAATACAGACTCTAAGAAAACACAGAACATGGTCTTTGAAGAAAAGGAGCTCTAGAATATTCGAGAACAGATATTTCGTGGCCATGAAGTGTGCCACTAGGGTCTCCTCTTTAGAGCATCTGCTGGAAGGAGGGTTGCTGGTGACACGCTCTCCATTCTGAGCTGTGCTCGCTCAGGGCTGCTTCCCACCAATGACCAACACCATGCAGGTATTAAAGCCTGGCCAATGGTGCCCAACATGGGACTCTCCTAACATGTAATCTTTGCTCAGGGATCCCTCATAGCTTGGTGGACACTCAGTTGTGTGTCCTACTTCCTACCCATCCCTGTGCCTTCCTGCTCCTTTCACGGGTGTCAGCCCTGTGTCACGGTCTGAAGACTCTCCCTGCCTACACCTGATCCCACCCCACATCATCCTTAACAAGCTTTTTCCTCAATAAGTCTCTTGCATGTCTAACCCTGTCTTAGTGTCTGCTTTTCAGAGGATCTGAACTTACCTGGACACATCAGGGAGATTTCCTGAGAAGAGAGACCCATGAGCCCATTTGCTAGGTTCTACTGCTGGCAATGAATCTTAAATAAGAAAAAAAGAAAAAACTTCATCTATCTCTGTTGCCTCATTCCAGCACCTACTTTTCCCTTTCCTCTCCATTTTTCCTCTGTGATTCACCATTAGCCCGAACTGCAATCTGAAAGCCAATCTAAATTATCCTCTCCTTACACTCAAGTAATCTATTGCTCATTTCTGTCCCTTCGAGCTCCATAGCATCTGTGGAATCTTTTCTACATTTTCTGCTGTCACCCTCTTAGTTGATGTACACATTGTTTTTTCACTAGGAAGATTTCCCTTAGTTGGTCATCCTGCATCAAAACTATTCTTCATTTGGTCCTTTGTTCTGCAATTAACATAATGGTTTTTCTACAATATAAATTCATCACATAGTCCCCTTCTTAAAATCCCTGTATTTTAGAAGACAAAACAAAATTTCATCACCTATCATGTGGGGACCATTCAAGAACTGGGCTCTACATAGCCCTCCAGTCTCATCTACATCCTGCCCTTGATGCATGCTGAATTACATTCAGTTCCCAGAATGTGCTGCTCTCTTTCAGGCCTCCATCGCTTTTAACATAGAGGGTCCATCCCTCTATCTCAGAGGACCACCTTATACTTATAACTTTCCTCACCAGTTGAACTCATAATCCAAGGAGCACCTTCAATGTCACTTCGACTGAAACCTTTCTTTGAGTTTCCTCATCCAGTTTAAGTACTCCTTTCTCTATGTTCCTATAGTAAGTCACCTATGCCTCTATCATAACCCTTGCCCTGTGGGTGTGGCATATGTCTGCCATAAACGTGGAATGACCAAAACAAAGGTCCATACTATGGAAGACTAACTGGTTTCAGATCACGTATCGATTCTGAAAACTTGATAACAGCTCCTTGGCTTCCTGTATTGAAAGTCATTTTTAGATCATTCCCAGATTCAGGGAGAGAGAGTTGAAGATCAATTAAAGGTGTCTCCCATGAGTGTGAGAAAAAGGGCTGTGACCACATAACTACCAAAAACATTAGGGATTTAGGCCACTGCAATGTACCTGGAGCTGTGAGGTAGGCAGCAGATTCCCAAGAGCCTCATTTGTCCCATCTCACCAACACAGGGGAAAGTGAAGAGAGTCCTTATTAGCTCTGTGACCTGGTGCTATGTCTCTTATGCTGCTCACTTGATAGTTAGTATAGGTTAGATGTTGCTGTGGGAACACTAAGACCCCATCTCAGATTTAAGGAATGTAACCACCAAAATGTAATTGTTGCTTGGAGAACAATAGAGGGCTCTCTCTATGCAGTGACTTGGGTACCCCAGGCTGGCAGACCACCAACATCCAGAAATGGAGGCCTCCATCATTACTGTTGAACAAAAAAGTCACCTGGAAGGTCATATATCTGCTCTCTATCTTTCAGCCGGGAAATGAAAAGTGTTCTTCATCCGAGGCCCAGATCTTTCCTCTGATCTTCTGGCTAACAATATCCAACTGTGGGATTTGTATCACCCCTTGAATATTCCTCCCACATAAACTCTTATCCTTACCATCAAGTTATCTATATGACACTCCAGGAAGTCATCCTTCTTATATTTTATTCCCAATGTCCATCAAATCTTTAAGCCCTTACTTTGTCTCCTAACTATATTCTGAGGAGTCCCTAATTTCTCCATCCAATTGATGCCCTAGTTTAGGCTTTGGCCATCCCTTGTGGGAGCCCCTGCAATGCTTTCCTGACCTAAAGTTTTTTCTTCCTGAATACTTTCTCCACACTCCAGGCTGGCATGACCTTACTAAAGGGTAAATGTGATCTTGTCACTTCTCATGCTGCCTGTGGGATAAAGTCAGAGGTCTATGTTTGAGCTCAGCACATCTCTCAAAACATATTTCTTATCATCTTCAAATTTTATGTTCAAGGAATCCAAAATTCCTAGAAGTTTCCAAAATGTAGTATGCCCTTCGAGAGACTATGACTTCAATCATACTACCCTCACCTCCTGGAAAGCACTTCCCGGACATCCTGGGCAAGACCACCACACACATACCCACTTTCTACTCCAGCTGAATTTGGATGCCCCTTAAAAGGGAGCCATTCGCTCTCATAATAGTTGTACATCAGTTGTTGAATATGATCTGACCTAGTTTGACCTGTGTGGTTCTGCGTAACTTATTTATCTTTTCTGAGTCTCATGGGAGTGATAATAACATACATTTCACAGGGCAATTATGAGGGATAAAGGAGACAACATAAAAAGTGATTAGGATAGTATCGACTGTCTGTTCACCATTGTATTCCTAGTGACTTATGTGGGCTCTGGCACATCGTAGACACAGAAATATTCGTTGAAGGGATACATGTTAGTTATTATTATTTCAATCACTTCACTATTACCTGGATCGATATCTGTTCCTTTACCTATCTTTTACACCACACACTGAGCTTTTTAAAGTTTATCTTAAGGAGATTATCTTGTACAATCTTTTATTTAAAGTTATTTGGCACAGATGATGTATTTTTAAATGTTCAATGAATGAAGAATAAATGAATGGATGAATGAAATTATTCTATAGCAGGTCCTTCTCTGCGGCAAGTGTCAACACTAAATTCATGGCTCTTATAACAATTCCTTTTGCTCTCCAATCTCTTGTCCTCTCCCTAGTTGATTGATATCTTGCATGTAGGTGTGTGGATTCGGATGTGGGTGTTCACATTTGATTTATTGATTTGAAAATCACACAAATTTGACATTAACAGAATATTCTGAGTGCTTTCCCCAATATTGCTGGATTGATAATTTACATGCAAAAAATGAGGGGAAGAGTTGGTAGGTGACCCAAACTTCTCTGAACAGGTACTTTATAATAAAAATTATATAAAAATTATTGAACAGGTACTTTATAATAATGTACATTCCTTATGTCACAAAAATTTCAAACTATGAAATATTTCTTAAATCTATGACCATGCACTATGAATTCAAGGCAGCTCCCATGGCCCTGTACTGCATTAGGGTCTCCATCTTGCTATGACATGCATATTTTTAAAAAGAGAGTTCCATTTGTTGGATGCCTGTTAAATTAAAGGAACTAACCATATTAACAGATGGGTGGGTATTCATGAAGTGTGAGGTGATGCTATTCCTGTTTAATAAAAGAAACTTATTCATAAAGTAATCTCTTCCTACTTCTTAAACTATTTCAAGGCAGTTTATAGTTAAAACATACATAGAAAGATTGTTCAAATAAAGTAATAAGAGTGGTGAGATAAAATTTTTTTTGTTTTTGTTAGAGTCTGACATGTTTTCCAGATTTTCCACTATGAATATGTATTAATTTATAATAAAGTCCAAAATACACTAAAAAATACAGGAAAAATCAGAAGTTATATAAAGGAAGGGACAATTTTTTGGACAGGGAATGTGGTATACTCATCTGAGCATTAAATTAAGCTCTGACTTAAGTCAAGGCCAAACCATGGCCCGGTGATTGTAAGCATCAGTCATTTGGGTAAGATCAGAATCTTTCTTGGAATTAAATTCCAAGAAAAAAACTGTAACTTGGGGCTTCCCTGGTGGTGCAGTGGTTGAGAGTCTGACTGCTGATGCAGGGGACGTGGGTTCGTGCCCCGGTCCGGGAAGATCCCACATGCCGTGGAGTGGCTGGGCCTGTGAGCCATGGCCACTGAGCCTGTGCGTCCGGAGCCTGTGCTCCGCAACTGGAGAGGCCACAACAGTGAGAGGCCCGTGTACCACAAACAAAACACACACAAAAAAAACAAAAATAAAAACCCTGTAACTTGGTTTTCTTGAAATAGCAAAATACTGAGCACTGAAAACTCAGGTTTCACTCCAAGATTATTTTCACTCCAGTTTGTGACTTTGAACACACCACTTCCTATCTCTGGGATTCACATAGAGAGAGAAAGAAGGAAGAGTAGCTTCAGTTCTCCAAGCTTCCTTACTGTTTTAATAATATGATCCATGTTCAGGTACACAATTTCAAAATAAGTTTAGGCACCATCTCTCTCCACTTGAAAATTGAAGCCCAGCAACGATACTTGCTGCCCCTGAGAACCTGAATGAAAAACTGTATGCCTTTGCTCACATACAGATAAAGACAATTCTGAGTCTTGCCTAATGCATTAAAGATGAAAAGAGTGACTTTTACACCATCCTTCTCTTCCCTAGATTCTTTCCGCGTTTCTGTTTTTAGACTGTCATACAAGAAAAAAAAAAAAAAATATATATATATATATATATATATATGTATAAAGTCGGTCTTTTTCAAGTCTCCTGCTGCTCCTTTGTATGTTTTTAAACCCAATGTTTTAGGAGAAGATGAGAATAGATGCTCAGTGCTGATGTAAATGGCAATGCCGTCATCACTCAGCTAACAGAAAACAGAAACGAAAGGGTAACAAGGGGCAAGGGAGAGGTGGAGCAGTTCTAAGTGTTGGTGAAATAGATGTTTAAAAATTTTCAGTTCCTGGTGGTCAGACATCATGCCGTTCATTTCTTTTTTAATCTCATGGTGCTGGCTCAGTGATCTCTCTTTTCTGAGTTGTAGTCGCATTATTTAAATTCTTTATTTGGTAATGTCTCATGAAATATCAAGACAGGTCTTCTTTTGATGTCTTGATTTGTTTCTATAAAATTTAGTTTTATTACCCTTCAAGGTCTGGATGCTTTGAGTCTTCTAATAAATCAGAGACATCTTAGGGGCCAGCATTGTATTTTAGACGCTTTGTATCTTTTGTGGTCCCTGGATTGAATTTATGCTTTTTGTAGGTTTTCGATATAGATTTATGTCCTCTGACTGGAGAGTGTTATTTCCTCCATGTGGATTCATTTAAGGAACTAAACTATGGCCTCCATAGTTGCAAAGTTCTTCATTCTACTACTTCACTAAAAATCCTTATACTGCAAATTCATTTCAAGTACATTTTTGTTACTTTCCCAACATCTACTTTCCCTTCCTTCTTTTTAATACTTAGCTATCATCTTCCCCCAGATTCAGCTAAAAAATTCTCCTTCTCCAAAAGATTTCTAACATTAATTCTTTCTCACATTGGCCATCACTTTAAATTTCAAGATTCAGTTTTTCCTTTGCTGCTGCCCAGTTTTGAAATGTTTCTTCTGTAATTCCATTTTATAAACTTTGTTCCTAAATAGATTGTAAAGAAATAGGTTGAGTCATTTCTTTCTTATTGTGGAATATGCAATGACTGGCACATTGTAGTAGCTCATTAAAGGCTAGTTTCTTCCCTTTGTAGCAGCTTCAAAATTGCAGGCAGTCAAAACATATTTTAAAATTACATTACTGAAGCTATTTCTGGTGGCGAGCTTGGCACTTAGGGATCGTTGCCACTCTACTGTGTTCATTAATTCAAAGTGGAGTGCAGTAAAATGGCAAGAAATTCAGTGCATTTTTGAATCATAGGATGGAAAAACTAGAAAAGACAGAAGAGATTGTGCAATTGCTCTAGCAGATGGAGAGTGGTACACTAAGAAAGGCTGCAACTTTTCCAAGGTCAGTCAACTCAGGAGAGGACACAAATCTAAATGGTCCCAGCAGAGTGCCCCTGTGACTTTTCCTTTGTACCTCTGCTCTTTCCTGGATCAATATTTTTTTCAGACTATTAAGGTGGTACCCTTGATGCTCCATCCCTAATGTGGCTATGGAAGATTAAATTCCTCCTTTTCTTTTGAGTTCTAACTCTTCTGATAAAATATTCATGGCAGTTCATCTTTTGTAGATCACCTTTAAAGCTTCTCAAGCTGGAGTATATGTGCCTCTGATGATTCATGGTATGTGGTAAAGTTATTTCTAAAGGCACATATTCCAGAAACTATTTTCACATTAAAGTGCAACTATCTATCTCGTTTTTAATAAAGGGATTTTTAAAATTTTCAAAGTTATGGCTGCTACTTTTGGCTCTCCTCACAGGAATATGCATCCAGGCTGCCTTGAAGTTAGCAGAACTCGAGAAGAAAAGTCGAAGAAGAGCATGTAACAAAACTAGTGAGTTGCAAAACGCTCACAATGTCAGTTTATAAAACTGTCTGTAATTATTGTATAACTTGAGGTTCACCCTTGACTTTCTGTCAGTTTTATTCTTTGGGTTCCTTACTGGTTAGCAAAGTACTGAGCACAATGCATATCCGTTGCCTAATAAATGTAGAATATATATTAAGGATGACAAATAGTTATCGAGACTGTTTACAGAGGCAGAGGACATGCAGACTCTGCCTAAGGGAATATGAAGACCCAGATATGCCATAGTAGGTATAACAGGAATTGAGAAGGTACAGCACTTTGAGAATATTTTAAGTTCTAACAAATATTTATTTATTATTATTTTTTTGCGGTACACATGCCTCTCACTGCCGTGGCCTCTCCCGTCGCGGAGCACAGGCTCCGGACGCGCAGGCCCAGCGGCCATGGCCCAGGGGACCAGCCGCTCCACGGCATGCGGGATCCTCCCGGACCGGGGCACGAACCCGCGTCCCCTGCATCGGCAGGCGGACCCTCAACCACTGTGTCACTAGAGAAGCCCCTAACAAATATTTTTTTAAAAACTCATTCCAGGCTACTTTGAGGAATAATTTCATTTTAAATTGCTGATATGAGAGAAAATAGATGGAAAGTTCATTAAAATCTGGAATGCACATGAGTTTTAATAAGAACAATAATTAAAAGCTCAATAAATTTTACATGCACATTAATTGATCATTTTATTACACAATTACCTTATCCTATATACCTTCCTAATTATTCTAAGAGAGACACACACACAAATCCCTCTTTATCACTTTGAAGAGAAACTATCATATTTAAATTTTAATTAAAAGGAAAAAAATGAAAAACAAAAAAATTAAGTGTCTGAAATAACGAAGTCATTAGGATTTTAAATCTTTACACTGTGTTTTTTTCTTTTTCTTTCTTTTCTTTTTTTTTTACTGGATAAAAACTTCAACCCTTCCACATTGTAAGGCAAACATTATGGAGAGATTGTTTTCCAAAAACAAAAATTATCAGTGTTTTAAAGAATATAATTTGTAGTTAACTTTTCATTTTCTTCTTTTCGCTGATCATTTCACGTGGCAGTCACAATCTTTTTGGGGAGGTGAGAAGTTAGACCTGGAGAAACAAAGTATAAAAATCACTGGGAATGCTAAGATACATTTGAACGGGGTAAAGCTTCAATGGCGTATTCTTCTTGTTAAAAATACGGAAGGATCAATATTACAGCTGGGCTTAGTGCACAAAATGCTTCATAATAGAAATGATGCACAAAGCGATTCAGGTACCGTAGAGGCTGTGATTGCCCCAATGAAGAGTGAATGAGTGAATGTGTGAATGAATGAAGTCAAGCACGCCCGATCAGGCAGCAGGTGCTTGGCTCCATGTGCTATTTCTGAAGTGCGGTCCAAAAGTGTAGACCTACTTGAATTTTGGAAATGAAGAGTATTTTTATCGACCAAGAAGCCCACGCTGCAGCTCCTTTATATCAAGTTCAAGTTTCAACAAATACTTCCCTAGATAGCCTTTTGTAAGCTTACTCATTCTTCTCTGCCAAAGGCAACAAAACAGGAACATCTAACAATTTTAATTGCTTTTAAATGCTTATTTAAGCCCACGTGGCAGAACTAAAATCACTTTTATCCCCTATCTTTTTTTCTAAGGATTAGATCCTTTGAAAGGTTTACTTTCTTTTAAAAAATAATGTATAGTATGTAATTATATTCAAAGGATAAATTGTACTGAATCATATGGATTACATTCAGGAAAAATCAGAAATTCTATTATCAACAGTCAAGGTTAATAATGAAGTTGAAAAGTTTCTTTCCCATTTAATAAAATTTCAAGTTTTATTTTATTGCTTCCTGAGACATAATTTAAATAAACCAAACATTTGAGGGCTTTTGTGGATTTTAAATTCACAAAATTCAACAGCATAGCTTAACTTATCCACTGACCTCTTTCTGCATAATTATATTAATGTGGATAATGGTTCCACTCTCATAAAAACTGTTTTAATAACAATTTGAATACATGTTTCAGAAAGTAAGCAAGGGAAAAAGGATACTCTTTTTTTTTTAATATATATATATATTTATTTATTTATTCATTTTTGGCTGTGTTGGGTCTTCGTTGCTGCATGCAGGCTTTCTCTAGTTGCGGCGAGCAGGGGCTACTCTTCGTTGCAGTGCATGGGCTTCTGATTGCAGTGGCTTCTCTTGTTGTGGAGCACAGGCTCTAGGGCACCTGGGCTTTAGTAGTTGTGGCACATGTGCTCAGTAGCTGTGGCTCATGGGCTCTAGAGCGCAGGCTCAGTAGTTGTGGTGCACGGGCTTAGTTTCTCCATGGCATGTGGAATCTTCCTGGACAAGGGATCCAACCTGTGTCCCCTGCATTGGCAGGCGGATTCTTAACCACTGCACCACCAGGGACGTGAAGGATACTCTTAACACAGTGGTATAATTGACAAAACAATGGACTTGGCATAAGGAGACTTGAGCCCTAACCTTGAATCTTTAAGACCCATAAACCATATTATAAATACTGGAAATCTTTGTCACCTGAAAATGAAAATTATTGACTACATAATATATTGCTCATTTTTTTGTGGACATCTCCCTAAAGGACCTACAGTAGTTTTACAGGCCTCCAGTACTTCTCAGATTATGATACTATGAGCTGTTTGTGAGATGATTTTAGACTGTACCAAAATTATTTTAGTTTTGAGAATCTCCCTGGCAGTCCAGTGGTTAGGACTCTGTGCTTTCACTGCTGAAGGCCCAGGTTCCATCCCTGGTCAGGGAACTAAGATCCCAGAAATCTCACAGCACAGCCAAAAAAAAAAAAAAAAATCAAAATTATTTTATTTTAATAATTATCTATTATAAAAATACATATTAGAAAAAATTTCCCATTTCAGTAAGTGATAAAATACTGTTTAACATTTATTTTCTTTAAATTTTTTGTTTTGAAAAAGATTATATACAATATGAAATATCTAATACTACAGGTGGTAATAAAGTTAACACACACACACACACATATATATATATATATATATATATATATACACCCACAAAGGAATCCTGATTATTGGGAAATAAATGTTGCTTAGGCTATGTAAAACCCAGTTTGAGAAATGCTGGACCACTTGTATTTGATATTCCTTCCAGTTTTAAATACAGGTCTTTAATAAAATTGAACCACAGTAATTTCTCACTAGATGGCAAAAAAAAGCAACACAGGAAGTATCCTAAATATAAATTTTGGGAACCCTAACCCAAGTTGTGTTTTTTCCAAAATGTAGTTCTTTATGTTTGGGGGAGTTCCTTCACATTAGTTATTCAAGGGCTTTTAGATTTTAGTTATTCAGAGGCTTTTATTTATTTATTTATTTTTAAACTTCAATCATTCTTTGGCAAAGACTAGTCCTTTGTTTTATTAATTAACTTATTTATTTTTGCTGTGTTGGGTCTTCGTTTCTGTGCGAGGGCTTTCTCTAGTTGTGGCAAGCGGGGGCCACTCTTCACCGCGGTGCGCGGGCCTCTCACTATCACGGCCTCCCTTGTTGCGGAGCACACGTTCCAGACGCGCAGGCTCAGTAGTTGTGGCTCACGGGCCTAGTTGCTCCGCAGCATACGGGATCCTCCCAGACCAGGCCTCGAACCCGTGTCCTCTGCATTAGCAGGCAGATTCTCGACCACTGCACCACCGGGGAAGCCGCTATTCTGAGGCTTTTAAATGGAAGCTATCATATGAATTTAGACCATTACCCATGACCCCTCCAAAGAGATTACTGAGTCAATTCCATATGGTACTGATGCAAAGACAGACATATAAACCAAAGCAACAAAATAGAGACAACAGAAATTGATCCATTTATATAGGGTTAACTGAATTTCAATAAAGATACCAAAGCATTTCAATGGAGAAAGTAAAGTCTTTTTAACTAATAATATAGAAACAGCTAGATATCCCTTTGGGGAAAAAAATGAGCCTTTTATTTTTTAAGTTTAGAACATAAAATAAAGTATTTTTTATTAAAGTATAGTTGATTTACAATATTGTGTTAGTTTCAGGTGTACAGCAAAGTGATTCAGTTATACATATATATATATTCAGATTAGGATTTACTGTATAGTACAGGGAATTATATTCAATATCTTGTAATAACCTAGAATGGAAAATAAAGTATTTTAAAATCCCTGCCCACTTCTTTGATTCCTCAAAGCCATTATTCTGTAAAATCAAGTCCGTGAGTCAAATGGTTTTCAGACCTCTCTCTCTCTCTCCCCCTTCATTTCCCTCCTATTTTCATTCAGCAAGTTTTAGCTGAGTGCCCAGTTTCCACTAGTCAAATGTCAGTGTTCTAGGAGCTGCAACGTAAGCATGGCCCTGCTCTCTACCACAACCTTGGCCATCTTGTATTGATCTGCTCTTGACGGAGATTCTAAAACCAGCCCCAAACGTAGCGTGTGCAGAAATCCCAGACACCTCTAATTGGGTGGGCCTCCTTCCTGCTCCATTCACTCACCTCTAGAAGGAGAGGCTGGACCTTAGACACTTCAGAGGGAAAAACAATGAAGAGAGTTACTGAGTCAGATATTCTTCGGTGCTTTACCTTAATTCCCACGTGTGTGTCCCCTCCCCCCAGGCACCCAGGTTCCTTACGTTTGGACTTCCTCAACCCTCAACTTGCGAAGAGTTGCTTCTTCTTAACTTCTTTAAGCAAGATTTGAAAACAGTTGCCTTTGAAAGTCCCCCTCATGATTTTATAACCCCAAGACTGTAGTCTCCGAAAGATTTAACTTCAAACTGTTCTAACAGTGTCCTAGTGGGACTATTTCATAGGAAATAGCTACCTTTGAAAATATAACATATGGTGCTCTATCATTTTCTAAGCACATAGAGCAAGATCTTTGGAGGTCTGGAGCTCCTCTGGGCCTCCAGTCTCTATCTTCTCTCACCTGGTAGGTATTTCTTTCTTTTTTAAAAAATGTTTAAATTTTATATTGGAGTATAGTTGATTTATTTACAATGTTGTGTTAGTTTCAGATGTACAGCAAAGTGATTCAGTTATATATATACATATATCTATTCTTTTTCAGATTCTTTTCCGAACTTGGTTAAAAAATGAGCCTTGATTCTTAACTCAGACCATACACAAAAATTCATGCAAAATGCACCATAGACCTAAACATAAAAACTAAATCTACAAAATTACTGGAGGGTAACAAGGAGAAAATCTTTGTTAACTTGGGATAAAAGAAGACTTCTTAAATAGGTCACAAAAATCACCAACTAGTTTAAGAAAAGTTTTTTTTAAAAATGTAAAAAAGAAACTTCTTTTTGAAAGACATTATTATGAAAAGGATAAGAAAAGCCACTGACTGGGAAAAAAATTCAAAGTACAAATATCTGATAGAGAAGTGTCCAGGGAACCAAAAACTCTTATGACTCAATAATAAGAAGACAAACAACCCAGTTTAAAAAAAGATGGGCGCATATGTGGAATCTATTATTTTTTTAAACGGTACAAATGAATTTATTTACAAAACAGAAACAGTCTTACAGATATCAAAAACAAACTTATAGTTACCAAAGGGGAAACGTGGTAGGGAGGGATAAATCAGGAGCTTGAAATTAACATACACACACTACTATATATAAGACAGATAACCAACAAGAGCCTATTGTATAGCACAGGGAACTCTACTCAATAATCTGGGATAACCTGTATGAGAAAAGACAAGAATCTGAAAAAGAATGAATATATGTATATGTATAACTGAATCACTGTGCTGTACACCTGAAACTAACACAACCTTGTGAATCAACTATACTCCAATAAGATTTTAAAAAATAAAAATTTTAAAAATGGGCAAAATATCTAAACAGACACTTCACGAAGTCATATATACAAATGGTTTATAAGCACATGGAAAGTTACACAATATCATTAATTATCAGAGACATACAAATTAAAAAATGATAAAAATGATACCACTACACACCCACCGGAAAGACTAAATTCAAAAAAAATGATACCCCTACACACCCACCGGAGAGAGTAAATTTTTTTTAAAAAATTGACAGTTGAACATGTTGGCAAGGAAATGGGGCGAATAAAAGTCTTATACATGTTCAGCAGAATGAATGTGCACTTTAGAAATCAGTTTGGCAGTAAAGTTCAAGTTAAGTATATACGGACTCTATGACGCATCAATTCCATCCCTAGGTATTTCTCCTATAGAAAAGAAATTCTAAAATAGGCAAAATTAATCTACTGAAAGCAGATCAGTGATTGTCCAAGGCCAGAGGTAAAGGGAACTGACTAGAAAAGGAAAGCATTTCTGGGGTAATAGAAATGTTCCTTTTCTTTATTGGGATGTTGTTACGCACACATATGTATTTGTTAAAGCTCATTGACTGATGCACTTAAAATGGCTGCATTTTGATATTAACTTTGATATAGTTGATGTTAAAAACTGTAACATCAGAATAATGCCTGCTTATGGGGGAGGATTGACTTGAAATGGGCACAAAGGAACTTTCTGAAATAATCAAAATATTCTATCTCTCCATTGGAGTGGTGGTTTCTCTGCTGTACCCATTTGTCAAAACTTAGCAAATGGAATCTTAAAGTATTTATTTTATGAAAATTACTCTTCAATTAAAAAGCTACTGCAAAAAATAACATACATAGAGTAAACCAAGATGATATTATTTTTACTTCCCTCAAATTAGCAAATATATATTTTATATATATATATGGTGTGTGTGTGTGTGTGTGTGTGTGTACATCATCAGTGCTGACAAAAGTTTGGTAAGATGGACATATTTGTATACCAATGGTGGGAGTGCAAATTAGTATATTTCTGGAACTAAATATTCCAATATTCATTAGTGTCTGAATATGTATACCTTATGATCAAGTAATTGTACTCCTTGGAATCTACACTAATGAAACATTCACAAGTCCAAAGATTTATGTGCAAAGAGACTCATTTCTTTCAACTTGTAATTTAGAAAATTAGAAAGAAACCTGAATGTCCAAATGATTTTGACTAGTATGGGAAAATGCCATACTAAATATTTAGCAAAATGAAAAGATATCAAGTAATATTAGAATATTGTAGCTATAGTATAAACTATGAATGTGAAAACTTAAAGAAAAAAATGTAAATGCTAACAATAGTTGTTACTGGGAAGCATGATTATGATTGTTATTTTCTTTTCATCAGTTTTCTATTTTCATAATTTGCAAGTATTTCCATGAGAAACTTAGGATTAAAATTATATCATAATTTAAAACACTAATCTTGTTAATATTTGCAAATATAAATATTTATACTATCAAGGATAGTAAAACTTTATAAGGTAAAGGTATCTAAATACATGTCCTATACAGCTGTCAATTATGGTCATGTATTTGACATGCAAATAAAACCAGAATATATTTCTCTAAACATAAGGTATTGCATTATTTTTATTGGTTTGGAATAAATTCTTTTAGTCTTTTCTTCTTCCTTGATAGACTTATAAAAGTAACTTCTATTTTTTTTCCTTTTGGGAGGGGCAGTAATAACCTGTACAAAATGGATTAGATTTTTCAATACAGTACTCAATACTTATAATTAATATACATCATATGTCATGACAGAGTCGTTTAACACTCACCAAATATCCACATGGTTCCTCACAACTCCTGGCTGCCTTTCAGTTTACATGATCATGTGATGAATTTTGGGTAATGGTGGTACTCTGCAGATCTTTCTTCCTGCAGTCAACTGGAAACCTCACCATGAGATTAAAAGAAAAAATGTTCTTCACAGATACCTGTTAACCAAGAGAGTCGCCTATGAGCAACAGAGTATACGCTTGTGAAAAATGAATCTTTGTTATATTAAGCCACTGAGGTTTCAGAATTTGTTTCTTACTTCAGCTTCAACTAACTATACTTACCCATACAAATATTGATAACTAGAAGTGAGGGCTGCTATAAAAACAGAAAAAAGAAAACCCTAAAATATGTGTCATTAGGTTAATAGGTGGGCAGTAAGAAGTAAAAAAAGAAGTATACAGAAGCTAGAAAGACGGGGATCCATGTTATCCTGTGGCAAAACACTTGGTAAAGCTTGGTGGTACAAGGTGTTGTCAATGGTTACCTTTGGCAACTTATTTCAAGAAAACACTGAGATTTTGAAGAAAATTGGCTGGGATATAAGTGGAAAGAAAAGGAAATTCAAGGCCATGTAGGATTGGAATAGTGATCAATTCTAGGTACCAGTCCATAAGATACAGCATTTAAGAAGGCTCTTTTCAATAAATGTAAAATAGGCAGCCAGTTAAAACGACTAAGGACGACGATCAGCTTAAGGGTGTGGCCTTCATATCTATTGTTCTGATGGCCCTAAGGTACTCACCCTTAAGTCAAGCCAGAGAAGCTAGGTAAGTGTAAGAAAGCAATGAAACTAATGAATCTGAGTGCTATGATGAGGAACCATGTTGATGTGACTGCTAGCAAATAAAGGGTAAATGTACTGAAAGTTTTAGAGTTTTACTTTTACAGAAATCAAGAGTTTGATCCAAAAATATTTGTGATTATTCAAAACATAACAATCCTTAGGCTTCCAAACTTCCACGGACAGAAAACAGACTGAAAAAGGAAAGCCATGAGGAACATTGGTCAAGGTTTTGTAGAGTCAGAACCTAATGCAAGTGCATCCAGGGTAGGGAGTGCGGCAGGATTTCAGAATTGCTATCAACAAGTGCACGCTCTGTGTCCCCGACCCTTGCCCTTTCTGGTCGCAGAGTTTCCTGACGTTGTTACAGGAAGGGGGACCCCTTCCAGGGCCCAAGAGTGGGCCCTTGTCTAACACTTGGAAATTAACTTTCCGAGGAGACACATGTGCTGACAAAGCAGGAGATTTTATTGGGAACGGACGCCCAGGTGGAGAGCAGTAGGGTAAGGGAACGCAGGAGAACTGCTCTGCCACGTGGCTCACGGTCTCAGGTTTTATGGGGATGGGGTTAGTTTCTGGGTTGTCTGACTCAGGGTCCTTCCTGGTGGCGCGCGCATCACTCAGCCAAGATGGATTCCACAAGAATTCTGAGAGGTTAGTAGGACATATGGATGGGCATCTCCTCTCTCCTTTTGATCTTTCCCGAGTTCTTCCATTGGTGGTAGCTTGTTAGCTCTGTGTTGCTTACCAGTACTTCCTGTTGTAAGATAACTCATGCAAGTGGCTACTATGCCTGGGCAGGGCAGGCAGTTTCAGTTAGTGTTTCCCCTAACGACCTTATCCTGCTCCTGTCCACCACTGTGTATTGGATGAGGTAGGAGCAGATATCTTGCTTTTTGTTTGCTAGATGCCTGTGTTGCTGAACCAAACTTGGGTCTGCTCATCCTTGTGCAGTAAAACCAATCTACTGATACCAGGTTGTGATGAAGGAAATTTACTGTACTGAATGTTCATCTCCATTTATTCAAAAAATTAAAAAATTCTTAGAATATATTTTAAGGAACATGAAATTCTTACGTCCAAAGACTTAAACATTTTTAAATTCTTAGATATTAGAATATATTTTAAGGAACACCAAATTCTCATGTCCAAAGAGTTAAAAACATATATAAAATATAAAGAAATAGATAAACAATATAAAATTCAATAGAAATGCTAACTATAGTCATGAAATGGAAGGAGATAAGCATCCTGCCTGGCATAAGGCATACTGTGTATTGAAAGGAGACTAGAATAGTAGAGCTGGGTTGACTCTGCACTGCAAGATATGTGATAATGTATTTCATCTACTTTAAGATGTGAATCTTTTCATGCATTCACTCTGAATATCTCTGAGATTGTCATGTGACATACAATCTAAGGCATCTTCAAATGGCTTTCAGCCAGCCAACAATCATGACAGAGTTATCCTTGCTTGTGTGCATGATCAAAACTTGATCATAGCTGGTTATTTCTTATGACATCAATTGAGCTATGGACATTACTAAAATACACTATATATACTACATTCCATTGCTGTTTTTTTTTTCTCTATGATTTAAAGGTGAAAAGTTATTGTCTACCTAGAAAGGCAACAGAAGAAGGCAGTGGGGCATAAATTTGTTATTTGAAAAACAAATATTTCCATTGGAAGCATAAGCCCATTTACATTTTCTTGCAAAGGTGCAACCAAATGCTTTATGAGACCTATGAAAAGAAGAAATCCATGGTCAATGATGTGTGAGGTTTTGTTACTTATATATATGCTAAAGTATTGTCTATCACATATAAGAAACAGTAAGCATCAAAACTTTCAGAATAGATCTGTGGCACATAGAGGGAATTGCAAAGACAACTGCTGGGCATATAAGAAAAGCTATATTCCCAAGGAGAATATCTGGTAGGAACATATGGATAATGATGATGATGATGATGATGATGACTGAAATGATTTGAGAAGACTTGGGGTCTAAATGGGAACATATTTTAGGATTATTTTAACTAGTCCATTTCACTCATTTCAGTTAAGTCATTTCACTTAACTATGCCCTTGCTAATGTATGCCCATCAAACTTACATGACAGCAGGAAGAAACTACATCTATAAAAGTCTAACAGAGATCTTTCAAAAAATATAAAAATTTAAAAAACCTAAGGGATATAACTGTTCTTAGTTTAATTGGAAGCATTTTTTTCCCAGTAGTACATAAAATAATGATGATTCTTACCATGGATAGTGTTTTAGATTAGATGACATATTTTATATTAGTTGGAATCCTTTTGTTGTAAGTAAAAAAGTAAAAGACTCAAACTTGCCTATACACTAAAGGTAATTATTTTACTTAAAATTAAGTCCAGATTTTCAGCCTGATTGGGTCAGCCTTGAGCCAGCAGCTCATAATATCACTAAGGAATTTATTTCCATGTCCCCACCCTGCCTTCCACATTACAGATTTCATCTCCAGACTCCCTCTCTTTATAATGTCAAGATGACTTCCAGCAGCTGCTGGGCCAACAGGCTTCTTTTTCCACATCCAGCAGAATAAAGTGGGAAATGTCCCTCAGGAAATACGAGAAAGTTAGCAGGTCACTCTGACTGGACCAGCTGAGGTCACATGCTCCATCCCTGGCTCCCCAAAGATAATCGAGAACTCTTGGGCAGGAAGAAAAAGAAAACTGCAAATGACACTCATTCACCAGGTGTAGCAGACCCATCAGTTTCCTGTCTACATCATCACACACATCTGTGCTCTGGGACCTGATTTCCAACCATCAGCACCTGCGTCTCTTTGCCTTAGGACTTTTATGGTCTCCGAAACTCTCTTCGTCCACCTACTCAGCAGGAAAGAAGTGACAGGAAGATGACACCCCCAGTGATGGTGGATAAACACTCCAGCTCCTAGTTCTTTTGCTCTTTGGGCCAGATTATTCTAAGGTGTGTATACTACCCTGGTTCCCAATGCACAATTAAATCCCAGTAGCCCTCAGTGGTAGATAAATTGATAACACGTCCTTTATCGATGGCTTCCCCTTCCCTGTCTCACTTCTCTATGCCCTTTCCAGTGTTTCCTCCTCCCAAATACATTCTCTGCACTTATATATCTTTGGCTCAGGATGTGAATCTGGGGAAATCCAAACTCAGACAGTGATATTAAAGCTTCCCCTTCCCCTACTCATTTCAAATAAAGTGTTTATTTTGCAAGATTTATCTGAACCTCCTTTTCCTCTTGAATAAAAGGGAGATGATAACGTGTGGCGCCTCTCTTGTCTTAATTATTATGAAGATCAAGTGAGATAATGCACACAGAAATGTTGCATAAAGTACTGTCCAAAGGAGCATAGATATGGTTATAATTACCATATACTTTAGAAAAATCAATCCGCTCAACTATTGGCAAGTAAACAGCAAATAGTATTCATCAGTGGTGGGATCCTAGGCAGTGCCCACTGCCTTCTCTTGAAATAAAAAGGACAAGAATGAATAATTAGATGATTCACCACAAAGGGATTACCTAAGGCAACCCTTTGTGTAGGCTACAGCTGCCCATTTATTTGTTATTAATACCAGAGACCTCTCAGCAGGAAGAGAGCATAAAGTAAACAGGGAAGGAGTGCCAGAAAAGGGCATAGGGAAGCCACCTGCTGGGCACTGCTCACTCAGAGGCTAATGTCACCTGAACTGACTCACACTTCAGGCTCCACAGGGCTGTTGATGGAGAACATGACCCCTGCCACACTCACCTACCCAGTGTAGGATGTTGGTTTCCAGGAAAAAAATTCAAATCTCATTGACAATAAAGAGTTGCCAATTTTACAGTCGTTAATTTTACTCCAGTTTGGAAATTAATATGCTTTACTTTGCTCTATTTTATTTTTATTATTTTAAATATATACATATTATTGAATTCTAACATACATGCAGGAAAGTTCACAAACCATAAGTGTACAGTGCAAGGAATTGTCACAATGTGGTAATTACCACACAAATCAAGAAATTATTGATGCTGAATCGGCCTCTGTGCCCCAGTGCCAAATCGAATCTTGGAGACAAGAGTTTTGGGTGAAATAGAAAAGAATAGCTTTATTGCTGTGCCAGGCAAAAGGGGACAAAGTAGGCTTGTTCCTCAAAAACTATGTGTCCCAACCTGGGGGTATTTGGTGAGGAGTTTTATAGTGATGGTTCAAGGGCAGGATTGCTGATAAGGATCAGGGAGTGTGCAGAGCCTGCACTCCTTTAATCTGGCCTCAGGTGGCCCCTGATGAGCTTCTCCGGTTCTCAAGGTTATCAAATTGTGACCTTCTCTGGAATGAAGAATGATTCATCAAAGTAGCTAACATCTTCCATTTGCTGAGGGTTTTAGTTCTGTAAAGAGCTCAAAGATATTGTTACGTGTATCCCTTGAGGCAGAACCAGGACCCTGCCCCAAGGCTGCACTGTTGTTTCTTGACTGCTCCTCCCTTGTCTCTGAATCCCCTCCCTTCCTGGATCAGCAACTATTTGAAAGGCTTCTGTGCCCAGGAGCCCCACAGGGTCCTGCTTGGTTTCATTATCGGCACCCCTCAAGCCCCCTCACCATCACTACCCTACCCTCGTCCATAAACTTGACCTCTATCTGGATTTTACCACCAGAGATTAATTTTGCTTGATGTTAAACTTTATATAAGTGGAATCATGTGGTAGATATTCTTTCCTGTCTGGCTTCTTTCACTAAGATTCTGATTGTGAGACTCCTCTCTGTTGTTGCCTGTAGCTATATTTTACTCGTTCCATGGCTTGATGGTCTTGCATTGTATGACTTTACCATGAGTTACTGACCCATTCTACTGTTGATAAACATTTGGGTTGTTCCCTGTCTTGGGCTATTATTACCAAATCTGTAATGTACATTCTCATAAAAGTCTTTGTACGGATATTTGTACTCATTTATCTTGGGCATATTCCTAGGAATTGTCAGTCATGGAGAGTGGATGTATGTTTAATTTCATTAAAAATGACATTCTTCCAAAATCATTGTACCTTTTGCAATCTCACCAACAGTTTATGAGAATTCCCATTGCTACACGTCCTTGGAAACACTTGGTTTTGTCAGTTATCTTCATTTCCCACATTCTGATGGTATCTCATTTTCTTTTGAATTACATTTCACTGATTACTAATGACTTGTGCATCTTTCTAAATACTTTTGGCCATTTGGATATCTATTTCTGTAAAGTACCTGCTTAAATCTCTTATCCATTCTTTTTTTTTTTTTTTTTTTCCCGTGTGTGGGCCTCTCACTGTTGTGGCCTCTCCCATTGCGGAGCACAGGCTCCGGACGCGCAGGCTCAGTGGCCATGGCTCACGGGCTCAGCCGCTCCGCGGCATGTGGGATCTTCCCGGACCGGGGCACGAACCCGTGTCCCCTGCATTGACAGGCGGGCTCTCAACCACCACGCCACCAGGGAAGCCCTCCATTCTTCTACTTGGGTTATCTGTTTTTCTCTTATTGATTTGAAGAAGTTTCTACATACATCATGAATACAAATAATTTCTCAGTTATGTGTTTTGTGTCTTACTTCTCCCATTCTGTGGCTTCCTTTTTCATTCACTTAATGTATTTAAGAAACAGAAGTCCTTAGTTTTAATGGAGCCTAATCTATCAAACAAATTTTTCATACCATGAGGTCATGAGGATATTCTTTTATATTATCTTCCAGAAACTTTATTGCTTAGATTTTGATATTATTTCTAAAATTTACCTAAATTGATTTTTGTATGTGACTAGAATCCAAGTGTATGTTTCCTTTCTTATAGATATCCAGTCATTTGTTCTATGCCTGAAGAACTTCCTTTAGTATTTCTCATAGTGTAGATATGCTTATAATAAATCCTTTCAGTTTATGTTAGTCTGAAAATTCTTTTTTCTCCTTTATTTTTGAAAGATTTTTTTCACTGGATATAGTATTCTGGATTAACAGGAATTTTTTTTTTTTTTTTTTTTTTTTTTTTTTTTGCGGTACGCGGGCCTCTCACTGTTGTGGCCTCTCCCGTTGCGCAGCACAGGCTCCGGACGCGCAGGCTCAGCGGCCATGGCTCACGGGCCCAGCCGCTCCGCGGCATGTGGGATCTTCCCGGACCGGGGCACGAACCCGTGTCCCCTGCATCGGCAGGCGGACTCTCAACCACTGCGCCACCAGGGAAGCCCCTAACAGGTCTTTTGTTTTTGTTTTTTTCTTTTAGCATTTTAAAGATGTCACTTCACAATCTCTGGCTTGCAGAGTTTCTGACAAGATATTGACTATAATTCTTCTCTCTTTTTTGCATAAAATGTATTGTTAAGATTATGAGATTTTTAAAAATCTTTGATTTTCAACAGTTTGAATATGATGAGTCTACATATAGGTGTTATTATTATCTGGTATTTATTTTTTGTGATTTCTGTGTATTAATTGGGTCTATGTCTTAATAGTGGACAATTAGTATTGGACAATTTTGAGCCATTATCCCACTAAATATTTGTTCTGCCCCATACTCTGTCTCTTCTCTTTCTGGAATTGCAATTGCATGTATATTAGACTGCTTAATATTGTCCCACAAATCTTCACTGCTCTGCTCTGTTTTAGTCACTCCTTCTTCAAGTTAACTGATTCATTCCTCATCTGTGTTACGTTTACTGGTGACCGTATTGAAGGCATCAACCATCTCTCTTTCTGTGTATTTCATTTTTAGTATTTCACATCTCTGTGGGGTTTTTCTTCTTCTTTGTTTCTTTTTTTTTTAACAGAGTATTCTCTGTTGTTTCTTTTGGTTAAAAATTGACATATTGTATAGAATACTAGAGAATGAAGCAAATAGTGTTTATGGATGGAAATGGGCATGCCTTGTGTTTTGATAGGGCTTTGGTGCGGAGGATTTCATCTGGATTTGAGTTTTGTTTTTGTTGAATCCCTTCACATTCCTTTAGCTCTACCTTGTGCTTTGGCTGAGATCTTGTGTATTAAAGGGATTTTCTGTATGCCTACTTTACCTTTGGCCTCAGGTCTTCTCTGTGAATCTGCTCCTCACAAGAGTCTCTCTCCATATTCTTGCCTCTCTCCCAGAATTAGGGCACTGTTACTGACTACTCAACTCTTGCTGGCCTGATTGCAATGGGCAAAGCATGTGTTATTTGGGTTTGATCTAAGTCTTAGGTAGGTACTGGGACTCTGAACATCAGGGATGTGGCCTTCTCGGTGATCCTGCACCTCTCCTAGGGGCAAAGAATCTCGAATAGTCTGAGTTCAGTATGTTTTCTTGCCCTTCCTTCACCTCCACCGTACGGTTGTTGTTCACTTGCTCTAGCTGCTGTGAGTTTTCACGTGTGGTCTAAGGACAACAGAGTTTGATGCCTCTCTCCCAGGGGCTGAAAGCTTTTGTTCAGTATGGGAGATACTGGAGAAGCATCAGAGCAGGTCTTTCTGGCTTTCTCACAGTGGCTGCTGTGCCCGCTCCCCAGACCTGCACCCCAGGGGTTTTTCTCAGGGTTCCCTCCTTGCCCCAATCTTGTGAATCCTAGGAGATCCATTGATAAGAGTCTTCAAGCAGGTGGTCAGACTTCTGTGTCTGTTGCCCCCAGAGGCCCTGTAATGTCCCACTAGTTCACACATGCTCTTTAGTAATCTAATTAATATTTTGCTTGAATTTTTTTATTGGGTTGTATGGAATCCATGCAGGCAGCTCTTGTGTCCCCTCTGTCCTAGGAGCCCACGCTTTCCTTAGATTTCAGGTTATTTG
Source organism: Phocoena sinus (assembly GCF_008692025.1). Lineage (NCBI taxonomy): Eukaryota > Metazoa > Chordata > Mammalia > Artiodactyla > Phocoenidae > Phocoena > Phocoena sinus. The sequence goes on from NC_045766.1 coordinate 7,418,454, forward strand.
GTTGCTTTGCAACCTCAGTTTTCTTGCTGGGCTTGAAAAAATATACTAAATTTGCTGGGCTTGAAAAAAAATAGTGAATTTGCAGATCATCTGTTTTATTGACACTTCCCAGTTTTTTTTTTTAGCCTTTCTTTTTTTAAAATTAATTTTTATTGGAATTTAGTAACTTTACAATGTTGTAAAGTGACTAAATGTTGTGTTAGTTTCTGCTAACACAGAAATGTTACAATGTTGTGTTAGAGTCTGCTGTACAGCAAAGTGAACCAGTTATACATATACATATATATATATATGTGTGTGTGTATATATATATATATATATCCCCTCTTTTTTGTATTTCCTTCTCATTTAGGTCACCACAGAGCATTGAGTAAAGTTCCCTGTGCTACACAGTAGATTCTCATTAGTTATCTATTTCTTTTTCAACTTTTTTTTTTTTAAATGTCGGTTCATTGGTTTGTTTATTTATTTATTTTTGGGTGTGTTGGGTCTTCGTTTCTGTGGGAGGGCTTTCTCCAGTTGCGGGAAGCGGGGGCCACTCTTCATCACGGTGCACAGGCCTCTCACTATCGTGGCCTCTCTTATTGAGTAGTGCAGGCTCAGTAGTTGTGGCTCACAGGCCTAGTTGCTCTGCAGCATGTGGGATCCTCCCAGACCAGGGCTCGAACCCGTGTCCCCTGCATCGGCAGGCAGATTCTCAACCAGTGCGCCACCAGGGAAGCCCTAGTTATCTATTTTATGCATAGTAGTGTATATATGTCAATCCCAATTTCCCAATTCATCCCACTCCCCCTTCCCCCTTGGTATCCATACATTTGTTCTCTACGTCTGTGTCTATTTCTGCTTTGCAAACAGGTTCATCTGTATGTATCATTTTTCTAGACTCCACATATAATTGATATGTAAGATATTTGTTTTTCTCTTTCTGACTTCACGCTATATAACAGTCTCTAGGTCTATCCATGTCTCTGAAAATGGCAAAATTTCGTTTCTTTTTAAGCCTGAGTAATATTCCATTGTATATATGTACCACATCTTCTTTATCCATTCATCGGTTGATGGACACTTAGGTTGCTTCCATGTCCTGGCTATTGTAAATAGTGCTGCAGTGAACATTATGGTACATGTCTCTTTTTGAATTATGGTTTTCTCAGGGTATATGCCCAGTAGTGGGATTGTTGGGTTGTATGGTAGTTCTATTTTTAGTTTCTTAAGGAACCTCCATACTGTTCTTCATAGTGGCTGTATCAATTTACATTCCCACCAAAAGTGCAAGAGGGTTCCCTTTTCTCCACACCCTCTCCAGCATTTGTTGTTTGTAAATTTTCTGATGATGCCCATTCTGACCAGTGTGAGGTGATACCTCATTGTAGTTTCAATTTGCATTTCTCTAATAATTAGTGATGTTGAGCATCTTTTCATGTGTTCGTTTGCCATCTGTATGTCTTCTTTGGATCCAGTTTTCTACATTCTGAGCAGAAACTAGGAGTCAATCATAATATGCTATTATTACTATTTATTTGAATAGTAATTCCTCTTTAAGAGGAATTAAAAAACATGGAAAATGGTTATTTTTATTTACCTACTTTTACCTAAATAGTTTTATTTATTTTTTGTTTTATTTTTGTGCTCTCCTCTTCCTCGGTATCTCTGAATTTTTATCTTATGTCACTTTCTTTCATGCTGAAGAACTTTCTTCACCATTCTTTGTAGTGTAGATCTTCTGGTCACCCATTCCTTCAGTTTTTGTTTATCTGAAAATGTATTTTATCTTCAGTTTTGAAGGATACTTTGGTGGCTGTAGAATTCTAGATTTTCTTTTCTTTTTTCCCAGCATTTTAAAGATACCAGACCATGGTCTTCTGGTTCGCATTGATTTCGATACAAGTCAGTTATAATGCTTTCATTGTTTATTCATATAATGTGTTTTTCCATCTCTGGCTCATCTCAAGATGTTCTAGTGACATTTAGAATAGAATTGTCTGAAGATTTCCAGATGTAATTGTGTGTTTTAAAGGGATAAGCTCAATATCACCAGTGGAGGGAAAAGCTTCTGCAATGATGCCAAGGCAGGAAGAAGCTGGGTCATTATAGGAAAGTGAAGGAAGGTTGAGTTAGATGACCAATTTGTCCCTTTTGCCTAGGACTTTCCCAGTTCTAGTCCTGCATTCTGGGAAACCACTCAATCTCTCTCATGAAAACTGGGCCGTTTGCTCAGGTATATCTCAATTTTAAAATTGAAAGTTCTACATCTTGGGAAACTTCTTAGTTCCACACAAACCAGGATGATTGGTCACCCTACATCAACTTATCTCTTTATTCATCCCTTTCTCTCTATCCTATTTGTGACTAGCTTAGTGCATTTCCTTGACATTTTTAATTTCAACTGTTACCATAGCCTACTAACTGGATTTCTTGCTTTTATCACTGGCCCCATACATTGCTGATTTTAGCACTTATTTTCAAGTTTGTGAACCCAGAACATGCATAGCTTCTGAGCCACCTTTCTTGAAGCTAATGCTATATCTGTTTTGCCTTGAGACCAAAGTTTCTGCTAGAACTTTGGTATCTATCTGTTCATTCTAAATAGTGGAAGAGACCATCCCTAGCCTGTGGGAAATGATCTATTTTGATTACATGAAATGCTTTATATTTTCTAGCTCCAATGTGCATCAATTGCTAGTGTCAAACCAGGTCTAGAGCGACTTAATACTTTCATTAATGATGTGACAGTGTCTGACAATTTCCAGCACTCTCTCTGTGGCACGTTTCTACGCACTCCTTTCCAGTCTAGGAGGAATTCGAGTGATCCCTGGCTTCTCAGGTTGCTACCTGAGGAACGAAAAGGAATTGTTCCTGAAAAAGAGTGCTCATTAAAATCACATATTAAAACTAGGATTTGGTTGCAAACAAAGTAAAAGTAGTCAAGAAGGTGTAATGGATTTTGAACTAAATTTGAGTTTGTGGCACTTGGAAAGTTAGGACAGTTTCTGTTCCCTAGTGGTTCTTGATTAGCAATAAGCCAGTTATTCTCTCTCTCTCTCTTTTTTTTTTTTTTGGCTGCATTGGGTCTTTGTTGCTGTGCGCCGGCTCTGTCCAGTTGTGGAGAGCAGGGCTACCCTTGGTTGCGGTGCTCGTGTCTCTCATTGTGGCACGCGGGCTTCAGTGGTTGTGGCAAATGGGCTTAGTTGCTCTGCGGCATGTGGGATCTTCCCGGACCAGGGATCGAACCTGTGTCCCCTGCATTGGCAGGCGGATTCTTAATCACTGCGCCACCAGGGAAGTCCCTAAGCCAGTTATTCTTGTCCTGTACTGATTTCTTTGGTGGAAAATCTATGCATTTCTCATCTAGAGCAGTTTCCTGGAAAGTTAAGGATTTTTCTAGATAAACTGTGGACATCTTAACTACCTTCAACAGGTTTTGAATGAATTTATTATACCAGGGTAAAATATTTGTACCAGATCATCAGCAGCATGTGGAAGGAAGTTTTTCATTCTATCTTATATTGTCTATTTCCAATTAATGTCATCACTGCCAAAAACTTGCATAAAATTATCAAATTCACACTCCAGGAAAATACTTGGTATGGATTTTGGGAAATGAATTACTTGGTGACCAGAAAACCATAGACTTTGTAGTTGAACTTCATGGCTTAGAGGTCATTTAGTGAGACAGCTTTGAACTTGTATTTTTCTTTTGTGGCAAATACTTTTCTTCAAACAAAATTTTCATAGAAATGCAATGTATAGAAGAAAAAAAAAAAGAGCATTCCTCTGAATGAAGCATGGGAGCATGACTGCTTATCATTTTCCTCTCCCCCCGTATTTGCAGTATTACAAAGAAACAGAGTTATTAGAATTTACAAAAATATTGTGCCAAGCTTGCACAAAATTGTAATGTAACATGCCCATCAACTGTATGGAAAATTGCTACCCAAATTATACCCCTGTAAAGAACACAGCAGAAATGTACAGTTCCCCTATCAGCTTGAAACTGGATATATTACATGTTACAACATTTTTAAAGAACTCAAAAGAGACCTTCCCCCAAAACTAGTATTTTTAAATCACTGTATAAAAACCACCCTTAACTTAGGCACTAAATGCCTATTTGAAATGGTGAACTGCTATCTCTTTAAAATATATCTTTATAAACAAAATAAGAATGATAACAACAATCAAAGAAAGTTACATTTTGTGGAATATGTTAGAGATTTTAACTCATAGAAATATAAACTCATTTTTGCTTCAGATATTTGTTTAGTATTCTTTGACAGTGCTCTAAATAAATGAAATCCCTTCTTCAAATCGAATTTTGTGGAAACTCAGCGGGTAAAGTAATTTGAGGTTGAATTCTTCTGACTGAAGCAAGAATAGGGCCCTGGAGCAGTTACTGTTTGCCTCTCCAGTGGTGTGTCTGCTTTCCAGCCCTCTCAGAATCTGTCTTATAAGGCCCAGACCTCCGCTCTGCCAAAGTAGGAGCTACCCCTCTAGAGGCTGTAAAGCAGAGTGCTTAAGGATGCAGGCTCTCTAGTCAGGGAAACTGGACTTGACTCACCTCTCTGCCTCTTACTCATTTGTCAACCTAATCTCTCTGAGTTCCAATTTCCCCATCTGAAAAATGAGAACAATTGCAGTCGATAGTCACCGGAGTGGGCTGCCATCATGTCCTTTTCTCTGTGCCCATGCCTCTCAATCCATTAAGAGGTAGATTCTATTTCCCGTCCCCTTGAAAGTAGGCCAGCCTTGTGAATTCCTTTCACCGATAGATTGGCGAGGAAATGATTCTGTGCCAGTTCCACTAATAAACCTTAAGAAGTCCGGTAGCTTCTGCTCAGGAAAGCCAGCTGCTGTGCTACAAAGAAATTCAGATGAGACTCTTGGATGGAGGAAAATTCAGGGAGTGGCAGAAAGGCCACAGGATGGAGCACAGAGGTTCCAGAGAGCTGAGTGGAGTCTGCATGGATCTTCCAGCTCAGCCCAGCCACCAGCTGAAGCCAGATGAACGTGTGACCCCTGTGCAGCAGGAGAACCGTCTAGCTTGATTTTCTGCCTGAATTTCTAACCCACTGAAAAGTGAGACATGATTAATTATTATTGTGTATCTATGTCATTTTAGAGTGGCGTGTTAAGTAGCAATGGATAACAGAAACAGAAGTAGAATCTATTGCAGGTGATGTCTGTTGGAATTAAATGAGACAGCAATAGTTAAAAAAAAAAGTAGCACCAGATGGGGGAAGCACTGCAATTAAATTCAACTTTCGTTGGTGATTGGATGGTACCAGTGAGTCAGAATTCCAGAGACCGCTCCCTTTGTAGAGCTTACATTCTAGAAAGAGCAGACAGAAATAATAAATAAGTAAAGGATACAGTTTGTTAGAGTGTGATAAGGATTATGGAAAGAAAGGGACTATGGGGGAACTATACATGCACAGACCAGAAAAGAACATTCCAGAGGAAGGACACAGACAGTACAAACACTGTAAGGAGGAAGCGTGCCTGGACTGGCTGAGGTTCAGTAAAGAGGTCGCAGTGGCCAACACAGGGGCAAAGTGGAGCATGGTAGGAGATAGTGTTGGCTGCGGTGCAGGATGTAAACTATTGTGAGGTCCTTGGCTGTCCTAAAACATCAAGAAAGAGATGTTCCTTGTAACGAAAGTGATGCTTTCTTCTTTCAAAAACTGTGAACTGGAAACTCAGCAGCAGTTGAAATACCTGATATTATTACCCTCCTAACACTTGTGGCTACCCACAGCGAATGAGCACGTTTTGTGCCTTTCTTTACTTGTGTATTCTGCCCATCCTACTAAAATGTGAGATTTATGAAAACGTGTAACATTGCCCCTTTTTACTTCATTATTGTATCTGCAAAACCTGAAAGAGTTCCTGTCACTGAGTAGATACTTAAGACATATTTTTGCTTAAAGGAATTCATGGCTGAAAACATTTGTTAATGACAAACATATCCTCAGCACTTTATAGTTTACAAAATGCTTTTCTGTAAGTTATCTCATTCTAACCTTACAACACTGTCAGGTAAGTGATCTCACTCCGTGTTATTAATGTTATGATATTATAGTATTATTCCAAGTGGAGACTGCGGTGTGGAAAGTTTAAAAGTCTTGCCAATGCGGTCTCCCTGAGGACCAAATGCAGGGGAGCCGAGCCAGTTTTAGGAGGTATTCAAAGTTTTTCTGTACTGTCTCATTTTTTTTAATTGAAGTAGAGTTGATTTACAATGTTGTGTTAATTTCAGGTGTACAGCAAAGTGATTCAGTTAGGCATATCTATTCTTTTTCAGATTCTTTTCCATTATAGGTTATTAGAAGGTATTGAGTATAGTTCCCTGTGCTATATACAGTAGGTCTTTGTTGTTTATCTATTTTACATATAATAGTGTGTATCTGTTAATCCCAAACTCCTAATTTATCCCTTCCTCCTTGACCCCCTTTCCTCTTTGGTAATGGTAAGTTTGTTTTCTACAAATGTGAATCTGTTTCTGTTTTGTAAATAAGTTCACTTGTATCTTTTTTTTTTTAGATTCTACATGTAAGTGATATCACATGTGATTTGTTTTTCTCTGTCTGGCTTACTTCACTTAGTATGATAATCTCTAGTTGCATCCATGTTGCTGCAAATGGCATTATTTCATTCTTTTTTATGGCTGAGTAATATTCCACTGTATATATGTACCACATGTTTATCCATTCATCTGTTGATGGACATTAAGGTTGCTTCTATGGTGGCTATTGTAAATAGTGCTGCTATGAACATAGAGGTGTATGTGTCTTTTTGAATTAGAGTTTTCTCCAGATATATGCCCAGGAATGGGATTGCAGGATCATATGGTAGCTGTATTTTTAGTTTGTTAAGGAACTTCCACACTGTTTTTTGTTTTTTTGAGCCGTGCTGTGTGGCTTGTGGGATTTTAGTTCCCAGACCAGGGATTGAACCTGGGTCCTTGGCAATGAGAGCACAGAATCTTAACCACTGGACCACCAGGGAATTCCCCATACTGTTCTCTATAGTAGCTGCACCAACTTATATTCCCACCAACAGTGTGGAAGTGCTGCCTTCTCTCCACACCCCCTTCAGCATTTATTATTTGTAGACTTTTTGATGACAGCCATTCTGAGTGATATACTGTCTCATTAAAAAAAAAAAAAAAACAGTGTCACATTGCACATTTTTACTTGATATCTAAAGAAATTTTATCATGCATTGAAATAAGTTCAAATGGTGTAACTCCTAGTATAATGAAAATCTGACACCTTTCTTTTGTGTAACAAATCCAATCTGAATATGAGCCATTTGATACCACTATTGTCCTTTTTAAAGCATATATAAACCAGTTTTTCTTTAACAGAAGGAAATCTTTATGTATTGCTTTTTTTCATATTGAACTTCTAGTTCCTTGAATTCATATTTCCATTCTACTGCCATTGCAGGATTTTGTCTAAAAAATATATTTTATATTTGAACGGCTTGAATTGATCACTCTATCAAGATTCTCTGCAACAAAATGGTGCATATAAATTGAAATTTAAATATTTCTTATGGCAATAAGACTCCAGATTGAGTTATCCTTAGAGTTATTATTAATATACAGCTAATAAAAATGACATAGATGTAGTACAAATATTAATAAATAATCAACATAAGAAATAAAATTTTATTGCATTTCTTAAGAAGATGAATAGGGATTTTCTTCATGCATGCAGAGAAAATTTTACTTCGTTTTTTAAAAAATACAGGGTTTAATGTCAGTTTGATTCCTATTTAATTTTTTTTTCTAGCGAAAACTTGTTTGCATAAATAGGTGAGAATAAAAAGAGTAATGTTACTAGCAACGACCCTTTGATTCTTTGACAGTTCTTTCAAGTTATATAACAAAAATTACTTAGTGGTCTATCATCAAAAATTATGTTTAATAATCTGTATGCTGATAACTCAGATGAGTTTGGGGGAACAGAGAATTAGAAAGCACCTAACCTGATAAAGGATTTGCTACCTTTGCTTTGCTACCTTTGCTACCTTAGGTATTCCTTCCTAGTACCTGCGCTGACATTTAGAAATGATTCTACGTCGTGTGCACCCAAGGATTTCCACCTTGAGCACAGCAGCAGATGCGAGGAATGCATTAAAGGTGTGCTGAGGGGTGTTTGTAAAAAGGGAGGTGAGAGAGGAGAACCTGTGAAATGTGCTCAAGCAGATTAATTTTAGATGAGATTATATATGGAAGTTGAGGATTTGGAAATTGATTTATCTTAAAAGTATCTACATGCCCAGGTACCCCTTAGGAACGCAGGGATTCCTAGATCCCAATGTGAAGATTACTGCCCAAGAGGACAGGCTGCCCAGTTGCCCAGTGTAGGAAGGAGCAAATGAATGAGTAACCAGAAAATGTCCCCTAGAAGCATAACCTCAAATGAATCAGGAGGTGGGAGAATGAGGCACAGAGAGAGAGGAAATTCTATAAAACAAGGGCACAAAGTGGCTGAAGCAGGCAGCTCAGGGCTGCTGTTCTAGAACTCTGGGCTGCTGGGGTTGGGGTTGGGGTTGACAGGGTTAGGGTCCGGTGGGGGTTCTTTAAGGAGCTGTCACCTCCAGATCATTAGAGATTTTTATGTGAAACTTCTCTTAGAATCCTATGGGAAAATGTGATAGAAGAAAGAAAAAAAAATGTGAAGGAGGAGTCAGGCAGAGATAGTCATACATCTTTATGTATTAGTTTAAGTATTTTGTTTGTTTGATATCTATTGTAGTCAAGTAAACCATGCAAGAAGGTACAGAGCTACACTATCCAATATGGCAGCTGCTAGCCACATGTGGCTACTGGGACCTTGACAAGTGACTCATCAGAATTAAGGTGTGCTGTGTGCAAAATACACACTAGATTTCAAAGATTTAGAAAGAAGAAAGGAATGTGAAATAGCTCCTTAATAATATTTGTATTGACTGCACTTTAAAATGATGATTTTGTGATATATTGGGTTGAATAAAAATATTATTAACATTCAACTTTCTTTTGACTTTTTAAAATGTGGTTACTAGAAAATTTTGAATTGTTTACATGGCTTACATCTTCTTTTGGATAGTTTTGGGCTAGGGCTTCTTTTCTATCTGAGGAATTTTTTGAATCAAAATAATTTGGTGATAATTTTAAAGTCATGTTATGAATAAAATTAAAAGACGTGGGAAAACAATAAGGCCACTTTATAAAATTTTTAAAATGTAAAAGATATAAATAAATGCTCAAGATATAGTAAGCACTATTAAGACAGTGTAGTGCATTATGATCCCAAACCTGAAAAAAATTAAGCCCACACTTGGGTAAATGACTGGAAAATTCTTCACAAAAATATTAATAATTGATTTTTCCTTAATGGCAAGATCATGTGTGTTTGTGCCTTTTTATTATATCTTTTTATCTCCTAAATATCCAAAATAGACATGCATAATTTTTAATATTACTTTTTAAAACAGCATAATGGGAAAAGGTCCTTTTGTTATCTATTTACAAAATATTTAATAAAAATTATATGTGAAAAAATGAACAGAAGTAATGAGCAATGTTTATTTCTATTGTCTGGAGAAATATACAATTACATAGTTAAGTATGTGATTGATGTCAAATATTTTAGGAATACCTTATAGTTTTTCTCCTTCATTGTCTGTTATCAATTAGTACTTCTTGCTCTCTTTCATTAGCAATAAACTTCAAAGTAATGGAGGTCAATGAAAAGAAGGCATTACATTTTCTTGAAAATACAAGAGAAGACCTATCAAAAGAATTTGCTCAATTTTTCAGAAACATTGTCTGCAAGGAAAATCTGTCTAATTGGCCACCACACCAAAACCCAAGTGTATAAAAAGAATTCATGGAGCTGATCCCAATACAAAAAACAAAAATGGGAATTAATTGATTTACAGAGCTCTCTGATACGGCTCCAAATATCTGGCTATGGTTTATCAGCACAGAATAGAAAGTGAATTGAATTCTCCTGGAATTTGCATCCTTGGTATTTACTTTTAAAAATTGTTTTTAGTCTGCTGGAGCAGTAATTTTCTAATTATACTCAATTAGCTAAAAGGAATTGTGCAGTCCCCCAAAGTATCTAATTTATAATCAAGGAGATATTCCACTGAAAGTGTGAATCTGTTGGCACCCATATCTAGTTCATAAGCTTCTAACCTCATGATTCATCTAAGGGGTGAACATACACAACCCAATATATGAGAAGCACTGATGTCTGAACCTTTCAGAATGGCAACAGCGAGAAGACGGCTTAATTAAGAAAAGGCAAAGTATCTAAACTCAGCAAGAGGGCAACGGTTCAGCATTCCTACTTATCACTGATCTGCTTTTTAATCTGCTCCAGCTCATCAACTTCTTTCTCTTCTTAATAACTGCTTTTATTGGTTTGTGTTTCTCCTGAAGCTGAAGAATTGAAGAAGAAACATCGATGAAAATTTCAGGACTGGGTCATTCAGTCTGTCTTTCTCTGGTGACTCACTTCAACATGTATGACTTCCTGGGCCAACACAGTCAGCAAAAGAAGGCACCTCTGTGACACCTTTTCACTGCAGTGGGCTTTATAAGATACAAGGTAATTTGAAACAGATGTGGGCGGAAGTGGGTGGAAAACTGCCATTTTAGAAAACATGAGACATTCCGTAATGGAGGCTTGTACATGTGAATGAAGTGCTCTAATAGCACAGAGGACACAGCAATTCATAGCAATTCTGTTCTGCTTATTGAACAGGGTTATGGGTTTGGGGAAGGCTTCTCAAAGAGGTGTGATATTGGGGCCCATTCTTGTCGGCAAGAGAGTTAAAAGCAGGTGGGGTGGGACTTTCCTGGTGGCACAGTGGTTGAGAGTCCACCTGCCAATGCAAGGGACATGGGTTCAATCCCTGGTCCAGGGGGATACCACATGCCGTGGAGCAGCTGGGCCAGGGTGCCATGACTGCTGAGCCTGCACTCAAGAGCCTGTGTGCCACAACTACTGAGCCCTCATGCCACTACTGCTGGGACCCATGCTCCTAGAGCCCGTTCTCTGCAGCAGGAGAAGCCACTGCAATGAGAAGCCTGCACACCGCAATGAAGACCCAATGCAGCCAAAAATAAATAAATTTATTTAAAAAAAAATGCAAGTGGGGTGGATGATCTACAGCAGTGGTCCCCAGATATTAACACAGATCACTGGGCCTCGCCCTTAGTGTTTCTGACTGAGTAGTTTGGAATTGGGGCTTGAGAATTCTAACCTCTAACAAGTTCCCACTTCAGGCTGATTCTGCTGGTCTGGGAGACATACTTTGAGATTCACTTTTCCAGGGCAAGCAAAAAGAAAAATGTGACCAATTCTATGATAATGTCCCAATTCTATGACAACGCCCCCTTTTTCCCGCCATCACCAGTCTATAACATACACACACACACACACACACACACACACACACACACACACACCCCAAGGAAAAAGAGAGCTTGGCATCACATCTAAGGTTAATCGGGCCCTACAAGGCATCCTTCTGAGACTTCAGTTTTGTCCTTACAGGTCTACTTGAACAGTGGCTCACTCAGCCACTAACTGGTTCTTAGTCCCCATAGGCCTGTTGGACTACAGCTTGAAAGCTGGAATAGAAAGGAAATGAAATACAGGGGTTAACAGGGCTCTACACCACCCTTAAGAGGAAGCTATGTCATGGCTCAGAAATAGCCTTGCAGGTAATGGAGCAGTTAGAAAGTCATTGTCTTCATTCTGAGTTTACACCTTTCTGGTTATGAAAATTTGAGAATTAATCTTTGTTCCAAGAAGGTATCTGCCTTCAGGGTGTGTGTCAGTGTGTGTGTGTGTGTGTGTGTGTGTGTGTGTGTGTGTGTGTGTGTGTGTGTGATCGGTTGCCCACTGAAGACTTGGGGAACAAAATGAGGAAACATAGCTGCAACTCACAGTAGCTGAAGACCTTGAAAATGTTGGAATTCAGTGGGGCTGGCCCAGCCTGAGTTGTGCTGGAGACTTAGAATACTGAAGTCAACCTGAACTGTCTTTTAAGAGTCTCCAGCGAATTATTCTAGACTGAATAACTCAGGACTGAGGAAATACAGCATAGGGGGAGGGGGATGAAGACTGGGGCTCTAACAACCAATAGGTAAGGCATGAGGTTTCCCAAGGATGGGTCAGGATTAGGCGACACTACTCTGAAAAGAAAGAAAAGCCAGAACAAAGGGAATGAGATTGGGACATGGGGCACCTATAAACGTATTCTCTGGGAAGAGTTTTAATTCTTGCATACTTTTCCCTTTGACTATGGGAAATCCAACATTTAGCTCATAGTTTTAAATTCTTTTCTCTATCATTTATTTTGGTTTAGTTTTTCCTAAGCCTTCTATTTTTATAGGCATACCTTGTTTTATTGTGCTTTGCTTTTTTGCACTTCAGAGATAATTACATTATTTATTTTTTAAATTAAAGTATAGTTGATTTAAAATGTGTTACTTTCGGATGTACAGCAGAATGATTCAGTTATACATTCATATATATATAATTATTTTTCTGATTCTTTTCCATTATAAGTTCTTACAAGATATTGAATATTGTTCCCTGTGCTATACAGTAGGTCTCTGTTGGTTATCTATTTTATATATAGTAGTGTGTATCTGCTAATCTCAAATTCCTAATTTATCCCTCTCCCCTTCTCCTTTGGTAACCATAAATTTGTTTTCTATGTCTGTGAGTCTCTTTCTGTTTTGTAAATAAGTTCGTTTGTATCATTTTTTTAGATTCCACATATAAGTGATATCATACTATATTTGTCCTTCTCTGTCTGACTCACTTCACTTAATATGATAATCTCTAGATCCTCCATGTTGCTGCAAATGGCATTATTTCATTCTTTTTTATGGCTGAGTAATATTTCATTGTGTATATGTACCACATCTTCTTTATCCATTCATCTGTCTATAGACACTTCGGTTGCTTCCGTGTCTTGGCTATTATAAACAGTGCTGTTATGTACACTGGGATATGTATGTTTTCGAATTAGAGTTTTCATTTTTTCCAGATATATGCCCAGGACTGGGATTGCTGGATCATATGGTAACTCAAGCTTTTCTTAACGATTTGGTAGTTTTGTGTTTTAGGCTACTAAAAATATCGTTGCTATGAACATTCAAGTACATGCCCATTGTAAATTTACACATACAGCGATTGGTATATATGTAGGAGTGGAAATGCTGGGTTATAAAGTATTTATATATTAAGCTTAATGAATACTGACAAACAATTTCCAAGTACTAACTTGTACTTCCACACACTGGGTATGAGAGTTCTAATCATTCCGCACCCTGATCAAAACTCGCTAGTGTCTGTCTTTTTCATTTTAGCAATTCTAGTATGTATGTATAGCATCTCATTGTGGTTTTAGTTACATTTCACATACGATTAATGAAGTGAATCACTTTTAAAAGTGTTGGACATTTGAATATCTTCTTTTGTGAAGTGTCTTTTCAAGTCTTTTGCACATTTTTCTATAGGATTATCTATGATTCTGTTATTAGTTTGTAGGAAATATTTACGTGTTCAGGATTAAAATTATTTGCTTGATGCATGTATTCCAAACATCTTCTTTCAGTCAAGATCTTGACTTTTGATTTTTTTCCTGCTGCCTTTTGATAAAGCTGTTCTTAATTTTAATATAATCTGGTATATCTTTTTATTTCTTTTATGGATAGAGCTTTTTGCACCTTGTTCAAGAAATTTCTGTACACGCCAAAGGCAGAAACATATCATTCAATTGACTCAGCACTATTTATTGAAATTAGCATCCCTTCCCTATTGCTCTGAACTATTGCCTCTGTTACATATCTGGAGAGTAGTTTTATAATTTATTTGTAGTCTGAAATACAGGAATAAAGTGGGTATCCTGGAATGGAGGACAGGGGAACAGAATAAAAAGGGATTGAAATCAAATGCATGGGATTGTCACACTGATTAAGGTGAGGGCTGGAGAGACACAGAGGGAGCAGCCAACAGGCAATGGGATGTTTTCCAATCAGCACTAAGTTTCTTGGAGAACCATGTTTACAGGCTGAGGTCTCTGGGTGTCAGTCATGGGAGCATTCTTCATTTTAGAAGAAAAGTTAGAATAAAAACAGTGTGGATAATTTTCAGAAAACACAGTTCCCTCAGCTGTGACATGGGGATAATAATTCCTGCCTCACTGGGTAACTGTAAAGACCAATGAGTCAGTACTTGAAACTCTTAGAAATTGGTTCAGCTTGAATATAGTGACATACAGTTTTAAAAATACTATTATTGTATTTATTATTAAGGTCCTGAATTTCCCATTCCTAGATGTAATTTATATTTTTTTCCACTTCTGTACACCGTGCTTTGAAAATTCCTGTGAGAATTCAACCTGTGCAGAGATTATGCTTACTTATTGTTTTAATGTTCTATCAGAAATCTGATAGGGAGGTGGGGAGAAATACACTCATAAACAACAAGGACATAACATAAACAACAAGTACAGCACAGGGAACTGTATTCAATACCTTGTAATAACTTGTAATGGAAAAGAATCTAAAAAAGAATATATAAATATATATGTGTGTATAACTGAATCACTTTGCTGTACACCTGAAACTAACACAACAATGTAACTCAACTATACTTCAATTTTTAAAAAAGAGCTAAATAAACAAACAAACAAAATACAATTCTGCCACTCCAGTATATTCAGTGAGAAAAGATGGCTGCAATCAAATGATATCAGTAGCCTTATTTATACCCAGAGGAGGTTGTGATAGTTGTTAGAACCCTAGTTCTCTTAAAAGTGATCAAGTCTACACAGCTTGGTAATCATTTATGAGAAATGATCGCTTTTTGTTGTCACTGTTTGCTTTTGCTTTTATGAAATATTTCACACATACAGAAAACTGCATATTAAAAATGCAAAGAATAATAATAAATAAAACCTATGTACCCACCACCCAGGTTAAGAAATGGTACATCACCATTATATTTGAAGGTCCTGTTTGCCTTTAGCCACTCCTTACTCTATACCCACAGGTGAAAACTATTTGGAACACTTTATATATTATATAATTGTTAATACCATACATTTCGTTATAGTTTTCCACATATGTATTTCTAATTAAAATGCATTATTTTGCTTTACATATATTTGAACTTTAATAGAATGATATTGTATGTCTTGTTCTGAAACTTACTCTTTTGGTTAAAATTTGTATTATAGATTTTCCATGTTAATTTGTATAGTTGGAGTTCAGTTATCCCATTACTATATAGCATTCCTTATAAATCTGTTTGTCCGTGGATGAGTATTTGAGTTGTTTATAGCATTTTACTAAAAGTAATGCTGTTATCATTTGTGTGTTTGTGTCTTAGAAAGTATATGTAAACACTTTGGGTTTTCCCTGGAGAAGAACTTTCTGGGTAACAAATTGTGCACATCCTCAAAGGTAATAAAATGATAGTAGAAATATACATGCCCAAGAGTAGTGAAAATGGTCCCCATTACGCCACAGCCTCACCAACAGGAGGTATTGTCAGATTTAAAAATTTCTGCCAATTATGTCAAGTAAAGGTATTTCATTGTGGATTTAGTTTGCACCTCCCTAATTATTAGTGAGGTTACCATCATTTCATGTTTGTTGCCATTCACCTGGACTCTTCTGTGAAAGCCAATTCAGTAATTTTTCCTATGGGTTGTTTGTCTTTTTTCTCATTGTGTTATAAAAATTCTTTATACAGTCTGGATATTAAAACCTTTGTCAGTTCTAAGTTTTGTAAATATCTTTTCTCCGCTTATGGCTTGTCTTTTCATTTCTTTATGAGGTCTTTTCATGAAAAAAATATTTAATTTTAATGTTGTAAAATTTCTACCTTGTTCTTGATGCTTGCATCATTTGTATGTTTTTTCAAATAGTTATTTTTTATACTGAGATTATAAAGAGCTTTTACTCTACTGTCTTCTAAGCATTAAAAAATTTCAATTTGAAATTTAAGCCCTTAACATGCTTTGAATTGATTTTATTTCCTTCCATATAAATAACCAGTTGTTCCAGCTCAACTTTTTTTTTTTTTTTTTAAACATCTTTATTGGGGTATAATTGCTTTACAATGGTGTGTTAGTTTCTGCTTTATAACAAAGTGAATCAGCTATACATATACATATGTTCCCATATGTCTTCCCTCTTGCGTCTCCCTCCCTCCCACTCTCCCCATCCCACCCCTCCAGGCTGTCACAAAGCACCGCCAGCTCAACTTTTGATTAGTCTAACCATTGATGAGAAATGCCAGCTCTATCATAAAATAAGCTTCTATTTTTATATTATTTTATTCCTTGGATTCTCTTTCTTTCCCCTTTTTATTTATAGCTCCCAAAATACAACCTTGTCCTTACAACTATGGTTTTATAATAAGTGATATCTGATAAGGTAAATCTCTCATACTGTTCTCCATTTTAATAATATCTTATGTGTTCTTGGTCTTTTGTTTTTTATCTATATTTAAAATTTGTTTGTTCAGATCAATAAAAATGTTGTTGGAGATTTTATTAGAATTGCCTTGAACTAAAGATCACTTTGAGAAAAAAGTTCCACATATGTATAATACTGTGCCTTCTATCTATGTAAATTAGTGTCAATGTATATTAGTATATTACTATCAATATACTGTGCCTTCTATCTATGAACATGGGATGATTCTCCATTATTTAGAATTCCTGTAACGTCTTTTAATAAGACTTTCTAATTTTTCCCAGAAAGTTTTTTTGCATCTTTTGTTAGATTTATCCCTGGATTCCTTATAGTTTTGTGCTATTTTTAAAATTAATTTGTCTACCTCTGTCCTGGTATTCAGAGTGAACCCAACCGTGTTGCTAAATTCTCTTCTTAATTCTAACAATTTGTAGATTATTTTGTTTTCTATATAATCTCTCTTTAAATAACAAAGTTTTTTGTAACTCTTTATTTTCTTATTAACTTGCTAGAATATCCAGTACAATGCTAGTCAGAAGTCCTAACTCTTGTTTGACTCTGATTTTAAAGTAAATATTTTTTAACATTTAACTTTTAAGTCTGATGCTTATTCCAGGGTTTTCTTTTTGGCAAATTCTATATTAGAATTGTATCTAGATTAGATTCATTACAATTTTTTTTTTTTTTTTTAGAAAACGCAAAGTAAGAGTAGTTTATCTACTTGAGGGTCTATTCTATTATTAAAAATACTACAAAAGTAAGCCGTCTAAGGATGAATATAGCAGCTATATAAAATCATCAGGAATGTAGCTCTTGAATCCTTCTCCTCCACCATTCTTCATGTGAAATGTCCTTTTAAGGTCATTTCATGGCTCCAAATGGCTACTGGTGTCTTGCGACATCCATTCATTAAATGGATGGTTAATGATGACCAGATCTAAATATGTTCTGCGGTGTCAAATGACTAATTTACATTGATAGTCACCCTTTTGTAGAAGCCAGCCCTCGAGCTACGTTACATATCATCATTTAAAGCTCTTTCCTTTTCTAATTTACTCCCCTCACCCCTTGAGTCCATGGCTGAGGACTCACTGTGCTTTGAGAGGTGCTTTACTTGTACAGGCTATGACAGCCTTGGATACTCTTAATAGAAATTAATCCATGGGATTTCCATGTAAGTCAAGAAGTAAGTAAGTAGGGTCAAGAAGTGGAAATTCATTATCAAAAGTGGTACGGGGCTACAGGATGGCTGGTTTTAGGCTGGTCTGTGGAATCACGCCTGAGGAGAAAGGAAATAACTGTCTCCACAGGGGAATGCCCACATCTGCATTCTTACATCATGCTCCAGTAGCTGATTCCACAATCAATACATAATCTACATATGGGAGTTAATCCACATATAACCGATAGGGAGAGTCAGCCCTCCCTATTGGAGGTTCCCCCACATCTTTAGGTTCAACCAACCACAGATAGGGTAGTACTGCAGCATTTACTATTGAAAAATATCTGCCTGTAAGTGGAGCCGCACACTGCAAAACTGCATTATTCAAGGATCAACTGTAGTGTAGCCCAGAAATAGGAGAATGCAGGTTAAATGCTTGGCCTCTCACTGTTGTGGCCTCTCCCGTTGCGGAGCACAGGCTCCGGACGCGCAGGCTCAGCGGCCAGGGCTCACGGGCCCAGCCGCTCCGCGGCAGGTGGGATCTTCCCAGACCGGGGCACGAACCTGTGTGCCCTGCATCGGCAGGCGGACTCTCAACCACTGCGCCACCAGGGAAGCCCCAACTGCTCAATTTTATAATTCTCCCTCCACAAAGTTCCAGGTGATGCTGCTGCTGCTGATCCAAGCACCACACTTTGAGAATCATTGCCCAAGTTCATGATGTGTTAAAATCATTGGTCCATATAAGGTCTCTCTACTGCCTTTATTTATTTATTTCCTTTTGTCCCCATTATCCACCCCGATTTCCCTCACATAGGCAGTTGTCCTAGGTTAGGTTGAAACTGACTCTGAGATGAGG
This sequence comes from Phocoena sinus, assembly GCF_008692025.1. Taxonomy (NCBI): domain Eukaryota; kingdom Metazoa; phylum Chordata; class Mammalia; order Artiodactyla; family Phocoenidae; genus Phocoena; species Phocoena sinus. Next base: position 7,436,985 of record NC_045766.1, read on the forward strand.
AGTTGCATGGACTTTTTTTTTTTTGGTTAGAGATTTCAGGAGATACCCTAGTTAGGATGTGGGGGAAGGCAAAATCGGGCAGAAAGACAAGCTGACCCACGATCAGCTTTCACTGAGGCCTCAAACAATGCTGTGAGGATGCCCTGGAGCTGAGATGGCCCTTCAGGGTCATCCCCACTTGAGACAAAATTTGGTCTTTGTATTTCCACATTAGTCAATCGTTGGCTGCAGGCAGTCACAGGGAGAGGACATTACCCTGGGTGAGGCAGGGTAATTCTCTTTTACTAGCATAGTGCCCATGGGGGATTGCTATCTGCAGCAGAAATTCCCAGCAGATGAAGAATGGAAGCTCTTGATCCAAAGAAAGCTAGGTGATCTCTAGTGTTATTTATGATGTATTGTTCAGTGAGAAAAACAAGTTTCAAAGCATCTCTGTTATTTTTGTAAATTCTTGTATGTTTGAGTTTGGAAAAGGATGTGGAAAGATAAATACTTGGCTCTTTACAGAGATTACTTCAAGGAGATGGAAGTGTGAAAGGGAAGGGGATTTGATGACAGTATTAACTTATTTTAGTTACACGTTGTCTTTATTTTTATTTTTTTATTGAAATATAGTTGACATACAATATTATGTTATTTTAAAGTGTACTGCATAGTGATTTGACATTTTCAAATATTATGAAATGATCACCACGATAAGTATAGTAACCATCTGTCCCCATAACAAAGTTATCACAGTATTATTGACCATATTTCTTATGCTGTATATTACATCCCTGTGGCTTATTTATTTTATAAATGGAGGCTTGTACCTTTTAATCCCCTTCATCTGTTTCCCCCCCCCTTCCCTCTGGCAACCACCCATTTGTTCTCTGTATCTTTGAGTCTGTTTTCATTTTATTTTGTTTTGTTTTGTTTTTGATTTTTATATTCCATATATAAGTGAGATCATATGGTATTTGTTTTTCTCTGACTTATTTCACTTAGTATAATACCCTCGATTTTGTCCATCCACGTTATCACAAATGCCAAAAATTATTTTTTAATGGCTGAGTAATATTACATTGTGTATATATATCACATCTTCTTTATCCATTTATCAGTTGATGGACACTTAGGTTGCGTCCATATCTTGGCTATTGTAACTAATGCTGCAGTGAAAATTGTAGTGCATATATCTTTTTGAATTATTGTCTTTGTATTCTTTGGGTAAATACCCAGAAGTGAAATTGCTGGATCATATGGTAGTTCTGAGGCAGGAGATAGATGGGCTCCAGGCTGGGCATTTACAACTGGCCTCCTGTTCGCACCTCCTGGGATGAGAAGAAGATGGGCTCCAGGCCGGACATTCATTACCACCCCCTGTTTACATTTCCTGAGGCAAGAGACAAATGGGCTCCAGGAGTACATAATTATGACTGGACTCCTGTCTATATTTTGAGATCTGCAATTTGATATAAGAAGCAACAACAGGAATAGGGTAGATAACTGGACATTGGGCACTTTTATGGCTGAGACAGAGTGGGGCTAAACCCTGTTAAGAGATCAAGAGGTCATACATTTCCCATCCTTGGGGCAAGGGAAACATTGCATATGCACAGAAAGCCTCCTTGGGGGTAAAAAGGAGGGGGCACCACCCCATAATATGTGATGCTAAGGCCATCCCATAGGCCTCTGGGCTGGAATCCATCTTGGAAAAAAGTTGCGCACGCGTGTTGGGAAGGGTCCTAAGGCACGTCAGGTGTGGAAAAAGAAACCAGGTAACTGGCCAAAGGTAAACAAAGACCCGGAAGAACTGCCCTACATAAGTGACCTAACCACCTCTTGACAGCGCTCCTTGTCATTGGGGAGGACGCCCACACCCTTTCTCTCCGGGTGGGCATCTCTGCCTTGCTTCTGTCGTAACTAAACAAACTATTTCTCTGTGTGCTCTCCCACTTGTTGTGCTATGTCTCTAACAATAAACTTTGTACCTGTTTTTACAGTTTTTGCCGCCGTGAGAAATGCATTTTTCACTTGCGGGCAAGAGCAGGGGGTGCGATGATCAGGATTCCTAGTTTTCAACCAGGCTCCCCAGGTTCAATTCCAGGGCAGGGAATTAAGATCTGGCTTCAGGCCACCACTCACTGCTGCCTCTCTGAGGTCAGTTCTATTTTTAATTTTTGAGGAACCTCCATACTTTCCCACAGTGGCTGTACCACTTTACATTCCACCAACAGTGCGGGAGGGTTCCCTTTTTCTGCCTCCTCACCAACACTTGTTATTTGCTGTTTCTCTGGTAATAACCATTCTGACAGGTATGAGGTGTTATTTCACTGTGATTTTAACTTGCATTTCCCTAACGATGAGTGATGTTGAGCATCTTTTCATGTGTCTTGGCTATCTGTATGTCTTTGGATAAATGTCTATTCAGGTCATCTGCCCATTTGTTAATCAAGTTGTATGTTTTTTTTGATGCTGCATTGTTATTAACTATTTTCTTTATATATCTCTGTGCTGTTTTCATGATTGTGTGAACAAGTCAATTCGATATAATTTTTTAATATTATTTTGTCTCTTTAAGAGCCACATATATGTAACGAGATTCCTAGTAGTGAATAGATAACCTGTTTTTGACTTGAAGCCAATCACGTATTCTGCAGTGGAACCTTATGTTTGTCTTCAGGGAGGTTTCCCATCTCCTCTGTCTCCTATTCTGTTCTGGGAGAAACTGTTTGGTTAGGCTGAATCAGTTTACACCCCTGCCAGACACACAGGAGAGTTCCAATTACTCAACATGCTCTCCGTGACTAGTAATGTGAACCCTTTCTATTTTAGACATTTTATGGGGGGGTAGTGGGACCTCCCTGAGGTTTAATTTTGCACGTCCCTAATGGCTGACACTGAACATGATACTGAACATCTTTACATACTGAACATATTTACATACACGTATTGGTCACTTGGCTATATTTTATTAAGTGTCTCTTCAAGTCTGTTGCCATATTTGTAGAGACAGGTTTGCCTATCATTGGTTTCTAGTATTTCTTTGTATATTTTTGACATAACTCTTTCCTTGCATGTAAGTATTGTGAATGTCTTCTCTCAGTGTGCGTCTTGCTTTTTCTCTCCCTATATGATGAACAGAAACACTTAGCTTTCATAAAGTCTAATTTATCAGTCTTTTCCAGTTAAGACTTTTGGTGTAGAAATCTTTGCTTACTCTGAATTTATGAAGATATTCTGCTATATTTCCCTCCAGAAGCTTTGTTGTTTTATCTTTCACATTTTCATCTCTGATCTGTGTCACATTAATTTTTTTTTATGCTGTGAGGTTCAGTGTAACACTGTGTCATTTTAAGGATTCAGTGTGTGTGTATAAATATATATATGTGTGTGTGTTCTATTTAGAAAAGTGCATGACAGTCACTGCTATCTAAACATTAATATTATTATCATTATTGTTTTCTATTTCTAACTTCTTTAATTCCCTAATGATGCTTTAATCTTTATTGTCCTAGCTCTTTAATACTTTTACAATCTTATATTGTTTCATTATTTAATATCTGAGTGCTTGTTGTACTTAATTCTTGCTCTTTTTAAACTCTACTGTAAGATAAAGCTCTTCCAGGGATTATTTTTCAGTCTTTTAATTTGCTTTCTTTCTTTGGTTCCAGACCAGATTCTGAATCTACCTTTTATTTTTTTAAATAAATTTATTTATTTTTGGCTGCATTGTGTCTTTGTTGCTGCACGTGGGCTTTCTCTAGTTGCGGCAAGTAGGGGCTACTCTTTGTTGCGGTGCGCGGGCTTCTCATTGCAGTGGCTTCTCTTGTTGCAGAGCACAAACTCTAGGTGTGCTGGCTTCAGTAGCTGCGGCTCACGGGCTTAGTTGCTCCACGGCATGTGGGATCTTCCTGGACCAGGGATTGAACCCATGTCTCCTGCATTGGCAGGCGGATTCTTAACCACTGCACCACCAGGGAAGTCCTGAATCTACCTTTTAAAAGCTTTCCTCGGTCCTTTCTTTTTTCTCTCTTTTCTTCCTTTCCTTCTCTCTCTCTCTCTCTCTCTCTCCCTGTAATATTTACCACACCATGTTCTCCCACACCTTTAACATGATATCATGGTAATATTCCTTAAACATTCTATTTCATTTACTATCCTATGAATGGTTTGTATTTCCCCAAGGAAATAGGCAACATTGCTCTTTCTTTTGTATTGTGTTAAAAACCTTATATTTCTGTTCACTCCTTATAGACAGCAATGGTACCTTTTTCCTCGGGAAGATATTATTATATATTTTGAGAGGTCTCACTTTTCCATCTTTTCTAAGAAATTAGCCATATCTGCATCTGTGTCATCAACACTGAGTCTTTGGCCTTTCCTGAATGTTCATTGATAAAGTGCATCAGCTATTTGTAAGTTTTTTTCTAATCTTTAAAAAAATCTATCATTTTACATTTACATTTTATTTTGATTGTATCTTTAAAGTGGAAATTTAGCCCTGTCAACAAATTAACACAATAAACATTTAATAATAATAATGCAAATTTACATTTGCAAAATATTTTATCAATAATTTCCAAAGCCTTTTCATAATTGAAAAAAGTATTAAAATTGCTTTCCAAATTTCAAAATAGAACTTTTGTTTGTACTGTCACATTCCTTAAATATTGTTAATACCTTGTTTAGGAAAAAATTGTTTTTATTTAAAAAAATATATGTGGGATGTCTTCAATTGCAGTTAAAAGAACAAATACAATAAGATTGCTTTATATATTCAGGTATTACATTACAGTAAAAATATGAAGGGAACTAAAATTTTATAATTTGTAGTCTGGGCTTCAAGTCTGAACTTTGTCACTTACTAAATATAAGCTTTTCAACAGGAGTTTCTCTGGGTGTCAGGTTCTGCGTTTAGAAAATGAGAATAAAAATAACTGCCAGAAATAGCTCATGAATTGTTATAAGAATCAAATCGGATAATATACAAAATTCCTGGTAAATGGAAATTGGTATGCTAAAGTTGTTCATTTTCTCAACACTGAACTAAGAATTCCAGATACTTTTAGGAAAGTTTGACAATTGGGTATTGGTAAACACTTTGAAACCAGCAAAGAGGCCTTAGCTCGGGCTAATGCCACTTCATCTCAGGCTCAGGTCTTTGGTTACCAGGTAACAAGGTGGAAGTGGGGAAGGGTAACAGTCAACAGTGATACCCTCTGCTCTTCCCAACTTCAGTTTTTTAGCCAATTAAAGAAAAAACAAAGAAAGAAAAGAAAAATAAGTAAAAGAGCTTACCACATTGATAGATGAGCCAAAAAACCATGGAGGTATGCTGTGTTCTACAGGATGTCAATTATTGTCACAAAATGATTCATTATGTAACAAAAGATGGGTCATCTCTTTTTTCTTTTTAACATCTTTATTGGAGTATAATTGCTTTACAATGTTGTGTTAGTTTCTGCTGTATAACAAAGTGAATCAGCTATATGTATCCATATATCCCCATATCTCCTCCCTTTTGCGTCTCCCTCCCACCCTCCCTATCCCACCCCTCTACGTGGTCACAAAGCACAGAGCTGATCTCCCTGTGCTATGCGGCTGCTTCCCACGAGCTAGCTATTTTACATTTGGTAGTGTATATATGTCCATGCCACTCTCTCACTTCATCCCAACTTACCCTTCCCCCTCTCTGTGTCCTCAAGTCCATTCGCTACGTCTGCATCTTTTTTCCTTTTTTTTTTTTGCGGTTCGCGGGCCTCTCACTGTTGTGGTCTCTCCCATTGCGGAGCACAGGCCCCGGACGCGCAGGCTCAGCGGCCATGGCTCACGGGCCCAGCCACTCCGCGGCATGTGGGACCTTCCCGGACCCGGGCACGAACCCGAGTTCCCTGCATCGGCAGGCGGACTCTCAACCACTGTGCCACCAGGGAAGCCCCGTCTGCATCTTTATTCCTGTCCTGCCCCTACGTTCTTCAGAATCATTTTTTTGTTGTTTTTTTTAGATTCCATATATATGTTAGCACATGGAATTTGTTTTTCTCCTTCTGACTTACTTCACAAAGATGGGTCATATTAATGACTTTTTTCTTTCAAAGGATAAATGATTGATATCAGACATACATACTAAACAAATTAAGATCCATCAGGTGAAACAGAACTTTTTCCTCCTTAGTTATCTCTATATATCATGTCATTTCATTTGGTGTGATTTTCCCACTACTATGCACCAATTTGCTATTTTCATTGCTGTTGTTTTTGTTGTTAAGGCATTTTAACTAGACAAACTAAAAGTATCAAGGGTCCTACAGGGTCTGAGATTACCCATCTTCGACCCAGACTATTGGTTCCCAGTGTCAGGCCAACACAATCAAGATGAAAGTTCCTGCCTTTTGCCTGCACAGTCCTGGGGTAGCATCAAACCTGGGCTCTGTCTTCTCATTCCTATTTTTTCTTTTCCCTTTGAATTCATTCCAGAAAGCTTGGGTCATTGAGTGAAAAGATCGAGGTTCAGAGCCCTAGCACAGAATCCAGACTGAATGTGGGTTCGAATCCTACCTCTCAATCATCTGTGTGATCACAGGTAGGTTGCCTCATCCCTTCTTTTTTTTTTTTTTTTTTTTTAAACATCTTTATTGGGGTATAATTGCTTTACAATGGTGTGTTAGTTTCTGCTTTATAACAAAGTGAATCAGCTATACATATACATATGTTCCCATATGTCTTCCCTCTTGCGTCTCCCTCCCTCCCACTCTCCCCATCCCACCCTTCCAGGCTGTCACAAAGCACCGAGCTAATATCCCTGTGCCTTGCGGCTGCTTCCCCCCAGCTATCTACCTTACTACGTTTGTTAGTGTGTATATGTCCATGACTCTCTCTCGCCCTGTCAAAACTCACCCCTCCCCCTCCCCATACCCTCAAGTCCGTTCTCCAGTAGGTCTGCGTCTTTATTCCTATCTTACCCCTAGGTTCTTCATGACATTTTTTTCCCTTAAATTCCATATATATGTGTTAGCATACGGTATTTGTCTTTTTCTTTCTGACTTACTTCACTCTGTATGACAGACTCTAGGTCTATCCATCTCATTACAAATAGCTCAATTTCATTTCTTTTTAAGGCTGAGTAATATTCCATTGTGTATATGTGCCACATCTTCTTTATCCATTCATCCGATGATGGGCGCTTAGGTTGTTTCCATCTCCGGGCTATTGTAAATAGAGCTGCAATGAACATTTTGGTACATGACTCTTTTTGAATTTTGGTTTTCTCAGGGTATATGCCAAGTAGTGGGATTGCTGGGTCATATGGTAATTCTATTTGTAGTTTTTTAAGGAACCTCCATACTGTTCTCCACAGTGGCTGAACCAATTCACATTCCCACCAGCAGTGCAAGAGTGTCCCCTTTTCTCCACACCCTCTCCAGCATTTATTGTTTCTAGATTTTTTGATGATGGCCATTCTGACTGGTGTGAGATGATATCTCATTGTAGTTTTGATTTGCATTTCTCTAATGATTAATGATGTTGAGCATTCTTTCATGTGTTTGTTGGCATTCTGTATATCTTCTTTGGAGAAATGTCTATTTAGGTCTTCTGCCCATTTTTGGATGGGGTTGTTTGTTTTTTTGTTATTGAGCTGCATGAGCTGCTTGTAAATTTTGGAGATTAATCCTTTGTCAGTTGCTTCATTTGCAAATGTTTTCTCCCATTCTGAGGGTTGTCTTTTGGTCTTGGTTATGGTTTCCTTAGCTGTGCAAAAGCTTTGAAGTTTCATTAGGTCCCATTTGTTTATTTTTGTTTTTATTTCCATTACTCTAGGAGGTGGGTCAGAAAGGATCTTGCTGTGATTTATGTCATAGAGTGTTCTTCCTATGTTTTCTTCTAAGAGTTTGATAGTTTCTGGCCTTACATTTAGGTCTTTAATCCATTTTGAGCTTATTTTTGTGTATGGTGTTAGGGAGTGATCTAATCTCATACTTTTACATGTACCTGTCCAGTTTTCCCAGCACCATTTATTGAAGAGGCTGTCCTTTCTCCACTGTACATTCCTGCCTCCTTTATCAAAGATAAGGTGCCCATATGTGCGTGGGTTTATCTCTGGGCTTTCTATCCTGTTCCACTGATCTATCTTTCTGTTTTTGTGCCAGTACCATACTGTCTTGATTACTGTTGCTTTGTAATATAGTCTGAAGTCAGGGAGCCTTATTCCTCCAGCTCCTTTTTTCGTTCTCAAGATTGCTTTGGCTATTCGGGGTCTTTTGTGTTTCCATACAAATTGCGAAATTTTTTGTTCTAGTTCTGTGAAAAATGCCAGTGGTAGTTTGATAGGGATTGCATTGAATCTGTAGATTGCTTTGGGTAGTAGAGTCATTTTCACAATGTTGATTCTTCCCATCCAAGAACATGGTATATCTCTCCATCTATTTGTATCATCTTTAATTTCTTTCATCAGTGTCTTATAATTTTCTGCATACAGGTCTTTCGTATCCTTAGGTAGGTTTATTCCTAGATATTTTATTCTTTTTGTTGCAATGGTAAATGGGAGTGTTTTCTTGATTTCACTTTCAGATTTTTCATCATTAGTATATAGGAATGCCAGAGATTTCTGTGCATTAATTTTGTATCCTGCTACTTTACCAAATTCATTGATTAGCTCTAGTAGTTTTCTGGTAGCATCTTTAGGATTCTCTATGTATAGTATCATGTCATCTGCAAACAGTGACAGCTTTACTTCTTCTTTTCCGATTTGGATTCCTTTTATTTCCTTTTCTTCTCTGACTGCTGTGGCTAAAACTTCCAAAACTATGTTGAATAAGAGTGGTGAGAGTGGGCAACCTTGTCTTGTTCCTGATCTTAGTGGAAATGCTTTCAGTTTTTCACCATTGAGGATGATGTTTGCTGTGGGCTTGTCATATATGGCTTTTATTATGTTTAGGAAAGTTCCCTCTATGCCTACTTTCTGGAGGGTTTTTATCATAAATGGGTGTTGAATTTTGTCGAAAGATTTCTCTGCATCTATTGAGATGATCATATGGTTTTTCTCCTTCAATTTGTTAATATGGTTTATCACATTGATAGATTTGCGTATATTGAAGAATCCTTGCATTCCTGGAATAAACCCCACTTGATCATGTTGTATGATCCTTTTAATGTGCTGTTGGATTCTGTTTGCTAGTATTTTGTTGAGGATTTTTGCATCTATGTTCATCAGTGATATTGGCCTGTAGTTTTCTTTCTTTGTGACATCCTTGTCTGGTTTTGGTATCAAGGTGATGGTGGCTTCGTAGAAGGAATTTGGGAGTGTTCCTCCCTCTGCTATATTTTGGAAGAGTTTGAGAAGGATAGGTGTTAGCTCTTCTCTAAACGTTTGATAGAATTCACCTGTGAAGCCATCTGGTCCTGGGCTTTTGTTTGTTGGAAGGGTTTTAATCACAGTTTCAATTTCAGTGCTTGTGATTGGTCTGTTCATATTTTCTATTTCTTCCTGATTCAGTCTTGGCAGGTTGTGCATTTCTAAGAATTTGTCCATTTCTTCCAGATTGTCCATTTTATTGGCATAGAGTTGCTTGTAGTAATCTCTCATGATTTTTTTTATTTCTGCAGTGTCAGTTGTTACTTCTCCTTTTTCATTTCTAATTCTATTGATTTGAGTCTTCTCCCTTTTTTTCTTGATGAGTCTGGCTAGTGGTTTATCTATTTTGTTTATCTTCTCAAAGAACCAGCTTTTAGTTTTATTGATCTTTGCTATCGTTTCCTTCATTTCTTTTTCATTTATTTCTGATCTGATTTTTATGATTTCTTTCCTTCTGCTAGCTTTGGGGTTTTTTTGTTCTTCTTTCTCTAATTCCTTGAGGTGCAAGGTTAGGTTGTTTATTCGAGATGTTTCCTGCTTCTTAAGGTGGGCTTGTATTGCTATAAACTTCCCCCTTAGAACTGCTTTTGCTGCATCCCATAGGTTTTGGGTCGTTGTGTCTCCATTGTCATTTGTTTCTAGGTATTTTTTTATTTCCTCTTTGATTTCTTCAGTGATCACTTCATTATTAAGTAGTGTATTGTTTAGCCTCCATGTGTTTGTATTTTTTACAGATCTTTTCCTGTAATTGATATCTAGTCTCATGGCGTTGTGGTCGGAAAAGATACTTGATACAATTTCAGTTTTCTTAAATTTACCAAGGCTTGATTTGTGACCCAAGATATGATCTATCCTGGAGAATGTTCCATGAGCACTTGAGAAAAATGTGTATTCTGTTGTTTTTGGATGGAGTGTCCTATAAATATCAATTAAGTCCATCTTGTTTAATGTATCATTTAAAGCTTGTGTTTCCTTATTTATTTTCATTTTGGATGATCTGTCCATGGGTGAAAGTGGGGTGTTAAAGTCCCCTACTATGAATGTGTTACTGTTGATCTCCCCTTTTATGGTTGTTAGTATTTGCCTTATGTATTGAGGTGCTCCTATGTTGGGTGCATAAATATTTACAATTGTTATATCTTCTTCTTGGATCGATCCCTTGATCATTATGTAGTGTCCTTCTTTGTCCCTTTTAATAGTCCTTATTTTAAAGTCTATTTTGTCTGATATGAGAATTGCTACTCCAGCTTTCTTTTGGTTTCCATTTGCATGGAATATCTTTTTCCATCCCCTTACTTTCAGTCTGTATGTGTCTCTAGTTCTGAAGTGGGTCTCTTGTAGACAGCATATATAAGGGTCTTGTTTTTGTATCCATTCAGCCAATCTGTGTCTTTTGGTGGGAGCATTTAGTCCATTTACATTTAAGGTAATTATCGATATGTATGTTCCTATTTCCATTTTATATATTGTTTTGGGTTCGCTACTATAGGTCATTTCCTTCTCTTGTGTTTCGTGTCTAGAGAAGTTCCTTTAGCATTTGTTGTAAAGCTGGTTTGGTGGTGCTGAACTCTCTCAGCTTTTGCTTGTCTGTAAAGGTTTTAATTTCTCCATCAAATGTGAATGAGATCCTTGCTGGGTAGAGTAGTCTTGGTTGCAGGCTATTCTCCTTCATCACTTTCAGTATGTCCTGCCACTCCCTTCTGGCTTGTAGGGTTTCTGCTGAGAGATCAGCTGTTAACCTTATGGGGATTCCCTTGCGTGTTATTTGTTGTTTTTCCCTTGCTGCTTTTAATATGCTTTCTTTGTATTTAATTTTTGACAGTTTGATTAATATGTGTCTTGGTGTGTTTCTCCTTGTATTTATCCTGTATGGGACCCTCTGTGCTTCCTGGACTTGATTATCTATTTCCTTTCCCATATTAGGGAAGTTTTCAACTATAATCTCTTCAAATATTTTCTCAGTCCCTTTCTTTCTTTCTTCTTCTTCTGGAACCCCTATAATTCGAATGTTGGTGCGTTTCATGTTGTCCCAGAGGTCTCTGAGACTGTCCTCTGTTCTTTTCATTCTTTTTTCTTTATTCTGCTCTGCAGTAGTTATTTCCACTACTTTATCTTCCAGGTCACTTATCCGTTCTTCTGCCTCAGTTATTCTGCTATTGATCCTATCTAGAGTGATTTTAATTTCATTTATTGCATTGTTCATCGTTGCTTGTTTCATCTTTAGTTCTTGTAGGTCCTTGTTAACTGTTTCTTGCATTTTGTCCATTCTACTTCCAAGATTTCGGATCATCCTTACTATCATTATTCTGAATTCTTTTTCAGGTAGATTGCCTATTTCCTCTTCATTTGTTAGGTCTGGTGGGTTTTTATCTTGCTCCTTCATCTGCTGTGTGTTTTTCTGTCTTCTCATTTTGCTTATCTTACTGTGTTTGGGGTCTCCTTTTTGCAGGCTGCACTTTCGTAGTTCCCGTTGTTTTTGATGTCTGTCTCCAGTGGCTAAGGTTGTTTCAGTGGGTTGTGTAGGCTTCCTGGTGGAGGGGACTAGTGCCTGTGTTGTGCTGGATGAGGCTGGATCTTGTCTCTCTAGTGGGCAGGTTCACGTCTGGTGGTGTGTTTTGGGGTGTCTGTGGCCTTATTATGATTTTAGGCAGCCTCTCTGCTAATGGGTGGGGTTGTGTTCCTGTTTTGCTAGTTGTTTGGCATAGGTTGTCCAGCACTGTGGCTTGCTGGTCGTTGAGTGAAGCTGGGTGCTGGTGTTAAGATGGAGGTCTCTGGGATATTTCCACCGTTTAATATTATGTGGAGCTGGGAGGTCTCTTGTTGACCAGTGTCCTGAAGTTGGCTCTCCTACCTCAGAGGCAGAGCCCTGACTCCTGGCTGGAGCAACAAGAGCCTTTCATCCACACAGCTCAGAATAAAAGGGAGAAAAAGTAGGGAGAATTAGTAGAAGTATGAGTAAAGAAAGAAGGAAAGGAGGAAAGGAAGGAAGGAAGAAAGAAGCAAAGAAGGAAAGAAAGGAGGGAGGGAGGGAGGGAGGGAGGAAGGAAGGAAGGAGGGAAAGAAGGAAAAAAGACAGAAAGAAAGATGATACAGTAAAAATAAAATAAAGTATAATATAGTTATTGAATTAAAAAATATTTAGAAAAAAAAAAAAAAAGGGACGGATAGAACCTTAGGACAAATGTTGGAAGCAAAGCTATACAGAGAAAATCTTACACAGAAGCATACACATACACCTTCACAAAAAGAGGTAAAGGGGGGAAAATCATAAATCCTGCTCCCTGAGACCACCTCCTCAATTTGGGGTGATTCGTTGTCTAAAGGAGGGAAGGAAGGAAGGAAAGAAAGAAAGAACGAAGGTAAAGTATAATAAAGTTATTACAATTAAACTTAATTATTAAGAAAAAGAATTTTTAAAAAAAAGTCATGGACGGATAGAGCCCCAGGACAAATGGTGGAAGCAAGAGTATACAGACAGGATCTCACACAGAAGCATACACGTACACATTCACAAAAAGAGGAAAAGGGAAAAAAATCATAGATCTCGCTCCTAAATTCCACCTCTTCAATTTGGGATCATTCCTTGTCTATTCAGGTATTCCACAGATGCAGGGTATATCAAGTTGATTGTGGAGCTTTAATCCGCTGCTTCTGTGGCTGCTGGGAGAGATTTCCCTTTCTCTTCTTTGTTCTCACAGCTCACAGGAGCTCAGCTTTGGATTTGGCCCTGCCTCTGCGTGTAGGTCGCTGGAGGGCGTCTGTTTTTTCGCTCAGACAGGACGGGGTTAAAGGAGCCGCTGTTTCGGGGCCTCCGGCTCACTCAGGCCGGGGGTTGGGGGATGGGGGTAGGAGGGGCACTACGTGCGGGGCGGGCCTGCGGCTGCAGAGGCAGCGTGACGTTGCGGCAGAGGCCGGCGTGATGTTGCACCAGCCTGAGACCCGCCGTGCGTACTCCCGGGGAAGTTGTCCCTGGATCCCGGGAACCTGGCAGTGGCGGGCTGCACAGGCTCCGCGGAAGAGGGGTGTGGAGAGTGACCTGTGCTCGCACACAGGCCCCTTGGTGGCGGCAGCAGCAGCCTTAGCGTCTCCCGCCCGGCTCTTGGGTCCGCGGTTTTAGCCGCGGCTCGCGCCCGTCTCTGGGGTTCGCGCTTTTAGCCGCGGCTCGCGCCCGTCTCTGGAGTTCCTTTAAGCAGCGCTCTTAAACCCCTCTCCTCGCGCACCAGGAAACAAAGAGGGAAGAAAAAGTCTCTTGCCTCTTCGGCCGGTGCAGGCTTTTCCCCGAACTCCCTCCCGGCTAGTCGTGGTGCACTAACCCCTTCAGGCTATGTTCAAGCCGCCAACCCCAGTCCTCTCCCTGAGCTCCGTCCAAAACCAAAACCCGAGCCTCAGCTCGCAGCCCCGCCCGCCCCGGCGGGTGAGCAGACAAGCCACTCGGGCTGGTGAGTGCCGGTCAGCACCGATCGTCTGTGCAGGAATCTCCCCGCTTTGCCCTCCGCACCCGTCGCTGTGCACTACTCCAGTGTCCCGAAACTCCCCCCTCTGCCTCCCGCAGTCTCCGCCCGCGGAGGGGCTTCCTAGTGTGTGGAAACTTTTCCTCCTTCACAGCTCCCTCCCACTGGTGCAGGTGCCGTCCTTATTCTTTTGTCTCTGTTTTTTCTTTTGCCCTACCCAGTTACGTGGGGAGTTTCTTGCCTTTTGGGAGGTCTGAGGTCTTCTGCCAGCCTTCAGTAGGAGTTCTGTAGGAGTTGTTCCACGTGTGGATGTATTTCTGGTGTATCCGTGGGGAGGAAGGCGATCTCCGCGTCTTACTCTTCCGCCATCTTCAAGGTCCCCTCCCTGCAGCTGCCTCATCCCTTCTGATCTCAGTTTCCTCATCTCTAAAATTGAGATATTTACAGTACCAGCTTCTTAGAATTGCTGAGGATGTTACAAAAATTAATGTACGTGGGTATATATCAAATGGTGCCTGGCACGTAGTAAGTGCTCCGTATTACTAGGCTGCTCCGGAATTAAAATTCGAGTGACTCCCTGAGCGCATAGTATTTTTGCTTTGAAAAATGTTTGAAATTTCAACTGGTCAATTTCTCTGATGCCTAATAAAACAGTATGTCCCACAACAAACAGGACTATTACTTTTTCCTTTGGTTTCAGTGCCTTTAAATTAATCCATGTTTAAATCTAAAGCAAAACCACACACATTTAGCAATGGTGGATAGTTCCTTGCTAAAAATAAAGACTTACCTCACTCTTAGAATCAAGCTGGAGTTTCCTGTGGAGGCCAGATGACGAAAGCCTGCTGGGAGAACAGCATGTAATGAAATCGACATAAAAGACCAAAATGATCACATCCTGGAAATGCATTTTGTCAACACAAAGCCCATCTACTCTCCCCTCCCCACAGCCTCTGGCTGTGACCACTTAAATCTCAGGACATGATGGTACAATGTCAATGAAGACAAAATCTGGACTCTGTAGTGAGGGGCCAGGAGAAGGGAGGTGACAAGCCTCAAGAGATTTGGATTCTCTCCTCTTCTCCTTTTTATCACACATTTGTTTTCATTTTATGAAATTTATCTGGGTCTGGAGTGAGGGGCATACAAATAATGTAGGCATGTGCTTGTAGCATGTTGTAGTGGTTCTCAAAGTGTGGTCCCCAGACAAGCAGCATCAGCATCACCTGGGAACTTGTTTGAAAGACAGATGTTTGGATCCACCCAAGACCTGCAGGCTCAGAAATGTTGCTTATGGCCCTTTGAGGGTCTAAGTTCTCCAGGTGATGGTAATATCTGCTCAAATTGAGAACCAGAAACAAGATGTTGGAAGGGCTGGTCTCCTGTGCTGGCTCTGCAGTTTGTTTCCCGTGTGGCCTTGAGATAAACCTTGTAACCTTCTTGGACCCTGAGTCTTCCTTTTGCAAAAGATAAATGGAGATAATGGGCCCCCGACCAGAAGAGAATATGTGAGACTACTTCATAAACTATGATTTGCTGTAGACCTGTCTCCTGTATTTGAGCCTATTGATATGGGCACAGGAGAAGTATGTCAGACGGGGACTAATCAGAGGATCTGCTGAGGCTGACTGATTTTTTAAATTAAAAAAATAAAGATAAAGTAGCAGCAGAGTTGTTCTCAGAGTTTGGGGCTGCCTTTCATGAGTAGGCAAGACCATACCAGTCAGAACAACCATTAGGGCAGTGCCCAGGTAGGTGGCAGGCAATCCTAGAATTGTGCCAGGGAAGGGGTTCCCCTCGAGGGGAAGTGAACTATGGTGATCCCACCTTCCCTTGCATTTCATTGTATACCTTTAATCCACATTAGATTTGCCTCTCTCTTTCTCTGGGGTAGAGTGAGGGTGAGAGAGATGGCTTGAGTTACCCCTGAGAGTGGGGAGCCACAGTCAAGAAAACTTAGCCTGAGGAAAATACCTTCATATAATCACAGCTGACAAAAGGGAAACCTGATTGTTTAGACCCCAGGAAAATATATTCTTTCTGAGTTCAAGCAAATACATTAGCATCTTCCTGAATCCAAATTGAAAAGACTTAAGCTCATTCTCTAGTCATTCAAAAAGGAAGCAATTTTCCAGGGACAATAGGGCTATTAAATGTATCAATTGAAAATGAGAATAACGTGTAGCTCACTGAGCCAATTTCCAAATCAGGATTCTTAGTATCCATCAAATTGGTGATGCTGTCTGTTTTTATACATTACTTATAAGTCACTTATGTGTGTCATTGGATTTTATCTAAATATTTAAAATATAATATCTACATATGAAAAGTCTTTGCTCCATAATGCTATTTTCAAAGTCATAAGAGACTATGAACATATGAATCTAAAGCTATTTTTCATACACTAAAAATGCTGTTTGTAAAAATTGCTAGTAATATTCTTTCCCTTTCAAAGGTCTTTCTTCCTTTAAGGTACCACCTATACAGAGAAGACACTTTTTCAAGGCAATGGGAAATTCAGTTTCAAATGCCCAATATTAAGCTACATTTTCTTTATTTACTGATGAAACTATGCACACCCCTTGTGGGTTCAAGGGGGAACATAATATGACCATGAAAGTGTTGTTTTGTTGTGTGTTTTCCATTTTATGGCAAAACTCCTTTCAAATGATGGGGACATCTGGTCCCGTGTCATCCACCAAGCCAACACTAACACGGAAGAACCCAGTGAATGGGGTCTCCCCTGCATACTTGGAAACTGTCCCTTGGAAAATAAAGTGGCAAAGAAGCTGGCTTTGCCTAAGCCATGTATCAGTCCCTCCTCCAACTATGAGTCAGAAATTATTACAGAAACTTCCAAAGCTTTAGAAACTAGGTTTAGCATACCCTGCTTCCTGAGGTCAGATGACTTTGGTTTAATTTCCAGGGTGGTGGCAGTGGTGTACCTACTCACTGGGGTATCACAATTTCCCTTTAACACAAAACAGGATAAATGTTCCAGCAACATCATATTACTATCTATACTGCTTAACCTCTTCTTGATTTTTAAAATAGATTTTATCTTTAGGGGAATTTTAGGGTCATAGCAAAATTGAGCACAAAGTACAGAGAATTTCCATAGAGCCTCTGTCCCCACACATGCATCACCTCCTCCACTATCAATATCCTGCCCCAGAGTGGTACATTTGTTACAACTGATGAACATACATTGACACAACATTATCACCCAAAGTCCACAGTTTACATTAGGGTTCACTCTTGGTGTTGGGCATTCTATGGGTTTTGACAAATGTATAACATGTATCCACCATTATAGCATCGTACAGAATAGTTTCACTGCCCTAAAAATTATCTGTTCTCCACCTATTTATCCCTTCCTCTCTCCTAACCCTGGCAACCACTGATCTTTTTACTATCTCCGTGGTTTTGCCTTTTCAAGAATGTCATTTAGTTGGAATCATAACAATAGGTAGCCCTTTCTTATTGGCTTAGTTATATGCATTTAAATTTCCTCTTTGTCTTTTCCTGGCTTGATAGCTCATTTCTTTTTAGCACTGATTAATATTCCATTGCCTGGATGGACCACAGTTTATTTACCCATTCACTTACTGAAGAACATCTTGGTTGTTTCCAAGTTCTGGCAATCATGAAGCAAGTTACCATAAACATTCTTGTGCAGTTTGTATAGACATAATTTTTCAGCTCATCTGGGTAAATACCAAAGAGTGCAATTGCTGGGTTGTAAGAGTGTTTTTCTTTTTGTAGGAAGCTGCCAAACTCTCTTCCAAAGTGCATGTACCATTTTTCATTCCCACCAGCAATGAATAAAAATTCTTGCTGTTCCACACCTTTGTCAGCTTTTGGTGTCGTCAGTGTTTTGGACTTTGGCCATTCTGCTAGGTGTGTAGTGGTATCTCATGGTTATTTTAATTTGATAATTCCTTAATGACATATGATGTTGAATATCTTTTCATATGCTTATTTGTGACGTGTATGTCTTCTTTGGTGAGGTATCTGTTCAGGTATCTTGCCCATTTTAATTTTTTATTTTTAAAAATTTTTTTTAATTTTTAAATTTTATTTATTTATTTTTGGCTGTGTTGGGTCTTCATTTTTGTGCGAGGGCCTTCTCTAGCTGCGGCGAGTGGGGGCCACTCTTCATCGCGGTGCGCGGGCCTCTCACTGTCGCGGCCTCTCTTGTCACGGAGCACAAGCTCCAGACGCGCAGGCTCAGAAGTGTGGCTCACGGGCCTAGTTGCTCCACGGCATGTGGGACCTTCCCAGACCAGGGCTCGAACCCGTGTCCTCTGCATTGGCAGGCAGATTCTCAACCACTGCGCCACCAGGGAAGCCCTCTTGCCCAGTTTTAAATTGGATTGTTCATTTTCTTAATGTAGAGTTTTAATAAATCTTTGTATATTTTGGATAACATGTCTTTATCAGATATGATTTTTGGAAATGATTTTTCCTAGTCAGTAGCTTGTCTTTTTATTCTCTTGATGTTTCCTTTCCCAAGGCAGGCATTTTTAATTTTAATGAGGTCTAGTTTATCAATTATTTCTTTTACAGGTCACACCTTTGGTGTTGTATCTAAAAAGTCATCATCATATATAAGATTACCTAGATTTCCTCCTATGTTATGTTTTAGTAGATTCTTATTTTTGTGTTTTATTTTTAGATGTGTGATACACTTTGAGTTAAATTTTGTGAAGAAGGGTGTACGTTTTGTATTTAGATTCCTTTTGCCTGTGAATTTTCTGTTGTTCCAGCAGTATTTGTTGAAAAGACTATTTTTTCTCCACTGTATTGCCTTTGCTCCTTTGTTAAAGACCACTTGACTGTATTTATATAGGTCTATTTCTGGATTGATCTATTTGTCTATTCTTTTGCCAATACCATACTGTCCTGATTACCATATCTTTATAGTGAATCTGGAAGTTAGGTAGTGTCAGTTCTCCGAACTTTTTCTTCTCTTTCAATACTGTGTTGGCTATTCTAGGTCTTTTGCTTCTGTGTATAAACTGTATAATCAGTTTCTCAATACCCACAAAATAATTTGCTTGGATTTTGATTGGGATTGCAGTGAATCTATAGACCCTATTGGGAAGAACATACCTCTTGACAGTATTGAGTCTTTCTGTGCATGAACATGGAGTATATCTCTACTTATTTAATTCTTCTTTGATTTATTTCACCAGAGTTTTGTAGTTTTCCTCATAAAAGTCTTGTACATATTTTGTTAGATTTATACTTATTTCATTTGGGGGGGGTGCTAATATAAATGGTATCATACTTTTAATTTCAAATTCCACTTGTTCTTTGATGTGCTGTGTATATACGAAAGCAATAGACTTTTGTACACTAACTTTGTATCCCACAACCTAGTTATAATTGCTTATTAGTTCCAGGAGTTTTTTGGTTGATTTTTTCGTATTTTCTATGCAGACGATCATGTCATCTACAAGCAAAGACAGTTTTATTTCTTCCTCCGCAGTCTGTATATGTTTTATTTCCTTTTCCTGTCTTATTACATTAGCTAGGACTTCCAGTACTATGTTGAAAAGCAGGGATGAGAGGGATCATCCTTGCCTTGTGCCTAGTCTTAATGGGAAATCCTTGAGTTTCTCATCGTTAAGTGTGATGTTAGCTCTAGGTGTTTTATAGATGCTCTTTACCAGGTTGAGAAAGTTCTTGTCTTCTTCACTGTTTTGTGAAGAGTTTATATCGTAAATGGGTGTTGGATTTTGTCAAATGCTTTTCTACAACTATTGATAAGATCATGCAATTTTTCTTCTTTAGCTTGTTTTTGTGATGGATTACATTAACTGATTTTTGTATGTTGAACCAGTCTTGCATACCTGAGATAAACCCTGCTTCGTCATGGTATGTAATTCTTTTTGTACCTAGCTGGATTTGACTTGCTAATATCTTGTTGAGGATTTTTGCATCTAAGTTCATGAGAGTTGTTGGTCTGTCATTTTCTTTTCTTGTAATATCTTTGTCTGGTTTCGGTATTAAGGTAATGCTGGCCTCATAAAACGAATTAGGCCCTCAGCTCTGTCTTCTAGAAGAGATGATAGAAAATTGGTATAATTTCTTCCTTAAACATTTGGTAGAATTCCCCAGTGAATCCATCTGGGCCTAGTGCTTTCTGTTTTGGAAATTACTGATTAATACTGAAATTATTAATTACTGATTTAGTTTCATTAATATGTATTAACCTATCCAGATTGTGTATTATTTTCTTGATTTTTATGATAATATTTAGTAATTACTTATTTGCAGAGTTCCAACAAATACATTTCAAGCTCTTCTTTTCATGAAAGCATTTATATTTTCTTGATCATATAACCAAATCCTCTATCAAATTTATTTCCCTTGTTTTACCAGCTTATTTTTACTCTACATCACTGCCCTAACATCTTTGTTCAAACAAGTTTTATTCAGACTTTTCTTACCTTTCAGCCCTGATCATGCATTGTTCTCCTTAAGAGGAGAACTGTCATTTACCAGTGTCAAATAAGACAATATATTGGGTTGGCCAAAAAGTTTGTTTGGGTTTTTCCATAAGATGTTACAAAATACCCAAATGACCTTTTTGGCCAACCCAATAGTGGGTTAATTTTGCCCATATTTTGAGTCATCTCTTTAACAGAACTTAATCCAACCCCAAGGGAAAATTCTTTCCCGTCACAATGGAACAGTCCACAGAGCAAGCCATGGGTCACTTTCAGAGATATGGAATATATCCAGCTTATGACTCAAATTCTCTATATTTGAATTAGATTTTACCACTGCACAACTATGTGCTCCATCCTGCACTTTATGCAGAAATACAAAATGTTTTTCCCTTACCACAACCATTTCAGAACAATACCCAATATAGCATACAATTTCTCGAATATATATCCCACCTTATAAAACTAATGATTGACTGTAACCCAATATTTTAAATGTCTGAAAAGACATATGACACTTTTTTAGAGGTGCTCAATACATCAAATTATGGATGGAGGGTCAGGACTTATAATTACATTAATTCAATCATTTAATATTATAAAATTATAATATATGATACTATAAATGTAAAATTATATATATATATAAAATACTATACAGGCACAAACATATTAAAAAAAATAGCTTTGCTCCTCCTGCCAATGTGGTACTTGTTTGTATAGGGCATGACCGAATAAATAATGTCCAAAGAATACAATCAATCAAATTATGTATGCTAATTCAATGTTTATTTTAAAAAGCATATAAGACATTCAGATGATGATATTAAAAGAAAGATAAGGAATTCTGTTGACCGAGTTTGGCAGATTGCATTTTCCAGGGATGGACACATTCTTTCTCATCCCACACCGTCCATGAAGAGGTAGGATTTATATTCTTTCCCCTTGAATTTGGGCAAACTTGTGATTGTATAAGTGATGCTATGTGGCATTTGAGGCTAATTTATGAAAGTTGAAACAGCTTCTACTTGATTCTCTTTGGGGACATTTGCTCTTGGAATCCAGCCACCAAGCTGTGCAAAAGCCCAGTCCACATGAAGATGCTACATGCACAGGTGTTCTCCTTGAGAGCCCCAGTTAAGGTCTCAGTCCATAGCCAAAATCAACTACCAGACACGTGGATAGGTGAGCAGATGATTCTAGTCCCCAGATATCAAGTCACCCCTCAAAGCTTTTCCAACTGATGCTCCAGACATCATGGGGGAGACAAGCTGTGCCCTTGTGACTTTTTTGAATTTCCAACCGCATCTCCAGTGGGATGCCAGGAATAGGTCTATTTTCAGATTCTGAGATGTCACGTTACTCAGGCAAGCCTGTGGTGGTTTGTGATGCCGCATTGTTAATGCTGTAGGTGCAGATATCTTTCATTCGTCGCCTCATTCCCAGGTCTACTTTCAACCTGCCTCCACCATACTCGCTTCCTGTGGATGCTGGCCTTCACGGACTACATCAGCAGTTATGTTAGCCACTTGGGGACCCCAGAAGGACTTCAGAGGGAGGGAGAATGCGGAGGTCAGAGGAATCATTCCTCTGGTTTCCGTTCTGAGAAGGTGGCTGAGGCTGTGACCTTCAACTCCAGACAGTGCTGCTCTCAAGGTGGCCCCCTCTCCTGGGTTCCAAATAAATATGTATTTAATATTCACCACTGCTTCTCCTCTTGTCCCTTGCAGTCTAGTACTGGGGACGTCAAATTCTGTTAGTTATTCCTTGCGCTGCCTTGGCATCCATTTTGTGGGTCTTTAAGCAGCTCAGTTAAAAAAACCAAACTTCCCTTTCACTGCCCTACTTAGATAAGGTGTGCATCCTGACTTAACCTGAAAACCCTGATTCTGCTCTTACCTGCCAGAAAGATGGACAGCTGACGCCAGAATGCTCAACTTCCCACCAGAGAGTCAGTCCCTTTGGGACAACCTGCTTTCAACTAACGAATCCCCCATGAGCCCAGGAGCCCATTTGGCTAGTGGGCTGGACCCCAATAAAGATCCCAGCCCACAGTTCCCTTCCTATCCCTCCTCATCTCATGACTGAGCCCTGGTATCACCTAACTTCCCGTTGGCCCTGCAAGGTCTGCTGTGGTTTCCTCTCTGGGACCTGTGAGTAAGAAATTCTTTTTGTTTTTGTTTTTGGTGACATTCTGGTCTCTTGAGTGTCTTCCACTGTGCTGTCCCAGAAACTGTCATAGCTCAATAAACCCTGTCCTGGGGTAATGTACAAGTAGGAACTGCAGCTGCCACCAGGTTCTTGCTTACCCTTGTGGTTCCCCTTCTCCCTGCATGTGTCTTTGTAATGAGTTCTTTCCTAAAAACATCTTTAAAATTATTCTAATATGAATGTGCTGTGTGTGTTCTATTGGGAATGACTGATACAGCTAATGGTTGGCTTAGCTGAATCTTGAATTTTAACCTCTCTACTCTAAAGGTAGATGCTCCTTACCTGAACTTCTTTTAGTGACACAAAGTTCTGTAACCGTTGAAGTTTTTTCTTTTCTTACTGATTTATCTATCTCCCTTCCTTTTAAATGTCTTGCTTATCATAGACTCTCAGCAAATATCTGTTGAATATAAATACAGATACTTGCCAGTCATGAGGCATCCACAAAAATAAAGGTGAGGGTAATTAAATGCATTTTGCTGGGGACACTGTCTCATTATGTATCTTAACAGGCATGGGTTTAAGATGAAGACGTGTTCAAAATGGGGATGACCTAGCAAGTATATCCCACAAACTCAGAAAAACTAACCTACAGGAATAGCCCGTAATGAGAGTGATCAGACAATTCCTAGTACCATGTGCAAAGGGTATGGCATGCATCAAAGTGGGTCAGGTGGTCCTCAAACTAGACATCCAGCAAGAAAGGTATATGTTAACTGCAGATCCCAGATACAGTCTCATTCCCAAGCTGGGCTGGCGATAGATAGAGGGTAGTTTTTCCTGGTGGACCCAGGACTATATTAGCTTACTCCCATTTCCTACGTATGTATTAATCGTGTTCCTTTTTAATCTTAAATGTATACTGATTTGTATAATAAATATAGCTCTGAAGCTTCATCTAAGGGCTGGAGAGTGTGGAACGAGTTCTAGCCTTTTAGAAGAGAAGACAGGCAGAATCCAGTCCTAGGGTTAGGGGAGTGGGCATCATGGAACCAGAAAGAATAGAGCAGAGGCTCGAAGAGAGTTTCAGTTCTTGGGATTGGGCCATAGTGGTAGAGGTTTGGCCAGCAAGGAGTTCTGACTCGGCTGTGGGACCTGGAGATGTCTATCTAGCTTCATCTCTGGAGCAGAAATTCTTCTTACTCGATCAGATTCCTCATCTTTCACAAGTATGGGAAAAGTTTGGCTTTCATACACATTCATGTTAAAATTGCCACAGACCTGGAACCCATTCTCGCTAGGTTAGGTTATTAAGGGTTTTGATTCAGGTCCTGGAAAGTAGGCTTTCCCCCCAAATACCGCCACATAACAGGGCTGAGACACTTGACACTGACTTGCCCTATCTTGGGAACTATAGTTGACCCATCCAGTTTTGGGGATCAAGGAGTTAGAAGATAAATTGGTATAGGCAGAACCTAATAGAGCCACCGCTGGTTAGCATTTTTGTTCTGCTGACTTCTTGGTACAATCAAGAGCAAATATAAATGATTCTAGGGACTGGTTTATTCCTTTATATGTAACCACATAGCCAAAAACCTAACTATTTTGGTTGTGAATGCTGCTTCTTCAAATATCAGAGAAACTTTGTATAAACTAAACACATAGCTGATGGAGTCACAGTTATGGGAGTCAGTTTCCCTTGACAAGGCAGTTTTTGTCACAGTTTGCAAGTCTTCTGGCTTAGGCACTCAAGGAGTACTTAGGTGATGTTTAGTTTTAAAACTGAGAAAGCGTCCAGGCATTCATTCATGACCCTCATCAGTAAAAGCACCCTGGGCACTAATGCAAGAGAACTTGATTTGAATCCTGGCTGGGGAATTCACCGTATACTCTTGAACAAGACCCTCAACTTCTTTGCATCTGTTCCCTCAATTCAAATGTTCTGAGAGGGCTTCCCTGGTGGCACAGTGGTTAAGAATCCGCCTGCCAGTGCAGGGGACACGGGTTCGAGCCCTGGTCTAGGAAGATACCACAGGCTGCGGAGCAACTAAGCCTGTGCGCCACTACTGAGCTTGCACATTAGACCCCGCGCACCACAACTACTGAAGCCTGCGCACCTAGAGCCCGTGCTCTGCAGCAAGAGAAGCCACTGCAATGAGAAGCCTGCACACTGCAACAAAGAGTAGCCCCTGCTCGCTGCAACTAGAGAAAGCCCGCGTGCAGCAGTGAAGACCAGACACAGACAAAAATAAAAATAAATAAAATAAAAATTTAAAAAGTCTATAATTATTCAAGTCAGTTGCAAATATGTTGTATATAAAGACCTTGTTGAATCTCTTAGTAAAGTTTGATGGTGATTTTTCAGAATCATTTGTCTTTACATTGTATAAAACACACACCTGGATTGTGCACTCCCCGCACCCCCAAGCAGGGTTTTACAGAAAGCTTTTTGTTTTTATTTCTAAGAAGATAATCATAAAACTGTATTGTCCTACTGAATCCATGTCATAATTATCGCCTTGTTAATAAATAGTTAATAAATAAATTGGAACATCCACAGCCATCTGACTTGGGAGATCTGATTAAAACTGTAGGAAGCCAACAGAAAATGAAAGAGATAAACATTACTTTTAGGCTGCAATCTAGGAGCTGTTTGTAGCCCCATTGTTTGAACAGTTTGCACTGCTCAGTGAATCTATTTCTCACAAGCACATATGTGGTAGTTGGTTCCCAAGCCAACCCACAAAAGCCTATTTAATGGCTAATTTGCCTGAAGCAGTCTTTGTGTCTACAGGACAATGTGGTCAAGGTTTCTCGGTGGGATGGCAGGAATATGTCTGTCACTCTGGACTCTTGTGAGAGAGGAAGTTCCTTTTTTCCTTCTTATTCTTTCAACTTCGATCCAATAGCGAGGAGGGCATGCTAGCTGGGGGGTTGGTATAGAACATTGGCCTTAGACTGAGTTTAACAACGGTAAAGATTAGAGGAGGCATTTCTGGGATGAGGGGAAAGATAGATGTTAAGCAACTAAAGGACCATCTATAATAATATTGAGCCTATTAACTTTTTTTTTGCCATGTTAATTGGATTTATTTTAATGTTTCCAACTTGTCTTTTGATTTTCATTTCGTAGTGTCCTGGAGATCTTTCTACAGTAGAAAACTGTAGAGAGGTCCACTTCATTCTTTTTGCTGCCTATTTAGGACTTTGAAACACTGCATCATTTAATTAATTACTCTCCTATTAATGCATATGTGTTTGTTTCTTTGCTGTCACAAATAACGTTGAGACTATCAACTTTTTATTCGTCCCTCAAATCTCTTATGTTTTAGAAAAAATGGAGGTTTCGAAGAAAAAATTTATATGTACATATACACACAATGTTCAGCAATATTTTATCTTACAATCGTATAATTATATGTGGTTACAAATTTAACATGTAACTTAAGAGCTACAAGAAATCAGCTCTGTCAGTGTATAATTACAAATATTTTTCTAATGGGTCCCCAAAGACGCTTTCTACAATGATTCCAACTGTGCAGAAAGTGACCTTTCCTACCCTTTGTCCTAGGGAAAAGTCTCTCTCTAGGACAACCTCTGTTGATTCCTCTTGAGCTGCTGAGTGGAGGATAATTCTCTCACCTCTATGTTATTCTTTTCTTCCACAGATCCTGAAGTCAAAGAAGTAGACTCGTTAGGAGCCCTGTATTCACATCTTGTTAAACATTCTACTACTTTGAAATAGGAACCGTTCTCACGTTAGTTCTCAAGGACTGCGCTTAAGTCCAAGGCTCGTGTGGCAAGGCTGCCATCTAGTGTGCTATAAGATTCATTACATATTTAAAACAGGAAAAAAGAATTGGACTCGAATTGCATTATGCAGGCACTCTGATGTGCTGCTAATATTAGCTGTGTTAGGGAGGTTTGCTGGTGATTTTACGATGTCAACAGGTCAAAGCTCACTAACAGAATTCTTATTTTAGTCACATTTTATTATGACTAAAAATAGCTCCAAACTGCAGCCCTCACATTTGGGGTACTTGGCAGTATCATAGGAAAATACACAGGTACATCCTTGGGCTCTGATTTGTGGGAAAATCAGGATTTCTGAAATTAGATCATGTATGCAAAGACGAGCATCATCAAACATTTTCTTGCTTTACTGCTAATTTGCAAACAAATTTAAACAGTTTGTATTAAAAAAATGCTAGTATCCTTAACTCCTTTATAGCTTGCCAAGGTAGCAATGAATTCATGTCAAAGACTTTTATAGAGAGAACTTTAGCAAAGAGCCAGGACAAGATGGTAGTAAAGGGCATTGGTTTTTAAAGCCATACTGCTTGGGCTTGAATCCTGGCTCTCCTACTTAGCAGCTGTGTAGACTGTGGGAGTGTTACCTAATGTGTACATGCCTCAGTTCCTCGATCTGTAGATGGTGCTAGCCATAGCAGTTACAAGAATGCTGTGGGACTTATACAAAGCAATCTAGATCATTGTTTTTTTAAATTCGGTATTATGTCCTTTATTGAATAACGAGGGATAGCCAGCATTTGAGTTTTAGGGTCTGAACCATCTTATTTAGCATCATACATTTAACACCTAAAAAGGAAGGAGGCCTAAAACTTACCCTCGTGTGTATTTTCCTTCGCTAGACATCAGTCAGAGGAGGCAGCCTTGTTTTCTGTGTTGAAAAAAATGCATTTCAAGGTTCAATGCAGCGAAATAGCCAAAAAAAAAGGTAAGGGAGGAGAAATCTGGAAGCATGAATGTTATCGGAGGTTTTCAAACAGTAGGAGAAAAACCAACTGGTTTGCAATGAAAAGGCATTTGTTCTTAGGGTTTAGCTCTCTCTCCACCCTCTACTGAATTATATTCAATGAATACAAAATAAGCGAAATGTCATATCTCAACTGTCTGCGTGACTGAAAATAAATAAAACAGAAGGCCCTTCCTTGATACAAAATGAAATCATAGAATTTAGAGAGAAGATGTACAGAAACCCAAAGAAGCAGCAAAGTTAGTGGTGAAAGCTAAATCCAGAGACCCTTCTCAGTATCCAAGACAGACAATCAGAAGACAAAATGAAAGGTCACGAAAATGACATTTCTATTGATTTTAGGCTCCTAAAAGTACGGATCAAACCAATCCTTTAAAACCTGTGTAGTTTGGAGAAACCTCCCCAGCTTCACAAATGCCGTTTACTCTTACAATCTCCTGATGTCTGCTCCTCTTGGCAGGAGTAGGCGATGATATTTATTGGGGATGAGAAGAGAGACCCGGTTCAGGTAAATTACTCTGCATCTTAGAGGACTGAGCCAGAACTGAAAGCAAGAAGCGCACAAATGTCTTAGAGAAATGATTGCTAAAGGTGCGAATATTTGTTAATGTGGACACAGAAGGATGCTCCCGTGAGCATCAGAGAACAGAAACATTGAAAAGCAGATGTGACAATCCAGGTGGCCTCTTCTTCACTCCTGCTCTTGAGAGAGCTCATCCTTCAAACAACCATCCAGATATCTGCCCAGACAACCAGCCGCTAGAGCAGACATGTTTGGAGCTCTACACAATAGTTCCTCAGCCTTGTCTGGTTTCAGCAGCCGCTGTGGTGGACAGCTCCTCTCGCACCACCATTCTTCCTCAACACTTTTATTTATTTATTTTTTTGGTTAGTTTCTGCTTTATAACAAAGTGAATCAGCTATACATATACATATATCCCCATATCTCCTCCCTCTTGCGTCTCCCTCCCACCCTTCGTATCCCACCCCTCTAGGTGGTCACAAAGCACCGAGCTGATCTTCCTGTGCTATGCGGCTACTTCCCACGAGCTATCTATTTTACGTTTGGTAGTGCATATATGTCCATGCCACTCTCTCACTTTGTCACAGCTTACCCTTCCCCCTCGCCATATCCTCAAGTCCATTCTCTAGTAGGTCTGTGTCTTTATTCCCGTCTTGCCCCTAGGTTCTTCATGACATTTTTTTTCTTAGATTCCATATATATGTGTTAGCATACGGTATTTGTTTTTCTCTTTCTGACTTACTTCACTCTGTATAACAGACTCTAGGTCCATCCACCTCACTACGAATAACTCAATTTCATTTCTTTTTATGGCTGAGTAATATTCCATTGTATATATGTGCCACATCTTCTTTATCCATTCATCAAACACATGATAGAATGCTCAACATCATTAATCATTAGAGAAATGCAAATCAAAGCTACAATGAGATATCATCTCACACCAGTCAGAATGGCCATCATCAAAAAATCTAGAAACAATAAATGTTGGAGAAGGTGTGGAGAAAAGGGAACACTCTTGCACTGTTGGTGGGAATGTAAATTGATACAGCCACTATGGAGAATAGTATGGAGGCTCCTTAAAAAACTAAAGATAGAACTACCATATGACCCAGCAATCCCACTATTGGGCATATACCCAGAGAAAACTATAATTCAAAAAGACACATGCACCCCAACGTTCACTGCAGCACTATTTACAATAACCAGGTCATGGAAGCAACCTAAGTGGCCGTTGACAGACGAATGGATAAAGAAGATGTGGTATATACATACAATAGAATTTTACTCAGCCACAAAAAGGAAGGAAATTGGGTCATTTGTAGAGACGTGGATTCATCTAGAGACTGTCATACAGAGTGAAGTAAGTCAGAAAGAGAAAAACAAATATTGTATATTAATGCATATATGTGGAACCTAGAAAATGGTACAGATGAACAGGTTTGCAGGGCAGAAATTCAGACATAGATGTAGAGAACAAACTTATGGACACCAAGCAGGGAAAGCAGTGGGGGATGGGAGTTGTGGTGTGATGAATTGGGAGATTGGGATTGACATGTATACACTGCTGTGTATAAAATGGATGACTAATAAGAAAAAAATAAATAAACATAAAAAAATTTACTCTCTAAAAAAAAAAACCAAGTGAGGTCTTTAGAAAACTAACAATGCAGCCCTACTTTACTTTTTTATTATTAATTTTTATTGGAGTATAGTTGATCTACAATGTGTTAGTTTCTGCTGTACAGCAAAGTGAATCAATTATACGTGCACATATATCCAGTTTTTTTAAGATTCTATTCCCATATAGGTCATTACAGAGTATTGAGTAGAGTTCCCTGTGCCCTACAGTAGGTTCCTTATTAGTTATCTATTTTATATATAGTAGTATGTATATATGAATCCCAATCTCCCAGTTTATCCCTCTGCCTCCCCCACTTTCCCCTTGGTAACCATAAGTTTGTTTTCTACATCTGTGACTCTATTTCTGTTTTGTAAATAGGTTCATTTGTACCATGGTTTTAGATTCCACATATATGCAATATCATAAGATATTTGTCTTTCTCTGTTTGACTTACTTCACTCAGTATGGAAATGTCTATGTCCATCCATGTTGCTGCAAATGGCATTATTCCATTCTTTTCTATGACTAATAGTCCATTGTATATATATGTACTACATCTTTTTAAAAAATTGTATTTATTTATTTATTTATGGCTGCATTGGGTCTTCATAGCTGCGTGTGGGCTTTCTCTAGTTGCAGTGAGCTGGCGGGGGGCTACTCTTTGTTGTGGTGTGTGAGCTCTAGGCAAGCGGTCTTCAGTAGTTGCAGCACGCGGGCTCCGTAGTTGTGGTGCCCAGGCTCCAGGGTGCACGGGCTGAGTAGTTGTGGCTCATGGGCTCTAGAGCGCAGGCTCAGTAGTTGTGGTGCACAGGGTTAGTTGCTCCGCAGCATGTGGGATCTTCCCAGACCCGGGATCGAACCCGTGTCCCCTGCATTGCCAGGCAGATTCTTAACCACTGTGTCACCAGGGAAGTCCCTGTACCACATCTTCTTTATCCATTCCTTTGCTGATGGACATTAAGGTTGCTTCCATGTCCTAGTTATTGTAAATAGAATGCAGCCTTACTTTAAAAAACTATTCTTTTAATGTTTGATCAGCATTTACTCCATGGGGATGTGATCAACACCAATGAGGAGTGTTTCATATTCTCGTTTTTGTTTTTCACTCCTTCAGCCCTAGATAACTAATTACATTTCCCAAGTGATGGCAAAGAATTTAATGTGAATTCTTGGATTAACTGTCAAGAAATTTTCCAAGTATTGGGTTAACGTTTTAGTGCAGGATACAGACTGATTTCATAGGAAAATGTCCAGGTATGCCACTCCTAAATTTCTTCTGGGCTTATGTGTATGATCCTGAGAAGGTCATGTCAATTTTATAAGCCTTGGTCACCTCAGCCATAAAATGTAGATAATCCTGTCTTCCTGACAGAATTATTGAGAGGATTCAATTAAGTAATAGTATAATGTCCTTGGCATAAAATAGCTATTCAACACAAGTTAGCTTACTTCTTACTTCAGTAAACTGAGCCATTTGTACTTTTTCAGTAAGGCAAGAAGGTACAAATTATTATAACATAAATACTATGGTTAGTGTAGGCAAAGTCTGGTTATCCTGTGGGTCTTAGGTTGGCAAAGCCATCTATCTGTTGGGAAAGTAGGGTGTCCCCCAAGGAATGAGTTCCAAACATCTCAAAGTAGTGTTTGGTGATTTTCAACATGCCAATGGCCACAGTCCATGCTGAGCTCTTCTCAGTCAAGATTTTTTTTGCCGAGGAGAGGGAGAATGATGAAAGCATAGGAATCATGATGATGATAGGAGATAAGAGCACATAGAAATAGAAAAAGTAGTTTCCTTGAATTACTGCTTGACATTTTAATTAATCTGATTAATTTGTCTAATCTGTAGGATCTATAACAATTGTTTATTCCCCCGAATCTCTCTAACCAAAAAAAATTAGCATAATTCACACAAATCCTATCTGTGTGTACAATAAGGAGTTGCAAGCAAAAGAAGATTCACAAGTTCTAGGTTCCAGTGGCTTATCTGCATAGATTTATGGGTGCCAGAGACCCAGATGTCTTGTCAAAATTTCCAGGGTCATTTTAATGGGGTATGGAACATAGGAAAATATTTATCTTTAGATATAATAAAAATGTACCCTCTAATTTTAAAATGATCTCATCAATTCAGGAAACTATTCAAATAATAGTTGATAACTGGGAAGACAAAAGGAAGAAATGAGGTGATCACTCAGTCTGTAGAGAGGAACAGAATAAAGCGAAGTCAAAGGTGAGGGTTGGATGGGTAACCAGATGGAAGCACTGATTCTCTTCTCAACCTGCCAATTGAATTGCATTTCACAGTCTTTTCTCATTTGCTCTCCTGTTCTCTTCTAAATCTGACATCTCAGTGATTTTCTCTGTGTTCATCATCAAACTATCACAACATTAGGTATTTTAAAAATTAAGTGAAACTGAGTCGATATAGAATCATTCTCCTTAACAGCTCCAGTGCCAGACAATATTTTGAAATATGAAAGCCTTTCATTAAATGCACTCCAGCTTGGCATCTTTTATGTTTATTTCTTCTTCTTACCTAGACTCATGACTTACTCAAATGTGGTTCCCCATTGTAGTGATCAGTATGGACTGGGACAGAGAGGTTAGGCTTACCAAACTTACCTGCCCTGCCTCCCATTTCTCAAGACCTGGATTTTAGTTAATCCTCAGACTGGAAAACAATCTAAATAAATCAACAATATAGTACCAATATTTCCAGTTATGTTAATGGATACCTCTTCTTCCCTTTCAACCTGATTAAAAATTTTTTAAACTTATCCTTCTTCCCAGGTGCCTGTCCTTTTGCTCTAATCCTTGGCCAAATTTGTTAATTCTATCTTTTTTTTTTCTTACACATCTTTATTGGGGTATAATTGCTTTACAATGGTGTGTTAGTTTCTGCTTTATAACAAAGTGAATCAGTTATACATATACATATGTTCACATATGTCTTCCCTCTTGCGTCTCTCTCCCTCCCACTCTCCCTATCCCACCCCTCCAGGCCGTCACAAAGCACCGAGCTAATATCCCTGTGCCTTGCGGTTGCTTCCCCCTAGCTATCTACCTTACTACGTTTGTTAGTGTGTATATGTCCATGACTCTCTCTCGCCCTGTCAAAGCTCACCCTTCCCCCTCCCCATATCCTCAAGTCCGTTCTCCAGTAGGTCTGCGTCTTTATTCCTGTCTTACCCCTAGGTTCTTCATGACATTTTTTCCCCCTTAAATTCCATATATATGTGTCAGCATACGGTATTTGTCTTTTTCTTTCTGACTTACTTCACTCTGTATGACAGACTCTAGGTCTATCCATCTCATTACAAATAGCTCAATTTCATTTCTTTTTAAGGCTGAGTAATATTCCATTGTGTATATGTGCCACATCTTCTTTATCCATTCATCCGATGATGGGCGCTTAGGTTGTTTCCATGTCCTGGCTATTGTAAATAGAGCTGCAATGAACATTTTGGTACATGACTCTTTTTCAATTTTGGTTTTCTCAGGGTATATGCCCAGTAGTGGGATTGCTGGGTCATATGGTAATTCTATTTGTAGTTTTTTAAGGAACCTCCGTACTGTTCTCCATAGTGGCTGAACCAATTCACATTCCCACCAGCAGTGCAAGAGTGTTCCCTTTTCTCCACACCCTCTCCAGCATTTATTGTTTCTAGGTTTTTTGGTGATGGCCATTCTGACTGGTGTGAGATGATATCTCATTGTAGTTTTGATTTGCATTTCTCTAATGATTAATGATGTTGAGCATTCTTTCATGTGTTTGTTGGCATTCTGTATATCTTCTTTGGAGAAATGTCTATTTAGGTCTTCTGCCCAGTTTTGGATTGGGTTGTTTTTTTTTTTGTTGTTATTGAGCTGCGTGAGCTGCTTGTAAATTTTGGAGATTAATCCTTTGTCAGTTGCTTCATTTGCAAATATTTTCTCCCATTCTGAGGGTTGTCTTTTGGTCTTGTTTATGGTTTCCTTTGCTGTGCAAAAGCTTTGAAGTTTCATTAGGTCCCATTTGTTTATTTTTGTTTTTATTTCCATTACTCTAGGAGATGGATCAGAAAGGATCTTGCTGTGATTTATGTCATAGAGTGTTCTTCCTATATTTTCCTCTAAGAGTTTGAGAGTTTCTGGCCTTATATTTAGGTCTTTAATCCATTTTGAGCTTATTTTTGTGTATGGTGTTAGGGAGTGATCTAATCTCATACTTTTACATGTACCTGTCCAGTTTTCCCAGCACCATTTATTGAAGAGGCTGTCCTTTCTCCACTGTACATTCCTGCCACCTTTATCAAAGATAAGGTGTCCATATGTGCGTGGGTTTATCTCTGGGCTTTCTATCCTGTTCCATTGATCTATCTTTCTGTTTTTGTGCCAGTACCATACTGTCTTGATTACTGTAGCATTGTAATATAGTCTGAAGTCAGGGAGCCTGATTCCTCCAGCTCCTTTTCTCGTTCTCAAGACTGCTTTGGCTATTCGGGGTCTTTTGTGTTTCCATACAAATTGTGAAATTTTTTGTTCTAGTTCTGTGAAAAATGCCAGTGGTAGTTTGATAGGGATTGCATTGAATCTGTAGATTGCTTTGGGTAGTAGAGTCATTTTCACAATGTTGATTCTTCCCATCCAAGAACATGGTATATCTCTCCATCTATTTGTATCATCTTTAATTTCTTTCATCAGTGTCTTATAATTTTCTGCATACAGGTCTTTCGTATCCTTAGGTAGGTTTATTCCTAGATATTTTATTCTTTTTGTTGCAATGGTAAATGGGAGTGTTTTCTTGATTTCACTTTCAGATTTTTCATCATTAGTATATAGGAATGCCAGAGATTTCTGTGCATTAATTTTGTATCCTGCTACTTTACCAAATTCATTGATTAGCTCTAGTAGTTTTCTGGTAGCATCTTTAGGATTCTCTATGTATAGTATCATGTCATCTGCAAACAGTGACAGCTTTACTTCTTCTTTTCTGATGTGGATTCCTTTTATTTCCTTTTCTTCCCTGATTGCTGTGGCTAAAACTTCCAAAACTATGTTGAATAAGAGTGGTGAGAATGGGCAACCTTGTCTTGTTCCTGATCTTAGTGGAAATGCTTTCAGTTTTTCACCATTGAGGATGATGTTTGCTGTGGGCTTGTCATATATGGCCTTTATTATGTTGAGGATAGTTCCCTCTATGCCTACTTTCTGGAGGGTTTTTATCATAAATGGGTGTTGAATTTTGTCGAAAGCTTTCTCTGCATCTATTGAGATGATCATATGGTTTTTCTCCTTCAATTTGTTAATATGGTTTATCACATTGATAGATTTTCGTATATTGAAGAATCCTTGCATTCCTGGAATAAACCCCACTTGATCATGGTGTATGATCCTTTTAATGTGCTGTTGGATTCTGTTTGCTAGTATTTTGTTGAGGATTTTTGCATCTATGTTCATCAGTGATATTGGCCTGTAGTTTTCTTTCTTTTTGACATCCTTGTCTGGTTTTGGTGTCAAGGTGATGGTGGCCTCGTAGAAGGAATTTGGGAGTGTTCCTCCCTCTGCTATATTTTGGAAGAGTTCGAGAAGGATAGGTGTTAGCTCTTCTCTAAACGTTTGATAGAATTCACCTGTGAAGCCATCTGGTCCTGGGCTTTTGTTTGTTGGAAGATTTTTAATCACAGTTTCAATTTCAGTGCTTGTGATTGGTCTGTTCATATTTTCTATTTCTTCCTGATTCAGTCTTGGCAGGTTGTGCATTTCTAAGAATTTGTCCATTTCTTCCAGATTGTCCATTTTATTGGCATAGAGTTGCTTGTAGTAATCTCTCATGATTTTTTTTATTTCTGCAGTGTCAGTTGTTACTTCTCCTTTTTCATTTCTAATTCTATTGATTTGAGTCTTCTCCCTTTTTTTCTTGATGAGTCTGGCTAGTGGTTTATCTATTTTGTTTATCTTCTCAAAGAACCAGCTTTTAGTTTTATTGATCTTTGCTATCATTTCCTTCATTTCTTTTTCATTTATTTCTGATCTGATTTTTATGATTTCTTTCCTTCTGCTAGCTTTGGAGTATTTTTGTTCTTCTTTCTCTAATTCCTTGAGGTGCAAGGTTAGGTTGTTTATTCGAGATGTTTCCTGCTTCTTAAGGTGGGCTTGTATTGCTATAAACTTCCCCCTTAGAACTGCTTTTGCTGCATCCCATAGGTTTTGGGTCGTTGTGTCTCCATTGTCATTTGTTTCTAGGTATTTTTTTATTTCCTCTTTGATTTCTTCAGTGATCACTTCATTATTAAGTAGTGTATTGTTTAGCCTCCATGTGTTTGTATTTTTTACAGATCTTTTCGTATAATTGATATCTAGTCTCATGGCGTTGTGGTCAGAAAAGATACTTGATACAATTTCAGTTTTCTTAAATTTACCAAGGCTTGATTTGTGACCCAAGATATGGTCTATCCTGGAGAATGTTCCATGAGCACTTGAGAAAAATGTGTATTCTGTTGTTTTTGGATGGAGTGTCCTATAAATATCAATTAAGCCCTTCTTGTTTAATGTATCATTTAAAGCTTGTGTTTCCTTATTTATTTTCATTTTGGATGATCTGTCCATGGGTGAAAGTGGGGTGTTAAAGTCCCCTACTATGAATGTGTTACTGTCGATCTCCCCTTTTATGGCTGTTAGTATTTGCCTTATGTATTGAGGTGCTCCTATGTTGGGTGCATAAATATTTACAATTGTTATATCTTCTTCTTGGATCGATCCCTTGATCATTATGTAGTGTCCTTCTTTGTCTCTTTTAATAGTCCTTATTTTAAAGTCTATTTTGTCTGATATGAGAATTGCTACTCCAGCTTTCTTTTGGTTTCCATTTGCATGGAATATCTTTTTCCATCCCCTTACTTTCAGTCTGTATGTGTCTCTAGGTCTGAAGTGGGTCTCTTGTAGACAGCATATATAAGGGTCTTGTTTTTTTATCCATTCAGCCAATCTGTGTCTTTTGGTGGGAGCATTTAGTCCATTTACATTTAAGGTAATTATCGATATATATGTTCCTATTCCCATTTTCTATATTGTTTTGGGTTCGTTATTATAGGCCTTTTCCTTCTCTTGTGTTTCTTGTCTAGAGAAGTTCCTTTAGCATTTGTTGTAAAGCTGGTTTGGTGGTGCTGAACTCTCTCAGCTTTTGCTTGTCTATAAAGGTTTTAATTTCTCCATCAAATCTGAATGAGATCCTTGCTGGGTAGAGTAGTCTTGGTTGCAGGTTTTTCTCCTTCATCACTTTCAGTATGTCCTGCCACTCCCTTCTGGCTTGTAGGGTTTCTGCTGAGAGATCAGCTGTTAACCTTATGGGGATTCCCTTATATGTGATTTTTCTCTTGCTGCTTTTAATATGCTTTCTTTGTATTTAATTTTTGACAGTTTGATTAATATGTGTCTTGGCGTATTTCTCCTTGTATTTATCCTGTATGGGACTCTCTGTGCTTCCTGGACTTGATTAACTATTTCCTTTCCCATATTAGGGAAGTTTTCAACTATAATCTCTTCAAATATTTTCTCAGTCCCTTTCTTTTTCTCTTCTTCTTCTGGAACCCCTATAATTCGAATGTTGGTGCGTTTAATGTCCCAGAGGTCTCTGAGACTGTCCTCAGTTCTTTTCATTCTTTTTTCTTTATTCTGCTCTGCAGTAGTTATTTCCACTACTTTATCTTCCAGGTCACTTATCCGTTCTTCTGCCTCAGTTATTCTGCTATTGATCCTATCTAGAGTACTTTTAATTTCATTTATTGCATTGTTCATCGTTGCTTGTTTCATCTTTATTTCTTCTAGGTCCTTGTTAACTGTTTCTTGCATTTTGTCCATTCTACTTCCAAGATTTCGGATCATCCTTACTATCATTATTCTGAATTCTTTTTCAGGTAGATTGCCTATTTCCTCTTCATTTGTTAGGTCTGGTGGGTTTTTATCTTGCTCCTTCATCTGCTGTGTGTTTTTCTGTCTTCTCATTTTGCTTATCTTACTGTGTTTGGGGTCTCCTTTTTGCAGGCTGCACTTTCGTAGTTCCCGTTGTTTTTGATGTCTGTCTCCAGTGGCTAAGGTTGTTTCAGTGGGTTGTGTAGGCTTCCTGGTGGAGGGGACTAGTGTCTGTGTTGTGGTGGATGAGGCTGGATCTTGTCTCTCTAGTGGGCAGGTTCACGTCTGGTGGTGTGTTTTGGGGTGTCTGTGGCCTTATTATGATTTTAGGCAGCCTCTCTGTAATGGGTGGGGTTGTCTTGCTAGTTGTTTGGCGTAGGTTGTCCAGCACTGTGGCTTGCTGGTCGTTGAGTGAAGCTGGGTGCTGGTGTTAAGATGGAGGTCTCTGGGATATTTCCGCCGTTTAATATTATGTGGAGCTGGGAGGTCTCTTGTTGACCAGTGTCCTGAAGTTGGCTCTCCTACCTCAGAGGCAGAGCCCTGACTCCTGGGCTGGAGCACCAAGAGCCTTTCATCCACACGGCTCAGAATAAAAGGGAGAAAATGTAGAGAGAATTAGTAGAAGTATGAGGAAAGAAAGAAGGAAAGGAGGAAAGGAAGGAAGGAAGAAAGAAGCAAAGAAGGAAAGAAAGGAGGGAGGGAGGGAGGGAGGAAGGAAGGAAGGAAGGAAGGAGGGAAAGAAGGAAAAAAGACAGAAAGAAAGAAGATACAGTAAAAATAAAATAAAGTATAATATAGTTATTGAATTAAAAAATATTTAGAAAAAAAAAAAAAGGACGGATAGAACCTTAGGACAAATGTTGGAAGCAAAGCTATACAGAGAAAATCTTACACAGAAGCATACACATACACGTTCACAAAAAGAGGTAAAGGGGGAAAAATCATAAATCTTGCTCTCAGAGACCACCTCCTCAATTTGGGGTGATTCATTGTCTAAAGGAGGGAAGGAAGGAAGGAAAGAAAGAAAGAAAGAATGAAGGTAAAGTATAATAAAGTTATTACAATTAAAATTAATTATTAAGAAAAAAAATTTTTTTTTAAAACCATGGACGGATAGAGCCCTAGGACAAATGGTAGAAGCAAGAGTATACAGACAAGATCTCACACAGAAGCATACACGTACACATTCACAAAAAGAGGAAAAGGGAAAAAAAATCATAGATCTCGCTCCTAAATTCCCCCTCTTCAATTTGGATTCATTCCTTGTCTATTCAGGTATTCCACAGATGCAGGGTATATCAAGTCGATTGTGGAGCTTTAATCCGCTGCTTCTGAGGCTGCTGGGAGAGATTTCCTTTTCTCTTCTTTGTTCTCACAGCTCACAGGAGCCCAACTTTGGATTTGGCCCTGCCTCTGCGTGTAGGTCGCTGGAGGGCGTCTGTTTTTTGCTCAGACAGGACGGGGTTAAAGGCGCTGCTGATTCGGGGGCTCTGGCTCACTCAGGCCGGGGGTGGGGGGGGGAAGGAGGGGCACTGCGTGCGGGGCAGGCCTGCGGCATCAGAGGCGGTGTGACGTTGCGGCAGAGGCCGGCGTGACGTTGCACCAGCCTGAGGCCCGCCGTGCGTTCTCCCGGGGAAGTTGTCCCTGGATCCCGGGAACCTGGCAGTGGCGGGCTGCACAGGCTCTGCAGAAGAGGGGTGTGGAGAGTGACCTGTGCTCGCACATAGGCCCCTTGGTGGCGGCAGCAGCAGCCTTAGCGTCTCCCGCCCGTCTCTGGGGTCCGCGCTTTCAGCCGCGGCTCGCGCCCGTCTCTGGGGTTCGCGCTTTTAGCCGCGGCTCGCGCCCGTCTCTGGGGTTCGCGCTTTTAGCCGCGGCTCGCGCCCGTCTCTGGAGATCCTTTAAGCAGCGCTCTTAAACCCCTCTCCTCGCGCACCAGGAAACAAAGAGGGAAGAAAAAGTCTCTTGCCTCTTCGGCAGGTGCAGGCTTTTTCCCGAACTCCCTCCCGGCTAGTCGTGGTGCACTAACCCCTTCAGGCTATGTTCAAGCCGCCAACCCCAGTCCTCTCCCTGCGCTCCGTCCAAAACCGAAACCCGAGCCTCGGTCGGCACCGATCCTCTGTGCTGGAATCTCCCCGCTTTGCCCTCCGCACCTGTCGCTGTGCACTACTCCGCGGTCCCGAAGCTCCCCCCTCCGCCTCCCGCAGTCTCCGCCCGCGGAGGGGCTTCCTAGTGTGTGGAAACTTTTCCTCCTTCACAGCTCCCTCCCACTGGTGCAGGTGCCATCCTTATTCTTTTGTCTCTGTTTTTTCTTTTTTTCTTTTGCCCTACCTAGGTACGTGGGGAGTTTCTTGCCTTTTGGGAGGTCTGAGGTCTTCTGCCAGCCTTCAGTAGGTGTTCTGTAGGAGTTGTTCCACGTGTAGATGTATTTCTGGTGTATCCGTGGGGAGGAAGGCGATCTCCACGTCTTACTCTTCCACCATCTTCAAGGTCCCCCCACCCCCTTACTTATTTCCTTCACGTATCTGATCTACTCAACCATGCGATGGTCTTCATCTTCAGACATCTTGCTGTCTGGGCTATTCAACCCTGACTCAGGGGTCTTCTCCTCTTTCTTTGCCTTCTTTTGACAATCTCGAAAATTAAAGAAAGGCTGATTGGAAACCTTCTTGTCCTCAATTCATTGGCTGTACTGGATTTTTTTTCTTGGGTCAGACCTTCAGACTTCTACCAGAAATCGTTCCTTTGGGGAAACCAGGCCTTCCCAGAAACTCAGGAAAGTAGACCGGCAGCGGCCACGGGTAGACGGCGGGCTCGGTCCCCAAGAGCGACTCCAGCCTCCTAATTCTATCTTTTTATCCCACTCAGTCTCCAGTCTACTGCCTACATGGGTCTCTATGTGACCATTTCCTAGCTACTGGAATAACTTCCCAAACCATCTCTTTGTTTCCAGTGCCATCTCACCCCTTGATTCCAGTGAAATATAGAAACTTTATCCAACACAGATTTCTTCCCTTCGCACCCCTTTACGCTATTATTGTTCTATATCTATAGCTTTATAGGTTGTGAGCCCAACAATACAGTTTTTAAATAATTGTTTTATGCAACTGTCTTTTAAATCAGTTAAGACAAGAAAAATGAAAAAATATATTTATACTTATATCTTTAGTTATATGTAAGTATTTTTTACTTACTCTTCTGTATTTTTTTTACATATCTTTGTGTGGACTCAAGTTACCATATGATGTCATTTCCCTTCAGTCTGAAGTGTTTCCTTCAGTATTTCTTGTCATGAAAATCTGCTAGTGATGAATTCTTTCAATCTTTTTTTGTATCTGGAATATCTTAATTTTGCCTTCATTTATGAATTATAATTTTTGCTTGATATAGAAATACTGGTTGATAGTTTTATTCTTTCAGCACTTTGAATGTCATCTCACTGCCTTCTGGTCCCATTTTTCCCCCTGCCATCTGCTAATTTTAATGTGGTTTCCTTATTCATAATGAGTTGAGGGGTGTGTGTGTGTGTGTGTGTGTGTGTGTGTAGGAGGGCTGCTTCTAAGATTCTCTTCTTGACTTTCTCTATGATATGTCTAGATATGGATCTCTTTGTACTTATCCTAACTGAAGTTCATTAAGCTTTCTAGATATATATATTAATACTTTTTTGTGGGGGATAATAAAATTTTGAAGTGTTTAGCCATTATGTCTTTATATATTTTTGTGCCCCCTTTTCTCCTCTTTTTCTGGTACTCCTCACACACATCAGTATACTTTATGTTGCCCCACATGCTCTTTTTACTTTTTCTCCATTCTTTTTTCTTTCTATTCTTCATACAGGATCATCATTATTGATCCACTTCAAATATGCTGATTCTTTCTTCTGCTACTTCAAATCTTCTGTTGAGATATTCTAGTGTTTTTTTATTTCAATATCAGAAATTCTATTTGATTAATTTTTATAATTCCCATCTCTTTACTGATGTCCTCTATTTGCTATCATATTTTCCTCTAATTATTTAAACATGGTTTCCTTTTACATATTATAATAACTGATTTTCTTTGTCTGCTAAGTCCAACATCTGGGCCCCCTCTGAGAGTTCTACTGAAACAGAGATAGTTTCTTTTTCTATATTGGTCACATATTCTTATTTCTTTGCATGCCTTGTGTTTTTGTTGAAAACTGGATATTTTAAAAACTGGACATTTTAGATAATATATTGTATGCTTTACATTCTGATTTCTATCTCTCTCTGGGGTTGTGTGGTGGTTGCTGTTTTTTTTTCTTTCACTTTTAAAAAACATTTGTTTAGTGGTTTTCCTAAACTAATTCTGTATTCTACATTTCCTGTAGTGTGTGATCACTGATGTCTCTGCTAAGTTTTTTCCCCTATTGTTGTTTTTATTTTTAAACCTGTTTTTTATGGTCATCTCTGGGTGAGAATAGCTTAGTGGTCAGTCAATTGTTGGTTATAGGGTATGTAGTACATATAGTAGTAGGATATTTCAATCTGAAAATGGTTTATTTAATCCATTTTCTGATTTTAGAGAGACCCAAATACATGCTTAGAGATATTCATGCATTCCACAAATATTTGTAAGGGTACCACTATGTGTCTAACTCTGCTAAACTGTGGAAATATAACCCTGAAGAAGAAAGTTATCATTTCAACCTCCATGGAGCCTGCAATCTCCTAGGCATGGAAACAGAAGGGAAAAATCACAATAGTCCATGTTCAGGGAGTGGGGCAGATATGAAGAAGGGATAATGTAAGTTTTTTTAAAATATTTTTTTAACTTTGCTGTATTGGCCATTTCAAAATTATTTTTCCCTAAATACAGCTCAAAACACTTAGTGAGATTCTGAAATATCCAAAGCAATGATCTGAGTTGCAAAAGGAATGGTGGTATTTTAAGATATCGTTGGTTTTCATTTATTTACATATTCATTTGAGTCAGTAACTAACTTTCTTATCCTGTGATGGTGAAAATGAAAGCAAAGGGACTTCCCTGGTGGTGCAGTGGATAAGACTCCATGGTCCCAATGCAGGGGGCCTGGGTTAGATCCTTGGTCAGGGAACTAGATCCAACATGCATGCTGCAACTAAAAGTTTGCATGCCATAACTAAGGAGCTGGCGAGCCACAGCTAAGGAGCCTGCCTGCCATGGCTAAGACCCGGCACAACCAAAACAAAAAAAATCTCCTACAACACACACACACACACACACACACACACACACACGCAAAGAAAGTGAAGAAGAGAAAGGAATCATGCCTGTTTCTCTTGTGTTCAGAAAAAATCACATCCTCTTCCATATATTACCCACTTCAGTGCTTATGTACCCATGCAAGTATTCTGATCAAAAGTCTGATTTCATTTATTTGTAATCAGACAAGGTATTTTATTATAACAGTTAGAAACTAAATAGTTCTTCTTTGATTATTGGTATTCAGTTGGGTCTAGAAAATAATTAGAAACATAAATCTCTACTCCATGAGGTTGAAAAACTACTGGTAAATGCAAAGCAGTAGCTCTGACCTGTGCATAGCGGAATTTTCAAAATTATAATGAATGAGCTTGATTGAGGCATCAAATGTGGTTTTTATAATGCAATTTATTTCTTTATGGTTGCATTCAGGGACACACATTACAAATCACTACACAAATCATTGCAGTCTACCCAGCAAATACAATTCATAGCTATAAATGTAGTATTGCATGTATCAAGGAACTACAGTGTCAAGGAGCCACAAAAAGATTTAGAACAGGAATGTCACAAAGTATGGCATATTTGAGACACATTGAGTTGAATTGATTGTTTTATTATAGAGTCCATGAGGTGTTAAGGATAAGAGAGAAAGATTCAGATTTAGAAGTGATGGATTATATAGTTATTCACAAAAA
Organism: Phocoena sinus; assembly: GCF_008692025.1. Lineage (NCBI taxonomy): Eukaryota > Metazoa > Chordata > Mammalia > Artiodactyla > Phocoenidae > Phocoena > Phocoena sinus. Next base: position 7,480,102 of record NC_045766.1, read on the forward strand.
AAATACAGGCAGTTTTTTCCCATTTTACAAGCAAAACAAGAAAATGATACTCATAGAAATGTACTGAAAGGGAGGTCTGTCTTGCTTTCAAAGATTTATTTCTCCATCTATATGTGATTTGTCCATTTTCCCCTAAAATATACAAGAAGAGCTTAGCTTCAGGAGAGGCAATCTTGCTCAAGAAATACCTCTCTAGCTTCATTGTGGAGGGACTCTTCTTCCACTGGTAGAAAATCACGTTTTCTCCTAAGTAAAATGATTTGGCTCTGAAGCAGAAAGGATGGTAATTTTCAAAGGGAATATGATTTTCAAAAACAAACTTCACAGTACCATATTCAAGAGGTTGCTTTGTGCCATAATTAATGGTAGTAATGTCCCCAGCTGAGCCTATGAATCCGCAGGGACTCAGAGAAAAGTCTAGATAGGTGGTCTGTGGGTATCAGTGCAGTGCAGCAGCGGGAGGGGCCTGAGCCTGAAATTCGCTCCAGCAGTTTAAAGATGGAGGAATGTGTTTGCGTCTGTTTTGGGGTGACGTGCGGTGGGGCTCTGAGAGAATTTCTGGCTAACCCTGGCATTGTGTGTGCAAACTTCAGTACTGAAATCTTCAGCCATGCTTCTGGCAGAAAAACCAACCTGGGCATCTGAATTCGTTTTCTATTGCTGTGGAACATAACATCACAAATTGAGCAACTGAAAACAAGATGCATTCACTATCTCACAGTTTCTGTGGGTCAGGAGTCCGGGCTCAGCTGAAGTGCGTCCCTTGTTCAGGATCTCAGGAGGCTGCAATCAAGATGCTGACTGGGCTGTAGGTCTTTCTAGAACTTGGGCTCCTCTTCAAAGGTCACGTGATTATTGGCAGACTTGACTTTCTTGCATTTGAAGGGCTGAGTTCCCCATTTCCCAGAGGCCATGCGGCATTCTCTACCATGTGGCAGTTTGCTACTTCAAGGCCAACAGGGAGCATCTCTGCTGCTTCTTATTCTTTTTATTTTTTTATTGGAGTATAGTTGCCTTACAATGTTATGTTAGTTTCAGGTGTACAGCAAAGTAATTCAGTTATATATATGTGCATATATCTGTTCTTTTTCAGATTCTTTTCCCTTACAGATTGTTACAAAATATTGAGTAGAGTTCCCTGTGCTCTACAGTAGGTCCTTATTGGTTATCTATTTTATATTTAGTAGTGTGTATATGTTAATCCCAAACTCCTAATTTATCCTTCCCTCTCTCTGCTGCTTCTTATCTCTTGCCTCTAGACCCCCTTTTAAAGGGGGCTCACCCAGGATAATCTCACTTTTGATTTTCTCAGAATGACTTGGGACCTTAATGCAAAATCCCTTACCTTTTTAAAAAAAAAAATTAATTAATTAGTTTTGGGTTGCATTGGGTCTTCGTTGCTGCATGCAGGATTTCTCTAGTTGCGGCGAGGAGAGGCTACTCTTTGTTGAGGTGCACGGGGTTCTCATTGTGGTGGCTTCTGTAGTAGTGGTGCACGGGCTTAGTTACTCTGCGGCATGTGGAATCTTCCTGGACCAGGGCTTGAACCCATGTTCCCTGCATTAGCAGGTGGATTCTTAACCACTGTGCCACCGGGGAAGTCCACAGTCCCTTACCTTTTGGTGTGTAATACAAACTAATCATGGAGTGACATCCATCCTGTTCACTGGCCCTACTTGCACTTAAGGGGAGGAGATTGATTATACAGGATCAGGAATCTTGTGGCTATCTTACAATTCTGCCTGCCACAAGACTCAAGATGAAGCAGCAGGGGAATCACCGAGCTGAGAAGGAATGGAGAAGGGAAACACTAAAATCTAACAGGAAGGGACTCATTACTGGATACCAGGGCTTGACCTGAACAGGACACTGAAGTCATAACTCAGAAAGATGGAGAACCTAGAAATTCAGAATAGGTCAAAGGTATTAAGGTCATTAGAAAGAGCTGTAATTTATACAGGAATATGGTCTATTGTTCTATCCAGTCTTGAACTGAGAGTGATGTGGGGTTAATGCCACAGTATCATGTGAGACTAAAAGAAAGTGGGGGAGGAGAGGATCCAATTTTAAGCCTTGTTAGGGGTTAAGGGTGAGATTTTAACTCTACTGAAGTGTGCTTAAATCAGAGGAGGGAATTTGGAAATGTCTGAACCTGCCTGCCAATCACTTTAAATCTCTTGACTTTCTTAGGGGATCTATGTTCAAAAGAAACAATAGTGCAACTTGGCATCAAAGTCAACCTTGTTTGATATTTGGGAAAATATTCAATACCATTTTGAAAGCTCTCTCATAAAAGCTTAACCAGAGAATAGGGCTGAAGCTGAGGCCTAAGTGGAAACTTCTAACTTCTGACCATCTCTTCCCCACTCTCAAATTCAAATCTAAAAACTTAGGACCAAGGTGATCAGACAAATCTGAAGAGAGAGGGAGAGAGGAAGAGAGAGAAAGTGAGCACCCAAGCCAAGAAGGGCTCTGAGACCACTCAACTCACTAAATAGAATATAGAAGGGAGTTCAAAAGACTAACTGACTTGTCCCATGGACCAGTCCTACTCCAAGGGTGTGGTTGGAAGGTCAAGATAGAGCATGGAAGCTGGGTTCATACAGTTAAGTCAAAGCAGCCTCGTCCACTATGATATATGACCTGATCCAGTTAATGTCGTGAGTTATGACCAATCATAGTGGTAAGAGAAGTTAGGGAGTTGGATGAAAGATAGTTTTGCTCCCTCTGGATTTGTGGGGAAGGCCTGAAGATGCTAAAATTAAGGAGCTTATTTTTTTCCGGGAGGCGGGCATAAGGAGAACAGTAGACCTGCCTTTGGGCGGCAAAGAACAGTTCAGGCCACTTTCAACAGCAATGGACTTGGGCAACAGGCTCTTTATGCTGGTACTTGGTCTTCTCTGTCCTTGACCAGGTGGGCACCAGGTAAAGGAACAACAGGCTCTGCAAGCTCTACTGATTACCAGAAAGTTGTTTTCCTTGTACTCTCTGCTCTTGTCATCACTGGTTCATCCTACCCTGAACTCAGAGGTCTGAGTTTAATTCTCTAAAATCCAGTTTCAGTTCCCTAATATTAGACACTGTCTGGTGTGTTAGGCACTGAACGGAAGTCGTAACATTGTGACACATACAAATTATATTGTCATATTCTGAGTGCTGTACTTAGTTTAATTACAATGTTCTTTTTGCTTTTATTGGTGCTTAAAAATGTCTCTTGCAGTTATATATATATATATATATATATAATATTTATTTTTCAGAGTGTACAATGTTCTTACTATAGAATCTTTAGGAAATGTTTTAGTGTGAAGAGGTAAATAACCACTATATGCAGACTTAGCACCTTTAAGCCCTTTTCACTCTTTATTAAAAATTCAACTTAGTAGTCAGTCACTCAATAATGACCTTGGCTTGAACTTGCCAAGTTATCATGCTTTTGGGGGTAGCGTGTAGGCATCTGTGACTGGTGGGTCAGAGCATTGGTTCATGATAGCAATTGGAGTAAGCCACTGAGATATATAAAAAGTTGTGCATCTCTCTACTTATTTCCATCAGGACAGATTTCAGGAATTAGAATTCTGGGTCCAATGGTAGGAAACTATCTAAGGCTCTTGATAATGGCCAGTTTTATGTGTGAATTTAGCCAGGCAAAAGTCTCCAGTTATTCAGTCAAACATTAATCTAGGCATTGCTGTAAAAGTATGTTATAGATGTGATTAACATCTGCAATTGGTTAATATTAAGTAAGGAGATTAGGCTCACTAATCTGGGTAGGCCTTATTCAATTGGTTGAAAGGCCTTCAGAGCAGAATTGAGACTGCCCTAAAGAAGAAATTCCTCCTGTGGGCTACAACTGCAGCTCCTGCCTGGATTTCCAGTCTGCCCTTCCCCTACGGATTTTAGATTTATTTAGTCAGTCCCCACAATCACTTGCCATATATATATATAGACACACATAAATGGCATACACACAAATATATGTAGTGTATAAGTATGTCATATGCATACGTACACGTCATATATACATGTGCATATATACACACGTCGTGTATACATATATGTCAAGTACACACATACATACATATATGTCAGGTAGATTGATGGGTAATACAGGGTAATACTGGTTCTGTGTCTCTGGTGGGGCTCTGATGCAGTTGCTCCCTTGTGTTCCAGAATGATCATCTGCACAATCCATGAGAGTGCCCTACTTGGTGTATTCTAAACAACATGGACTATTATTATTCTGCAGAGATGAGGACCTATTCACCAGTTTTATTGGGGATCTGATCAGAATGGTATTTCAATCATTAACACTGATATGGTGACAAGGAGTAGGGTGTACTGAAAGGGAGGCTGAAGAAATCAGGGGACCCAATGAGGAGCTGACGGTCACAGCTCCTGACAATGACTCAAGGCAGATCCAGTTGACAATGTGTATCCATTAGGATTCTCACATATTCTTTCCTTCTTGCTTTGCAGTTGTCGGATACATTAAAACTGAACCCACAAATGGTTTCCTCAATTTGCTCACCCAGGAATTAGAGTTATTAAAAGACTTCAAACTCTCGGTAAATTCTTTGGGCTATGTATCTGTCCTGGATTGGAACATGGTATTTCTGATTTCAGACAACCATTTATCAGATTTTCTTTGGTTTACAGTTAGCCACACTTTATAAAATAATCCTTTGTCTTCTATCAAAGGAGGACAGACGTGGAACAGTGGCTCAGACATGGATTTGTGTAGCAGAAAACTCCTTCATAGTCCTGAGGAAGGAATGATAAATACTCTGTGTTTAACCATTACTGAAGACACATCACTCACAGGGACATGACAAAGCTTTCAATTTTAGCTTTCAATTCTCCTTTTATTTATTTTTTAAAATATTAAAAAAAATTTATTGACATATCGTTGATTTACAATGTTGTATTTAATTTCTGCTGTACATCAAAGTGATTTGGTCATATATATATGCATTCTTTTTCATATTCTTTTACATTGTGGTTTATCACAGGATATTGAATATGGTTCCCTGTGCTATATAGTAGGACCTTGTTGCTTATCCATCCTGTATATAATAGTTTGCATCTACTAATCCCAAACTCCCAATCCATCCCTCCCCCACCCCCCTCCCCCTTGGCAACCACAAGTCTGTTCTCTACGTCTATGAGTCTATTTCTGTTTCATAGATACGTTCATTTGCAATTCTCCACTGTTGGGCAAGCTCTCCTTCTTCCTCTGGATCAAATCTCAGGCAGGCCCTTGGCTTTCCTGGTCCTTCTTCAGGAAAACTAGCAATTCTCCAGTGAAACAAAATCACAAACACACTCTCAGTTTAGTCATTTAAGAGTCCAGTCTCACATATAGTTAAAAATAGCTCCTCAGCCTGTTGCTCAGACCCCCTGCAGACAGGAAAGGCAGTCAGGGAAGAGGGTGGAGTTAGCATCTTTCCCATATTCTCTTCATTCTCCATCATCTGATAAACCTTGCTTCTGACCCTTCCAGAGTTGGATCAGGAGAGAGGGATGCACTGAAGGGAATATATTTCCGCTTAACAGGTAAGCTTCCACTGACCTAATTTCAGGGCTCTTGAGATTTGTCATGCATTTAAAAATGCATGACACTGAACTGGATTGTTGGAGATGTCTCATGCTCCTCCTTCTGGGAGAAATTTCCACCTGTCATCACCTTGGTGAAGGAAAATGTATCCCTGTCATGACTGGTATTTTATTTCCTCCCAGGCCCTACAAATCCAGCAACGCCTCCAGCTTTTTCTACTTACCCCCTGCAGGCTGCCCTCTTGGACGTGACTTAAGAAGACCCATGGAGAACCTTTTGCATACAACCCATATCTGATCTGTAAGTAGGGAATCACTCACCCAGCTTTTCCCCTGACAAACTCCAGCAGTGCAGGCTGCTTCCAACGGTACCCATTTCCCATCTGCTCTGCCATCAGATCAGCTAGCCAATCAGTCTTTCTTGCTGTTTAGATTTCTCTGGTGAGAGAGAAATTCGAATCCATTCTGTGTATATAAACAATAAGGAATATACTTTCTAAGCGTTCAGATGGGAGTTTTTCCCTCGTCATGATGAGAGGTGCCTGCCCTACCACCCAGGAGGGGATGGCATTCACAGCACACATTTTAGAGCTTCCTCTAAAAACCTCCACTTCCCTCACCTGTGAATCTCTTCTCGTTTATATCCTTGCTGTAGAGAAGGATCTTTAGCCTCCTTTCCTTAAAAAAATTGTATCATGTTCATCTTTGACTTCATTTTAAGATGCAGTATCCATTGAATTAGGGTGGTGGTTCTCAGAGTGGTCTCAGACCAGCATTGTCAGCATCCCTGGGGAACTTATTAAAAGTGCCAAGTCTCAGAGCCCACTGCACACCTACTGGATCAGAAGTTGTAGGGGTGGAGCCCAGAAGTCTGTATCTTTTAAAGAAAACTTATTGGACTATAGTTGCTTTACAATGTTGTGTTAGTTTCAGGTGTACAGCAAAGTGAATCAGTTATACATATACATGTGTCTGCTCTTTTTTTTTTTTTTTTAGATTCTTTTCCCATATAGGCCATTACAGAGTATTGAGTAGAGTTCCCTGTGCTATACAGCAGGTTTTTATTAGTTATCTATTTTATATATAGTAGTGTGTATATGTCAGTCCCAATCTCCCAATTTATCCCCCCCCCCAAGAAGTCCTTATTTTTTTATTTATTATTTTTTTTTGCGGTACGCGGGCCTCTCACTGCTGTGGCCTCTCCCGTTGTGGAGCACAGGCTCTGGACGCGCAGGCTCAGCGGCCATGGCTCACGGGCCCAGCCGCTCCATGGCATGTGGGATCTTCCCGGACCGGGGCACGAACCTGTGTCCCCTGCCTCGGCAGGCGGACTCTCAACCACTGCGCCACTAGGGAAGCCCAGAAGTCCTTATTTTAACAAACTCTCTAGATGACTCTGAAGTAGGCTCATGTTTGAGAACCACTGTTTTAAGCCATCTGTCAAAATTCCACTTTAATTTCCTCTCACGTGTGTACTTGGCTCACCTTGTTAACCCATTTAATCTGTTTCTCACAATAACTCATGTTCATAGATTCGAGAAATAACTATAAAATGATAAATCATAATTACATTTCACTACAACTACAGCCTGCTGATTATCTGATTCTCATCAGACCTTAATCCCCAGGGGCTGAAGGTTTGGCCCCTCAGGGCAGCTGGGGTCCTGTGTCATTATCCTCTCTCCCATCTCCCTACCTCCTGCTTGCTCACTAAACTGTAAAATAAATGGTTGTTTGCAAAATATTGCATTAATGTTTTAGCTTTGATCAGACTCGTTGCATTTTTTTTGTTATTAAGAGGCATCATCCCTTTATGTTACTTGTTACCTTTTACAGTAATCTCTTAGGTCCTTTTGCTGGTATAAATCAGGAGTCTTCAAGTTCAATCCCATTGGTATTTTAGGCGAGATAATTTTTTCTAGTAGGCAGCTGTCTAGATGCCTGTAGCATCCTCTAAGTTGTGACAGCCAAAAATTTCTCCAGACATTGCCAAATGTTCCCTGGGAGTCAAAAATCAACTCTAGCTGAAGAGCCCGGTTTAAATGGATACCCATTAAATCCCCATATACACTGAACCTGCCTAATAGATTTCACTCATTTTGAAGACCAAAACAGAGCATTTCGTTTTGGTCAGAGCTTCTAATTGCCATAGAGATAATTTTAAAATATTTTAAAGAGTATTATTTTGCCACTTGCTATAAAGATGCATCTTTTGATTGCTGAGCAAATAATCTTGAGTTCATCTGATTCATATCATCAATTAAGTGCTTAGAATCATTCCAAGAATTCACTGTCTGAGAGTCCTCATTTATAAACACAACAAGCTCCAAGAAACACAATTACTATACATTTTCTCAAGGAAGGGAGTGGTGGCAGTATCGTAGACTGTTGATTTAAATTGTCTTCTTTTTTTCTTCTTTCATTAAGTGGTAATTCAACTCTTCATCTTTCGTGATTTTCTTTACTCACTCCAGGCAATTATTGCTGGCGATTATGATGTTAATGAGTTATGCAGAGCAGACTGAAAAAATGAAATATATTTTTAGGAAGTTAAGTTCATGGAAGAAACAACTTGAATGCATGCAAAAAGCAGGCATCTTTCTTATTGTGCCCTGAATTGATTTTATAAGTCAGGTGTTTGTATGAATAAATAACCTTTACTTAGTGCAGGGAGTATTTTGACACGAAATTTACTCTGATGAGCCATAAAGGAAGTCTTTTGTGAGACTGTCTGCTCTGCATTGTGTCTGATTTTTTTTTTTTATACTGCATGAGTTAATTTTGAGGCCTCCAAATCTAAGCAGGAGATGCTGATCAATGTGAAAACCAGAACTCTTTTCTTAGCTCCTTTGTAGTTGAATTCTAATGGTCTTGACACAGTGTGCTAGTGTTCACCAGGGTGACATAAAATACAATCAAACGCACACACAGATGACTATGGAAAAGCAAACCCAGATGACAACACATATCAATAGAATATTTTCTTTTACTCTTTTCTTCTTCTTCTTGAGTGACACAGCGACTGAAATAACCCTCCTTTTTGAATGCCTTTGATTCAATCAGAGGCATGCTTTCCCCTCAGATGCGGTTGAAGTATTAGCACTTCACTGTCAAAACCACCTTTGTTTCTAAATTAATACCTAATATTTACATACCAATAAGATAGATCTTAATATGCCAAGACTCTCATCTTTCTCTTCCTTCAGTCATACAAACTACTTCTTTTCTGCATAAACTTTCAAACTAATGTGCTATTGAAAATATTATACATGAATGATCCTAAAATCTTTGATAAGATTGGAGCTAGGAGCAGGGAGTTAATATAGATTACCCACTTTTTAAAAATGGGAAAAGATTTTAAAAATATCTATTATTAGGAAAAATCACTTAAAACCAGAAAGAGCAAAAATTTCAAAGTAAGGCATTGTCCTTAAGTAGATAATGCATTGGACAAATGTAAAAATAAACTTATGATGTATAAATTATAAATGTCAGTGCTGCCCAATAGAATTTTCTGACATGATGAATATGTGCTATGTATGCCCTGTTTAATGTGGAGCCACTAGCCACGGGTGCATATTGAAGACCTGAAATGTTGGAAATGCAATAAAGGGCTGAATTTTGAATTATACTTAATTTTAATTAATGTTGTAAATTTAGATAGGCACATGTGACTAGTGGCTCCTGTATTCGATAGACAAAATGAAAGAGACTTATGCATTTGTGTATGTGTTCCTACTTTTCTCATTTTACAGAATACCTGACATTTGGCTATTATTCTATTTTAAATTGCTTTATGGGTACCATACCATAAAATCCACTCAGGTAAAGCATACAATTCAATTACTTTTAGAATACTCACAGTTGCACATTCACCACCCCACTCAAAAGTTTTCATCACCCCAAAGGAAACCCTACACCCCTTAGGCATCATCTATCACCCCCAATCTGCCCCCACCCCATCCTTCCAGCCATAGGTAATCAGGAATCTACTTTCTATCTCCATAGATTTGCCTATTCCAGACATTTCATATAAACGGGGCCACACAATATGTGGACCTTTGTGACTGGCTCCTTTCACTTGACACAATGTTTTCCAGATTCATCCATGCTGTAGCATGGATGAAAGAAATAGTATTTCATTTCTTTTTATTGCCAAATGATCCATCCACATGTGATGGACTTTTGGGTCGTTTCCACATTTTACCTATTATAAATAATTCTGCTATAAATATGTACGTACAAGTTTTTGTGTGAAGCTACATACCTTTGGTAGATATATAGAAGTGGAATTGCTGGATCATGTAGTAATTACATGTTTAATCAATGGAGGTTCTGCCAGACTGATTTCCAAAGTGGCTGCACTATTTTACACTCATTATATTACAAGGTTTGAGGGTTCTGTTTTCTCCATATCCTTATCAATATTTGTTATTATCTGTCTTTTTTATTACAGCCATTATTGTGAGTGTGAAGTGGCATCTTGTTATTACCAGATATAAAAGTGTCCTCCCATTTTGTAGGTTCTTTTTTTACTTTCTTGACGGTATATATATATATATATATTTTTTTTAACATCATTATTGGAGTATAATTGCTTTACAATGGTGTTTCTGATTTATAACAAAGTGAATCAGCTATACATATACATACATACCCATATCTCTTCCCTCTTGCATCTCCCTCCCTCACACCCTCCCAATCCCACCCCTCTAGGTGGTCACAAAGCACCGAGCTGATCTCTCTATGCTACGTGGCTGCTTCTCACTAGCTATCGGTTTTACATTTTGCAGTGTATATATGTCCATGCCACTCTCTCACTTTGTCCCAGCTTACCCTTCCCCCTCCCCGTGTCCTCAAGTCCATTCTCTAGTAGGTCTGTGTCTTTATTCCCATCCTGTCCCTAGGTTCTTCATGACCTTTTTTTTTTTTTTAGATTCCATATATATGTGTTAGCATACGGTATTTGTTTTTCTCTTCTTTTTTTTTTTTTAACATCTTTATTGGGGTGTAATTGCTTTACAATGGAGTGTTAGTTTCTGCTTTATTGAATCAGTTATACATATACATATGTTCCCATATCTCTTCCCTCTTGCGTCTCCCTCCCTCCCACCCTCCCTATCCCACCCCTCCAGGCGGTCACAAAGCACCTAGCCGATATCCCTGTGCCATGCGGCTGCTTCCCACTAGCTATCTACCTTACGTTTGTTAGTGTGTATCTGTCCATGACTCTCTCTCGCCCTGTCACAGCTCACCCTTCCCCCTCCCCATATCCTCAAGTCCATTCTCCAGTAGGTCTGTGTCTTTATTCCTGTCTTACCCCTAGGTTCCTCATGACATTTTTTTTTCTTCTTAAATTCCATATATATGTGTTAGCATACAGTATTTGTCTTTTTCTTTCTGACTTACTTCACTGTGCATGACAGACTCTAGGTCCATCCACCTCATTACAAATAACTCAATTTTGTTTCTTTTTATGGCTGAGTAATATTCCATTGTATATATATGCCACATCTTCTTTATCCATTCATCTGTCTTGATGGTGTATTTTGAATCACAGATGTTTTTCATTTTGGCGATGTATATTTTGTCAATTTTGTCTTTTATGCTTGTGATTTTTGTATTATAGCTAAGAAACCATTGCCAAATTCAAGGTTATGGATTTATGCCTGTATTTTCTTCTAAAAGTTTTGTAGTTTTAGTTCTAACATTTAGATGATCTTTGATCCATTTTGAGTTAATGTTTACATGGATATCCAGTTGACCCAGCATTATTTTTTTCATATACATGTGAAATATGCATATTTTTTTCCATTATAGGCTATTACAGAATATTAAATATTGTTCCCTGTGTTATACAGCACATCCTTGTTGCTTATCTATTTTAGGTATAGTAGTGTGTATCTGTTAATCCCAAATTCCTAATTTATCCATCCCCCACCTCCCTTTCCCCTTTGGTAACCGTACGTTTGTTTTCTACATCTGTGAGTCTGTTTCTGTTTTATATGCAGATTCACTTGTATTATTTTTTAGATTCCACATATAAATGATAACATATAATATCTGCAAAATAGTCACTTACGGGTATTCGTTACTATATTGGGCGGTGCAGCATGTAGAACCATCAGGCAACAAAAAATGGGAAAAGATTTCTTTCCTTCTTCTTGGGGAAGATATTATTGGTGCCCTGTAAATGATCCCTTTGTTTTCACCATTCTTGAGTTAGGGTGGTTCCTTAGGGCTGGAAGCAATGGCAATAAATGAGAGAGATGTCAGAATGCTTTGGCACAGCCTTGAGAAAGGATTTAAAATTCTTTATGGACTTCCCTGGCAGTCCAGTGGTTAAGACTCTGTGCTTCCACTGCAGGGGGCACAGGTTCAATCCCTCACCTGGGATCTAAGATCCTGCATGCCACACAGCCAAAAAAAAAAAAATCTCTAAAGTTGTGTGAAAATTAATTCATTAAACAAGATACATAAGACTAGAGAAGTTACCAGCTAAATATTTTCCCAGGGAAAGCTGAGAAGACACTTGCATCGTGAAGATGACAAGGAATCACTATGGAGGGCTTCCCTGGTGGCGCAGTGGTTAAGAGTCCGCCTGCCGATGCAGGGGATACGGGTTCGTGCCCCCGTCCGGGAAGATCCCACATGCTGCGGAGCGGCTGGACCCGTGAGCCATGGCTGCTGAGTCTGCGCGTCCGGAGCCTGTGCTCCGCAACGGGAGAGGCCACGACAGTGAGAGGCCCGCGTACCGTAAAAAAAAAAAAAAAAAGGAATCACTGTGGAGAGAGGCACTGACATCATTGAAAGCTCAGCGGTGGCTGTTCTCTGCTACTGTAGAAATAGGCTTCCTTGTGTCGATGTGGATAATAGGGAACCAGGATGGAGGGACCAGATGACAGCACTAAGACACTAGAGACAAGAGAGGGGCAATTTCATGGTGGTCAGCATGGCCAGTATGACCCAGAGGGCTTGACCTGTTCCAATATGTGACAATGGCATATAGAATATGGTGTGCAGAGGGGTGAGAGAGGTGGGTAGCCAGTGAGAGCATTGTTTGTCTAATACAACCACAAAAGATTAAAAGTGAGTGAGCAAGAAGACTGATCAGAACCATAAAAATGAGGAGACTGGGATTGACGCATATACACCATTGATACTATGTATAAAATAGACAACTAATGAGAACATACTGTATAGCACAGGGAACTCAATGCACTGTGGTGACTTAAATGGGAAGGAGATCCAAAAAGGAGGGGATATATGTATATGTATAGCTGATTCATTTTGCTGTACAGTAGAACCTAACACAACATTGTAAAATAGCTATACTCCGATAAAAATTAATTAAAATAAAAAGAACCATAAAAATGGAAAATCACAATGCTTCACCTAGCTTCCAGACATGAGCCAGTACTCAGACAAAGGCATGAGAGAGTTCTTCTCTTTAATGGAAGGACATTTCGAGTCCCTCTGAAAAATAATCTTGAAATGACACAGCAAGTGTAGTTAGCAGCAGTTTCCTTAATTCTTTTCTGAGGGACTTTACAGTTATTTGTCACAGTAACTTTGGAAATAGGAACACTGAGATCTTTCAGTGGCTGTGAGATACAGAATCTCGGATGACATTGAAACCAGAGGGCTCAACAATGGCAACATACTCCCTTTGATAGAGGAGGAGCTTGCAAAGGCCAGGTGATAAAGACTCCTGGTACAATTAAGATCTTAGATAAACTGCAACAATAAGGGCAGTAGCTTGTTCCACTTAACCTACTATGTAAGTACCCCCTGTCGCCCCGCCCTCGTTGCAACTAGATACCACCTTGAAGAAGCATTAACTTAACAGAGTGAACTTAGATTGTGGCACAAATATGGAGCTGAATGGGGCAAGGGATTAAGTGTATAGCGATTGAGGCTGCCATGTCCATATCCCCTCAGCTTTTACCATTCATGAGCACAGCGACCCAAAAGCTTCCGGTTACAAAGCCCTGCGACTCTTCGCCTGGAGCAGCTCAGCCCACATGCTAGAGCTGGCAGGGAGTAACCACCTCTCACCAACAGCCCTTGAACAATAATTAACAGGAACTGGTAGATAAATACTTCAGCTACCTTGCTGGGGCTTGTATCTGGGCACGTTGGGATAACTCTGAAGCATGTTACTCCAATTCCCTGAGCCTTGGTTGCCCACTGTTGGTTACCTGTTTTTTTTTTTTTTTGCGGTGCGCGGGCCTCTCACTGTTGTGGCCTCTCCGGTTGCGGGGCACAGGCTCCGGATGCGCAGGCTCAGCGGCCATGGCTCACGGGCCCAGCCGCTCCACGGCATGTGGGATCTCCCCGGACTGGGGCACGAACCCGTGTCCCCTGCATCGGCAGGCGGACTCTCAACCACTGCGCCACCAGGGAAGCCCTTCCTTTGCTTTCTTCCTTTTCCTGTCTCACTTCCTCACATCTCTACAGGTGTTTTCTAGAATCACTTCCCAAATAAACTACTTGTACCATATTTTTGTCTCAAGGTCTGGTCTGCTTTGGAGAAACCCAAACTAAGATACATCTACCCCCAATTCAGTATCTCTAATTTTTCTGTTTACCCTTTAGGAAGTAAGAAAGAAACATTGAGGGAAAGAGGGCTGAGAAAACAAGAAAGGATAACTGAAAGGAGGGAAGGGTAAGTGGGGAAAACAAAGAGTGATCTCCGGTGGTATTGTGGGTCCACGTGCTCAGAAGGGAGGAATCAGAAAGAACAGTCTCTTGACCGTTTTACTCCATCAAGCACTTACCCAACCTCCAAAGCAACCCCCAGAGAACACATATGGTTACCTGAAATTATTACTGCAGTGTAAGGTATGTGTGACCGTTAATTTTATATGTTAATTTGGGTCACATGTTGCTCAGATATTTTGTAAAACATTTCAGGGTATGTCTGTGAGGGTGTTTATGGACAAGATTAATATTTGAATTGGTAGACTGACTAAAGCAGATTGCCCTCCCAAATGTAGATAGGCATCATTTAATCCATCGAGGGACTGATTAGAAGAAAAAAAAGCAGAGGAAGGAAGAATTTACCGTCTGTCCGACTGCTTGACTTGGAACACTGGTCTTCTCCTGCTCTTGCACTAGGACCTACACCAACAGCTCTCAGGGTCTCCATATTGCAGACGGTAGATTGTGGGACTTCTCAGCCTCCCCAGTCATATGAATCAATTACTTATAATATATCTCTATTAGTTCTGTTTCTCTGGAGAACACTGACTGATACTGTATGTTAACTGCAGAAAGAGTCAGCTACAAATAATAGCCAAATGTCTACTGTCACTTAAGCACATAAGGTTAATTTGACCAAATCATTAAAAAAGGCAGAGGTAGTGAGTCCAAGTCTCTTCCAACTGATTAACAATAACTCGAGAACCTAGACATTTTCTTTTTTTCATGCTCCAATATTCTATAATCATGCTGGCCACCTCTTGGTTACAATATAGCTGCCACACCTTCATCTCACTTCCATTGCAAGAAGAAAGAAGGTCAAACAGGAAGGAATGGTACCTATCAAGAAATCTAAACTTTCCCAGTTATCCTCAGCCATTTTTATTGGCTAGAATTGTGTCCCAAGGCCATGTCTACCTACAATCGACTATTTTTAGCTGGGTACATTGCCACCCTGAACAAGGAAGAGATTGAAGAACCAATATTAGGTTGACAATTATCACCATCTTCTACATAAAGTGAGCACAAGTAAAACTCAAATTATTTCACGGCAGGGTATGTCCCCCTAAGGTCATTTTATAAAATCAATTTCTGAGGAATGGACCCTAGAGATAGGTCTGTACTATTCTACTGATCTCATGCAATTAGAGGCCCACCTATGCTGTGGTGTGTGGTGGGCATTTGGGGAAGATACTATCTAACATCTAAAAATAAGATGGATTAAAAATCTAGGGTAGTATTATAAAGAAGAGAAAGGACCAGAAACAGAGACAGAAGAAGTGGTAGCACTTACTCAACAATCCAAGCGATGGAACAGGAAATACTTTTCACTCAACTGTATAGCTGGCTAACCTTAACAGCAAACAGAACAACTTTCAGGGGCACCTCCTGAACATAATTTTCTGTCTGGGGTCTAAGTGTAAGGTTGAATGACTTATAAACTGAAAAATAAATTTCCCAATTTAACAACTTGATGGCTGGAAGATTATCTTAGCTACTGCATTTGATTGGTGCATATATTCTTTGTGTGTGTGTGTGTGTGTGTGTGTGTGTGTGTGTGTGTGTGTGTGTGTGTGTATGTGTATGTCAGGGTGACCATACACCCTCACATAAATGACAATTTGAGTCAGTTTTTTTTTTTTTTTTTTTCTTTGCGGTACGCAGGCCTCTCACTGTTGTGGCCTCTCCCACTGTGGAGCACAGGTTCCGGACGTGCAGGCTCAGTGGCCATGACTCACAGGCCCAGCCGCTCCGCGGCACGTGGGATCTTCCCGGAGTGGAGCACTAACCCGTGTTCCCTGCATCGGCAGGAGGACTCTCAACCACAGCGCCACCAGGGAAGCCCCAGAGTCAGTTTTTGATTTCTCAGGGGTTTCCTGGAGGAGTGCTGGGAAACCTTCCTCTTGTGCTCACCGGCACAATTCACTTGTTTTAAGTAATGAAATTCCCAGGAAGCTATAACATCATTATGCTTTTGTGCTTTTCTTACTTCCTGAAAATTGTTCAGTGACACTTTTGATCTCTCTAGAGACACCAAAAAATGTCTATGGATGGAGAGGTGATTCTTCCAAGAGTCATAATTTGTATTTTCTCTGTATGTCTCTGTATCTCTTACTACCTGAACAGCACACACATGACAACGCTGAAAATATAAACACAACTTTTTTCATTTAGAATTGAAAGTATTCTGGAAATTCATTGGAATGGCAGTAAGAAATGCATGGTCATGCATTATTAATCTCTGCTATAAAAAATGGAATTTACAGTAACAGCGTGTTTATTGCTTGTGCTCCCGAGACGCAGAGACATGCTCCTTTTTTGCCAGGCACTTTAAAGGCAGAGCTGTTCCACTTCATGCTGATGGCCCTGCAGTATCAAACAAGCACCAATGACATTGCTCAGGGTCTTCCAAATGCATTTCCAGATTTCATTATCAAAAAAATTTTCTGCGCATTTGTACTACCCGTCTTAGTCCAAACCAACAGCATGAGCTGGAGCAACTCCGAATCTGTTTTTGCGGGGATATCTCACAGATTACGATGCGAGTCGTAGAAGTGCATTACAGAGTTCCATTACATTACCTCACTGTCGTTCCAAAAAAAATCCTAGGAAGAAGATTTGTTGTTTCATTTTGTTTGTTTTGCAAGAGGTCTGGCAGATTTGTGTTTAAAATTTCCTGCTAAAAAGGATGAGCATCGTTACACCAAGCTTTCTGAAGCCTGGGCGTGGAGACAAAAATCCTAGGTTTCCAAGTGTATCACCTGTGCTCTGATCTCGAGAATGACCCAAATTTCCACACATGAGTACAGTTTACATATTCACCTCTCCATCATGTATTCAAGGTTGCCGTAGGTTTGATGTAGGTTAGTTCGTTTGGGCTAGATATTTCAGACTAGACTTGTTACAAACTTACCTTCTAATCAAACATGCTTTTTCCTAGGAATCCCATAAAGTAGGGCTTTATATTAGACTGATCTTATGAAATTGTCATTTTTCTAATTCTAATATTTCGCCCCAACTAGAAAAGTATCTCTGAATAAAATAAGACTGCCTCCCTTCCTTAAGAATTTAATCCGGAATCCTGTCCTCTGAATGGTCCCAGAGAGAGTGCTCTGAGCCCTTTCCTAATTCTAGCTGCAGGAGACACAGTACTGCACAGAGATTGATGCTCTAAGTGATTCTTCCATTTCCATAGCTTTAAGTTACTTATTACTAGTAGCCGCCATGTTATCCATAGTGATTGTCATGGGTTTCCATGATGCTTTAAAATATGTCTTCAGGGCTTCCCTAGTGGCGCAGTGGTTGAGAGTCCGCCTGCCGATGCAGGGGACACAGGTTTGTGCCCCGGTCTGGGAAGATCCCACATGCCGCGGAGCGGCTGGGACCGTGAGCCATGGTCGCCGAGCCTGCGCATCCGGAGCCTGTGCTCCGCAACGGGAGAGACCGCACAGTGAGAGGTCCGCGTACCGCCAAAAAAACCAAACCAAACCAAAACAAAAAAATATGTCTTCAAATACTCTGGGGAAAGAGGAGCATATGTTTATCCTACAGACAGGGAAACTGAGGCCAAACATGAGTAGAATGCTTTTCCTATAATTATCATTTAGGCAGTGATAATGTCAGTCTCCTCCTGTCAACCTCAAGTCCTTTTTTGTTCTCACCAGCTCCCTCCTCACTCCAGTAGGACGATCAGTTCTGTAACAGCTCACCGTCAAACACAAAGCTTCAGTCCCCCTAGTTAGTTATTTAACTTCACCTCTCATCTCTAAAACGGGAATAACAATAGTATCTATTTCATAGAATTGTTATGAGGATGAAGGTGGTCACTACATGTGAAATATTTAGAAGGCTGCTTGTATTGGAAAAGTGCTCTGTGTGTTACCGCTTATCACTAGACTTTCTATTCAAAGCCTCTGCTCTGGGAAGCTGAAACTTGAAGGAAAAACCTGCACTTGAATTTTACAATAAGGAGCTTTCATATTTATGAAATGAACAATGTGAAAAACACAACCAAAGATTGCTGATGAGAGGTTATACTGCATTCTGCTCTAAGAGGGGTCTTATGTTTCACTATGCAGGGAGTTCATCCATATTCCTGTTTGTTTAAAGTCTTATGTTGGGCTGAGGAATAATTTTAGAGAGTCGTAAAAAAGTCAAGGTGTTTGTCATAGCACCTGGAAGCAAGCACACTGCGGGCAGGTGCTGAGAAACCATTCTCCATCCCTTGTGCCAAAACACCTCAGCCCTTTCCCTGCCACGGCCCTGGGCTTGGACACACTGAGGCAGACCTTGCCAACCCAGCAGGCTGTTTGATGGCTCCATGTTCTAGGAAACGAGATCATGAGATGAATGCTCTGGCTGCATCTCACAACTGGCACTTTCCCCAAGGCCTGTGGGATGGGAGCCGTTGATCTCTGGGCTCATTGCATAATGGTCAGGTATGAAATGCTCAAAAAGTCTCCGTGGGAGCAAACTGGAAGCTTTTGGGTTATTACCAGTAGACTACTTCTTCCAAAGACCAAAAACAGTACACGAGTTAGACTGTATTATCGGTCTGCTAACAGATAAGTCATTGTCTTGTAGAACAAGTTATCTGTACTTTACCATCCATGGGACAGTTGTTGCTGTTGCTCTGCATATGTATTACCAACAACGCTGGACTCTCTAGTTACCAACAATTTGCTTCTGGGAAACTTTTGAAGTTGGGATAGATCAGGTGAGGATCTTTCAGTTGGGGCTCTAGGAAGCGGGGGAGTCAAGTGGATGCTGGATGGACCATGAAAGGTCCAGCCAGGAAGGGACGTGGCTTGGTTCATCCATGTTCTGTTCAGATGCTTGTAGAAATGTTGTTTATAGACAGGTGTTCATGGGAAGCCTCGCTGGGGAAGAGGTACATTTTGAGGACAAAACAGATGAAAGGGTGGATTATGATTATACTGTGATGAGGAAATGATGGCCTAGGAGAGAGGAGGGAGGGCAGAGGCTGATGGAATTTGAGAGGATGTGCTGAGGAAGAAGCCTCAATGGGTGCAGACAATCACGGAAGCTGGGAATGTAGCATGTTCGTTTCATGAGGCAAAGGATCAGTGCATTTTCTTGGATGTAGATATAACAGCTCCTTCAAGAAATGGATCCGATCAGACAACAAACTTTTAAACTTAAAGTTGCACAAGAAAAGTTGCTCAGTAAGAAAATGAATTGGTACCTTTAAAAAAATTTTTCTAATTGATGTATAGTTGATTTATAATGTTGTGTTAATTTCTGCTGTACAGAAAGTGATTCTGTTATACATATATATATATATATATACATTCTTTTTTATATTCTTTTCCATTATGGTTTATCACAGGATACTGAATATATTTCCCTGTGCTATACAGTAGGACCTTGCTGTTTATCCATCCTATATATAATAGTTTGCATCTGCTAACTGCAAACTCTCATTCCATCCCTCCCCCACTCCGCCTCCCCCTTGGCAACCATATGTCTGTTCTCTATGTCTGTGAGTCTGTTTCTGTTTTGTGGATAAGTTCATTTGTGTCATATTTTAGATCCCACATATAAGTGATATCATATGGTATTTGTCTGACTTACTTCACTTTGTATGATAATCTCTAGGTCCATCCATGTTGCTGCAAATGGCATTATTTCATTCTTTTTTATGGCTGAGTAGTATTCCATTGTATGTATGTAATTTGGTACATTTTTAATAAGTGAGACTTCCTCCAAATTCCTTTTCATGAATTAAAACTGGAGGTTAAAAAGAAATCAGTGAAAAAGTAAGGTAACAATGTTAAGATCAACATAAGTGGGAAATACATCCTCCACTAAACAAATATCAATGAATTTGCTTTCTTTTTTGATGCAAGAAGCAAGATTTGGCTGAGACTGGAATTCCTGTTGATGCCCTATAAAAGGTTACCAGATTCTTAAGCTTGGAAAACTCAGTGTTGAACAAAGCTAAACAGATTTTCTAGTTGCAGAGATTCTCAGAGTCTTTTAAAAAATGAGTGTTTTACCAATTTCTAATGGGTGCCTATAGAATGTATTCTCCAAACTTATTTGATAATAGAATCCCTTTATAAGACCCATCTGTAAGAACTCATGTGTTCCCAACAAATTTTGGGCAATGTTATCTAAGAAATCTTAGCAATTCTTTACGAGCTTTGGGACCTCTTAATAGACCTCATTAAATGGTAGGTATTATTATGTGTCAAGGACTTTACAAGTATTATTTTTAATTCTTACAACTGTCATGTATGTGAGACATTATTATTGCATATCACCATTAAGGAAAGAGACTCAGAGAGATTAATGGATCCACCTAAAATCACAAAGCTAGTAAATGATGTAGCTGGGTTTTAAGCACAGATCTGCCTCATTCTAGTCTTTTTTTCCTGAATAAATACATTTCTTTCTGTATAAATATGATTGAATGTCAGTGTTCCTCACTCTGTGTTTGCTAAAGAAGGTATTCTTCTATCTCTTAGAATTAATTATAATAAGGAATGCCCTTTTGATAAATTTAATGCTGACTTAAAAGGCTATTGTAGAAGGTGGGCTGATTAGGAAAACAAAGGAATGAAATCATTCTGTATGAAGTGGGATATAACCAAATTTTGTTGTTGAGTAAGACTTGAAAATTATTTTCAAGGCTGCATTAATGCATCATCTACTGGCTTTCCCCTAGCTCTTGCTGTTACTTTGCCAGATTCAGATTTGATTTAATAAGCAACAGCTTAAGAAAAGCCATTTATGAAATATCCTTACAATGCTCAGAAAAAGGTTCAACTGGAAAGCATCTTGGAGGCTTTCTTGAACCAGAAGGACCATATCCTATGCCGTTCTTATTTTGCCTCAAAATATAAGGCTCTACTTTTCTCGTCCTTTCACTCTTCTTTGTAAAGCCCGGCCTATAAGTTTCAATCTGTTTTCCTATAGGAACAATCCTCTACTTTGCCTTTGCTTCACCTACATTAAATGTTTGACAAAGCACAGCTGCCAAATTCAATGACCTTTGCGTCTCTAGTCACACCTCTCTTTATAACAGGGGCCTTCATAGTCCAAATAGATGATTTCTAAAGAGAACCTGTTCAAGGAGCAAACCTACTTTCCTAACTCTATCAAGTGCTGTCAAGTTGGAAAAAACTCAAACTCTCATTTCAAGGGCACTGTAAAAGAGTTTTCACTGTATTTCCTGACTTCAGAATGTCTGATTCTCAGAAGCTTTTTAAATTTACTTTCTTATGTGACACAAATAGTCTCTTAACCTAAACTTTAATTCCTTATCTTGACTCTTTATTTCTACCATAAATGTGGAATCCTGAAGCTGTTCGACTGTACCTCTTGAGGCCATTTTCCTGTTTTTCAGGCAGCTCCCAGCCTGGGAGCACAGGTTGAGAAATCCATCAGAGATTTTGGGGTATTCAACCAAAATGCCTTTCTCTGAAGATTCTTTCACACTTACTGCAATGGCTCTTTCAATGGAGCAATTTTCTTGTGAGGGGAGATTGGAGAGGCTGGGAAAAAAAGAAGAACGTAGTGACCTGGGGATAGGAGTAGGGTTGCCAGATAAAATGCAGACAACTCTGTTAACTTTGAAATTCAGATAAACAGCAAAAACATCGTATAATTTTGTCCTAAATATTGCATGGGGCATACTTATACCTAAGAAGTCGGCATTGTTATCAGAAATTTGGAGTTCACTGGCTGTTCTGTATTTTTATCTGCTAAGTCTACCACTCTAGATAGGGGAGCAGTCTAGACACAGAGGGCAAGGGGTGGTCATGAGCGAGAGAGACTACGTATGGACCTGAGTCCATCTTGAAGGCCTTGGAATAGAAGGACCTAGAGGGGAGGATGACAGTGTGGGTGGGCGTAAAAAGGGAGGAAAGAAAATGCTTTCTCATTTCAGGAGTTACACTTCAAGAGCATATTTAAGAAACAAAATGAAAATAACAATCATTTCTATCAACAAGTGCACTTAGATAAACCATCCAATGTTAATGCTTTACCACGTTGTCATCTAGAATATCAAATCTGAGCCTTTGTACATTCTGAATTCAAACTAGTTAATTTAATCTTTATAAACTGTTTCTGCCTTTTGACGTGAAATCATGACAATAGAACTCTGTTTTGTAAAGTTTGTGTTCCAAGATCATAAGGCTTGCCCTGTCTATTCCTCTCACCTGTATTCTTAGCACATAGCCGATGCTTTTGCAAATAGAGCTCTGAGCTGTTTCAACCTGGCAGAATCTTCAGTTCCCTGGAACTAGTCTTCCCCACTAGGAAAAGCCTGAAAAGATAATGCTAAGAGCACTTCTGAGGGCAACGAGAGAAGGGGAGGTGGTGGGTGATACATGGCTATTAAAGCAATAGACACAAAGGAGGGAAATATTTCCTAGAGAAGAAAAAAAAAAAGAAGGAAATGGAAACAGAGAATAGGAGAGTGGGAGTGGGCTTATTTCCTGGTGGCGCTGCTCCATCTGTAGATGGATGAGGGAAAGCATTTCCGAAGGGTGGCTGGTGAGGTGCATCTTTGGAGTTGACACAAGAGATGCCCAGCCTTCCAAAACAGGGCAAATGGCTGGAGCACACACAGACACAGCAAAGTCAGACACGAATGGACCCCCAGAGCCAGGCCCACGGTGCCTCAGTGGTAAGGGTGATGCACTGGTGACTGATGGACCAGGGCTTTCCTCATTTCTAGAAGTTACCAAAGAGTCCGGAACTTTTGTGTGACACCAGGCAGGGGTGGGGGAAGGACACGTCACATCATAACTGCACAGCAGGATGAGTCAGAACTAAGTTGATTCGAGGGGAAAAAAAGTAAAATTTCCTGTACACCCGTGGCCCGAGACTCATACCCACTCCACCTATTTGCTTCATCTGAATTCCACGTTTATCCACTACTAGGAGGAAACCTTTTTAATGTTTTCCTCATAATTATGCCTAAGGTATCATGGTGTGGCATACCAATTTCATAAATTTTTTTCCTAAGATACTGTGGGTTCCAGAGAAAGTCCCAAATTATTTGATTTCGCCTCAATGAAGGCAGACTTTAATTGTGTCGCCTCTAAGATTTGGAAATAATTGAATCTCTGTTTCTGTCTTTTGATCCAAGTCCTAGAGAGCAGTTCTCAATATAATAATATTTTCCTAGCATCACTTCAGTAGTCAAACAAGAATGTAATCCAAAAAGCCCCCTGTATTCACAGAGACAATGCTCTTATGATGAAACCACAGAAAGAAGTTGTAATTAATGCAAGAAATAAGGCGAACAATCTATTAACATAATCTGAATGAAATCCTTGCACTGTTAAATGCAGACACTAAGTGCTCGTATAATGCTTTATTAATTAACAAAGTATTTATCTACAGGGAAATGAGGATAAGAGACCATACACTTTGTCAGACTACAGGAAAATGTATTCGTGCTTCATAAGAAACGCATACAATTCAAACAATAGCGTGATTATCTTTTTAAAGCAATTACATTTAATCTCAGAAGAAAGAATAAATACATTAATTCTTCTACATTCCCCGATAAGCCACCAAGATACATAAATGATCATTTTTTTTCCCCCACATCTCTGGAGGCTGGTGGCAATCCAGTGAGTGCCGCTCAGACACCTTCTACAGTGAAATATCACTTAGCACAGGAAAACACATTAAGAGATTAACTGACTTTGGGCTGAATAGAATCCTCTTCCTTGGGAAGCCATGGTTTGTACTTGACTTTGCACATTCCTTTCATCTTTTGAGAGTTGGATGATGAGATGTTGCATTGCCCAAACATAATAATGGGGGGAGGGATAAATTGGGAGTTTGGGATTGACATACACACACTACTATATTTAAGATAAATAACCAAAAAGGACCTACTGTATAGCACAGGGAACTCTATACACTATTCTCTAATAACCTAAATGGTATATATAGACATATATATATATATATATATATATATATATATATATATATGTATAACTGACTTACTATGCTGTACCCCTGATGCTAACACAACATTGTAAATCAACTATACTCCAATAGAAAATAAAAATTAAAAAAAAATGGTGTTCGGAACTGGATTTCCAGTCTTTTTCCTACCCTCCTATGCTGGGCTGAACCAAGTATGATCAATAAGTATGCCTTTTACCTTTAAAACTCCAAATGCAATGAGAGCAAAGGAGGTAGTGCCATGACTTATTTCTCTGGGATGCGTTCAGGCTCTTCTTGGCTTTCCAGAACTGGAAGCATATCCCTCATCTGCATTAGCTGTTTGTGACAACTGTGCAAGGTAATGCAAGCCACCAGCTAATAAGAGAGAACCTTGGTCACTGTGGTTCTCATTCATCACCTCCTAAACAATGACCAGACCTCCATAGCTCCAGCTTCCAGCCCATTTCACTCCCTTGTCCATCAACTTCAAAAGGCTGCTCCATCTTCTCTAGCAATTGCTCCATGGATGCTGCCTCTCTTGGCTGCCGGCTCTTCAGGAAGAGCTCTTCCCAGTTTTCGCCTGGATCCAAGACCCAGGGTACTGTGTTCCTTCAGGTCTTGCACCCCTCACTGGGATGGCAGCAAATAGGAATAAAATACTGTTTGAGGCAGCCCTTTGTAATGTTTTCTTAAACCATATCTGCCATATGCCCTGTGAGGGAAAATGCTATAAATGTTATGTGGTCAAGTATCAATACATTTGGCAAAAAATGGCCTATAGTATCTCCTTCTAGGGGATGGACAATGCTTGTTGACAATTAGAAACCCTGAAAAGTTTCGTCAGAAAGATGCTTGTTAATTTTGGTTTACTAATGATTACCTTGCTTCTTTGATCATTGAATTTTTTTTAAAAAGTGTTTTCAGGGCTTCCCTGGTGGCGCAGTGGTTGAGAGCCTGCCTGCCGATGCAGTGGATACGGGTTCGTGCCCCGGTCCAGGAAGATCCCACATGCCGCGGAGCAGCTGGGCCCATGAGCCATGGCCGCTGAGCCTGCACTCCGCAATGGGAGAGGCCACAACAGTGAGAAGCCCACGTACCAAAAAAAAAAAAAAAAAAGTGTTTTCAAATATGATATTAGGCATTAAAACTCCATGGATGAGGGTGGGGTAGGTATAAAGATACAAACAAACCAAAACAAATATTCCATGGAACTAGTTTTCAATAGAACATAATTTAGGAAGCCAAGTCTGAACCATTTTAAATGTGACACTGAAACAAAATGTAAAGGCATTGTAGCTTTCAAAAGAGAAGTTGCTTATTTTTGTACACGTGTTTCTAGGATAATGTTGGGATGATTTTAATATGAAATAGAAGTGTACCCTGTCTCTTTCACCTAGTTTTTGCAGGATTTTCATCAACTCTTTGAATGTCATGGACATAATACTTGTACCGAGGATTCTGGAGAAAAGGCAGTGAGACAGCTGGTCCCCCTTACATTTCTTGCTGCTGCTATGGCCTTCCTTCCTTCCTGACCACCTCTGATGAAAAGCACCAGTGCTGGAGAAAAAGGAGTGGAGGAGAAGAGCGACCAAATCATTTTAACAGATCACGTGCGTTTAGGGGCTAAATAATTTGTCTTAGGCTGCTGGGGCCGTTATAACAGAACACCGTTGGGTGAGTGGCTTGTAAACAACCAACATTTATCTCTCTTGGTTCTGGAGCCTGGAAGTCCAAGATAAAGGTGCTGGCAGATTCAGTGTCTGGCGAGGGTGCCCTTCCTCCTTCATTGGTGGCCGTCGCCTTGCTCTAAACAGAACATGTCCTCACATGGCAGAAGTGGGGTGGGAGCTCTCCAGGGTCCCTTTTATTGGGGCACTAATCTCATTCATGAGGACTCCAGCCTCATGACCTAATCACCTCCCAGGGGACCCACCACCTAATACTGTTACATTGGGGGGGTTAGGATTTCAGCATATGGGTTGCTGGGGGACACAAACAATTAGGCATCCTTCTAGTTCTTCTCTGCTACTGCATCCTCTTATCTAAGTACACATGAAAAGATCACTATTGTTCTCAAGATCAAGCAACCAGACTGCAGTGAGGGGCCAGGCATTGAGTTTGCCTTCTGTATATCTTCCCACTATCTCTTCATTTTCTTTAGCGATTTTTCTCATTGTATTTCTTCCTTTGTTTTCCTTAATTACTGTCTTTCTTTGATTTTTGATATTATTAATTGTAAGATATACCATGGATTTAATAAAAGCTTGGGGGAGGGGAAGAAGTTACAAAGACTTGACACATCAGTTCTAGGAGGCATACTGATTTTATAAAGTTATTTATTTTGCGTTACACGGGTCTCTCACTGTTGTGGCCTCTCCCGTTGTGGAGCACAGGCTCTGGACGTGCAGGCTCAGCGGCCATGACTCACGGGCCCAGCCGCTCCGTGGCATGTGGGATCTTCCCGGACCGGGGCATGAACTCACGTCCCCTGCATCAGCAGGCGGACTCTCAACCACTGTGTCACCAGGGAAGCCCTATAAAGTTATTTATATAACAATTACAAAGGCTTGTTATGCACCAAACACAATTCTAAGCACTTTTCACCTATTGACTCATTTAATCCTCATAATAACTCTGTCACGTACATACTGTTATTGTTCCTATTTTAGAGATGAGGAAACAAGCACAGAGAAATAAGGAACTTCCCCAACATCACACAGCTAGTGAGTGACAGAGACTAGGTTCAAACACAGCAATTCTTACCACCACCTACTCTGCCTCAAAAGGATTCTGAACCCCAAGAAATTTTTATCTTTGTTTCCCAAGTCATACAGTGCAATAAAGATCAGAAACAGATAATCATTAAACCACTACCAACTTTTTAGTCCTTTATCTCACAGGTATTTATTGAGCTCCTATTTGCATTCTGGTGTGGAGAGCTCACCTTAGAAGCGAAGAGAGGTTCTACCTTTCTACCTTAAGGTAGTCACAGCTGCGTTGGGGAAAAAGATGCACACGTAAATCGAAGTGCATGAAAGAAGACAGCCCTTTGGACTGTGGCCACGGATTGTTTTATATGCTACCCTGTACGTTCCACCCTCCTGCTTGAGATCACACAGTGGTGAGCAGTGGAGCTAGGACTCCAACTCTGATCACCTGACCTCAGAGTGCATGCTTCACATACTGCTGTGTCCTGTCTGCTGCTTTTTAAGGACCTCTGAAAACAGCTGTGCAGAAGCATCAACCTGACCCTGTGGCATGAGTTCCATTTAGCTGGACTGGTGGATGTAACCTTTATTTTTTTTTTTTTTTTTTTTTTTTTTTTTTTTTTTTTTTTTTTTTTTTGCGGTACGTGGGCCTCTCACTGCCGTGGCCTCTCCCGCTGCGGAGCACAGGCTCAGCGGCCATGGCTCAAGGGCCCAGCCGCTCCGCGGCACGTGGGATCCTCCCGGACCGGGGCACGAACCCATGTCCCCTGCATCGGCAGGCGGACTCCCAACCACTGCGCCACCAGGGAAGCCCCTAACCTTTATTTTTGATAGTTTTGTTTTGAACTAATATTCAGAATGTCACTGCTTGATGAGAAGTAAGGCTGAAGTGAAAGTTTGAGAAACTAGAGATGGTGTCCAAGAATCATCAAAAATTAGAGCCAGGAAATTGAGAACAGGTCAGGTTTTCTGCCCATGGACTGCTTCTGTTGTTCCATTGCTGTCGTGTAAGCCCACCAGTCACCTGAAGCACGCCCAGCTCTGTTTATTCAGTTTCTTTATTTCATCTGTTGATCCAGTTTCTTTGTTTCTCATTTGAGACTTGGCAATTTATGATTATTTTTTAAATATAATGTTTAAAATCTAGGTTAGATTTATTTGGTTCAGAACACATGAGAAGTTTTAAGGACGAACAAGTGTCTGCCTTATAAAGTCTTCATTGCAACCTGTTTTTTCAACTCCCTGATTCTTAAAATGAATTTCAAAGATGCCTTTGGGGGTTTCCCTGGTGGCGCAGTGGTTGAGAGTCCGCCTGCCGATGCAGGGGACACGGGTTCGTGCCCCGGTCTGGGAAGATCCCACATGCCGCGGAGCGGCTGGGCCTGTAAGCCATGGCCGCTGAGCCTGCGCGTCCAGAGCCTGTGCTCCGCAACGGGAGAGGCCACAGCGGTGGGAGGCCTGCGTACCGCAAAAAAAAAAAAAAAAAAAAAAAAAAGATGCCTTTGGGGCACTCTGCTCTGGTAGAGAACCTCTATTTGTGGTCTTTTGACTTTGTAAGCAGCAATGATATAATTTCTAAGCAGAACTAGTAGGGACATGATCACAATCCATTACTGGGAACATGAGGCCAGTAACAATGAACTGTATTGACAAGCTGGAGAAAGCTTTATTCTCTAGCATGGAAAAAGCTGCATGGTGTATTTTCCTGAATGGACAGCAAGCAGTCAAGTGACAGAGTTCAGTGGGGCTTCAAGGAACATTCTGCCTGTCGTTATAAGTAACTTTGTTCTTGTTTACTCTGGAAACTGGCTTTACTCCAGAAAGACCTTGAGATTCATGGAGTCCAAACTGCGTGTCCTTACACTACACCTGAGGTGCTCCAGGGTCATCACCATGCCTTTGCGTTGGATAGCTGTATCAGGCAGAATCAACTCTCCAGCTAGATAACACCTTATGCAGAATTGATTTATGGGAACAATTTATCCCCAGGGTAGAAAAGAAGCAGAAGAACTCAAGCCTGGCACATTCTGAGGATAGACTAGTTTCACAGGAGGAGGAAAGTCCTGCAAAAGACTGCTTGAAGTAGCTAAAGTCAGAATTATAATGATTCTAACACTAGTTTCAAAGTTCTTTTCAGAGTTACTGAAAATCACTATAAATGTACTCTTTAGGAGTCACTACTTCATGTCAGAGATGTTTAGGATCTAATCAGCCCAGAAGACCTCAGATCCAACATGACCGGGACTCATGTCCTCAAGGAGATCTCTAGGGACACATTGAGATGGACTGCCCTGTTATATGCTCTCAGGGAGCCCTGTGTTTCTTAGCAGCACTTACAACAATTATTATAATCAGCACCATCAGGATCTCTGTTTCCCAGTCTTCAGCAGTTACCCTTTTCTCTACCATTCAGATAGTACATTCGACTTCCCTCTCCTGGGGGAAAGATAACAACTTGTGCTGCATCGCTCAGGATGCCCAGCAAAGTACTTTAATTCTCTTGATATCTGTTACCTCCTGGTTGCAAAACTGCTCCCAGCTCAATTCTGATCAACTTTCACCATCTAATTACCACTCTCGTACACAGATCCTGCCCTCTGGCCTTCATTCTCTGAGGAGGGTGACCTACCATCCTGGTTTGCCTGCATCCTGGATGTGGGACTTTTCTGAGCTAAAACTGGAGAAATCTTGAGCAAATCTGAATGAGTTGTTCACCTTATTCTCTAGGACAGCAGTATACAACTCTGTTATGTACAACAAATGTCCTGAAGGATTGTGGACAACAAAGATGAAATAAAAGCACAAAAGGAAACAACAACCACTTAGAGCTCAGAAAACAATGTAGCTAAGGGCCTGGTCCTCACTCCTCTTATCCTTGGTCTGCAAAATGCAACAAACTCTAGCAGTTCTAAAACTATAATCCACCTTCCAGGGATTGGAAGTATGATGGACTAAAGGTTTACACTCTCCCCCCAAATTCCTACTATGAAATCTTAACCCCCAATGTGAATTAAGAGGTGGGGCCTTTGGGAGGTGGTTAGGTCATGAGGGTGGAGCTGTCGTGAATGAGATTAGTGACCTTATAAGAGGGACCTCAGAGAGCTCTCTCCTCCTCTCTCTGCCACGTGAAGATACAATGAGAAAATGGCCATCTGCAACCTGGAAGAGGCCTCTCACCAGACACTGAATCTACCAGCACTTTGCTCTTGAACTTCTCAGCCTCTAGAACTGTGAGAAATACATTTCTGTTGTTTATAACCCACCCAGTTTATGGCATTCTGATAGAGCAGCCCAAACTGACTGATAGAAAGGCTCCAGGTAAAATATTCAGGCCGGTTTCAGCACGAGAGAGCATGTATTTGCATTTTAGAAATAGGGCTCTGGGTCTTCCCTGGTGGCACAGTGGTTGAGATTCCACCTGCCAATGCAGGGGACACGGGTTCATGCCCCGGTCTGGGAAGATCCCACATGTCGCGGAGCAGCTGGGCCCGTGAGCCACGGTCGCTGAGCCTGTGCATCCGGAAACTGTGCTCCGCAACGGGAGAGGCCACAACAGTGAGAGGCCTGCGTACCGCAAAAAAAAAAAAGAAAAAAAAAAGAAATAGGGCTCTGGCATCATTCTAGGTAAAAAGGGGAGCCGATCTGGAGGTACATGGAAAGTGCCTTTCTGTGGCTAACACTATATCTTGTGCCGATCAAACCATAAACACCCTAAAAATATGTAAAGAGTAAACTGAAAAAGATTTTATTAAGAAAAAATTATATTATCTCATATAAGAAGAGCTCCAATGTTAGTACATTCTGGAGTTCATTCATTGGCTCCTTGCTATTATCAAGAACAATGTTCTTTCCATCTTTTGGCTCTACCACCAACTGGACCTTTGCTATGTCTCCTCTCATTGCCATTAGATGGGCAGTACTAATTCCAGGAGTCATAGACCATATGACTACAACAAGAGAGAAAATGGCGGAATTTATTCCTGTTCTCTTTTAATTGGGGGCTGGGTTTTGGGGGGGAATCTACAGCAGCTCACCCCAGATTTCTCTTTCAGACTCCCAAGTTTAATAAAGGGAGGTTAGGAAAATTAATATCTAGGAGAGGGGTGCAGAGTCTCCCAACCAGAAGTGGGAAGGCTATTAGTTGGACAGCAAACAGACTTCCGCTCATAGGAAAAGTGGGCTATTGTCAGTAATTTCGGGTTGTGAGATTTCCCATAAAATTAATGTAGATGTAGAATCTCTAATAATTTTTTAGCCACACTGTGGTAGAGACTGACTAGAGGTTCATCTGAATAATTTCTTCTTACATGACACAGAAAGACAACCTCTCCCATCTTCCCTTGCAATTAGGATGGGGCCGTGTGACCAAGTTCTGGCCAGTGGAAAGCGGATAGAAGTGCCTTAGGGGAGACCAACCAAGAGAGCCACATCTTCCATGCAAGACAGATTCAAATGAAAAATTAACCTGTACTGATTTCTATCACTACAAGTTCTAGGCCTACTTGTTACGGCAGCATAATCTCTCTTGCCTTGCTTCCTATTCTCTAAGTAGAAAAATCTTAAACTCCTAGTAGCTCTTTTATTGATGACATGCAAGGTCAAAACTGAAAACTTCATTCATTCTTTATGATAAATCCCTGTGGCTCCAGAAGTCAACATATATTTAAGAGCTGACTAGATTCATACCTTGAAAACCCCTATCCTTGTAGAGTATATTTGTGCAAAAAAACAAAAAAAAAAAACAAGAAAGGACTGAGCCCATTGATTTATTTTCATCATGTCCACAGAAATAGCTGCAAATTCAAGATGAGGTTGGATTCAACTTCTTTCTGTAAGACACTATGAAAAGGAAACATTATAGGGTCAATTTTACAAGTCCTTACTTTTCATGTAAGGACTTGTGGGACTTCACTGGCGGTCCAGTGGTTAGGACTCTGCACTTCCGATGCAGGGGGTGTGGGTTCTTTTCCTGGTCAGGGAACTAAGATCCCACATGCCCGTGGCGTGGCCAAAAGAAAAACAAAAGCTTCGTATCATATGAGCTATAGTAGAAGTGTGTGCATGGTGCAATTAGCACATAAGAGAATGTTACTAAATCTGCCTGGAGGATTATTCTACTCTATGTATCATACTGTTTCAGTCTGTTCAGACTGCTGTACCAAATTACCATAAACTGGGTGGTTTATAAACAACAGAAATGTATTTCTGACACTTCTAGAGGCTGAGAAGTCCAAGATCAAGGTGCCAGTAGATCCGGTATCTGGTGAGGGCCCACTTCCTGGTTCATAGGCGGCCATCTGTTTGCTGCACCATCATATGGTAAAGGGGTAAGGGAGCTCTCAGGGCTCTCTTTTATAAGGGCATTGATCTTACTCGTGAGGGCTCTACCCCCGTGACCTAGTTATCTCCCAAAGGCCCCATTAGGATACCATCACACTGGGCATTAGCTTTCAACATATGAATTTTGGGGGGACATAAACATTCAATCTATAGTACATACATAAAGTCCAATTTAGTGATAAGGATGATGTCAATATTCATTAATGTAATCCTTTATCCTTACTGCAAAGCTCTGTTCTCGCCTATAGGAAGGCACTTTTGTTTGTGGTAGAATCTTAGGCAAAATTACTGACTATCTAATAATTGGCTCTTATGAGTCTGTACAAGTCAGCTCCAGAATACCACTGGCATAATCTGGTAAGATTCTCTCCATCAATATATCTCAAGATAAGAATACTTTAAAAAGACCTTTTACATTTAGAATTTTGTGAAGATTTATTCATTCATTCCTTCAACAAATATTATTTTTGCACCTACTCTGTGCTCAGCCCTATTGTAGATGCCGGAGATATACCAGAAAACAAACCAGACGTGGCTTCTGTCATTGTGGAGTTTCTGTTCTAGTGGAGAGTGATGAGTGTAATGAAGAAAAATAAAGTGGGGTAAGGGGGAATCCTGAGATCTTATGGGAAATACTACTTTATATATGATGGTCAGGAACTCTTTCACTGATCAGATCCCATTTGAACAAGGTTTGAAAGAAGTGATGGAGAAAGCTATGCAGGTAAAGAAGAGGACACTCAGGTTGCAAGGACCCTGAGCGGGAAGTGTGCTTGGTATGTTTGAGGGAAAGCAAGAAAGCTGCTGTGTCCTGATTGGAATGATCAGGGGTTAAAGTGATAGGGAGTCAGGAAATAGAGGTATGGAGGCAAGGGGGGTGTACTATGGATAATTATAATATATTGAATGCCTACTCTGTGATAAGAATTATATAGATATTGTCTAATTTAATCTTTACAAAGCGATGAGAGAGTTAATATCCTCCCCCTCCCCCCACTAATGATTGATTTGAGGCTTAGAGTACTGTTTTAGTTTGGGTTACTTTAGAGGTAAATCCTGAAACAAGGATCTGAGTGCAAGTAGTTTATTTGAGAGGTGATTCCTGAAGATGCCAACAGGAAATTTGGGAAGTAAGTGAGAGAAAGGAAGTCAGCTACCAGTATGGGCAACTGAAACTCAATCCCATGGGGTGGGGGGTGGATTCTAAAAGCCAGTGTAGAACATATGCCCCTCAGCGTTATCATACCCGAAGGGCAATATTTATAACCCAAACTGGAGTATTTATATCCCATTCAGCATAGGTTGGGGCTGTTCCCCAAAGGGCACTAATTCTCTGAGCTATTGCCCTGTCATACTTTTGGAACATGCTTTGGGCCACTGGAGAAAGCCTTTAGACAAAGATTTTCAGGGGTTAGCAGTTGGAAGTTGGCCCAAGGTGCACAAAGCACATAGGGGTGCAGGCATGAGTGGGACACTGACAGTATCTGCTCCAGGCTGTTAAGTAACTAGTGTTTTGCAGAATCTGGATTTGCTCATGATCCCATGAGGTGCTGGAAGAAGAACTTAAAATAGTAGGACCTCAGCAAGGCTTATCTCTGTGTCACATGGAAGGTAAACATGCTTTAGTTAATAGGGGTCAATATCGTCCCCTGGTTTTGAACACTAGTAAAGGTTCATAATGACTATTCCAATTTGTTTTCTTTTTTTCTTACCTTCTTTTATCAACTTTTTTATTGAAGTATGGTTGATTTACAATGTTGTGTTAATTTCTGCTGTACAGCAAAGTGATTCAGTTATACATATATATACATACTTTTTTTAAATAGTCTTTTGCATTATGGTTTATCACAGGATATTGAATAGAGTTCCCTGTACCATGCAGTAGGACTTTGCTGTTTATCCATTCCATATATAATAGCTTACATCTGCTAACCCCAACTTTCCACTCCATCCTTCCCCCAACACCCTCCCCCTTGGCCACCACCAATCTGTTCTCTGTATCTGCGATTCTGTTTCTGTTTCATAGATAGGTTCATTTGTGTCATATTTTAGATTCCATATATAAGTGATAGCATATGGTATATGTCTTTCCCTTTCTGATGTACTTCACTTGGTATGATAATCTCTTCTAACATTTGTGTTGCTGCCAATGGCATTATTCATTCTATTTGATGGCTGAGTAGTATTCCATTGTATATATGTACCACATCTTCTTTATCCATTCCTCTGTCGATGGACATTTAGGTTGTTATCATGTCTTGGCTATTGGGAAGAGTGCTGCTATAAACGTAGGGGTGCATGTATTTTTTTGAATTATAGTCTCGTCTGGATATTTGCCCAGGAATGGGATTGCTGGATCCTATGGTAATTCTATTTTTAGTTTTCTGAGGAACCTCCATACTGTTTTTCACACTGGCTGCACCAACTTACATTCCCACCAACACTGTAGGAGGGTTCCCTTTTCTCCATGCCTTCTCCAGCATTCATTATTTGTAGACTTTTTAATTATGACCAATCTGACCCTTGTGAGGCGGTACCTCATTGTAGTTTTGATTTGCATTTATCTAATAATTCCAATTTATTTTCTTCAACAACCCCAAAATGTGACCAAGAAGAATCATGAATTTAATTTCATCATGATTGCAGCTCTAAAGACCATTTACGAAGCACCAGCTAGATTTTCATGAAGTCTGAAGCCATGGTGGTCTAAATCTACGGTCAGAGATTTGCCACCAGGTATGGTACCAAAGAGAACATGAGTTACTTGGCATCGTAGAAGATTAAATTTGGTTCTTCCTTCTCTGAACTGTGAAGGCCAAGAAGCTGAGGGATGGTACAATGTAAGACTACTCAATATGGTAAGAAAAAGGAGGCCTGGAATATGGTGTTAAAAGAGAAGTCTGCAGCATTCTCAATGAAGCTCCAGAATTAGAGATCTCACCATGTACACATATAAATAGGTACAAAGCTGTTCTGGCTTGCAAGGAGCAGTCTGTGTGTGCCTGTGGTCTCCCTGCTCACCCATACATGACACTTAGCAAAAAGAGATGGGAAGTGGAAGTGACTGGAGAGAGCCCTTTGGGTGATGCCCATCCGTGTGCTCCAGGAAACCCCACTATCTTGAAAGGTAGTGATCATGCTTCCAGAGGAAATTCTACTGGGAGTGTGCTACAGAAGTCTTTGTATAAATTAAGTGAAACACAACCATTCCTAGACCCGAGAGATCACATTGTTTTCCTCTTCAATCTCCAGTTAGATTATTTATTTGAAATGGTATCAAACATGCCTGTCTCTAGGCTAGGAGTAAAATAGCAATTTTGAGGCTGAACATAAGGGGAAGAGAACAAAAAGATTAGAGCAATCAAAATAAAATGAGGCATGTGTTGGAAAAGAAAAATGGTTAAAACATGGCAAAGATAATACCATTCTTTGCTGATACATAAAGAGCCAACATTCAATAAATAAATGTTACGGGCATGTTTAAGAGGAGCACAGTTCTTGGGTGTAGAAAAATGGATACAATGGCAGAGGAAGACACGATCAAAACCAATGGTTTTCAACCATTTTTAAGCAGCAGAATGCTCTTATTCAAATGTAATTGTACATGGAGTTCAATTGATAAAGCACATAAAAATTCAGCTGCTCCAACAGAGTAAGGGGAGTCCAAGGGCACTGTACCTCTGCCTCTTTTTTCTCCTGCAGCTGCTCCTGTAGCCCTGCCAGGGAATCCTTGCACTCTGCAAAACGGAATTTAAAAAGCAGACACTGGAATGTTGCAGCTTCTATCCATTTCGTACTGTCATATATTTTAAATACAATACAGTATATTGAATACTATTAACTCCTTTTAAACTGCTAGACATACACTAATAAGGTTGCCAATCTTTCTCTTTTCTTGTGTTCATGATTTTGCCGACTGCAAATAGAGTTGAAAGACTAGCCAGTAAAAGTACAGGATTTGAACCAGCCCATCTCACACTTCCTGGTGTTCCTGCTGGGACTGGCAGGAGACAACTGTAAGTGAATGATGTGTAATATTCACACCAGTAATAAAATTCTTGCCTGACCTCATGAGCTGGTTTATTTGACCTTCTTATCACTTCTCAGATCCTTGACCCTGGGAGAGTTGGTAATCTGCATTCCTTCTACTGAACAAGTCAGATACATTTAATATTTATCTTGAGGAGGTCAGAGACTTTAGGTGAATTCTGTATCTAGTTATCTGGAATGATTAATTCATACATCCCAAAGCTAAAGGGTGCTTTCTGTGCACTGTCTGCCTCATTCTTTGAAACGCAGCAGGATGGTTTAATGGCTTAAATGCACTAGTGATGAAGGAGTGAGGAGGGCTCAGTGCTTCTGGTCCCATGAGGAAGTGTAGACACAGAATCAAAAAGGGCTATTTAAACCCTGCTTAAGCCATAACCAGAAAGGAAAGGTCCATGGCCCTGTAATTTAAATCATCATCAGTCTCCAGTGAGAAGAAGGTGGGTCTATGTCACTTCTGCGTGGATGATCTGAGACAGGGGAAAGCAGCCTATAATGTACTTGGTGATTAAAAAGAAACAGCTGTGGGAGTAGGGGTTGGGAGAAATACAGAACCTCAAATTCCTAAGCTTTTCGTGCCTGCAGCCTACTTTCTTATATGTAAAATGGGAACAAGAATAAAGCTAGGTTAGGTTATTATTCAAGAATAGTCACACTTTTCCACCACTTTTATGGGAGGAATAAACTTTCCCACCCCAATGATGGTGGGTTTAGCTATGCAATTGGACAGGCCTCATCCTGGGCACAGTGTACTTCACCATAATTTGGCTTTGTGCTTGGCCATGTAACTTGCATAGGCTCACAGGATATTGGTAGATGGGATGTAGTAGTAGTTTAATGTATGCTTGCCATGAGAAACACCTGCTCTGGCTCCTGGCTAAGGAGGAGAGGCTCGTGGAGCAGACCTGGATCCAACTTGCAGCCTGCGCAACCAACGCCCAGCTGACCCACAGATATGTGTGCAAGAATAACTGTATTCTGAAGTCCCTGAGGTTTTGGGTGCTTTGTCACCCAGCAATGGCTAACTGATACACTTAGGTTATTTTAAGGATTAAGGGAGGTAACATACACAAAATACCTAACATAAGGCCCATTAACCAATAAGCACTCAATAAAGTATTCTTGTTCTTATAAACAATGCTCACACTAGTATTTGGTCAATATTTTTTCCTTCGAATGTTTGCTGATGAATAAGTGGGTAGCACAGTCTTCTGGCTGGAGTCCTATCCTGGTGGGGAGATTGATGATAGTAAGTTCTTTTCACATTGTAAGGCAAGCTCCCCTCTGTCCTGCCCTACCCTTGGAGTTCTTTCATAGTCCGTGTGGAATGCTGAAAAGGTGACAGAATTAGACTCTCTTGGAAACTTTGTTTCTTTGGAAAAGAGACCTTTTCGTTGCAACCTACAAAAATGGTAGGCTTTCCACGAGCATTTTTGTGTGTCCAATGCTAAGGATATGAAAGAAAGATTGTGGCTCTGCCACTGGTTTTCCCATTGCCTGGGGAGCTTAACCTCCTGTATTACACTTCCCTGATTTACATAATGGGGCCGATTATAATTGCCAACCTCACAGGACTGTTGTGTGAATTAACTAATGTTTGTGAAGTGCTTAGAGGTCCATAGATGAAAGGTGCTCTATAAGCCTGTTATTATGTCATCAAAAATGAAATTCCAATAAGATTACACTTTCATTTAAATTTCCATTAATTTTGTCATCATTCTAGATGAATTCTCACTGGTTTTCTAGAGCGAAAATAAATAAATAAGTAGGAGAAAAGGATGATATGTTAAAATACGAAGCATTCATATGGGAAGCAAATTAGCTAGAAAAAGCTAACACTTAAAAGTGATTTTTAAATTATTATCCTTTAATGAGCCCTGATCATGTAATCAATATTATGTAAAACCTAGGTATGGTCTCTGAGTTTACAAACTAAATTATGAACGTGACTAATTAAATAGCTAACATTTCCTATTTCAAGTGTGTGGGAATGAATGCTATATAAAGACCTCTAACTCAACGCATTTTTAAATTGGACTTCTTGTTATAGGAATAGCCTCAAAAGATTAAGCAAGATTATAAGTGTATATAGAGTACATTTATGAGGTTATCATGTGGTCTGTTTAATTCTATCTCGGGTCTGGTGTGAAATGGCATTGATACTCAGACTTCGTATAGTGACCTGTAGGTAATAAGTACCATAAAGTTTGAGTATAAACCCTCTCATCAGACCTGGAAACATTAGATCTCGAACTCTGGTTTAATGTCCTCATTTTACAGACACGAAAACAGAGCCATTGAGTGTTTGAAGACTGCACACAAAGTCCCATAGCTAAAGGTTGGCAGACAGGAACCTCCAAAGACTCTGTCCAATGCTGTTTTCAGTACAGCTATTTATACCGATGAACTAGAGGATTAGTTACTTATCCACGTTTTAATGTGAATTATTTCTTCCAGGCTTTTGGCATCAAGGGTACATTAGATGGATATTTCCAAGCCTCATTGTTCATTGAATAAGTTTCTTGTATTAATACTAGTCAGATGTCTCCATTCATTGGCCAAGTGCTGATTTAAGAAAACCAGGCATTATTGGGCATCCTGAATATACACACATGTGTCCTTTTTCCGGGATTCTTGATAAGAGATGGCAGACAGGGCACTGGAATCTGTTTTCTTCTTTGGAAATCTAGGGAGTAGACTAAATACCATCCAGTCCCCTGACTCTAAATGTCTATGCATCTGAGATCCAGGTTCATTAGAAGCGGTGAATCCTGTGCTTGTAACAAGGAGAGTTCACTGGATTCCATTGAATTTTAAT
Source organism: Phocoena sinus (assembly GCF_008692025.1). Classification (NCBI taxonomy): domain Eukaryota; kingdom Metazoa; phylum Chordata; class Mammalia; order Artiodactyla; family Phocoenidae; genus Phocoena; species Phocoena sinus. The sequence goes on from NC_045766.1 coordinate 7,519,216, forward strand.
GACAGTCGAAAGAGATGGATATTGTTGCTTCATTTTCCATTAGACAGAGGCTATATAAAGATAATAAAGGAAAAGTCTATTTAGAGGGCTAGCGCACACTTATTTCTTAGGTCGTAGCATGTTGCTGACGTCTGAAGATGCAAATTTGCTTTTTTAAATTGGAAGTGAGAGTAGTGGCACCAAGTCCAAGTAACCTTCACTGGGTTATGGATGGGGGAGATTACGTTTCATAGGGTGGCTGCAGGGCTGCCAAAAGAGACCTGAAAGACAAATGCCTGCCTTAAATGTTGAGACAGAGATGGATGGACTGGAGGAAGCACGTGAGGAAAATGGCAGCAAAGCCTTCTCGTTGGGAATCTCATTCCTTCTCTAGACTTGATTCATCTTTCTGCTCTGCCACCAGTTTGATCCACGGATTCATTTTCTGTCTCTAAGAAATTGAGAATGTTGGTTGCCTAACATTAAGGAGGACCATCATGGGAACTTACTCACTCATTCACCCGTTCATGCCTTTGGTCCATTTCGGGCACCTTCTCCTTTGTGGGAGGCGTTGTGAGAGGTGGTGTAGTGACAGATATTATTACTTATTTTACATCATGTTTCCTATATGTCACATACTGTTATATACACACATATATATACATACACCCACTATAACCTTTTGATGTTGTAATTATTAATTATTATCCCCGTTTTACAAATGAGGAAAGTGGGACAAAGAAATTGAGTCACCGTATTATCATGTTTTTTATTTTCTATATCTTATGATGTTTTGACATCTTTTTTTTAAAAGATTTTTTAAAAAATTTATTTAATTTTTTTTTACATCTTTATTGGAGTATAAATGCTTTACAATGGTGTGTTAGTTTCTGCTTTATAACAAAGTGAATCAGTTATACATATACATATGTTCCCATATCTCTTCCCTCTTGCGTCTCCCTCCCTCCCACCCTCCCTATCCCACCCCTCCAGGTGGTCACAAAGCACCGAGCTGATCTCCCTGTGCTATGCGGCTGCTTCCCACTAGCTATCTATTTTACGTTTGGTAGTATATATATGTCCATGTCACTAGCTGTGACAAAGACGTTTTGACATCTTACAAATCTTGCTGCCCCTGGGCTAGCCGGTTCTCAGAGAGAGCAAAGGCCTCAGCCAGGAGCAGGTTTTTCATATGCAAACCAACCAATCCAAGCCTCTCCTCCCAGGTCCCTGTTTATCTAATTCTCACACATCAAGGCCATGTTTCCCCTGCCTTAAATCAACCCAGGGCCAGGTGTCAGGCAACTAGAGGCCATCCCCATAGCCTGAAAGCTAGTGGAATTATTCAAACTAGTCAATTCTAAAATGTTTATGCTACCCTGCCTGGCCTTTCCCACAGAAACCCATGTGAAAGCTCTGATCAAGATTTACCCCTTTTTCCTCTTCTGCCTCCTGACTGAATCTGGTGTTTCCTCCTGTGGCCCTGAGAGGTGTGCCATGCTTCTCGTTTCTGTCAATGGCATTAACCTCTCCATTTCGGCACTCAATCGCCTTTATAAATTAAGACCCAGGTACAATTCAATCATAAAGCTAATAAGGGGAAGCGGGGGTGGGGGGGCGGGTTGGGCTTGGGACTCATTGGGCTGTTGGCACCTGAGTCTGTGCTCTTAACGCATGTGCTACATTGATATAAATAAGATACTCCCTGTAAAGGGCTCACCTCCTTGTAGGGAAACAGAGTCAGAAGCAAACAATGATAAGGTAATATGTATACACAATCATGAAGATACATGGTTACGGTTAGCTCACTCAATAATATTGTCAGTGTGAAAAGAAGGTATATCTTGGCTTTATTAGTATTTGGCTAGAGTTTGTGTGAACTTGCTGCTTGGTCCAATTCAAGACGTACTTAAGCACCCGCAGTGTGCAGGTACTTTCTCAGTTACTGAAGATCCAGAGAGGGGCAGGGCTGGAACACACCTTTGAGTAGCAGAGTGGAGGATATAGGCACCTAAACAAATAACCATAATGCAGTGCAGTAGGTGCAAAAGCAGTGGGAGTCAAGGGAGGGGTCGTCAACTCTGTTCCTAAGAGGAAGTTGGGGCATGTGAGCTGCAAAATTACTGTGAAAAATTAGAAATTGGGGAAGTTTTGTGGGAGGTGACACAAGACAACGGGGTAGGGATACAGAATGTAGCGTCTCATTTAGTCGGAAGGAACAGAGTCGATAAGGATTTTGAGACAAGTCGTTAGGCAAGGCTGATGTACTGGTTTGTGTCTTTGAAGCTCTGGTTGTGTTGACCATGAAAAATGAGACCAGATTATATTCAGAATTTCAAGCCAGACCTTACTGTACGGCAGTAAGGAACAGTCAGAGTACTAAATAAATAGAGTGCCAGTTTGGGGAACTCAATAGGTCTGAGTTCAAATCCTGGCTTTCTAACTCACTAACCCTGCGATTTTGGGGTAAGCGACTTAACCTCTATGGACTTCAAAGGGGTCAATTTCGCCAGCCTTAGATGTGCAAAATGCCTAGTACACAGTTAAGGAGAAAAATGTTTTATTCTATGTTCTGGACCCCTAATCAAAAGATATGTAGATATGTCAAACCCCCAAAAAGACTACATGAATTCTAAGAATATTGCAAATGCTATGGTAGCAAAAACCTTGGTTTTTGTCAACACCCACTGCAGTGTGAGAGTGACAAAAATAAGCTGAACCAATCTTCTGTCTTCCTCATTCCCTTGACTAACCTCTTAGCATCATTCCTTTCTTGGATGAGCCTTTGTGAATTCTTGGATTACAGGGGGCTAGGGTACACTGGTGAAGCACCACTTCTAAGAAGCAAGGATAATACATGAAAAGCAGAATTATGGATCAAATGGTCAGTGACTTGCTTTCATTTTCCAGTTCACGTTTTCCATTTGTCCTTTGTCAGCAAAAAATCAGATCCCAACACATCTTCTATGTCTTCCTTCTTGGTCGCTGTATCAGATTTTCCTAGAGAATGCAAATTCACCATTTTGTGAGTATCTACCATGTGACATGCTGTTTGGGACACTCAATATATACATATAGGTCTCAATGGCCTTGGTTCTCGGCTTGCTAACCACTGACTAATACATTTGAACTCAGCTCCTCTGGGCTTCCCTCTTGTTGACATTATGAACTAGATTGATCACTGGATAATCTTTACCAGTGATCAATATGGTAAATGATCATAATATGACACCTCCCTACATCATTCACTGACTTGTCATTTGATCTCATGTTGTAGATCTACAGAAGTTGATTCATTGTGGATAAGCGGAGTGAGTTCAACAGCATGTTTCCTGATGCCTCTTAAGGCAGAGTTTAATAGAGAAAGATCTGAAGTCATACTCTAAATTATATCCTGGGGCTTCCCTGGTGGCACAGTGGTTAAGAATCCGCCTGCCAATGCAGGATACACGGGTTCGAGCTCTGGCCCGGGAAGATCCCACATTCCGCAGAGCAACTCAGCCCATGCGCCACAACTACTGAGCCTGCACTCTAGAGCCCACGAGGCACAACTACTGAAGCCCATGTGCTGCAACTACTGAAGCGCATGCACCTAGAGCCCGCGCTCCGCAACAAGAGAAGCCACCGCAATGAGAAGCCCGTGCACCACAACGAAGAGCAGCCCCTCCCTGACGCAACTAGAGAAAGCCTGCATGCAGCAGCGAAGAATCAACACAGCCAAAAATAACTAAAATAAATTTATTAAAAATAAATAAATAAATAAATAATATCCTGACTCCCTCACATGCTAATCTGGTGACTTCAAGATAAGTAACTTAATTTCTGTGAACCTCAGCTTCCTCAACCGTAATAGTGGTGACCTCATGTAATTGTCATGGTAATTAAATAAGATAATGTTTAGCTCAGTGCCTGTCATATAGTAAGTACTCAAAAGACCTTAGTTATTATTTTATTGAATAGGACAACTCAACGAAATTAAATTGTCCTGTGATGTAGCAGGTTAGCAGCCACTAACCACATGTGGTTATTTAAATTTAAATTAATTAAAATTACATTTAAAAAATCAGTTCCTTAGTTGCACCAGTCATATTTTAAGTGCTCCATAGTCACCTGTGGCTAGCAGCTATTGGTACCGGATTGTGCAGACATGGAACATTTCCACCATCACAAAATTCTGTTGGACTGCACTGACAGTGACATTGCTATCAAACTCTAAAAATATCATAAAAGAAAAATGTACAATGCACCACATACATTAAAAAAAAACAACAAAAAACACCCACCTCATTTGTGTGCTCTGTAGAGGCTTTCAACTCAAAGAAATATCCCAAATACCCACCTACAGCATGTGTAAAGCTTTGGAAACAATTAGAGCATACACTGTTCCTTTTCACATTGTTTGGTGGTTGTTTCTCTCCGCCCCCTCCTCCATTTTCAATATCTGTCTGATGGAGTTACGTTCCATATGTAATATTGTTACAGGTGCAAAATTGTTTCTTTCAATCCTGAATGCAGTCGCACATGTGCGGCAATAGCTCTGAAGGCCAGCACACTATTACCGCCGATCCAGGCCTCTCTCACAGTGTATGGGTCAACAGCGTTCTTCTTTGCTTGTTAATGCTTTATTGTCTCTTAGTATACATTGGAATAATAATGGTAATTTATGCAGATATTTTGTATGCATAGCAAATAATGAGAAACACCTGCAGAAATTTCCCTCCTTCTCTGAGTTCAGCAACTAATTATATTTTTAAATAATGGCTACCATTGAACACAATTATCCAAATCACTTTAAGTAATGGAATCTTTTTAAGGTGTTTTTGAAAATTTTAGCACAGTTTTTAAACACTCATTTTTATCTAGAAGACGGGAGGGGGGAAAAAAAAGTTAGTGGGTGGCTTACTCACCCAAAAAAGCAGTTTCTGCCAAGAATGGATCCATCCTGGATTCTCGTCTGGATCCAGGTCTGGCTCCCAAGGCTATGACTGGTGATGAAAACCAGATTTTCTCTAAGGTTCACCTTGCTGATTTTGGAGGCTTGCTCTGCCTTCCCTTCCCCCTTTCTTAATGCAATATAAAAATATTAGATTACCTCTAAAAATTCTCTTTTAAAAAGCACAAATTGCCCCGTGATTTTTCCCCTCTGTCAATCCAATAGTTTGAGGGAGAAAGCACTGGCTATGGGGTCAGAAGAGTGGTTTGCTCTGCTCTTTGAGTCTCAATGTCCTCTTTTGGAAGATTGAAGCAGATAACTTCCAAAAGGCTTTCTAACTCTAAAGAACCACAAGCCCACGAGCGCCAAGGGCCTCTGAAATCTAGCCCTCAGCGATCAAGTTCACCAAAGACAATCTGAAAAATAGAAGTGGTCGGCCAAGAGCAAGACCCGTAAGAAATACATATTTCCTCCCCGTTTTTAAACCACAGGTTGCCATCCTAATTAGAGTAAGTTTCCAGAAATTTTTTGATCTCTCTCTATATATAGATATATAGATACATACATATCTGTATCTGTATATAGATATCTATATAGATCTTATAAATAGCCGGCCATTTTCAGTTACTATACTAGAACCTCTTAATGTAGACTTATCAGTACATTTGTAACTGGATTTCTTTCTTTCTTTCTTTCTTTCTTTTTTTTTTTTTTTTGCGGTACGCGGGCCTCTCACTGTTGTGGCCTCTCCCGTTGCGGAGCACAGGCTCCAGAGGCACAGGCTCAGCGGCCATGGCTCACGGGCCCAGCTGCTCCGCGGCATGTGGGATCCTCCAGGACCGGGGCACGAACCCGTGTCCCCTGCATCGGCAGGCGGACTCTCAACCACTGCGCCACCAGGGAAGCCCCTGCATTTATTTCTTAATATATTGGAAGGTATATTTACTTAGACTAGTAAATTATCATATTGGAAGATTTTGTTTCCTTAGACTAGTAAATTATCATACAGAGTTTTATTTTGAGTTTTTCTTTTCGTGCACTGTCCTCATGGCTATACTCTCCAGGGAACTTGTTCCTCTGGGAATCTTATTTAATGATGATATTTCCATATTGAAGTGAGGTAGGTGGGAAAAAGCATTCAAATTAAATCCTCAGCAATCAGAACACTTGCTTTACTAGATTTTGCCAACTGCCAATCATGTTGGACTGAGCTAATCTGTTCCTCTTTCTGAAACTATTAAGGTAAATAATTAACAATAAAACTTCCTCTTATAAAGGTAAAAAAATATATAGATATCTATACAGATATCTATATAGTCCACCATATATATGTACATATGGTGATGTCATGATCAGGAGGTTGAACACAGAAAGAACAACTTGGGAAATTTACATCTTCTTGGGTACTTGCCCTCATTGCTAGCATGTGTGAATATGATCAGCTCTACCTCCTAACATTTCTAACCCTTTTTTAAGTGCTTGTAAGAAATTATTAGTCTTCAGGAGGAAAAATTGACTCTCGCATAAATCATATTTTCTTTTCCATTTGGGTTCACTTGACCAATTGAAATTTATGGAGTGCTTCTTCAAAAATATTTAAGTTATAGGAATTCCTGACTCCAAATACCAATCAAACTCAAAAGAAAATGAAGAAAATAAAACAAAGCATGGTGAGAGCTTAGATGCAGAGTTGTTCATTGTGATATGGGGAATTAAGGGGATCTCTTGGAAGAGGTGGCATTGGACCAGAGCTATGAGGGAAGAGGTAGGCGAGGCAGTGAGTCCCTGATGCTGGTCTGTGGACTAGCTCTACTCTAGATTGAAGTTTAACTGATCTAATTGTTGAAAGCATAAAGGAGGAAAACAAGGAAAAGTAAAGTGATTGTTTTCTAAAACTAAATATAGCCAGCATAAGAGGATGTCGTTTTCATTTTTGGATACTATGTTCTACCTATTCTTTTGTTGTTGTTATCTTTTTTTTTTTTAAATAAGTGATGGTTAGACTAGATGGTTATTTTTAGCTTTTTAACAAAATTCTTTGGCAAAATTAAAAACCAGAAAATATATTTTTGCCCCAAACGTTGAATATTTTGTTTGACATTTTCCTGGGCCTTTAAATCTAAAATCTGGGTGCCTCTGGGTTATAGTTCCCTCTATTTCCTTATTTGTTTTGTGAACTTTCAAGGACCTCTGTGTTCTCCTAAGACGAGGAAGGTGAAGAGGCAAATGGATTTTTATTTTGTATTTTTCCTGTGCTAATGAATTACACTGCTCATCTCAGAGACAGAGAATGAACAAGTACAGGGAGAGGTTAAGAGTCTGAGGGAACATATCCTATAAAAACCAGTTGATGGTGATTTAAATGTCAATCTATCTACAAGATGCAATAATTTTGCATTTGTAGGGGGAGATTGTCCCGGTATTTCGTTTAATTTTGTATTGTTATAGTGAACACAAAGGCGGAAAGAAAAGTCTAGGGCAAGCAGTGCTGGGCAACTGTTTGGGCACAAACTCCCTGGGGGACTCACATTGAACCTGGGGAGCGTGACAAAGGGTGTGTAAAAGGGGCACCTCCCAAGCCCAGTGAAAAGAAGAAGGGGGAGCAAAGAACCTCCATGGGAAACAGAAGTTTTCTTTTTGAAAGTTCACTATTGGAAGTCTTTTTTTTCAATTTTGGAATTTGGGCTAAACATTAAATCGATGCTCTCGTCTTATTTCCTGAATGTATAACTTTCCTCTGTTAGGTGAATTCTTTTTTAACTCACATCGCGGGTGGATAGTGAAAACGTCACTGCCTGAGAACGTCTACACTAGACGGGGGCGGGCGGTAAAACACGTGGGGTGGCCACTGGTCCTTGCTGTCTTGGACCAGGGAAGGGGAGAGACTTGTGAGGTGATGGCTGGGACTGGGGGGACTGGGGGAGGGGAGGGAGGAGTTCACTGAGAATCATGTTCATGTTGTTAGTTATTATATGATCTCTAAGCCTTTGCTTCTAGGAAACTAGCTCTCTTTCGACCAGAAACAGTATCCATTTTCAGCCTGAGCTTCAGTTCCCATGTTAAAACTTCTAAATAAATAAACTCTGTGGTGAATAAGAAGGACTGCGACTTGGAAATGGCTTGACAGATACGAATGCTTTCATCCTTTAAATAGGATCCTTGGAGTAGAATGGAAAGATGGCATTTTTATTACTGAGGATTTTTAAGTGTACTAAAAACGTCGCATGAACCTTGCGTGGACGGCTGCCATTCTTCCTAGATACTTACGCTCACGTGACCACAAGAGCAACTCCTTGTCTCTTGTTACCAGCAGCCCTTTACTTTTACATTAAACGTGATCTGAAGGAAACAATCTACTTCAGGGACATCTCTTGTCTGTTGCCGTTCTGAGCATAGCCTAACACCGAAAGAAAGCATTCGTGGGCTGTTACAGTTGCTGTATCCGAAGAATGCTCTCTATCACAGTAATTTGGAGAGCGTAAGATGGTGGCCCCTGAGGAAATTTGACTCAAAATAAATCTTTGAGAGCATATATCAAAGGTGCTTGGAAAGATCATCTTTGAGTAACTGGTTGTCAGGTTTTTGTTTTTGTTTTTTCTCTGCCTTTAGATGAACTTTGAGGATAAAATGCCTGAAAGAACAAGCAGAGTCTAGATTTAATTCTACACTTGTAATAATGTTCCCTCAGGAGATAATGAATAGAAATAAATAATAATAAAAATAATACATAAATAAATTTCCAGAGCCTTCAGTGAAAGCCGAAACTGTCTTTCCCCCCCAATATCCACATTATCATCTTGAAAATTTTCCTAAAATGTGGCTACTACACCCCAAGGAAGGGTTGTTGTGTTTTCCTGTTTTTTGTTTTTCCTCATACTGCCGGCAGTAATCATCAAGCTGCTTGCCTGCTCTTTTCTCAGTAAATTCCAAAACTTGCACCTGGCTGAAAATAGGTAAGAAAGGCCTGGGAGACCTGGGAAGCCCTCCAAATACAATCTGCAAGTAGATTAATACTGTATGTTTCATCGTAATCCGTTTTAACATCTCAAGAGATTTTTAGCCCCCCGCCCAACCCCGCCTTTCTCCAACCGCAGTACTCAAGCATCGCCACAAGAGGGAACCATTGCTTAAATGTTGGAAGGATTGGGTCTTTTGAGGAATTCATCCAGCTCAAATCTCGCTTTAGTGTTAAGAACTTGGTCAAAAGGGTTGAACAAAAAAGTAAAGAGACGGAAGCAATCATCGATGCAGTTCTATTTTTGATTGCTGAAGTGTTTCAGTTTTTTAACATTCAAATCATCAAAGGTGTTCCTAGGACTGTGACCTGGTTAACAGAAAGCAAGACTGGAGTCAAGCTTCTAATAGAAATTCATGTGATAAAGGAAGCACTGGTGTGTCTTCATTTTATCCATTGGTCTCAGTTTGTCTAAGACCAAGGCAAACTTTTTTGGATGTAAACAGAAAATATTGAAATACAAGGAGACAAAGACAAATCCAAACCCTTAGCTCAAAGTGTCGTCCATCAGATAGCAAGTAACAGCAGTGACCAGTAACTGGAGAAGGGGACATGTGTTGTAAAGAATTCTTCCTCCCAGCCTTTTGAACCAGCACAGCTGTGGAATCCAGTTTTAAGTGATAAAAGACATATAGAATGGCCTCTTGGAGGTTGCATGGCACCAGGCAGGCACAAGTCCAGTTTCTGCACTGAGAAACTACAGGACAAACTGGAAAATACTTGATGCCAGTAGGGCGTTTATAGGCAAACAGATGACAGCTGAGATTATTAATCTTGACAGTTTCCTGATTTATTAGGATGTTGTCATCCTCTTCTTTTGTATCATTTGGCAAATGATCACAGTGTTAGACTTCGTGGAGGCAGAACTAAGGCTTTCCCCTTCCGCAGCAGCGGGTAGGCAGCAGGTAGGAAGCAGTGAGGCTTGGGTTTAGGCAAGAGGTGGATGAAATGAATTTTCAGTTACATACTGTCGTTTCAGCAAGACAAAGTCAGTGTTTTCTTATGACTGTCAACCTAGATACAGCTGTGTAACCAAAATGCATTATCTCAGAGAAATAAACCTTCTGTTTGTTTGATAAATCCAAAGCAAGTGTGACTAAATTTAAAACCAAGGTCTCTAGCAGTCAAGATTTGTTACTGTTTACCATGCAGGCAAAGTAAAACAAAGAAAACAATTAGAAAAGAATAGTAATCTTTAAAAGCTAGTCCTCTGAATTGTTATACTCTGCAAAACAAAAATGTGTGAAATTCTTCCCTCTGAACGGTTCATGCAAAATCACTAAAACAATCTTGGGTGATTTCATAGTAGACTCAAAATTAGAAAGCATTTGACATATTTTATTAGTGTTCTCCTTCACCAAGATATTTTTATGTTCTATTTTTCATCATCCCTTGCATTTAAAATAGCTGCAACAGAAGTTAAGCCTCAATAAAAATGTACAACAATTAAAAATATTTCCAACTAAATGGTATTATCCTCAAGACAGTTTTATCAAAATATAAAATCCCAAACTTAAAGTGCTATAATCGAACACTTTTTTTATTAAGAAAAGCCATGTCTTTACCTATGTTTCAAGACTGACATATTGGGCAATAAACAGCAATCAGACTAAAGATGCTATATTAAACAAACCAAGTTTTGTTTTGCTAAACTAAGCAAAATTAGTTGAATGCCCTAAGTAATAGTTGCTGGTATTTTTTTTCTAAATTATTTCTCCACTTGTTTTTGTGTCTATGCATAAATTAAAAATCTGCTGAAATTTATTATTCATCTGAGATGTAATTAATATGCAAAATTATGCAAATTAAGATGCAATTAGGCTTCAATTCTCTAGTGGAATTTTCCATTATAATTTAATACAAAGTAATAGAGTAATTGGTGTCACGTGTAATTACGGTTACTCACGTGTACTTGCAGACGTGCAAATGATGTGGTATATGTTAGTTATCCTATGCAAATGGTTCCTGCAATCTCTTAATACTTGGGAATGAAGTAAACAAAGATGGTCTTCAGAAAAAGGGTGAGAGGGACCCTTTTTCTTCTCATGTGCTGCCATTTTGAAGAACTGTGTGAATAAGTGTAACTAATTTCTCTGCATTTATTTCCAAGAATTTTTAACTTGGTGTTATACAGTGCACTGTTTTTTACTTTAGAGAAATTATTGCTGGTAAAAAGGAATCTTTAAATAGAGAACTAACAGCAATTTAGATGCCACATGGGTGTACCCAGGATGAGAGCAAGCGAAGCAAAGTGCTAACAGGGCAGAGGTGTTGTTGCGTCAGGCTCGAAAGGGTTCGTCTTTAAAAGAAATAAATAACATAGCCAGCTTTGCCAAATAAATCATTGTAACCGTATTGTGTTAAGTTCCTGATTGCAAAGTTGACCAATTTGCTTTGCCGTCTCTTTAGAAGCCACACAGTTTGATTTTCCAAATTCCTTCCCTCTACATTTCAGAATTCTGGAAGAATTCTGTGTCAATTCTTTCTGAATGGCTAAAGCACCGAGCGAATTAAACTATATAATTCTGTCTGTCACTAACTCTGCCATTTGGTTCAAGGGACTCAGCCGCTAACTACGGTGTGTGTCTCCTTGTGTCTCCCTGGAGAAAGGGAGCTGGAGTCTCCCAGGCGCTTGTCCTGAGCCCGGAGCTGCAGCTTATAATTTCTCCATGAGAAATGATTACCGCTTGTTTTAAAACACCCATGCTGTGTTGAATGCTGCACAGAAAACATTATGATCTCGACACTTTCCTTCTCATAACTGAAGCACACACTTTAAGACGAGTATTTTATATTCTCAGCTCCAATTAACCTGAAGTGTTTCTCTTCCCTGTCTCCCCCTCAGCCCATCCCCTTCACCTGAATCTATCCTCCTACCCTTTTGTAACAGATTATTTTTCAGGGAGGGGATGTGTCATCCACTGCATGGCGATTAATAAGCGTGGGCAGGGAAGGAGCAGAAAGGGCGTGCTATAGAGTGGTGGATAATCGACTTCACGCTTCCCCCACTACATTCCCACTTGGTACCTCTCCTCCTCTACCTCCTCTGGCTGGTTGTTTGAGGGAACAGATGTAGACAAGAGAAAATAAGCGCTGCATGTGCCCTGTCACAGCCCCATCCATCCATCCATATGTAGCTTTCCCATTCACTCCAGTAATAATACCAATTACTCTGCAGCCAGGGCCATTCTTATTCACATTTGCAGCTCACTGTGGACGTTTATGCTATACTCTGAGCAACGTTCGGATCTTCCGCGACGTCTATTATACAGCTGTTGTACAGTCACTGTAAATGAGATATACAAAACCCTGTTCAGCTTGCAGAATCATTTGTAATCATGGAAGGTGGGATAAGAGAGGGCCGGCCTGATTTCTCCCCAGACACTGGCCTCATTCTCTAGGTCCTGACAGGTCCAGGGCTTAGGGTGGGGGGAGGCTGAACCAAAATGATGAAGAACCAAAAAGCTGAGGCAGTGTGGGTTTTCTCTCAGAGGAGGGACTTTGAGATCCAGGTTCAATGGACACATGGGGCCCCAGGACCTCAACATCACAATGACTCTTCCTGGATTCTCAGTGGCCAGACCATCCTCGGTCAGACTTCGACTCAAACTTCCTGAGACTCCCCCACCCTAACTGCCAACTTACGGATATGTTGTCATCGTTATCGTCTCTCTTCTCAGATCAAGATTTCTTATCAAGTCCAACAGGTTACATCTGTGGCCAGAGCAATAGTAAGGGTCTTTTGTTTTTACTTTTCTGAGGAGCTTTGCTGGTTCGACTTGCACTTCCCCAAGAGACCCCGATCTTGACCCCTCCGTGCTGTGCCCCTTTCTTTCTGCAGGTTTGACTCTTCAACCCTCAGACTCTGATCGGCTGAACTGACATAAACACGACATTCTACAGGTGACTGTCCATTCAGCCAGGTGCTGTCACGTGCACTCAATACAACCCAGGTTGAACCTATTTCACAGACAAAAAGATTAATGTCTTAAGGAAGAACATACAGGTAATTCATGATAGAACTGAGACTTTAGACATGCTAACTTTTCCCCTCTATATAGATTTTATTTATCAAACCCTTTGATATTGCATTGCCTTCTAAGAGTTTTGCAAAGACTCTATTGGATGAAATTGAATGCACTATTTTTTTATATTTTAATACGTAGGAAAATATCGTACGATTGATGACATTTGGACAGCCACCCTCAGCCAAACAACAGTTACTATGTAGCTGCCAATGTTTGTATAGGCACAAACATTTTTTGTTGTTTTTCCTGGTGAATAACTGAAGACTGAAATCCTTTGAATGTTTAGCCAACAATCTTTAAATTAAGGACCATTTGGAAAAAGAATACAAGTCTTTCTGTTGCCTGGAAATTTTCCATTTGACATCTTCTGGTAAAATCAAGAAAGTGTTGGCATGAAAACTCTCACTAGGGGTGTCAGCAACTTGGGAGAAATTCCTGGAGACAATGAGGGAGCTCTTTTTAAAGAAATGCTACATCACCAATGTTTATAATAGCACCAGGAATAATATTGTGTGGAAAAACAGAGTTGAAAACTAACTCAGAGTTGTCAGACTCATAATGTAGAGAGGTTTTCAGAATACCAAACCACATTATTTCACTTATATTTACTTTATATGTGTGCTCAGAGCAATATATGATAAAAAAAATCTGTGCTAAAATAACTCTGAAAGAGCTTTTTCAGAAATTATAAGACAATAATGCTAAGTGATAAGACAGCACTGTGCTACGAGGTTAATTAGCCATCAACTTGTCTTTCTCTAATGGTCCATCTAACATTCAATAGTGTCTTAGAAACAAGGAAAGGTATTAGTAACTCATTTGAGCCTCAGACATCCTATGAAATGGGTGTTACTAGTCTCATTTTTCAGATGAAGGACGGAGGTATGGAAGTAACTTGCCTGAGGTTCCACCTCTAGTAAGTGATAGAGCTTGGATTTGAACCCAGGTAATTTGACTCTGGGGTACATGCCTCACCTGGGTTAAATCGGTCCTCTAGACAGGATTTGTTAGGTTTAAACCTTGATTTAAAAATAAAATACAAATTTAGATTTTGGTTTTGTTGTTGCTACAGACATTTAAAACTGGGAAATTTTGCACAGGAATGTGAATTTCCAGCTTTTCAGGAGAATTGAATCTCACGATGCTGGGTGTCCTTATTCTCACCTGGTAACAATGGCATGAGGGATTGATTGGCGGCCCCCCTCGCTGAGGCGTGCACGCTCCGGCTGCTACCATTCGCTCCATTCATTTCTCTCACTTCCTTCCCCTCTGCGGGGATTTGGTGTTGTGATGTCAGCTGTGCTGCTGTGTTAACACGGAGACACCCCACCCCCAACAACTTTCTCATAAGCTGTCACTCCCACCCAATCTCCTCCTTTCCCCACCCATATTCCACACAGCACAAGTGAAATCAGGCCAAGACAGGTGGCAACACCTCTGGCCCAAAGTTGTGAAACAGAAATCTTTGCTTTGGGCCATGGTATCAGGCAACATTTGATCAGAGAAGCAAGTTCACTAGGAGTTACTACGAATAATCGGCTTGTCATAGGGCTGTGACCATTTTAGAATTCTGGTTGCTGGTGAAAGACTTTATGTGGGGCCACTGCTCCGGCATCTAGTTCTGGGCATGACATCGGCAGGGATGGCAGTGGCAAAGGAAGACGACTGTGAAATGGGGGAGGCAAGGGCACGTCGAGATCCTTGAGGACAAAGTAGAACCCACAGAGGTGTCATACATCCTTTAGGCCTCCAACTTTGTTAGCGTGAGTGGTCTACAGGAGAAGCCAGCTCATGATCACAGAAGAAGAGAGAATCCTGGCCCCAGCGTCAGAGAAGCCAAAAGGGAGACCTGGGGGATGTGTGTTGGGGGCATCGGCTAGGCTGCTGCCACCCGGCAACAAGGTGACCAGTGCACCTGCGATGGTGCTCGGGAGCTGCAGCTACCCCTGACCTCACACCAACTTTCCAGCAGACACACGACTGCTGTTTCTTCACTTCTGCTTTCCCAGCCCCTGCAGAAGTTTCTGATGGCCAGCCTTAGCCTAGAGCCAGGAACAGGATTCTGGGAAATGTAGCTCCAGCTCAGCTAAATGAACACAGTCCAAAACCACAATATACCGAAGTCAAGAAATTTCAGATCTCACAAAGCACTTGCCTGAATAGCTTTGGTTTCCAATCTTTGAGTGACCAGGACAATCAGAAACATGCCAGGAATCAGGTCCCTTGAGTGCTGAGCTATTTAATAAGGTGCCTCTTTGTAGTCTGCTAGTCTTACATGAAGTCTAGAAGACTCACCTGGCAAATCCAGCTTCCATCTTGACTGTCACAAACCAGTCCCTCTTCTTCTTGGACCAGTCTCACCTTAATCTAGTTCCTGCTCTGCTGCACTGACTCATGGGAATTCCAGGCCCATCCTTTGGGGTAAGGATGCTCCCATCCGCACAGCAGCCCCTCTGATCATACTGTTGCCACAGCCCGTTCTGTTCTCAGGCCCAGCTCTAGTTTCAAGAATTTTGGGCAGAGAGAACTGAAGAATCTTGTGGGGCACACAGCACAGGCCTCTGCCACTGACTGATGACATTGCTGTTCAGCCCAGTGGCTCCCAGGGCAGGCAGGCAGCAGACCCCCTCCCCTCATGGACCACTCCACCGTAAGACCGGGCTCCCATTTGTATAGCCACCTAAATCACACTCACGTGCTCCCAACGTCCAGGTTAGATGACAGTTCTAACTTTGCTTAACCCTGGTCTAGGTCAACAGCTGAGACCCACCTCAAGCCTCATGATAAAATTCACTCTAGGGACCCTGAGTGTCTTCCACTTGCTGCCCAGCCTTACTTGGTGTCATCTTGATGCATGAACCATTCTAATAATCTTGAACCCCTAAGGGAAGGACACTTCAATCTTTTGTCTCCTAAGGTCTTATTGGCCCCTTACACAATCTTGCCCACTAAAAGGGTTCTGGTACCAATTCCAATTTTGGGGAGTGGGTTGCCCTAAACCACCAAGCAATTCTCTGACACCACCTGGGTGTCCTACAGTTTAACTCAATTCTGACACTACCTGGGGATATAGTCTACAGATTAAGATGTCAGTCCTACAAGACTATTCCCTACCCCTTAATTCAGACTCCAGTAGCAAGTCAAGGTTTTTACCTCTGCTTCTGATCAACCAGCTATAAACTGGACGTTTTGATGACCCCCTCCAACTCAGGATGTCCGTTGCAGGTCCAGGTTGTTACCTGTACCTCTGACCAAGTGTCTATAAATCAGAGGTTCCAAAGACCCCCTCCTTGGGTTCGATTAATTTGCTAGAATGGCTCACAGAACTCAGAGAAACACTTTACTTACTAGATTACCCATTTATTATAAAAGGATATAATTCAGAAACAGCCAGATGGAAGAGATGTCTAGGAAAAGGTAGGGGGAAGGGGTATGAAACTTCCATACCCTCTCTGCGCACTCTGTTTTCCCCAAATCTCCAGGTGTTAACCAACCAGGAAGCTCTCGAACCCCACCCTTTTGGGTTTTCATGGAAGCTTCATTACATACGCATAATTGATTAAATCATTGGCCTCTGGCCAACTGATTCAACCTCCAGCCCCTCTCCCCTCTCTGAGGTAGGGGGCAGGGCTAAAAGTTCCAACCCTCTAATCCCAAGGTTGGTTCTCTGGGTAACCAGCCCCCATCCTTAGGTGCTCTCCAAAAATCACCTCATTAGCATAACAAAAGACATCTTCAACACTCAACACTTAGGAAATTCCAAAGGTTGTAGGAGTTCTGTGCCACACACTGGGCAAAACCAAATATATATTCCTTATTATAAATTAAGATATCACACCCACCAGTCTACCATATTAAAAGTTTTGGAGTGGGAAGGAGTTTCAAGCTTTAAAAATTGTCCTGCTCTACTTAGACTTAGCCCAAGCCCCCACCAGTGTAATATGAGGAAGCAGAAGTAAGGGATAGGCAGAGTGAAACAGGAAAGGTGGAAAAGCTACGACAGGGATGAGTGTGCAAGCTGGCTACTGATCTGTGACTGCTGTTCATCCTGTGGGACTTTCTGAGAAGCCTTGTGAAATGCATCTTGGCCTATCTGCTTGGGGGATGGAAGAGGGAAAAATTCATCTATTAATCCATTCACTCATTCACACTTCTGGTTCTGAGTGAGATCCTGTAGGTATCCCATGCTGCAGCATCAGAGAATCCCAGGGCATGAAGTGAGTGGTCATGACAAAGCCCCAAAGCGAGACTGCAACTGCATGAAAATGATCAAGGCCCCTGTGGGACTGGTTAGTGCAACAGGGACTAGAGAAAGAAGTCAGGCTGAAGAGAATTAGGTGGGGCACAGCGGGGTCCAGTACAATCCTCAGATTCCCTCGTGCCTTCCATTGAAGTCATGTCCACAGATCTGGTTATGGGAGACTACTGTCTTCCTAAAATTCAAGGAGACTTCTTCATTTTTACTGGGAAGTAGGGGGTACTAAGACCCCAAATTTCCACGGAGGAAACATAGGGCTTTCCTTTGTGATCGTCCCACTGGATGAGAAGCATCGATAGGGCATTAATATCTGGTCATTCTTCTTTTTTTTCTTTTCGGGCATATGAGAGTCAATGTTTCCCAATCCTCTTGCAGTAAGGTAGGGTCATGTGACTAATTATGACCAATGAAACTTAGGTGGAACTGACCTGTCCCTCCCACAATTGTCCAGTCTTTCTCATCTCAGCTTGAGTGGAAAACATGGCGGCTGTTTGTTGAGAGGACAGAACAACAGCAGCCTGGATTGCCGAGTCATCACATGGAGGAGAGCCTCCTGGAAGAGCCACCTGGCACATAGCAGACTTTGCAGGAGCAAATGATAAACTTTATGTGTGTAGCTGCTGAGATCTGGGGACTCTGTGTTATAATTTCATAACGTATTCTGTCTAAAGTACCCTTACATATTTGCAAATTCCTTGTGCATTGTAATCAAAAGTCAGAAGAACATTATACATCAATGTTATAAATTACTTATAATATGCTATAAGTGTAATCAATGCCTGGGAGAAATTAAAGTCCTAAGTGAAGGAATGTACTAGCTGTACAAACGTTTAGAGCTGATAGAAAACTTTGCAACATCTCCTGTCAAGTCAGAACTCATTAAAATTGGGATGTTTTGGTTGAGATTGCCACAGTATGGTGTCTTCAGTTGAATTTTCTGAAGACCGTCATGTGTTCGTAGGCATGGGATGCCCAAATCTAACTTCACCTTGTGTTCCATACCAAGTACCTCTGTACTGTTGCCCATTACAACCTCATTCCTTACCTAAGCAAGTTATACATATTTTCCTAGACATAAACTTTTGACTTCTCAGAATCCCACGTTTGTAATGATGCTATCGTAATTCATTGTGAAGTCCCAGCATTGTAGTTGATAAATAGTTGATGTTTACTGAATTAAGTCAAACTGAACTGACATGAATTAAAGGAGTAGGAGGAAAATGATATGATCCATATGCTGCGGACATTGTATCTATTATGAGGTGCCTAATATTAACCCCTTTTTGCAGATGAGGAAATTAGAGAGATTAGGTAAATTGCCAAATGTCAGACAAATAGGAGTTGGAGTTGAAGCCCCTGAATTCTAAGACGAGATAAAACCTGCATTCTTCCCACAGTATCATGATGCTACCTTGAGTGAAAACAAATATAAATTGAATCAAAGTGAATTGAATTGAATGGTATTGAGCCAAAGTGGAAAATCCATCTCAATGCACAGATGTGGACTCGAGACTCTGTAGTGTTAATTATGGGATATCGTTACAGCCAGCACCCATCATCATATGCCTATTTCCTAAGGGTGAGTCTTTAAAATATTGAACTCTTAATATGTTTTTAATCTACTTTTATTAATAAAAGTTTTAGCTAATAAAAAAAGTTTTGAACCAAACTCTTGGGTGATATATATTGCCGTAATAACGCCTAACTCTTTCATTGTGAGAATGGCTCCTTTGATCCAGAGTCGGGGTGGGGAGAGGCCTGATTAGCATTGACTCATAATACTTCTGGTCTTATCTGACCTGTCCACAGGGTGCGAAGATGTCTGGACTGATAATCACAGCAGGGCTATTCACTGGTGCAATAGCTGCCCAGAGAAGCTTTGTAAGAGGCAGGTGCCTGCTTAAGTCAACTCACGCTTCGAGCCAGCGCACTTAAGGAAAAAGCAACGACTTGCAATCCTCTAGTTGTGGGATGCTACTTACAGACTGTTTTTGAAATAGATCAGGTTCAATCATCTCATTTCTCAGAAAAGGGAACAATGCTAATACCTCCAACTGATCTTACAGTTTATACAAAGTATTCACACACCCATTATCCCATCTGTTACATCATTTGAGACCTCAGCCCTAGGAGGTTAAGTAAATTGTCTAAGGTCACATGGGTAATTAGTGACAGAATGAAAATGAAGTGTCAAAAACCTGAGATTTATTAAATGTATGCTTTTCACTGAGTTATTTGCTTAGTAAATATATATTGTACAGTATCTCATAGACAATGGACTTAGAATGTTGCATTGGCATGGCAAAAAAAGAATGTGAAATAGCCAATAAATGCTGGATTGCCCTCAACCTGCAGACAATCTAACAGCAAAGAAAAAGAGTTGCCAGTACCAAGTGGGAAGTGACAAGTGCCTGATGAGTGGTTCTAATCATTTTCTAGGGGAGGTCAAGTAGCCCAGTGAAGAGAAAGATGCTCGAGGATTTCTAAAGGAGGGGATTATTTGAATAGATTATTAGGTAGGTAGGATTTCAATGTGTAGACCTGGAGCGTATAAAGCAGAGGGAATTGTTCTAGCCAGGGACAAGAGGCCGGACACATGAGCCATGTGGAAAACAATGAGGACTCTTTCCTTAATTCTCAGTCACATTATCTTTCCATATTTTAATGTCTAGAATACCATGAGTTACCTTAGAATCAGTTTCAGAAGAAACTTACCATCCATTAAGCTGTAGAGTAAGATGCGTAGAAAATGAATGACGGACTCTTCAATCAATGGTGTTTCCTAGTCGAGGACTTGCAAGTCATCTTGACAAAATCAAGGGTGAATGAAGAAAAGGAGCAGAAGCTTGGACTCAATGTTTAAGTTGTGGAGAAATCATGAAAGGCCCTTGCATAACATATTAAGCTTGTTGAGATTTTATTAGAAGGGCAGTCGGGAGCCATTGAAGGTTTCTGAAGTAAGAAGCAATAGGATAAGTATCGTGTTTAGGAAATTAAATTGACAGCAATATATATGTAGGATGAGAGTAGAAAGAGAGTAGGGAGGTAGAATGCTGAGAGGTGATTAACATAGTTCAGGAAAGAAACCATCTAAACTATTGATTTGGTTACTGAACAGCAAACCATCCCTAAATTTATCAGCTTAAAACAACAACCAGAATTTATTCTTTAATTCTATATTTGGCAATTTGGACTGGCTCTATCTGGACAGTGCTTCTGGTCTCAGCTGGTTTCGGTGAATTATCAGAGCTGGTTGGTCTAGGATGGCTTCAGCTTGGATGACACATCACTGCTGCCATGTTCTTTTTATCATCCAGCAGGCTAGCTTGGGCTCAAGGACCTGGGGCTGGGAAGAGGTCCTGCAGAGAGAGACATGCCTCGGCTTCCAACAGGCATGGTGTCACTTCCACCGAATTCTGTTAGGCAAAGCAAATTGCAAACTCAGATCAGATACAAAGGGAGGGAAAGCAGAGTTCACCTTTGATTCATTAGCTGCAAAGTCACATTGCAGAGGGGTGTGAATAAAAGGGAGGGTGGGAAATAAATATGGCCATTTTCCCCCAGCAATCTGCTACACACCCCAATTTATTTCATTCGTTGTTTTTTTGCTGTTGTTGTTTTTGCTGTTGTAATTTTGTCATCACTCTATGTAAGATATAGAGGAAAAAGCCATTTTCTGGAACACATCTTATTAGTAATTTTTATCTAATTGTCACTGTCCTTGCTCAAAAGAAACAGGGCAACGTTGTTCTGTCTCTATTTTAAAAACCACCCATTCTATTCTGATGAGTCAGTTCTACCTGAAACATTTGAAATGTATTACACTATATTTAATACTATTAATGAATGTGGTTTTACGACTAAATTTGCCTTCTTTTTTTCCTCCTATGTTCAAATTACATTACGGTAAACACATCATACTAGGCTTAGGAAGTAAAATGTATAAATCAGTGGAGCCTTATAAAAGATATTCTAACATGTTAGAAAAATATTTGGTGCTTAAAATACTGAAATTGTTTTTGATCCAGAATTTCACTGACCCACTCATTTGAGGATTATTTTTGTTTCCTCTTTCTCACACCATTGGTAGGTCTGTATTTAAAGAGCTTGATAAATCAAGGGAAACCGTTCTGATACATTTCATGGACTAAGAAGGGTAGGATAAAACATAATCAGGTGTCTTAGGAAAATTTCTCTTCAATGTGAATCCAAAAGAAATATGTTTTCCTTCCACATTTTTTTTTTTTTTTTTTTTTTTTTTTGTGGTACGCGGGCCTCTCACTGTTGTGGCCTCTCCCATTGCAGAGCACAGGCTCCGGACGCACAGGCTCAGTGGCCCTGGCTCACGGGCCCAGCCGCTCCACGGCATGTGGGATCTTCCCGGACCGGGGCACGAACCTGTGTCCCCTGCATCGGCAGGCAGACTTTCAACCACTGCGCCACCAAGGAAGCCCCCCACATCTATTTTATAAATATCTATTTCATGGAAATATGCCTCTGGTTTTCATCTAGTTGCCTTCTTGAAATTTAAAAATGTATAAAGCATATTGTTAGAAGTATCTAGGATCCCATTTCATTAGAGTGAATAGTCTCAGCAGATTATGTAACTTTGTTTTCTACCTACTTATTGAATATGTTCCTCAACTTCCTGGCTACTGCCATTTCTCCAGTTCAGATCTTTATCACCTGTCTTCTGGACAAATGAAGTAAGCCCTTAACTGGCACCCCTGCTCTCAGTTTTGCCTGTTTTGCAATGTGCCTTTTGCTCCTTTGACCCTCAGAGTATTTCCAGTGGAGTAGTAGTCTAGCCAGATGTTCTTTTTTTTTTTTTTAAATTGAAGTATAGTTGATTTACAATGTTACATTAGTTTCAGGTATACAGCAAAGTGATTCATTTATATATATAGTTTTTTTTCAGATTCTTTTCCATTATAAGTTATTACAAGATATTGAGTATAGTTCCCTGTGGTATGCAGTAGGAACTTGTTGTTTATCTATTTTATATAATAATAGTGTGTATCTGTTAATCCCAAACTCCTAATTTATCCCCCCTTTCCCCTTTGGTAACCATAAGTTTGTTTTCTGTGTTTGTGAGTCTGTTTCTGTTTAGTAAATAAGTTCATTTGTATCATTTTTTTTAGATTCCACATGTAAGTGATATCATATGGTATTTGTCTTTCTCTTTCTGACTTACTTCACTTAGTATGATAATCTCTAGGTCCATCCATATTGCTGCAAATGGCATTATTTCATTCTTTTTTATGGCTGAGTAGTATTCCATTGTATATATATACCTCATCTTCTTTATCCATTCATCTGTTGATGGACAGTCAGGTTGCTTCCACGTCTTGGCTATTGTAAAGTGTAAAGTTCATAGCTATAGTGCTGCTATGAACTTTGGGGTGCATGTATCTCTTTGAATTATCGTTTTCTTCAGTTATATGCCCAGTAGTGGGATTGCAGGATCATATGGTAGCTCTATTTTTAGAAGTGTTCTTTAAAGGAAATGATCTGTGTTCAAATAAGTTGTAAAATGCTATAGACCATACCTTCCATGCTTGCAGTCATAAAACCTGTTAGCACCTTAAAACTTTCAGGAGTCCTGGGCAACATGAAGATAGTGATGTGCTTTTGGTTTCTTCCATTATCCATGATCACCACCCTGCTCACTCTGAAGCACCCAGTGCCTTAGGGAAAATTAGGATAATTGTAGCAGGGATTTGAAGAGAAAGAGTCAATATTCAACACCCAACTTCCAAAAGGGGACTATTAAGATCATGGTCAGAAAGTCTTAAAATCCCAGGTTTATTGAGAGAGAATGGATTTATAAATTCCAAAAGATATTTACATATTAAGAACCAGGCTTAGTGGAAGCATAGATAACTCAACTGTTTTCTTTTTAAATTTAATGTTTTTATTGAAGTATAGTTGATTTACAATGTTTCAGGTGTACAGCAAAGTGATTCAGTTTTATATATATATATATATATTCATATATATATATATATATATATATATATATATACACACACATATATTCTTTTCAGATTCTTTTCCATTGTGGGTTATTGCAAGATACTGAGTACAGTTCCCTGTGCTATATAGTAAGTCCTTATTGCTTACCTATTTTATATATAGTAGTGTGTGTATGTTAATCCCCAATTCCCAATTTTTCCCTCTCCCCATTTCCTCTTTGGTAACCATAAATTTGTTCTCTATGTCTGTGGGTCTATTTCATTTTTGTAAATAAGTTCATTTGTATTTTTTATTAGATCCCACATGTAAGCAATATCATATGATAGTTTTCTTTCTCTGTCTGACTTACTTCATTTAGTATGATAACCTCTAGGTCCTTTTACCAAAAATATTGACAGGTTATTCAGAAAGCAGTGGTGTATGAGGAATGCCTACCAGACAGAGAAAGGAACATGATACTTACATCATGGGAAGAGGAGGTATTTGGAAGGGATACAAAGAGGATAAAGATGCAGCGTGGATACTTCAGGGACCCAGTGCCTTCACCTCCATGGACCTTGATTCAAGGGGCACCAAAACAATGAGGTGAAAACTCCAGGCAGGTTGAAAGGAAAGTTGAAACCCAAGGCATGTGCATTCTCTTTACTGAAGGCAACTCTGAAAGGTCACTGACTTTCAAGGTCACCTCTTGTGCCAATATAAGATGGTCACAGTGGAAGAGAAAAGATGATACACATACTTAGGCAGAAAAACAGCAGGGAATTTTATCAAGGGAATCTCCCTTGACAGATGTCTGGTGTGGAGGGAATTCAAAATTCTTCCATGATGCCACTGAGCAACTGAAAATAGTTGATATGGATCTGCTATGGTTCACCACAGTAAATGACAAGGTGATCCCGTTTGAAAAACAGTAAAGCAGAAAGACACCAGATTTAGGTGATCAGAGTTCAACAAAAGAACACCCAGAAATCATTTAATTCCAATTCCAGACACCATTTTGGAAAGGAAATTATGGGAGACAATCTGGAGGAGAAAAATGGTTTGAAAGAGAGTTTAAATTTTAAATTGAGTGAGAAGATTTTAAACTGGAAAAGATTGAGTTACCTGTAACTGGAAAGTTTACATTATTATTTTCTACCCATCATTAGAAATGGAGATTATAAAGGAATTTAGTTATATAGACATATCATAGAATTTTCTACAAGTGAGTTGTAGGTCTAAACCATCTACTCTATTACAGAAATAAATCTGATTTCTCTTTTAATCCAGAGTCCCCCAAGTTTATTTGTCCAAAAACATATTTTTAAAAAGTGAATACATTGCATTTTCTCTCAGAACAAGTATTGGATGGGATATCCTTTGGGAAATAAGGTCCTATGCTCTTATTAGAGTTATCTTTTAAAAATAACCTCCTTTCTTTTAAAATCAATCTTGTTATTTATTTGTTTTAAAATGCTTTTTGGGTTTCTTACATGTTTGAAGCATTCTTCTAGGTGCCTGAACTTGAAAGATGACTCAATCCTAAATTCTGACCTCAAGAAAACCACAGATTTGCAGAGGAAGTATGTGCTTGTTTTGACAACATATATGCTAATATTAGAACAGTAGGGAGAGAACTAGCAGGAACCTTGTACCCGGACTGCATGAAAATTTATGAGGGGTATCACATTTTTCTCTTTAAGGGTTTATACTTTCCCTTTAAGAGAATGATCAAGGCAAAGGTATTCTATTTCATCATTTCTGTTCTACATTGTAGTAGAAGTTTAAGAAAGTGAAATAAGGCAAGTAAAAGGTATAAAGATTAGAAGGAAGAATTAAAACTCTTAATATATGCAGATGACATGATTATGTGGTAAATCCTGAAGAATATACAAAACATCTACTAGATGTAATAGTGAATTTAGCAAGGTCATAGTATACAAAGTTAGTATACTTGAAGCAAAGATTTAGGAAATAAAAGTTTAAAAGTTCCATTTAAAATAGCACTGAAAACATAAAATACGTAAGGATAAATGTAGCAATAGATTAAAAACCTCTACACTGAATCTGCAAAAGATTGAGAAGAAAGAAATCATGAATAAAGTGTGAAATGTACCATGCTAATGGATTGGAAGAGTCAATGTTGTCAAGACGTCAACTCTCCCCAAGTTGTACAGATTCAGTATAAGCCAAATCATAATCTCAGCAAGTTTTTTTTTTTATTTTTGGAAATTGACAGCTGTTCTAAAATTCATATGGAAGTGCAAATAACCTAGAATAGTGAAAATAATCTTGAAAAAGGAAAATAATATAGGAGGGCTTACATTTCTAACTTCAAGACTTACTTGCTATGAAGCTACATTAATGAGGACAATACATCCACACTCACATAGTCAATTGATTTTTGACAGTACTACTGGGGAATTTCAATAAATGATGTTTGGATAACTGAAAATGCACATGGAAAAAAATAAACTTTGGCTTCTACATCATGCCATAGGTTAATTTGAGATGGATCATAGACCTAATCTTACAATCTAAAGGTGTAGAGATTATAAAAGAAAAACCTAAGAAAATATCAAGAAAAATCAGGAAAATATCTTCATGACTGAAGATTTTGGGAGAAACTATTTTCAAAACATATTTGCCAAAAAACAAATAATTTGTATCCTACAATTCAATAATAAAAAGACAAACAATTCCATGAAGAAAAACCTGAACAGAGACTTCACAAAGGAAGAAATATATATGGCCAATGAGTAAATGAATAAAAGGTTCAACATCATTAGTCAGCAGGGAAATGCAATTAAATCACAAAGCGTTATCACTCCACACTTAGTAGGATGGTTAAATTAAAAAAGACCAATGATGCTAAATGTTGTCAGGATATGGACAGCAAGCAGAATTCTCATACACTGATGATGGAGTGTAACACAGTGCAACCAGTTTGGAAAACTGTTAAGCTTTTTTCTTCTTCAAGTTGAGCATATATCCTCCTATGATCTAACAATTTCACTCCTAGAAATTTACCCAAGAAAAATGAGAATATATTTCCACACAAGACTTTATGGGAAATGTTCATAGTAGATTTATTCATACTAGTCCTAAATAGAAAGAACCCAAATGCCTACAATGAAAGAATAAAGAATTTTGATATATTCATATACTGGAATAATATTAAGCAACAAAAATGAAAAGCTCTTCACTCATACAACAACATGAATCTTTCAGACAATATACTAAGAAAATGAAGCCAGAAAGAAAACAATGTACCCTGTAAGATTTCATATGTATGAATTTCTAGAAGATGGAACACTAACTTACTGGAGCAGGGTATTTACAAGGAAGAGGGAACTTTCTACAATGATAAAACCTTCTTTCTGTCTTCATAGCAGTGTGAATTACATGGATGCGGCATTTATCAAAATTCATTGAACTGTACACTGAAAAGTTATATATTTTACTGTACACAAATTTGACAATAAAAAACCCAAATATTAAACTGTACTTAGTAGGAATGAATTTCACAATGGTATGGACAAACAATTCTGAAACAACTCTCTGTGTGTCCTGTGATTGAGCAAATAAGAAAATATATTAATGAAAATGGGTGTCAGATTTTCCTCTGTTGGAGTTGTAAATATGGAAGGGAGGCAGCTAGAATAAAGAGATGTGTGCACTGGAATTGGAATTATCAGGTAAATTCATCGTTTTTAATACATAGATATGGAAATGTGTGTGTGTGAATTTGCTGTTTTCCCCTAGCTCTGAACACTGAAAGAGGCTGCAAGCAATGAAATATGAATAGCAATGAGCACAGCTAGTACTCAGATACTGGCTCCTAAATACCATTCTCCTCTGAAAGGTACCAGGGCTCTTTGGAGGAAAGATTAACGCCAGACCTAAAGCTTAAAAAAAATACAAAATGAGTTGTTCAGGGAAGTAAGAATGTACTCAAAGAATATTGGAGACATATCAAAAGGACAGAAAAGCCTGATGTCCAAAATCAAGAACAATTTGAATATCATATACATAATGCTAGAAGTGGATTATAATCCACGGAAGAAAATAAAAATATGCAAGTCCAAAGTGATATAATAATAAAGGAATGAATAAATATGTCAGGTGGTGGGGTGGGGGAGGGAAGGACAACGAGGGGAAGGCAGGTGTCTCCGTCGGGGGGCACGTCTGCTTTTCCACAATCCTCCCTGATGCTTTTGCTTCCCGTCTGTTTGGAACAGCCTTCCTTTTCCTCACAAGCTTGGTGTCCGCTTCCCTCACACCTCTTCAAGGCACAGCTATATGTTATCTCCTTTGGGAAGGTTTCTTGAATTCTTAGAAGCGTCTCAGTGAAGGAATTATGACCACTTGTTGTCCAGCTTCCTTTTTATTCTCTCTTCTCTCTCAGTGTAGGTAGCAGCAATTCTTTTCATATTTTGTAGAGTTCTCTTTTCTCTTAGGTTTATGTTGTGTTCTATAGTCCTGTTTCCATCTTCCCCACCCCCACTGGGGGGCACTTAGGTTTTGACTCATTTTTCTTGATGCTTTTCTATGAAGAATGCTATAACATGAATTGCATTATATTAAATTGTATCCCATCAACTGGTGGTGAGCTATGAAAATGAAAGTAATAGGGGTCAATTAAGTAAAAAAAATTAGTTTATCTTGATGCCAGCTGTGAAAAATGCATAAGACTGGCTGGGAGCCAATCACAGAGACCCTGTAAGGTACATCCTTCCACCTGCTTGCAGAGAAAACCTTATTCAAAGGAAAAAATATCAGCAGATGACTGCAGTTCTTCTTCTGTCCTGTGATTCAGAGATGGCTTTTGTTTTGTTCTCTGACTGGACAGCTCTTAATTGGGTTCCCTGACAACAGATGGCTCTGTCACTCGTTGGGCCAAATGAACCACAGTGATCCCCACAGTGATGGGTGTAAAGCAGCCGTGGAGGTATCAGGATGCCTGCTCACCCAGGACCAGAAGGAAACCTTGTGCTGGACTCCAGGACTCCCTTCCCCTTTCCTTGGCTCTTGTTGAATATAAACTTACAGAAGCCACACAATCCCTTCCCCAATCCATCGTTCTTTCTGAAGATTAGATACAAAAATAAGAGCCAGATCCAAAAGTAGAGCTCTTCTGAGGAGGGTAGGAATTACCCAATGTGGGTTAGACTTTAGGGCTCAGGCCGGTTAAAACACCAGATAGAACATGTTACAGGTGATAACCTCTCTGCTGCTCACAGGGCTACAGGTCATTAGACAGTTTTGCCTTGATGGACAGCCATTGTAGCCCTAACTAACTCAGCTGGTTGAGCCTGGTCACATTACTCTAATGACAAATGACTTGCACACTGAGGCTAGAGGAGCACCTGTCTGAGACAAGACCCCAGGAATATACAGTTCCTGAAGGTATGTACAGCCCCAGGGAAAGACCATGAGGGGCCTTGGGAAACTACCATTCCCAGTGTTTTTCTTTGTATTTTTAGTGGCTTCTTCCGATCTGTTTGCTAATATTTCATAATCATAGGAATTACTATATATTGTAAACATTTAATTATAATTGATATTTATATGGTCATTTCTAATTTACACAATGGGATCAGATCTTCAATCTCAGCATATTCTCATTATAGGGTCATAAGTATATAATACTTATTACATTTTAATATAATAATTTCCATTTTATAGATGAAGAAACAGAGACTTGGAGAGGTGGAAACGTTTTCTATTATAAAAGGAAGAGAATTATGTAATAATGGGTTGAAAAATAAGGTGTTATTAACAGAACACTGAGTGGCCAGTAAACTGTATCTTGAGAATTTAAAGAAAATGTAATAAAATAAAAGGGAGAGGCATAAATGGGTATTATTTGGCCAAATGTGGCAAAGGTGGGGATAGGTTAACTCCACACCCTATTACCTATAGGATGTGGACTTGAGACGTTCCGGGATGTTGCTGTGCTCTGTTCAGGGAGTGGAAATGTTACCGGTGGAATGGCAATTTCCTCGGGCCTTGTCCTCTCAAGGGAAAGAATTCAGATGAGAGACAGAGAGCAGTTCCAAGCAGCAGGAGTTTTATTAAGCAAAGCAAGAGTACACTCTGGAGAAATGATGTGACAGGGCTGTCTGGAAATCAGAAGCAGCGGCAGTGAAGGTAGGGTTGGGTTTTTTAGAGTGGTGGTCCCTCCCCGCATCCTACCTCATTTGACTGACAAGTTGGCAGACCATTTTCTGTTATATATCCTTTCCCTTAGCGCGCGGGTGCTTACCCATAAGCACCCAAGAAAAACCCACAGCGTGGGGCGGGGCGAGGGGGAGGGTAAAAACTACAATGCTAATGTATTACAAATATGGCATAATGAACCCCGGGTTACTTTGAGTCACCTTTTAAGTCTTGGTGCGCCTGAGCCAACCTGTGCTGGCCGTTTTATTTCGCTTGGTCCTGATAAGGCTGGGAACTTAGCGGTGGTCCTTGACTGGAAGAGGGAGGATCTCTGGGCATGCTCTGATTCCTAGTGTCCTGGGAAAGATGACTCCACGCAGGATGGGGCGGGACCCGCTCATGTTTGACTAGCTACCTGACAGAGATACTCCTCCCCAAACTCATCCAGATATGTTGCAGGTTCTTGGGACCTGGGAGAATGGGGGACTTGATGAGACTGTAGGTGACTCAAGGCACTTCTGTCATGTTAACAAAACCATTTCCCAGCTCATATCCACGTAGGATACTATTTTGTTCTTTCCTCTATAATTCCTTACTCCACGTTCAGGCATTGATGACTTCTCATTTAGTACTGATTACTTCAAGGGAGGAAAATGCACTAAACCTGGAGAAAAAGAAAAGTTTGGACTTTCTGAAGCCCTGTTTTAGGCTCAAGATAAAAAGAATTAGAATAAGAGATCAGTTTTCAGTTTTTCCTAACATCAAGGGTAAAGACTTCATGAAATGGGAGAATGGTGAAGAAAAAGGGGAGAGTGGAAAAGAAAATTGATAATGATGGATCCCAGCAAAGGGACCTTGAATCTTTCACTCTGCTTTCTCCATGCTTCATCTCCCACTATGTTTAATCCCAGGGGGCATAATAGAATACCCAGAGAATTTGAGGATTTGAATATAAATTAAAACTATGTAAATTTTCATAAGATCACCCAGGATGGATGTAAGACTTAAGTTTCCCTGTGCCCAGATGGTGCAGAAGCAGAAGAAATCTCTATGACCAGACAGCAAATCAGAGAATATTTTACTCTGAGGTCAGCCTATTGTCCTGCGGCCCTTAAAGAAGGGGGTTGTGTGCTGGCTTAGGCAGAGAGTGGGTCAAAGTTCAGATATTTGGGGGGAAGGAGAGAAATTAACCAAAGTTTAGTCAACAAGCGTTTTGTTCTCATTGATCAGTGTGGCTTTCTTTGGCAAATGGGAGGCCAGCAGATGGGATCCAAGTAAAGGCTTGCAGTGCGCTTGCGCAGAGAGCGAGCCCTCTGTGCTTCTGCCATTGTCATGAAATAACAGGTCTCAACTGGCCTGCTGGCTTGGGCAGAGAGTGAGAGATACACAGAGCAGAGCATCACAGGCTGACTTGTAATATGGAACAGAGCTGCTTCAGCCACCAAAGCCTGGAGAGGAACTGCCCTGGCCACCACTGAAGTTCAAGAGTGAGGGACTGCCATGAAGGTCTTGTGGTTGTTTGCTATGTGGTATTACTATGACAACATGGATTAATTAATTAGAAAACAGGATAGCGATAAATTTTATTTATGTTTTTATTTTGGAAATTAATGGGAAGGTAAACATAAATGGCTTTAAAACACACGAGAAGACTCTCAATCTCACTTATAATATGAAAAAATACTCATTAAAACTACACTAGAACATCTTTTGTTAACCACTAGATTGGAAAAATTGAACAGTTTGATAGCACCTTTCATTTGCAAAGGTAGTGGACTAGATATGGTGAGAACAGATATTGACTCAAACAGATATGATTTCTAAGTAATTTGTCAAAATTATAAATACTTTCACTTTTGACCCAGCCATCATATTTCTACTATTTATTTATTTTGCATACTTGTACATGTGCAAAATAATGCATGCAGATTGCTATTCATGCAAGATGATACATGCAGCAGCTTTTCTAATAGAAAATGTTTGGAAATCACTTGACTATCCACCAGTATTGAACTAGTTAAATAAATGATAATATATAATTTTACAAAGGGATATAATGCAGCTGTATAAAAGAATGGGGAAACACTTTGTATAGGTATATATAAAGGTGACTAGGGTAGATATATGCTAAAGGTGTGTGTGTATTAATATATTTTTATATATTCATATGTTTATTTTTAAGTAAAAAGTGGTTTTCTAACAATAGGCTTTAAAAAGAAAAATATGTATTTATCATACAATATTTTGACTATAATAGGGAACATAAGAATCTGTGTATGTATTTATTGGCTTTCTTACAAATATAGTAACATTGGTGGAAGCACCAAAACCAGTAATAAAGGTTATCTGTCAGGGTATGGGACTCAGGATGGGGACTGGACACGTAAAGGCAAAGGTAGAAGAAAGAAAGGCTCTCACTGTATATCACTGTATATCAGTGTATATCTCACTGTATATCACTTTATATTTTCTTTTCTTTTTGAACCACAAGAATGTATTATCTATTTAGAAAACAAAAACAAAAAACCTCAGTGAAGAATAAACATAACAACCAGAAAAAAAACCATTGCTGGGGAGGGGGAAATACATCAAACGACAACAAGCAGACTAACAGATGAGTGTGAAAGAGGGAAGGACAAAATCAGTCTCACAAGCTTTGACATATTATGTAGTTTGAGGATCAAAATCTGGTGCCCCACTGGCTGAATTTAGCACACAGATGTGTTTTTCCTGGCCAGTACACTATTGTTTTAAAATGCAAATCTTAGTGTCTATGTGAGCCCGTACTTTTCAGTTAGCTGTGGTCACTAGCCATTTATTATTTTGTACCAGACACTGAAAATCATTTGAGTTATAATCTCTGATTTAGTCACTTGTGACCAGATATTCTCATCATTGACTGTAGACAGCATTACCGGATCAATCCAGATCAATCTCTAAGAGACTTTTCACCATAGGAGAGATATTAGCTCCTACAACTCAAACTTTTAAGTGGTCCTCTAATCAAGGTGAGAGATAATCCTTTCAAACCTACTTCCTCAGGAGTTAGGGGACCTAGGCAGGTTGGGAAGGAAAATCTATGTTTCTACCACCTGTAACATATATGACCTGTTTGTGAAAAGCTTTTCATAAGAGAACCAAATGTTCCCCTTAACATTTACTTAAAAAATTAGAAAATGCGTTAGTAACATCCTTATCTCCCAGATTTGCACAGGAAAGGACAACATGACCTTTTAAATATTCTTTTTTAGTTAATTCTTAGGATCAAGATTGAAAAAAGAAATTGAGAATAAATATTGGAAAAATATGACTATTAAACAGCCAAACCTGGAAGAGTGGGTCCCACAAAAGGGAAAGTCATTGATAGATGAATAATACAATGTGTAAAGATGTATTAGCGTTTTCATTATTTTGTACTATTTCTATTCAGTTGGAGCTGATTTCCATAGTAATATAGTTAGCTAAAAATCTGCCTTTGTATATAAGGTCTCCACAGAAAAAGCAAATATGAAAATGGCAATTTTTAAAACAATATCCCTTTTTTGTTTAATAAAACTAATGTTTTCAAATCTGCTTTTGTTAAAACACAATAAATACCATCAATTTTTGACATGAAATCTTATTATATACTGTAAATATTTATCACTTTCTAGGGGGAAGATTATGCAGTAGATGACTTCTCACTGATTCACTCATAAAGCTGAATTAGAAGTGAAGCTTCTTTTTATTTTCATAAAAATAAAAGGGACTCAGAATTTGACATCCATTCCATTTGGACCAGATAATCAGACAAAGCACAGATGGTGCACTTTTCAAGAGCATTTATTTTTAGCATTAGAAAAATTATAAAAATAATGCTAATATAAAAACCTTCAAGGTAAAATACATGGAAAACAGACAATAATGCTACTGCAGAGATCACATCCTCTACTGTTATGGGATTTATTTTCTTACTAAAGTATAATTTATACTGTTCTATGTTTATAGATCTGACAAGAAAATTTTTAGAATCAAATGATGGCTTAAGGTAGAACACAAGACACATGTATGGTCTTGATGTCAACCACCCCAGGGCTCCCTGGAGACCAACATAGCTCAGTCGTTGATCAGATTTCTACAGACTTATAGATTCTTGGTCATTGATCATTGATGTCAACAAAGTTATAGGTCTTTGGGGTCTGATATAGATTTTGAGAGCCTGATGACAGCTAGAAATGCACATACATCTAGAAAGTTTTGGATTTAAATTCAAGTGAGTCACTGACCTTCAGAAGCGCTCCCATTAAGGATCCACGGACCACTGGTTAAGGGTTCCTGAAATAAATGATCTCTAACATACTCCAAACATTTTTATCCATTTATTATTTGGTCACTTACATTCCCATTCTCTTCTCTAGAAATGTGTGAATCATTGTCTACTCTGATACTCAAGATTTAAACTTGATTCCATCATTAATAGTCTTTTACATGCAATACTACCTCTTAGTTCTAGTCATAAATCTGTAGTTTCAATCCCACTCCTGGAGACAAAAAAGAGTTAGAATTTATTAATTTTATCTTTTCTTCTTTCTGAGCTAATAATGATGGGGGAGGGAAGAAAAGTGAGATTTTATCATATTTACTGAGTAAATAAAACTCAACTTGTTCCAGACTTCAGCTAGTATGTTAACTTTTGGATATTTATCCTTTTACCTCAGTGCACGAGTTATCCTCTCAGACAGTATCACATAATAGTTTGGTGTTTCTTTATTGTACCTGGAAAACATTTTATAAAATTAAATAATTTATGATCAAAACATTGACAGACAAAACCAATTAGGCTTAG
This sequence comes from Phocoena sinus, assembly GCF_008692025.1. Classification (NCBI taxonomy): domain Eukaryota; kingdom Metazoa; phylum Chordata; class Mammalia; order Artiodactyla; family Phocoenidae; genus Phocoena; species Phocoena sinus. Next base: position 7,553,371 of record NC_045766.1, read on the forward strand.
AATACTATTCTTTATTTTTATTATTAAATGCTTACTTCATTTTTTAAAAGTATTATTATTAGGTAAAGAAATGTTAACATATCGGAGTTTTCAAAATTATTCTGATTCTTTTATGATCCCCTTTGAAGCTCAGTTGTTTTGTGTGTGGATGCAACTTGCAGATGAAATTACTCATGTGCAATTAAACAATTTTTCCTTTAAATATAGTGGCTTTTCAATACTCAAATGATGTATTTTTAAAAGGGACTAAATATCCACATTATGAAAGCAATTATTTAATTATTCTGGACAAAAAAAAACCCATAAAAAAATAACAGCAAGTATAACATCCCAGACTCAGCCAAAGTCCATTTCAAATGTTGGCCTTTTCTGTTCTTGGCCAACATGCTTATAGGATTCTGGTCAGACTCCAGGACTTTAAAAATAATGAACTGTATTGGGCTTGAACTTGGTAACTAGAGTATCATTCTCAAAAAATTGTATCCTTGAATGTGTTATGGGGATACTGGGTTAAGACAGCAAACTGAGAGCACATATCTAACTTCCCCCTGCTCAACATTTGATTTTTTTAAATAATTAAATAATTACTATGTGTAAAAAAACTGTCAGTGAAGCAGAAATTTCAAGAAATTCTTAAACAAATATAAAGGAGATAGAATTGGATACATGGCAATAATTGAAGATCAAGACATATACAGAAGCCTGGACAGTTTTTCTATAGACATTCAAAGCTAAGAGTCAAAGATTCAGTAGGAGGAGGGTGCACAAGGGCAATGGTGAATGTGATAAATTGGGGAAATATGTCCTGCATGCCTGGGTAGCTTACCTTTTCCCTTCTGACCTGGTTCCGTGGGGCAAGTTAAAATAGCAAGTGATTGGGAGAAGCTGATAAGTATCCAGGTATATGACAACTTTCAGGAGGACCTTAAAATCTTCCACAATCAGAATTACAGGAACTCTCTAGCTGGGAGTATATCTTATCCCACCCTTATATCACTGTCAGAGAGATAGTTATGAATCAGGGTAGTTAAACAGGGTAATTCTAATTTTTTTTTCAAAATAATAAGAGATAATATAATACTTCTGAAAAGTCATATTAGTCATAGAATAGAAATCCAAAAATTTCAAGAGAAATTCCATCTAAATTTTGAAATTGTAATAGAAGAGAAAATAATGGAGGAGAGGAAATTATTAAGAACAAGAGGATATAAAATAATTTCAAAGCTAATAAAATAAAAGAGTTTTTAGTTTTTGAGGTAAACTTAGTATGAAGCAGAATGTATGCAATAATTTCACTTCATGGGAGAAATTTTAAAAAACACTGAGGATAATGAGAAAATTTAGTTTCCAGAAAGATAAAAATAGGTTTTCTACAAAGCAATGAAAATCAAATTGACATCATGCTTCTCATCAAAAACCATGTATATTAGAGAATACTGGAGCAAAATGTTGACTATTCTGAAGGAAATTATTTTGAACCTAAAATTCTATACTTCATGAAAGTGGCATGAAACTTGAAAGGCCTACCAAAGACGTTTAGAATTAAAATGTCTAAAAAAGTTTGCCACACATAAACTCTAAAAAAATCCTTAGAAAAAGACCTTAGATATAAATACACATATGTACAGACATACATATACACAATAAAATCATGAGATAAAAAGGGCAAAGAAACTAGGAAATAAGCAAGCAAAATTTCAGTCCAAAGAAATACATAAAACATTTAGTTAATTCTAAAAATTATTTATGCACAATCTAAAAAAATAATAACCTAACCATCTGGATCTCAAATCCCAGGTGATCTCAACATGTAATGTGGCAGGGCCTGGGAGACTAGAAGGATGTGATAGGTACAAATGTTTAAAAAAGGTGTGAGAAAAAGACAAAATGAAAAATATGAGAGGAAAGATAAGACACATAAAGACCTATTCTAGAGATTCAACATACAAATAATAGAAATCTCAGGATAAGAGAGCTAAGAAGATGTAAGAAAAAAATTATTAAAGGAATAATAGAGGGGAAATTTCCAGTACTGAAGAATGACATGAGAAAAAGACTCGTGGCTATTCCAGAAATCTTTCATTAAAATCAGCAAGTAAACCAAGAGAGAAGAAGACGTGGATCTGGAAAACAGTCAATGGTGAGTTGTCTAAAAGTACCAATGATGATGAAAATGATAATTAATATCTATTGAGTTATTTAATACCTGCCTAAGAAATCTACATTACTTATATCATACTATTCTTTCAAAAAATCTAAGTAGTATTGTGTAAAATAATTAAGGGAATATTTAAATTAGAAATTTCTAAACGTTATATTTATGTATATTTGATGGATCAAGGAACAGAGATAAAAATAACTATCAGAGATATGATATTACTATTAGAAAAAACTAAAACTGGAATTATAAGAAATGTCATCTGGAGAATGGGGAGTATAAAGTCAGGAGATGGTTTTTTCTCAAAAACCCTTCTGTACTATTTGATTTGTTACTAATGTACGTATTAATTTGATAAACACACACACACACACACACATACAAAAAGAAGCAAAAAAAAAAAAATTAAACCATTCAACATAAAAAAAGGAAAAAAGAAAATGTTATTAATAGAAAATATTAAGTATGGTTACAGGAATAATCCCAACATCACAATAAATGTGAATGTGATAAATTTCTCTATTAAGGTACATGCTCTCTGGTTAAAAAGAATCCAGCTATTCACAAAAGTAGGCACTTGTCTTTTTGTGGAACATTCATCTTTTTTGGACAGCTTTCCTCTTTGGAGACTCTCCCCATTATAAGTCTCTCATCCACAGGATAGATATTCCCAGCATCCCTTGAGATTATGGCAAATATATGTGACTAACTGGGAAGTGAGAAAATAACCCTCAATCTTTGGGCATTGGCTTTTCACAAAGATTGGCTTTGGCATTTCACAAAGATTAATTGCAGTCTGGAATCCAGCTTCTAGTGGGATTTGTGAGATTTGGGTGTCTGTGCCAAAAAGAAGCAGCACTTCTATTCTTCAGTAGTATTGCCATTGCATTGTGGCTTAGTTTTTCCTGTAAAGTAATCCTTGAGCCTGAGTATCTGGTTGTTCTCTGTGAACATTCTTTGTGAGCTATTTAATACCCTTAAATAAATTTATATTCTGCTTAACTAATTTCCAACTAGTGTTAGTTTCATCTAAAAACCCTGAGATACACACACATAAAAGTAAGTGATAAAGAAAGGTCGTGTAACAAGATGCTAAAATGGTTTTAGGTAAATCACTGAGACCATGCATATTACATTCCAGGCTGAGGTGCTGGGTCAGAATGAGATTTTCAAAGGAGGTGACCAAAGTCCAATTATATGACCCTTCCATCCTTCGCCCAAAAGAAAGGTATAAAAGGGTTGGATTTACAGATGAGATATGTAGAGAATTTTTGGAGAACCCCACCCCACAAATGAAAAAGCCTTCAACAAGACCACTCAAAGAACTTACTATGTGAACCCCAAGAATTTAGGGGACCCAGTGTACCTGAATCCATCCTGGGAAATCTAAATGGCAAGAGATGCATTTTTTAGGTGCTTTAAGGATGGAGTAAAGGAATAGGCTTTGTAGTATGGCCTATACTTTTGGAACTTATCAGAGAAAAGGATAACGAAGTGTATTCTGAGGGTTCAACTGTGGGCCATGGAAAAGAGAGCTGGCATGAAGTCATTTTAGGTCCATCCAAAAAGATTCTGGAGGAATGGCAGACCATATATAGAGAAACAACAGATATTACTGAATGCCTGTAGATCCAAGAAAGGGGAAGTAACCATAAAATAGAGACAGATTTGCCCACATCAAAGAAAATGTACCTGAGAGAGTCTCCCAAGATGCACTCACAACCACGCTCCAGGAAGGAAAGAATCAGATTTAAAGATCTTCTGAGTCAACAGAGTTCTGTTGGTAGATCACTACAATAGTATTAGTAAGTCAGAAATTTCCTGCTCCCTTGCATCTGTCCTTTCCCTTTACTTCAAGTCAGAGACCATCAATAATATGATAGAGGAGCATGAGTAGAAGGGCTAGAAGGAGAAGAATTAAAGAAAGCCCCACTTTCTGATGGCAGGCTTCCTACCAACTCAAAGCCTGAACTGGATGAGAAGTAACAACTATAAGGAGATTGAAAGTTGTCTCCTACCCACAGAAATGGACATTTAAGTGATTAAAATCAGACTGTGTTTGAAACCTGCAGGATCAAAGATTTTACTACTGAAGAATATTTTAAAAATATATGGTGTGCCTGAGTTTTCATCCAGGATCAGGGGATACCTTAACATATATTTAAAGGAATATATAGAGAAAAGAGTTGTTTTGTAATTATATCTCAAGAGACATATTTATTTTTGATATTTCTATTACAGTTTTAAATGGGGACAAGAAAAAGATCTATCTGACAACTATTAAAAAGCAAAATTCATCAGGAAAATATGAGTTACAAACCTCAAGGCACCCAACAGCATAACTTTAATATATATTAAACTAAAACTAATATAAATTCAAGAAGTAATTGAAGTAGATGTGTAGGACTTTATATATGCTTTCTATTCCACTCAAAATTTAATGAAATATGCCCCCAAATTGACCCTCTATTAGGCTTTGAAGAATACTTCAACAAATTTCCCAAATCAGAAATAATGCAAGCTGGATTTTCTGGAAACAATACAACTATGCTATTCTAAATATAGAGGAAATCCTCTGGTCATAGAGGAAATCCAAATATAAATTACAAATATTTAGAAATAAATAATGACAGCAGTGTGTGTATGTCTGTGTATTCACATCATATAAAGTGGTACATGGGTGAAAATTTCTAATAGTAAGTATATTTGTTAGGAAACCATAAAGAAATGGTTTATGCATTCATTTTAAGAAGGTAGAAAAAAGACAATAAAATATACAAAAAAGTAAAGGTAACAAATTAAGAGAGGAAAAGAATTAACTATATAAAAAACAAAAGTATAAACCAGATCATTAAAACAAAAGTTGAGTTTTGGGAAAGTCCAATGAATACAGTCTTTGGTAAGCCTGATCAAAGAAATAAGAGTAAATGTCACAACTTTTGACAAATGCATAATCTCATGCATCTGTCATTACAATGCCATACAGAATAGATTCACCGCCTTAAAAATCTTCTGTATTCCACTTATACATATCTCTATCCCCCTGAACTCCTGGCAACCACTGACCACCTTTATAATATCACATAGAGTGTTTTTACTACTCTAAAATTCTTCTGTGCTCTACTTATTCATTTCTCCTCACCCTGTTGAACAATGACCTATTCATTGTACCCATAGTTTTGCCTTTTCCAGAATGTCATATGATTAGACTCACACAGTCTATAGGTTTTTGGCAAGACTGCCTTCTTTCACTTGGCAATATACATTTAAGTTTCTTCCATATTTTTTCGTGGCTTGAGAGCTCATTTCTTCTATGCTAAATACTATTCCATTGTATCTATTAAAGAGCTTGGTGCTTCCACGTTTTGCAATTATGAATAAAGCTGTTATAAATATTTCTGTGCAAATTTTTGTGTGAACATAGTTTCAATGTATTTACAAAAATGAATGGAATTGCTGGATTGTATGGTAAGCCTGTGTTTAGCTTTGCAAGAAAGTCCTGTGTCATTTTGTATTCCTGTGAGAGTTTCTGTTGCTCCACATTCTTGCTACCATTTAGTGTTGTCAGTTTTTGGATATGAACCATTCTAATAGTTGTGTAATGGTATCTTATTGTTCTTTTAATTTGCAATTCCCTGATGACATATGATGTTGAACATCTTTTTATAGGCTTATTTGACATCTGTATATATATATATATATATATATATATATATATATATATATATATATATATAAATGTATGTGTATATATATGTATATATTTTGGTAAAGTTGTCAATTCAGATCTTTTGCCCATGTTTTAACTGGGTTGTTTGCTCTCTTGTTGTTGAGTTTTAAGAGTTCTTTGTACATTTTATATACAATTTTTTTTATCAGATGTGGGTTTAAAAAATTTTTTTTTCTATTTTGTGGTTTGTATTTTTATTATTTTAAAAGTATCTTTCAAAGAGCAGAATATTTTTTAAAATTTATTTTTATTTATTTATTTTTGGCTGCATTGGGTTGTTGCTCGCAGGCTTTCTCTAGCTGTGGAGAGTGGGGGCTACTCTTCATTGCGGTGCACGGGCTTCTCTTTGTGGTGGCTTCTCTTTGTTGTGGAGCATGGGCTCTAGGCGCTTGGGCTCCAGTAGTTGTGGCACACGGGCTCAGTAGTTGTGGTGTACAGGCTTAGTTGCTCCATGGCATGTGGGATCTTCCTGGACCAGAGCTCGAACCCATGTCCCCTGCACTGGCAGGCACAGTCTTAACCACTGTGCCACGAGGAAATTCCCCAGAATTTTTTCTCCTTTAAAAGAAGTCTGACATCAACTTTATTTCTTTCATGGATTGTGATTTTGGTATTGTTTCTAAAAAGTCGTCTTTAAACTCAGGGTAGATTTTCTCCTATGTTATCTTCTAGAAGTTTTATAGTTTTTCATTTTACATTTAGATCTGTGATTCATTTTGAGTTCATTTTTAGAAAGGTGTAAGGTCTGTGTCATATTTTTTCCCTGTAGATGTCTCATTTTTCCAGTACCATTTGTTAAAAAGATCGTCCTTTTTTCCATTGAACTGATTTTAGTCCCTGTCAAAGATCAGTTAGCTATATTTGTGTGGGCCTATTTCTGTGCTTTCTATTCTGTTCCACTGATCTATTTGTCTATTATTTTACCAGTGTCACACTGTTTTAATTACTGTAGCTTTATAGTAAGTCTTGAAGTCACATATTGTCAGTCTATAGACTTCTTCTTCAATATTATTTTGGCAATTCTGTGTCTTTTCTTTTTGATATACTATAAACTGCAGAATCAGTTTGTCAACATGTACAAAATAACTTGCTGGGATTTTGTTTGAGATTCCATTGAATCTTTAGAGCATATTGGGAAGAACTGATATCTTAACAATATTGAGTTTTCCTTTGCCTCCTGGATCTGTCAGTTACTGATAAAGGAATGTTGAAATCTCCAACTATAATAGTGAATTTGTCTATTTCTCCTTGACATTCTGTCAGTTTTTGCCTCATATATTTTGATGCTCTGTTGTTAGGCACATACACATTAAGTACTATTATGTTTTCTTGGCAAATCGACTCCTTTATCATTATGTAATGACTCTCTTTATCCCTGAAAGTTATCCTTGCTTCTGAAATCTGTTCATCTGCCATTAATATAGCCACTTCTGTGATAATTATCCAATAAATTGTTGCTACTATTACTTTGAACAGCTCTCTTTTAGAGCAGCTAAGAATAAGGAAAATATAATACTTTATTTTACTTTCATTTATTCCAGCTCTAATGCTCTTCCTTCCTTTATGTAGACTTTCTTATCTGTATCATTTTCCATCTCTCTGAAGAACTTCTTTTAACATTTTCTGCAAGTCTAGTGGCAACCAATTCCCTCAATTTTTGTCTGAGAAGGTCTTTATTTTTTTCTTCATGTTTGAAGGATAATTTCACTGGATATAGAACTCTAGGTTGATGATTATTTTTTTCTTTCAATGCTTTAAATATTTCCCTCACTCAAACTTGCATGGTTCTGAAGAGAAGTCTGATGTAATCCTTATGCTTTTTCTTCTGCCTTTTTTTCCAAAAGTTTCTCTTTTTTGTTAGTTTTCTGCAGTTTGAATATAATATGCGTAGGTGTAGTTTTATTACATTATATCCTTGGTGTTCTCTGACCCTTGATCTGAGGTTTGGTGTCTGTCACTAACTTTAGAAAATTCTCAGTCATTGTTGCTTCAAATATTTCTTACGTTCTTTTCTTTCTTTACCTTCTGGTATTCCTACTACATGTGTCTTACAACTCTTATAATTGTCCCACAATTCTTAGATACCTGTTCCTTTTCTTTGGTCTGTTTTCTCTTTGCTTTCACCTTGGGATATTTCTATTCACATATCTTCATATCTTATATCACTGATCCTTTCCTCAGCTGTTTCTACTGATGAGCCATCAAAGGCATTCCCCATTTCTGTTACAGACTTTTTATTTCTAGCATTTAGTTTTGATTCTTTCCGTCTCTCTGCTTACATTACCCATCTGTTCTTGTATGTTTTTTACTTTTCCATTAGTGCTCTTAGTACCTTAATTGTAATTATTTAAAATTCTAGTCATTTCTGAGTCTAGTTCTGGTGCTTGCTCTGTCTCTTGAGAATGTGGGGTTTTTTTGTGTGTGTGTTGTTTGTCTTTCTAACCTTTTATCATATCTCATAATTTTTATTGAAAGCTGGACATGATGTATTGAACACAAACACTAGAGTGAACAGACCTTTACTGTCAGGTTTTGTACATATCTGGCTAGGAGTTAGGCTGCATTTACTGTTTGCTGTATCTGTAGGTGTCAAGGTTAACACTTCCTTTACTGACCTTGTTTTTGTATCATTTGCTGGCCCTTAGTCTTTCTTAGAGTCTCTTTCTTAAGTAAAATCTGAGCATTACAATTCTTTCAGCTATAATCCCTGTTATTATGAAGGGGTCCTATTGATGTGGCAGTAAGTGTGAAGGGGAAGTGTTCTATGACTCTGTTACCGGGTCTCTGTCTTTTTGTGGGTCCGTGCCCTGGCCTGTGAACCTTACAACTACTTGTTAACTTTTCTCCCTTTCAGTGAGACAGGAAGGCACTGGAGTTGTGCATTTCCCTTCTCCCGTATGAAAAGTTAGAAGGAAATGGAGCTGGACATTTCCCTTGTCGCGTATCAGCTAAGGTCTGGTAAATTCATTTCTCTGGAAAGAAGGACTTTGTTAAGGAGAACAGAATGCTGTGGGCATATTTCAAAATAGTTACTTTTCCCCTTCCTCTGCCAGAAGCAGCAGAGGGGGGATTTTTCTCTGATCTTCACTGTGAGAAGCTGGTGAGGCTCAAGAGGGTAAAACTCACAGAAGTGTGGGGATCCTCCTACTCCTGGGCCCACAGGAGACTTTTTTATATCTTTTTTTTTTCTTTATCTCTAAGCGGGTCCAGGCTCAGTCTCCAGCAATTGGTCAACTACCACTTATGTGTTCCTACCAGTTCCTGGGCCCTGTGGCTTCTGTTACCAATAAACAGTGATTCTCTATTTATCTGTCTCTCCAGTTTTGGGGGCAGAGGTTTGCTCTGTTGCCTCAATTCTCTGATGGATCTAAGAAGAGTTGCTGATTTTTAGTTTGTTCAGCTTTTTTGTTATGAGAACAGGAGTGATGGTCTCCAAAATTTTCACATGTTAGACCCCGATGGTCTTACCAATGAACTCGACTAAACTTAAAAAACAGATACAGAGGTGTAAAAACTATTAAAGATCTTTTAAAACGTGCAATGTTTTCAACATAAGGTACAAGTCTTTTACAAACGTTATACAAATACCAAAGTTAGTACAAAAATTGAAAATTGTAGGTCCACCTCTCTTTTGAATGTAGAGGCAAACATCCTAAATAAAATACTTAAAGGTGATCCAACAGATTTTTTTTGGACATGTGGCATGAGGGATCTTAATTCACTGACCAGGGATCAAACCTGTGTCCCTTGCAGTGGAAGCATGGAGTCTTAACCACTGGACCACCAGGGAAGTTTCCAACAGATTTTTTATAATTTCCTTTCTTGTAAAAAACATTTCTGGAGAAGCATCTTAGCTTTTCTGATAGCTTCATTACCACAAATGAGAAGTTTTTTGTTTTTAATTCGCTGAACCATTTATGGAGGACAGTGTTAGGCCCCAAACAGATATTCTATATATGTTTTCAGTGAATGGATGAATATAACATGCAAAGCTTTCTAAGGGGAGTTGTGAGAAGCACATAATGAAAGGGCAAGGTCACTGTCCTTCAGGAGCTCACAGTCTCGTGGGGAGTCAGCCATAAACGTAACAGACTAACCCAAATCGGATTGTGATAATTGCCGCTATAGAGAAACAATCACAATTCTATAAGTGTGTGTGGGAAAGAGAGATTAATTCTAAAAGGCAGTGTTTATTTAGATCATGGTTTAAGAAATAGAGGGAAATGAAGCTCTCTGACTAAACTTAATTTCACAATTACCAAGAATCATAGAATTAGATTTGCACCGTGCTCTAACAGAAGCTTAGTTTTATTGCCAATTAGATCATAGAACCGTTTTAAAATGCTTATTCTGGATTCCAAAAACTTCATTGTAGACCCTGAGTTTTTCAAAACTTTATCACTCCAAAGGTAGTATCCTGTTACTGTTATGGCAAATAGAAAATATCCTTGGTATTTTGTCTCAATGTGCATGACTTAAAAACTGCAGCCCCTCAATGTCTCATTTACTGTTTCTGGAGATCCTCAGGAAAATTTCATATGAACACTTATATAGTCCTTTCTGGATCTTTTGCCCTGTCCTTCCTTCTTACTGTGTGGTCCACAGCTCTAGAAGCCTTGTACGTAAGTGTCTCACCTTGTCACGGCCGCTAGAGCCTCCTGGACCCTCAGCAGTGTTGCCTCTCACTTCTTTCCTACAACAAAGTTGTTTTATTCATATAGAAGGGAAAAGGGCTGCCCCCCACACTGCATGGCCCTTTGTGAAATGGGTACTGGTGTGGCTTGTGCTTCCATGTCCCTGAATCACACACACACACACACACACCCCTTCCATTCTTCTTAGCCTCTGCATGAACCTAAGGAGTTAAGAAAGGGGACTGTCTTCCAAGACATACTCTTTTTTCTTTTCCTATTCCCCCATGAACTTTCCCATTACTCTCTCTTTCAGGCAAACACTCTCCTCTCACAAATCAGGCAAAAAAAAAAAAAAAATCTCTTCCAAATCCTGTAGGCTTTTTTTTTTTAACATCTTTATTGGAGAATAATTGCTTTACAATGGTGTGTTAGTTTCTGCTTTATAACAAAGTGAATCAGCTATACATATACATATATCCCCATGTCTCCTTCCTCTTGTGTCTCTCTCCCACCTCCCTATCCCACCCCTCTAGGTGGTCACAAAGTACAGAGCTGATATCCCTGTGCTATGTGGCTGCTTCTTACTAGCTATCTATTTTACGTTTGGTAGTGTATATATGTCCATGCCACTCTCTCACTTCATCCCAGCTCACCCTTCCCCCTCCCCATGTCCTTAAGTCCATTCTCTACATCTGCATCTTTATTCCTTTCCTGCCCTTAATCCTTCAGAACATTATTATTATTTCTTTTTAGATTCCATATATAAGTGTTAGCATACGGTGTTTGTTTTTCTCTTTCTGACTTACTTCACTCTATGTGACAGACTCTAGGTCTCTCCACCTCACTACAAATAACTCAATTTTGTTTCTTTTTAAGGCTGAGTAATATTCCATTGTATATATGTGCCACCTCTTCTTTACCCATTCATCTGTTGATGGACACTTAGGTTGCTTCCATGTCCTGGCTATTGTAAATAGTGCTGCAATGAACATTGTGGTACATGACTCTTTTTTTTTTTTGTGCAGTATGCGGACCTCTCACTGTTGTGGCCTCTCCGGTTGTGGAGCACAGGTTCCGGACATGCAGGCTCAGCAGCCATGTCTCACGGACATGCTCCGTGGCATCTGGGGTCTTCCCAGACCAGGGCACGAACCCGTGTCCCCTGAATCGGCAGGTGGGCTCTCAACCACTGCGCCACCAGGAAAGCCCACATGACTCTTTTTGAATTATGGTTTTCTCAGGGTATATGCCCAGTAGTGGGATTGCTGGGTCGCATGGTAGTTCTATTTTTAGTTTTTTAAGGAACCTCCATACAGTTCTCCATAGTGGCTGTATCAATTTATATTCCCACCAACAGTGCAAGAGGGTTCCCTTTTCTCCACACCCTCTCCAGAATTTATTGTTTGTAGATATTTTGATGAAGACCATTCTGACCAGTATGAGGTGATACCTCATTATAGTTTTGATGTGAATTTCTCTAATGATTAGTAATGTTAAGCATCCTTTCATGTGTTTGTTGGCAATCTGTATATCTTCTTTGGAGAAATGTCTGTTTAGGTCTTCTGCCCATTTTTGGATTGGGTTGTTTGATTTTTTTGATATTGAGCGGCATGAGCTGCTTGTATCTTGTGGAAATTAATCCTTTGTCAGTTGCTTCATTTGCTACTATTTTCTCCTATTCTGAGGGTTGTGTTTTCATCTTGTTTATAGTTTCCTTTGCTGTGCAAAAGCTTTTACGTTTCGTTAGATCTCATTTGTGTATTTTTGTTTTTAATTCCAGTTCTCTAGGAGGTGGGTCAAAAAGGATCTTGCTGTGATTTATGTCATAGAGTGTTCTCCCTATGTTTTCCTCTAAGAGTTTTATAGTGTCTGGCCTTATATTTAGGTTTTTAATCCATTTTGAATTTATTTTTGTATATGGTGTTAGGAAGTGTTCTAATTTTATTCTTTTACATGTAGCAGTCCAGTTTTCCCAGCACCACTTATTGAAGAGGATGTCTTTCCTCCATTGTATATTCTTGCCTCCTTTATCAAATATAAATTCTCCATATGTGCATGGGTTTATCTCTGGGCTTTCTATCCTGTTCCATTGAGCTATATTTCTGTTTTTGTGCCAATACAATACTGTTTTGATTACTGTAGCTTTGTAGTATAGTCTGAAATCAGGGAATCTGATTCCTCCAGCTCCGTTTTTCCTTCTCCAGATTGTTTTGGCTATTTAGGGTCTTTTGTGTTTCCATACAAAATGTGAAATTTTTTGTTCTAGTTCTGTGAAAAATGCCAGTGGTAGTTTGATAGGGGTTGCATTGAATCTGTAGATTGCTTTGGGTAGTATAGTCATTTTCACAATGTTGATTCTTCCAGCCCAAGAACATGGTATATGTCTCCATCTGTACCATCTTTAATTTCTTTCATCAGTGTCTTATAGTTTTCTGAACACAGGTCTTTTGTCTCCTTAGGTAGGTTTATTCTTAGGTATCTTATTCTTTTTGTTGCAATGGTAACTGAGAGTGTTCCCTAATTTCTCTTTCAAATTTTTCATCATTAGTGTACAGGAATGCAAGAGATTTCTGTGCATTAATTTTGTATCCTGCTACTTCACCAAATTCATTAATTAGCTCTAGCAGATTTCTGGTGGCATCTTTAGGATTCACTATGTGTAGTGTCATGTCATCTGCAAACAGTGACAGCTTTACTTCTTTTCCAATTTGGATTCCTTTTATTTATTTTTCTTCCCTGATTGTTGTGGCTAAAACTTCCAAAACTATGTTGAGTAATAGTGGTGAGAATGGGAAACCTTGTCCTGTTTCTGATCTTAGTGGAAATGGTTTCAAGTTTCACCATTGAGAACGATATTGGCTGTGGGTTTGTCATATATGGCCTTTTTCATGTTGAGGTAAGTTCCCTCTATGCCTACTTTCTGGAGGGTTTTTGTCATAAATGGGTGTTGAATTTTGTTGAAAGCTTTTTCTGCATCTATTGAGATGATCATATAGTTTTTCTCCTTCAATTTGTTAATATGGCGTATCACATTGATTGATTTGTGTATATTGAAGAACACTTGCATTCCTGGGGTGTACCCCACTTGATCACGGTGTATGATCCTTTTAATGTGCTGTTGGATTCTATTTGCTAGTATTTTGTTGAGGATTTTTGCATCTATGTTCATTAGTGATATTGGCCTGTAGTTTTCTTTCTTGTGACATCCTTGTCTGGCTTTGGTATCAGGGTGATGGTGGCCTCGTAAATGGGTTTGGGAGTATTCCTCTCTCTTCTATATTTTGGAAGCATTTGAGAAGGATAGGTGTTAGCTCTTCTCTAAATGTTTGATAAAATTCGCCTGTGAATCCACCTGGTCCTGGACTTTTGCTTGTTGGAAGATTTTTAATCACAGTCTCAATTTCAGTGCTTGTGTTTGGTCTGTTTATATTATCTATTTCTTCCTGGTTCAGTCTCAGAAGGTTGTGTTTTTCTAAGAATTTGTCCATTTTTTCCAGGTTGTGCATTTTATTGGCATATAGTTGCTTATAGTAATCTCTCATGCTCCTTTGTATTTCTGGAGTGTCAGTTGTTACTTCTCCTTTTTCATTTCTAATTCTATTGATTTGAATCTTCTCCCTTTTTTTCTTGATGAGGCTGACTAATGGTTTATCAATTTTATTTATCTTCTCAAAGAACCAGCTTTTAGTTTTATTGATCTTTGCTATCATTTCCTTCATTTCTTTTTCATTTATTTTTGATCTGATCTGATCTTTATGATTTCTTTCCTTCTGCTAACTATGAGGTTTTTTGTTCTTCTTTTTCTAATTGTTTTGGGTGTAAGGTTAGGTTGTTTATCTGAGATATTTCTTATTTCTTGAGGTAGGATTGTATTGTTATAAACTTCCCTCTTAGAACTGCTTTTGTTGCATTCCATAGGTTTTGGGTCATCATGTTTTCATTGCCATTTGTTTCTAGGTATTTTTTGATTTCGTCTTTGATTTCGTCAGTGATCTCTTGGTTATTAAATAGTGTATTGCTTAGCCTCCATGTTTTTGTAATTTTTACAGATTGTTTTCCTGTAATTGATATCTAGTCTCATAGCATTGTGTTCAGAAAAGATATTTGATACGATTTCAATTTTCTTAAATTTACCAAGGCTTGATTTGTGACCCAAGATATGATCTATCCTGGAGAATGTTCCATGAGCAGTTGAGAAGAGTATTCTGTCATTTTTGGATGGAATGTCCTATAAATATCAATTAAGTCCATCTTGTTTAATGTATCATTTTTAGCTGTGTTTCCTTATTTATTTTCATTTTGGATGATCTGTCCATTGCTGAAGGTGTGGTGTTAAACTCCTCTAATATGAATGTGTTACTGTCAATTTCCCCTTTTATGGTTGTTAGCATTTGCCTTATGTATTGAGGTGCTCCTATGTTGGGTGCATAAATATTTACAATTGTTATATCTTCTTCTTGGATTGATTCCTTGATCATTATGTAGTGTCCTTCTTCGTTTCTTGTAATAGTCTTTATTTTAAAGTCTATTTTGTCTGAAATGAGAATTGCCACTCCAGCTTTCTTTTGATTTCCATTTGCATGGAATATCCTTTTCCATCCCCTCTCTTTCAGTCTGTATGTGCCCCTAGGTCTGGAGTGGGTCTCTTGTAGACAGCATATATATGAATCTTGTTTTTGTATCCATTCAGCCAGTCTATGTGTTTTGGTTGGAGCATTTAATCCATTTACATTTAAGGTAATTATTGATATGTATATTCCTATTATCATTTTGTAACTGTTTTGGGTTTGTTATTGGTCTTTTCCTTCTCTTGTGTTTCCTGCCTAGAAAAGTTCCTTTAGCATTTGTTGTAAAGCTGGTTTTGTTGTGCTGAATTCTCTTAGCTTTTGCTTGTCTGTAAAGGTTTTAATTTTTTCGTCGAATCTGAATGAGATCTTTGCTGGGTAGATTAATCTTGCTTGTAGGTTTTTCCCTTTCATCATTTTAAATATGTCCTGCCACTCCCTTCTGGCTTGCAGAGTTTCTGCTGAAAGATCAGCTGTTAACTATGTGGGGATTCCTTTGTATGTTATTTGTTGTTTTCCCCTTGCAGCTTTTAACATTTTTTTCTTTGTATTTAATTTTTGATATTTTGTTTAATATGTGTCTTGGTGTGTTTCTCCTTGGATTTATCCTGTAAGGGACTCTCTGTGCTTCCTGGACTTGATTAACTATTTCCTTTTACCTTATTAGGGAAGTTTCCTACTATAATCTCTTCAAATGTTTTCTCACTCCCTTTCTTTTTCTCTTCTTCTTCTGAGACCCTTATAATTCGAATGTTGGTGCATTTAATGTTGTTCCACAAGTCTCTGAGACTGTCCTCAATTCTTTTTATCCTTCCTTCTTTATTCTGCTCTGACTTAGTTATTTCCACTATTTTATTTTCCAGGTCACTTATCCATTCTTCTGCCTCAGTTATTCCACTATTGATTCCTTGTAGAGAATTTTATATTTCATTTATTGTGTTGTTCATCATTGTTTGTTTGCTCTTTAGTTCTTCTAGGTCCTTTTAAAACATTTCTTGTACTTTCTTCATTCTATTTCCAAGATTTTGGATCATCTTTACTAACATTACTCTGAATTCATTTTCAGGTAGGCTGCCTTTTTCCTCTTAATTTGTTTGGTCTGGTGTGTTTTTACCTTTCTCCTTCACCTGCTGTGTGTTTCTTTGTCATCTCACTTTACTTAATTTACTGTGTTTTGGGTATCCTTGGGTATCTGCAGGCTGCAGATTTGTAGTTCTCATTGTTTTTGGTGTTTGCCCCCAGTGGCTAAGGTTGGTTCAGTATGTTGGGTGGGCTTCCTTGTTCCTGTGTTCTGGTGGATGAGGCTGGATCTTGTCTTTCTGGTGGGCAGGACTGCATCTGGTGGTGTGTTTTGGGGTGTCTGTGACCTTATTATGATTTTAGTCAGCCTGTCTACTAATGGGTGGCATTGTGTTCCTGTCTTGTTAGTTGTTTGGCATAGGGTATGCAGCTCTGTAGCTTGCTGGTCGTTGAGTGGAGGTGGGTCTTAGTGTTGAGATAGAGATCTCTGGGAGAGCTTTTGCCATTTGATATTAACTGGAGCCGGGAGGTCTCTGGTGGACCAATGTCCTGAACTTGGTTCTCCCACCTCAGAGGCGCAGGCCTGACACTTGGCTGGAGCACCAAGAGACCCTGTCAGACACACAGTTCAGAAGAAAATGGAGAAAAAAAGAAAGAAAAATAGAAGTAAAGTTATTAAAATAAAAAATAATTATTAAAAATAAAAAAATTAAAAAGTAGTAAAAAAAGAAAAAAAAAGAAAGAAAGAAGAGAGCAACCGAATGCAAAAACAAATCGACCGATGATAACAAACACTAAAAACTATACAGAAAAAAAACAAACAGACAGAACACTAGGACAAATGGTAAAAGCAAAGCTATACAGACAAAATCACACAAAGAAGCATACACATACACACTCACAAAAAGATAAAAAGGAAAAAAAAATATCGTTGCTCCCAAAGTACACTGCCTCAATTTGGGATGCTTTGTTGTCTATTCAGGTATTCCACAGATTCAGGGTACATCAAGTTGACTGTGGAGATTTAATCCGCTGCTCCTGAGGCTGCTGGGAGAGATTTCCCTTTCTCTTCTTTGTTCGCACAGCTCCTGCGGTTTAGCTTTGGATTTGGATCATCCTCTGCTTGTAGTTCACCTGAGGGCATCAGTTCCTGCTCAGACAGGACGAGGTTAAAGGAGCATCTGATTCAGGGGCTCTGGCTCACTCAGGCCGGTGGGGAGGGAGGGGTATGGATGTGGGCCAAGCCTGTGGCAGCAGAGACCGACATGACGTTGCACCAGCCTGAGGCATACTGTATGTTCTCCTGGGGAAGTTGTCCCTGGATGACGGGACTCCGGCAGTGGCGGGCTGCACAGGCT
Organism: Phocoena sinus; assembly: GCF_008692025.1. Classification (NCBI taxonomy): domain Eukaryota; kingdom Metazoa; phylum Chordata; class Mammalia; order Artiodactyla; family Phocoenidae; genus Phocoena; species Phocoena sinus. Next base: position 7,570,836 of record NC_045766.1, read on the forward strand.
CCTGGAAGGGGAGGTGTGGATAGTGACGTGTGCTTGCACACAAGCTTCTTGGTGGCTGCAGCAGCAGCCTTAGCATCCCATGCCCGTCTTTGGGGTCCGTACTCATAGCCGCGGCTCGTGCCCATCTCTGGAGCTCGTTTAAGCAGTGCTCTGAATCCCCTCTCCTCGTGCGCCCCGAAACAATGGTCTCTTGCCTTTTAGGCAGGTCCAGACCTTTTCCCAGACTCCCTCCCAGCTAGCCGTGGTGCATTAGCCCCCTATAGGCTGTGTTCATGCCGCCAACCCCAGTCCTCTCCCTGGGATCTGACTTCCAAAGCCAGAGCCTCAGCTCCCAGACCCCGCCTGCCCCGGCAGGTGAGCAGATAAGCCTCTCAGGCTGGTGAGTGCCGGTCGGCCCTGATCCTCTGTGCGGGAATCTCTCCGCTTTGCCCTCCACACCCCTGTTGCTGTGCTCTCCTCCGCGGTTCCAAAACTTCCCCCCTCCACCACCCGCAGTCTCCGCCTGCAAAGGGGCTTCCTAGTGTGTGGAAACCTTTCCTCCTTCACAGCTCCCTCCCAGAGGTGCAGGTCCCTTCCCTATTCTTTTGTCTCTGTTTATTCTTTTTTCCTTTGCCCTACCTAGGTACTTGGGGAGTTTCTTGCCTTTTGGGAAGTCTGAGGTCTTCTGCCAGCGTTCAGTAGGTGTTCTATAAGAGTTACTCCACATGTAGATGTATTTCTGATGTATTTGTGGGGAGGAGGGTGATCTCCACGTCTTACTCCTTCTCCATCTTGAAGGTCTCCTCCCTCATTATAGTTTTGATTTACATTTCTCTAATGCAAATCCTGGAAGCTTAACTCATCAGTTTCTGAGACATGTCTGATCACTTCTAACTCCCAGTATGGGATATGAATCGCCATTCACAGATTTAGGAAGACAAGAAAAACCTTTTTTTTTTTGATATTCAGGTCCTTCCTGCAAGGTGATTCTCTGGGGTTTCATGCTGTGTTTCAGATATGTCTCGAGGGCTTCCAGAATCCCAATGTCCAGACAAACCACTCTTCTCCGGAGACTTGCTGCTTCCTCAGGCTACTGTCAAGGAAATGCACACAACACCCCCTGCCTTCTTATACCTTCAGATCTTTCTCTCTTTTCCCTCCATTCCAACCTCAGTCCAGAGGATTCTCCTTCTAGTTGTGTGTGTGTGTGTGTGTGTGTGTGTGTGTGTGTGTGTGTATAGGGGGCTGTCCCTCTCTCACTCCTATATTTTTTTCCAAGTTCTTCTGCTTCTAGAAAGAAGCTACTTTGTGTTTTTTCTTCTACCTCTCCAAAAGGCATGTGATTTTCTAAAGGCTTGGGCAATAGAGAACTAAGGCATTGTCTGGTTTCAGTCCTTCAACATTCCTCCTCTGAGGCAGCATTCGACAGAGAAGCCTGTGCTCTCAAGGAGAGGAAAGGAAAAGGCAGAATATGGGGATAATCTCATCCTCAAAATTACCTCAAATATTATCCAGCTACATGAGCTTCAACTTCAGCCTAGATCGTTCACTACATTTCAAAATTGTAAAGACCTTTAGAGATGGCCTTCTTCTATTCTTGATGAAGAGAAGGAGACTCAGAAAAAAGGTGGTTTAAAGGTATAACTCTAGTTATCCATTGCTGTGTAACAAACCATCTCAAAATTTAGAGGCTTAAAACAATGACAATGTTAATTATTATCATCATTTTTATGTCTAATGGTCCTGGAGTTGGCCGAGCTCAGCGAGGCAGTTGTCACGTGGAATCTCTGCATGGTTGAATCAGACAGTGGTGACCTGGACACCTGAAGCCTTGTTCCTCTACATGTCCTGGGGTTGATGCTGCCTGGTGGCCCCATAGTGGGGCCTGAACAGTTACAGCTCTTCCAGCTTCTTTCTCTATCTTTATGTAGTCTTTTTACCTTGTTTCTCCAACATAATATTTTACTTTGTGGCTTGGAGTTTCAAAGGTACATGTTGAAAAAGAGAGAGAGAAGGCTGCATCTCCTTTCCTCAGCTAGCCTCTGAAAGTAGGTCACTAAGACCAAGACCAGCCCTTCCTATATTCAATGGTGAAGAATTAGACTTTACCTGTTGATGTGAGGGTCAAGTAATTTTCAGACATGTTTTAAAACCATCACAGTTTTATATCTTCTTCCACGATGTTTATCAATTCCATTTCTTTTTTTAAAGTTAAAAAAATTTTTTTTAATTTTTTTATTGATGTATAGTTCACTTACAATGTTGAGTTAGTTTCAGGTGTACATCAAAGTGATTCAGTTATATATATATATATATATATATGTATACACATATATATTCTTTTAAAATTCTTTTCCATTATAGGTTATTACAAGATACTGAGTATAGTTTCCTGTGCTATATAGTTGGTTCTTGTTGGTTAGCTATTTGACATATAGTAGTGTGTATCTGTTAATCCCAAACACCTAATTTACCCCTTTTCCCCTTTGGTAACCCTAAGTGTGTTTTCTACGTCTGTGAGTTTATTTCTGTTTTGTATGTAAGTTCATTTGTATCATTTTTTTTAGATTCTATATATAAGTGGTATTATTTTTTACCATCTCAAAGCATATCTAGCTTTGGGTCTCTAGCCTATTTATATTTCTTTAATGTGTGTTATGGTTAATTGTGTAAACTTGACTAGGTTATCAGATACCCAGATATTTGGTTGACCATTATTTCTTGATGTGTCTGTGAGGGTATCTCTGGAAGAGTTTAGCATCATACTGAATAAAGAAGATACCTTCTCCCATGTGGATGGGAATCATCCAATCTATTGAGAACCTGAAGAAAGCAAAAAGGCAGAGAGAGGGAAAATTAGCTTTCCTTAGTTTTGGACTGGAACTTACACCATCAATTCTCATGGGTCTCAGGCCTTCAGGCTCAGACTAGAATGACACCATTGGCTTTCTTGGGTCTCCAGATTGCAGATAACAGTGTGTGGGACTTCTCAGCCTCCATAATTCAAGAACCAATTATTTATAATATTTCTGTCTCTTTCTCTCTCTCTCTCCATATATATATATATGTAGATATATGTGTATATATATATATATAAATATATATATACTATATATATATACACATATATACATGCATACATACTTATTTATTTATTTATTTATTTATTTATTCTATTTCTCTGGAGAACCCTGACATATATTTTTCAGACTGGAAATTTTCTTTTCACTCTTATAGTCAAATGTCTCATTGGCTTCTCCATTACCTAACATATAAAGTTCAGCCAGCTCCTCTCATTTTCTTGCCTTTTCCACCTCCCTGCCATTTTCTCCAGCTCTAGCTAGCCTTATACATTAGAGCTAAAATTATTTTCCAGACTCTTAGAAAATTTCATTTATTCATTTTTAGATTATTTTTAAAGATATATTATTACATTTCACATTACTATAGAAAATGATTTTTGTAGTTTGAATAAGGCACAATAATTATCCAGGGACACTGAGGGTCTGACCTAGGAGAGTCAGACTTCTGGTAAGATTCTAAGCTCCGTTTTCCTTGTATGAGAAGTGAGATATTGGATACCAAAGGGAATCTTGGGAGAGAGACAGCTAGGAGTCAACTGCAGATTCTCTAGAAGTGAAAAGGGACCCAGCAAAGTGTCACAACGCTCTTTTTCCTTAACCACGTTGAACATAGCTAATCTGTCTTAGCCCTGCACCTGGAAGCAGCCTCCACACACTGCCCTATGAGATACTACAAATAAATTTATCCAGATTGATGTACAAGATAAAAATCTTTTGCCCTCTTGGATCCATAATCTAGAAAGAAAGAGGTGAAATGAAGTTAATGTTAAGAAGACTGTGGGTGTGGATTTTGCTCCCAAAACTTACTGATGACAGAAGACATATTTATAATAATGTGTAATGGTGGTTTTCTGACTAGCATGAGTCAGTCCTGCCAAAGGGTCCATCCAAGAAGATATAGTCAACAATCACTAGTGTTGACTGTGATATGTGACACCTTCAAATTACCGTGTCCTCATCCTCCAAGAGATTAATCACTTTGGGTACACATGGGGGCATAGTTTTCTGTTGTTCATTGGTTTACTGAGGCCTATACAAGTTGTCATCATAAATGACACAGAAATCTTCTAGCAGCAAATAAATTGATGTCATTGTGGTAAATATGATTCTGTCCTCAAGACACTTCCTTTCCAGACTCCCTTGACTTCTCAGATTTCTTTTACTTCTCTACATCCATACCTCTGGGTAGAATTTAGCACACTGAAGAGGTACAAAATCAATGATGATGATGTGACACAATGATTTTTAATTCTACACGCTTCAATATACTGCAGAAAAGTCAAAAGAGAAATTCAGAAATGTTTTACAAGGCATATTGCATGTGTTATTCTGGGTGCATATATAGTCTTGATGCTGCAGACAACTGCTTAGTTGTTCATTTTATTAAAAAAAAAATCACAAACAAAACTAGAGTCTCTTAAGAGCTAAAACTGAACCACATTTTGATTTTAATATTTAGAAACTCAAAAAGAATATTTTGCCAAGCTTGTGATTATTTCTAATTGCCTTAGAGAACTAGTGTTCTGGGGAGGGGTTTGATAAGAAACAAAGCGAAGAGAATTGATTTTCTACAGTATTAAATTGGATACCAGTGCCACACTCAATACAGGACCATTCTGTGTCATGTCAGCTCCTCCTACAGAGGGCACAGCAGAAGAAAAGAAATGCCTGGGCAACTTTGTGGGCCAATCCCTGTGGAAGGGCTCAGGAACACATGCTATCTGGGCATGCACATTTATCAAAAGATTTACACAATTTTTTTCTTAGCCTATATTACAGACATGACACAATTACTAGATTTATTAATTCCTTGTTGCAGGGACTAGAGATTTCCCCATGTGGTGGACTAATACATATTCCATTAGCTCTGACATCTGGGGCTCTACACCCACCAACTTCAAGAGATTAACAGAAACACAACAATACAACTCTCCCTTTGTCTCAATATGAGTCCCCTCCCTCCCTCCCTCCTTCTCCACATCTTTCTCTTTCTCTTGCTCTCTTAAGCACTCAACAGGCTTTTCTCACCAAGGAAAGCAAGAAAGTGTTTGACAATCTTATTTTGTCTCCACTTATATTTCACCTTCCATCTTCACATTTCTCATTGAAACCAGGATGAGTGGGGGGAGATGTATGGACTATTTTCCTCTCAGTCTTTCAAGTCTTTGTAGAAGCACCAATAACCATTCAAGTTGTCAAGAATTCTATCTAGATCTAGGAACAGGGCTCACAGGAGCACAACAGCATAAGGTTCTTACGTTAGACCTGGGGTCTGGGGGCCACTTCATCTTTCGGGGGTCTAAGAGAACAGAGAATAAGATGGTCATATGCCTACTGGGATCATTGTCCTCTCATCACACCTGCTCAAATAAATGCCTTCTGCCATCATGATTCTTGTTGCCTGAGATCTCTGTTGGCAGCACTGTTCTGTTGCTACCTCCCACTTTGTTTCGTTCTTGCTCTTCAACTCTTGTGCCCTAGGTTCTTGCCCCTAAAACAAATGTCTAAGGCAGGTGTTTCAATGTCTTAGGGAAAGCTCTCAGTCTCAGTTATTGGTAAGGTTGCCTATGGAAGCAGGCCAAGTTTTTAAAAAACAATGAAGCAAGCTCTGTCATATAGATGGTAATGGACACACAGCCTCAACATCAGAGAGACAATGTCATAGTCGTCATGAACTGGTTACTCATGTCCTGACTAAAAGGGACAGCCATAATCCTAGCCAATCTGTTACCGTATAAGAGTATGTGCCCATGGGCTTCCCTGGTGGTGCAGTGGTTGAGAGTCCACTTGCCGATGCAGGGGACACAGGTTCGTGCCCCGGTCCGGGAAGATCCCACATGCCACTGAGTGGCTGGGCCCATGAGCCATGGCCGCTGAGCCTGCGTGTCCGGAGCCTGTGCTCCACAACAGGAGAGGCCACAACAGTGAGAGGCCCACGTACCACAAAAAAAAAAAAAAAAAAAAAAAAAAGAATATGTGCCCTAATTTGCCAGATCTTTTTTTTTTCAAAAGAAGCCAGAAATACAGATTTCCATGTAAACTCTTCCTATTTACGAACATTGGCATCTAATTCAAATTTTTAAAATAGTACAAGGCAAACAAAACCCATTCGTAGGTGTGATTAGCTCCATGGGCTGATAGAGTGACACTTCTGGTTTAGGACTCTATTCCCCAATTGATATGTCAGGAAATGCCAGAAAATCTTGTCCAGAAGTTCAGACTTTCTGAGTAGCTTCTGTTTTTCTCAATCTACTTTTGCCCAAATACTTTTACCCTCTTACACGTCTCCTCATCTGTTCAATGTCAATTCACCAAATGTTTAATTGAGTATCTCTGATAAGTGAGATACCATACAGGACACAGTAAGAAATGCAAAGATGTTATTGAGAATGGATTAGACTGCTACAAAATGGACTCAAGTTCATGGTGGCTTAAACAATGGGGGTATTTATTCCTCATGTCATGCTCAGGAGTAAATAGATCAGAGGTGGTATAATACCTCCACAACGTCAGCGACCCAGAATCCATCTATACTGTGGCTCTGTTGTCCCTGAGGTGTTGACTTTGACTGCATGGCCCGAGATGGTTCATTATCTACTCTAGTCAAGTAGCTCCAAGGTCACTGTGGCAAAAGAAAATAAATGGAGAAGACACATTGGATTTTAATTGGCTCTTTCTGGAAGTGACATAACTCATGCTTCAATCACATTCTATTCATAAGGGAGAATCACTTGGTTCCAACTTATTGGCATGGGAGGACCACAAATACAATTGGTGATTACTAATATTCTTTGCTACACTACCATATTCATATGCCATCTGGCAGGAATATGAATTGGCCAAGGTAGGGAATGCCCAGAAAGTACATAACCAGCTCTCCTATTCCACTGTATGAATCTTCATCACATGGTTACTCTTAGCTACAAAGCCAGTTGGCTGAGAAATATAGTTTTTATTCCGGGTGGCCATGTGCCTAGCTAAAACTTAAGGTTCTATTGGGATAGAAGAAGGAGAAAATGGATATTGGAAGGCAAGTAGAACATTTTGCTATAATGAGCTGGATACGGTCTTTGCCCCAAAGGAACTTATTGTTTTGTAGAAAAGGTAGTTGCGTACATAAATGATTATATTGAGGTTAATTTTGTTCTGTTTTAAAAGACCAGGTCTCCTATTTTATGGGGAGAGGTAATCCACTGATGATAACTTAAAGGATCAAACAAGTATAATGAGTTAGAGAAAAATGTATTCTTCAGAATACGCTGGGGTCCTAGGGAAAGTCCACCACTTCAATCAGGGGAGCTTCAATGCTGAGGAGACAGAACTATGTTTCCCACAAGAAGGAAGTGGGAAGTGTCACACATTGGTAAGAAAACCTATGTTTAGTTTTCTTCCACATGGTCCAAATTTAAACTTATCATTCCAGTGTATTATTCATAGCATATTCTTCCAATTTCAAAATGCCCTGGTTTGAGCAATAATAAATTATGTGGTCACTCTAATAATTAGAGGCTGGGCTTTGGGCAAGTGCGAGAGAAGGTGGGGAGAGGAGCTAGGAACCGGTAAAATGTTGTGTGGTGCTCAATGTGATTTCTTCCCAAGATCTTGTAAGTGGTCATTAACATTATTGACTTCAGGATATCATGAGTATGACTGGGCTTCTTATGGAAAAGAGTGAATGGGATGAAGTCAGTATACTAGTTGGAATGGAATCATTCCAAGATGGCAGGGGACAGAGCATCAAAAGCTGGGCAGTAATAGCTGGATGTCCAAAGGATAAGGATGTTCCAGGCATCATCTGTGTTATATCCTACACTTTTTAGTAGATACCACCTGAGCAGAGTCCTGAAGGACACTTTATCCACTGAACTGGAACTCTAACTGGGGTCTTCATTTCCACGGGCTAACAAGTCCCCCCTCAGACCCTCAAATAAATCAGCAACTCCCCTACAACTTTTCTTTTTATGTTCATGATCATTTTAAGAGCATATCCTAGAGCCTTCTCACTTTCTCCCTTTCCCAAATAAGATTAGACAAGCCACCCCACACCAATGCTCACTACTAGTAACTTCCTTCTCCACTGCTCACTCTTATCATAGCTGATTTAGACAATGGAATGAAAATGAGAAAGCACTGGTTTGAGACAGGTTTGTCCACAAGCAACTCAATGAAAACATGTAAACAAACAATGAACTGGCATACAGGATACCTGGATTGGGTTTTAATTTGGAATCATCCACACTCTTTGAGAAAGTCACTTCACCTCTTTGAATTTGAATTTAAGTACTCATGAAATGATGTTTGGAGATCAGATCAGGTCTTGACTAAATGCATTCCACAAAATGCTTATTCCAGGAGATCCTTTTCTTTTAGTAGAAAAACATTTCCATTGGAGTACATGCTGAACCCACATCACACATCAGAATTCCTTGAGAGAGTTCTTGTTCTAAGAATTTCTGCTTAATTGTGTCACATCTACTATATCCCAAACAAAATATGTCCCTATTGATATTTCACACTGACAGAACAAAGCTGGCTCCATCATTTGGATGCTTTCATGGATCAGATATTCTTTCTTTTCACCCACTTCCACTCATCTGTATCCATATTGGTTTATTTCTAGCTCTTGCTTCTTCTGGTTATGCCTAGGATAGGTTATGCCAAAAATAATTACCTGGGTGGTGCTGGGATAGCTTCATCTAAAAGCTTTAGGTTTCTCCCTTCTCAAGGTCACCACTACTCTGGGCCTTCTTCAACTCAACATTTAGAGTGTGCTTCTGAACTTTCAACTTTATTTCCTGGATTATACCTTCTCATGTTGAAATAGGATTTGCCTATCCTTAATTTTGTCTTTTAGAATTTTTTGGAGGGGTTTGAATCCACTCTAAGCTTTTTTTGTTTTTTAACCAATATTTTTCGTTTTTTTTCCTTTTAGTTTTCCTTCCAGCTCTTGTTTCTGTCAATTTTTTTTCTCCTTGGCTTAAATGGGACTCCTGTTTGGTTCTGTTACACAACCGCAGTTGACATTTTTATATCTTGTTACATGATATCAGCTATTTTGGGGGCAGGGGGTGGTGGATGGTGTACTTCAGAGACTATCACACTACTTTTCCCTTCCAAGCAAAGTCTCAAAGGCATTTTTGGAAAGACAGATGATGAATTCTTGAAAACTTATTTGGCCTCTTTTCATAATACACTTATTATAACTAAATGCTTTGTTTTTGTTTACCAACTTTATTAAGAGCTAAACTAATTATTGATTAAGGGCATGTGAGAGTTTTAATCACCTTTACATCCAGGGAGGTCTTCCACCAACTTAGATATGTAAACAAAAGACTTTCTAGAAAAAATCTGCCTGTAATCTTCTGGTTTGTGAAGATATCCCATATGCTTATTCAGAAGATCTCCCCTTCAAGTTGGCCTCAGAGAAAACTTTGAAGAAAGGTTTTAGAAAAAGCATGGGCTTGTGTTATTGCAAACAAGTTATCTAACCTTTGATCTTCATTTCCTCAACTGTATAATGGGTATAATAATACATTTTCATTTTTTTCTACTTTGAAGTGTTTTATTGAAACTCAGAAATTCAATAGCACACATTACCTAACACAAGTTATGCTATATTTTATTTTTCCTCTTTCTATAATTAACTTTCTAACTTTTTTTTTTTTTACTAATTTCTAGGTCCTTTTACTGAAATACTATTACCTTTAAAATCTGTTTTCCTTACATTTTCTATAAAATGAGCTATTTAGTTTTATTCAATTACTGATTTTCAACCACTTTTGACCTGCAAAAATGGCAATTTCATATTTTCAACCCTGCTCCTAATAAAATGAGCCAGTATAAGTCATTAATACAAGTCTATTCTCTTAGCTTGCACTACTTCCCCTGTCGTACTGTTTCCCCAGCTCTTCAGTACTGTACTGCTCTTCTGTGCTCCTTAGGTTCACATATTTTCTCTATTCTCTTCTATCAAAGCTCAGGAATAAAAGATTGAAAAAAAATGTGAAAATCATGACTCACCCACTATATTTTTGTAAACATTTTTTCTCATAAAAATTAAGTGCACTTTCTGTAGAAAATTAGGAAGGTACAAAAGATTCAAGAAAACCCTTATAATTAATCATCTTCTGTCAGTCCCTTCCAAATTCTTTACTAATGTTTCCTAGGTAAATAGAAAGATATAGAAATATAACATGCTAATATATGGGGGAGGAGAGTGTTTTCATTTTAGTTTTTAAAAATAAGATTATTTTATAGCCACTATTTTGTATTATTTCTAAATTTCATATATTATTAATATTTTCAATGCCATCAATTATTATTTTATATATCTCAACACATTTTTAAATGTTGCATGATATTTCATCTTAAGTGGTCATTAAATTTATTTAAACAATCTCCTGGATGTTTATACATGCTTTTTGGTCGTACAGAATGCATCATGATGAGAATTCTAATAAACCAATGTCTGCACCAAGCCACAATTCTTTGTTAAGAACAGACTACTACAATTGGAAATTTTTGGCCAAGGTTACCCAAATGTTAATAGCTTTGATAATTTAAATTGCCCTACAGAAAATTTGTACCAGTTTACACATCCAAGGGCAGTTTATGTAATTATTTCCTTAGACCAGCTGTTCTCAAAAGTTTGGGTCTCAGACCCCTTTACTCTGAAAACTTATGGAGATTCACTAAAGTTCTTTGGTTTTAGTGAGTATTATATATATTAATATTTAGCATATATGGAATTAAAACTGAAAATTTTGTAAATGGTTATATATTAATTGATTTAAAAATAACAATAATAAACTTACATATTAATGAAAATAACATTACAAAAATTAATTGTGTCTTTCAAACTAAAAAATCTCTTCACTATCTGGCTTAATGGAAGGCTGCAGGATTCTCATACTTGCTTCTATATTCAATCTGCCTTTGGTTGAAATATATAGAAAGAAAGTTCTGACTCACACAGAAATGTGGCTGAAAGAGGGGAAAGTATTTTAATGACCTTTTCAGATAATTATAGCTATTTTTCTTTGATACTACCTGAAATTCAACAAGTGGAAGTTTCTTAAAGGTTAGTTGTGAACTGGAATCAGAAGTCAACGTTCCGTACTCTGTTGAGTTAAAATTCAGTGGTCTATCTTGACTTAAATGGATCTTTTACTCATTCATGATTATGTAAAATCATGTGTTGAAAAATCTTGTTTTCCAAAGTTATGCAGATCTTCCAATTTTTGAAACATTTAATTATAGAATATAAAAAAATCACATATATTAACATCATCATTGATCTCATCAGAAAAGTCTTTAAATCTTGGGGAGCTGTCAAAGCAGTGTTGCTTGCAAGCTTGAATTTTATGATTGGCCATAAATACTATCAGTTGTTTTTCCTGAAACCACAGACTCCATTTATTTTCAAGACAATATCTGCCAAAGATACAACTCTGAATACCCACAGTTTTTCTGTCCATCATTCTTTCAGGTAAAAATGGTGGTCCTTGAATAAGAATGGCTAGTGCAGTTCACATGTCAAATGATCACACAAGTGATGTTTTCGCGACAATTGTCACACGCAGTAGAAGGGCTTTAATGTTCTTCTTATTTCATCACAGAATATTAAAAAGACCCATACTTAAGGGTTGAGATGTAATGAAATTAACATTTTTAGTAAGTCACTAAGGACTTTCTTAAATGAAACTGGCTTTATTTTTTCTGCAGCGTATAGTTGGTAAAGAATACAATTATCATTAGTACAGTTTTTTTCCCACGGCCTTAATTTGTTCTAAGGCATCATTGCTTTTGCACAATTAATACAAGTATCAGCACAGTGATAAGGCAAATAGTATCTTAGTATTACTATGAAAATGATTTTCCTTTTCCCCTGAAAAGGAAAGAGGGGCTCTTGCTATCATATTATTATTACCATTATTAAAATTATTCTTCCTATTCCCCCTTCAATCAATGGGGATAGGAATAGATTAAAAGAATTATTTTTCGCCCCCTTCCCAGCAATATTTACCATTTAATTTTATCGAAGAACAAAAACAAACTTCTCAACTGATGGCAAAAATACACCATAAAGACAAAGGCTTTCGGATTCAAAGAGAAGCAGGAGAGAAAGTAAACATACATTTACTTAAAAAAATGATTATTTATGTGTTTAAAGTACAAATTAGTTTGGTACAGGACATCTCATGTCTGTTTTATTTCCATATCCCTCAGACTGACAATGGGATGCCTATCAATTAATTCATTTAGAGAGCCATACACCACAAGAAATAAATTATTTGTCCTCTGGAGCTTGTCACAAGGGGATTTTTAAAAAACCATTAAACAGAAAGACAACTGTTCATGGTAGAAAGATGAAAGACCAGTTCCTCCTCCTCAGCTGGTAGTTTCTTTGTAAAAATGATATCTACCTTGTATGCATGTTATAAAGTATGTTCATATACAAGTTACTTAGCTGTTTTTTTTTTTTTTTTTTTTTTTGCAGTATACGGGCCTCTCACTGCTGTGGCCTCTCCCATTGCGGAGCACAGGCTCCGGATGCGCAGGCTCAGCGGCCATGGCTCACGGGCCCAGCCGCTCCGCGGCATGTGGGATCTTCCCGGACCAGGGCACGAACCCACGTCCCCTGCATCGGCAGGCGGACTCTCAACCACTGTGCCACCAGGGAAGCCCTACTTAACTTCTTGTAAGCTCACTTTTCTTATATGTGAAACTGGATTAGTAGCAACACTTTGTATTTAATAAAATAATGCTTATGATACGTTTAGCACTTTGCCTTGCACCTACTAAGTTCTCAGCCACTGGTCATGGTGGTCGTAATAGTAGTAGTAGGATCAGTAGAAAAAGCAGCAAATGCAGGAGTTGGTGTTTTAGGAACTAGTAACTGAGGTCTGATAATGTGAAGGGACTCTTTCATGGTCACCCAGAAAATCAGAGATGGAGTTGGTCTTCAAACGCAGGCTATTTTCACTCTATGACCTAAATTCTTCCTTCTGTGGTACAGATGTACTTCTGGGGCTCTAAGAAAGTGTTCTCAGCTCTCCTGTTGATTTGATCTCCTTACACCTGATGGTGGGCTTCTCTCAAACAACCTATATTCCAGGTACAGTCACCCCTCAGTACTGGAGTATTGGTTCCAGGATCACCCTCGGATACCAAGAGCGCGGGGATGCTCAAGTTCCTTTTATAAAATGGCAATTGAATTCCATCCGCAGTTGGTTGAACCCGCGAATGCGGAACCCGCAGATATGGAACCCACAGATAAGGAAGGAAAACTCTATCTCTAAACTGGGCCACTCTTCCCCATACATTAGTTCCGTATTTCCATAACCCTACAGAAATGGTGCATTTACTTGTAAACACGGAGTAGTGCAGTGTTAACAGCATGAACTTTGGAGTGAGCAAACCGAAGTCAGAATCCAGCTTTCTGCTTCCTATAAACATGATATTGGGCAAATGAAATCATCCCTTCCTTATCTGTTAAAAAAAAAATGTTACTAGTCTTGCTTGATGGAATCGTGGAAGATTGTTAAAGGAGGTAGGATCTGGTAACAGATTAACACAGGCACACGGAGCCAGGCACACAGTGAATGGTAAATAAATAGCTATTTGACATCTAACTCTCACAAAAAAATTTGCTCTTCTGGGTCCTGATTTTTGGTCTCCTAGACTAAATATCTTCACTATTTTCCTCCGTCTTCAGTTCCTAGACACATCACAGAATTATAAGAATATTAAAAACTCAGGACTATACCTACACAGAATTTTCCATAACCTTCTTTCTGCTTTGAGCTCCTAAAGCTATTTCATAGAAAAGTGACCTTATTTTTAAATAGAGGGGGCAATTGAAAATCAGTGAACGGACCTACCCCCTAATGATTTTTTTCTCAGACATAATTATAATAATTAGCATTATAAAGTGCTAATTATCTTTGGACACAGAGGACCTGCACACCAGAGACAGAGGTCCGCATTAAGTAAAGTGGATTTCACTTTCTTCAGTTAGGAGATTTCTCTATTTTCCTCTTTGTAATGATGCAAAAGATACTTAGTCCACCAAGCCTCATTTAAAAACTTTTTCCAGTTAAGGAAACTGTCTGCTGGCCATCCATGGCCAGTCTCCATATTGAGCCTGTGTAGATACAAAGAAATTGTTCTATACGCATTGCTTTTTGTTCAGTGATTGTTCTGTAATTGTGGGCCAGTACCTAGAACCTGGGAAGAATCCAAAGCTGTAAAGATCATGAATTTCTTGCTTAGATGGCAGGTCATTCTGATTAGCAATATGAATTGGCACCACCCTACTCCATCAGTCTTGGAAATTTGAGGGGTGGTTGTTGAATGTGTCAGGTGTATAGGAGAGAAACTCAATGTGTGGTAGGTAAAAGTTCAAGCTCAACAGGACTTAAGCAGTCATGTATTTCAACCATTTAATTTTACAGAGAAGAATTGAGGTGCAGGACTACGTGATGGGAGAACCAGAATTGGAAACTCGAGCTGCTGATGCTTTCAGGCAAATTTTTATCACACTACTTTGGGCTTTAGGTCAGAGGACTTTTATTTAGTCAAGTCAGGTCATGTATTAAAGTGTAGAAAAGGGATAGACTAAGGAGTAAGGCATTGGAGTAAGGCAATGAAGAGTGTACCTCTGGGCTCCCCTTTATTACCTGGTGTCAGCAATGGAATAATTGTTAATATTATCTAGTCCTCACTTCATTAACATGGAGACATTGGATACTGAGGCAGAATTTAAAACAGAATATTAGCAATGCAGGGCCGTAAAGAGCCATGCACGTTTTCTGAGGGCCCCAGACACCTACATCCTTAGTTCAAACTTGTTCTCTATTCAACATAGAAACCTGTCTCTGGTTTCAGCCTAGAGATAAGATACCCTGTGATCCTTAAGTGGGGTCAGTCTTATTCCCAGACAGCTTTATTCAATTGGAAGTTGGGTTAGGTCAAAATCTACCTCCTCAAGATGACCATTCACTGAAACTGTTCTGAACATTGAAACACAAGCAAATAAATGTCTTACTTTTAAAAAACCTTTCAATTATTTTAAAATATAAACATGATCCCCTTAAGTTTTCCCTAAGCCAGTGTTTTTCAAACTGAGCTGTGTCAGAATCCCCTGGAGTATTTGTTAAAACACCCATTGCTGGCTCGCAGCCCCAGAGCATCTGATTCAGTAGGTCTATAGTGGTACCTGAGAACTGCTTTTCCAACAAATTCCCAGGTGATGCTGACCTTGCTGGTCTGAGGACCACACTTTGAGACCCCCAGCTCCAAGCTAATCAATCCACTCCATTGTACATTTTGAGTCACACTTTCCTAATCTGATGCCATTTCATTTGTCCCTTTAGAATGCTTTAGAAATTTCAGTTATCTTTTTTATAGTTTTTATACTTGTTCAATCTTTCCTTAGTGGACATGTATGGCTTTTCTACTTGAGGGGGAAAAAGTGCATTTAAAAAAATAAAGTTAAATGTGTAATTATCAATATAAAGCAAGATGACTAAAAATAATTTATCTAATTAACATGTTTTCATAGCCTTTATAGAATGTGTTTTATTTGAACTAGAATGCATTTTCTGAGTAAATTATTTCTATTTCCATCAGTGAACACTGTGGTGATTGGGGAAAAAACATACCTTTTTGGTATTAACTTTATTTTCAAGTTCTGGAGTTTATGGCAATACGAGAAGACCTAAATTTGTAAACAGAAAACCTGATTTTGAAATCCAGACCCCTGGGTTTTACAGACACTGTGATGTGTTTTGACTGTGTGTCTTTAGACAATTACTTGGTTTCCTCATTTCCAAATGGCAATGAATTGTAATGGCTACCCTTTATACTCTGTACAGAAGTGGGGGGGAAACACAGGAACACCTGTATATCTATAAAGACTTTGCAAATTTTGTGTTATCTCTAATGCTTACTCACCTGGCCATTACTTTCATTTTCTTCATCTGGAATTCCATTTTGTGAGAAGAAAATAACATGAGTTCATTGGCTTTAGAAACGTCTTCAGACATGAGCCTTCCACTGGCCGAGCACATGGTGAAAACGTGTCATCTAACTAAAGTGAATCTCCGGTTCCACCAAGTTAATGAATGTGCACTGTCTCCAGGGAACACCCAGTCTACCGTCCGTGGGCACATGTTATCTGTGCCTTTCAGCAACCGATGTAATCAGACTTCAGTTACCACTTGGAGGCCATAGGCAGAGTCTGAAATTCCACCCAAGTTTTATTTGTTTGTTTTTTAAGTATCATAGAGTATGGGTTTATTAA
The DNA here is from genome assembly GCF_008692025.1 of Phocoena sinus. NCBI lineage: Eukaryota > Metazoa > Chordata > Mammalia > Artiodactyla > Phocoenidae > Phocoena > Phocoena sinus. The sequence continues at coordinate 7,587,204 of NC_045766.1, forward strand.
AAAAAAATTTAAAAACGTTTTATTATATATTGGAGTATAGTTGATTAACAATGTTGTGTTAGTTTCAGGTGTACAACAAAGTGATTCAGTTATGCATATACATGTATCTATTCTTTTTCAAATTCTTTTCCCAGTTAGGTTGTTACAGAATGTTGAAATGTATGCTCTCTGATAAGAATGACAGTGGTTTGATACAATTCCTTCTCCATGACTGAGGGGGAAAGAACACCAAAGTTTAGGAATGTGACTTGGTGACGCTCCAATTCAAGAAATCATAAGATGAGCTTTGATGGACATGTTTTATATGACAGGGCTGAGGTTATTTTTAAAATGCTATACAGACTTCTACCAACCCTTGAAGAAAAAACATGGGGAGAAAATCAGTTGGGTCAACTGAGTATTCCTTCCTGAGTGTGCTCTAGACGTTACTCGCATAACTCTCCGGATAATAGCTCTGGAAAAGGTCTACAACTTATTTTCAGACAGCTCCTTTTTATTCTTTATAACCACTTTTTCACCAAAATGACATTAAATAGGTTATTGAAAATGATATTTTGACATTATTGCTTTAGGCAAAGATATACTCACCAATTTACGCCACCAGAGTTTCTAATCAGAAAAATAATCACTTGAATCTATTTGAATTGCTTCTGTGCTTGGCTGAGCCCAAAATAATTTGTTGTGCATATAAATACACAAGTGAGAAGGTTGGGGAAGTGCCATTTGTACATCTCTTTTGTTCTCGGTTGTGTGTATCTGTGTGTGTGTGTGGGGGGGCTGTTTCTGTGTATTTTGAAAGGCTCTCTTGCTTCACCTTTATTTTGCCTTAGAATTTTTTTCTCTGTGCTGGCTTTATTTTTAAGACTAGTTTGAGTTCAAGACCACTATAAGTTCACAAAAGGTTGAAAACAATTCATGAAGAAAGTGATGCAAAAAGCATTTTCAAAAAAAAAAGGCTTCTTTACAGTTCTTTTCCACCATGTAGCACCCACCACTTCCTATTAAGTCTTTTCTTCCTCTTGTATTGAGTGCCATGAACTTTCAATCCATTATATTTGAAGTACAAGCTCTACTTGTTAACCTTCAAGTTACTCTTTGTTGCTTTTACTGTTCAATTGGTGTACATTTCAATGGATTTTTTCAATTGGTATATTTTGAAATATATTGATAATTGATATCTACATCTATCTATCTATCTATATATATATAATTGATATATTTGGGGTATAATGCGTTGGGATGGAACATGTCATCATTTTTCTGTTTAAAATTAAAAGAAATCTTTCTTTAATTTAACAATTTTCCCTTAAGGATAAAGTTATCAGGAATATATAAAAATCATTAAGTGAGGTATATGTGTACATTTAAAAAGCACAGCAAAAAGATGTGGGAATTTACCCAGGTAGAGGGATAGAACTTTGGAGCTCCTTTGCCTGATTCCTAGGATGAATCGATTCTTTATTACTGCATATTTCATTGAATTTCCTCCTTCCCTTTCAGTCTGCACGCCAAATATTTACACCTGAATGATGCTCAGCTCTGTAAAAGCTAGGCTGCTGGATCAGCTGCTGTCTCAGACAGTCTTAACATGTATCTTCAGTGTGTCTTCAGTTATTTTTCCTCTGTTCAATTTTGCTCATCTTACTTAACTTTTCAAGTGCCACTGTTCCCTTTTAAAATGTGATATTGAGAAATGCAAACATTATTGGAAGAGAGGGCCTTACTAGCATAATTGTGCATTATCTTCCTTTTATATTACAGATGGAAAACATTAAACCTAGAGGGAATAGAAATCTGCTCAATCAGATATTGACAGTACAATTTCCTTTAAAAATACTTACCTGTGGAGAAGAAAAATACTGTTTTGTTAAAGGTGACAACTTTCCATCATTTAGAAAAAGAGCCAAATGACATAGGGAATTAAAATTCTGTCTTCTGGGAGCCAGACTTCCTTGGTGATGGTACTGCTCCCCTTTTGCAATTTGGTATTTTAGTTGGGAATTTGCGTGGAAAGAGGGAGGACTCCTATAAGCGGTATATCATAATTTGGGGATCAGAGGAGTACTTGGAAAGCACACAGTGCTCTGTCCTATGGCTTAGATTAAGTTTCTAGTCACAAAAACTGCTTACCAAAAAAATCTAACAGCTTTATCAAAGCATAATTGACAAACAGTACACTACACAGATTTAAAGTGTTCAATTTGATCACTTTGATCTATGTGTAAAACCATGAAACCATTGCCAACATCAAGACAGTGAACACACCGGCCCTAATAGTTTCTTCACCTCTGACCCTGGTCTCAGACAATCTGCTTTCTGTTGACTATGGATTCATTTATGTTTTCTAGAGTTTTATATAGGTGGAATTATATAGTGTATATCCTTCATGATCTGGCTTCTTCCATTCTGCATGATGCTTTTTAGATTCACCCAGGCTGTTGCATGTATCAAGAGTCCATTGGTTTTAAATGTAAAATAGATAGCTAGTGGGAAGCAGCTGCATCACACAGGGAGATCAGCTCAGTGCTGTGTGATGACTTAGAGGAGTGGGATTGGGAGGGTGGGAGAGAGGTGCAAGAGGGAGGGGATATGGGGATATATGTATACATATAGCTGATTCACTTTGTTGTACAGCAGAAACTAACACATCATTGTAAAGCAATTATACTCCAGTAAAGATGTTTAAAAAAAAAAAAGAGTCCGTTGGTTTTTATTGCTGATTACTCTTTGTGTGGACATATGCTTTCATTCATTTTGGGTAAATAAATAGAAATGGAATTTCTAAACAAATAGAAATATGCCTATTTATTTTTAAAGAAATTGCCAAACTCTCTTCTAAAGTGGTTGTACCTGAAAAACAAACTGGACAAAATACCTTAAATAATGGTTTTTAAGATCGTAGACAATGTGGGTAGGTAATTTGTTCCCTGTTACTCCATTTTTGCCAGAAACAGAGGACTGGTAATTATTTTTAATTAAAAAAAAAAGAACATTTAAGGAGAACATGATATTTCAATATCTTTTTCAAAGGAGAATGTGAGACGTTACTTGAAGAGATAGCATGAAGTGTTAGCCAGACTAGAGTTTTACTCCACTGCCGTGTTCTCAATGGTTCATATAGAAATCTGAAATTTCATATAACTGAACATTTTGGAAGTTTGATAAATGATCATTTTCATTCTAATGATAATTCTGATTAACAATAACCTTCCAAAATATAAACGTTGCCAGTTAAAAAGGGACGTTTTTCTTTTGTGTAATTTCCAATGTGAAGGTTTATTTTCATACTATAATACTTTAATTTCCAGAGTATTTCTTTCAAACTGGAATGCTTGTAGAAGTCTTTGAAAAATACAAACATTCAACATCGTCCCTTCTCTCTAAAAATATGGTTCTTACAGAATAAAGACATTTCTCAGACATGAAAATAGGTAAGCATAATTTTAGGAGTTCAGAAGTTAGATGGGAATGAAATTTAGGAAGCTGGGTGCATCAGAGCTTTAGGGATAAGTGTCTAGCTTAAGACCTCTGACAAGAAATAACTAGACACTGGCAGGAGAAATGGCTCTTACTTAGCTCATCTTAGCAGAAGCTTTATACGTGTGGGATATAAGTATCAAGGATCTTCATAAAGATGCATGTTTGTTAGCTCTTCATGATGTTGACTCATTTTCTTCCCTAACCCTTCCTACTCCCACCAAAAATCCCACAACCAAATTCCAGGGTATCCATATCCTTTCAGACAAGTTTTCTCTTTGTCTGACTACTCATAGAATTATTTATCTAACCCAACCACCCCCTTCCCCACAACACACACACACACACACACACACACACACCCACACACACACACACCATCTTCAATCTAGTTTCTATAAATGTGGTTATCACTAATTCAGCTTGCAACCATCGAAGAAGAAATCAGCCCCATTGACCCAAATAGTTGTCTCAGAAATCCCTAAAATCATCATTGTTCAAGGCTTGACGTACTGTCTTCATTAGCCCAGCCGTGTGTCCATCATAAATCCCATCAAAGAGTTGACCATTTTCTCCACACTGTTTTGAAAGTTTAATTTGAATGTTAACTAGCCCATCAGTAATACAATTTGGATTGTTAACAGCAACCTCCAGACTCAGAGACAGTTCAAATGACCATTATCTGGAAAACCGAGACAGAGTGAAAAGCTGTTTCTTATTATGGTGTTTAATTTACAAATTAAAAGCTCCTCAAACCCTCATTTCAGAGCTTGTCCTATTTGGGGCACTGGTGGTGGATAATAAATATTGTTCTAAATAATAAAATTGTTTTAAAATGTAGATGGCAAAATAATTATACTTAAGTTGACAACTTTTTAAATTTTCTTAGAAATTTTAGAACAATGATGGGATCAAAATTGTTGGGGGCATTATTAGCTTATAAATAAATATGTGGATTAATATAATATATACTTAATTTATCTTTTAAATCTTTTAAAGTTTTTCTTTAACTATTCTGCATAGAATTTATATAAAGTCCATCTTTCTAGATTGTGAGAAAACATTTGCCTTTAAACATGTAGAGAAGTACATGTCTTTGAGATTGGTATGATTCTTTTGAAATATATATATGAACTAAGATCATATAGAATGTCAAAGATTATGAATGATGATTCTTGCCTTGCCAGTCTACCGTAGCTCAGGATTATTATCTGGAGAGAGTTCACTTGTTAGACCAGTATTTTTCAAATTTCAGAGATTGATACATAAATTTTTGTGGTAGACAGGATCTAATAAGGTAGCCCCCAAAGTCCCCTCCTCCTGGAACTAACCTCTCACAAAATTGCTTCCATTTCAGTGTGTACAGGATGTGTGATGTGCTTCTTACCAATAGAATATAGTAAAGGTAACAGGGCATATGTGATTACATGCATGTGACCACTTTATATAAGATTGTAGTACTTGCTTTGCAAGGAGAGTCTTTCTTTTGCTGGCTTTAAAAAGCAAACTGCCAACTTGGGAGCTTCCTTATGGAAAGGGTCACATGGCAAGAAACTTAGGGCAACCTCCAGCCAATAGCCAGCAAGAAAACAGGCCTTTAGTCCCACAGCCTGCAAAGAACCGAATGCTGCTAAAAACCAAATGAGAGAGGAAATGAATCCTTCCCCAGTTGAATCTCAGATGAGACTGCATCCCTGGTGGATGCCTTGATTCCAGACTTGTAGAGGACCGAGCTGTGGCATACATGGATCCCAGATCCACAGAAACTATGAGAAATAAAAGTGTGTTCTTTAAGTTGCTAAGTTTGTGGCAATATTGTTACACAACAACAGATAATTAATACAGTGTGTTATAAAATAATTTTGGTAAGTGGCAATCTGCAATTTAAAAATGAAATAGAGTAGATGAATAGACTAAAACAGAATAGAATAAAATGGAAAAACTGTAAGCACATTTTATTAAAATTTTACTTTAATTGTATCTATGTACTACTACATATATGTGTCTATATTGTGTCACAATGTAAATGCATTTCATAATGTGGATTGTGGTAAAAAAAATTTAATAAAAAACCACTAGAAAAGACCCCTTGAAGTTTTAAATGTGCGTATTCTCATGTACCCATGACCACTTTACTGACTCTGGATTCTGCAGGGGTACAGGACCAGCTCTGAGAAGGTTGGAATATAGAAGACTCTCACCACATTTAGAGGATTTTAGATCTTGAAGGATTAATAAGAAGGTGATATTTGGAGTAAATTATACAATTCCCCAGTGTTCAGTAGTCAATTTAAAAACATATGGAGACAGAACTAGGCAAGAATTTAAGTTCTATATTAGATCTTTTTTCCCCAAAGTGTAGTACTCATCTCACAGGTGGCCCTGTATGATTTTAGTTTTTACATAGACAATTTAATTTTTTCACACTTATGCATTCATCTTAATGAGTATTCAAAAAATGCCAACACTACTGCTGCAGTTGGGATCAATGTTAAGTAGTGCTTGTTTTCAGCAGAGTATTGCATGCTCTTTCGACGATATGCAAATAAGGCAAACATCAGAAAGGTGATTTGAAAATGTCTGAAGTCTGAAAGTTGGGCAACAATTTTGCAGGCCAAACTTAGGTTTAACAAAAAAATGGAAGCTCAGAGAGGTTAGGAAGACTTGCCTTGCTCACTGTTGCTCCTGAGATCAAACGCTGGAGATGAGGACTGTGCCATTGCCTAAGTTTACATCAATGGTAGACTCTCTTGAATTAGATTCTTTATATTGTAGGGAATGTGTATGTGCTTGTGATATGGGTAGAATACGAGGGGGGATGTGAAGCATGAGTATGTGTGTTTTCTGGGAAATTCTGTATCAGGCACTGTGTTAGACATAGCCAACAAGACAGCTAAGGCATGTTTCTTGCCCTTTCAGTTTATAAATTGAGGTTATCATAGTTAGTCATGCACCACAAATGCTCAATAAATTGTTCCTCTTTTGAGGGTCATGTAGAAGATACAACAAAAAAAGTTGGCTTTTACATCGAAAGACGTGGGCTCGGATTCTAACACCACAATTTGCTGGTCTTATGATCTTGGATAATTAAACCTCTGTGAGCTTCATTTTCCTCATCTATATAATAGAGATCTGAGTCCTTTCTTTACTAAATTGTGTTTTAGTCAAGTTATCTAGAGAAATAGAATCAATAGGATATATATATGTGTGTGTGTGTGTGTGTGTGTGTGTGTGTGTGTGTATACACCCCCCCATATATATATATATAGATATAGATATAGATATAGATATATACATAGAGAGAGAGAGAGAGAGTGATTGGTTTATTTATTTTAGGGAATTGGCTCATGTGATTATGGAGGGTGGAAAGTCCAAAATCTGCAGGATGGGCTGGCAGGCTGGAGTCCCCAGGCTGCAGGTTAAGTCCAAGGCCGTCTGCTGCACAATTCCCTCTTGCTTGGGGAGGTCAATCTTTTGTTCTAGTCGGTCTTCAACTGACTGAATGAGGCCCACTCATATTATAGGGAGGAATATGCTTTACTCTAAGTCCACTGATTGAAATATTAATCTCATTCAAAAACACCCTCTCAAAAACAACCAGAATGATTATTTGACCACAAATCTGAGCATTGTGGCCCAGCCAAATTGACACATTAAACCTGGCCATCCCAAGTCCACCCCCCATGAACTTGGCATCCATACACATATCTTTATACTGTCCTTAATCTCCAAGTAAAGACAATAACAAGGTCTTACTTACACCTAACATGATATAACTATCCTGTGTGCACATAAAAGCATACTAATTCCTTCCTCAGAAAAGGATGCAAAGCCTTTGTATCATGGCTACTCCTCTCCTTGATATCCCATAATTTAAATACTATGATGTAAATTTAACAACACTTAAATGCTATGATATATTTTCAGTACATCTTATGTTATATGATAAGAGGATAAGAGAGAGAAGAAAACAGATTTTATATATATAATTATATATTATTATATATAATACATATTATTATATACCCTATTATAATATTATATATTATAAATATAAATTGTTATGAAGATTAAATGACATAAAAAATATATAGCACCTAGAACTTTCTAGCACATAGATGTTGTTACTAAATGCTGTTTCTCCACGTTGTACCCTAATTTAGGATCCATCTCTGGCTATAGTGTCATACATTGGCCATGATAAGAATTAGCCTCTGTACAAGCGTAAGAATTTGTATGTGGTGTGTGCTTACACATTTTGGTCCATAATAGATTACATGTGCAGTAATTCGGTGCCTCTTTCTTTTTATATAAAATATCATTCTACTGAATTGCTTGCATTTTAGACCATGTAAGCACAATTGTGGAATTCTTGGCAGAGGCAGCCAAAGCTTTTATATTTTTAAGAATCTGAAACTAATTTCTTAAAATTCTGCATGCAGGTCGTGAAATAGACCTAAAAGACTGCATGGGAATTAGACGGCTATATATCTATCTGAATTTTTCATCCTAAAATGGTGATAATGAAGATTATGTGTGTGTATGTGTGTATGTGTGTGTGTGTGTGTGTGTGTGTGTGTATACACAGTCAGCCTTCTGTATCCATGAGTTCCACATCCACGATGGAAAACATTCAGAAAAAAAAGAATTCCAGAAAGTTCCCAAAAGCAAAACTCAAATTTGTTACTTTCTGGCAAGTATTTGCATTGCATTTACAACTACTTACATGGCATTTAAATTGTATTAGGTACTATAAGTTATCTAGAGATGACTTAAAGAATATGGGAAGATGTGCATAGGTTATATGCAAATACTACACCATTTGATATAATGGACTTGAGCATCCGAGGATTTTGGTATGGGAGGTGGTGTCCTGGAACCAGTCCCCCATGGATACCGAGGAATGACTGAATATGTACATGTACATAAAATGGCTGACTTTAAATCTGCATCTGATATTTGAAACTTTACATAATTCTTTCAAATGTTCAATCTACTATATATTCACAATTTAATTGAAAACCCTGCTAACATTATATATGTTACCCCCTATTCTATCCTAGCTAATCTGAAAAATAAAAATAAATTGGACTGGGCTTCCCTGGTGGCGCAGTGGTTGAGAGTCCTCCTGCCGATGCAGGGGACACGGGTTCGTGCCCCGGTCCGGGAAGATCCCACATGTCGCTGAGTGGCTGGGCCCGTGAGCCATGGCCGCTGAGCCTGAGCGTCCGAAGCCTGTGCTCTGCAACGGGAGAGGCCGCAGCAGTGAGAGGCCCGCGTACCACAAAAAAAAAAAAAAAAAAATAATAAAAATAAATAAATTGGACTTTGAGCATTTAATCCAGATATAATATAAAGCACTCTACCTCATGTACTTTGCACTTAAATTCTCTTTTCCACTTATAAACTGTCTTTTCCCCAATAAGGCAAGAAACACATGTCTATGCTAAAATTCTATTTCTTCCTTCATAACACCCTTCCTAGTTCTACTGTATGAGTGTATCACGTAGGAAATATTTTTTCTATTAATTAATGTCCTTCACGTTTAGAATGATTTTTTTTAAAGCTCTCCAAACCTCTCATGCTCTTTAGAAAATATCAACTCACATAGAAATGCTTAAGTCATTACTTGATACCACAAAAATTAAAAGTATTTATTCAGAAAGGTTTATTTTGTCTTTCTCTCTGCAGTGCCCACTATTCTCCCTCCTCACAGGCTCAGACAAATATGATGAGGGTGAGAAAAGTCTCACTCACACACCTGCATGAAAGTCTATGGAAACTCTTGCATATGAAGAGCCATGAAGGCTAGTTCATACTATATCTTTCCTAGCAGCCCAAATTATAATAATCAGCGTGGTTAATGATTGGGAATTTAAATTCTCCTTTCTTATTTCCAGTCATTATGCTAAGATCACATAAATAAATAAATTTTAGCTGCGTGTAGGGCAAGAAAATTTTTTCAAATTCACCCAGTCAAGTTATTCTGAACCTAATCTTTCCATGTCTTGCAAAATCAGCTATATCTGGTTGTTTTCACAATTTCCTGATTAAATCTGTCAATAGATTTTCTGCTGCTCATTCTGTTACTTATCCAGAGCATTAATGAACTTCTCTCCCTCCTGTGGACCCATAAATATTTCTATTTTATTATCAAAAACAGCCCTTAATTGGACTAAAAATAGAATTGTAGATCTATCTGCTCCACCTAAGTAGCAAATTAACTTTTCTGGCTCCAAAGTCACCATTTATTTATTCATAATTCACCAATATTTATTGCCTGCCTACCACATGCCAAGCACCATTCCTGGGCCTTGGGATTAAGTGCTGAAAAGGGCAAACAGAGCTACTGCTCTCACGGATCTTAGATTCAGCAAGAAAGAGAGTTAATAAACATGTCACCAATAAAGTAGAAACTTCTAACGATGACAAGTTCTGCAGGGATATAGGAGAGGAAATCTGGAACACAGCGACTAGATGGAGGATGGGAGGAATGTGAGCCGAGGAAGAGTGACCTAGAAAGTCCTCTTTGCAAAGGTAACATCTGAACTGGGCCCAGAAGGATGTGAAGGAGGCAACCAGGCAAAGATCCAGGGAGAGATTTTTCAGAGAGCGGGAAGGGGCGTTGCAAAGGCTTAGAGTCAGGAACTTGGTATGTGTGAGGACAATAAAAAAGAGGTCTGGTGCTTCCCTGGTGGTGCAGTGGTTGAGTCCACCTGCCGATGCAGGGGACACGAGTTCGTGCCCCGGTCCGGGAAGATCCCACATGCCACGGAGCGGCTGGCCTGTGAGCCATGGCCGCTGAGCCTGTGCTCTGCAACGGGAGAGGCCACAGCAGTGAGAGGCCCGCGTACCGCAAAAAAAAAAAAAAAAAAAAAAAAAAAAAAAAAAAAAAGAGATCTGATTGGAATGAAGTAAACAAGTAACTATAACTAAGATAAGGTTGGTAATTTTTCAACTGCTTGTCCTTAATAATATTGGCTAAAATATATTGGGCTCTGATATGAGCCCTGGTACCTTCATTCATTCCTTATCTCAATTAATTCCAAAATAACTATGTAAGGAGGCTAACTTTTATTATTATCATTTTCCAGTGGACTAAATTGAGGTTTAGAGAAGTGAGTTGTTGAAGGATATTTAGCTATATTTAATTGTAAGAGGACCTACCCAAACTGAACAAAGCCTAGTTCCTTAACCAGTAAGTTACACTCCCAACTTAAAATCTTTTCTACTAATAATTTTAACTGCTCTTACCATGTTTTATATATTACTTTTGCAACTAGAGTTTAGACACTTTTGTTGTAAGGCTCCTATACACAGTACCTTCAGCATCTGTATAATACCTTACTTACTGGTAGGAGGCAGCGAGATGCTGGTAACTGTTTAGCAACTAACCCCCATTATCCCCCAGGAAAGCCCTGATTTGTGGTGTTTGTTGATTCCCATGGTGTAAATACTCTCGCAATGGCTTATTTCAACTTAACGATGAGTCATCTGCTAAATGTGCAGTTGAAAAGGGATGTGCCCAGTCAACTCTTATGAGCCAGTAGGAACAGCCTCCAGTACAGGAGATGCCCAATAAATATTCATCTGGAAGAAGACGGCCCACAGGAAAAGAGTTTGGAATCTCGTTGATGAAAGTCAGAATCACAAAGACATTTTCTTTTAACAAAATGCATTTCATTACTCTCCAGCCTCTAAATTTACTAGCTGGGAAAAAAGGTAGAGGCAATGCGTTAAAAAACAGGTGACTTTGCCCCTGATTTGTGCCAGTGAGATTTTTATCACTGCCCCCTGAAACGTTTTGCTATTGGGTTTGCTTATTATTGCGTGACTTGTCTTCTCGAATGTAGCACACACAAATGGTGATTTCAAAATGAAGAGGCACAGCACCTTAGGTACCTATATAATTTCAGGATGGTTGTGCTAATTGAGAATATAGGAGACCAAGCCCCTGGATACAGTACCTCAGGAATCGTTTTACAACATGAAAGACATTAGACAATATGGACCATCTATGAATGAGCTGGAATCTTTGCAGTGGGAGTGGAGAAACTGCCTTCCGAGTGCAAATTCCAACGTGGAATCGCCAAATAATAATTCATGACAGAGTTACAACATATGCTCTCACAATAGAGTGGGAATTACAGGACACAGAGAGCAAGTAAGCGGCAGAAACTCCGTGAGTTACGGCACCTTATTGCCATTATAAAACATCTTTATTGGGAGGGAAAACGCAATATTTTGGTAGAAGGAGATGCAGTAGGTAGTCTGGATTGCTCACTTATGGTAGAATGTGCAATTTTACAGCTGGGATATGCCCATATGCTTTGTGTCTTTCCTGATTCACAGCCTATCCTGAGCAGGCATTGAATACACACAGTTTAATCCATAAAGCAATCAAGGTGTTTAGGTAGAACTTGGGAAATGGAGAATTTTATGAAAAAAAGAATTTTTCCATAAAATGGAAATTTTATGAAAAGGAAATTTTATTTCCTTTTATGAAAAGGAATCCTGTATATTCTACATGAAGTGCTCAAGCATCAAGTTCTCTATCCCTTTTAAAATTTGATTTGTACTATTTTTGGGAAGTTGTGCTAGTGGTCATTGTGTGTGTTTTCTTGGGGCAATTCGATGAATTCACCTATATAAAGCATACTGTCTTTTTTTTTTTTTTTTTAACTGCCAGAGTTTGGAGGTTGCTGCCATTTTCTTAGGAAAGTTTTAATGCTAAAAATACATCATTGGAGTCAGGTGCAGAGGCCTAGTGCCCAAGGATCCTTGAAACTTACAGCAAACTGCTTTACTTCCCCAGTGTTAACAGTAGCAAAGAGGGTGGCTTATAAAATCTTCAGAGAAATGCACATCCAATCCCAATTTTGAGAGCTGAAAAGAAGTTGACCATGCAAATCCTTCAGTAAGGTGCACGTGTGAGAAGAGGATTTTTCCCTCGGAGCAAGGGAAGGGAATGCATACTCTCTCTAAAAAGCGCTTTCAACCTAAAGTTTCTGTGTTTTTTAAATTCTTTCTCATGAAAGGACAAGTTAGAAGTTTTGAACCCTTTATCTGCTTGGCAAATCAGACTATCAAAATAACAAGAGCAAGTTTTATAGCCAAAGATAGGAGTCTCGGCGAAGGAAGACGTGACTCAGAGCGCTCGGCTGAAAAATGCACAATATTTAAAAGTCTCTATACCTTATCATTTTCATCAAAAAGAATATAATTCCTTTCTGCAAACATTTAAGAGTGAATTCATATATTCACTCTTTCTGAAACCACTTGCTAGTTTTGTTGAAATGTTCCTTTAAAATATTTTGAATCTCACTCATATGTTGAGGAGTTTTTGAAAGGTGACAGGAGGTCATAATTTCCCTGGAATGTCATTATTTTCCTCTGGAATGTCATTATTTTCTGGAATGTCATTATTTTCCTCTTATAAATTTGATCAGTAAAAAAAAAAAATACCATAAAATGCCCAAGGTAATTCCCTGTAAGGTAGTCTCCGAACATCTATGTTTAGAAAAAAATGTTTCAAGGGGTACTTTGAGTTGATATACTTTGCTGGTAAGCCTTCTTTATTTGCTATTGTCTTTAAAAATAAAGCATGAAAATATCTTTCCTATTTGAAGTTGTTTTCAGGAAATATGGACTCTTCTTTCTCTCTCTTGCTATCTCCTGGCTACACTCACTTTCTATGCTACTTGTGTATCTACATTATTCATGCTTACAAGCCCAGCTGTAAAATAAAAATAGAGTGAATGAATGAGTTCTAAGGATCAACATAAAAATACGGCCTGAACTCCAGCCAGACCTTGAGTCTAACTCATTCTATGTAGTTCACCACTTTCTTATTTCATACAGAATTTTAGTAGCCAAACGACTTCTCTTCTGGAAACCTGGTCATCTGAAATTAAGCTTTATGCTCAGGACTCTTCTTAATTAACATGATAAAATCTATGATATTTCATGTCGTCTTTAGATCACTAGACTCCCTGTAAGACATGGACAGCTTTCATATTAATCCAAAAGGAAGTGCTTGGTTTTGTTTCTCTACTTCTGAATATTTAGGTCTCTTTATTTTGATTTAGTCGCTGCTCTGAAAATCTCGTGTGGTTGTCTCTGAAGCCATAAAACAATGAACACAGAATGGCCTCAATTTTGCTCTGCTAATACTTCAGGATGTGCAGTACTCAGAGACTGTCTCAGGCTGCCGGCAGCTGCTTCTGAGGCTGGTAAATTGAAAACTAAGCCATCACCGACACAGAGAAAAAGGATGGTCAACTTGACATCATTGTTCCTGCTATAATGCACTGCTTGCCACACATAATAGTGACTGATCTGGGTGACCTTGTTCACTTAGGGGAAAAAAACATTTCTCAACCCATTTTACCATTTCCAGAGTTTCACGTATATATAAGAAAAAATTATATATATGATAGAGCTCGACACTGGGACTTCGAGATTTCCAAGCCTGGAATGAAAAACATATAGTTTTGCTGGCGATTTGAGCCTTCTGTAAATTCTCCTCTTGAGCTGATTCACATGGCTGAGTAGAGAAATGTGTATTCCTCTTTGAGCTCCAACTGGCAGCTTCCTAGCTTTCTGCCGTCAATTGTACTGAAATCATTGTCAATTAATCAACTGGAAGAGCAAACACCTGCCCAATTTATTATTATTTTTTTTACAAGTAATTAAGGGGCCCAGTAAAGCAGCAGGAGTAGATACATTTTCAGGTAAAAGCATATGTCAGAACCGGCATGTTTCTAAGCAATTCACACCAGAGAAATGGAGGTGGGGGGCGGAGAGAGAGAGAGAGAGAGAGAGACAGAGAGAGGGGAAATATACATGTCTTTTGACAACAAACAGCCACAAAAATTTTTTGAAATGTGGAACAAAGAGGCTTGTCAAGCAACGATCATTATTGCCTAGGATTCCAGCACCTGCAAGCATACTTAAGAGCATCATGTGTGAGAGATATATGTAGGTCACTGTTCTTGTGTAGGTGGCATAGTGACCGTTGGGCTGGGTACAGACAATGAGCCTATAACTATCCGTTTTACGTCTATTTAGTCAGCCAGACAACAGAGATGGACTCTAAATGTTATCTCTTCTACACCAAAAAAGAGAGAGAGAGAGAGAAGCAGCAGGGTGGCAGAAGCCCATGTACACTTGCACAAAACAGGTGGTGTTCTAGTTAGGATGCCATATTTGCTATTTAGGGTTCCTGTGATCTCTGGAAGGATGGGTAAGCTATAGGGTGTGCAGGATGAACCTACACAAAGCATCCATAGTGCTCCAAGCCTACAGGCTCCGTGTGACCTGGCACTCCACGTACCGAGATGGGTTATCTCAGCAAGCCTGCTGCAGAGTCTCTGTGAAATTTGGGTTACCACATTTAGCTGTGGGATTACAGCATGTAATACCACAGATAGGAGATAATGCCTCAGGCATGTGACTGTGGCAATGTAAGACTCGCAAGACTAATTATGGCAGGTTTGGGGGCTGGGGGAGATGGAGGTGAGGTAGGACGTGGAGTGGGTAATGCAAGGTGGCTTGTGGCTTGCTGGTGGCTTTCATGGCACACCCAGTCCCCCAGCCTAGTCCCCCACCCACACTGACAAACCCAAACAAAAGCCGTAAAATGTCATTCTGCGCCTCCAACCTTTCTGAGGCAGACAGCAGTAAATCAGAATTTATTTTCCTTAATAGGAGGACAACGGCACATAAAAAGGGCAGATATTATTTTTGTTTTATTCCTCTTACTTTTAGCTGTCCTTTTAGAGGCTGAAGTGATAGGTTAAAATTTTCTCTTCAATGGCACCATATGAATTTTTTCTTTACTGGGTCAGTGCTCATTGCTTCCGGTGGCCAGCAGCTCTCAAGATATTTATGAAATATGTTGTCACCTCTTGGCATCTCACCATTTCTTCATATTTTTGTCAGTGAGCTTTACTTCTCATTGTGTTTCTGTTGAGTAATCTCCCTAACACTTGGATAAGTCCTGGACAAATCTGGTAGAATTCAGAGTAGAACTGGACTGTGGTGATAATTCTTGTTGGTCCAGCTGTCCCAGATTTTGAACCTTTTCACATTTCCCGTACCCCCAAATTTCCTTCTGACTTACAAAGACTGTTTGAATATTAGATCAGCTCACAAAGGCCATCCCACTTGTCTCATTTTCCCATAAGAAAATCTATACCCTACTCATATAACTGGGTTGTTACGAAGCTCAAATGTAAAATGGTGCTTCTTGCATAATTGAATTATTTTCAATGTACTTTTGTATTATAATCTCTCCTCCATTTCTCCCAGGTGCAACACTTCTTGATCTTGGAAGAATGCACAACAATGGGATTTGGAGCATCTAAAATAGTCCAGAGAGTCTTAAAATGTATTCCGAAAAATACTAGGTATGGCAGTCATTAGTACTATTCCCAAATTATTTTAGGATCTCTGCCTTTGGGGCACACGTTAGGATTACATTTCCCACCCCTTTGTGTTTGGATGGAACCATCTGACTAGTTCTCCCTGATTACTTGTGATCAGAAGTGCTGTGAGTCACCTCTGATCCAGGGCATTTACTGGTCGATGTGTGTACGAGATTTTCCAGAGTTTTCATTTTTCTCTCTCACATGGCAACTGGCCCACTTTGTGTGCTAGCTCTTTTTTCAGGTTTGGTCCATGAGTGACTACGATGAATGCAACACTCCTGCTGGTCCCTAAGGATGTGCTGGGCGTGGACGCATGAGCAGGAAATGAACCTTTATTGACATAAACCACTGAAAGTTGGGAGGCTCTTTGTTGCCTCAGCATAACCTAGCTTATGCTGACTGTTAAACTAGCTCACAGGGACTGCAATAGTACATGGGGTGTGCAAAAAGGGATGCAAGACAGAACAGTTTGGGAAAAGTTAGTTCGAATGAAATTAAATAAGATACTTAGGCTGTTTTGGATTCATTAGTGGTTTGTGAATCTTCACAAGCCTGTTGTAAAGAAATAAAAACATCCCCAATACAGTATTCTCTATTTGAAGATCATCCCAAAGGACTTACCTGCCAAGAAATGCATGTCGACTCTCCACCACCTAACCAGGCTTCATCCTCATTCGAGGGCTCCCTGTAATCCGTTTATCTGAGGAAGTCTATAAATCCCTTCTCTTCTTGAGTGTTAGCTAGTCTCAAAGGCAAGTGTGTGATATTTTGCACATGGAAGAGAGAGGGGTGTTATTTTCTAGAAGATGATATCTTTTTTAAAAAGGTAGACTTTGACATTTTCCTGGCTCACGAATTTCTTTTCTTTTCCTGATCAAGAAAATACACTTCGTTTATGAGAAAAAATATACTGCCATACGTGGTACAAATACAAGCCAACACACAGCACAGAAAGTAACTGCTGCTAAAAGCTGGCTAATTGAAATATAATTCATTAATTTCAAACAGAACTCACTTTATACACACACACACACACACACACACATGCGCAAATGTAAAATCACAGATACACAAAAAATTTTGGTCTCACAACCCTTTCCATGGTTGCATTTACGCTTCTTTATTTGGCAGTGTTTTTGCTGCACTTGAGAAACTGGAAAAATCTATTGTATTGAAAATTAAAAGTGATCACTCACACACAAAATCAGTAACTATGTTTTTTTTCCGTGACTATTTTTTGATGTAGGGTGACTGTATAGATGCCAAAGCATTCTCTCTGTCAGTGATATGCTGTATTTGGAGAAGGTAATGAGAACTTAATTCTTAAAATGTTACCCTGATTCAAATGGAGGCCATTCTATTTCCAGAGATTCTAGTTTCTTTTTTCAAAGTCACCCTGCATTTCTGGAGCTAATTTGGTCTGAAAAGTAACCAGTTAGGTGAAGAGCCAGTGTTTCCAAGCCTTAGGCTGCAGGTGGCTGAGATAAAAGTCCATCCCAAGCTGTTACAAGAAGAAAAGGAGGCATAGGAGAAGGGAAAAAATAAGAGGAAGAAAAAATAAAAAGGAAGGAAGGTGGGAAGGAAGGAAGGAAAGAAGGGGGGAAGGAGGGAAGGAAGGAAGAGATGGAGAGAGGGAGGGAAGGTAGAAAAGAAGGAAGGAAAAAAGGAGGGAAGGAAGGAAGGAAAGAAGGCAATTCTGCTCGTACACTCATTTACTTTCTGAATTGACACACGAGCAGCCAGATCTTATCAGATAATACACACATTTAGAAATCCCGTCTGCACGTGTCTGCATTCCTACAGCCCATCCTGCCTAGCTAAAACAACATCTTTTTTTTTTTCCCCGAAAATCTGTTTCCTTCTTACATAGTCCAAATGTTAGAATGTGGTTTGAATTCTTTTTTGAACATTAATTTAAACAGTATGGGAATAGATCAGCCCTTATAAGTCTAAATAAAACTTCCTTTGACATGTATAATATGGTGTTGCTTATTTGGAGGCTAATGGAGTTGGAAAGAAAAAGTGGGAAAGAGTTAAATACAGAAAAGAGTAAGCTTCGTGGAAGTTTTTTTCTTATAAAATTTTAATTACTGCTTTTTTTTTTTCCATCCAACCTATTAAGCAGAAATTTACAACAAAGCTTTAAACTGGTTTTCAGACCAGCATTCCAAACGTTTGGATATTTTGACCTGAACAGAAAAATGCAAATAACACAGTGCCACTTAGTGGAAAGGGGAAAAAAAAATCATTGTGGGTTAGAAAGAAAGTCAACAGGCATCCAAATCATTGTCTAGAATTATAGATACAAGTCATGTTTGGCATTCAGATGCTATGCCTTTCAATGGCTTTCAATCACGCTAAACTTCTGCCACAATAATAAGTAAATTGTGTCACTTGCCATCACGACAAACATTTCCAAAAAGAGCATGGAGGAATCCATTCCACACTGATAGTATAGAAACATTATAAACTCTATTTGTTCAAGGAGAGAAATTTTATGACTTCTTAAGGTCAGACAATCTCATAAACTGATAGGAGTGTGTAATTTTTTTGGTAGCAATGTGAATTATAATCACACACTTCTACTGGGCTCTACAGAGCAGCTTTCTGCTTGCATTAAGGTGGAAGTCACATTCTTAGAAAAGCTGGTAGATGACTCGCATACAAAGGTTTTCAAGGACCATGAGAAAGCCAGTCCTGGGGCAGGACTCTATCTCTCGTCTCTGGTGAGGCAGGGGCCAGGGCCACCCACTGAGTTTGCAAGCTGAATGTTTTGTTTCCACTAGCGATTAAGGTCACCCACTAATACGAAGCTTTTTGTAACTTTTGTTGCCTTTTCCTTGGAGGTGAATTTTGTAATACCTTTAGGTGTCTCTCTGTGCACCTATCAAATGCGGTCATCAGCCATCAAGGTATCAAATAGCATTTCATTATTCTAATATTTTGCACCATTCACAGCTTGCATGGACCAAAGCGCTGCCTCTAGTTGTGTATATATAACGACACCCGGTAAAGAGCATCAAGGCGCTCTTTCCCTCTCCCACTCCCTCCTGTTCTCTGTTGGAGTTAGAGCCTATTTCTCCAGCTCTGAAGCGCTCTGAAAGTCTGTTCCTCCTACCACCTCTCAGATTCCCAACGATCACAAAAATGCTAACTTTGGGTACTAGATTTCATTTTGACAACCCACCCCCTACCGCAGTGCTAGTGCTTTCACCCTCACCTAAGCAACTCAGAGCAGGATATATTCAAAAGTCTATGCCTTCCATTGGGTCAAGTTGTGATCTTTTCAGGATTGGGGGTGCTGGATGCAAATGGGAGCACTCATGGTTTCCCAGAAAGTCGTTGAGACATCCCAGACAGCACTTGGGGAGTCAGCAAGGAATTAAGGATGAACAGCACTCCCGGCTCTTAATCAGAAGCTCTTTCTACAAGAAAAAAAGAGAAATTAAAAAAAATGTTCCTACATTACCTACAGTGTTGTTAATGTAACTTTCTATTTACATAATATGCAAAAAGGGCTGTCTGCAAACTGCAGTAATCTATATGGAATGAGGACAAAAGATACTGATTTCTCTAAAATGTTCTTGTTAAGGAATAATCAAGAAGTTAGAACCTCTAATCTTGCAGTCAAAGCAGAAGTTTGGGAGATTTTTTCTTTTTTTTTTTTTTCCACTTTGCTCATGTATATATATTCACATGCACAGACGTGTACAGACCGATTTACAGATATCAAATATGCCGTCTTTAACATTCAGGAACTAAATTAAACTGCAAAGTAAAAGTTAAAGTTCTCAGGAAAGGAAACGTTTATTCACTTTTAATTTAGCCCTAAGCACTTCCAGCAAGTTTGATCTGAGGTCTTAAGGAAAAGTTAAGGGTGTGTGTGTGTGTGTGTGTGTGTGTGTGTGTGTGTGTGTATGTGTGTGTGTGTGTGTGTTCCAGTAAGAGAAAGAGAAGAGGGGGCGTGGTTGCAAAGAGTAGGACAGGAGGAGAGGAGAGGAGTGGGGAGAGGAGGGCGTGAAGAGAGGGAGGGAGGGAGATTGCAAGGGAGGAGAGAAGTTAGACTAGAGTTAACTGGAGTGGAATGGAATAGAGGGAGAGAGGGAGGGAAAGTAAAGAGGAGAGAGAAGAGAGGGAAGTAGAGAAGGAAAGAAGGAGGAAGGAACACATTTCCAGAGGTGCTCTCTACTCCGGATCCCTGCACTTTCCAGTTCATTGGTGTGAGGTGTGTATATATATATATATATATATATATATATATTTTTTTTTTTGTTTGTTTGTTTGTTTGTTTGTTTGTTTGTTTGCAGTACGCAGACCTCTCACTGTTGTGGCCTCTCCCATTGCGGAGCACAGGCTCCGGACGCGCAGGCTCAGCAGCCATGGCTCACGGGCCCAGCCGCTCCGCGGCATGTGGGATCTTCCCGGACCGGGGCACGAACCCGTGTCCCCTGCATCGGCAGGCGGACGCTTAGCCACTGCACCACCAGGGAAGCCCGGTGTGAGGTATATTTTGCATTGAGTTAAAACACAGTCAGACTAAAGAAGCACTTGGAGAAGGGAATTCCAATAGCAATGCGACCTAAGAAAATGTCCAACTGTCTACTGATCCTGTCTTCCATGGATATCATACAGAGAAACCCTCTCTAGGGCAACACAACACCAAACTAGCAAGGGACAAATGGATGAAAAATCAACACCTGGAATTGCACTTGCGAACAGCCAGGAAGGACACACTCTCACTGGGACCACTTTGGAAACTGTTGCCTTCTATACCAGCATGAACTACCCAGAGCAGGGACCACAGAATTCAATGAGCTGACAGTCTCGACAAGCCACTGAATATCTTACTGACCTCTGTATCCTCAGAGTGGAAAAACATGCTAAATTCACGTGTGAAAATGTAAATCATCAAAAAGTTTCAGACTGACAAATATGTATTTTAGGATTTGATTTGCTTAGATCTTTACTTTGGAGTTCTTCATGTGTACCAACTAATCTACCTGCTGATCAATTTCACTCTGAAATACATCGTGACTTTAAAAAGTCACATTAGCCTGACATTATCATTCAAATTCTCCATAGCATAATGACATGGCCATAGGTTTTTACTGTTTTATAGATTTCCGGGTTTGAATTCCAGATCTTGTTTGGACTAGCTGTGTGTCCTCACTCAAGTATCAGATTACTCCATACCTCCCTTTCTTCCTCTGTAAAATAAGAATCATCATATAAATAATTCATACTTTACAGAGCCTTTGTAGGGTCAACCAGGATCATCTTTGTGAAAAAATTTTCTCAATTGTGACTAGCACTTCCATAGGACCATTTTGAGACTTCTTTTAGAGTGAGGTTGATAACTGCTAACAACATCTCTGAAGCCTGTCCATTACAAAACTATTTGTACCATACTTGGTGGTCTAGAGTGCTGGTATCTCAGTCAAGCTCTTGTAAAGGCACTGGAGAAAATCCAAATATCCTTCTAGAATGAAATGGCGCCTTACCTGCAGAACCCTTGTGAGAACCTGTGTAGAAGTGGAGTGCGCTTTTAATTTTTTCAATGGACCGTCCTCTCTACCATCAACTAATTGGGTTTCTAAAGCTCAGTGCTTCTCTTGGACAACATTGTAAGTCCTTAAATGAGTGCTTTCTTTCCACAGATATCATTCTTAGCACTTCATATGCATATTTCATTTAATCTTGCTGAACATACTACAAGAGAGGTTGTATACTATTACCATCCCCACTTTACAGATGAGGAAACCGAGGCTTAAAAAGCTTATTTGTCCAAGATCACCCAATTTGTGTCAAGGGAGGCCATAATTAGCATCTGATCAGACTCTAAAGCCCATGCTTTTTTCCACTTACACAACTCTTAGTTCATTTTCACATTTTCCCCTCCAAATCCTATCAAAAGCTGCACCAGAAAAAAAAATGTTGTTGGAAAATAGAGTATAAAAGAGAAATAATACATTGTGTAAATAAAGCAAATTAAAGAATGTGTATCATATGATATTTTAAAAGTAAAAGCTTTATGTATACATATGTGTAAGGGACCAGGGAGAGAGGAAAAAAAAATTGAAGGTGAGCTGAAGAAATGGATACATATCAAACATCAATGGTGATGTAAGTAGATACCAGGAGGAATGAAGTTTAAATTTGTAATGATTTCTTATTTTTAAAATAAGCTTGTACTATTCTGCTTTAAATGGAAGAAAATTAAAAGTAGATGTTACATCACACTTCTAACATTTTTCTAAATTCTGTGTGAGGATGAATTTAAACCAAGGGATAGCTCTATCTGAACACCAGACTATTTGCTCTTTGTTTCTCCACACTGATTTAATGTTAAGTCATGATGCTATTTATCATGCCATTTTTTCAGCCTGGGTCAGGTCCCATGCATTTACTAGAACTTAGTGTCAGAAAAACATGTTTCCCCTAAACACTTAATTTGCCTTCTTCTTTCTAATAATACAGGAGATAAGCCAATCATCGGGCTTTCTTTATGAGATATGCTAGACAGCTCATCCAGATTTGCTCTTTCATTAGGGTCGTATTGATATTTATGCCCAATTTTATCACTTCTCTCATCTCCCCTCAGGCCTGGTTTCCTTTTTCTTTGAGTTTCTTACTCTTACTGGGTATATACTATTTGTTTAAGTTTCTTCAAATCAAGTTTGAAAAGAGTCACTCAATAAGGTACTCAGTAGTAAAATTTAAAAGTTAGTCATGCTTTTAAGAGGGGGGGCAATGGAACTGTTTAAAGAGAAAAAAAAGGAGTTCCAATATAAGTTTTATTTATAGAAAAAAATAGCTAAACAAAAACATGTTCTCTTACCCTTTGGATATGAGAAAATAGAAAAATACAAATAATTGGGAAAATATGTCCAACTCTGACAAACTTGGTAGGGTAACTAGTTCAGAATCATAGAAACTCTATGTTTGCATGAGTTTCAGTCAACACGTTTAGTTGGATGGTTCAGTTACTCAATTACATTTTTACAATTCAACACCTATAGAAATGATGACCAGAAAATGGCCTAGTCATGAGTTAAAATTAAAGACTAGGTTCTGGGAGAGGTTCAAGGCAGAAATGCTAGAATTACATAGATGAAGAAATGAGGACATTTGTCAAAGAGGGATTGAACAAGTCTTCTCAAGATAGATTGGGAGGAAATGACAGAGTTGAAAAATTCTAGAGACATGAGGCTTTGAAAAAGAAGAAGATGTAATCTGTCCTAAGAGAGGCCAAGAAGATAACACGAGAGGCAGAGACAAACAACTCTGGCATGTAGCTAGTTAGTTATGGGGGAAAAGCAAAGAAGGATTTTTGAGATATGCAAACTACTGGATCAAGATTTGGAAAGTGACCAGATTCTGAGCAGTTATTCTAACTTTCTATTTTGGGTTGGGACATCATGAAAGACTTTCATCATCTGATGTGAGACAGTAACAGGAAAAGTCATACTGGAGGGGAGCCCATTGTGTCATCTAAATATGAGGTTGCTTGAGAGCATAACATTGAAAATCATATTAACCAAGGGTACAAGTGGATTGGGAGGCTTTCTTCACGTCACTTCCTTTGACTTTTTAACCACACACCACAAACCTGCCATTTTATCAGGGTAAGACCCAAGAGCTACGTGATACTGGCATCAGATATTTTTTGTGTCCTGTGTCACATCCTCTCAGCCCAACTCTTAATCCATGCAGCCATGATGGGCAATTGTGTGCATGTTGGTGACAACCCACCTCAGTCCACCAACTCAGCACGTCTCTGCTTTTCCTGTCCTAGGGCTTTACCTGAAGGCAGGAACGGATGCTCAAAAGGCGTGCAGATGCTCCCTGGAAGTGAGGGGAGGTAACATTCCTAGGACAATCTCTCAACCAATGAGGGGTGGGTGTTAGTGGGTGTTTGCCTTTTTGCCCCTGGAGGAACAATTCTGAGAAGCTTTCTACATAGTTGCTCACAATTCCCCAGTTGAATTGAGCCCCAATTGCTCACAGCAATATACAGCTCAGTAAGGTATAGTCTTACTACTTTAGCTAGTTCCCATCTTGCTTTCCTTGGTCCCTCATCCCTGCTTCCTGGGACCACTTCCCAAATAAATGACTTATATCCAACTCTTTGTTTTGCCTCTGCTTTCAAAGAAGCCCAAACTGAAATAGAGCTCAAGGTGGTTCTTTAAATTTCCCCTTTCCTACTATTTCATTTTTTTTATTTACTGGTTTTAATTTTTTATAGAGCTACAGCTTACATAAAATGTACACATCTTAAGTGTACATTTTCATTTCATTATTTTTTCAGCATTTTATTTATTTATTATTTTTAAAAATTTAATTGTATATTGGACTATAGTTGATTTACAATGTTGTGTTAGTTTCAGTTGTACATCAATGTGATTCAGTTATACATATATCTATTCTTTTTCACATTCTTTTCCCAGGTAGGTTATTACAGAATATTGAGCAGGGTTCCCTGTGATATACAGTAGGTCCTTATTGATTATCTATTTTAAATATAGTAGTATGTATATGTCCTGCTACTTCTTATGGCTCTGACTTAACTTTGGCTGTAATTTCTTCCCAGCACCTGACCTTTTGGCTGAGTGTTCTTGATATTGACCATTGACCCAAGCAATGACCATTTTGAATTTCTTCCTCCTTTTTGTTCTTCCAGCAGTTGGGCTCAGTTCCTTCTTACAGGCTCTACATTAATTCATCCCTCTGTCTCTGTGTTTCTGAGTGGTGAATCCTGTTTTAGTTCTGAAAACCCCCAATGCTACCTCCAGCTGGTAGAGAAGTTCCCAGGCAAGAATTCTGACCTAAAGGAAGGTAGATTTAACCCTGAATAATGACAATCTCCCTCCACCCAACCAGAGTAACAGCTAAAGTACTTTCAATTATTGGCTGTTGCCTTTAAAACTTTTATTGATTCCAACCAATGACAAAAGTTAACAATTGCCTTTTTTAAAGATGTTAATGCTTAAAGTTGGAGGTAACAGGTAAAGTGTAACTCTCAGAATGTCATCATAGTGGGGATATTTTTCTTTATATAGGGATATACCCCCAAAAAGCTACATTCCAGAGGAAGACCTTTTATAGATATAGTATATCTATAAAATGGAGTAAAACCTAAGGTGCAGATATCAAGGAGGGACAATTAACATTCACTAATTGGTTTCTTGTTTATATTTCTGTTGTCAACTCCAATAAGATATTTATTTGAACCAAGTTGCTCTTCTTTCATTAGACTCACAGGTAACTATCAATTATTAATAAAATATTTGAATTTCTAAGGTAAAATAAAATCATTATAATGATAGCTAATGAGTTGGGATAATATTTTCATGTAGCAATCAATATCGCCTCTCAGAATAGCTTCTAAAGCAATGACCCACGTTGTCCTCAGGACACGGTTGCTACTATAAAAATGAAAAAAGAAATTGGCAAGAACTTTTAAAAAGATTTTTTAATTCCAAGGCAAACAGGTAATACCTTTAAGAAAATCAACACTTTGGAGTATTAAGAACCTATATCTTTATCATATTCCAAGACCCTGACCCAAAGTAGAGTTACAAAAGGACATGTGGTCAGTTAGTTACTGTTACCAGCCCAAATTAGATAGCAATCACACAGGCTGGCCAGAGAGGAAGAAAAGTCAGAAATGAAGCAAAAGCAGATTAACTGTTTGGAAGCTCTCTGGAAAAAAAAAAAAAAAAGCCACACTATTCATTCGCATTCTTAGTCACAGATGACAACGCAGAGGGCTGGTCATCCCTGAAAACATGATGCAGTTGTATATATCGGCCAAGGCCAGGGAGCACAGCATCTGAACACTGGGATGAGAATCCTCTCCCCATGCCATGACACTTCACGTACTCCTGGAATTTAGATATTAACCAAGGAGGATGAGAATGAGAGGAGAAAACTTTATGATGGAGTGGCTTTAAACCTAAGTGGACTGATTCACCATTTTTCAATTTGGGGAGATTTCATATGAAAGTTCATATTTCCAGCTTACCTTATAAAATCAGAAGATCTGGCAACACCAGGGTCTCCTTTTGGCCTTGAATTTTTCTACTGGAAATGAGAATTATCTGTCTCTATAAGCTTAGTTCTCCAGTTTTTTTTTTTTTCCCCTCAATCTCTACCACTCCTTAGTGTCTTACACCTAAACCACTTCAGTCATTTAAATTACTAGCCTGGGGCCCGGAGGTAGTTAAGTGTCTATCTTTAAGTTTAGAGGGCAAAACAAGGAAAAGGAATTGCTCAGAAGATATATGCATATCTGCAGAGCAAAAATTATATTTATCAAGTTAATTTGTCAAGAGTTACCACTTCATGTCCATCAAATTCAGAGGCTGTTTACCTAAGAAATAAGTCTTTGCCTGCCTGCTTTGCTTTTAAGGAGGTTACCACCTGGGCCCCATCCCATGAGACTGGGAGACTTGAAATCTTAGTACCCTAGGGATACAATAATAATTACATACATATATACATGAAGACACGTATATATATGTTTATGTGTGTGTATGTGTCTGTGTGAATTAACGCACCTAGCACCCAGCAAGTATGTCAGTATCTTCCTGTAGCAAAGCTTAGTTAGAGACTATCCGACTCTCAAGTTACAATTATGAAAACAGAACTGTTTTTTCTTAATTTTGTAGATATCAGGTTTGCATACAGCATTAGCCATTTTCCTGTACATTTCCATTAGTAATGTCTTTGCTGATTAGTTTTTTTCTAAATTTGCGTGTTTATCCATTAGCATATCAATATTGCTGCCAAACATCCTCTTAATTTTTAGTTTTCTTCTTGCAACAAAAATTTTTTTTTGCCAATAAAAGCAGGCATTTCTTAAAGCCTTAATTAACTCCAGCACAATTCCTTTTTGCTTCTTTAATAATAGTGTGTAATATTTACTAAGATTATAGATTTTGCCTTATTCAAAACCACCACTCACTCGAATAAGCAAAAATCTTCACATTTTTGGATTTGATATTAACACAGTCTCTCTTTTTTTAAAAAACTTTTTTTAGGTCTTTATTTAATTTGTTACAATATTGCTTCTGTTTATTTTTTAAGTTTTGGTTTTTTGGCAGCGAGGTATGTGGGATCTTAGCTCCCCGACCAGGGATCGAACTGGTACCCCCTGCACTGGAAGGGGAAGTCTCAACCACTGAAACACCAGGGAAGTCCCCTGCAGTCTCCTCTTGTCAGGAGAGCTTCCTTGATTTCTGGAATGCTTTGGAAATACTATAAATTTTCAAGATAAGCATCAAAGAAACTTCAAGGAGACAGATTCCAAAAATTACAGAATTCGTCTGAGTGATTATTGAAATAAGGGGGATTTCAGCAATCATGTAAAAGGGAAAAGATGACCATCCAAACTCGAATTTTCTTGGCAAAGTCCCTTTATCGTATCTCACCACAAATAAGCAGAATTCTGGCTGACGCACAGCTTTGATGTATACGATTATATAAATTTAAAGTCATCTCCATGGAAAAAGTAATACCATGTTGAACAAAGTACAGAGGAAGCAAGTTAAAATATACAGTCTGTGAAAGATTCCTGTCTACACTATTATTCAAGGTAGGTTCTTCCAACTACGATAATTAAATATCTGCCATATTTTTTTCTGCTGTGTCTGAGGAGACTGTTAAAGTTATGCTTACCCAATTCCAAGCACTGCCTTATTAAGGTAAGTGCTAGTAATTATACATCTTTATGTTTAAGTGTAGGGTCTTTTTCACACCTTTCTGGTGATTAAGAAGGAAAAACCATGAAGACTTTGATGATGTTGATGACTGTATCTCACATACTGTTTGTGGGGTTGTAAATTGTCACTATCTTTCTGGAGGGCAATTTGGCAAAATCTTTCAAGTGAGAATACCCTTTGACCTAAAAGTTCCACTTGTGAGAATTATTCCTAAGGAAATAATTGGAGAAGAAGGCGAAGATGAATGTGCAAAGACATTTGCAATAGTGGGGAAATAAAAAATAGTCTTAGTACCCATCCATAGAAGATTGGTTAAATAAACTTTGAAAAATCCAAGCAATGGAATATTAGGAAGCCTTAAAAATGGACTGGACTAATCTATATACATTAAAATGAAAAAGATTAGTATTTAATACTTAAAGTTTAAAAACAGTTACAAAATAATATACATAATATGAAATAGCAAGCTATATTTATATATGTAAATACAAAAGACTAGAAGATATAAACTAAGCCATTAAAATTGTTGATCTCTGGTTTTCCAATTATGAAGGCATTTTCACTTTTTAATTTTATTTACTTTCCTATTGTTTCAAGTTTTCACCATTAATAAACTTCAGTCAGGAATTGTCTGTATTATGGATGCATACGTAACATTCACTCACTTTTCTCTTTTCACCTTAATCCTCCTTTTGAGGGGATCCTTGCCATGAGCCTCTTGGCTATGGCCAGTGCCCACCCTCACGAGGGTACTGAAGAGGGCAGATCTTCCTTTTTTCACCCAGAACAGTACGGCACACACATGACACTCTTTCTCCCAGTGTTTTGAGGTGAAAGAGAGTGACTCAAAGACATGGGAGGAATTAGCTATAGATTCATTGTAGGGGAAGAGATGGCATGAAACCCAAGCATTCCCATGGCATGACTCTTGCTGTGAGTCCTACTGCCCAGCTCTTAAAAAATTCTGTGAGCTCATGCTCTGCTTCTAGCTCATGTCCCTTCACTCTTTGATGGCCATAGTTTTCCTCTCACTGATATGCATGTTTTGCTTTATGAATAAGAGAATAAAACTATGTTTCTATATATTAAATAAGAGAAATAACCAACACTATTTAGAAATAAAAATCAAAACACTGAATAAAAAAGCAAGAAGAAGAAAAAGAAGGAAAAAAACCAAAGCCTTGTAATCCCAAAGGAGTACAGTGTGGGGCAACCTAGTAAATTATGATATGGACCAAAAAACAGGAGTGGGAATAAAGGTCAAAGTGAGTGTATAATCATGAGCACCTTATTAGCATAATTAGTATGTGTCCAGGAGAAGTTCACCTCTATGTTTTGCTTTTCATAAAATAAAACAAGGGCTTTGATATTAAGAGTTTAATTCTTGGTGTTCACTGCAGATTTATTGAACTATGAGTCCCTTGGGGAGGCCTGGTTAATTTATCTCATATGAAACAGGTATCTTCTGTATCGGAAAGTATTATATTTTATTCATTTTTGAATTGCTAAACTAGCCAGTCTTGTATCTTTCCCTTACTAAGATTAGATAGATTCATGGAGTTACAAATAACAATAGAATTATAAACAAGTAATACTGAAATAATTTGTATCATGACTTTCTCTAAGCTGAAGATGTAAATGTTACCTTTTTGAATACCTGAATAATTCAAGTAAAGGTATTCTTTAAACTTTTCCAGTATTCCTATCTAAGAACATAAAATATTTTCACAATACAAGTACATTTACCAAGAGCAAATGTTTAAACAAAAGAACCAGGGTTCTTAATGAAACACCCTCAGGAAAATGTTTAAACTTTGCCCTTAAGTTTACTTTGTTCACTAATAGGCTTCTATTTCGAGTAGAGAGTAGGAAGGGTAAGTTCAATGTGTTAATAAGAAAAAAGTAATAATATTTAATTAATTCTGGCTGAAAACACATGGTTTAATATACTTGGCAATATCATTCCATCACATGATATGATAATTTAATGGAACTTTTTTATTTAAATTGCTGGCAAGTTTATGAAATTATAAAGCAAATAGGCCATGCACTTGGGTGTAATTGACTGTATAAATGTGTTTTATACTATACTGTTGGCAAATTAGCCAATCCCTGTCACGGAATCAATTATTATCTAGCTGAATTCCACAAACACAATAGCAGAAATATTGCATTTATACAAAAAAAGCACACAAAAAACCACCACGATTGTTAATCTTACATTGTGCATCTTAAAACAGCAAGGCAATAAACATTTATACACTGGATAATTGTCTTAAGGTAATGCCACTGCCACATGATGCACAGTTAAAGATTCTCTGTTGCTGGAGAGAGTTGTTTGGGTTTTATTTGTTCTTGCGTCTCTGGATCCATGAAGACAATAATAGAAGCTTCAGTCATTCAAGTCTAGTAGGGGTTCAGGCATCTGACCTCCAGTAAAGAGATGCACACTGCCCAAAGGCAGCATGACATGGCACATGCATACATGGCTCCGGAGGCTTCAGAAACAATGTCTTGTATTTAAAGAGAGCTACTGCTCAGCCCTTTATAGTGTTTTTATGACTTACTTTGAAACCAAAACCATATCTGTTCTAGGTCCTGACATGGAGCCCTACCAAATCTCTAAATTGATAAAACAGGATGTTCAGATGGCATCCTAGACTGCCCATTTATGTCCTCAAGTCACTCCTCAACCCCAAAAGGGAGTAAAGAGAAAGAAAAATCAAGCCAAATGAAACGAACTATTAATACCTCATTGAAAGGACGGGACTTTAGTATGGAAGAGCTCTAAATGAGCTAGAATGGCAGGTAGACAGATGGAAAAGGTATTTCATCTGGCACAGATGTAAATGTGTAGACCTGCTGGGTATAGTACAAACACATTATATCTGTTTTTTGAAACTGTTAATTTCCCATCTTCAAAACTATGGCATTTCTTCACCAATAAAAGGCAATTACTATAAAAAAAAATTGCTACTGCTTTCCAAGTGCTCTCACGCACACTCTGTCTTGTTACCTTTCAGAGTGAAACACTGTGTTACCTTTGACCCAAAGAAGAACTCTGTTTCATCAGTCTCTAGGCTAGTTTAAAGAGCAGAGGGCATGCTCCTACACGCTTTCTTTCCCCTTTAGTTGTCTCTACGGTATTCTCAGCACAGGTTGCTGTAAACTGCTTTTTGGAAAAACTCTTCAGGCAGCTTCTTGGATTCTGAAGTTGTCAGTAATACAGTGGGCGCTTGAGAGAACCTTTTCCAAATGGAATCTAACAAGGCAATGTGTAGCTTCTCCTGGCTGCTCATAGTTTAACTTCATAAGAAGTGGGTGAGGTTTATCATTTGTCTGATGAGAAAACAGAGATTTAAAGTCTCAGAGATTCATCTGAGATTACACTTACAGAAAGTGGCAGAGTCTGGACCTCCATCCCACACAGGCTGATTCAAATCCTTTGTTCTTTCCACTAAGACCAAAGTCTAAACAGCAAGACCCTCTTCGTGTAGATGATAAGAAACCAAGTCTGAAGAAATAATGCTACAATGGATTTGACAGGGAACCCAGTAGGCATATCCTTTACAAGGATACTTTTCTCCTTAAAGAGAGTACATTCTTTTCCTTTTCATATTTCAGCAGGAAGTGGATTTCCTCAAATATCCAATTGTCGCATGTTATCTTCTCTTTGTCTTTTTCATATCCACTTGAATACATTTTATAATATGCCATTTGTTTTAATAGAGGATTTTCTGCCTTGTTTTAAGCATTTGGGCATTCCTTCCTTCTGGAAGGTTTCTTCCCCCCTAAGATATTCTTATTGTTGTTTTTAGGAGGTTGGCCTTGATTTGAATCCGTTTCCGCTTTACGCCACTTTCTCTCTCCTCTTTATCTTTTGAGTTTCTTCTGAGCCTTACACTCACTGCTGTTATAGTAGTCAAGCTACACTGTCTGGAGAACTGTCTCCCAGCAACTTGCAAGAGGAATGTCTTACATGCACTGAAGTGGAGGAATGACAACAGGGAAAAGAAAACCTTGCCTCGGAATACTGGATTTTCATTTCTATTTGGCACTGTGTGTGGGACTTCAACTAATATTTGACAAGAGTGAAAAGCATCATATAAATAAGCCTTGCCTCCAGGCTACAACTATATTTAGTATAAGTGAATGTATTTTTAAAAACTTAATAGCTTTTACCATGAGATTCACCCATCTTTAGGACATCCAAAGAGTGGATAAGCTCTTAAAAATCTGTCGGGATCTTTCCTTGTGAGATGTTTTAGAAAATAAATATTTGTTGAATGGCTAAATTTGGCCCAGGATCACTTTCCATTCAGGAAGGAATGGGAGGCTCTGGGATGTGGCTGTGGCTTTTATAAAAATACAAAGGTAGCTCTCAAGAAATTTTAGAACAATTGCAGATGATAAAGCAGATTTTTTCACATAGGCAGTAGTTTAAAGGTTTATATCCAACTTACAACAACTGTAAATTTAATTTCTACACCTATCTGAATATCGTCTCTACAGCCACTCAATGAAAGAGAACTTTTTCCATTTGCCTTGCCCCCATCCTGCAAAACCCTAAAATATGATGAAAAGAAGAGCAACAAATTTTACCACCCCATCAAACAACATTTCAGATTTGGAAAAGAGGGCAATACTTTTTTCTTGAAATATCAAGGCAAGCTGTAAGGTGGATTAAAGCCACAGAACGTTTGTCTTTTCCTTGGCGATAGAATTCAGACATTCTTTCAACAAACACTTGTAGATTTATTAAGGATCTTCAATAAGTGAAGCATTCAGGTCCTGCAACAATGTTTATATATATATATATATATATATATATATATATATATATATATTTAATTTTTTTAACATCTATATAGGAGTATAATTGCTTTACAATGTTGTGTTAGTTTCTGCTGTATAACAAAGTGAATCAGCTATACATATACATATATCACCATATCCCTCCCTATTGCATCTCCCTCACACCCTCCTTATCCCACCCATCTAGGTGGACACAAAGCACCAAGATGACCTTCCCGTGCTATGCGGCTGCTTCCCACTAGCTATCTGTTTTACATTTGGTAGTGTATATATGTCGATGCTACTCTCTCACTTCGTCCCAACTTCCCCTTCCCCTTCCCCGTGTTCTCAAGTCCATTCTCTACGTCTGTGCCTTATTCCTGTCCTGCCCTTAGGTTCTACAGAACCTTTTTTCTTTAGATTCCATATATACGTGTTAACATACGGTATTTGTTTTTCTCTTTCTGACTTACTTCACTCTGTATGACAGACGCTAGGTCCATCAACCTTAATACAAATAACTCAATTTTGTTTCTTTTTATGACTGAGTAGTATTCCCTTGTACATATGTGCCACATCTTTATCCATTCATCTGTTGATGGACACTTAGGTTGCTTCCATGTCCTGGCTATTGTAAATAGAGCTGCAATGATCATTGCGGTCCATGACTCTTCCTGAATTATGGTTTTCTCAGGGTATATGCCCAGTAGTGGGATTGCTGGGTCGTATAGTAGTTCTACTTTTAGTTTTTTAAGGATCCTCCATACTGTTCTCCATAGTGACTATCAATTTACATTCCTACCAACGGTGCAAGAGGGTTCCCTTTTCTCCACACCCTCTCCAGGATTTATTGTTTGTAGATTTTTTGATGATGGTCATTCTGACCAGTATGAGGTGATACCTCATTGTAGTTTTGATTTGCATTTCTCTAATGATTAGTGATGTTAAGCATCCTTTCATGTTTTTGTTGTCAACCTGTACATTTTCTTTGAAGAAATATCTATTTAGCTCTTCTGTGCATTTTTTGATTGGGTTGTTTGTTTTTTTGATATTGAGCTGCCTGAGCTGCTTGTAAATTTTGGAGATTAATCCTTTGTCAGTTGCTTCATTTGCAAATATTTTTTCCAATTCTGAGGGTTGTCTTTTCATCTTGTTTATGGTTTCCTTTGCTGTGCAAAAGCTTTGAAGTTTCATTAGGTCCCATTTGTTTATTTTTGTTTTTATTTCCATTTCTCTAGAAGGTGGGTCAAAAAAGATCTTGCTGTGATTTATGTCATAGAGGGTTCTGCCTATGTTTTACTCTAAGAGTTTTACAGTGTCTGGCCTTACATTTAGATCTTTGATTCATTTTGAGTTTATTTTTTGTGTCTGGTGTTAGGGAGTATTCTAATTTCATTCTTTTACATGTAGCTGTCCAGTTTTCCCAGCAGCACTTATTGAAGAGGCTGTCTTTTCTCCATTGTATATTCTTGTCTCCTTTATCAAAGATGACGTGACCCTATGTGTGTGGGTTTATCTCTGGGCTTTCTATTCTGTTCCATTGATCTATATTTCTCTTTTTGTGCCAGTACCATACTGTCTTGATTACTGTAGCTTTGTAGTATAGTCTGAAGTCTGGGAGTTGGATTCCTCCAGCTCCATTTTTCTTTCTCAAGATTTCTTTGGCTATTCAGGGTTTTTGTGTTTCCATATAAATTGTGAAATATTTTATTCTAGTTCTGTGAAAAATGCTATTGGTAATTTGATAAAGATTGCATTGAATCTGTAGATTGTTTTGGGTAGTATAGTCATTTTCACAATGTTGATTCTTCCAGTCCAAGAACATGGTATATCTCTCCATCTGTTTGTATCATCTTTAACTTCTTTCATCAGTGTCTTATAGTTTTCTGCATACAGGTGTTTTTTTCTCCTTGGGTAGGTTTATTCTGAGGTATTTTATTCTTTTTGTTACAATGGTAAATGGGACTGTTTCCTTACCTTAATTTCTCTTTCAGATTTTCCATCATTAGTGTATAGGAATGCAAGAGATTTCTGTGCATTAATTTTGTATCTTGCTACTTTACCAAATCATTGATTAGCTCTAGTAGTTTTCTGGTGGCATCTTTAAGATTCTCTTTGTATAGTATCATGTCATCTGCAAACAGTGACAGTTTTACTTTTATTTTCCTATATGGATTTCTTTTATTTCTTTTTCTTCTCCGATTGCTGTGGCTATAACTTCCAAAACTATGTTGAATCATAGTGGTGAGAGTGGACATCCTTGTCTTGTTCCTGATTATAGAGGAAATGGTTTCAGTTTTTGACCATTGAGAATGATGTTGGCTGTGGGTTTGTCACATATGGTCTTTATTATGTTGAGGTAAGTTCCCTCTATACCTACTTTCTGGAGAGTTTTTATCATAAATGGGTGTTGAATTTTGTCAAAAGATTTTTCTGTATCTATTTAGATTATCATATGGTTTTTGTCCTTCAGTTTGTTAATATGGTGTATCACATTGGTTGATTTGCATATATTGAAGGATCCTTCCATTCCTGGGATAAACCCCACTTGATCATGGTGTATGATCCTTTTAATGTGCTGTTGGATTCTGTTTACTAGTATTTAGTTGAGGATTTTTGCATCTATGTTCATCAGTGATATTGGTCTGTAGTTTTCTTTTTTTTGTGACATCTTGTCTGATTTTGGTATCAGGATGATGGTGGTATTGTAGAATGTGTTTGGGAGTGTTCCTCCCTCTTCTATATTTTGGAAGAGTTTGAGAAGGACAGGTGTTAGCTCTTGTCTAAATGTTTGATAGAATTCGCCTGTGAAGCTGTCAAGTTGGGATTTTGTTTGTTAGAAGATTTTTAGTCACAGTTTCAATTTCAGTGCTTGTGACTGGTCTGTTTATATTTTCTATTTCTTCTTGGTTCAGTCTCGGAAGGTTGTGCTTTTCTAAGAATTTGTCCATTTCTTCTAGGTTTTCCATTTTATTGGCATACAATTGCTTGTAGTAATCTCTCATGATTCTTTGTATTTCTACAGTGTAGTTGTTCCTTCTCCTTTTTCATTTCCAATTCTGTTGGTGTGAGTCTTCTCCCTTTTTTTCTTGATGAGTCTGGCTAATGGTTTATCAATTTTGTTTATCTTCTCAAAGAACCAGCTTTTAGTTTTGTTGATCTTTGCTCTTGTTTCCTTCATTTCTTTTTCATTTATTTCTGGTCTGATCTTCATGTTTTCTTCCCTTCTGCTAACTTTGGGTTTTTTTTTTTTGTTCTCCTTTCTCTAATTGCTTTAGTTGTAGGGTTAGGTTGTTTATTTGAGATTTTTCTTGTTTCCTGGGTAGGATTGTATTGCTATAAACTTCCCTCTTAGAACTGCTTTTGCTGCATCCCATAGGTTTTGGGTCATCGTGTTTTCATTGTCAACTTTTTTTCTAGCTATTTTTTGATTTCCTCTTTGATTTCTTCTGTGATCTCTTGGTTATTTACTGGTGGATTGTTTAGCCTCCATGTGTTTGTATTTTATACTGTTTCTTTCCTGTAATTGATATCTAGTCTGTTAATGTTGTGTTCAGAAAAGTTACTTGATACAATTTCAATTTTCTTAAATTTACCAAGACTTGATACGTGACCCAAGATGTGATCTATCTTGGAGAATGTTCCATGAGCAATTGAGAAGAAAGTGTATTCTTTTGTTTTTGGATGGAATGTTCTATAAATATCAATTAAGTCCATCTTGTTTAAGGTGTCATTTAAAGCTTTTGCTTCCTTACTTATTTTCATTTTGGATAATCTGTCCATTTGTGAAAATGGAGTGTTAAAGTCCCCTACTATTATTGTGTTACTGTCAATTCCCCTTTTATGGCTGTTAGCATTTGCCTTATATTTTGATGTGCTCCTATGTTTGGTGCATCAATATTTACAATTGTTATATCTCCTTCTTGGATTGATCCCTTGATCATTATGTAGTGTCCTTCTTTGTCTCTTGTAATAGTCTTTAAAGTCTATTTTGTCTAATATGAGAATTGCTACTCCAGCTTTCTTTTGTTTTCCATTTATATGGAACATCTTTTTCTAACCCCTCACTTTCAGTCTGTAGGTGTCCATAGGTCTGAAGTGTGTCTCTTGTAGACAGCATATATATGGTTCTTGTTTTTATATCCATTCAGCTAGTCTATATCTTTTGGTTAGATCATTTAATCAATTTATATTTAAGGTAATTATTTATATATATGTTCCTATTACCATTTTCTTAATTGTTTTGGGTTTGTTTTTGTGGGTTTTTTTCTTCTCTTGTGTTTCCTGCCTAGAGAAGTTCCTTTAGCCTTTGTTGTAAATCTGGTTTGGTGGTTTTTAATTCTCTTAACTCTTGCTTGTCTGTTAAGATTTCAATTTCTCCATTGAATCTGAATGAGATCCTTGTTGGGTAGAGTAATCTTGGTTGTACTTTTTTCCCTTTCATCACTTTGTATATGTCCTGCCACTCCCTTCTTGTTTGCAGAGTTTCTGCTGAAAATTAGCTGTTAACCTTATGGGGATTCCCTTATATGTTATCTGTTGTTTTTCCCTTGCTGCTTTTGAAATTTTTTTCTTTTTATTTAATTTTTGATAGTTTGATTAATATGTGTCTTGGAGTGTTTCTCCTTGGATTTATCCTGTATGGGATTCTCTGCACTTCCTGGCCTTGACTGCTTATTTCCTTTCCCATGTTAGGGAAGTTTTCAAGTATAATCTTTTCAAATATTTTCTCAGATCCTTTATTTTTCTCTTCTTCTGGGACCCCTATAATTCGAATGTTGATGCATTTAATGTTGTCCCAGAGGTCTCTGAGACTGTCCTCAATTCTTTTCATTCTTATTTCTTTATTCTGCTCTGCAGTATTTATTTACACTATTTTATCTTCTAGGTCACTTATCCATTCTTCTGCTTCAGTTATTCTGCTATTGATTCCTTCTAGAGAGTGTTTAGTTTCATTTATTGTGTTGTTCATCATAATTTGTTTGCTCTTTAGTTCTCCTAGTTCCTTGTTAAACGTTTCTTGTTTTTTCTCCCTTCTATTTCCAAGATTTTGGATCATCTTTACTATCATTATTCTGAATTCTTTTTTAGGTAGACTGCCTGTTTCCTCTTCATTTGTTCGGTCTGGTGGGTTTTTACCTTGCTCCTTCACCTGCTGTGTGTTTCTCTGTCTTCTCATTTTGTTTAACTTACTGTGTTTGGGTCTCATTTTCGCAGGCTGCGGGTTCGCAGTTCCCGTTGTTTTTAGTGTCTGCCCCATTGGGTAAGGTTGGTTCAGTGGCTTGTGTAGGCTTCCTTGTGAGGGATCTGGTGCCTGTGTTCTGTTCTATGAGGCTAGATCTTGTCCGTGTGGTGTGCAGGGCTGCATCCAGTGGTGCGTTTTGGGGTGTCTGTGAACTTATGGTTCTAGGCAGGCTCTCTACTAATGGGTGGCATTGTGTTCCTGTCTTCCTAGTTGTTTGGCATGGGACATCCAACATTGGAGCTTTCTGGCCGTTGGGTGGAGCTGGATCTTAACATTGAGATGGAGATCTTTGGGAGAGCTCTCACCGATTGATATCATGTGAGGCCAGCATGTCTCTGGTGGTCCAATGTCCTGAACTCTGCTCTCCCACCTCAGAGGCTTAGGCTTGACACCAGGCCAGAGCACCAAGACCATGTCAGCAACATGGCAGTCCTTAAAAGACTCACTGAATGTCCATGCCCACAAGCATCTTCCTGCCTCTCTCAGCAGCCACAAGAGCTGTACCAATCCTAACCCAACCCCTACAAGTGATATCAACAACAACGTTTTTAACTGAGAGACTGACTAGATAAACAACAGAGTGTCTAGCCCCCAAATCTGTGTGTGTGTGTGTGTGTGTGTCTATGTGTGTGTGTATATGTGAAGACATACATACTTTTATCTCCAACTGTCTGTTGGAAGCCTTGATCAGGATATCCCATAGTCATTCCAGTTACAACTCCAAAGGTACAAAAAATCTACATAGTCTCTCTAAAACTGGCTCCTCTTTTTCCATCTCCTATTTGGGGAAACATAGATATCCAATCTAGACATTTGTCTAATTTAGAAACCCAGCCTAGAAATTTAAGGGTCATCTTGAACCCCTTTATGTAAATTAAAGAACCCACCAATCAATGATTCTTCAAAACCCACCTATAGTGCCTCAGAAATACCTCTCAATTTCACTACCTTGTGTCCCAACATTTATTATTTCTCATGCCTAGCAATACAAGCAGTACCCTAATGCAACGCAGGAAGTCTGACACTTTCCCAATTCGTTCTCCACACGGTCACTAAGTTTTCACTGAAAAACTAGTCTTATGTGTCATTCTGCTTCAAAATCCTTATGACATCGTCATCTCTGACAGCATAAAGTCCTGGCTGCTTAGCCTGAGGACAAGGTCACCCATGACCTTGCTTGAAGAGTGCTCCCTTCTTGCCTCCACGTTCAAGTTGCTTCCATCATACTTGACATTATTTTGTGCTTGGAAACACCACTCTCACATATTTCCATGACTATGAG
This sequence comes from Phocoena sinus, assembly GCF_008692025.1. NCBI lineage: Eukaryota > Metazoa > Chordata > Mammalia > Artiodactyla > Phocoenidae > Phocoena > Phocoena sinus. Next base: position 7,626,156 of record NC_045766.1, read on the forward strand.
TGTAATTTTTCACAAATGAATATCCATGGGCCCCCAATTATTCATGTATTAAGTATAGCTAATATTATTAGGTACTTTCTATGGATGTTGTGAAGATTAAAGTAAGTTAATACAAGAAAAGTGCTTGAACAGGCTCTGGCACGTGGGAAGTTTGCAACAAAAATGAGCTATTATTGTTGTTACTGTTATCCGAGTCTTGCTTTTAGTCTAGGAAGCTTCTTTTCCCCTTATCCTCCTGGAGGGATCTCATTTCTAAAGACTGTCCTCTTTGGGAAGCCATCTGTGACTTGGCAGAGAGACCTCCTCCTTCTCTGTACATCTACAGTGCTTTGTTCATTTATCTAATAGAGATGTGCCTGATTTAAAATTAAATATTGGTTTGAGTGTTTGTTTCCTCCATTAAAATTTTACATTATTAAGAGCAGACACAAGGTCTTATTCCTTTTTAGACTCCCTCAGAAAGCTAGCCAAGTAAAAGACATATGATACATGACATTGGAAAACCAAGAGACTGCCATGGGATCTATCTAGGGGCTTAAGGGGTCTTTAGAAATTTTTAAAAATTCTAATAGTCTATTTCCACCCTGAATAGATCTTGTCCTAGGCTGTTGATGAGTGGAAGGCTTTGTTCTTGGGCATCTTTTTCAAGTGAGATGGAATATTGGTCTATTCTATTGTTTTCTATATTATACTTTTGAGAGGAATAGAATGGGTGGAGCAGAAATATTTTATCTTGCCCTATCTTACATATATTTTCTGAGTTTGAGGTATAGTATATTTGTGCTAGTAAAATTCAGAAAACATTTCATCCATTTACTGCGATTCATGCCAGAGACCTGCCAAAAGAGTACAGATATGCATCAAAAAATGTTGTGATTCATTTTTCCCCATATAGAAGTAATTATCTATTCCCCTGAGATTCTCCCAAAGGGACAGCATGATATTTAAAACAGGAGAATTTATAGCTCTCATGCATATTTGCATCTTTTTAAAAGTTGATAATATTTTGAAAAGCATCGTGTGGAATATATGGGTGCCCTTAGGCCTACCGAGTCCCCATGAATCTTGCCAAATATTACAGACTGTAAAGAACTCCAACTCGCCTGGCAATCCTAAGCTTGATCACTGGGTGTGGAATATTAACTTCTTGAGGTGATAGCCCCTATGAGTACAAATAACAGCTCTTACATCCTAGATTTTCTCCAGGACATTTTCTCAAGTGCATTTTGGTACTTCCCAAGTGTGAGGAAAGAGGATTCATGTAGAACGATTGATGATTTGGTAACCATTGAATGAGAACAATTCCCTCTCCCTTTCCTTGGCAGTCAAAACTTAATTTGGTTTCCTGCTTCCTGTAACCCATGAAAGTAAGACTTTCTAAGTTTTAGTAGAGGCTGTGGAATAGTTTCCTTCAGAAACCTCCCCTGACTTGTCAAAATAGGAGCAAGAAGAGGCATGTCATAGGTTACAAAGGCTCATAATTTACACAAATATTTTCACTGTTGAATACAAAGATGAAAATGAGTGATTTAGTCACAGGTCCACTCAAGACAGCCTTCCCTCTCTCACCTGGGTCAGAAAATGGTTCAATTCCAGCTGTTTGGGGAGATTTTAATTAGTTCAATTCTTAGCTGCCAGTCCCTTTCCCTACTCTGTCTCTAGCCAAAGGACCCCAAATTTGAAGGGCTTATCAAGTTATGATCAGTTTATTTTAACAAGTTCCTATATCTTAGTGCTTCTCAAACTTGAAAATACCTGTGAATCTCCTGTGAACCTTTGTTAAAAGGCAGATTTTGGTTCAATAGGTCTGAGTTGGAGGCTGTATTCCTAATAAGCTCCCTGGTAACGCTACTGGTCTACAGACCGCACTTTGAGTTTCAAGTGTCTAGATGCAACCTGCGACCTGGGTGGATTCCTTTATGCTACTTTGGGTGCCTCAGCTATGCACTATGCAGGCAAAAATTAGATATTTTAGAATACTAGAGTAAGGCAGACATTCTGGAAAGAAAAAGTCCTTTGAAAGTCATTTAGAATTGAAAGGGCTCAGAAGTGACAGAGAACATATCTTCTGATCTCTTTATTTTATAGATAAACAAAGGCCTAGAATTCCCCATATTTTTAGCCTTTTTCGGCATCATCTCAGCATTTCAAGAATAAGGAAAGAGTTTATTTAAAGCTTAATTTCACATTTCTCAAACTGAAGTCCATGCTGGTGGTATAAGGGGCAATCTTTAAACTCCTTAGGACAATCTGGGTGATGTGCCAGCCACCCATTTGCTGGGATCCTGCAGAGGTTGCTGTGTGGGCTTCATTCAGTTCTTGTTCCCCCGTTGCTGGGAGTGTAGACTGGGCGAATGTCCCCGGAACTTCGGGGGTCAAAAGGGAACTTCCTGGCCTGGGAGGCTACCAATCCCTAATCCCCATCCCCACCCGCATTGCCCCCAGATGTAGACAGATGACTAGATCACCCTGGGATACCAAACACCAGCTCTTCTGCCTCAAGGAGGGACCGACCCTATAGCACAACTCATGTTCCAGAGCGCCCCCCTTTGGTCAGACTGGGGATGGCCTCTAACAGAGTTCACCTCCTTGCTTGGCTCCTTCCTTTGACACACCTGTTTCCTTCATTCCCCTTATCTGACATCCCTCCCCCAATAAATCACTTAGAGGCAGAGCCTCTAGGGAACTGATCTGAATAGGTGGTCATAACTCTCATCTACGAAAGTTAAGAGATGACATTTAATTCCAAGAAATGTCATTGGGTTCTAAAAAGGAAAGGAAGAAAACAAAGAAAAGAAAAAGAAAAGAAAAAAATCCTATCTAAATGACAGAAAGTGACCCTGTGATATGGTGATGATGTTCATTTTACTTCTTCAGTTATTTGCACTCTATTTGTAGTTTAGAATAGAATAATTTGCTCACATGTAGTAGAAAGAATGATTGATGGTGACTTTTTGCTTAAGTAAGACATGATGGGATAGCTCCCTCTGCTAGGTATATCTTCTAGGATAGCTAAGGCCATCATTGCCTCAGCCCGAGCCACAGTCACATATGCTCACCTCCTGAAATCACAAAGTGATAGGAGAAAAGCGAACCCTCCCATAAGCAGGGCTCACCCCAGAGTGTCAAGGGTCATAGAGATGAATTGTGTTCATATCGCAAGGATGAGGCAGTTATCTCTGGATTATGCCTTCTTACTTTACCTTGTCTTTGAATGAGTGGGGGAGTTATAAATAAAATGTTCAAGGAGGTGTATAAATAAATTGGCATAATTAGCTGTCATAATTAGGTGCCCACTGCAGTTCCAGACACATTTACATAATTGTCAGTGCTCCAATGAAAATAATTGTTTGCCAGGATTGTTTCTGTTAAGTCTGATAGTTCCTTTCTTAGTATAGTTTGTTCTAAGCAGTTGTTTAAAACATACTCTAAACTCTGATTGTGGAAACATTGCATACGGACTCAAATTTTTGTTTGTTCTTCAAAAGTAAAGCAAAGGGCAAATAGCTCATACTTGTCCATAAGCAGAATCTTTATCCATAAGCAGAACCGAGAAAAATTAAAGTTTTTATGCAAATATGTATACATATAAACACATGAAGAATTCTATACATATATTTTGATGAACTAAGTTTGCTTTAAATTTCAGCTTTTAAAATCTAGAAGTTTTTTTTGAGCATTAAATTATACTCCTTATTAATGAGTAACTATCCAACTAGGGTTTCCCATACTATCCTATGAATGTCCTGTTTTCTTTCTTCATCTTTCTGCTTTACTTTTCCTCTTCATCCTAAGGCAAATTTTTCTATGCAGTGGCGTAATCTCCATCAATTCCCGGTTACTTCCTACCAGCTGAGAAGTAACAAAGCAAAGAGGATGTCATCCTTTCAATAGTTCCACCACAAGACTGAAGGCTGGCTTTCAATGCCCTTTCCTGAAACAATCACTGTGACCAGGGATGTAATGCACACTCCTTTTCCCACACTCATGCCCAGAGTTGGGAGTGGGATGTGGTTTCCCCAATGAAACTCAAAGTTATACAAAGCTCTTGTATTTGATAATTATGCTTCCATACTGAAAACATCAGTAATTTGTAATTTAAATATTTTAAAATATTTTTATGCTGAATTTTGATGCTTGTCCCTTAGGAAGGATTTATGGATCTATGAATGCCCTGATACATATTTTCTTCTGGACTGAACAAATTATTATAGCAATGAAGAATTCACACTGTCATTTTCAACAGAAAAGCTGAGTTCCAACCCATTTGCCAGACCACAGACTGACTTCAAAGTATTTCAAATTCATTCTAAAGGATTTGCTACAAAGCTCACTGTTTTCTTTTTTTAACAACTTTATTGGAGTATAATTGCTTTACAGTGTTGTGTTAGTTTCTGCCGTATAACAAAGTGAATCAGCTATGTGTATACATATATCCCCATATCCCCTCCCTCTTGCATCTCCCTCCCACCCTCCCTATCCCACCCCTCTAGGTGGTCACACAGCACCGAGCTGATCTCCCTGTGCTATGCGGCTGATTCCCACTAGCTATCTATGTTACATGTGGTAGTGTATATATGTCAATGCCACTCTCACTTTGTCCCAGCTTACCCTTCCCCCTCCCTGTGTCCTCAGGTCCATTCTCTACATCTGCGTCTTTACTCCTGTCCTGCCTCTAGGTTCATCAGAACCTTTTTTTTTTTTTTTTTTTAGATTCCACATATATGTGTTAGCATATGTACGACAGTGTTCATTGCAGCACTATTTACAATAGCCAGGACATGGAAGCAACTTAAGTGTCCATCGACAGATGAATGGATAAAGAAGATGTAGCACATATATACAATGGAATATTAGCCATAAAAAGGGACGAAATTGAGTTATTTGTAGTGAGGTGGATGGACCTAGAGTCTGTCATACAGAGTGAAGTAAGTCAGAAAGAGAAAAACTCACTCTTGATTCTACAGCTGCAAAGCCTAGACTTTCCCGCCACTTAACTCCATCATATGAATATTCTTTGTATTACAATAATTGTTCCAAATATTAAGTAGAACAGGTGTAGTTCTTTTCTTCTAACTGCCCTCTTCCTCTGCTAATGATAATTAATATCTCTTCTGCTTGTAACATCATTTAACTTTTAGGAAGACAGTTATATCTCCCCTCAGCCCCCTTTGACTGGAATGAATATTCCCATGCTCTTAACTTTCTCTCATAGGTCTTGTTTTCCAAATCTTTTATCATTTTGGTCAGTCTCTTCTGAACTACTTACAGCCTATCTTCTTTAAAAATACAGTGTCTGATGTCTTCACCTGAAGCAGAATCATTTATTCACAGAGCAGAATTAATTCTTTTGTTAAAAGGATTTGGGGGGTTGTTATTGTATAAAGCCTCTTTTTCCACCCACAGGTGGGTTATATTATTGCTTAACTGGCATTCCCTGGTTTTACAACTATTTGGAAATTTACCAACGTCATCATCAAACCCCTGCACAGATGTACAAAATATAATGAAGCAGTTTTTTAAAAGAACATAAAACTAATTGCTTAAAAAAAACAACAACTCTCCAAGTTGATCCAGTTGTTAACTCTGCCCTGCTTTCAACAGGAAGTTTACATGTACAGGAGTATAATCTGCAGGTGTGGATACCCCTTGATATAGAATTTAAGTTAAAAAGAATTCAACTTAAGGTATTTGTTGTGCTATTTGGCTTTGTTCCTTAAAAAAAATTCTTCCATTATACACAATCAGGCCTTTCAGAAAATGCGAACATGTATACTTTTCAAAACTACAGTAGACAATAAAGTATTATAAAATTGCACAGAGAAAAAAATCCCAACTGACACCAAATCATGATTCATAGGAATCTACCTGTCATTTTATAATTAATGTGCTGATTATGTTTTCATTGTTACACATATGCCACAATGTTATATAGTTTCCTTGTGAAAAGATGTCATCTAAGGCATAGCACAATCCAGAAAGCGTGTATAATACCATTATACTTTCTAATAGCCTAATGCAATGTGTTGTCTGATTACACACACACATTCTGTAACCTACTGTTAACATCATCCAACCAGGCTTCCTTAATGAAACTTCAAACCTTTGTGCAATATTAATCTGCCAAAGAAAGTAGTCCCTTTGCAGGTGATATAAGCAAACTCAGCTGCTTCTTTTTTAAATTTCCAGTTTCCTGTTCCATAATCAATCAATCTAGTTGCTACGATTATCTGTGACAGATGTTAAATGGAGAGATGGTTAATTTTCCCAAGGTGTTATTATATACTTATTTTATGTTCATTTGTTTTCATTCATTTAAATGCTTCATTGAAATGAAATTTCCTCGATGACTGTCTTGGGTTGTGAGAACTCCACATCTCGTTCCTAAATAAGCCTTCCCTGACCTAAGAAAAGCGTTTTACTGTCCTATAAAAATAAATTCTATTTGCTTTGTGTCTGCTCTTCTAGCTAATGATTAGATAAACACATTTCCCAAGGAGTTATACCAATACAAGGTCCTTGAGATATTCTGAGACCAAAGGGTCCTCTGATCAAATGTGGCTAGGAAGCTGTGTATGGTTAAGCTCTTGGATGGAGGATTCAGACATGTGCATATGAATAGTAAGGGCTTTGAAAAGTCCCAGAGTAAAGAAAATTGTTTAAGGCAGTATTCCCCAACATGTTCAGACTTGTCAAGTTGTTTTACTCCCAACATAGTTCCTATTAACAGTCCTGGAAAACCACATGGAACACTGGAATATTGGTTTGCAACAAGATTTCATCCAATGATACTTTTTCTGTCCATTTTCAGGCAGAGTTTTCTACGTCCAAGGAAGTAGATCAGTGGTGTTTCCTTAATTTATGGACTTGTGTAAAATGTGAAAACATTATAAGATGAAAGGACACTCACCTGAGCTTGGGGGATGGGAGGAGGCAATGCCCATGCTAATTCCTGGAAGGGAAAGGAAGCCAATACATAATTATTAAGCACTTATTATATTCTAGACACTCTTACATCCTTTGTGTATATACATTCATTTATTCACACAACAAATATTTATGGAGTGCCTATTTTTCTAGGAGCTGGGAATCAGTGCAATGTAAAGCAAAGTCTCCATTCTGATAATGCTCAGATTATCAGGTGGAATCTTCAACAGCTAAGAACTTGTGTCTTCATTCTACAGATGAGAAAGTTGAAGCTTCATTCTACAGATGAGAAAATTGAAGACTTCACAGAAATTGTCTGAGATCACAGAGATCGTAAGTCAGCAAGGAAAGATGTCTGGAAACTCATAGCAGACCCCTTCCTGAGGCTCACATTCCAGCTCAGACCTGTGTGCTGGGCTTTGCTACCATGGAGATCCAGTGGCTGTCTGCAGCGACCCACTGGGGTTGAGATCAGGGGATGAAAACTGGGAGACAGCTCAGCAAAGGTATTGTCCTCCAGATACTTTATTACCCGTGACACACCTTCTTTACCAGCTGCCTATAATAATAAGTGGAATCAAACGTGGAGCCATATTTATGTAAGTAAATAACACTCCTTTCCTTTCCAAGGTAGTTTTACATCAGCATTCTTAGTAAATACTTTCATTCTTGGTTTCCAACCTAACTTTATGGGGAAACTTAATCTATATATTTACAAATCACTCTCCCACCGTGAGCCTCAAACCCATCTTTAAGTTCACAAAACCTCTCATTCTGCTTCTAACAGCTAGCATATGCTGTATGCAGAAGTTCTTCTGAGTCCCTGGCCCATGGCTGTCATAGAGATACAGAATGAGCTGTGGATTCTAGGTTTGAATCTCTGCTTTTCTACTTAGCAGAAAAATTCAGACAATTTTTTCCTCCCTGTTCCCACTGCTTCCTTGTATGGATGATACTCTTTCAAAACTGGCTCTCAGGAAGAGATTTTAAAGGTGTCCTGGAAGCATAGACTCCATTTTATGGTCTTGGCTGTCATGGGTGACAGCCTCCCACATTCTGTTGAGGAAATGGTCTTTCACCTCCTGTACAAGGCTGTCCCTGAGGAATCTCTCCACACCCTTGGCTTTAACACCTGCCTGGATACTGTTGACTCCTGGGTCCCCAGGCCAGCATTCCTTCCTGAACTCCAAACCTTTGTGTCTAGCAGCCGACCTGGCGTTGCCATCTAGATATCATGCAGGCACCCCAAATTCATGCTGTCCAAACCTGCTCGCACTCAGCCTTCCCCACCTGAGGTCCATTCTGTGACTTGTTCACTCTCCAAGCCTTGCCTTTGTCAGGAGGGGAAATTGTATGTCTATATATCCATGGCTCTGCCTGTTCTGACCATGAAGTTTCAATCATGGAACCTCTAAGTCATTAGCATGCTAATTATTTTGCCAACTGCTCCGCTTTCTAGCCAGTGAGCATTTTTTTCCTTTTCCATTATGGTTTATTATAGGATATTGAATATAGTTCCCTGTGCTATACAGTAGGACTTTGTTGTTTATCTACTCTATATATAACAGTTTGCATCTGCTAATCCCAAACTCCCAATCCATCCCTCTCCCATCCCCTTCCCCCTTGGCAACCACAAGTCTGTTCTCTATGTCTGTGAGTCTGTTTCTGTTTCATAGATAAGTTCATCTGTATCATATTTTAGATTCCACATATAAGTGGTATCATGGTATTTGTCTTTCTCCTTCTGGCTTACTTCACTTAGTGTGATAATCTCTAGGTCCATAGTTGGTGAGCATTTTGAGGACAGTTACCAAGTATTATTTGCCTTTATTCTCTAGATGCTTAGCAAGTGCCAGACACACTGAGTGAATACCTGCCTGAATGAATGTATAAATAAATAAAGTGGGAATAAAGGTAAAAGTGATTGATAAGCACTGAGTGCCACCTATTTGCTAAGAATACTGATATTTTAAGAGATTTCTAAATTAAAGTAGTAAAACACTCACAGCATTTTATTCATTTAGCTATTTGTTCAGCAATTGTTCCGAAGACTTTTATATGTAAAGCACAGTAAGGGGCAACGTGGGAGTTTGTCTAGTAAAAAATGGATTTAAGACAATAACTATGATGTTTAAGAGTCTAATTTTTTTAGATAGTTATAAGTTTTGATATCTTGGATTAAGAGGCAAAGATACATATTTTAGATTTAAGAATTTGTAATTTTCTGTTACATGGTCATAGGGTTGTTTGGGCATGACATTAGAAATAAGAAAAGCCCAAGATGGTAGGCAGAATATTTCTCCATGCTTCTTCGTGTCTAGAATTTCTTGATCCAGATCTTCCCATGTTTTCTTCAGCTTACTGGCTTCTTTGCCTTTAAAGAATACAGAGTTTATGGCTGTTCACCAAGTACAGACAAATTAATTCTGGGATAATAAGAAAGGGTTTTCAGATTTGAGCTTCACTTTACTTGTCATCCAAGGCAGATGTTTAGCTACACCTTAAACATACTAATGTCCACAAAGAACCCCCTTTTTAAAATAATAGAACAACAATGAGACTGTAGACAAATTTCCCAAGTTTCTCAACATGTAAATGAAACAATCATAAGCCTTCTGGTCTTACGTATTCTTATAATCCATTCAATACACAACAGGGGAGCTTCCACAACTTTTCCTGTGATGCTGTCGACACTTGTTTTTCTGACAATGAAAAAGGAAGTATCCTATTTTGCTTTTATTTTTTGTGGTACGCGGGTCTCTCACATTGCGGAGCACAGGCTCCAGACGCGCAGGCTCAGCGGCCATGGCTCATGGGCCCAGCCGCTCCGCGGCATGTGGGATCTTCCCGGACCTGGGCACGAACCTGTGTCCCCTCCATCGGCAGGCGGACTCTCAACCACTGCTCCACCAGGGAAGCCCCTATTTTGCTTTTTAAACATAAGAGCTTCATGTTTAAATGACAGCCTATCCCCTGTATAAAATAGAGAACACCACACAGTTATTTAAAAGTGGTGACAGGGAACTTCCACTCTAAAGAAACAGTATGGTCTCTCTGATAGCACTGAGTATAATGTAGTAAATGGGCTTTGGATTCGTAAATAATAATAGCAAACACACTGGCATCTCCTATAAGCCAAGTTCTCTAAGTGTGTTACATAAATTAACCCATTTCATCTGCACAACCACCTTCTGAAGTAAGTACTATTTTTCAACCCTTTTATAGTTGGAAAGACTGACCAATAGAAATGTGCTTAGGACCCAGAGCACACAGCGCCAGGGCCAAAATTTACAGCCAGACAGTCAGATCCTGAAGTCTGTGCTCTGTACAGACTGTACCCTAAGCCAACTCCACTCACAACACGGGCCAAATAACCCCTAAAAAAGCCTTAATTTAGGACATGCAGGGTTATGGTAGGAATTGAGTGTTGAATGAAAAACCCTTAGGGAAGTGCCCGGCATCGTGTAAGATCCCCCTAAATGTAGCAGCTATCTGTCAGGACTTCGGGTATCATGAAGGAAAACCAACAGTGGAAAAGAAATCACCTAAGGCTAGATAGTAATTATGGGGAGATTTTACTTCCTCTGGACCTGAAGGGAACGGTACAGACAGCAGTTTCTAGAATCACCTGTTCTAGCAGGCTGCCTGATAAGCCCAACATCCTCACCAGAGGAATCATCACTGCGAACACAAGGCCTGGCCGGCAAGGACCCCTAAAGATGAATACCTAGACCTCCGTCTCCTGCCATCCTCTGGTCTCGTGGGGCACCTCTAGTGGCCACACCCAAAGGAAAGTCAGATGTCAAGGGAATCTGTTTGATGCTCTCCACAGCCTTCGGGTATATGGTTCATGTGTTCTGCCACTGCCTCCGTAAAAAAAAAAAAAGTGTGCTTATGTGTGGGCTACATGCTTCTGTGGAAAAATGTGTTGAAGACAGAATTTTAAATCAGGCATTGTAGACAATTTCTGGGCTAAAGGTGAATCCTTCTGACCATCCCTAGGGAATTCATTTATTTATTTATTTATTTTTTATGCCATGGGTAAAAGTTGGTGTGCTCAACATCTTGGGCAATAACTAAGAGGTGATGAGAATCCCTTTGTATTAGGCTACTATAACGCAATACCATAAACTGGCTTAAGCATCTATTTCTCATAGTTCTGGAGGCTGGGAAGTCAAAGATCAAAGTGCTAAGCAGATCTAGTATCTGGCAACAGTCCTCTTCCTGGTTTGTAGACAGTTGTCTTCTTGTTCTCACATGCAGAGGAGAGAGAGAGAGAGAGAGAGAAAGAGAGAGAGAGAGAGAGAGGGAGGGAGGGAGGGTAAATGCAAGCTCTCTGTGTTTCTTCCTATAAGGGCACTCATCCCATTCATGCGGGTTCCACCCTCATGACCTAATTACCTCCCAAGGGTCCTGCCTCTTAAAACCATCATACTGGGGGTAGGATTTCAACATATGATTTGGCAGGAGATACAAATATTGTCTGTAGCATTCTGAAGAATTTTAGGCAGGTGAGTAACATGACCTTGGTACTTGCAGGGAGGATTGACTAGAGAGAGGGAAGGGGAAAGTGTCAGCCAGAGGATAACCATGATGTACATCCAATACTGACACCTAAGTACTTTAAAATACTCTTTATTTTCTAAATATGTGTGTTAAAAATATTTCATCTGTTTCATGTTTCATAAAATGCAATGCTATATTTACCCACTTGTAAAGCTGTTAAGTTTCATATGTGGATAACTCTACAGTAAGATCTCTTGCTATTTAGATTTCAAAATCTATATGGCTTCACTCTCCCTTCTTATGCTTTCTGATTTGTCCTAAATTGCCTTTTAAAAGAGGGTACCTGCCCTCTACCCACTTCTTCTGCTCTAACCCAGTACTACCACAGGTAAATAGTTCTATAAGCTTCTTCTTAAAGGGGCTAATGTTCCTGCACTAGTCAACATGGTAATCACTAGCTCCCTGTGGTTATTTACATCAAAATTAAAATTAAATACATTGAAAATTCAGTTATTCAGTTGCACTAGTATCTCAGGTTGATCTTTTCAAGTGTTCAACAGCCACATGTGGCTAGGGGCTAATGTACTGGATAGCTCAGACCTAGAAGATACATCATTCCAGAAGTTCTACTGGGAGACCTTCATTCATTCTAGAATGAATCATTCTAGAAAGTTCCATTGGAAGTTTTGGGCTAGACCATTATCCTTCTTGATCCACTTGCAATGATATAACTTAACTATTCATTCAGGATGCTAATGAGATTCTCCCTCTAATTCTCTTCATTGAAAAATTATCCATAGTGTTTAGCATATAATTTTTATGTTGTCATGAAAATAGTGAAGTTTGAAATATTTAGGAAACAATTTTGGGTCAAGTTAGCAGAGGTTGCCAATATTGAAATGATCATGAAGATATAATGTTTCTCTCTGATAAGGTGTCAAAGTGTCACCACTAGTTTTACACGGGAAAAAGTAGTTCTCAATGCTGAAGAGTCCATCTTGGTTGACTTGTCTCTGGTGAGTAATAAATCTTCCCCGTTTGCTAACTCAGCCAACTGATGGGTTTGATTGACTCCAGAGAATTTATAGTCCCTTTCTAAAAATTTATTACTGAGTGGATCAGTATATTCATAATTTCAGGATTCCAAACACTTATCCAGCTATGTCACAAATGAATAAAGTGGCACCACTTATTTATATGGTAACTAGAGTTTCATGAGCATTTCCTTTCCAAATCCATGTCTGTCATGACTGTCAGTAAGCCAAAAAGTAGTTAACTTTAAAAAAAGACCAAAACTGTATCACTGCACCAACAACTCCAGGTACATTTAAAAAGTGAATCAATCTCCTTTATGAAAAGACTAAACACCAGTAATTCATCTACCTAGAATATCCAAAAGAGAAATAGGTCATCATTGCAGCAAAAACAATAAGCATAGCACTATCTGGAAGGATCAATAGTGTCATGATAAATGAAGTCCCCTCTTGTGTTGCTGCAACAAACTTCCTGTGACTGGGAAGTCCCAACTGACTCCCCACATCCCTCCTCCCATACACTCAGCCCCTAAGGTTCTCTTGGAGACTCTTCTAAAACAAGAGTCTAGGTCACATAGTTCATGAAACTCCTCATAGATACAGATACAGTCAGAAGTAAACTAGCTTCTCTGAAAGGGCACCCCAATGTGGAGACTGATGGCTGGACCTTTGTCATATTTTCAGCTGTGTTGGCTATATCATGCAGCCACCCTACTTAGCAAGTGTGACGGGCACTTGACACTGGGAGAACTTGATGTCATTCCTGCTGACAAGGACACTAACAGACTATATTCTTCTTGTGTCATTCGGTGGCACATTGAACAAAGAAGCAAGTGGCCAGAATGTTCAAAGTTAACTGCAAATAGGGAAAAGAAAGTTAATGTGACACACTGCAGTATTCTCTCTCAGCATGCAGTTGCGAGCTTTGAAAGTCCTGTTAAGTATCTCTTTTTTAAGATAAATACCTATTAAGTAATGTATATGCACAAGCTGAAGTGTTAAATGGTTTGTTGAAACCTATTAGAGTACACAAGATGATAAACATAAATTATAGCTAATATACTGCACCAGTGATTTTTAACCATAAAAATTACTGACACTGTAAAAACACACTTGAGTCATCGTAGCAGCATAATAGCACTAATCCATGTTTATCCAACCATACACTTTTCAAAAACAACACAAACCTCTAATAAATGCTTTGGTTTCACCTTGACAACTTATATGGGTTATTGCCTCGTTCATGCCTGGATAACCATGTGTTATGACTTAAATGTTCTTTAATATCAATTTATGCCTTGAAGAAAAAAGATTTAATAACATAGTGTACATATGGTTCAATTTATTACAGCAAAACAATCATTTTAGTTTGAAGATATTTTCTCATGGTACATATCATAGAAATCTTCTTCAATAGAGCTCTCAATAAACCAGATTTTTTATGTCACAAAAAATGAAACTAAGGCAGCTAATTGTTGCTAAGATTCTAAAGAGATGGGTCTATTTGGCTTCCTTGTCAATCAAGAAATACATTCCTTAACACTTGTATTTCTGGATTCCAATGTCTCTAATTGGATTTTACACTATCTGATTAATGAGGTAGGATATAGGCTGCTATAAAAAAAAATTGATACTCAAAAAGCTGAGGAGAAAATTGTAGGCCATCAGCATTATTGAAGAGTCAAGAAGACACCAAGAATCATAGTGGTCACAAAAACCAAAAGGGAGGAAAGCAGGCATGAGGAAGTGAATAAATCAAAATTGACTGTGAAAACATCAGAAATACTTCTGAAAGAGTGGGCATGATACTGTCCAAATTAGGCAGTTTTTCTACCCAAGCCTATCTCAGTATTTCCCTACCCCCAACACACCAAAATTCCAAGTCTCATAAGTAGATACTTTTCTTTGACTCTGGGTGAAGCATTGGGGTAGGGGCACACACTTAGAACATGGATTCCAAAGGCCCTTGTGGAAGGTGGGCTTAGCAGGTGGCACATACTCTATAGGTATCTATTTCCTTAAGAAGAGTTAGCCAGTCAAATCAACAGTTCTTTATAGAAAGGGAAATAGAATCAACATAGTCACATATGGCTCATGATAGAATAGCAAACACTACAGCAATTTAAAAATAAATCCCTTTAATCATTTATTTTTTATTTCTCACTTTCCCTCTGCCAGTCAGCAACGTTATTTGAGAACTTACTGTGTGATACTGGGGATGAGTAAGTGGGAGCAGGGATGAAGCAGACAGGCTAAAAAAGGATTATATTTGTGCCTGATAGGCAATATGGTAGACACTTGCAGGGAAGTGTTGAGGAAATTAGACTTCATGAAGGAGGTAGTATTGGCTGCTGAACCTTGAAAGACAAACATGCTACAGATGACCCATGATCCCATAGAAAGCCAATAAAAACAGGCATGCCTTTCCTGAAATGAAAATTTTTTGATGAATCATAGAATAAAATTTAGAGGCCCAAAGAATTTATCCAACAAATGTTTGGCAGTGGAGCATCTCACATACTTAACAAACTTACTTCCCAATAGGTTTCTTTGGGATGCATGAGTCATTACTTCAATCACCCTCCATCCAAGAAAACACCAACTCTCCTTTTCCTTGATGAACTCAGCTGCTCTGAAGGGTCTCCATAACCCCTTGCTCTCTCTCACCAAGGCATTATCTTGTATGTCAAGTAGGTAAAAAATATTCTTTCAACAAGATACATTTCACTAGGCATCCTAAACAAATACAGTTACAAGCTAATTTTTTTAAAACAAGATAAAAACAATCAAACTGAACTTTTCTGTTTCCAGAGCTTGGCTGTTTTGCCACCTAGCTCTCCAAGACCTTGGGTGCATTAGTTTCTTCATATGGTGCTCCCCTCTCTCATCTCTACATGCTCAAATCCCACCTATTCTTTAAAGCAACAATCTAACTTCTACAAGGAAGTCTTCCCTGATTGTCAGTGGCTGCAAGTAGCCCCTTTGTGTGTCTTCAACTCCCATAGCTTTTTTCCTGAGCTTCTTCCATTGAACTTATGGATTTTTATTCTACACTCTTATTGTTTATGTTTGTGTTTACTATCTTCCCTGGTAGACTCTAAGCTCTGAGGACAGGTAAGACCATTCCTTCTCTCCTCCAAGTCCTAGAGTTAGGCACACTTCCCTGAGCAGCATAAGCTTCAATCAGGTTTATTTAATGAACATGATGGATTTTCCCATAATTTTGAGCCTTCCTCCTATTAGTGTCACAGAAACCAGTCATCAAGAAGGTTATACTCTTGCAAAACTATTAATGGAGAAATGGAAATAGAGACATTTCCATTTTAAAAAAAAAATTTAACATCTTTATTAGAGTATAATTGCTTTACAATGGTGTGTCAGTTTCTGCTGTATCACAAAGTGAATCAGCTTATGTATACATATATCCCCATATCCTCTCCCTCTTGCATCTCCCTCCCACCCTCCTTATCCCACCGCTCTAGGTGGTCACAAAGCACCGAGCTGATCTCCCTGTGCTATGCAGCTGCTTCCCACTAGCTATCTATTTCACGTTTGGTAGTGTATATATGTCCATGCCACTCTGTCATTTTGTCACAGCTTACCCTTCCCCCTCCCCGTGTCCTCAAGTCCTTTCTCTAGTAGATCTGCATCTTTATTCCCGTCTTGCCTCTAGGTTCTTCTGACCATTTTCTTTCTTTCTTTCTTTCTTTTTTTTTAGATTCCATATATATGTGTTAGCATACGGTATTTGTTTTTCTCTTTCTGACTTACTTCATTCCATATGACAGTCTCTAGGTCCATCCACTTCACTACAAATAACTCAGTTTTGTTCCTTTTTATGGCTGAGTAATATTCCATTGCATATATATGCCACATCTTCTTTATCCATTCATCTGTTGATGGACACTTAGGTTGCTTCCATATCCTGGCTATTGTAAATAGAGCTGTAATGAACATTTTGGTACATGACTCTTTTTGAATTATGGTTTTCTCAGGGTATATGCCCAATAGTGGGATTGCTGGGTCATATGGTAGCTCCATTTTTAGTTTTTTAAGGAACCTCCATACTGTTCTCCATAGTGGCTGTATCAATTTACATTCCCACCAACAGTGCAAGAGGGTTCCCTTTTCTCCACACCCTCTCCAGCATTTATTGTTTGTAGATTTTTTGATGATGGCCATACTGACCGGTGTGAGATGATATCTCATTGTAGTTTTGATTTGCATTTCTCTAATGATTAATGATGTTGAGCATTCTTTCATGTGTTTGTTGGCAATCTGTATATCTTCTTTGGAGAAATGTCTATTTAGGTCTCCTGCCCATTTTTGAATTGGGTTGTTTGGTTTTTTGATATTGAGCTGCATAAGTTGCTTGTATGTTTTGGAGGAGACATTTCTTTTGTATCCCTGTTAGTATGTTTAAAAACAGACAACTAATTTATAACCATGATTTGTTTCATTTTAGTTTTATTCTTAATCCATTCAAAGGGACTGAATTGTACACTTCTATAATTCATAAATATGAGTATTGAAAACTCCAAAAAATATGCCTGTCTTGTCCACCCTTGAAAGTATCAGAGTGACACACTGTAACAGGACATTGTTTCCTAATAGGCTAAGCCTGTGTGTGTGCCTATTGGAATGCATACTTGAACTGTCTAATCCTTTTCCACTATCCATTAGCCCAGCACACATATTCTGGGATGAAACTCAAAGTCAATGACTGTTTATCATCATTAGCTCCTCCAAGCAATGATTTTACATGCAAGTCCAATACTGTTCACCACAGTCGATCAGCATCCAGGTTTCCCCTTGAGCATCCTTAAGTGATTCCAGCTTGAGAAAACCCATCCCAGGTTCCAAATGTGGAGGTCCTTCAGCAGCATCTGAGTAGAGGAAACAATCTACATTTATGAGCTCCCCCTGGGAGCATTGACCCTGTAAAGGAAACAACACATGCAAATACACACAGTCATATAAACATCACCTACTCCTATTGTAGCATGTCATGTCAGCTAGACCTATTGCTTCTGTAAGAGCAATATGTATGTGATTTGAAATCAATTCGCCATTGGGATGGCATGGAGGTGGATGACCTTGCAGTAACAGAGCCTTGGTGGTAATTTAGAAAATGGTTGCCAGAAAGTCCCTGGCTCACTTGATAAAAAATATTATCCTTTCTCTGGAGCTACATGAATGGTTTCATGTGATAACTAAAAAAGAAGACCATCCAGCAGATTAGAACAGGGACCCAGAAGACAAATCTCTCAGCTCTAACTTTGGCAATACTGACAATTTGCTGGGCTGATCTCTGAAAAGTATTTGTTCTAATGTTTTAGGGCATAATTTTCTTCCCTAAAAGTACAGGAATATCACTGTGGATAATGTTTTCTGATTTTCTTAAAAACACATTTCAATCACAAAATAAATGATTGGGCGCTCATAAAATTTTAAGGTCATCTTAAATAAAAGATTCTATCATCTTCAAGAATCATGATTCTGTGTGCCCCAGAAATTGGCTTTTAACAACTAGAAAAGAATCCATCTACTTTTTGTTTCAAAAAGCAAAAACAAAAATAAGCAAACAAAACTACTTTCACTATGATCCCTATATTTTAAAAAGTCTCTGAATCTGTACTTTTAAGCTATATTGAGGAATTATATAAGCAATGGTATTCATTTTAAATATTTCACATAATTTTTCCTCTTCTGGTTTAAAAATCTTCATATTCAGAAATGCAATGTGCATTTTGCATATATTTACTCATATATCCTCGAGGGTGAAGTTTACAAACTCATCACGATAAAGAAAGTCCAGACTCATGTAAAATTCTTAGTGATATTTGCCTTTGCAATTGTCACTTCTGTGATATCATCTTGTCTTTTCTAATTCTAGAGGTGATCTATTATCAAAACCTGATTTCAGGCTACCTTGTCATTCATGTATATTCTAGTATAAATTTAAGATAATGCAGTCACTTTCCTGTTACCTTGTATGTCAAACCTGAACTCAAATTTGAAACGTTTGGCTTCTGTTAGGGAATTAGAACACCAATTGACAGATGAGAAGTTTCTGGGGGTAAGAGCTGAGAAGACGAGGCAAGATGTGTTCTCCAGCATCCTAGAAATCATACTTCCAGGATATTTACAATAATCAGTAGTAGAGGCTACCTATTCTAATGAGAAACCCCACAATGCTCACTTTGTGTTTGTTTTGTGTTGTTAGGTTGAGTACATATTGGAAGATAATTATTAAATATAACAAAGAAAAAAACATTTCCACCACATTGTGAATTTTGAGCGGCTGGGCCCATGAGCCATGGCCGCTGAGCTTGCGTGTCCGGAGCCTGTGCTCTGCAACGGGAGAGGCCACAACAGTGAGAGGCCCGGGTACCGCAAAAAAAAAAAAAAAAAAATATATATATATATATATAATAAAGAAAAAAACATTTCCACCACATTGTGAATTTCCAGTAGTATCTTAAAGCATCGTGCTCCTCTCTTTCAATATTTCTAGGGAAGGAGAAGGGACTCTAGGAATAAAACGGCAAGATCAAGGGTGATTTCAAAACCACATGCTCTAGTATCCCCCTTTTCTGAATTGTGTTTTGTTTTACCTCGATTTCCCCTGACTGAACAGTCTGGGTAGAGACAGGGTTTATCTTCTTTACATTCAGATGGTTGCATTTCCTGCTTAAAATGTCAGCTGGATTGTCTCTGCACCCAGCCTCCCCCATCTTTTGGTCTCCCAGAAGCTGTCTGCTGCTTCAGGCAAACTTAATGATGGCAGGGCCTCAGAGCCAAAAAAGGAAAAACACCTGTGGCCAGTCTAAAGTTTAGTCCTGAAATAGACAGGCAATGGCCATCACCTGCCTGCTGTGTGAGAGCCCAATCAAGTCTATTCATCACAACTGTGCAGATAAGGGTTTTTTTCACCCCCCTCCTTTTCTCTCCCCCGCCGTTGTTTTTGTTGAGCTGAGTGTGATAAGAAGAGAACAAAATATAGCAAAGGAACGGTGCCCTCTGCATGGCCCCAAAGGGCTGCTGTTTAGACATATCCACAAAAGTGATCATTCTGAAAAAGTGGCTCACAGAATGTTCGTTCTGGAAAATGAACTTGGACTTCCTTTTCAAAAATTCTATTATGACTTTTTCTTTATGTTTCCTGAGGAAATTATGAAAAAGAAGAGAATGAGGTCTAACAATATCTAAATTTGGTGCTGACCTGTCATGTGTCAGGGAGCACGTTAGCATGGGGAGGGATGCCTTCTTGTTTGTGCCTTGGCATGCAGGAAAAACATAAGGGAAGGTGAAAAATCCCATATTTATGGACACCAGGACAAAAATATGATTCCATCCTTATCTTTCTGCAATTCTTATCATTTATTCCTAGTCCTTCTTGAAATACTCTCTTCCTTTGGCTTCCAGGATTCCTAAGTCTATTTTTTCCCCAGTCTCCTTGGCTGGCTCATCCATTTCCTTTGCAGTCTCCTTTTCCTCTGCTCATCTTTCTTCACTGGTGTTGATCCTAGGCCCAAATCATTTGTTCTCTGCATACTGTCCTTGGGAGAGTTCATTTCATCCAGCCCAAAGCTGCAAGTGACATCCACTGTATGCCAACTGCCCAAAGAATCTCTGCCTTTGAGATCTCACTCCTAAGCTCTCCTAAGCGCCACACCCATGGGTAGGGTGGCCACTCACCGTGGTGCTGACCAATGAGATACATGCAGACAGCTACTCAGAATTACTTAGTGTATTCAGCCTTTCTGATAGAAGTGCCAAAGTGCCATTCTTTCCTCCTCTTGCATGGGGAATGATATGAGGCTGGAAGTGGAAAAATGAACTATCTTGGGAACAGAGGTAGCCATCAGGAAGAAAGGGACCTGATGAAAATGGAATAACGGAATGATTGATGGAGCCTGGGACTTTAATGAAATTGTGACATTACTGCATAATTGTGGACTACTTGCCCTGGACTTCTTCTATTGTGATACAAATAAGTTCTCTTTTTGGTTTTATGTATAGTTATATGTATAGAGAGAGTTATATGTGCTGTTGCATATAATTTTATAGCTTAACTGAAAGAATACATACTTAAATGAGAGAATACATACTTAAATGACAGAATTGTATTTAACATGGAGAGAAGGGTCACAAAAGTTGATTATACATTTTGCTACATATGATATATCCACATATTCAAAAAAGCAAAAATCCTTTGGACCACATCTATTGACTGTAATTTAATAAAATCAAAAATTAATTGCAATAAGCAAGCCACTCCCATCATGGTCACCACACCCATACCTCACCATCCAAAGCTATTCAACTGGACATTGAAAATGACAACTTCTAAGAACTCTTCAATTAAAGAAAAAATAAAATTCAAAGTATAAACAACATAGCGATAAATGGTATTTCATTGTAAGGAAGAGTTACCTACTTTCCTTCCTTCCATCTAACATCTATCTATTTATATCTGTATTAACTTCTGAATTCTTGTTTTATTCCGTAGAATATAATTTGTTATACTCATTATTTTGACCTCAAAATTGTTCTAAATTTGGCCAGTGGGAAACCTTCAAAGTAGCTTCTGTGTCTTTTTGACATGACTCCATCATTTTTTGAGCACTATTTTCTCGCCCAAGATATTCCACGCTCACTTCGTGCTTTTCCTGCCCCAGTTCTGGAATGACCCACTTCCCCAAGAGCCCTGGTTCCTTCCACGAGGAATTCTATTTAAAAACCCAGCACTAGGCACGCTCACTGCCCTACGACTTCCATGGCTTCTAGGCCCTTCCAGAGGCCAGGATTCACTCTCGTCTTCTGCCTCATATTTAATGACTTCTCTGTCAATGAGAAACCTGGCCCCCTTTAACCACAATATATTCATTCATTTCCTCAAGCTTAAGAAGTAGTTTCAAAATTGTTAATCCATATCTCCGTGAGAGACAAGCCTACTAACGACAGCTTCATTTACAGATCTTTACTCTTCAAAAATGTCAAGGCCATGACGACAAAGAAAGGCTGAGAAAATTTTCCAGATTAAAGGAATTTTGAGAAACATAACAACTGAATGAAATGAGTAATCCTGGTTTACATCCTGGACCAGAAAAAAAAAAGAATATTTGGACAATTAGTGTAATTGAATATGGTCTTAAAAGTAGATAATAAAATTAAATCAATGTTATATTTCAAAGTTTGAAAATTCAATTGTGATTATATAAGAATTACTTAGGACTGCAGGGATAGGATGTCTGTACTTTACTCTCAAATTCTTTAAAAAATATATACAATATATGCATACGGAGACATATATAAATGTACATCTATGTATATATGCAAAGATTCATACATATGCTTATCTATGAATACCTACAGATAGTGAGCAATAAAGGAAATGAGGCAAAGTGTTAACAACTGGCAAATCTGGACAAGAAGTATTATGCAGTTATTTGCACTATTTTTGTAATTTTTATGCAAATTTTAAACTACATATACAAAACCCAGAGTTACAGAGAAAAGGAAATGATAAATAAATGTCATTGCACATTTTACATATCAGCCAGTGGTATGGTACCAGAAAAATGCCTAGGGCAAATTTATAACTTCAAGAGCATGTACTGGAAGTAGAGAAAGTATGAATATAAATGAGCTAAAATACCATATTTTTCTACAACTAGAAAAACATCAACAAAAATTCCAAAAAGTAGAACTAAAGATAAAAGACAGATACAGAAAGTAGAGAAATAGAAAAACAACAACAAAAAATAAATCATAAGTATTAACCAATAAAATGAAAAGTTTGTTCTCTGAAGAGCCCAGTAAAAGAAACCCATTTTTGGAGTGTCTGGTTCAAAAGGAATGGTGCTTGTACAGGGCAACCATGTTAAGGCACATACCTGTGGATATAGAGATGAATGCTATGCAAATAAACTTCAAAACCTAGATGAAGTGAATGTTATAATATGAAAAGCAAATATCCAAAATTGGCTCAAGATGGTAAGGAAAATCTGAATAGTATAGGTACATGCAAATAACAAAAATAAATCTAGAACTTCTTAAAAGACTACCCCCAATGAAAAGGGGATATTCAGGTTAATGAGAAGACTCAACACTGAAAAATGTCAATTATCCTCAACATAATCATAAATTTAATCTCCTCTCAATCAAAGTTCTATTATGGTTTTCCTGCAACTTGAGAATCTAATTGTAAATCCATATGAAAGAGAATGAATACAAGTATAACCAAGATCTCTTGGAAAATGGGAAATATTGACAGCTCCCTTTTTTTCCAAATATTGTGCTATATTATAAAGTTCCCCAATTAAAGAGAGTAGTATTGATGCATAAAAACTCTGATCAGTGAAAAGTAATAGAAATCCCAGACACAGACCTATATATATGTGAGAATAGTATATATTTTGCATGCAGTGAAAAACATGGTGTGATGACAAATAACTATTCTTTTAAAAAATTTAAAATATTTATAGAATATAAAATAATCTTAGATACCTACTTCTTACCATTCACAAAAATAAAACAAAATCCCAAATAGATTAAAGGTCTAAATTTACAAAAAAATATGTATAAATCTATTCAGAGGAACTGCAGCAAAATGTGTTTAGAATCTTAGAACAAGTTATGTATTCTTAAACAAGACATAAATTGAAAATGCCATTATGGAAAATTCTGCTATATTCTACATTTAAAGAAAATGTCAGTAAGACAAATGATACAAAAAACGAAAACTAAAAAAATTTACAATACACACTGGGGACAATGTGTTTTCATTGTTTTTAACTGAAAAGGACTAAAAACCAGAATAGACTAAAAACCAGAATATATATTTTAAACTTCTAAAAATTACTAATAAAAAGACAATCAACCCAACTGCAAAAAACAAAAACAAACGGGTAAAGAATGTGAACAGACCATTCATGACAAACACTTAGGAGACGGTTAGCACCATTAACCGGGGAAATGCTAAAGAATACAATGAGACTGATAAAAATTGCAAAACAATAATATGAAGAGGTAGTAAAATGTGAGGAACTCGGTATTTGTAATACTACTGATGAAAAATCAATTCACACAGCGACTTTGAAGGGGTCTTTCTGAATCCTTTAAAATTAAATAAATGAATGAATTGCCTTTAACCCAGGAATTCCACTTCTCATGATCTACCCTGGGAAACACGTGTATGTGTGCATAAAGAGGCCAATGCGGTGATGACTACTTCAGCACTGTTGTGACAACAAGAACATTTAGGGAGAAAATTCTCATCAGAATGAGAAGGAAAAAATAGAGCTATACGATGGGGTTTTATGTGTAATTTGGACTGAATATGGTCAATTTATGTAAACGATATGAAAGGATTATCAGGACATATTGTTGAGTGACAAAAGCACTGCAGAAGAACAAATATGGTATTGTACCATTTTTAAAAAATTCATGCAAAATAAAACTATATACAACTATATATTATTGGGTGTACATTCATAGGAGAAACTCCTATGCCAAACTGATCTAATGAACAAAAAAATTCTTTGGCATCCTTAGGGAAAGCATAGGAACAGAGGTGACAGTTAAGGGTGACATATAACTCCATGTGTATTGGTTACATTTTTTACTTATATTCAAATGGCATTGCTGTGATTATTTTTTTTTAATTTTTAAAAAGAAAAAGGGTAGGAAATTATTTGTTCTGCAGCCATAAATAAGCACGTGTAGTATAGCCACGTGAATTTGTTAAAGATCCCAAAGTTTACTTTCTCCAGTGAATTATAAAACAAATACTGCCACTGCCACACCTCTATACATATATACATACATGTAAGTGTGGCCAGCTTGAAAATTAACATTTAAAATAATCATGTAGGTTTAATTTCATGTAATATTTGCATTCCTAAAAAGTTAAACATAAAAATTATTTTCTTAAATTGAATCATATTTTCAATGCACTAACAGAGTACAGTTATTTAAAAAAATATTCTTTGGTGAGTTTTTTTTTTTTTTTGTAAACTGATTAAATACTCCATAAAATGCTTCACTTATGAATGTGAATTTTATATATCAAACTTACTTAATAGAAGATGGCCCTGCAGGTAACTTTGCTCTTCCTGTCCCCTGTCTTTCAGATAAAATATAGATAGTTTATACAGATTATTTTTATTATATTCTTGGACAAGTTTATTTTTATAAAAAGCACTGTCAGAATGCATGCCTATCGTTTAAATACCAAAAAGTCTTCATAGATTTCTTTCTGAATCATCAAAATCTCCTTGGAAAACTGTGTGTTTGGGGCAATTGCTATATTAGTTTTCATATTTTAATTTTCTTGCCAAATATTTAAATATATTTGATAACTACCAATGCATGCTGAAGGATTTTAAGAATGTGTTTGAAAGGATTATATTAGAGGTCTCAGAGTAACTTGCAGATCTGGAGGGGTTTCCGAGGCTAAATGAATTCTTAATAGGTTTATGAGAAAACCTTCTGGAAATATTTTGTCAGTTTATTTGTTAATCAGCAAATCTGATTTCTACAATATCACCCACAGTGAATAGTTAGCTATTTTCTATGGCTGTAATGCTTAGTTAAGAATGATAAATTTTAATTATAGATTCTTATTGTTTTCCTTTATAAAAGAAGAGTCCCAAGAATATAAGATTTTCCTTAAAGTAAAAGGTCATCCAATTTCAGGCCTTTGCCCTTCAGTAACCAAGTCTCCAGAGACTTAATGATCTGAGTCATATGTTTTGCCCCCTCTTGGTAGGTAGAGGAAAGTAAAATATTATAAATAGTATGAAAGGCCATCTTATCCTTGGGCAGGTGGGAGATAATGCCCAGGTCTGATTGTAGAATCCAGCATATTTTCCTTTTAAATATCATTCTTTTTCTCTCTCCAAAATCTGTTGATAACCATATCCTCATGGGAGAAGCTAGGGTTCAAACTCAAAACTTTTCTCAGGAATTAGGAAAAATAGCCAAAGCCAAGTGGGATAAAAATCTATATCCACAAAGCTATTTTCACAATTCATTTGAAATATTTTTATTATTTGAAAGAGAATAATACAAATGAAGAAAAATTTACAGAAATTTAAATGTGCGTAGTCACATGACCAAGAAATATTTTTGAATACCCATTGACAGTTGGAAAAATGCTTTTGTGTTTCATTTAATAATGAAAGACAGTCACCATTTATCTCTTACACTCTCTAACAAAGTACAAAAGTAAATCTACCTGCCCCATAATTTTCCTTCATAGTTCAGGGAAAATAATTAAAACACCTCAATAATCATACATCAAGAAAATATGCACAAAAATTAACATACAACAAGTATAAAATAGAAAATGGAAGTGTCCCATAATTCCATGCTCAAAAGATAGAAAATGCAAATAATTTGATGTGTATTCAGCCAGATGTTTTTCAAAGATAAAGATAGGGGTATATAGATACATGGCTCATGTATATTTTCTTCCAATTTATCCTTTACTCTTTAAGATTCACTGTGACAGCACCCAAGTAGAGAAGACAATGTTTTTTAAAAGATGAAAAGAAGCAGATTAGGTCAGGAGATAGAGAATTCCAGGCAAACAGAGCAATATTATGAAAAGAATTAGCTGTTTGGCCAATCTGGAAATAGAAAAAATTATATATTTATTTGGCCAATTACTTCTGCTAAAAGCATACACATCAGCCCTCACAACTATTAACCCTTTCACTAATAGGACATTTGAGTTTCTTTAATTAATTGTTTTCAAAATCCCAATACACACATAAAGAAGGGAGGCCATAACACATAGTAGGGCTGCTAGATCTTGGGTGCAGTTTTGTTTTTAACCATTTTAACTTGTGCTGAAATGATTACTTTTTAAAAATTTCTAACTCTTAATCTCCACGTTTCTCATTTTCCTCGTCCATAATATAGGAATAATTGCCTTTCTAATACAACTGGAAAAGATTTTGTGATGTCTAAATCATGTTAAAATATACCAATCTATGCTTAACAACTTAAAAAATGAACTATGTATGGTGGTGTGAACTTAATGTCCCTTCTTCTTTGGATGAAAAATTTATTGATGGGAGTCAGTTTGGGGATAACCTTATTATTTTTCAAACTGAACCATGAGCGATCCTTTCTCATGAAAATTGGCTGAGGAAGGAAATGATGCTGGATACTGGATAGCAGTGATGCTTGGGTTTCTTCTTCATAAGTAGTTTTTCAACAGTAGAAATGTGCTTTGCTCATCTCAGGCTAGAGTACGCCTGTTTGCTTTATCACCAAGAAAAACTAAGTTAATTAGAAACTACAAGAGAATCAAATAATATGTACAAGAAGCTCATAGTCTAAATATCACTGAATGGTGTTTTAAGAAAAGAAGTGTAGTAGATGCTGTGGTGTGCTACCCAGATCCCTCTTTGTGACCAACAACTAGGAGACTTACCTGCTGATGGCTCACAAGTGAGTCCCACTCTTAAGAATCATCATCTGCCAAATGGAACTGCTTCAGCCAAAATTAAGCCCCCGCTTCAAAGGTAGCCCACAGTCAATGTTGGGTCTATGAGAATGTATAAACGTCCAACTCCCTTGCTTCATTCAACTGAGGACAATTCTTTTTTTTTTTTTTTTTTTTTTTTTTTTGCGGTATGCGGGCCTTTCACTGCCGTGGCCTCTCGCGTTGCGGAGCACCGGCTCCGGACACGCAGGCTCAGCGGCCATGGCTCACGGGCCCAGCCGCTCCGCGGCATCTTCCCGGATGGGGGCACGAACCCGTGTCCCCTGCATCGGCAGGTGGACTCTCAACCACTGCGCCACCAGGGAAGCCCAACTGAGGACAATTCTAAAGGGCCATTCCAGCTTCAGAGCTGAGGTTCTGCTTCACAGTTGAACCTTTCTCTCTGCTGCATCCTGATTGTCTTACACGCGTCCCTTCCAAGAGTGCTCTGCAATAAATTTCCTACATATAAACTTCTTTCTCAGAATTGTTTCCTAAGGAATCCAATCTAAGACAAGATGCCGATAGATTTTGACATGAGGATCATTTTCTTTTCAGTGGCTTATTTGGAGTGGAGAATCAATAAATAACATCTAAATTCAACAAATAAGAAAAATGAAGTAAAGTCCTATTATTTAAGGGTATGAAGGAAATCAACAAATAAACATAGAAATTGTTAAAATTGTACCTTTTGAACTGTGGAATAGAAGAACCTAACTTTTTATTATAAGACCTTCTAGGCATGCAGTGTGCATGTATTACTTTGAATTGTTTAAGGATAGGAACCTGTAAAAAAATGCATGTATTTCTGCTTTCTACCTTCAAAAATAACAGAAAGTTCTATGAAGTATAAAGAAGTCGGAGTGAAGCCCAATCATAGAATTCACTGCTCCAAATACATGGTGGAATCATTTAACATTTGGTTTAAAACAAATAAGCCAAAAGACTCAAATCACCAAACAAGGAAGGGGGTAAACATCAAACAATGGCAGGAGAGAAAGAGAATGTGGTAGTCTGATCTTGTCTGACACATCTCCTAACCATCTGCGTTCCAACACTCCATCTCACAATTTTGTAAACAATTTCTATGAATGGAAGAGGATGAATTTTTTTTTTTAATGATTGAAAAAATGTCCTAACATTTTCCCTCCAAACTCACACTCACCCTGATTTGAAGAAAAGTTCAATAAAAAGTGAGTAGAGGGGCTTCCCTGGTGGCGCAGTGGTTGAGAGTCCGCCTGCCGATGCAGGGGACAAGGGTTCGTGCCCCAGTCTGGGAAGATCCCACATGCCGCGGAGCAGCTGGGCCCGTGAGCCAGGGCCGCTGAGCCTGCGCGTCTGGAGCCTGTGCTCCGCAACGGGAGAGGCCACAGCAGTGAAAGGCCCGCGTACCGCAAAAAAAAAAAAAAAGTGAGTAGAGTTCAGGGAACCAAGAGAAATCCCTGTGAGTAGAAACTCGTCCTACCAAACTAATGTGAAAATCTGATTCATCATTTTTAAAGCCTCCATGCTAAGACAAGAGAAAGAGTTAAAAGCTTAGTGATATTTCTCTTAAAAAGGAAGTACATTCCTGAATAGGGAAGTGAACCCTAGTACGAGATGGAGAACAACCTGTCTGGAGAGAAAGCAGAGGGCATCTTGCAAAAGGAGAAGACAGCCCTGTTGAGCCATAGTCTTCCCATGAGCACAGACACACACACACAGACACACACATATACACATTCTCTCTGTCTCTGTCTTTCTCTGCACTGTAGGGCCACAGAGATGACAAAAAGATATTATGCACCGTCCTTGAACTGTACCTTGCATAATAAAAGAAACAGACTTTGGATCAAGCAGTACGTGTCAAGGAAAATGTACCCACAGTGCATTAAACAATGAAATCTTAAGAGAACTTTCCATATTAAGCAAGAGGAAGATGAAAACAAATGGCCTGAGAAATAGTCTTAAAAAAAAAACCCAGGAAGAGGAGGAAGAGGAAGAGATAAAAGGAAGGGAAGAAAGAAGGCAAAAAGAGAGGGAGGAAAGGTGAAAAGAAGGACAATAACAGGGGAAATGTCTGTGGAGAACCTATTCACAGTTGGCTTGACATTCAAAAATTAATTACTGTAATTCAGCATATTAACAAACTAAAAAAAGTAAAACCTTTTGATCAGATCATCTCAATAGATGCAGGAGAAAATCATTTAATAAACCACAGCAGCCATTCATGATAAAAAGCCTCAGCAAACAACTAAATCAAGGGATCTTCTGCAAAACACTTTACATTTTTAGCAGGCCCAGGGAAATGATCTTGAAGGTACAGGAAGCAAAACAAAAGGAAGGAGACAGGAGGAAGGGCAGGCATCACTAAGCTGTACCTACATCACTCCTCATTCCTCGGTACACTTGCAGACCATGGCCTCCTCAGAAGGAACATTGTCCCCTACCAGCAGGAGAGGGCCAATGGATTAATTTAAAAGGTGGAAGGCCTGGGCTTCCCTGGTGGCGCAGTGGTTGAGAATCTGCCTGCTAATGCAGGGGACATGGGTTCGAGCCCTGGTCTGGGAGGATCCCACATGCCACTGAGCAACTAGGCCCGTGAGCCACAACTACTGAGCCTGTGCGTCTGGAGCTTGTGCTCCACAACAAGAGAGGCTGTGATAGTGAGAGGCCCGCGCACCGCGATGAAGAGTGGGCCCCGCTCGCCGCACCTAGAGAAAGCCCTCGCACAGAAACGAAGACCCAACACAGCCAAAAATAAATTAATTAATTAATAAACTCCTACCCCCAACATCTTCGGAAAAAAAAAAAAAAGGTGGAAGGCCTGGTCTCACGAGTTGAAACATCAAAACTCACCCAATATGATAATGAGCATTTACCTTCCTGTTTTCAAATCCTCTAGAGCTTTAGAACCCTCTCCACTTTCTCCTTCTGAACTTCTATTGAGGTATTTTTATCTCCCTTTCTTAGGCCACTTCTCTGGCTTTTATTTGTGTTCATAGTTTTATCATTCTATTCAACCGTAAACCCTTGGGGACAGGATTATGCATTGATCATCCTTCTATTTCCCCAGAGTGAGGATGCGAGTCTTTCTCACAGGTGTTTCTCAATAACTATCTGTTTAAAATTTTTGAATAAAATGGAACTATAAGAGACAGAACCATAAACTAGAAATAAGAAGTCTTGAGTTCTAAGCTTGACTCAGTCATTAACCAGTTCTATGACCCTGTAGAAGTCTCTGCCTCTTTGGGTTTTGGGTTGCTTTTTTTTTTGTCTATTACATGAAGGAGTTAGAATTAACTGCAATGTCTTAAGATTCCTGCCATCTGTAAACCTGTGTTTTGTTATGAATTTTACAAGGTAAACTTAAAAACGACTTCTCTTTTAGACACACGAATGGTGCCAGATGTTGTCTTCACCAAAAACACAAGGGATGGGAAAGAAACAACCCAGAAAATAGGTCCCTGATGAAAACTGTAGTGATGACCTACCCAGGTGTTTAAAGTAGGACACCTCAGGGGGGCCCCCAGAGGGCTGCTGTGAGGCCGAAGATCAGAGGACCTAAGAAGTTGGGGCAAGATAAGAGTGTCACAGGTGTGTTTACAGTTAAAGAATTCTGTGCTCTAGATCACTCTGAAGTCCAGAGGGGCAGAGAGGAAGCTACCAGATCAATATACCTTTTTTAGAGACTGAGTTTACATAGGAACAGTTGCCAGTGTGGGACTGGCCTAATGATTTATCTCATTCTTTGACTTCCCTCCAGTGAATCTTGTAAGGGAACCAGCTACCTGATCTTTTAATCCTGCTAACATTTTATAAAAGAAAATTCAAATTAGTTTTTCTTATTCCAGATGCCTTATATGCAAATGAGCTGCAGAACTGGTGGCAACTAAAATGTGAGGCAGACTCTATGGTCTTTTGGAGGAAACACTCCCACCTGAGCACCCTCCCTAAACAGCAGGATAACTCTCTTCTCCTTGCTGCTCAGGGCTCCCTTTTTTCAAGGGAAGAATTGCAGAATCCTCAGATATCCACTGTGTCTCTTTGACCCCAAGGAGGAACTCTTCAGATTCCTTTTATGTGTAATTGGCTTCCACTTTCCCCAAACAACATGTGGGTTGCTATCCCTGCCTTCCATAAAAAGCATTACCTATGCAGTATTAATCAGAGTTTGCAAGTAAAATGTTAAGATCATTCCTTGGGGTAATCCAATGGTACAACTTTGCAGTTTTATTTTCCCCTTTGCAACTCTAACTAGACAAGGGAGAGTGAAACATTGAGCTAGGAATTATTTATTTAAAGCCACAATCCGACACACACAGACGCTGGATAAAGATTGCTCACTCTCCTTCATAATAAAAGTGGCATCTTAATGCAGAGCAGTGTGAGGCCTCCACCTTGCCTGTGGGCCAGCTCTTACATCCTGCCATGTAGCCTGGCATTTGCCCTCTAGCATTCCCATGTTGCTTGGCTCCAAATTGAAGTGCTCTTAATTTCAAATGATTTATTGGGGCCAAGTGGGAGGTCCATCTGATCTAAGTCTGTTTGTACTTGGCTTTCTGTATCTCAGGGTGATTTGAAGACGTTGTCTTCTGTTGTAAAAGAGTAGTAATAGGAAGAGGAGAAATGCCCACCTGCTTTGGTGATAGAGCTCGCCAGTGTTTAATGCAGCTGCCTGGTGCCATTTTCCGCAGCAATGAAAAGAATCAAGTCTGAGGAAAGCAGCTAAATCATGGACTGGCAAGGGATTTCTGTGCAATTCCCATCGAGTTATTTGTTCAGGGCAGTTCTGTTGGATTGTTCAAAGAACAGAGGGCAAGCCCTAGTGACTCCAACATCGGTGACAGTGTCACAGTTTCTCTGTTGTCCTGCCGCTACACTGCTTACTTCTGTGACAGCATGCTCCAGACTACACAGAAATTACATTATTTTTATGTTTGCTTGCAGCGTTAACTTCTGAGCTACTTGTAGGAAAGGAACTATGTTTGTATTCAATTGATTCTTCACAATGCCAAGTAAATAGCAGATACAGAAAAACAATGTTAAGTGACTGAATATGCGTGTGAATGAATTCAAAATTTTTTCAGCTAAAGTAAGAGCATCCTTATGGAGAAAGGTATTGCATTTAAACAGTGGTATCTGACGAGCGTATATTCCATGACCTGTTACTAATGGTTCTCTTTACAGAGAATGTCAAATAAAAAGATCAAAGCAGCACTGTCCAATATAAATTCCTGCAGTAACGGGAACGTTCTATATCTGTGCTGTCCAATGTAGGAGCCACTATCCACTTGTGGCTATTGAACACTTGAAATATGGCTAGTGTGACTGTATTTTAAATTTTATTCAATTTTAATTATTTTACATTTAAATAGCCACATGTGGCTTATAACTACTCTATTGGATAGCACAGATCTACAGATATCCTCAGGAAAAAACAAAGAAAAGGAAACTGCTTCTTGATGTTTTTCAGAAGGAAAATATGCATGTGCATATGTGTGTGTGTGAATACATGTGAATAAGTGTGTGTGTGTGTGTGTGATGTGTTATAAGTGGTTAAAATCAGGTTCATCGTTAATATGGCAAACTATGTTAGGAGCATGATCTGTGGAATAAGGCAGATGTCAGTTTGAATCTTTGGCTCTTCCACTTGTGTCCTTAAATAACTCATTGTTATTATTGGCATATAGAATTGCCCACCTGTCAAACATGTCAGGATGAACATCTTAATATTTGGGGTTAGATACGATAGGATGCAACTTCATTCTAAAAATGAATTTCTGGTGAGGTTCCTGGACATCCTGGCTGCAGAGACTCTTAACAGAATGCTGTCATCAAGATGGTGACAAAGGGCTTCCCTGGTGGTGCAGTGGTTAAGAATCCGCCTGCCAATGCAGGAGACATGAGTTCGAGCCCTGGTCCGGGAAGGTCCCACATGCCGTGGAGCAACGAAGCCCATGCACCATGGCTGCTGAGCCTGCACTCTGGAGCCTGCAAGCCACAACTGCTGAGACTGCATGCCTGGAGCCCATGCTCTGCAACAAGAGAGGCCACCGCAATGAGAAGCCCATGCACGGCAACGAAGAGTGGCCCCCGCTCACTGCAACTAAAGAAAGCCTGAGAGCAGCAACGAAGACCAAACGCAGCCAAAAAGAGAAAAACAAATACCATATGCAGCCAAAAATAAAATTAAAAATAAAAAGGAAAGCATAACCTTTAAAAAAAAAAAAAAAAAAGATGGTGACAAAGGCTTTTTCTGACTTTAGTCCCCTATATGAGAAGACCAACTAGGAACTATCCATGGACAAGACACCACTGTGAAAATCCTGGAACCCAGGGATGAGGCTGAAGCACTCCCTGGACTACAGAGAGAAAGAGAGGACAACATCAGAAGGATTACGAGAGTGGCTACATTCTGACAACATTGTCCTTCCTCCAGGCCAGCTCAACACTGCACTAAGGGGGCCCCTTGGTCCTATGGTTTCTCTAATGAGGAAAAAGAGAGCTCTAAGTGGACATCCAGTTCACCCAGCATTGCAAGACACTTCCTGTGAGGTCCACTCAATTCTTGAATCATAGGGATCACTGGGGACCTCTGCAGGTCTCTATCGCTGGGGATCAGATAGTGATGGAGACAAAGGGGTAGGGATTACAGCAACTAGCACTCAGATCTAGGTGAACATTATTCATGCTAGCAGCAGAACCCATTCAGAGACCCCAGCCAGCAGCTCTGGCCACCTGCAGAGCCAGGCAGGTAGCTCCGACTGGCCAAGACCTCAATTAGTAATTCTGCCTGATTTGGGTCCTCGGTCAAGGGGCCATATTGGCTGTAGAGCCTGGTCTATTGCCCCTCCTGGGTAGGAAGCCAAATATGCAGCCCTGCTCAACTGCTGTCAAAAACCTCCCAACAAAGAAAAGTCCAGGACCAGATGGTTTCACTGGTGAATTCTACCAAACATTTAAAGGAGAATTAATGCCAATCCCTCTCAAACTCTTCCAAAAAATTGCAGAGGAGAGAACACGCTCAAACTCATTGTACAAGGTCAGCGTTATCCTGATACCAAAGCCAGATAAGGATACTACAAGAAAAGAAACCTAAGGAACAATAATTCTGATGACTATAGATGCAAAAATTCTCAACAAACTACTAGCAAACCTAATTTGATAGCACATGAAAATGATCATACACCATGATCATTTGCATCATCCCTAAGATGCAAAGATGGTTCAATATGTGCAAATCAATAAATTTGATACATTGCATTAATGAAAGATAGAAATCATATGATCATCTTAATAGATACAGAAAAAGCATTTGACAAAATTCAACATTCATTCATGATACAAACTGTCAACATGTTGGGTATAGACAGAACATACTTCAACAAAATAAAGGCCACCCATGACAAGCCCACAGCTGACATCATACTCAATGATGAAAGGTTGAAAGCTTTTTTTCTGAAATCAAGCACAAGACAAGGATACCCACTCTTACCACTTCTAGTCAACATAGCACTGGAAATCCTAGTCAGAGCAAGCAGACAAGAAAAAGAAATGAAAGGCATCCAAATCAGAGCAGAAGAACTAAAATTGTCTCTGTTGCAGATGACATTTTCTTATATATAGAAACTACTAAAGACTCCACCAAAAAAACTGATAGAACTAATCAAGTAATCCAGTAAAGTTGCAGGATACAAAATCAACATACAAAAATCAGTTGCATTTCTAAACAACAATAACAAAGTATCAGAAAGAAAACTTAAGAAAAAAATTACATTTATAATGGTATCAAAAAAATATTTAAAAATCAATTTAACTAAGAAGGTGAAAGATCTATACACTGGAAACTATAAGACACTGATGAAGGAAATTGAAGAAGACCCAAATAAATGGAAAGATATCCTGTGCTCATGAATTGGAAGAACTAATATTATTAAAATGTCCACACTACCCATAGCCATCTATAGATGCCATGCAATCTCTATCGAGATTCCAAAGGCATTTTTTTTTACAGAAACAGAAAAAACATTCTGAAAATTTGTATAGCAATTCAAAAGATCCCAAATAGCAAAAGAAATCCTGAGAGAGAAGAACAAAGCTGGAAGTATCATACTTTCTGATTTCAAACTATAATACAAAACTATAGTAATCAAAACAGTATGGCACTGGCATGAATAGAATTGAAAGCCCAGAAGTAAACCCACACATATACAGTCAACTAATATTTGAGAAGAGAGCCAAGAATGCCCACTGGGGAAAATATGTTCTTTAATAAATGGTGTTAGGAAAACTGGATATTCACATGAAAAAGAATGAAACTGGACATGTATCTTAAACTGCTCATAAAAATTAACTTGAAATAAATTAAAGATTAAATATGAGACTGGAAAGCATAAAACTCCTAGAAGAAAACATGGGGAAGAAACTTCTGGACATTGGTCTTGGCAATGATTTTTGGATATGACACCAAAAGCACAGCAACAAAAGCAAAAATAAACAAGTGGGAGTACATCAAACTAAAAAGCTTCTGCAGAGCAAACAAAAAAAAATCAACAAAATAATGCACACTATGGGAGAAATATTTGCAAATCATATATCTGATAAGGGGGTAATATTCAAAATATATAAGAAACTCATACAAGTCAATAGCAAAAAAAATCCAACTTAGAAGTGGGCAGCGTAGCTAAATAGATATTTTCCCAAAGAAGACAAACAAAAGGCCAACAGGCGTATGAAAAGATATTCAGCATCACTGATCATCAGGGAAATGCAAATCAAGAGCACAACGAGATATCACCTCACACTTGTTAGAACGGCTACTATTCAAAAATCAAGAGATAACAAGTGTTGGTGAGGATGTGTAGAAAAGAGAACTCGTGCACTGTTGGTACGAATGTATAAATTTATACAGCCACTGTGGAAAATAGTTTGGAGTTTCCTCAAAAATATTAAAAATGGAAGTACCATCTCACAGAGTTACACATACACAATTGTAACTCTGTGAGATGATGGAAGTGTAAACTAACCTTATTGTGATAATATAATCATCACATTGTACACTTTAAACTTATACAATGTTATGTGTCAATTATATTGCAATAAATAAAGCTGGAAAGAAATAAACAAAAAAAGAGTTGCTGGTAAGTAGTCCTGCCCACCCAAATATATGTATATTCGACACCAAAGATATATTGCCATTCTTCTTAGCTTAAGAGATCATCTGTCACTCGTCCTGATTGCCATACCCCTAACTTAATGTCTCTGGAAAAAGAGTCATTTCATCTTCTGTGAGAGAACAGAGTCAAGAGTTTGGGTGCATTTTGGAATTTATACCAGGAATGGTAAACTTCAAATATAAAAAAAGGTGAAAATGGTAAACTTCAAATATAAAAAAAGGTGAAAAAAAGGGAAGAGAAAGAGGAAAAAAGCCTCAAGATGTAAGAACTCAGTTGCATGCCTGTGTTCATTTGTTTGTTCTGTTCAGTATCATAACTGCTTATCACTCCTGGGCTCAGTGGAGGTGGTATTGATAAAGGGAAAAAAGTTATATATCCCTGGATCTGAATTCTCTGTTGGTAGGTAACTATCAGTCTTTGGTCAAGTTATTTAACTTCTTCCAGTATAAATTCTCCATCAGTAAAATAAGCATTAATTTTACTAAAGGGTTCAGAGATTATGAGGACAGTCGCTAGCACATAGCAGGCACTAAAAAAACTGCCTTTCTTCCCTTTTCTTCCTTGACCACTACTAGCATCTTTCCCAATTTCAACTTCCCCTGGATATAAGGGAACAGATTATCAGGATAATCAGACTGCCATCTTACCCACCCTTTACATATTTTAAAAAATAAAAAAAAACATATGACAAAGTTGGATCTATACTTTCGTGATCTGTGTCTTGAGATCAACAAATCTGAATGAATACAGGAGCTAAAAGGCAGCTATCCTAAGGAAACTAGCAGGTTTTACTGTTTGCAAAATGAATGAAAATTCTGTTCTTCTATTGTTTTTTCCACATTAGTGTGCATGTATGCCATTAAACCAGTACTGGGAACAGGGTTTTATTTTTAAAAGGCGTTTAAGCCTCATTTTCCCCAACCCTGGATAGCTTAGGCAGGCATCCTCTCTGGCTTCTGAACTTTAGGACATAGAAATGAACCAGCTGGATCTGAACTAATGAATGCAGCAGCTTTGGAAACCCACATGACTTCCAGACTATGATCATCCCATTGGAAACCATAAGTGATACTCTAGTCTTATGTTCCCATGAAGAAGGAATAGGGTTGGGTACTGTCTTCTTGCATGTGCCTTTGGGCACATTGTCAGGGATCAAAAAACTTTCTCTGAACTCTCTCTTTCCTTCACCAAAGCAAAACAATTTCCCATACAGAAACACCTGCACATTTCTAAGAACCTCTATCAACCAAAAAGTGTGGATCCATTAATCAACTGAACTTGACAAAAATGTTAACATTCTTCACTAGCATGCAGAAAAGCACGGTGGTCATAGATAACTATCTCATATCTTCTTTCATTCCTCCAGGCACCGAAGGAAACAAGTCCCTTCCATTGATATCTCTGCATCATTTTCTTTCTCCTCAGCAATAATAACAAATAGTTATGCTTCTGGGGGAGCAAATTCAAAGCAAAAAATTTGAGCAAGTTTGGGTCTGTTGCAATAAATATTTCAGAGAGCCAAAATGAGTTCTTAAGTGTTTTATTATGACAGATGTATTCCTATATTTTGGGAAAAGTTGTGATCACCATCAAATACATTCACAAATTTGCAGTATCTTCCCTGCTAGAGCCTGGATGCTTGACAAGGCAAAATTTTAGAGTGAAGATCTTGAAGGATTGGTACTCTAGAAGAAAATATTTGATGGTCTTCCTAGAAATGTTGAAAAGACAGGAGGAAAATATAACCTGTATAACATTAAAGTACAAGATTGAAGCAGATGTAAACGAAAGTGGTGAATAATATTTTTTTTAATTTCTAGCACTTAACATAGGCCTGTTATACAGTAATTGCTTGATAACTTGTGAATGGGTTAAACTGTTGAAAGATAAAAGAAAAAAGAAGATTCAGGGATGAATTTAGATTTTTAAGAGCCTAAGGTTTGAAAAGATGATATGCCTCTCTATGTAATTCAAAATAATATGAAAGCAATTCTGAACTGTAAAACAAGAGTAAGAAAATCTAATAACATTGAGATTTTCCCCATGGTACTTTTTAATAAGACTATAAAATAAAATCTTTCAAAATATTTTTCTAATTTTTTGGTGCTTCTGCTTTGCTGGTACCCTAACCATGTGCTTGGTTTCCTACGGAGTAATCTAGCCCTGAGGGGCCGCTAACCTTTCACCTAGAGATTCATTTACTTCTTTATTCCACAGACTTTTATTGAAGGTCAGTTATCTAGAGGCTGGGAATTCATAGAATTCAAGTTATTCCTCTGGAAGGACCCAAAATCTAGTGGAGAGATAAAGGTTCGCATAGCAGCAATGTGGTGAGTATTGCAAAGTTCTGAGCAGGGTTCAATAGGAACAATGAAGAAGAAAGCAAAGAGATGGAGGCTTTTCCAGGATGACACCTGAGATGCATCTGGACCACTGACCCACGTGGAGAATGAAGAGGACATTCTTGGTACATGATGTGGTGTTGGTTCCTCCAAAAAAGGGACATGTGAACAGAACCAGGGGAACTGCACTTGGTTCCAACTTCAAGGACAAAGGATCTCAGACCCACTTTGACCTGTTCCTTCTTCCTTGTCCCTTTGTTCTCAGGTTTGGCAGTTTTACAATCTCTCTTGCATTCTGTATTTTTTTTAGGGCCACAGATGTTCTAGAGCTGCCTGAGTTGTTCAGACTGAGTTCCGAACCTTTGGGTCCCCCTTGTTAGGACGTTTATAATGGATCACACAGTCCTCTTACCACCTGACAGTTGGTATTTAAATATCTGGTAGCATGGCACATTTCCTTTTGTCTTGGTTTGCTCAAACAGTCCCCTTTGTGATATTATGTCAGATTTATGTAACTGTAATGTTCCTCTTAATTTGATGTGTGGACCCGGGTGGGGCAGGGGCGTGGGGACATGCATAGATTTAAGTGATACAAAGTGCCTCAGAGTCTGAGCACCCAAATGTATCTGGGGACTGTTACACAGCTAACTGGCAGGTGTTGTACAAATACAAAGATCTCCCAAGCTTCAAGAAATAAGCATCTCATGGGATCCCTAAAAAGAAACGTTCAAGGGTGTCTCCATCCGATTTGTTAGTTATGAAAAGTGGATTGCCATAATGATGGGAGTGGGCTAAATTAGGAGGAGTATGGGACCAGAGATACTAGAGTATGGAAGAGGTACCTGGCATGTATAAGCATCAAGAAAATTTTATTCCTTTGAGCCTAGCTGGGAAGATTCTATTCCCTGTGAGGGAAGGTGAGCATCATATTTCTTCAAATTCTCTGTGGAAAATGGGTCTTTCTGTTATCTGGTATCAGGAAAAGTCCAGGTAGCTCGTGGCTACCGGGAGATGGAGACAGTGTGTGTATATGAATTTGAGTGGGGTAAGGAAGGAGTTCTGGTCCCAAAAGGAGACTGCAGCCAGTGGGAAAATGACCATGGAGAACAGCCTGTGCGGGTATGGCACCGCACAATGGCGGAGGGGTAGCAAATGGAACCAAATGTAATGATGCACATTACAAACCATGCCAAGAGTTTATGCTTTTGCTAGTAATTAGGCAGTGGAGCTTGTCCCATGAGTTTTAAATTGGGAAGCCACATGATCAGATCAGTGTTTGAGAGAAACTTACCTACAGTTTGAAACATAGGTTGAAGACACAACTGGCACCAGGATGATCTGCTCACAGCCTACGCTAGTAGTAAAAGTGATAAGGTCACAAAATAGAGAGGAAAAAAAAACTGATGGGGTCCTGATTGAAGGCAACAGAGGCATTGGGAATGGAAATGATAGGAAACGATTCAAGGGCACCCAGAAAACAAAACAAAAAAGTACTTGGTGATTAAAAGGGGATTAGAAAAAATTCTAAAACATCTCTCTTCTGGCTTTATTTAGTAAGTGGGTGGCTGAAGGTAGGCACCAGTAACTCAAACAAGTAGGTTTGGAGATAAAGCACAGGAAAGGAAATGTTTCTGAAGCAGCTGAACCTATATTCATTCATTTATTCACTTTGAAAGTTTGATTCTTTGCTTTTATATTGGTATAGGGTGGGCTGTCTTCTCATTATTATAGTCCTGCCAGCCTGACTTTTTTTTTTTTCTTAGCCAGCACTGTGTGTTTAAAATTTTGAGTTAGTTGCTAAGATTTAAAAATAAGAAGCATTTTACATAAAAATCTGGATTTCTGACTGCTATTGAAAAATTGAAACATCTGTGTGATGGCTAATTTTATGTGTTAACGTGACTAGGCTAAGGGATGCCCAGATAGCTGGTAAAATGTTATTTCTGGGTGTGTTTTTGAGGGTGTTTCCTGAAGAAGTTAACATTTGAATCAGTAGACTAAGTAAAGAAGAGCACCCTCACTACACAGGTGGGCATCATCCAATCTGTTGAGGACCTGAACAGAACAAAAAGTGGAGGAAGGGTGAATTTGCTCTCTCTGCTTGAGCTGAGACATCCATCTTCTCTTGTCCTTAGACACTGGCATTCATTGTTCTCAGCCCTTTGGACTTGGATTGGGACTTACACAACTGGCCCCTTGATCCTCAGGTCTTTGGGTCAGACTAAGACCTACATCATCAGCTCCCTTGGTCTCAGGCCTTCAGACTCAGACTGAATTACACCACCAGCTTTCCTGGTTCTTCAGCTTGCAGGCAGAAGACTGTGGGACTTCTCAGCCTCCATAATCCCATGAGCCCATTCTTACAATAAATCTCCTCTTATATATACATATCTATATCTTTATATCTACATGTCTATCTCTATCTATATCTGTATCAATATCTATATCATCTATCTATATCTATCCATATCTATATCATCTATCTATATCTATATACCTATATCTATCTGTATCTATCTATATCTACATCTACATCTGTATCTATATCATCTATATATCCTCGTGGGTCTGCTTTTCTGGAGAACCCTAATAAAATCTGCCTGAATCAATAATCCCTTTACACCAGACGTGTGTCCTCCAATTTGGCACACTCCCTACCACTCCCTGTTGCCTCCTTCACGGGCCTATTTCCCTCAGTCATGTTTCCTGCATGACCTCTCTGTAGCAGGTGCTGTCCTAACCCTAGCCTAATCCCTTGGCCTGCACCAGAGGCTGCCCTCAGATAGTGTAGGTGGCTTCCTGTACCTCTCTGCCTGAGGCGCTTCTGTTCCCATAGGAGTGCACTTGGCACAGATGTAGACAAGGCCATAGAGCTAGCTACTCCCCACCCCAATAACCATCAACCAGTGAGAAATGGGAGTTATTAGGAAAGACCCAACTTCCTTTCCACCTCATTGAGACAATTCTGACACGTTTCCAGGTAGATTCCCAGAGAGTTCCCAGCAGGACTGAGTCCCCGTTGCCCACTGTGGTGACCTACCATTAACACACTTTAATGGTCTTCACTTTCCAGAGTCACTTCCTCACACTTTCACATGCTTCGTGGGGTCACCTCCAAAATAAGTTATGGCACCCAAATCCTTGTCTCAGGGTCTGTTTGGGGGGAACCCAAACTAAGACAGGACCTGCAACCCACTAAATTTGTCATCTCTGATTTAGACCATCTTCTGGGTCTTAACTGCTCTTCAAGTGTAAGTTCCAGTCTCAGATTGTCAGAGACAGAAATGACCTTAGAGGAGGCAGAGATGGAGGACGACGGGTGAATTGTCTGAGGTCACACAGCATCATTGACTCAAAAGACTGAATGAGCTTCCCTCTCCTGATCCTCAGGGTTGTGCTCCATCCACTACCTTATGGGGTAGGCCTAGTTGAGACAGAGACCATCCAGCACACAAGGCTCAAAGTACTTACCCTCTGGGGGTAAAAATTTGCCGACCCCTGCACTACATCGTAGTTGTATCATGGGGGATCAGGTTCTCCTGGGCTTGCATATAGGTGATGCAGTAAGAACAACTCTCCTGTTCACGTATGCTCAGTGGAGCAAAACATCGCAAGTACCTCCCTTTTGTTCAACTGGCACAGG
This sequence comes from Phocoena sinus, assembly GCF_008692025.1. Classification (NCBI taxonomy): domain Eukaryota; kingdom Metazoa; phylum Chordata; class Mammalia; order Artiodactyla; family Phocoenidae; genus Phocoena; species Phocoena sinus. The sequence goes on from NC_045766.1 coordinate 7,668,269, forward strand.
ATGTTTGTGGCAGAGCCAAAGGATCAGGGCTGCAAGTCTGAGTTCTTTTGATAAATTAATTTATTATTTAAGCACATCTGCCTGTTTATCTGAAGAGGTGCGGTGGCCTCCACTTGTGCACTTGTGTGGAGGAAAACGTCACACTGAGATCTCAAGTGTCACGGCAATTAGTCAGATGGGGAAAGATGCTGCTCCCGGGTGTTTAGGGACATTGTACTTGATAATCTTTAATTTGCTCGATATTACAATTAAGGTAACTTCAAATGTGTTATAACCTTAATAATGTCAACATGTTTCCATTATCTCCAGTGTACATATTATTTTTAACCTACTTCACACACAAGAATGTATTAATGCATTTTTTGGCTGCTGGAGAAGTGGCCCTCTAACATGCTTGTAAAGGACTTAATAACCTTGTAGAAATTTTTTACTGATGAGTATTTAAAAATTATTGGAAAATCACTCAGTGAAGATTGAAAAAAAATTCTACTACATTATCGTGGGCTAGGAGATTGATGTTTATGAGGAGAGATATAATTAACAGAAGACAGAGAAAACTAACGTTTTGGTGACAAAGGAAGTAGAGTAGAATAGCAAGGGAAATGCAGCTGAATTAGAAGTCGAAGACCCAGGCATCTAACTCTGGCTTCACATCCATTAGCTGTGTGATCTTGGAAAAGTTGCTGAACTTGTCTGAGAGTTCGTTTCTATGTCTCCAGCTTAAAAGCACTGCCTGGTTCCCAGCTGGATTCAAATGAGAGTGTAATTAATTGATGCTGGTAAAAGAGTTGTGTAAGCTGTACAGAGCTATGCGCTTATGCATTATTATTGCACAAAGCTGGGGACAAAAAATATTGGGATGATGAGTGATGCCGTTTTCTGCAGTCATTCATTGCATGTGTTTCCAGAGATATTTTAAGACAATTAAATCTAAAGAAGGGGAAAAAGAGACAGAGGGGTCAATTCATTTCCCCCATCTTAGAGCTGCCTAGGCAGAAATGATAGATGATCAGTGTTCACTGCATCCATACCCCTGCCCAACACGAGGGTGGGTTCTGAGTGGGAGAGAAGCAGCCTGCTAGGCAGCAACTGGAATTTATGGGAGTTATATTATTTTATACCATGCTGAGAGTGGCCAATGACCAGTGGCTAGCTTTGATTTTCTGATTTGGGAAGCAACTTCATTAGCCTCGGGCAGTGGCTCCTTCACACACAGGTCAGGGGCAGGCATGACCCTGTGTCTGGATTATTAGGTAAACATTTATGTAACTCCAATGCTTTCCACTGGTGTGAAATTACTGATACATTGGGGTCCTCCATTTTCCCTAATTAGACCAGTGAGTGAGGGATTTGCAAAAACAATTCCAGAGACTCTCACTTTAATATTACCTAATGTGCACTTGGCCTACTTTTTGATTTTCCCACTGAATATATAGGGTCAGTTTCTCATCTTGCTTGGCACCCCTGTGGAGTAAGCTCTGAGCTCAGAACTGCAGTGTTTTCAAGGGCGGTGTCTTCCCTCCCTTTACCTCTCTCTTGTCCTTTGCCTTCTGTGAGGATTTGGGACACTGTCCATCCAAGTACAAAAGCTGTAGTTTCACGGGGCTCTAGAACGATTTTGATTGGCTTGTCCAGTACATACAATTAAGGGGATTAAAACTGTTCAGTTGATTGTTTTTTTAATTTATTTTAGTATAGACCTATATGATCACCATGTGTGAATATGTATGATAGAGAGAGAGAGAAAGAGAGAGAGTGTGTGTGTATTTCACATGGATTGAATTTTAGACTTACAGGGTACTCTTTATGCAGATAGATTTTTGGGAAGGGAACCCAAGAACATAAAAGAAAACACTGCATCAGAATCCCAATTAGATACAGTGGGAAGAATGACAGATTTTGGAGTCAGATGGATTGCATTCAAATTCTGGCTCCCGAACTGACTTAATTGTAATCTTCAAGTAGTCAATTTATCTGAACTCTATAGATTCCCCGTCAATAAAATGGGGATAAAACTTAGCTCTTAATTTGGTTGTGAGGTTATAATAATGTAGATAAATAACTCCCTGTATCCTGGCATAAAAGAGGCACCAGATGAATTAGTGTTATTGCCAGAGAACTAGTAGCATCAACTTACTCATCCTTTCTGAAGGTTAACGAGATATGTAAGGGATAGATAAGTGTGTTGAAAACTCTATCTATAAAAGTATATAAAAAAATATTGACTCAGACATCAGAAGAAGTGGGGTCAAGGCATCCAGGAAGCTACTTTGTCTTCTCAGAATTAGGTTTGCTCACCTAAAAATAAGGTGCTGAGACTCTCAGAGGTTTTCAAACTAACCCTTCTAGAACCATGCAGACCTTGGGGTTGAACAGACCGACGCTTTGGAAGGGAAAGGGAGAGGGATGAGAAAGAATGGACAGCACACTAGCCTCCCAACCCTCCTTCAACCAAAAGAGCAGTTTTTATCTCTCTTGGGCACCTGGCTTCTGGCTAGAACTTGGATATCTAAAAAAGCTCCCTCATCTAGAACTTGGCAAACGATTGGACAAGATGATCCTGAGATCCCTTCCAGCTCTCATATTCTGTGAAGGTTTTGTCACCTCTTCCAAACTTTAGTTTGGCAGACTGTCAGGCTGCCTGAGGCACCGTGAGATTTCAAGGTGGCTACAGGGCAGAGTCAGCTCTTTGAAAACTCTTAAGTAGGCATATAATTCTCAGTTTTCATTTCTATGTAGAGATGGCCCTGCTCACTTACAGATTCCTTACTCTGACTGCCTGTTGTGTCCCTGCAGTTTCGGGGAATAGCTCCCTCCTCACTCCCCCTTGGTCCTCCACAACCTCATGGCCCTCAGCTGTTTTGACACAAACGCCTAATCCTTATCCCTGCACTGACTGTCCACCTCCAGTTCAACTGTGGCTTAATTAGAAGAAAGTAATTCATGCTCTCCTCCTCCTGGAATAGCTTTATCACCCAGAATTACAAACCTCCGAGGGAAATACTTTTCTTCAGGGACATCTTTTCTCAACTTTCAAATCCCACTACAATGCTAGCTGTCTGGCTTGTCTGACCCATAAAGCCAGCTTTGAGGTCAGATGTGACAGTGTCTGTTATCGTTATTAAATGATCCACTTTGGGGTCAAACAGAGCCACACTTTAGTCCTGACTGCGTAAGTCTTTTGCTTCTCCACCTTGCATAACTTACTTCACTTCTCCAGTTTCTTGTATTTTTTTATAGCAGCTATCTTGGTGTTGTTCTAAGAATGTGAGTTTTCCCTGGGATAAAGAGCCCGTAAAACCAATCACACCACTTACTTTTTTGTTATCATCATCATCAACTCTTAGTCCAAATCTAAGATACAAGAAATGCTGCATTTCTCTATTTTATGTAAATAAGTAAAAAGTTCTATTTTAGTTATCAAGGTTTCACCCTATACACACACACACACACATCCAGAGTTGTGCCCAAAGACCCTATTATTTTCCAAGCAATAAAACAGTGAAAAAGACTTTCCATCATTGCTGGTCAGTGGCTACCCACTGTCCAGCCTCTGAGTCCTACTCAGGCCATGAGATGCTTTGTACAGAATAGGAGCTGTCATGCCTGGAGTCTACTCTCATGCTCCCCAGTAACACAGAATCTGAGGCTAGAGTGTCCACTCAGAGATATGTCAATCTCTACCCTCTTCCAGTCTGGGTAAAACGTTCTCTTTCCTCACTCTTTTCTTTCCTTTTGCCCTCAGATTTATGTTTCTCTTACCATTCCACTTTGGGATACCCAGAACTTTATGAAATCTTAGAAGAGCTAGACACATATTTCTGGAGAAAAAGGAGAATAATGCTTAGAAATGAGTGAGAGAAAGTGTCAATGTATAAACATGTTATAATAATCCTCTGCCATAGTCAATACCATTATCATTGTTATCATAACCATTGTCATCCTCCTCATCATCACCATCACCATCATTACCACCATCATTATCACCAATCACCATCATCATCACTATCATAATCGCCACCATCATCATCACCACCACCATCATCATCACCATCACCATCATAATCTCACCACCATCATCATCACCACCACCATCATCATCACCACCACCATTATCACCATCACCATCATCATGACCACCATCATCATCACCATCACCATCATCATGACCACCATCACCATCACCATCACCATCATCATGACCACCATCATCATCACCACCACCATCATCATCACCACCACCACCATCATCACCATCACCATCATCATGACCACCATCATCATCACCATCATCATCACCATCATCATGACCACCATCATCATCATCATCATCCATGCCACCAATACCATGAGCCATGACACTTTGCAATTCTTAAAAGAAGACAAAGAGGAGTCAGACTTGTATTGGCTTGGGAGACTTTGTTGTTCTTGTGAAGAAAAAGAGACACACATGAGACAGACTATGCAAAACTCTAAGCCTGAATAACATTCATTTTCAACCAAGGTGTATATAGGTACCAAGAAATTCCTCCCTTGCACAATCCTTCACAGTCTTCTCACCACATCAAGTTTTCTTTCAACACAAAACTGAGAACTGCCATGCTATATGGGGAAGGGGGAATATTATCAGGAATGATGGAATAAATCAGCTTGACACTAAAGTTTCTGCTTAAATTTTAAAATGATGGTGGCTTCTCTTTGTGAGCTAGTAGTTGTGAATGATTCACATTAAACCAGGCATCTTGGTGACAGATCTTTACCTTATTTTCAGATAAATGGTAACTTCATATAAATCTCACTTAACTAATGAAAAGTAAAACCCTTTCAAAGGTAAGTGCAGGTTATAATGGTGTCCCTATTTAGTAGATAGGGAAATTCACATCAAGGGCTTAATATCCTTAATTCTGGAACAGTACAATTCCAGACTCTCAGTGCTTACAGGCGGAGCCCAAAATACTCCTCCAATTCTGATTAAATAATCATAGCTAGTGCGTATGAAGAGATAGCTGTGTGCTACCTGCTTCACGGCAAGATAAGATCTTTACAAAAAAGAGTTCAGTTAGTTGTTACATCAACTTTGAAAAAAAAATGTTACTGCATCTCAGAAGGGCTACACCGCTTCTCAAACACACATAAGGAGGAAGTGGTAAATCATACTTCAACCCTTGTTTGATTGACTCCAAGACCTATACTCTTAACTACTAAGCTACACTGCCTCCCACTTCCTAACCTCTTCACCTAGGTGAAGGCAGTAAGATGTTGCTAAAACCAGATTTGGTTAGGGACAGCTACCCCTCTCCCCCACCAAAGTTTTCAACATCTTTCTACTACCATAATTTTCCATTTATTTTCACTTCAATAAATGGGAATGTTCAAACACCTTTCACAAACATGGTGCTATCTTTCAGTTCCCCATTTTACATTCCCCACATCCAATCAGTTGACAAGCACTTTTTTTCTACCTTTCAAATTTACCTTTAGTTTATCTCTCTCCCAATTAGTTAAGGCACTCTTTATTTGTCATGTGGATGTAGAACTAGTTCCTACTGAGGTTTCTCTCCTGATCTTTCCTACTTTCATCTGTAAGAAAAGTTGTAAAAAAGACTTCAAACAAATTAGTTTGCCCAGTGTCCTATCTGGCATGCTCCCAGGTTATTTCTTCTTTTCATTGTCTTTGACCTATTTACAATTCTTTAAGAATAGATAACTGATAACAATACAAATAGATACAGTCCATACACATGCAAGTGATTTTACTTGGTAAAGGATCAATTGACCTTTCTGCTACAAAAGCAAGCCACCGCTAACAACAACAAGCACCACAAAATCTTACCAGTTCTGCATTCAATTAATTTCAGTAATCCTGATTGAGCTATTTTTGTGTAATACTTTGAATTCTCCTTTGAACTAGTCCTGACATCTTACTAGTTCCCTTATTAATTACTAAGTTAAATAAAATCTTTGACTTGTGTTCATTTTATATTTGTAGGAGAGTCATGGTTTCATCTTTTTAAAACAACCTTTAACACATAACACATCTTACCTGACTTTGCTATTTATCTTAATTTGGATTTCCCAGAAAGCAGAGCCTGAGGCACAAATATGGTTGCAAGTATTTATCCAGAGGTGACACCAGGAAGCTATGATAGTGATGTGGGGAGAACAAGATAGACAAGAGGGAAAAGATCAATCAAGGGTGTGCTACTGAGTTGGTTACTGCTGTGGGAGCTCAGTCCTTCTGGGGGACACTGAGGATTAATGTAGAATAAGCAACCTCAGAATCGTCCCTCCAAAGTGTAAGAGGCTGGGACGTTTCTCTTCCGACCACTGTCTCCTATTGATTGAGGGTTGCTCAAGGGGTATAGATGCTGAAAACCCAGCCTCTGGGCACCAGTGCCGAATCGAATCTCAGAGACAGAGTTTTGGGTGAAGTAGAAAAGAATAGCTTTACTGCTTTGCCAGGCAAAGGGGGACACAGCAGCCTCATGCCCTCAAAACTGTGTGTTCCAACCCAGGAGGATTTGGTGAGGAGTTTTATAGCAACATCTCAAGGGTGGAGTTTCTGATAAGGATCAGGGATCAGGGTATGTGCAGGGCCTGCACTCCTTTAACCTGGCCTCAGGTGGCCTCCTGATGAGCTTCTCTGGTTCTCAAGGTTATTATACAAAGACCTTCTTTAGAATGAAGAATGCTTCATCAAGTAGTTAGCATCTTCCATTTGTTGGGGGGTTTAGTTCTGCAGATGAGCTCAAAAATATTGTTATGTAAATCCCTTGAGGTCGAACCAGGACCCTGCCTCAAGGCTGCACTGTTGTCTCTTGTCTGCTTCTCCTCTTTCTCTACATTCCCTCCCTTCCCTGATCAGCAACTGTTTGAACCTGCTCTTTGGAACTCAGGGAAGGTCAAGAAATGGGGGACACAGAAAGGCTTCTGTGCCCAGGAGCATCATAAGATCCTGTTCAGTTTCAGTATTAACTCCCTTGTACTTTCCATGGCTTTAGAAAAAGTTGTGAGGCAGAAAAGTGAAACCACTATTGTGTACACCTGAGGTGGCAAGCCGGCAGAAAAGCACAGAGTGGGTTATCCCAAGTACAGTGCAATCAAGTGGGCTGAGGGGATGTGGAGCAGGGCACAAAAGCAAAAGCTACACTGCCAGTGTGATCTGTCTAAACTGAAATTTGTTATACTCTTCTCCATTTTAGAACATTGACATGATTTCTCTTTGCCTTTAGGGTAAAATGCAAACACACATGGCCCTTCATGCTCTGGCCTTAGCCTCACCTTTCACCACTCTCTGTCTTGCACCCTAGCTTCCTTCCATATGCTGATACTTGCTGTTTCCCCTGACACTGTTGTGATGGATTCTTCTGTTCATGCTGCTTCTTCCTCCTCCTTTCTAGCTAACCCATTATTGGATGTCCTTAGAAGTGTCAAGCTTACTTCCTTTCTGCTTCCAGACAATATGTGACATTTTCATAGCTCATTCTTCTGTGCTTTCCTTTATCAGAGCATCAACTACACTGTATTCCACTTGTCTTTCTCTTCCTCAGTATTCTGTGAGTTCTTTGAGGTCAGCAACAATATATATAGTTTTTATCTTTGCAGCGCCAATGCTCAACAACTTCTCCCCATAACAGGCACTCAACAACAGTTTGTTGATTTATGTAAGCACCTACTTGGCCCTTATCTGTACTTGTCATGGTCGACTCTAAGGAGTTTGCATTAGTCAGGAAAGGGCAAGTTCTGATACAGTAGCAAATGACTGGGAAATCTCAGTGGTTTAAAAAGACCAATGTTATTTCCCACTTATACTACATATTGCTAATGATCAAAGTCAAGCAAGATCCTTCCTACATTGAAAAGATGGATATATGTTTGATTGCTTCCATTGATGAAGTTTAAACAGAAAATTCCCACAGTTCCACCTTAGCTAATTTAGTTAGACACAGACTGTGTATTTGATAAGAGGGCTTCCCTTGAGTTCTTCTTACTCAGTGACATCTTCCTGGTGAGAGATGGGAGTTGGGGGTAGCAGTGGGAGTGATGATGATGTGCTAGAAATGGTAGTTGTGATAGTGGTACATAATACGTTTGCAGATGGTCCTGTAGAGTCTAGATTCACTCTCCTGGTAAATGCCATTCTATGTACATTTTGGGAACAGAAATCCTCCAGCCCAAGTGTGCTCATCTCTAGACTCTAATATTTTATACTAACTTTGTGTCTTGGAACTTCAAAATAAGTCTGTCTATCTTCAACTACTCTCTATATTTAAATTTTAACTCTACGAGATAGAACACAGTTAGGAGAAAACCTCCAATGAGAAAACAGAAGGCTCATAAAAGAGGAAGAAAAACTATTTTGGTAAGGAAAATATTTCCATATTATATTTTCAAGAGGTCGACATAAACAATAGTGAGTTAAAAAATATTTTAAAAATTATGCACAGTGTCACTTGCCAGTGTTGTGTTAATTAATGCAAATGTGGAACACTGCATCAGTTCTTGCTTGAATTCTACCAAAGTACATCTGTACAGTAAATATGTTAGTGAATAACCCTCAGCCACTGTCAGAGATTCTTTTCTCAACTGCTACTTCCTAGAAAATCATTGCCAGCTTTCTAGGCATATTTTGATATGTTCAGGCAGATCCAAAGCAGCCAATAGAAGCCTCCATAAAGGGTGTGGCACTCTCCCATTCTTGGTATGTATAAATTCTAATACCCAGTAGTAGGCAGAGAAAAGAAGTAAAACCGCATTAATTGAACACCTACTAAATAATTGGCTTTTACGCTAGCTATACAATTTAAATATTACAAGATAGGTATTATTGAAATGTCTGCTAAAATGCCTTAGTTTCCTCAAAGTGGTTGAGAATAGAATCAGTGAAGAATTAGCACAAGAATAACTTTTTTTGTCAACACTTTGTTAGGGTACCAGCCCACCATTCCCATGACTGACATTTTTACCACTTCAGAAGTATTTCAACATTGGTAATTTTTTTTCTAGTGAAAAGGAAACACAAAACTAATGTCTAAGTATCCAAAACCTCTTATCCCTTCACACTATTCAGGAGAAATCTGTATCTTCCAGCGTGGATCCTGAGTCTTTCTTGTATAGAATCATGAAAAGAACTGAAGGAGAGAACAGCAAGTCACTGACAATTGCTTGAGTGATTGACATTGGAAAAAGCAGAGGGTTAGTGGTGGAAGAGAAATGAACATATCCAAATAGTTTTAAAAAAAAGTAGGGAAGACAAAAGCCCATGTGGGTTGTTTTGGGGAGGGTGGGGGAATAGAATTCAATGAGTTTTTAGAGAGAATAGAAGACTTAGGACCTGACTTAGATGAAAGAAAGGATTGCCAAGGTAAAAGAACTTAAAAACATGATGATATCAAATGACATCCTTTTCCCACGTTTACAGGAAACTTAAAAAAAAAAAAATTGTATTTTTAAATTAAATGTTGGACTAATTTTTTAAATGTATCTCAAGCTTAGACTGGACCACAAGGTTACTCAGTTTTTTGTGGTTTACACTAACAGTATAAATTACATGCTCATTTCTCTGGGGATAATGGTATTCTTCTTCTATATATTTCTAGATATTCCCCAAATTTCAATGGTCAGTTTCTGTTCTTGATATTTGAAGATTTCATATCCTTGACTCTGACTCATTATACAATTAGGAAGGAAGTTAAACTATTACATTTCTATTAAGAGTTTTCAAGAACATGAAAAATTCCCATTTTGAACAAGACTCTGGAAGACTTTTGAACTTATAATGAAGTGAACACAAATCCATTACTGAGTTGGAATGGCAGTGTGAGGATCTCTGCAGATGCTTTCTTCCACAAAGCAACCATAACTGGTGAAAATTGCATTAAGAAAAAAAATATTTAAAGTTTTCGGAAATTACCCTAAGGGCATGCAGCAAATGAAGTGACAGTTATTTAAGAAAATTTACTTGGTCTTGGTAAGAATAGTGAGAGTCTGTGGTATTTGAACTACACCCAGATTTACTCCACTTCCGACCCCTGTTAATGTGAGGGACGCTCTGCTCCTGGTTGATGTAGCAACATTGCAGGGTCCCAACTCCTCCCAGTGATCAGTCTAGGGCCAAGGTTTTTCTCTGGAGAGACAGGATACCAGCATCTCTCTTCTCCTATGTTCCAGCTGTCAGAATTTCTATTCCAGTGTGGCCCAAGTTTTGGAGCTCCTTCTTTTACCCACTCCCCACTCGTAGGGTGGGAGCTTTATCCAAGCTTTTCAGGTCAAGAATATTGTGCCCTGATTGCCCTCTTCCCAGCTCATTCATAGGGCTACCTCCTGGACCTAGTGCCCACCTCCTAGAGTGGGCACCTCACTCTGAGAGAAGTTGGTCACTTTCCATGTCCCAGCTCCAGAGCAATGATCCTGAGGTTCTGTCCAGGGGGAGAGGCAGGCTGTAAGAGTGTTCCACAGCTCTCTGTAAGGAGACTAACTTTATTTGGAACAGAGCATAGGGAAGTTCAAACTTCAAAAAAAAAAAGGGGGTGGGGTGAGGCACTGTCAAAGACAGTGAAGATTTTGGTGATGAGCAATTCAGAAAAGTCTAGTAGCTCCATAATAACAATAAGCAAAGTGATAAAACAGCCAGAAGTTTAACAAAGAGAACTAGGAAAAGAGATGCCTAAGAAGCTATCTTCAGGGGTCTGTGGAAGGCTCAAAGAGTTTCCCTGCAAAGGATTCCATTTGCTATGTAGTAGCTTATGCACTGGGACATTGCTAAAACAATAGAGCAAATGACTAGCAATTAGTGAAGACTAATAACGGGGTGTATTACCAATACAGGCAGACCAGCCAGGAGCTTATCATGGAAATAAGGCAAAGAGATAAAGACAGACTGGCTAAAACTACTGTTAACCTAGAGACGAGGAGAGAGGGGGAAATCAGGGTGACTGTGTGTATGTCCAAGGTTGCACCCTCTGAAGAGCCACATATAAGGCTGGATATCATGGGCAAAATAGGCAAATTGTTCTTAGATAGAGCACCATAAACATGAGTGGCCAAAGGTAAAACAGGTAAATTGGACTTAGCAAAATTAAAACGCTTTGCATCTCCCAACCCAATAGTTGTTTTATTTTTTGTGCACTTTCTTTGCCCCTCTGTGTTGGGTATCCCAGGTTAATTTTTTAAAGTTATGAGTAAATCTGAAAGTCTAGAGAGACATTGACTAGATTACCTGACATTTAAACCTATCATCCACGCTGATGGAAGAGGTGTGAATGATGTCGAGCCTGCTTTTCCTCCATTGTTGTCTGACATTGTGGCCGGTCAGTGACTAGCAGTTTCAGGCCTATAAGAGGGCTTCCTGGACCTTCTAGCATCACTCAGTGGGTACCATAAGGGATGGCACTGCTTGTGGAACTCACAACGCCTCATAAGTAGATGCTCAGGCTATATTCAATTTAAAAAACTTTCCGAAGATTAAAATAATGGTCCATTAAAAGGAACTGTCTGAAACATAAGAGACATGGAGATCTGATGGCAAGCATGCTGAAGACTGTTCCAGGATATTTTCATAAATGCCTTAGTAGCTTCCACACTGAGTTTCCATGTAGTTATAGGATTTCAGTTACTCAGGGTGGGTTTTTGTCTGATTGACTTTTTTTTTTAAATGGAATTACTGTTTCATGGCACTCAGACCAAGACCAAACCTTTAAGTATAAGTTCCGTTTATTTTTCTTTTTTCCATCCAGTGTCACTTGCTTTTTCGTTTCCTGATTTCTTCCTAAGATGAGGGAGCCAAAATACATCACAGATCACAGCTAGATTTAGACAACAAGCATCCCCTTCACAGGGACCTTTAAATGGAGTCCTTAACTAGTTACTGATCTTATACCTTCTAGTGGTTAACCCAACCTATATTCAAAAGTCCAATTGAACATCAAAGTAAAATAAAATATTTTTTCTTGTTTGTTTCAAAAAAAAAAAATCTTTTCATCTCAAAGGGCACCATCAAGAAAATGCAAAGATACCTCACAGAATGGGGATATTTCAAAACATATATTTGATAAGAGAATTGTATTTAGAAGGTATAAAGAAACCTTATAACTCAAAAACAAAAAGACAAGTAACCCAATTTAAAAAACAGATGATGTATATGAATAGACATTTCACCAAGGAAGAGAAACAAATGATAAATAAGCACAGGAAAAAAATGCTCAACATCATTATTCTTTAGAGGAATACAGATTAAAACCATGAGATACCACTTCACATCAGTTAGTATGACTAAAATTAAACAGGTAGACAATTACAAGCATTTATGAGAATGTGGAGAAATTAGAATGCTCATACATTGCAATTCTACTCCTAGGTATATACTTAAGAGAAATGAAAACATATGTCCATACAAAAGCTTACACACTAATATTCATAGCAGCATAGCAGCATTATAGCCAAAAATTAGGAACAACCCAAGTGTCCATCAACTAATAAATGGCCCTCAAACATGTGGTATAGCCATACAATTGAATATTATTCAGCAATAGAAAGAAATGAAGTACTGATACATACTACAACATGGATGAAAACACTATGTTATCTGAAAGAATATGGTCACAAAAGATCTTATAATGTATACCACTTATATTAAATATCCAGAATAGACAATTCTTTAGAGACCAAAAGCAGATTAGTGCTTGCTTAGGGTTAAGAGGAAGGAGGAAATGGGAAGGGACTGCTAATGGGCATTGGGTATCTTTATGGAGTGATGGGAGTATTTCAAAATTAGATTGTAGTGATCGTATACTTAATTTTTTTAATTTTTAAAATTGAAGTATAGTTGATTTACAATGTGTTTTGATGTACAGCAAAGTGATTCAGCAATATATATATATATATATATTCTTTTTCAGATTTTTTTCTGTTATAGGTTATTACAAGATATTGAATATAGTTTCCTGTACTATAGGACCTTGAAGTTTATCTATTTTATATACAGTAGTGTGTATCTGTTAATCCCAAACTCCTAATTCATCCTCCCTGCCCCCAACATTTCCTCTTTGGTAACCATAAGCTTGTTTTCTATGTCTGTGAGTCTATGTCTGTTTTGTAAATAAGTTCATTTGTATCATTTTTTTAGATTTCACGTATAAGAGATACCATATGATTATTGTCATTCTCTGTCTGACTTACTTCACTTGGTATGATAATGATTGTACACTTTAAATGGGTGAATTGTATGATATGTGAATTATCTTAATAAAACTGTCTTAAAAATTCATTACTGAAACTCTATCAATAATCATTTCTATTTTACAATAAGGAGATTAAAGTTCAGAAATGGAAAGTGGTTGCCCAAAGCTACATAAGTAAAAAGTAGCAGAGATAATTTTGAAATGCAGCTCCATCTGAGTCAAAAGCTATTGCTTTTTGCATATCTCCAAATTGTAGACCAAAGCATTGAAAGAAATATTTTTTAGAAAAAAGATTTGGGTAATACAGTAGTTTCATACTATTTACTGAAGCAAATCATGTAAAGTTTCTCAAGTATTACATTTAATAAGCATTTACTAAACATAACTTTGGGCTAGGCTTAATTCTGAGTGTGGTGATATGAATTCAAATAAAACATACCTTCTGATTTCAATGAGCATAGAGGAATATGGAAAACAAAGTGCAAACATGTGTTGTGGTAAAGTTATACTCTGGGAAAATACAGAGAAGAGGGATTGGAATCTCGTAAGACTTTTTGGAGGTGACCTTTGGGCTGATTCTTGGAGGAGATACAGATTTTGGGGTAGATTTAAAAAAGATACTTTCCAGTTGAGGAGTCTTGACCAGTCAGTATACAGTATTGCTTTCTTCCTCTCCAGAGTTTAGATTCAATTGGAAAGCAGACCCTAGAGTAGAAAAATGGAGATTTTTTAAATGTCATTTTGATTGCTGGTAAAGCCATTTGTAGAATATGATTTAAGTGTGTGTCCAAATGGGCTTGCTAAGTCTTCAGCCCTAAAATTACAAAAAGGAGATAAGTTATCTACTGCTGTGTAACTAACCCCAAAATGTAGTGTGTTGAAACATTTTATTACTTCTGATGATTCTGCATGTTGACTAGACGGTGCTGCTCCTCCAAGTGGTATCACGTGGGGTCACTCTTATGGCTGCATTCAGGTGGCAGGCATATTGGACTGGATGGTCCAAGAGAGCTCTATCACATGTCTGGAGGCTTTGGTGCTGGGAGTTGGCTGTGGTACTTTGGGTCCCCTTCAAATGGCTCCTTACTTCATGTGGTACTTTCTCTCCACATCCTCTCTTTCTCCAGTAGCACAGTCTGCAATTCCTTAGCATGGCCAGATTCTAAGAGGGGGAAAAATGGAAGCTATCAGGCCTTTAAAGGACAAGGCCTGGAACACATAAAACATCATCTCCTCTGCATTCTACTGGTGTCACAAGTCAGAAGGCCAGCCTGGACTTAAGAGGTGAGGAAATGGATTCCACTATTTGTTGAGAGAATAGGAAGGCAGGAAGAGGAGGAATTGTTAACAGTCTGTTTTGGGGGGCAATTCCAGACTTACACAACTAATCTTCATTATAGCCAGATAACCTCTCTGACCCAGGGACATTGATTGTATGGCAGAAAGAAGACAGAACAGGTACCTACTACAGACAAGGATTCAAAAGAGAAGAGGAGGTCCTACACTGTTGGAGGGAATGTAAATTATGCATCTACTGTGCAGAACAGTATGGAGGTTCCTCAAAAACCTAAAAATAGAGCTACCATGTGATCCAGCAATCTTACTCCTGGGCATATATCTGGAGAAAACTGTAATTCAAAAAGATACATGCACCCCAATATTCATTGCAGCACTATTTTAGATAGCCAAGATGTGGAAGCAACCTAAGTGTCCATCCGTAGATGAATGGGTAAAGAAGATGTGGTACAAATATACTATGGAATATTACTCATCCAAAAAGAAAAGAATGAAACAATGCCATTTGCAGCAACATGGATGGACCTAGAGATTATCATACTAAGGGAACTAAGTCAGAAAGAGAAAGACAAATACCACATGATATCACTTACATATGGAATCTAAAATATGACACAAATGAACATACCTATGAAACAAAAACAAACTCACAGACATAGAGAACAGACTTGTGGTTGTCAAGGGGGTGGGAGGTTGGAGGAGGGATGGATTGGGAGTTTGGGATTATCAGATGCAAACTATTATATATAAGATGGATAAATCACAATGTCCTAGTGTATAGCACAGGGAAATATGTTCAATATCCTGTGATAAACCATAATGGAAAAGAATATGAAAAAGAATGTACATATTTATATGCATAACTATATAGGCGTATATATATATATATATATATATATATATATATATATGCATTTATACATAACAATCACTTTGCTGTAAAGTAGAAATTAACACAACATTGTAAATCAATTATAGTTCATTAAAATAAATTTTAATAAAAGAGTGAGGATGAGGAAGGCACCACTCCAAGAACTCCAAATTATTTCTCCCAAGTTCACTGATCAGATGAGTTCTCCTTCCCTGGGGAAGGAATGAATAAGAGAGTGGAGTGAAGCCTAGGATATTTCTCAGGGAGAGCTCCTTCTTATTGAAGGTTGAGGGAAAAGTGGACACCAGGTAGAAGTCACATGCAATGTTTGCAAAACAAAATATCAGGTAAGAACTAGGGCACCTGCAGGATGCTGGTGGGGAACCTTGACGTCCAAGGTGATGGAAGGAAGTCCCAAGCAAACTGGTAGGATGTGGGGGGACTGAAAGGGGAGGAGAAGTGCATGCCAGACAGGATCAGAGCCCCTGAGGGGTGGCTGAGGGGGGTTTTCCCATATCTGGAGGGACTCTTGGGTGCTCAAATCAGGGGGTAGCACACCCAGCGTATCCCATGCCCAATCAGCTGGAGAAGTCTGCTCGGCTCTCAGGCCGGGTCCTACAACCTCAGAGGTCCCCTCTGGGCCATGTGTGTCCTGGGGGCACAGAAGGGAGGCTGTGGGAGAGTACCGGAGGAGTGAGAGATGAGTGGAGGATGTTTGCCCTGCCCACTCAAGCCCAGGAAGCCTGCTGGGCTCCCAGGTGGGGTCCCCTGCCCTCTGACACCAGAGGCAGGGGGAACACATGGGGCCCTGCTGTTCTGTTGAGCCTAATCCCCACCTCCCACAGCTCCCAGGCTTTTTCCTTTTCTGTGGATCCTAAGCATAGGCCCCACCCACTACACAAACACCACCCATGCTTAGGCCCCATCCTCCACAAACAAGGCCTTTTCCACTTTTTTTTTTGCTCTTCCTCTTTTTTACTATTGTGGTTCTGTTTTACCTTCCAGTTGTTGTTTCATCTATATTTTTATTTTTATATTCTTTCCAACATATCTGTTAGTTTCTTAGTCTAATTTTATCTTTTACTTTGTTACTGTTCTCCCCCTTTTTTGTGTGTGCCACTCTGCATGGCTTGCAGGGTCTTGGTTCACAAGCTAAGGGTTGGGTCGAAGCTCCTGCGGTGGGAGCTCTGAGTCCGAACCACTGGACTAAAAGAGAACCTCAGACCCCAGGGAATATTCATTGGAGTGAGGTCTCCCAGCGGTCCTCATCTCAGCACCAAGACCTAGCTCTACCCAACAGCCTACAAACTCCAGTGTTGGAAGCCTCAGACCAAACAATGAATGAGACAGGAACACAATCCCACTCATCAAATAAATAAATAAATAAATAAATAAAGAGAGAGATGGCAAAAAAATATGTCACAGATGAAGGAGCAAGGTAAAAACCTACAAGACCAAATAAATTAAGAGGAAATAAGCAATCTACCTGAAAAAGAATTCAGAGTAATTATAGTAAAGATGATGATCCAGAATCTTGGAAATGGAAAGGAGGCACACAATGAGAAAACACAAGAATGTTTAACAAACATCTAGAAGAACTAAAGAACAAACAAACAAAGATGAACAATACAATAACTGAAATGAAAAAATACTAGAAGGAATCAATAACAGAATAACTGAGGCAGAAGAATGAATAAGTGAGCTGGAAGACAGAATGGTGGAAATAACTGCCAAGGAACAGAATAAAGAAAAAAGAATGAAAAGAATTGAAGAAAATCTCAGGGACCTCTGGGACAACACTAAACACATAAACATTTAAATTATAGGGGTCCCAGAAGAAGAAAAGAAGGAAGGGTCTGAGAAAATATTTGAAGAGATTATAGTAGAAAAATTCGCCTAACATGGGAAAGGAAATAGTCACCCAAGTCCAGGAATCACAAAGAGTCCCATACAGGATAAACCCTAGGAGAAACACACCAAGACACATATTAATCAAACTAATAAAAATTAAATTCAAAGAAAGCATATTAAAAACAGCAAGGGAAAAATAACATACAAAGGAAACCCCACAAGGTTATCAGCTGACTTTTCAGCAGAAACTCTATGAGCCAAAAGAGAGTGGCAGGATATATTAAAGTGATGAAAGGGAAAAACCTACAACCAAGATTTCTCTACCCAGAAAGGATCTCATTCAGATTCGACTGAGAAATTAAAACATTTACAGACAAGCAAAAGCTAAGAGAATTGAGCATCACCAAACCAGCTTTACAACAAATGCTAAAGAAACTTTTCTAGGCAGAAAACACAAGAGAAGAAAAAGACTTACAAAAACAAACCCAAAACAATTAAGAAAATGGTAATAGGAACATACATATCGATAATAACCTTGAATGTAAATGGATTAAATGCCCCAACCAAAAGACACAGACTGGCTTAATGGATACAAAAATGAGACCCATGTATATGCTGTCTACAAGAGAACCACTTCAGATCTAGGGACACATACACACTGAAAGTGAAGGGATGGAAAAAGATATTCCATGCAAATGGAAATCAAAAAAAAAGCTGGAGTAGCAATACCCATATAAGATAAAATAGACTTTAAAATTGAGACTGTTACAAGAGATAAGGAAGGACATTACATAATGATCAAGGGATCAATCCAGGAAGAAGATATAACAATTGTAAATATTTATGCACCCAACATAGGAACACCTCAATACATAAGGCAAATACTAACTACCATGAAAGGGAAAATTAACAGTAACACAATAATAGTAGGGGACTTTAACACTTCACTTACACCAATGGACAGATCATCCAAAATGAAAATAAATAAGGAAACACAAGCTCTAAATGACACAGTAGATCAGATAGATTTAATTGATATTTGTAGAACATTCCACCTGAAAGTGGCAGAATATACTTTCTTCTCAAGTGCACACAGAACATTCTCCAGGATAGATCACATCTTGGGTCACAAATCAAGCCTCAGAAAATTTAAGAAAATTGAAATCTTATCAAGCATCTTTTCTGACCACAATGCTATGAAATTGGATATCATTTACAAGAGAAAAACTGTAAAAAACACAAATACATGGGGGCTAAACAGTGTGACCAAGAGATATAATAATAAATGACCAAGAGATAACTGAAAGAATCAAAGAAGAAATTTAAAAATACATAGAAACAAATGACAATGAAAACATGATGACCCAAAACCTATGGGATGCAGCAAAAGCAGTTCTAAGAGGAAAGTTTATAGCAATTCAATCTCGCCTCAAGGAACAAGAAAAATCTCAAATAAATAATCTAACCCTATACTTAAAGCAACTAGAGAAAGAAAAACAAAGAAAACCCAAATTCAGTAGAAGGAAAGAAATCATAAAGATCAGAGCAGAAATAAATGAAATAGAAACAAAGTAAATAATAGCAAAGATCAATATAACTAAAAGCTGGTTCTTTGAGAAGATAAACAAAATTGATAAACCTTTAATCAGACTCATCAAGAAAAAAAGGGAGAGGGTAAAAATCAATGAAATTAGAAATCAAAAAGGAGAAATCACCACTGACACCACAGGAATACAAAGGATTATAGAAGACTACTACAAACAACTATATGCTAATAAAATGGACAACCATGAAGATATGGACAAATTCTTGCAAAGGTACAATTTTCCAAGACTGAACCAGGAAGAATAAGAAAATATAAAGAGACCTATCACAAGTAATGAAATTGAAATTGTAATTAAAAATCTTCCAACAAACAAAAGTCCAAGACCAGATGGCTTCAAAGGTAAATTCTATCAAACATTTAGAGAAGAGCTAACACCAATCCTTCTCAAACACCTCGAAAAAATTGCAGAGAGAGGAACACTCCCAAATTCATTCTACGAAGCCACCATCACCCTGACACCAAAACCAGAAAAAGGTATCACACAAAAAAATTATAGACCAATATCACTGGTGAACATAGATGCAAAAATCCTGAACAAAATACTAGCAAAAAGAATCCAACAACATATTAAAAGGATCACACACCGTGATCGAGTGAGATTTATCCCAGGGATGCAAGGATTCTTCAATATATGCAAATCAATCATTGTGATATACCATATTAACAAATTAAGGAATAAAAACCATATGATCATCTCAGTAGATGCAGAAAAAGCTTTTGACAAAATTCATCACCCATTTATGATAAAAACTCTCCAGAAAGTGAATATAGAGGGAAACTACCTCAACATAATAAAGGCCATATAAGACAAACCACTGCAAAGATCATACTCAATGGTGAAAAACTGAAACCATTTCCACTAAGATCAGGAACAAGACAAGGATGTTAACTCTCACCACTCTTACTCAATATAGTTTTGGAAATCCTAGCCACAGCAATCAGAGAAGAAAAAGAAATAAAAGGAATACAAATTGGAAAAGAAGAAGTAAAATTTTCCTGTTTGCAGATGACATGATACTATACATAGAAAATCCTAAAGATGCCACCAGAAAACTACTAGAACTAATCAGTGAATTTGGTAAGGTTGCAGGATACAAAATATTAATGCACAGAAATCTCTGCCATTCCTATACACTAACAATGAAAAATCAGAAAGAGAAATTAAGGAAATAATCCCATTCACCATTGCAACAAAAAGAATAAAATACCTAGGAATAAACCTACCTAAGGAGGTGAAAGACTTGTACTCAGAAAACCATAAAACACTGATGAAAGAAATTGAAGATGACATAAACAGTTGGAGAAATATACCATGTTCTTGGGTTAGAAGAATCAATATTGTGAAAATGACTATATTACCTAAAGCAATCTACAGATTCAATACAATCCCTATCAAACTACCAATGGCATTTTTCACAGAACTACAACAGATAATTTCACAATTGGTATGGAAACACAAAGGACCCCAAATAGCCAAAGCAATCTTGAGAAAGAAAAATGAAGCTGGAGGAATCAGGCTCCTGGACTTCAAACTATACTACAAAGCTACAGTAATCAAGACAGTATGGTACTGGCACAAAAAAAGAAATATAGGCCAATGGTACATGATAGAAAGCCCAGAGATAAACCCACACACATATGGCCACCTAATTTATGAAAAAGAAGGCAAGAACATACAATGGGAAAAGACAGTAACTTCAATAAGTGGTGCTGGGAAAAGTGGACAACTACATGGAAAAGAATGAAATTAGAACACTCCCTAACACCATACACAAAAATAAACTCAAAATGGGTTAGAGACCTAAATGTAAGACTGAGCACTATAAAACTTTTAGAGGAAAACATAGGAAAAACACTCTTTGACATAAACCACAACAACATCTTTTTTGACCTACCTCCTAGAGTAATGAAAATAAAAACAAAAATAAATAAATGGGGCCTAATTAAACCTAAAAACTTTTGCACAGCAAAGGAAACCATAAACAAGATAAAAAGACAACCCTAAGAATGGGAGAAAATATTTGCAAGTGAAACAATGGACAAAGGATTACTCTCCCAAACATACAAACAGCTCATGGAGCTCAAAATCAAAAAACAAACAATGCAATTAAAAAATGAGCAGGAGACTTAAGTAGATATTTCACCAAAGGAGACACACAGATGGCCAAGAGGCACATGAAAAGATGCTAAACATCACTAATTATTAGAGAAATGCAAATCAAAACTAAAATGAGGTATCACCTCACACTGGTCAGAATGGCCATTATCAAAAAATCTAGAAACAATAAATGCTGTAAAGGGTGTGGTGAAAAGGGAACTCTCCTGTACTGTTGGTGGGAATGTAAATTGATACAACCACTATGGAGAACAGTATCGAGGTTCCTTAAAAAAACTAAAAATAGAACTATCATATGACTGAGAAATCCCACTACTGGGCATATACTCTGAGAAAACTATAATTCAAAAAGAGACATGTACCATAGTGTTCATTGCAGCACTATTTACAATAGCCAGGACATGGAAACAACCTAAATGTTCATCAACAGATAAATGGATAAAGATGTGGCACATATATACAATGGAGTATTACTCAGCCATAAAAAGAAATGAAATTGAGTTGTTTGTAGTGAGGTGGTTGGACCCAGAGTTTGTCATATAGAGTGAAGTAAGTCAGAGAGAGAAAAACAAATACTGTATGCTAATGCATATATATGGAATCTAAAAAAAAAGAATGATATTGATGAACCTAGTAGCAGAGCAGGAATAAAGACATAGACATAGAGAATGGACTTGAGGACACAGAGTGGGAGGGGAAAGCTGCGGTGAAGTGAGTGTAGCATCGACATATATACATCATCAAATGTAACATAGCTAGTGCAAAGCAGCAGCATAGAACAGGGAGATCAGCTTGGTGCTTTGCAATGACCTAGAGGGGTGGGATAGGGAGGGTGGGAGGGAGGCTCAAGAGGGAGGGGACATGGGGATGTATGTGTGCATGTGGCTGATTCACTTTGCTGTGCCGCAGAGGCTAGTGCAGTATTGTGAAGCAGTTATACTCCAATAAAGAGCTATTAAAAATAAATAAATAAATAACCCCCCCCCCAAAATATCAGGTGGTGTACACAAACTCTACAACTTCCCATTAGTCAACATGGCCTGGAAAAGTGCCAGGATGTTGCTGTTCAGGGCAATAAAACAAAACAAAACAAACAAAACCAAATGAGTTTGTTTTTCTGAGATAATCTCCGCGGTACCTCAGCTACCTTGCCTAACTCCCAGTGGAGTTTTTCGAGAGATGTCAGCTCTTCTTCTAAAATAGGATTTAAGTTTGAGTGCATACTTGTGATGCCTGAAGATGGTTATTTTAATGACTGATGGGAGTAGGGTCCATGTTGTAGGGGCGTTATATAAATTACAGATACAGAAAGCCCCAAGAGGCATGGCCAGGTCGGGTCCTAACACCCAAGCTCCTCCCATCCTGCCAAGGTGTACCGAGGATGTGTATGACTGCACTACCTAATTAATGAGGCAAATTCTGGGATCCGTTGATGCTCACTCCTAATGAATGAATACAGTAAGGCAGGATGCTTCCACTTAGATATGCTAATGAACATAATTTTAATTTTGCTCCATATTTCTTCTTTCCAAAGCAATTGAAGTTTCACAATCTGGAAAAAAAATGTGGTACGAGACAAGGAGCATTAGAAATGGGCTTTCTCCCTGAGGTAATTTACCTGAAACAAGAACCCTCATGCAAATAAATAAATAAATAAATAAAATATAAAAGTTACCATTTGGTGCAGATTAGAGAAGCCTTCCTGTCTTCATTTTGGAGTCCCACTGGGCCTAGAACACTCTATACTGAAGGGCTCTCAAAATTGTTTGTTCTTTTTGTTTGTTATTCCTTCCTTTGAATTTATTTTTAATGACTTGTTTGTAAGAACAATGTATTTGAAAAAAAAACATGTTAGGAGTGAATTAGGATATAAAGATGTCATATCCAGCTGTGTTGAATAACTAGCTGAGCTTGGAGGTTATAAAAGAGGTTGGGATAAAGAGTGAATCCAGGGCTTCCCTGGTGGCGCAGTGGTTGAGAGTCCACCTGCCGATGCACGGGACACGGGTTCGTGCCCCAGTCCGGGAAGATCCCACATGCCGTGGAGTGGCTGGGCCCGTGAGCCATGGCCACTGAGCCTGCGTGTCCGGAGCCTGTGCTCCACAACGGGAGAGGCCACAACAGTGAGAGGCCCGCGTACCGCAAAAAAGAAAAAAAAGAGTGAATCCAGGTTTTGTGGAGTCCAAAGCTTATATAAGCTGGGGTACTCCCTTTAAGAAAAAAAATCAAATTAAGAATATAAAATTAGGTACTGGGCTTTAGAAGAAGTCAATGTAATTGGAGAACCTTAAAGCTTAAGTTTCATCGGTTTCATGGCAAATTAACCTTTGTTGGGATCAAAATCTTATCAGAAAACCATATATGACCTGATAATTTATATTGTTTTGTATAAACATGAACAGGACATTGATCAGTGACTTATGTGTTTTGTAGCAGAGAAAAATAATTATAGACGATATACTGGTTACAGGTATGTTAGTTTTCTAGGGATGCTGAAATGAAATACCACAAACTGGGTGACTTAAACAATAGAAATATATTGCTCCCAATTCTGGAGGCCAGGAGTTGAAGATCAGGGCGTCAGCAGGGTTGGTTCATTCTGAGGACTGTGAGGGAGCATCTCTTCCATGCCTCTCTTCTAGCTTCTGGTGTTCTGCTGGTAATCTTCAGTGTTCCTTAGCTTGTAGATGCATCACCCTGGTCTCTGCCTTCATCTTCACATGGTGTTCTCCCTATGTGCTTATTTGTCTCTGTCCAAATTTCCTCTTCTTATAAGGACACAGCTATATTGGATTAGGACTCACTCTAATGACCTCATCTTAATTTGATTATCTGCAAAGACCTTATTTCCAAATAAGGTCACAGTCATAGGTACTGGAGTTAGGACTTCAACATCATTTGGAGGGACACAGCTCAATCCATAACACCAAGTGACACAATATTAATATATGAACTATCTTAAGAAAGTCAATGTCCTCGGTGAAAAGGCTCCAGCATACCCCTTACATCCTTCTTATTCTAATAGGTGGAAATGTACTCAGACAATGTCAGAATTTATCATTTTATCAACATAAAACCAACTTGTAAAATAAGTCTAAGTTAATCCCTCCCATTATGTACCTAACAAACTCCTATGAGTCCTTCAAAATGTTGTTGAGATATCACTTTCTTGGAGACACCATTTCTAGCCCACTTATCCTCTGATTCTTGCTCCAAATCCACCTCCATGTTTCTCCCCACTGACCTCTGCCTGGAAAAGCAAGTTCATGGGCACATCAACTGGGCTCCAAGTCTTGTGACTTCAGGCTGGGATCAGCCTGTGGGGGACCTAGGAGAAGATGGGAGAGCATCAAGTGGGTGAGATCTGGGAATGTATTTCCCCAGATCCTTCCTGTGATCTGATGTCTGGCTTTGTCTCAAATGAACACAATTATTCCTCTCAAGGCCTCTGACTCTATACAAATGTTCCTCCCCTGGTACTGTTTCATCTCCTTTGAACCTTGGATGAGAATAACTCAGCTTCTTCTATGTCCTTGGTGAGGGTTCTTTGCCCTATATTTCTTTACATCCACACTTGGGTTAAAATTTTTCTCCTAGAATTATTCTATTTTAAATGTCCTATCTGTTTTGTGTTAGGAGCTTGACTGATACATCCTGCAATACACAAATTTAATCACTCCCTCCTCTATCCTTCTAGTATATTGGACTTAATTCTGTTTGTCTACTGGGTTGGCCAAAAGAGAAACCTTCCATAAGATGGCTCTAGTAGCATTTAGTTTTCTTTAACTTCATTCAAAAAAATTTTGTTAGATTGTATGTGACAGCTGTCATATCAGCATGCATTTAAAAACAGACATCAAAATTGGTGAATTTTTGTGTAACCATTGTAATATTGAAGGTGGAAGAAAAAAGGAACATTTTTGGCATATTGTGCTTTATTATTTCAAGAAAGGTAAAAATGAAACTGAAACGCAAAAAATAGATTTGTGCAGTGTACGGAGAAGGTGCTGTGACTGATCAAACGTGTCAAAAATGGTTTGTGAAGTTTTGTGCTGGAGATTTCTCGCTGGACGATTCTCCAGGGTCTGGTACACCAGTTGAAGTTGATAGCGATCAAATCAAGACATTAATTGAGAACAATCAATGTTATGCCACGTGAGAGATAGCCGACATACTCAAATTATCCAAATCAAGCGCTGAAAATCATTTCCACCAACTTGGTTATGTTAATTGCTTTGATGTTTGGGTTCCACATAAGTTAAGTGAAAGAAACCTTCTTGACCGTATTTCTGCATGTGATTCTCTTCTTAAATGTAATGATGAAAATATTCTGTTTTAAAAACAAATTGTGATGGGTGATGAAAAGTGGATACTGTACAATAATGTGGAATGGAAGAGATCATGGGGCAAGTGAAATGAACCACCACCAACCACACCAAAGGCCGGTCTTCATCCAAAGAAGATGAGGTTGTGTATATGGTGGAATTGGAAGGGAGTCCTCTATTATGAGCTCCTTCTGGAAAACCAAACGATTAATTCCAACAAGTACTGCTCCCAATTAGACCAACTGAAAATAGCACTTGACGAAAAGTGTCTAGAATTAGTCAACAGAAAATGAATAATCTTCCATCAGGATATTGCAAGCCCACATATTTTTTTGAAGACCAGGCAAAAACTGTTACAGCTTGGCTGGGAAGTTCTAATTCATCTGCCATATTCACCAGACATGGCACCTTTGGATTTCCTTTTTTTTTTTTTTACCTTTACAAAATTCTCTTAATGGAAAAAAATTTCAATTCCATGGAAGACTATAAAAGGTACCTGGAATAGTTCTTTGCTCAAAAAGATAAAAAGTTTTGGAAAGATAGAATTATGAAGTTGCCTGAAAAAATGGCAGAAGGTAGCGGAACAAAAGGGGGAATATGTTGTTCAATAAAATTCTTGGTGAAAATGAAAAATGTGTCTTTTATTTTTATTTAAAAACCGAAGGCACTTTTTGGCCAACCCATAGAATATCATACATTGCGTTCTGTGTCGATAGTGGTCTACATCTGCCTGACTCTCCTATTAGGTTAAGAGGAGGAAACTATCAAGTTAGACCACTGCAGAGGTAACAACGATATCCTGTCTTTTCAATTTAGAATTCACGTACTCAATTAGAATGACTACATCTGGCATTTGATTAAATCTGCCTCTTTCTCCTTTTTCCCTCTGTCACTAGCAATTGACCTCTAAAAGCAGCCAAGTTAGCAATGTTTATTTCCAGATAATAGGTCTTCCCTGTATAGCATGTTGTTTATCAAAATTAAGTAACTGAAAAGATATAATCATAGTGAGAAAAAAGGTAAAAGTGTTAACTTCATTCCATATAATAACTGTGCAAGAAACACCACTCTCTTTTTCCAAAAATCAACCTATTTCACAGGTTTAGAGGAAAATTGGACCTTAGCAATTTTCCATGTTCCACTCCTGAAATTTTACACAGTGACAAGATGTTTGGAAAAGATGCTGTGGGACTAGTCATGGGTCATTTGTCCACAGAATTATGCCAAGGTCTCCACTGTCCTGGAACATCTCTGTTTCATCTGTTTCAGGTTTGGGGCCCTAACATACTTCTTTGAGGCTTCTTCTGCTCCTATAGGCTTAGGCATGCCTGATAAACCATTTTTTTTCTGAAATCCTTCATCACTACCAGACTGTATGGAAGCTCTACCCCAGTCTTCCCTTGCTCTTCCCTTTTGACTCTCCAATCCTCAGCCAAAGGTATGTTTCTTCCCCTTGATGATTTTCACTAAAACATCTTGTCTATAGCTCAACTCTCTTTCTTCAGCTGTTTGACATGTTTGCTGAAGTCCCCTAAATTCTTAGCATGGTGGAACAGAAAAGCCACAGAGAATTATGTCTTCAGCTTTGATCACAGAGGCAGCGGAGCTGGGAGGAAATAAAAGGTGAAAAACCCCTCCACAATGATTGGAATTTTAAAATATTATCCTACCATAATGTCATACATTGAGTTGGAGAGGTAAGCGCCTGACTGAAGAAGAAATGAAGCAGGAATCTGGAGCTAATGAGATAAGGACTGGGTTAAGAAGTAGCTGCAGACAGATGGAGGTAAGGAAGTTGGGAATACCAGCCTGAATCAGAAACAAGTTATCTCCAGGCCTTTTTAATGGTTGAATCTACAGGCACTGACTTTCCTTTGGGCGGACTAGGGATGTTCCCAAGGAAAGATGTGATCACACATGAGCTTGAGATGGCAATTCAGCCGTGTTACCATTTCATGAACATTTACAACAAAGTGTATGAGTAACAGGGTGGGAACCCATGATGTCATTCCTCAGTTTCGCCAGAGGTTGCCCAATAACAAGAAATCAGCAACCAGGGGCATCCGTGGAAAAAGTCCTGCCATATACCACTGGAGAAATCCCCTACATTGCCTCTGAGTGACGCTGTCCCTTACCTGCAACCGCATAGGCTATTTGTTCCTAAGAGCACTTGCTTCTACCGGCTGATTTCTGCCATTTCCACTTTTGCCTCGCTAACCTGAATTATCTAAATTGCAGCTCTGTGGTTTCTTGTATCGTTTCTTATACTCACCAAATGTGTAGATTCACCCAATGAAATCTGCTTCCACTTCTTTTATTCACTTGTTCAGGAATTCAGCATTTCTTGATCAGTGATTCTGAAAATTGAGCATGCATCAAAATCACCTGGGGCAAGGGGGTGGAGGGGGAGCTTGTTCCAACACAAATTGCTGGGCCCCACCCCCCAGAATTTCTGATTCAGTGGATCTGGGGTGAAATGTGAGAATTTTCATTTCTAACATTTCTCGAGTTGATGTTGATGCTTCTGTCTCCAGGTGATGTTCGTCTAGCAATGCCAGAACACAAATGCTTACATTTAGAAATGGGAAACTTAGTTCTGATCCCCCGAAAGTGTTTCCATGACAAAGAGATCATTCTATTTTTCTCTGTCAAAAGTGGTTATTTGTTTTCCACCCCATGTGCTTTGCTACAGTTTAGGCAATTGAAAGAATGTAAGAATTTTGATTCTGTAGTTACTTTCAAGTCAGGCTTATGCAATGCCATCTGAATTATTTATTTACTAAATATTTAGTAAGCACTTACTTTCTGTCGTAGGTATTATGAGATATATGAAGAGGAGACATACTGCACCTTGTATGATGGAGGTAATACTATGTCATCAAAAGCCCGCAACTTTTGGAGTCCCAAAGTCTAGGTGAAAGCTCATCGCTGCTACAAGGGATGCTAGGTATGGCTGTGCCTAATTTGTATTGACTGCACACCCCAGGGCCACTATGTCATTTATCTAAACTAGACCTACATTTCCAGAAAGTCTGTTCTGTGTGTGATTCCAGCTAGGATTGTACACAAGAGAAATTTGTGCAAGATTTGGAAGCAGAAACCGTTATACCCTAAGTCACTGTAGGGCAACTTGCACTGTGCATTTTGTCACTGATCTCAGGGCTCACCTCAAGGACATTGGCAGCAGCCAGGCAACAGTCCCCCAGTTCCTACCATCTCCTCCTTCAGCTTCTCCAGGTGCAGGTGCATCTACAGCCACATGGTGAAATGTACCAGTCTCTCCTTAGCATTGCTTGCTTCACTCAGATTGGGGACAGGGAAACACAAATTGGGCTCCAATTTGTCCTCATTTGGGATCCAGTTTGTTCTTGTGGGACCCACCTTTTCCTTGGGCTTCCAGTTTGTCTTCCACTTTATATAACATTTTCTTAGGACTATTAGCCCTGGTCACATATAGTGAATTCCATCCCACACCAGACAAAGAGATGACTTTTCATAGACTCTTCATCAGCTCTCAAAATTATGTATGGTTCAATCTCTTACCAGATACTTTATTTCACATCACTCTTGGTGGTTCTATCCCTCTATCAAATCCTGGTTGATAGAGACACCATTCACATAGACTATGACATGAATGTGGCTCTTTAGAATTTTGCAATGCACAACCTGTGCCATCATAGACATTATCCCTGTTCTAATACTCATGATCTGAATGACTTTGGTCAACCTATAGAACTTCACTTAACTTCAATTTGCTCATCTGTAAACTGATAACAGCAAGAAGTAGTTCAGAGTATTATTCTGAGGGTGAAATGAGCTGGCATATACAAAAGGTCTTGACCACTCTGATTTAATGCAATCATATCATCCTGAGTTTTTATTCTCTGGACCATTATTCTGTTTTATTTTCTACATATCACCTATCACCCTGTAAATCACCTTATTTATTTCTTTTGCACATATTTATGATCTATGTTCCTCTACTAGGATATAAATTCTATGAAGGAATGTGCTTCATCTACCTTGTTTACAATTGCATACCCAATGCCTGGCCCCAGAACAGGCTTTGGTGCTCACTAAGTTGAAGTTGATAGATTGATGTATCGAAAACAGGAGGAGTATGTATGGATGAATGAATAAATGAACACAGTGCCTACAAGACTGGCTAGTTCATGGTGAGAACTCAATATAGGAGAGTATTCTTTTATGAATTTGTAAACTGGTCATGGAAATGTGTCCACCATTAGCCACAATAGCTAACAGGTTAAGATATAGGCCGTAGGGCTTCCCTGGTGGCGCAGTGTTTGAGAGTCCGCCTGCCGATGCAGGGGACACGGGTTCATGCCCCAGTCTGGGAAGATCCCACATGATGCAGAGAGGCTGGGCCAGTGAGCCATGGCCACTGAGCCTGTGCGTCCGGAGCCTGTACTCCACAACGGGAGAGGCCACAACAGTGAAAGGCCCACGCACCGCAAAAAAAAAAAAAAAAAAAAAAAAAGATATAGGCCATAAAATGATACTTATAGAATCTGAGACCACAGGGAAGTCATATTTAGTTAAACAATAAGCCAAGACGTTATGGATAAGAAGACATTTCTTGGGGAGTCTTCAATTATGGATAAAATTAACTGGAGAGGTTTGGATTTGAGAGTGGTAAAAAGAGGAAAAAACACAGGTGTTCAGGCTGTGAAAACATGCACTTGGCTTCTCGAGGCACCCCTTTCCCCTTTGTGAGTACAGCCTGGGTACAGAATGTCACCATCCTTTGCTTGATTTCATCAAACAGGCCTTCTGACAGGTCTCCCATCCTCTAGCCTTCTCCTGATTTCAGTCCATTTTCTCCAGGATGACCCAGGGTCTTGGTGCTCTGGCCAGGTATCAGGCCTGAGTTTCTGAGGTGGGAGAGCTAAGTTCAGGACATTGGTCCAACAGTGACCTCACAGCTCCTTGTAATATCCATCAGTGAGAGCTCTCCCAGAGATCTCCATATCAATGCTAAGACCCAGCTCCACTCAATGACCAGCAAGCTCCATTGCTGGACATCCCATGTCAAAAACTAGGAAGACAGGAACACAATGCCACCCATAGCCTAAGATCATAATAAGTTCACTTACACCCCAAAATGCACCACTGGACATGGTCCTGCCACCAGGAAGACAAGATCCAGACTCATCAATCAGAACACAGACACTAGTCCTCTCCACCAGGAAGCCTACTGTAACAACCTTACCCACTGGAGGAAGACATCAAAATCAACGGGAACTACAAACCTGCAGCCTGTGAAAAGGAGACCCCAAATACAGTAAGTTAAGAAAAATGAGAAGACAGAGAAACACACAGCAGGTGAAGGAGAAAGGTGAAAACCCACCAGACTGAAGAAATGAAGAGGAAACAGGTAGTCTACCTGAAAAAGAATTCAGAGTGATGATAGTAAAGATGATCCAAAATCTTGGAAATAAAATGGAAAAAATACAAAAAACATTTAACAAGGACCAAGAAGAACTAAAGAGCAAACAAACAATGATGAACAACACAATAAATGAAATTAAACATTCTCTAGAAGGAATCAATAGCAGAATAACTGAAGCAGAAGAATGGATAAGTGACCTGGAAGATAAAATAGTGGAAATAACTATAGCAGAGCAGAAGAAAGAAAAAAGAATGAAAAGAATTGGAGACAGTCTATGATAATTCTGGGATAATATTAAATGCACTAACATTCGAATTATAGGGGTCCCAGAAGAAGAGGAGAAACAGAAAGGGTCTGAGAAAATATTGGAAGAGATTATAGTTGAAAACTTCCCTAATATGGGAAAGGAAATACTCAATCAAGTCAAAGAAGTGCAGAGAGTCCCATACAGGATAAATCCAAGGAGAAACATGCCAAGACACATATTAATCAAACGATCAAAAATTAAAGACAACGAAAAAATATTAAAAGCAGCAAGGGAAAAGCAACAAATAACATACAAGGGAATCCCCATAAGGATAACAGCTGATCTTTCAGCAGAAATTGCAAGCCAGTAGGATGTGGCAGGACATATTTAAAGTGATGAAAGGGAAAAATCTAGAACAAAGATTACTCTACCCAGCAAGGATCTCATTCAGACTTGACATAGAAATTAAAACATTTACAGCAAAAGCTAAGAGAATTCAGCACCACCAAACCAGCTTTACAACAAATGCTAAAGGAAATTCTCTAGGCAGGAAACACAAGAGGAGGAAGAGACCTACAATAACAAACCCAAACCAATTAAGAAAATGGTAATAGGAACATTACATTTAAGGAATAATTAGCTTAAATGTAAATGGATTAAATGCTCCAACCAAAAAGCATAGAATGGCTGAAAGGGTACATAAAAAAGACTCGTATATATGCTGCCTCCGAAACCAACTTCAGACCTAGTGACACATACACACTGAAACTGAGAGGATGGAAAAAGATATTCCATGCGAATGGAAATCAAAAGAAAGCTGGAGTAGCAATTCTCATCTGAGACAATATAGACATTAAAATAGAGAATACTACAAGAGACAAGGAAGGATATTACATAATCACCAAGGGATCAATCCAAGAAGAAGGATATAACAATTGTAAATATTTATGCACCCAACATAGGAGCAACTCAATACATAAGGAAAATGCTAACAACCATAAAAGGAGAAATTGACAGCAACATAATCATAGTAGGGGACTTTAACACTGTACTTTCACCAAGGACAGATCATTCAAAATGAAAATAAATAAGGAAGCATAAGCTTTAAAAGACACATTAAAGAAGATGGACTTCATTGATATTTATAGGACATTCCATCCCAAAACAACAGAATACACTTTCTTCTCAAGTGCTCATGGAACATTCTCCAGGATAGATCATGTCTTGGGTCACAAATCAAGCCTTGGTCAATTTAAGAAAATTGGAATCATATCAAGTAACTTTTCCAATGGCAACGCTATAAGACTAGATATCAATTACAGGAAAGAAACTGCATAAAATACGAACACATGGAAGCTAAACAATACACTACTAAATAAGCAAGAGATCACTGAAGAAATCAAAAATGAAATTTAAAAAAGCTATAAAAATGACAATGAAAACACGATAACCCAAAACCTATGGGATGCAGCAAAAGCAGTTCTAAGAGGGAAGTTTATAGCAATACAATCCTACCTTAAGAAAAAGAAACATCTGAACTAAACAACCTAACCTTATACCTAAAGCAATTAGAGAACGAAGAACAAAAAAACCCTAAAGTTAGCAGAAGGAAAGAAATCATAAAGATCAGATCAGAAATAAATGAAATACAAATGAGGAAATGATAGCAAAGATCAATAAAACTAAAAGCTGGTTCTTTGAGAACATAAACAAAACTGATAAATCATTAGCCAGACTCATCAAGAAAAAAGGGAGAAGTCTCAAATCAACAGAATTAGAAATGAAAAAGGAGAAGTAACAACTGACACTGCAGAAATACAAAGGATCATGAGAAATTATGACAAGCAACTCTATGCCAATAAAATGGACAACCTGGAAGTAATGGACAAATTCTTAGAAAAGCACAACCTTCTGAGACTGAATGAGGAAGAAATAGAAAATATAAACAGACCAATCACAAGAAATGAAATTGAAACTGTGATTAGAAATCTTCCAACAAACAAAAGCCCAGGACCAGATGGCTTCACAGGTGAATTCTATCAAACATTTAGAGAAGAGCTAACACCTTTCCTCCTCAAACTCTTCCAAAATATAGCAAGGGAAGAAACACTCCCAAACTCATTCTACAAGACCACCATCACCCTGATACCAAAATCAGACAAAGATGTCACAAAAAAAGAAAACTACAGGTCAATATCACTGATGAACATAGATGCAAAAATCCTCAACAAAATACTAGCAAACAGAATCCAACAGCACATGAAAAGGATCATACACCATGATCAAGTGGGGTTTATCCCAGAAATGCAAGGATTTTTCAATATATGCAAATCAACCAATGTGATACACCATATTAACAAACTGAAGGATAAAAACCATATGATAACCTCAATAGATACAAAAAAATCTTTTGACAAAATTCAACACCCATTCATAATAGAAACTCTCCAGAAAGTAGGCATAGAGGGAACTTTCCTCAACATAATAAAGGCCATATATGACAGACCCACAGCCAACATCATCCTCAATGGTGAAAAACTGAAATCATTTCCACTAAGATGAGGAACAAAACAAAGTCACCCACTCTCACCACTCTTATTCAACATAGTTTTGGAAGTTTTAACCACAGCAATCAGAGACAAAAAGGAAATAAAAGGAATCCATATTGGAAAAGAAGAAGTAAAAGTGTCACTGTTTGCAGATGACATGATTCTATACATAGAGAATCCTAAAGACTACCAGAAGACTACTAGAGCTAATCAATGAATTTGGTAATGTAGCAGGATACAAAGCTAATGCGCAGAAATCTCTTGCATTCCTATACACTAGTGATGGAAAATCTGAAGAGAAATTAAGGAAACACTCCCATTTACTATTACAAGACAAAGAATAAAATATCTAGGAATAAACCTACCTAAGGAAACAAAAGACCTGTATGCAGAAAACTATAAGACACTGATGAATGAAATTAAAGATTATACAAATAGATGGAGAGATATACCATGTTCTTGGATTGGAAGAATCAACATTGTGAAAATGACTATGCTACCCAAAGCAATCTACAGATTCAATGCAATCCCTATGAAACTGTCAATGACATTTTTCACACAACTAGAACAAAAAATTTCACAATTTGTATGGAAACACAGAAGACTCCAAATAGCCAAAGCAATCTTGAGAAAGCAAAATGGAGCTGGAGGAATCAGGCTCCTGGACTTCAGAGTACACTACAAAGCTACAGTAATCAAGACAGTATGGTACTGGCACAAAAACAGAAATATAGGTCAATGGAACAGGATAGAAAGCCCAGAGATAAACCCACACACATATGGACACCTTATCTTTTTTTGCGGTATGCAGGCCTCTCACTGCTGTGACCTGTGCCATTGTGGAGCACAGACTCCAGACACGCAGGCTCAGTGGCCATGGGTCATGGGCCCAGCTGCCCCGTGGCATGTGGGATCCTCCTGGACCGGGGCATGAACCTGTGTCCCCTGCATCAGCATGCAGACGCTCAATCACTGCACCACTAGGGAAGCCCCTGGACACCTTATCCTTGATAAAAGAGGCAAGAATATACAGTGGAGATAAGAGAGCCTCTTCAATAAGTGGTGCTGGGAAAACTGGACAGCTACATGTAAAAGAAGGAAATTAGAACTCTCCCTAATACCATACACAAAAATAAACTCCAAGTGGATTAAAGACCTAAATGTAAGGCCAGACACTATAAAACTCTTAGAGGAAAACATAGGCGGAACACTCTATGACATAAATCACAGGAAGATCCTTTTTGACCCACCTCCTAGAGCAATGGAAATAAAAACAAAAAGAAAGAAATGGGAACTAATGAAACTTAAAAGCTTTTGCACAGCAAAGGAAACCATCAGCAAGATGAAAAGACAACCCTCAGAATAGGAGAAAATATTTGCAAACGAAGCAACTGACAAAGGATTACTTTCCAATATACAAGCAGCTCATGCAGCTCCATATCAAAAAACAAACAACTCAATCCAAAATTGGGCAGAAGACCTAAATAGCCATTTCTCCAAAGAAGATATACAGATTGCCAACGAACACATGAAAGGATGCTCAACATCACTGATCATTAGAGAAATGCAAATCAAAACCACAATGAGGTATCACCTCACACCAGTCAGAATGGCCATCATCAAAAAATCTACAAACAATAAATTCTGGAGAGGGTGTGGTGAAAAGGGAACCCTCTTTCACTGTGGTGGGAATGTAAATTGATACAGCCACTATGGTTGACAGTATGGAGATTCCTTATAAAACTAAAAATAGAACTACCATATGACCCAGCAATCCCACTACTGGGCATATACCCTGAGAAAACCATAATTCTAAGAAAGTCATCTACCACAATGTTCATTGCAGCCAGGACATGGAAGCAACCTAAGGGTCCATCGACAGATGAATCGATACAGAAGATGTGGCACATATATACAATGGAATATTACTCAGCCATAAAAAGAAACAAAATTGAGTTATTTGGAGTGAGGTGGATGGACTTAGAGTCTGTAATACAGAGTGACGTAAGTCAGAAAGAGAAAAACAAATACCATATGCTAACACATATATATGGAATCTGAAAAAAAAAAAGGTTCTGTAGAAACTAGGGTCAGGATAGGAATAAAGGTGCAGATGTAGAGAATGGACTTGAGGGCACCAGGAGGGAGAAGTGTAAGCTGGGATGAAATGAGAGAGTGGCATGGACATATGTACACTACGAAATGTAAAATAGATAGCTAGTGGGAAGCAGCCACATAGCACAGGGAGATCAGCTCTGTGCTTTGTGACCACCTAGAGAGGTGGGATAGGGAGGGTGGGAGGGAGACACAAGAGGGAGGGGATATGGGGATATATGTATACATAAGCTGATTCACTTTGTGATACAGCAGAAACTAACACAACATTTTAAAGCAATTATATTCCAATAAAAATATTAAAACAAAACAAAACAAAAAACAACACAGGTGTTCAGAAAAGCAGAGGATATGTTTGCATAACATAGTCTGCAATGAAGCTTTAGTAACAGGAAATTTGTAGAAGGTAAATAAGATAGAATGGGTTGAGAAAGAAGGACTAAAGCATGGAAGCCTTTTAATTACTCTAAATATTAAAATGTTATCTGTTGAACAATATTTCATTAAATGCGTGCTCCACAGAGCCCGAGCACTACCTAGTCAAGATGCCCTAGGGAATAAAAAGGTATTCCTGGTCAAGAACAATATCCTTTCTCTTCCTCTGGGAATATTTCAAATACATCACCATATTTGTCTCAGGGAAATGCTGCAGTCAAGTAATTTATTTAAGTTTTGTTAAGCTGGTGGTTCCCATATTTACTGGTGGAAAATTGTGCAAAACTCACCTTGATATCCAGCATCCAATGGATAAATTTTGAGAAGTACTCTACCAACCTCCTTTGGTAGTTATAAAGGAAATACAAGGATGAATCCTATATATTCCAGACCATGAGTAATGTAATGCTGTGGAGTGAGAAAAGCCCAAAGTTTATGGCATGATTTAGAGATGGAGAACAATATAATCAGAATAAGAACATTGACCTATTCATCTTGAAATGGCAGATAATAAACTTGAGAGTTGGGGAATATGTACAGAGAAATCAATTATGAAACATCTACACTTGTCCAAAAAGGGGAGAGTGAAGCGTTGAGTTAGGAACTAACAGTGAATGGGCTCCTTTATCCCCTTTCTCCAGTGCTGATAATGGGGTCCAGGCCAGCTGAGAAACCGCTTGAGACCCAGAGGCTGGGTAAGGCTGCACCCTGGACAATTCTTGACATCTGAGAAAACTTGTCAGGAGGTCAGAGCTGGGAGAGTGAATGCAAACCAGGAGATAAAGTAAGAGGGCTAGAAGGAAAGATCCAAGTGGAAGCTGAGGTGTAAGGCAAAATAAAAAGTTGGTTAAGGAAATAGCATAAAGAGGAAAGAGAAGTCACAGTTAAGACAAGTGGGAGATGCATGGATGCCATTAGGACTGCAGTTCAGTGTATGTGATCAAAGCCAGGTTACTTTAAAGGGAAATGAGGTTAAAGGCATTGGAGAGGAAGCATCCTTACAGTTTGGAGGCTGATGAGGGTGGAAACAGGCATAGTCTTACAGCGAAGATAGACCTTTTTCAGGTGGCCTGATGAAAAATTTGTTTTCATTGCTCTTTTCTTTAAGGAGAGATGAAAATGTTGCCAGGGGGACATGGAAATGGATTTGGCTATGGAAAGCTGTCTGGGTTTTCTGTAGCTGTGTAGAAGCTTTGACCTCTGGGAAGAAAAGGAGCTCATATCCCTATATTTAGCTAAGACCTCTGTGGCTGTCTATCCATGTGAACCACAAGCAAAGAACTTCAACTTCCATATTAATGGCTACTTCCTTGAGTGTGTCGTGTATACCTCTGTACCCATAGATTCTGGCTCAGCTCTGAGGCAGGAGGTAGATGGGCCCCCCGGGGCAAACGGCTGGAGTTCACTCCCTGTGGACCGACACTCCAAGATAAGAACAACAGGACAATTGAGAGAGGAGGCTGGGTCCTGCCCAGATAGAAGATAAGAGACCACATATTTCCCATTCTCGAAGTCTGGAGACCTCCCTGACTACACATTCGCAAAAAGGTTCCTTGGAGGTCAAAAGGGGAGTGATACTAAGTGATGCTAAGTCTACCCATAGGCCTCTTCGGTAGAATCCATCTTGGCTAAGAGATGTGTGCACACACATGGGAAGATACTGAGATATGCCAAATATGGACTCAGAACCAGGCAGGTTGAAATGATTGGCCATAGGACATCCTGAAGACATGCCCCATATCCAAACTGCCACGAGGGTGTGACTCTCTCTCTGAGCCCGCCCCTGTGTCTATCCACACGTACTGTACTCTTTTGTTCTCCTAATAAATACTTGTTTCACTACTTTCCATCTCTGTGGGAATTCTTTTCTGCAAAGCCGTAGGGCCAGGGTCTCGTCACTGACCACTGGTCTAAGGGCCAGAATTCAGTGCTGTCACCACCGAGACCCAACCTCAATCATCGGCTGCGAACTGAAACCCTGCTTCAAGAAGCTGCAGGCCGAGGCCATCCAATATCAGCAATAGTATGCAGTGTTAGTATGTAGTATGAATTCAGTAAATATTTGATGAGTGAATGAAAGGAAAAAGAAAGGAAAGAGGGAAGGGCCGGGAGGGAGGAAGAATAATTCTGCCCAAGATCAGAGAACACACAAAGATTATTTAACATCATGAGAGTCCCTGATAAAACCTAAGGACATTATGTAAATGCCTAATGACATGAGACATGGCCCCCCGAGTTTTTTCTCTGACTTTTCTGAGGCACCAAATCAAAATCAGTGTATCTTTTAGATGTTTTCTAATTCTTCACCTTTATCCCATAGTGTAAACAAAAGGCAATTTCGCATTTGCACGAGTGAGTCAACTTTCAGTGACAATTGTCTGGTGTATTTGCTGTGAATGTAGGGCCTATCTGAACACCCACACAAAAGCACATCCATCAGTCCTCAGTATCTGTGGGTCCTGCATTTCTGGATTCAACCAACCACAGACTGAAAATATTGGGGAAAAATTCCAGAAAGTTCCAAAAGCAAAACTCACATTTGCCACACCAGCAACTACTTACATTTACATTGAATTAGATGTATAAGTAATCTAGAGATGATGTAAAGTATACAAGAGGATACACATAGGCTATATGCAAATACTATGCCATTTTATAACAAGGACTTGAGCATTGGCAGATTTTGGTATCAGAGGGGGTCCTGGAACCAACGTCCCTTGCACACCAATGGATGACTGTGTATAGGGACAGAAATAATAAAGAAAGGGAGCAAAGCAGAGCGGGGCACTGTCATGTGATGAACTGAGCAATAGTGAGGAGAAGTCTGGTATTTGGGGTCTAAAATTAGTCTAGGGTATTTTTACAGTTCACAATTTTTGTCTGCATAGAGCCAGTGAAGATGTCCTTCCCGCAATCAGAGAAAAAGCACTTTTTATTTGCCATTAACATTTGCCTAATGCATAGTGTCAGTCACCATTAAGAAATGTTGGCCAGGTAGAGTTAGTTTAGACTGAATTCTTTGGGGGAGGAGGAAGCCTGGATTATTCCAGTAGTGAGGTAATTTAAAATCCATAATAAATAAAGTAATGAGATTTTCAGAGAATCACTTAAGCAGAAAAAATAGTATGAAGTTATTAAATCTATAGCAGAATAAGGGTTCTTTAAAAGTCTTAGCTCTTATTTTATTGAACAGTAATTTCATGTTTATTTTCTAATAAAAATAAAAGATCTATCTTTCAAGTTTTGACTAAAATCTAAATATTTTCTGTTACTTGTATAAATTTACTGCTGAAATTTTAGTGTTGAGAATCTGCATAGCATTGCACATTAAATGGATATTGATCTAACATTAGAAATAAAAAATAATACCCATTAAATTAATCAATAAGGATTTAATTCCTGATGAACTCAGCAGCCTAAGGTGGGGTATTTGTTTGTTTTTCCCCTTTCCAAATAAACTGTTTCATGTTATAGGAAATAATCCAACATTTAAAAAATTATACTGGGGGAAAAACAGCATTGGTGAAAGCTGCAGTTTGTAATTGCAAAGTTAATTATCTTTCCTAAACCATCAGTTGTCACTTAGAGAGACCAGATTCTTGCAGACTCCCCTGGGATTTCCTTTATTTCATTCCTAATGGCTTGGGACCCACCATTTTGCTGTCTCTGAACATTTGGTCACTGAATGCACCATTTATGGAGTATTGTTTAATTAAGGACAAATTAAGAGAACTGTGCACAGAATTTAATTTCACAGACTCTGTAAATTCTTTTAAAGAGGATACTAACTATAGGCATGATAAGTTTTCATTATCCATTGCTTCTATAAGGTATTGAAAATTTATTGTTTGCCACAGTTCCAAGTTTTGTTTACTCTTCAGGGGATTTTGTTGGCACTGTATTTTTGTGTTTCACAGAAATCCTATGGAGGCATCCGTCTCCTCATTAACCCCTTCGGTTCTGAGTCAACCCAGATGCAGAAGACCACACGCTTGGAAGATTGCGTTTGACTTTTGTAAAGACTAGTGATTTATGGCAAGGGTCAAATAAAAACTGACATCATTAGAACATGTGCTTAATGTTCTAGATCTTGGGATATAAAGTATTTCAAGTGGGTAGTCATTCATTTATTCTTTCATTTGGCAAATATTTACTGAGTGCCTGCTATGCACCAGGAAATATTCTAATGAAGAATGTACCATTTACTAAGAAGTAGAGGAGTTAAATATTTTGCTTTAAAATTTTTTGAGAATAGATTTTACCAAGATCCCCACTGCATTCTCTGAGAAGTCAAGTACAAATAATAAGTTTTTTCTACTGGTGCTTTGATAGAATAATTCTGTATTTGATATGAAGTAGAATCTTAGAGATCTTATTATCCAAACTCCCATATGTTACTAATGAGTAATTTGAGTCACAGAGAGGTTCTTTTACCTGTCCAAGTTCATTCAACACATTAGTATCACTCACCAGATACTTCAATCCTCATGTATAAAATTATTTTACAATAACTATAATTATAAAATATCTGTAATGTTAAGGCTCTTATATTTGCATGTAACAGAAGCTCAAGTCAAACTCTACTAAGCTGAATTTATTATAAGGATATAGAAACTTCAGGACAAATCGACACCAGGAATCTGATCATCAGGGTTTTTGACAATCTTACAGTCGTGCCCCTTTGGACAGCTCCTTTATTCTTCTCTCCCTCTGCAGATATTTTAATTTTTTTCTCCTGTCCATTTGGAAAACATGGCTGCCAATAGTTCCTAGAGTTACGGGTTATATTCTAGCAAGTCAGAGACATACACTCTCCTTTTGTTCCAATTCAAAATTCCCAGGAAGGCACTCATTGGTAAAACTTGAGACCAAGGATCATCCGGAACCAATCCATTATGGCCAATTAGGAAAGATGTCTTGAGGGCACTTGATTAACTCTATGTCAGAGGTTCAACTGTGGATCAGTCCGCTGATAAGGGAGTCCGACAAGAGAGTATAGGGGGGAGTGGGGGCGGGATTAGGGAAGTGGAGAGACCCTCGTTTGAACGTGGGTGCTCCTACTAAAGTCATGGGAGCTTTATTCTTAGAATTGAAAGCAACACAAATGCCCTTCAACAATAAAATGGCTAAATATATTGTGATGTTTGTATATAATGGTATACTACACAGCAATGGAAAATGAATGAATTGCAGCTACACACAATCATATTCATCAGTTTCACAAACTTACTTCAAAAACATAATTTTTGTATGTGAGAAAAACCACAGACGAAAAATTTACACTGTATTATTCCTTTTATGTAAAATTTTAAAAATAGACAAAGCTGGTGTCTAGTAATTCATACTCAAGCAGAGAAACTATTAATAAAAGCAAGAAAAACATATTGAAAAATCAGGATTACCTTTGAGTAGAATGATAAAATGATTATGGAGAGGGCCCATAGGAAGGTTTGGGGATCTGGAAGTTTTATTTTTTGAACTGGAAGGAGTGACATGGGTATTCACTTCATGGGGATTCACTGAGCTATATAGTTATGTTCTGTGTACCTTTTTATAAGGGAATTATGATTCATAATAGAAAATAAGACACATTTTCTAAGAAAGGGTCTTGGCCCATGCACGCTCTCCCCAATTCAGAGATATTATCAAAGAAATGGAGGGACAATGGGACTCCACAACATTTTATGGCTCTAAGAGTGGAAGAGGCTTAAGTTTTATTTCTGCTCTAGTTTTCTAGGTGTTCCCAGGTCTCATCAGAATGTCCTCTTTCTAATAGATCAGGAGCCTAGGGAAGGGGTGTTTGCCCTGTTTGCTTGGATGGACTGGCTTGAGCAGCCCTGCAAAGACCTCTTGTGTCACCTCTGGTCATGGGAGAGTATGGAATGACCGTCTTGTGGAGCCAGGATGTCATCCTGGGAGACAGCCCACCTGAAGGGCACACGTGGTAAGGACGTTGGAAAATGCAGCAATGAGAGAGCAGATGGCAGATTCTAGTTCAGAGGACGGAGGATGATTAAGTCTTCAACTGAGAAAATTTGTCTTAACAGATTCCCTGTCTCTGCTGCTTCTGGACTATAGTTAGAATACAGAATCTTAGTGAAGCTTGGAGTCCTGGGCTTCAAATCAGCCCCTTGATATTTCACAAACCCACATCCTCACAACTCTTAATCCTCAGGGTTCACGAGACCCACAGACCCCTCTGGAATCCTGGAAATCAGGGAATTTTTTTTTTAGACTGTAGGGTACCCTTTCCTCAAAATCTAAACTTCTCGGGGCTTCCCTGGTGGCGCAGTGGTTAAGAATCCACCTGCTAATGCAGGGGACACGGGTTCGAGCCCTGGTCCAGGAAGATCCCACATGCCGCGGAGCAACTAAGCACGTGCACCGCAACTACTGAGCCTGTGCTCTAGAGCCCGCGAGCCACAACTACTGAAGCCCGCGTGCCTAGAGCCCGTGCTCCTCAACAAGAGAAGCCACCGCAACTAGAGAAAGCCCACGTGCAGCAACGAAGACACGATGCAGCCAAAAAAAAAAAAAAAAAAAAAAGTTTATAAACTTCTCAATGGGTATAAGCTTTTGAAGGAAACACCCTGGTAGTATATTGTAAACATCCTTAGCATCAAAGCATAGAGTATAGGACCTACTTGAATAGAAGAATAGAGAAAAGTACAGGCAAACCAACAATAACAACAGAAAACAACATCAAAATTATAACTTTAATATCAACAAATGAGACCTTTATATAAACTCATATAAAGTAGTTAGAATTGGTTGATAGCAACAAGACTTGACATGATAGTTGAAACAAGTAGAAAGTTGCTATTTTAGTTTGTAATAAATCATAGAAAAAGACAGTTTCTAGCACGGGCTCAGCAGTTGTACACTGTCAGGGTTTGTAAATGTATTAACTTTTTCCATATAGGCACAATGTGGTTGGTACATATTATCTGTCACAACCTCATTCAAGGCAGCAAGAAGGAAAAAGTGGTGGGAGTGACACCATCCCTTCTGTAAAGGAAGGAAACTCTTCCCAAGACATGGTCAGTGGATCTCTGCTTACAAAACTCCTTGTTCAAAGCCAAGTTCACTCTTAACTGAAATGAAGGCTTGAGACATGAACATTTAATCAGACTTACAGCACCCCAGTTGCCAAGAAAGAATAGTGAATTAGATGAGGAGTAGATAACCAAGAACATCAACAGCATTGGTGTAGCCTCTTATTATTTATAAAAACAGTTTCAAATCAAAGGATGATCCCTGTGGGGTTAGAATTATTTGGGAGCACTTTTTAAAAAGTAACTAAAGGCAACCCCAAACTAAACAGTATCAGAAGCAATAGCTTACCTTATTAGAGACAAATTTTGGAAAGGCCCATAAGTTTAAATGAGTCATATTCCTACCTAAAACACTGAATTTGTTAATATGCATTTGTTTGTTTTAATTTACTTTGTTTGAATAATGTTTATATAACTTCTATGTTTTCAAGGCAAAATGGGGATAGAGGAGGAGGAAAACATTTAAAAGTACCTCTAATTCCTTCTGGTCCCATTTCCTATTTTCATCTATTAATAATTCCACACAGTCTTCACTATATGGAATCCGGAAGTTCTAGCATCATTACAATATATGAGTATTTCTTTGCTACTGTAACAACCAGTTCTTAACTATTTTTTCCCCAAAGTGCAAAAATCTTTCTTTTGTAGATAGTGCTATTCTTTACAAAGTCAACATCTGGTCACTAGTCCCTCATTCACCAGAAAAAGAGATAAATATACTCATTAAAGAAAAAAAAAAGGCTGTGTGTGTGTGTGTGTGTGTGTGTGTGTGTACCTGTGTGTGTGTGTCTACACATAAAGTGGGACTAAGACAGATTTTATAAAAGACTGGATCACTGAATAAATTCTTGCAATTTGCATTTCTACCATCACAGAAGAAATAAGAGTATATACATTTGGGTATGGGAAATAAAAAATAATAAATCAATAGATAGATAGGTAGATAAAACTCTGATATGCACCCTCAGATTTGTAGATGTGCACACTTGGACTTGCAGCCAGTCTAGAGGGTTTTGTATTATCATACTTCATAAAGAATCCC
Source organism: Phocoena sinus (assembly GCF_008692025.1). NCBI lineage: Eukaryota > Metazoa > Chordata > Mammalia > Artiodactyla > Phocoenidae > Phocoena > Phocoena sinus. The sequence continues at coordinate 7,712,365 of NC_045766.1, forward strand.
CTAGCCATGAGCTAACTGCTAAAATATTTAGATGTGATTGAGTGTTTATAGAGGGAGAGAAAGGGGAAAAAAGAGGAGGGTGTGACAGGGAAGAGAGTGAGAACTTGGAGGGGAAAGACTAAAGAGCTTAGACATGAAATGTCATCTGAATCATAGCTAATGTATTGCTTACCCAACACTCAAACGCTATAGAAAAATTATACCAAATCCAAAACCTGTCAAATGAGATTTACGAACACAGTTCAGAAGTTATCCTCCATTGGGTAACTGTCTATAATCTTGCAACAAACCCCATAAGTGTTCACGGTAGTTATTCCATATGCTAAGGGTAGCATAACATTGCAGAGCTGTCAGTTTTAATTTCGGCTTTATTAATTTTACCATAAGCCTACAGATGTATATTTCAGAAGGCATATATCACAAAGATCATAAACTCCCACAAAGAAGCTGGTGATAGTTATAGGTTATGTCACAGGTTTCATGGATATTAGATTCATCAAGGGAATAGTAAGAGAAGGTTTAATGTATATGTCAAAGCACGCATGGAGAAAATAGCCTGTCCACAAATTGGCAGTCAGGACATGTCCAAGTGATTAAAAATACTGTGGTGAGGAGTTTGTTTTTAAAATTAACAACACATTGTGTTACAAAAATGTGGACTTTAAAGCAAACCTAAGAGCTTGTGATGAAGGGTTTTTTTTTTTTTAAAGAAACCTATTTTTATTTCTAAAAGTACTGCTTCTTACATCAGTATTTCTCAGTAACTTCATTATTTTTTGAGAACTGGAATCAAAATTTTTATACTGTATTAGCAAACATCTTTCTATCACTGATTGGCTTATGTCTGTGGACTTTAAATTGTATACACTGAAAAATATTGTGGTGAACTAAAGATGGCTGCACAGTTTTTGCCACTCATCCCATTGAAAGATAGAATCTATTTCCCTCCCCTTGAATCTGGGGTGACTTTGGGACTTGTTTTGTCCAGTGGAATGTGGTAGGAATCACTCTATTTAACTCTCATGGATGAGCCTTAAGATATTAACGCTATGGTAATCTTAAAATAGGTTCACCTATGGAAAGGCAGTCATGAAAAATTTTTAAATCTCAAAGATGACCCACTGGTAGTTGCTGGACCCTTTGATTACTATGACATAAGAATTTAGAACCCTAGGGCTCTCACTATTACGTCTTAGCACATTTGCTCCTGGAAGCCACAGCCACCATGTAAGAAGCCCAACCACTGTGACACCTCCATGCTGAAAGGAAGCCCAAGTCACTTGGAAAGAGAGAAGCTATCTGGAGGAGAGCTGCAGTGCCAGATGCATGAGAAACTTTCTTATATCTTCCAGCCTAGACTTATCAGTAGCTGAATGCAGCTAAATGAATGACTTTAGCTGACACCATGTAGCAGAAGTACTACTCAGAAGTGCACTGTCCAAATTCCTAATTCACAAGACAATGAAAAATATTAAATTGTTTTTCTTTTAAGCTACTATGTCTTGAGGCAGTGTGCAGTAAGACAACAGATAACCTACACAGTTTATGCGTATGGTGTATGCTCATGTGTAACTATATATAATACAAATACATGCATATTTGTAATTTAGAGAGAAGCGATGTGAAATAAAACTTTTGATAAGAGATTACTTTTGTATATTCATAAAAAACTAATAAGCATGGATATATTGGAAAATGGGCACAAGGTGGAGAGGAAACACAAATAAGAGACTTGTCACTCTGTACTTTTTAAAAATGTATATTTTTTCTAGGTGAATTTTTTTTTTAACATCTTTATTGGAGTCTAATTGCTTTACAATGGTGTTAGTTTCCGCTGTATAACAAAGTGAATCAGCTATAAGTATACATATATCCCCATATCCCCTGCCTCTTGCATCTCCCTCCCACTCTCCCTATCCCACCCCTCTAGGTGGTCACAAAGTATAAATAAATAAATAAATAAATAAATAAATATATATATATATATATATATTTTTTTTTTTTTTTTTGCGGTACGCGGGCCTCTCACTGTTGTTGCCTCTCCCGTTGAGGAGCACAGGCTCAGGACGCGCAGGCTCAGCGGCCATGGCTCACAGGCCCAGCCGCTCGCGGCATGTCGGATCTTCCCAGATCGGGGCACGAACCCGTGTCCCCTGCATCAGCAGGCGGACTCTCAACCACTGCGCCACAAGGGAAGCCGTATAAAAATATTTTTAAACAATGTGATCGTCATTTTTTTAATTAATTAATTTATTTATTATTTATGTTTGGCTGCGTTTGGTCTTCGTTGCTGAGCGCAGGCTTTCTCAATTTGCAGTGAGCGGGGGCTATTCTTCATTGTGGTGCACGGGCTTCCCATTGTGGTGCCTTATCTTGTTGCAGAGCATGGGCTCTAGGAGCGTGGGTTCCAGTAGTTGTGGCACGTGGGTTCAGTAGTTGTGGCTCGCGGACTCTAGAGTGCAGGCTCAGTAGTTGTGGGACATGGGCTTAGTTGCTCCGTGGCATGTGGGATCTTCCCAGACCAGGGCTCGAACCCGTGTCCCCTGCATTGGCAGGCAGATTCTTAACCACTGCACCACCAGGGAAGTCCTGTGATCGTATCTTATCCATTTAAAAATTTAAAACTAAAATTTAAAAATAATTACTTGGGAGAGAGAGAGAAAGAGAAAGAGAGGCTGACAGATAGAGACAGAGAAGCAGACAGGGGTGGGGAGAGAGAGAGAAAGAGAGATGCAGAAGACTGTGGTTTGAATGCTATGTACTTTTAGTTAATTAACTTGCCAAGTAGTGCTCTTCCAAATATGGCTTGGCTTTGGAAAGACTTCTTTCAGGGATTATATTTTAAGTAGCCTGGATGCCAGCCCTATGGAAGTCTTCACATAGGCTGATCAACGGAAGCGCTACCATGAAAAAGTGCTAAATCTCAAATATGGACCATTGATGGATACTTTGATTGTTGGTACCTAACAATAGCTCCCCAGGGCCAGGAAAGGTAAACCTATTCATTTTAGATACAATGTTGAAACTGAACATCTTTGCTCAAAAGAAGCCTCAATTTTACTTTGTAAGTAAACTTCAGTTTTTAGCAAAGATCCATATAAATCTCCTAAAATCTATAAACAATTCATTTAATATTGAAATGGTCCAAACAAGAAGCCCTTTTTACCCAGTAGACATTTGTAAGAGGTGTGTGTGTGTTTGTGTAGAGGAATGCAGTTATCTTCACTGAGTCTGATCTTTTAGTAAGTATACTGTTGACTTGAGCATTTCTTCAAAGAAAAAAAAGATAGATTTTTACCTGGATTTTTATCAGAAATCATCTTGAGCTCCTTCTCAGTCACAAAACTGCACATATTTCTATCCTAGGATCTTTGTTATGTCCCATGAAAACATAGTATCATAATGATAAAGCATGCAATTCAATTCATAAGCATTTTTTAATGAAATGGCTGAAACAGCTTCTTAGTAGAATAAACTCCGTTTATTTTAATGATTACTATGCTAATTATTAAAACAAACAAACTGGTCAGAGTATTCAGTTAGTACTGCACTACAAAACTGGATGTGAATATGACATAAGAAGGCACATCCTGGGACTTCCCCGGTGGTCCAGTGGTTAAGACTCCATGTTTCCCCTGTGGGGTGTATGGGTTCAATCCCTGGTTGGGGAACTAGGATACCACATGCCACGTGGTATGGCCAAAAAAATAAATTATCACACTATATCCAAGAAGGCATATTCCTCCCCTTATAAAACTTGCATTCTCAGGAGAGATTCACTGACTCACAGCCAGAGGAAAAGACATTCCTATATTCCTGCATCCATATTGTCTTAATAATTATTTAAAAATATTATTTCAGTGTTATAATTTGTTAAGAGTTTGAAAATTAAGAACAAAGTATTTGAAGAAAATTTACCTTTCCATAACAAACAATCAAAAGAGTGAGTGCACATGTACACAAAGACACACACACACAAAACTTTTAACAGCATGGTCCTTTTTTTTTACTTTGAATAGAATGTTGGACCTTTAATTATTTATTTATTAACATCTTTATTGAAATATAATTGCTTTACAATGGTGTGTTAGTTTCTGCTTTATAACAAAGTGAATCAGCTATACATATACATATACCCCCATATCTCCTAACAGCATGGTCTTCAACCATATGAAAAAGTTTTGATTGTGGTTGCTACAAACTTGAAAGCACAAAAAAAGTTTCAACTGAAAAAAACGATTAAATGTTTGATGAAATGAACATTTTATTTGAGGACAGGCTTACCGGGGTAGCTTTAGCCACAAAATAAGTATTTTGCCCAACATCGTTTGAGGCCAAATCTACCCTGGTACCTTGTTTGATTGTGCTTGCCATCTAACGCCTCTTCCAACTTCATGAGAAGAAATACACGAGAAGAAATACACCAGGGGTGAGTGCTACTGCTTCAGCCCCAACCTCAGACATGCAGAACAGATCCAAGACCAGCTCAAAGCAAAATACCAAACCTAGCTGGACCTATAGCAGATCCACCTACCAAAGCTCAGCCTAGAGATCTCAACTTCAGCTGGCCCACAGATAAGTGAGAAATGAGTGGTTCTAGTGTCTGCTGCTATGATTGTGTGAATATCTGTTACATGACAATATCTGACCAATATAATTTCTTAGAAGATTTTGGGAGAAAGGGATAAGTGGATTTTTGAAGATCATTTGCTAAATACTCTCTGTGTACACTGGGATTTCTGTCTCTACTAAGCAAACACTAGACAGAGAGAAAATATAGAGGGGAATTGATATAAACATCTGATTTTCTAAAAAAATCTGACTGGGTCCAGTGTCAGGGGAAGGACCAACAAGTTTAGAAAACAAGCAAAAGGAAAATCACCATGGACAGATGGACACCATCCCATTACACCTCATCAGTAGCTAGGACTGTGATGTTAATCATAAAAATAGGGTTACTTACATTTATATTAACCTTTACCAAAAAAATAAAAAAAACACAGAAAATTCTATCTGGTATATGATAGTACTTTTTGTCATTTGACCCTCACAATATGCAAATGAAGAAACCAGAGAAGGTATTTTTTTTTGTCTTCATTTCATAAATTAGAAAAACAAAGCTCAGAAAAGTGAAATGCCTTATCTGGTGTAAAAACTTGACCCTTAAGTCTTTTTTTCCTGAGACCTGGCTCTTTCACAGCAATGTTTTTCATCACATTTTTATCAGGAAAAGAGAAAAGGACTTCTTCCAACATGGAATTCAATAGAGTACCTTGCCTAAGAACCATAAAATGCTTTAAAGCATTAGCTATGCTTATCTAAGGACCTTGTCTGTATGCTGCTTTGGGTCCATTTGGTTTTGTCTGTGGTACAAATGTGTCATGCAGGTCAATCATTCACTCTCCTTAGTGGCTGGCCTCCTACCTAATGTTGCTGACTGAAGCTGAGTCCTATCAATGGATGAAGTCAGAAACTGGGGGGGATAAAAAGGCATCATGTTGGCTCCTATGTAATGGATTAAGCAGAAGCAAAATGCCGACAGTAATTAAAAATATATCTTGGTCCTAGGTTGATATTTAGTATCTTGTCCATTAGCTTACTGGCTTGAGAGTTCATAGCCTTTGTGGTCATACCATTTGAGGGTTTTGATTTGGATATTGTGGTCAACTCCATTGTCAGCACTCATTGGGGCTATTAATAGCAAAATCTAAAAAGTTCTAGTGTATTAGATTTTCTTGTTTTGGCGTATTTTTCCATGGGAATAACAGAACCACTGCCTTTCTCATTAAAAAAATATTCTATGCCCATGTTCCATTAGCCAAACACATCATTAGTTGCTCATCTAGGGTGTTCTCTGAATAAAAGCCAAGTATTTTATTCTACGAGCAAATATCACTACTATATGCCAAGCATTTTGATACAGGTTAAATAACACAAAATTCCAAAAACGTTCCTTTGGCTGGGCTATTTGCTAATTTTTATGATAAGAAAATTATTAAAACTTCCTAGTCCACTTAAATAAATTAAATTCATCTGTTTGATGATTAGTTTATTCAAGACACTTGTAGACCATCTCCTTTGAGAAAAATGTCCTAGGAGCTCATTAAGGGATCTTCTCCAATTAAAATGTGTGAGCAGAAATGGGAGACATGATATGCACGCATGTAATTCGTGTATGCACCCCTCTCCTCCTCACCCCATGGAGTAAGTACACTGCTTTTAGTTCATCTGAGGGGGTCTTTTGATCATGTGCCTGCTAGAGCAACCTTCACAAGACCACTCTCTCCACATTCCCCCACCTTCAGATTCTGCTGCAGAGACTGGACCTACTGCAGACCCATGGAAACACTGGAAAGAGGAGTTCTCCATCCCACTTGTGCCACCTCTTCACCTGGCTCCTAAGGCAATAGTTCCCATGCCCTGAGCTTCCCAAGTTTCTCCATCAAAATGACCTCATGTTTAACGTACATCTCTGTGATATGGTGCTATAATAAGAAATACATATATATTTTGGTTTCTGTTCCCAGCTCCTGGCCAGAGCTCCTAAAACCTTTTGTAATTTCCTGTGATAAAGGTGCTAGATGCATCTTTTGTTCTAATATTTATCGTTGACCCCAGTTTCTGACACAGACCTCCTAAATCCTTTGGAATTTCCTGGGTGATAGGAAGGTCTTTTATTCGAATGACCCTTGGTGGGCTCCTGGATGGGGGCTGGTCACCAGAAAAAACAAGTCAAGATTAGAAGTTTGGACTTTCATTCCTACCCCCCATCCTCCAAGGAGGAGAGAAGGGCTGGACATTGAGTTAATAATTGATCACAGCTACATAATGAAGCCTCCATAATAAACCCTGAATTACAGGGTTCAGAGGACTTCTAGGTTGGTTGGTTGACTCGTGGAGGTATTGAGAGGGTGGCTTGCCTGGAGAGGGCATGGACGTTCCACCCCATCCCACATACCTCATAAGCTGTATCCTCTTATAATAAATGGTAATCTAGTAAATAAACTGTTTTTCTGAGTCCTGTGAGCCATTCTAGCAAATTATTGAACACAAGAAGGGGTCATGGGAAACCTGACTTATAGCCACTCGGTCAGAAATACAGGTGACAACCTGGGACTAGCAAGTGGCATCTGATGTGGGGACAGTCTTGTGGGACTGAATCCTTACCATGTAAGATTCGATGCTAACACCCTGTAGATACTGTCAGAACTGAACTAAGTTGTAGGATAGACAGCTGGCATCAGAGACTTGGTCAGTGTGGATAAAATCCCACACATCTTGTGACATAAGTTAGTGGAATAGTAGAAGAAAACAGTGCATTTTCCTTTGTATCCCTTCCTTCTCGTGTCTAGGTCACACTGTCCAATATATGTCCACTTGAAAGGTAGTTAGTCTAAATGGAGATGAGCCTTAAGTGTAAGATACATACATTTCAAAAATTTAGTATAAAAAATAATGTAAAATAGTTCATCAATAATTTTATATTGATTATATGTTAAAATGATAGGAGGGATATGTTGGGTTAAATACATTATTAAAATAAACTTCACCTTTGTCTTATTATTGTTTTAACAGGCTACTGAAAATGTAAAAATACATGTGTGGCTTGCACTAAAATTCTGTCAGCCATCACTGCTATAGGCTCTCAGATCAATACCATGGAGTAGCTTGTTGATACTTCCGTTCTCAGTATTCTTGTCTCTGTCCAGCACCTCCTCCTCCAACTTCAGGCAAGAATCTAATTTCTGCAAAGCATACCAAAGAATTAAAACAGATGCCTGAGGATGGGTCCCTCATCAGTATTTAATACCTTCAAAGTTAATTAAGGTTTAAGTAGATCATCCCATCAGACCTGGTGGAGGTTACATACTGTATTAGCTTTCTATTGTTTCCATAACAAATGAACATGAACTTCGTGGTTCAGACAAAACCAATTTATTATCTTATAGTTCTGTAGTCCAGAACTGACCTGGATCTCATCAGGCTAATACTAAGGCCTGGGCAGGGCTGTATTCCTTTGTGTAGGTCCTGGGCGGGACCTATTTCCTTGCCTTTTCCAACTTTGAGAAGCAACCTGCATTCCTTGGCTCATGACCCCATACTCCATCTTCAGAGCCAGCAAAAACAGACCAAGTCCTTCTCACATCACATCACTCTGACCTCTTCTGCCTCTCTCTTTCAGTTTAAAGACTTGTAATTCCACTTGGCTGTTGACTGAGAAATAAATGTACAACCTAAAAGTTGAGAGTTATATTTTAATCAGCAGAAATTTTTGGGAGGCGGCAATTCAAGTAGCCCTGAAAGAACTGCTCCATGGAGACCAGGGGGGAGCTAGGATATATAGGGGTTTTGCAACAAAGGGCAGGTAGTCTGAATGTCAAACGATTATTTTTAATTAAAGAAAACCAGATATCTCAAGTTAAGGAATTTAGCGCTTTTCTTTGTATGGGAAGATGTGAGAGTCTGGGCTCAATGAAATCATTCGTTTGATTGGCACCTCAGCTATCTGGGGCCAGCATCCTGTATTTTCCTATCCTGAGTTTCCTCAAGGCTCACCGTGGGGAGTGGCTGTGGTCTGACGGCTGCTAAATGGCAGGTGTTCTTTTCCTTCCTGAGTTCCCTCAGGGCTCACTTGCTCACCTTCTGCAGTGGCTGCACTTGCTGATGACTGTGACATACTTTGTTTACTGATACGGCAGGCAATATTCCATTTCTCAGGGCCTACCCAAATAATCCAGGTTAATTACCCCGTGGCAAGGCTTTTAACTTAATCACATCAGGAAAATTCCTTTTATCCTGGGTTCCTAAAATTGGAACATGGATATCTTTGGGAAGGTCGGGAGCATTATTCTGCCTACCACACATACCAACCTTCACTTAACCTAAAGTAAATACCTGCTTTAATTTTGTCCATATTTTATAGGAAGTGTGTCTTCAAGGGAATGGAAGAGCCCTGGGTATCTGATGAGCAAAAATTGTCACCTTGGTGTATGAGGTGTAGATGACCTTATGAGTTGGTACAAGATTAAACGTGGGCACAGATGATGGTGTTTCTGTAATTCTAATAATTGTAACTTCTACTCCAGATGATTTATGAAAACGTCTTATAATATGTGAGGAATTTGGTTTGGTTTGGTTTGAAAGAGGGCTAATCATCATTCCCAGAAAACTTAATCAGGGCGTCATTCTCTAGCTAAGAAGCTTTAGAGTAGACTTGCAAAAAAAATTCAAATAGGTTAAAAATTATGTGTGGGTTCCCATCCTGGTCTTTTAACCCTCTTATCTTGCTCCTTTAAAGCTCCTGGAATATGTAGATCAGAGTTTCTCAATTTTGGCACTACTGATGTTTGGGGCCAAAAAATTCTGTGCATTGCAGGATGTTTAATAGTATCCCTGGCCTCCACCCAGTACATCCCAATAGCACACACCTCCCACCTGAGTTGTGTCAACCAAAAATGTCTTTGGAGATTTCCAAATGCACCCTATAGTGGGTAAAATCATGCCCTGTTGAGAACCATTGTTCTATAGGACTATATAAGCATAATGTTAATGGGATTTGATTCAACTACCCCATTTCTTCAAGCCCTCAAAGACTGAATTTTCTAGTGAAATTTACTACTGATTTTACTACTGTAAAATCCTACATTTTTCTAAATGATTATATATCTAAATTAAACCCTTCCTCAAATAATCTAACTAGGTCTCTCCCTTTTCTGTATAAATCATAATTTAGTAAAAAGTATGAGGTTTGGAGTCACAGAGACTTATTGTGACCTTGGTTGACATTTCTGAACTTTAATTACCTCATGAATGAATATGGTTAATATATCTCCTTTTATAAAAAGTGTCTGGCACGGAACTCACTGGTACTCACAGCTGTTGCTTCCTTCTCCTAGATAACAACAACCTCCTCACAATTCCACAAATATCTGCTGAAATAAGAAAAGGCAGAGCTCCTGTAAGATTGCAGACTATCTTACACATGTATGTATACACAGACGCACACACACAACACACACACACACACAAACACAATGATATGAAATCACCAAAATCAGAGGCATAGACAGCTTAACTCTGCTTAAACCACAGTCTGAGTGTTCTGAACCAAGTTTGATATTTGGACTGGACTATGATGGCAAATGCTTCAAGACACATCTACTCCAAAGATGAGACAAATGACTACTTTGGTTTATCCTGGAATCCTTGAAGTCATATTACAAAATCCTGGAATTTTAGGAGGGGAATCATGGAGATCATCTAGTCCAGCAGCTTTCAAACTGTGTGAGTAATAGGGAAGAACAAATCTGACTCCATATTAGATCTGTTTCTTTTACTTTAACCTTTGTATTCTGTTGCTTTTGCTACAAGTTAATCACTAAAGTCATGTTGCTTATAGCTTGAAGTATACATAATGGCCCATCTCCCAGAACCTTCCCATGCCTGAGCATTAAGCTAAAATACCTTTGTTTAGCTCACAGGAAACATCCTGACCACCCATGTATGGCTGCAGAAAAGAAGAAATTAACACATCTCCTCTGGAGTCTGGTGGGACCAGGGAATATTTGCAACAATTTATCACATTTTTACTCTCCCTCCCCATGTCCCATTCTTTGTTCTATTAAAGAAGCTAGCATCTAAACCCAGACAAGATGGTTCTTTGGGACACTAGTCCACCATCTTCTAGGTTTGCTGACTTTCCAAATAAAGTCACTATTCCTTGCCCCAACACCTCATCTGTTGATTTGTTGCCCTGTTGTGCAGTGAACAGTACAAGCTTGGACTTGGTACCATGTGTCCTGGAGTTCTTCAGCATCTGCTTGGGTGGTAGGAGACAAGAACTGGGTCAAACTCTGCACTTCCAACCTTGCTTCATTGAGAGTTAACACCACTGGGGCTTGTTTTACATACACAGCTCCTACATAGAATTTGTTTGATGAAGGAGTTCTGCTGAATTTTTTTTTTTTTCTGCTGAATTTTTATTTTTCAAATCATTGATTTAGTTCAACCCTGTCATTGTACAAAAATGAAAATGAGCTGACCTTTGATACTCATTGAATTGACTGCGTACCCTTTTCACTTCAGCCTGCTGCCTTTCTAGGGGTAGCCATGGCGAGAACAGAGGTGGCTGGAGATCACTGTCAGACACAGCATCAGCTCCTCTGCAGTCAGCCAAGGGCATTGTTCTGAGAAACCATCAATTATCTTGAGTAGTCAATGAGAGTTTGCTGTTGTAAAGGGATTCAATTGAAGATAATCCATAAAAAATCAATTACATTATTATTTCTTAATTAAGGCACTTGACAATATAGCTTTCCTCAGCAAAGCCATCAGTGAATAAGCACATAAATACACATAAATAAATGCCACTTCCATCCCATTGAGCTCCTCTATAAGTTCACAGTGACCTTTATCACCAAACATTCTTCCAGAAAAGAATGCCTGTTTAAGAAAACTCCCAAGCTGTTTTTCTCTTTCGGATGGAAAAATGAGTCCATCACAAGTGCTAATAATAATAATATTTGTAGATTATTAAAGTATCATTTAATATTTGTGTAAGTGTTGTCACAGTTTATTTCCTCTCTTTGAGGCAGTAGTGAACTCAACTCTATACCTTGAAGTATGCCAAATATGCCCTTGCGCCAATAAACAATAAGGAGGTACCTCACCATGTGACATTATTTTCAGTAACCCTTCTCCACTCTTCGACCTTATTCCATTTCAATTGAACTTCTTATTTATTTATTTATTTATTTATTTATTTATTTATTTATTTATTTGGCTGCGCGGCATGTGGGATCTTAATTCCCCGACTAGGGATCAAACCTGCACTGCCTGCATTGGAACGGCAGAGTTTTAACCACTGAACCGCCAGGGAAGTCCCCACAGTTTCTGAGTCATGGCTATATCTCTCATTTGCAGCCTTGAGAAAGTCCTCCGGACTTAGCATTGTATTGGTTTTATTTGTTCATTCAACCACCATTTGTAGAATGTCTGATATGCAGCAGACATTACCGAAAAATTTCCTGATTTACAGAGTTTATATTTCAATGGACAAGTGATTATAATGCAGTGTTAATAGCAAAGCTCTACAGGTTTTTGGGACCAGTGATCTGAGCACCTTGCCCATCTTTAGGAGAGGGGAAGTCTTTCTAAATGAAGTACCAGCTACACTGAGACTGCAATAATGAATAGACCAAGAAGAAGTGAACACCATGTTCAAGGGCCCAGGAATAAGAGAGTCTATGGTGTAATTCGAGATCTAACAGCAGCTCTAAAATGACTGGGGCTCAAATGGGACGAGGGAGTTTGATTAGAGCCCCATGTAGGAGTAGAGAGTGAAGGAAAGCTGTGGGGAAAAGGTGTTCCAGGCAAGAAGTTCAGCATATGCAGTCTCAGAGAAAAAAGAAAACAGGAACAAAACAGTTGACTATGACTGGTAAAGTATGAAAGATAATGGTGAGCGATGAGAATGGAACCAGAACCAGACCACAGAGGACCTTGCAAAACTTGTTAAAGGCTTTGAACTCTTCTCTAAACGTTTAATAGTTTGTATTCTCCAGAGAAACAGACCCAATAAGATATACAGTTGACCCTTGAACAACACGGGTTTGAACTCTGTGGGTCCACTTACATGCAGATTTTTTCAATGGTAAATACTGCAGTACTTCATGATCCATGATTGCTTGAAGACCTGGATGTGGAACCAGATACAAAGGAACCATGTATACGTGGGGCCGACTACAATTTATACGCAGAATTATGAAGCAATGTATTATGAAGCAATAGATAAATGGAACAGAATCAGACTTCAGAACGCCTAGCTCACCCAATAAAATGCATACAAAGTATTTTATTTATTTATTTATTGGCATACCAAATATTTTTAAAACCCACACATACAAAATTACGAATGTAAACATATTTATATTATTCTGATCATAGTGGAAAAACAGTCAATTTCTCAGATGGTTATCCTACTCAGGAAGATTATAACATACCTTTAGACATCAGCAGAGCCTAAAGCAGGGATCAAATGATTTCCTTTTTCTTTTTTCAGAGAGTTGAGGATAATAAAAAATTTAAAAAGTTTAAAAAAAAAGAAAGGTTTTATTCTCTTAGGGACTTGTGTGCATCAGTCAGGGTGATCCTGTTAGTTTGAGTTTGTCTCAGGATGCAATTCTTTTTTTCTGACTGTGGAATGTGAGATGCATAGTCATACTGGAAATAGAGCAAAGTGTCAGTTCTGCTTTCCAACATACACAGGCTTTTCTGATCACTCCATTTGTTGCGACATGCATCCACAAGCTGTTTAATATAAGATCAGTGTCATTAAAACATTAGTTATCCTTATAAATGGCTGTAAAGGCAGTATACTATAGGGCAGTGGTTCCCAAACTTTAGCAGAAAAGAGAATCACCTAGTGGGCTTGTTAAAAATCCAGATGATGGCCACACTACAGATTTTCCAATTCAGTTGGTCTGGGGTGGAGCCTAAAAATCTGCATTTCTTTTTTTTAAAATAGCCACATGGTTCCAGTTGGGTTTTTTGTGTTTGTTCTTTATTTTTTATATTTATTTTTTCTAGCTTTATTGAGATATGATTGACATACAGTGTAAGTTTAAAGTGTACAAATTGATGAGTTGATATACGTATATATTGCAAAATGATGACTACAATAAGGTTAGTTAACACTTCCATCATCTCAAATAGTTACAATTGTGTATGTGTATGTGTTGAGAACCTTTCACAATTGCTCTCTTAGCAACTTTCAAATATACAATTCAGTATTGTTTATTATAGTCGCCATGCTATATATTAGATCCCTAGAATGTATTCATCTTATAACTGGAAGTTTGTAGCCCACCTTTGCCCATTACCCTCCCCTCAACCTCTAGCAACCACCAATCTCTGTTTCTATGAGTTCAGTTTTTTTTTCAGATTCTGCCTTTGAGATTGTGCATTTTTTTGTCTTTGGCTTATTTCACTTAGCACAATGCATTCAAGGTTCACCCTTTTTGTCACAAATGTCAAGATTTCCTTTTTTATGGTTGAATAATATTTCATTGTGTTGTGTGTGTGTGTGTGTGTGTGTGTGTGTGTGTGTGTGTATGTATATCCTATTTTCTTTATCCAGTCATTCATCAATGAACACTTAGGTGGTTTCCATGTCTTGGCTACTGTGAATAATGCTGCAATGAACATGGGAGTGCACATATATCTCCCAGATAGTGATCTCATTTCCTTCAGATATGACCCAGGAGTGGAATTGCTGGATCATATGGTATTTCTATTTTTAATTTTTGAGGAATTTCCAAACTATTTTCCACAGTGGCTGTATCAATTCACATTCCCACCCACAGTACACACAGATTTCCTTTTCTCCACAGCTTTGTTAGCACTGGTTATTTCTTGTCTTTTTGAAATAGCCATTCTAACAGGTGTGAGGTGATATTTCATCATGGTTTTAATTTGTATTTCTCTGATGATTAGTGATATTGAGCACCTTTTCATGTACCTGTTGGCCATTTGAATAGCTTCTTTGGAAAATGTCTATTCAAGTCTTTTGCCTTTTTTTTTTTTTTTTTTTTGGCTGTGCCACGAGGTATGCGGGATCTTAGTTCCCTGACCAGGGATCAAAGCTGAGCTCTCTGCAGTGGAAACATGGAGTCTTAACCACTGGGCCACCTGGGAAGTTCTTTGTCTAGTTTTTAACTGGATTATTTGTTTTTATGCTTTTGAGTTTTATGAGTTCCTTATATATTTTGTGTATCAACTCCTTATCATATATGTGGTTTGCAAATATTTTCTCCCATTCCATAGGTTAACTTTTCTATTTGTTGATTGTTACTCTTGTTATGTAGTAGTTTTTTAGTTTGATGTACTCCCCCTTGTTTATTTTTATTTTGTTGCTGGTGTCATATCCAAAATATTCATTGCCAAGACCAGTGTCAAGGAGGTTTTTCTCTGCTTTCTTCTAAGAGCTTTATGGACCTTACTTCTTTTTTATTTTCTCTTTTTTTTTTTTTTTCTTGCCTGACTGTTCTGTCTAGGACTTCCAGTACTATGTTAAATGGGAGTGGTGAGAGTGGGCAACCTTATTTTGTGCTTGATCTTAGAGAAAAAGCTTCCAAATTTTCACCATTGAGTATAATGTTAGTTGTGGGCTTGTAAAAGATGGCCTTTATTTTGTTGAGGTATACCTCTATATCCAATTTGTTGAGAGTTTGTATCATGTATGGATGCTGAATTTTGTCAAATGCTTTTTCTGTGTTTATTGAGATGATCATATGATTTTAATCTTTCATTCTATTAATGTGATGTTTCACATTTCTTGATTTGTGTATATTAAACCACCCTTGCATTCCAGGGATGAATCCGACTTGATCATGTTATGTGATCCTTTCGATGTGCTGTTGAATTAGGTTTGCTAGTATCTTGTTGAGAAGTTTTACATCTATATTCATCATGAACATTGACCTATAGTTTTCTTTTCTTTGAGTGTTCTTATCTGGCTTTGGTATCAGGGTAATGCTGGCCTCATGAGTTTGAGTGTTTCCCTTCCTCTTTAAATTTTTGGAAGCATTTGACAAGGATTGGCATTAATTCTTCTTTAAATGCTTGGTAGAAATTATCAGTGAAGCCATCAGGCCCTGGGCTTTTCTTTGTTGGGAGGTTTTTGATTATTGATTCAATTTGGTTAATCATTATCAGTATGTTGAAATTATTTATTTCTCCATAATTTAGTCTTAGTAGGTTTTATGTTTCTAGGAATTTATCCATTTCTTCTAGGTTGTCCAATTTATTGCATATAATTGTCCATAGTATTCTCTTATGACCCTTTATATTTCTGTGGTATCAACTGTAATGTCTCCTCTTTCATTTATAATTTTATTTATTTGATTCCTATTTCTTATTTTTGATTAGTTTAACTAAAAGTTTGTCAATTTCGTTTATTTTTTCAAAGAACTAACTCTTAAATTTTTTTTTTTTTGTGGTACGTGGGCCTCTCACTGTTGTGGCCTCTCTCGTTGCAGATCACAGGCTCTGCATGCACAGGCTCAGCGGCCATGGCTCACGGGCCCAGCCGCTTCACGGCATGTGGGATCCTCCCGGACCGGGGCATGAACCCGCATCCCCTGCATCAGCAGGCAGACTCCCAACCACTGCGTCACCAAGGAGGCCCAATTTTGTTAATTTTTTCCATTTTTTTCTTATTCTCTATTTCATTTATTTTTTCTCTAACCTTTATATTTCTTTCCTTCTCCTAAGTTTGGGCTTAGTTTTTTCTTCTTTTTCTAATGCTTTGAGGTGTATAGGTAGTTTTCTTTTTTTTTTTTTTTTAATTTGAGATCTTTTCTCTTCTCTGATATATGCATCTACTGCTGAAAACTTAGCTCTTAGAATTTCTTATGTTGCATCCGTAAGTTTTGGTATTTTGTGTCTCTATTATCCTTTGTCTCAAGACATTTTTAAATTTCCCTTTTGGTTTTGTCTTCTATCCATTTGTCGTTTAAGTGTGTGTTGTTTAATTACCATGTATTTTTGTGTTTTCCAGTTTTCCTCCTGTTATAAAATCTGCATTTCTAACATTTCCCAAGTAAGGCTGTTGCTGTTGTTCCAGAGCTCACACTTTGAGAAACACTATTTTATAGGATGGCAGTTAAGTGGTGTTGCTGCTGCAGCTGCAGACCACCTGGGTTTGAATCCTGGGTCTGCCAGTTACTTGTCTTTTGGCATTGTGCCTCTACTTCTTCATAGTAAGGTAGAGATAATAAGAATTATCTACATTATAGAGTTGTTGAGAATACCAAACAAGAGAATACCTGTAAAGCTTATAGAACAAATCCTGGTATATAGTAAGCACCCAATAAGTGCATTTGTCTTTACTGACACACTGTTTTACTCAAACTTAGGCTTTATACGTTATTATCTATTAATAAACATCACTATGGAAATGTTCAAACTTATGCCATTTTCTTCTATAGTGTTTTTAAAATTTTTCTCTGCTTTCTTCTTTGATCTCTCCTTATTCTTGGTCTTCCTTTCAGATTGTATAACACAGTTAAAACATGTTCAAGATTAGTGCAGTAATTAGCTTGCTCTCATTGACTATTTCATTTCAAGAACAACCAAGCACCATAGAACTGTGATTAGTCATCTGTTCAAAGGAGATTATCTAATTTGCCACTTCTAAATTTTAGTAGATATCCATATTACATATTACATATTAAAGACTCCACCAGTCACTTTTTCTAAAAGGAACACAGGACAAAAGGTTTTTTAAAAAATAATTTTACAGGCTCAATGTTTGCTGTTATTGCATGAAAGATGAAGTGTTGTCAAGAGGAAATGTCAGCAGTACCAAGAAATGTTTACAAAGCAGAAATGACTCTTAGAATTCTTACAGCTGCAGAGTACATTTTATTTTGGCTGACAAGACAATCAAGTATTTTCCAAATTTTTTTACTTCTTACCCTGAACATTGCCAAAACTGATCTATTCACCCAGGCTATAATCATTTGGCCTTAAAATCAGGTTTTTGTTAGATGCATTTGTGTTACCCCTTTGCAAAGTTTTATTTTTCTTCAGAGGTTTTGCCCATGAATTGCCCCATGTCTGTAAAAATCATAAATGGAGCTTATTTAAAATTCAACCTCCTTAGCTGATCTTACCAAGCCATTCACTACATCCCCTTATTTAACTTTTCAGACTAACCTTCTCAAAACTGCCAGTTCTAACAAGTTGTGCACTGATGAATGTTTAACATTTAGCTTTCTGAGGGAAAAGAACAACAACATTAACAACAAACCCCGATTTAGACCATTTGCCTACTTTCCAGGTGTAAATACTCCCACAATGGCCAACTGCAAACTACCAGCATGGTATCAGTGAATGAAAAGACAGGAAGAAATATGGACAATTGGCTCTCATGAGTGAGCTTGTGTGAGCTGACACCAGCACACCACTGCCCCTAGCACGCATCTACACTTCAATACCATAATCATAGCAGGGGAGCCGTAATTTTGAGTACAATAGTACCTTCAAGTTTCCCTGCCTTTGGTTATGCTGTGAATACTGCCAAAATACCCACTCACATGTGTATCTGACAAACTTCTACTTAACTTCTAAGGTCCAGGAAAAAATGTTAAATGTTCATAATTTTGCTACTTCCCTTTAAGAGAAAAATTCATTATTCTCTTTCCCTTTTTATAAAAATAACTTTATTGAAATATCTTTGACACATAACACTGTGTATGTTTAAGGTGTATGACTTGGTATTCTGTACACATATACAATGTGAAAAGATCATCACAATCAAGCTAAATAACTCATCTACCACCTCTATACTGTTATCATTGTGTGTGTATGTGTATGTAGTGAGAATATTTAAGATCTAGCCTCTTAGCAAATTTCAGGTATATAATACAGCATTAGCTGTCATCTCCATGCTGTGCATTAGAACTCCAGAACTCATTCATCTTGCATAACTGGAACTTTGTATCCTTTGACAAAATCTCCTTACTTCCACCTCCCACACCCTGCCCCTGGCAATCACCATTTTACTCTCTGCTTTTATGAATTTGACTATTTTAGATTTCACATATGAGATCATGCAGTATTTGCCTTTCTGTCTCTTGCTTAATTACTCCTTTTCCTGTGTTCACTTCAGTAATTCTTTAATTAAACACTATCACATTGCCTATGTGTGTATGTATTTGTCTATCCCTAGCACAGTTCCTGGCACCTATTAACTAATCAATACATTTATATTGCATTATCCAGAAAAAAGGCTCCAAGTAAACAAAGGTCCAGAGGTTTAAAAAACAGAAGAAGATATATTTTCAAATAATAAAACAGGGAGAATAGCTTAAAACCTATTAAAAATTATATTACAACCTTTTGAGGGTAAAATATTCAAGCAAGGGCATCAATCATATAGTATTTTTTATTTATAGAATACAGTATTTAAATAGTTTAAACATATTCTTTTACTTAAATTTTACTACATTTCAGAAAGGCTAAAAAGCTAAAACACAGAGGTAAGGCAACCCACCCCCCAAATCAGCAACCTAATTATTAACAGTCAAGATTTAAAATTTTTCTAATCTGCCTTTTCTACTGAAATATGAAGTCAGTCTACTCTATACGCAAAAGCACTATAAGCTTCCTACAGCATGGTGCACATAACAATCACAATAAATATTACTGACTTTTCCAACCCAAGCCTGGTGAAAAGTAATTCAGCATTTAATTCATTTTAGTCTTTCAAGTTTTGATAAACTAATGTAGAAATATGACTTGAAGGACATGTTAAAATTATAAAGTGTATAATTTTCTAATTCAGTGATACAATACTAATTCAGTCCTTCATCACTATATATTGAGTGCCCATTATGAAATAAGTAACATTTGTTGTCTCCTTAATATGTGCCAGGCAGTATGCTGAACACTTTACATGTATTATCTCTTTTGCTCTTACAGCCATTTAAAGCAGGTACTATTGTTAGCTGCATTTTTTTAGATAAGGCTTAGTAAGTTAAAATAACATGACCAAGGTCACATGGCTGCCATGTTTGTTTCAAGGCTGACACCTGCACTCTTAACCACTACGAAATGCTGCTCTTTTTCTGTTGTAGAAATAAAGCTATTGAAGACTCTTGGCATCAACAGCAACAAATACTCTTTCTGGTAACAAGGATTTAAGAGTCAGAGAACTAGTCCTTGACTTTAAAAGAATTTAAGGTCTGCTCAGCAAGACAGATATTGGCATAAATATATTTAGATAAAGACACTTTTGTGCTTATAAATGTTTCAGAAATTCAGAAAAGATGGGATTTATTGGCAATTAAAGCAGACTAATAAGTGTCAAAATTTGGGGTGGGTACCAAAGGTAGGCAAGGAAAAAGAGCAGGAGGAATGTGTTCCAATGAAGTAAAAATGTCACCCTTGGAGGCAGGAATGCAAGGTAATGACACATCACCCAATGATTAGGATCGCCGTAGATGGATGCTTAGAGAGTAAGATTAAGATTGAATGGGAGAGGGTCCTGAATATAACGGGAAGGAAATTAGACCTTATTCTTTAACCGTTTCTTATAGAGGCGCAAATAGCTGGCCAAAAACATGGTATGATAAACATACTTTCTTGGGCACCAATTTGTCAGACAGATCAGCGAGAAGGAGGGCTATAATATAGATCTAGATGCTGAAGATTGGAGATGCAATTGTGGTGGGAAATAGAATAAAAGGACATGCTGTAGAAGTCATTATGAGGGAAGACAAAACTATTTTGTAGGTATGGATAGGGGAACTTCAAATTTTGTAAACCCAGTACCTTGGTGCAAAATAAGTATATGTGGGAAAGAGATACTAGTTTGTGAATATGGATAAGACCTTTGTTTGAAGATATTCTAAGTGTGATACAGTAGAAAAACTTACAAGTAGAAAAAACCAGTAGGCAGCCAGATAATTTTATGGAAATGAAATGTAGGAGAGTATCTTAGACCAGTAGTAAGAGACTTGTCTATTTAGAGATAATAAAGTCTTGATGGAGGAATACATCTTGATTCAATACAATTACAGAAAAGTAAGATCTAAATCTTTGAGTAAATTGACATTTAGGAGGTGGGAAGAGAAAGTGTCATCACTAAAGAGGAGATGAAGAAATATCAGCTAGTGTCAAGGATGCCAGATTGAAAATAGGCGCTGAGTCCCCTGTGATCAGCTGTGCTGAGTGCTCACCAGAGGCCAAGTAGGATGAAAACTGAAAAAGTCTCTTGCTTTTATCAACTGGTTTAAAGGATTCCTGGAGAGTCCTAATACAATGAGATGTACAGAAATTGCATTGCTTTGAGTTAAGGACAGTGAAGAAGTGGAAACAGAAAATAAAGACATTGTTTACAGTGACATTTTAAGAGAAGAGGCAGCAGGATGTGGGAATGCTTTTGTTAGGATGGAGGAGACTTAGGTAGACTACAGGAGGAAGACCCAAGATTGGAGGAAAGACAGATGGAAAAAGGTCCTCGAAAAAGCAAGAGCAGACGATGAGGTCAAAGGAAGAATTGCAGGAACTAACATTAGACTGGAAGATAATCATCTTTGCCTTCCGGGGAGTCTCTGGAGAAAGAAGGCAGGGGCAGAGAAATGATTCTGCAGTGCAGGAGAGAGGAGAGCTCTCAGGGAAAAAATGTCTTTGATAATCTACCTGCATCCAAACCCAGTCTGCCTGCCAATCGTCACAATCACTGTTTAATGGAAAGCCCTCCCATAAAGGGAGTAGGTGTGACTGGGACCAGTTCAAGTGTGAAAGAGCTAGTGCTTCCTTTGGCAACCTCCCACCTTTCTTCTCACTTTTTTCCACCACATCCTGCAGGTGCCCAGCAGCCCCCAGCTGGGGAACTGCATCCAGGTCTGCTCCCTGAGGACAATTTTCAAGATGGTACTCATTAAAAATATGGGTCATTGTTTATGCCTACCAAGAGAATTTTGATAAAATACTCGATGACTTAGCAGCTGACATATTATTTCTTCCCTCGTATGTTGTTTCCACCAAAAGATTCTCTATGACTAGAACTTTGTCCAAAGAAATGTGTAGAGTTTCAAGTGCTGGACCAGTGCACTTGGGGACGTTGTTTGGGGTAGGGAATCCTGACAATTTGAGACTGTATCATCGGGTTGAAATTGATGTGATCTTGATGTACTACGAGCCCACAGAGAGATGGTTGAATAGAGGTAGGCAGCAGGGTACAGGAATAAACACTTGTCTGACTCACACCAGTGTTGACTAAATAGTAGCCAGTATTATTCATAATAATAAGTGTTACAAATTATTGCCATCAGTTTTTTCTCTAAAACCTGCTTTAGAAGAGAAAATAAGATGGGTGGGAAATTTCAAGTGGGAGTGGGGCCAGTACTGGTAGTTGGTGTTCTCCAGAGAAACAAAAGCAGTACAATAGATAGATGGATAGATGATAAGTTGATAGATTTTATTTATTTATTTCAAAAAATTGACTTACACAATTGTTGAGTAGGACTGGTACTCAGGCTGGAACTCTTAGGCAGGAGCCGATATCTCAGTTGTAGGTAGAATTTCTTCTGGGAAACCTCCATTTTGTTCTTAAGACTTCTCAAGAGAGTGGAGGAGGCCCTCTCACATTATTGAGGATAATCTCCCTTATTTAAATTCAACTGATTATCACTGTCAACCACATTTACAAAATATCTTCCCAGCAATACCTAGTATTTGATTGAATAACTAGCCAAGTTGACATGTACCATACATCACAGGGGGTAAGTAATGACTTGTAGGAAAAAGGATGCATAGGGCATAGTTTTAAATTTATGGCTGTGTTGCACTATCTCCATGCATTCACACATCTGCTTTGCATAAGTGATGCTTTAGGGATAGCCAGGACAAGAGGAGAAATATGAAGGATTTGAAGAATTCAGTAGAAGCAGGAAATAAAGTAAGAGTTATTTAGGAGAAATTATCAGAGTCCAAGAATCCCCACTGGGGGACTTGAGTATTCATGGGATGGTTTCAGATTATTTATTTAAGCAACTAAAAAAGAGTGGCCCCCAATACTGGAAGATTTGGGGATACTCAGACAAATGACACAAGTTACATAATAAGGAATGAATTTGATGAATGAAGTAATGTTTCATCCGTTATATTTAGTTCTTTTGTGTTGATGCTTTTCTTTTGCATATGAATTATTTCTTAAATTTAGGATGTAAAACCAGCTTTAATTTTCTTATTAGTTTATTACACTTGGGAGCCCTGAGTAAGACATGTGGCTTATTAAGAGAAGGAGACACAGCTAACATTTATTGTGTGCTTACTACATGCCAAGGCACCTTGCTAATTTCCTTACCCTTATTTTCTCCTCAGGAGAGCTCTTTTAAGTTAGGTATAATTATCACTATTTTGCATATAAGGAAGCAGGATTAAGGAGATTAGAGATGACACCTATGATAAATGGCAGAGTTCAAAATGGATATAGGTCTCAAGATAGGGCCTCCAAAGTCCAGGCCTTTGACCAATATGCTGAAGTGCAATTCCAAAGCAGTAAGACTATTGATTCTGGACGAGTTACTAAATGTGTTCCTTAGCATGCCACCAACTTGCCTTAAGGGCAACCTGGGAAGATCAGAAGAAGGCTTTGGAGTTGGAGGACTCAACCAGGAGCCTCACTTCAGCTAGATCAAGCTCCACATTTATCAAGTATATTTTGCTTCCCAGTACTCAAAAATATATATAAAAACATTGTTTTAGAGATTCACTCCAGGTATCTGTTACATCAATTAGTGACTGAAGTTTTTCTTGAATTAACATTTATGATCTAAAGAACTCAATATGGTTTATAGTTTGGTGGTTGAAGTCCAATCATAGTGCAGAGAACTCCCCATTTCAAACAAAAATCACCTCACTAGGAAGGCCAACCTCAGGTTGAAGTAGGATAAATGTTCTCTGAATAAGTAGCCTGGGACAAACCAAACTAATTTTTAGATTTCATTTCATCTCGGGCTGCCTATAGAAGTCCAACCATAAATCAGACCCTATCTTTACTGGATTTCTTTGTAAATGTAGATTAGTAGGATATAAGCCTCAGCTCCCACTATATTAGGTAGTACAATTCAAAAATCAAAACATAAAGAGTCTTCAAGTTTTATCAAATCTATTAAGTCCAAAATAGTTCATTGATGACCAATTTCCAGGTGCTTAAGTGGTACAACTACATCTCAGCTTATGTGAAAATCAATGCAAAAACATGAATCACCAGAGAGTGTGCTGGAGTTTTCAAAGACATTTTGTAATTAGCAAACCATTGATCTGAATAGACAGGAAAACTACAGAGCCCAGGCAGGTGAAAAGCCAGAGTCCCTGTCCTTTATAATTAATCATTACTGCTCTGCTCCCTCTCAGCATTATGCAAGGGACTTCCATCCAGACTGGAATCTTGGCATTTCAGTTGGTTTGGGGGTAATAACTCAACTCTGGCACCAAAGAGAAATATGCAGGATGTTAAAGGGAACTCATTACATAACTTATATATGCTCCATTATAAGGCCAGCACTATTATCATTAATATTTCTCATATCTTTTTCCCACCGCACCATATTCTGGTCAGTCTTAGATAAATCCAAGTAAAGATTATAATTCATAGAATTACAGAATCTTGGAACTGAAAGGAAGCCGAGAAACCCTTTCGTCTAACCACTTCATATATGGAGGTGATGAGACAATTTTTCTACAGTTACAGGGTGGTAGATAGGAGGCTAGAATCATGGTCTCATTCCCAGCAGTGCCGTTCCCCACCACATCTCATAGACTAGTAGCACAAGAGGTTTAAACTGGTCGTCTAAATCTTTTATCTTAAAGTGATTGATCTAACTGTTAATGACACCATTTTTGGCAAAAAAGATCTCACCTTTTCTAAGAGACGGCTCTAGTCAGGCCTGGATTCATGCCATGGAACTGACATGCATTTGTAGTCGCTAGACAAAGAATTCCCATCTCCTTTGCTTCCAGATTCAAGCTTTTGTACAGATTCCACCTGAGGCCAGCTGTTCTACTGTTCACTAAGATCCAATTTCCCTCATGGGAACTTGTGCTTCATCATCTCTTTGAAGATAGGCAAGGTCATGATTATTCCTGGTCTGTCAGGGGGCTAGTTGATTGTGGGCAGAAATGACCTGTGTCACATTTGGGACAAATCACTGAATTGCTATTGTAAGACTTTGCTCCTTGCCCTTTCCCTGTCTTTCTACACACATCAAAGTAGATTGTCCATCAGCCTGGTCCCCGAGTGACTCTAAAGAGCAGAGCTGACCACTGCTGGGCGAGTCATGTGAACCACTGAGATTTGGGGGGACATTTATCACTGCAAAATTACCAAGCCTATCCTAACACTCTAATACATGATCCAATCAAGGTTCTCTTAGTTTGTTGTGGGATTTGAAAACACATACACACACTTCCACAATTGATCTAGACAGAGAAATGCATGCTCAGGCAAGATAAGAGTTTGCTCCTTTTTTTTTCTTTCTTTTTAAACATCTTTAGTGGAGTATAATTGCTTTACAATGTTGTGTTAGTTTCTGCTTTATAACAAAGTGAATCAGTTATATGCATACATATATCCCCATATCTCCTCCCTCTTGCATCTCCGTCCCACCCTCCCTATCTCACCCCTCTAGGTGGTCACAAAGCACCAAGCTGATCTCCCTGTGCTATGTGGCTGCTTCCCACCAGCTATCTATTTTACATTTGGTAGTGTGTATATGTCCATGCCACTCTCTCACTTCGTCCCAGCTTACCTTTCCCCTCCCCGTGTCCTCAAGTCCATTCTCTACTTCTGCATCTTTATTCCTGTCCTGCCCCTAGCTCCTTCAGAACCTTTTTTTTTTTTTTTTTAGGTTCCATATATGTGCATTAGCATATGGTATTTGTTTTTCTCTTTCTGACTTACTTCACTCTGTATAACAGACTCTAGGTCCATCCACCTCACTACAACTAACTCAGTTTCATTTCTTTTTATGCCTGAGTAATATTCCATTGTATATATGTGCCACATCTTCTTTCTTTTTTTTTTTTAACATCTTTATTGGAGTATAATTGCTTTACTTCACATATTCTTTATCCATTCTTCTGTCAATGGACATTTAGGTTGGTTCCATGTCCTGGCTATTGTAAACAGTGTTACAGTGAACACTGGGGTACATGACTCTTTTTGAATTATGGTTTTCTCAGGGTATATACCCAGTAGTGGGTTTGCTCGGTCATATGGTATTTCTATTTTCAGTTTTTCAAGGAACCTTCATAATGTTCTCCATAATGGCTGTATCATTTACTTTCCCACCAACAATGCAAGAGGGTTCCCTGTTCTCCACACCGTCTCCAGCATTTATTGGTTCTAGATTTTCTGATGATGGCCATTCTGACCAGTGTGAGGTGATACCTCATTGTAGTTTTGATTTGCATTTCTCTAATGATTAGTGATGTTGACCATCCTTTCATGTGTCTGTTGGCAATCTGTTGCTCTGTGTGCATAGCCTGAAAGTGCAACCAATCTTATTTATTCATCTAACAATATTTTTGCATTCTTTTGGAGACCCATCTCGACTACAGACAATTATTTACCTGGATTGTCAATATATATGTAACAAGGGTCATTAGCATTTGATTTCTGCTTATGAGTATGATATTTCTTTAAAAATCAGTTTAAGTAGTGTTGAGAGTAAAACTAATTGAGGGAAGGGGGATCTGAGTGTAGGGCCAGCAATTCCACAATAGTTACCTGAGAACACTACAGGGATAATTATTATTGAGTCAGTCAACTGTTCTAGCAGCCCTGGTCACAGCAGGACTCAATGCACTCCTCTATTTTCCATATCAAGGGATCCTCTCAAAATCATCAACATTTGTGAGAGGTGTAAGTGCAAAGTGGCCTGGGTAGGATTCCCTCATCACTTGTATTTCAACCAACATCTTTCTGTGAGAAGTAGAGGGAGAGAGAACTTTTTAAAATTCCATTGCATTAGTAGAACATAAAAGTAGAAATAAAGCTAAACACTTTTGCCTCTCTCTCTCTCTCTTTCCTGTTCTCCACCCCTAATAATGGTACCTCTTGCTACACTGGACAAATCCTGTCATTGGGGAATAATATCAGGTGTCTAATGGATGTGTGTTTATCAAATTTCTTTGGCTTTGAACCTAATAATCATTGAGCCATTTATGAAGCAGTGGGCCCACCAGAGCTCAGAGACCAGTGAACAGAAATTCCAGAGTTTCAGGACATTTTTGGGCAGAGCAGGAACTTTCTGGAACTTGTGAATCCTCTAGAGTGTAGAGAAGTGAAACAACATGTGGTCCCTTGGTCGACAGCAGTAGCATCTCCTGGGAGTTTGTTGTAGCAATTCAAAGGCTCAGACCTCACTCCAGGCTTACTAACTCAGAATTCTTAGAGAAGTGTTCAGGGATGTGTGTTTTAACAATCTCTATAACCAAAGTTTGAAAATAACTTCTCTAGAGTTCTTAATCAACCTCCATGTGTTTCTGTGCTTTTCCACTTTCACCTAGAGCTCAGATAGTGGACATCTCCAGGACCGGCAGATATGAGTGTACATTATTCAGCTGTTCTGATGCCTCTGTCCAATTAGACGCTGTTGGTGGCAGTACTGATAGCGGCTTTTGCTCTGTGAGCTGAGGAAGTGCCAGGCAACTGCCTTTTCTTAGATAATTCCAAGATTGACGGGCTTGCATTGCTCAGATTAGCAGTGATTCCCACCCTGCAGCCAGCAAGAGAGGGAACACGCTGTCCTCTCTGCGGGCCAAGGGCTTGGCTTCCCAGCCATCAGTTTGGGCAGGAGAGATGCTGATCAACATAAGTCACTGCCTGTTCCCAGACTGTCACCATTACCCAACCAGTGAGACTTTCCATCCTGATGCTCAAGCAAGACTCTGCTGGTTTGCCTGACTCATGCTATGGGTGGACAACAGCATCACCAATCACAGAGGGCGTTCTTTTCAAAAGGGCAGACAGGGAAAATCCTTCCCACCTGATTCTGGGAGGAAAGCCAGTGCAGTAAAACGGTCGTTGACAGAGAGCAAGGGTGAGATATGCATGAAAGCTTCTCACACACCCCATGGAAAGCCAGCTGGCTCTTGAAGTACTCACTGTGTTTCCCAGGGGAGATCACAGTGTGGATACCTCACCTGCTGGGGAGAGGAGCAGTGTGGGGAGAGATTTCCATTATTCCTTTCTTGCATTTCACTTTTAAACTGACTGAATTTTTGTTCTGTACCATTTGATGCTAGCGTCAGTATGTGTAAGCTGCAGGAAGTCTTCAAAAGGAAACAGGTAAATGTAATGAATAACTGCCCTTAGTAGCAAAAATGCCTGGCAAAGGATTCTACTCCAAAATCTGCCAGAGGCAGTGATAACAATTCAGGTGAATGTGGGATCTCCCTCTCTTAAAGAAAAGAACATCAAGACATTTTTACATGATCGTTCTTTGAAAAAAAGGCTGCTCATTTTAAAGTCTCTGGCCATAAAATAAAACAAAATCCAAGTGTTCAGATTTGCAAACGTGACCCTCCTAAAGTACGCAATTCTGCCCAATTTTGTTCAAATGGCTTAATTCTGTCCAACCCCATCAGATGAGATTCAGAATGGCTGTACTAGAAACAATAGCAAAAATGTTTTGCTACAAAAGTAGCAATGACAAAAGCCTGGTTTCCTCTCCAGCCTCTCAAAAAAAAAAAAAAAAAAAAGATCCCGGCTGCCCATTATAACACCTGCTGCTCTCAATGAAAGCTCAAGCCAAGGAACTCATGCCCTTCCATCCAAATAACCAATCTACCCGCAGAGAATTCAAGCTGTCCAGCCACACACCAGCTGCTTGCTTAGTCACTGCAGAAGGCTCAGCTTCCACTCTCTCATCTCTCCTAATGTCTTTTCTCTTGTTTTCTCTCTCCTCTGTCTCTTCCGCGAAACAAGAGTCATCAACGCAGTCTCAGAATTCCCCATGAAATGCTGAACCAAGATCTGTGGTGCTTCCAGCAAGGATCATTGAATTTTAGCCTTCCGTTTCACCTTCCTCTTTTATTCCTAGTATGACACAAACCAAACATTTCTAAAATGTGAGGGAGAACAAGCAGGTTCCACTCAGCAGTTAGGGTCAGCCATGATGCTCTGATAGCACAATTTATGGAATGGGATGAACTGGGATCCAACCTCACTAATCTACCTTCATCCCATTTTCCAATTACAAGATGAAGCAATGGCTCTCATGATCTCAAAAACCCTGTTAGGAAGTTCCATCTTCTTCTTTTGTCTGTATTGCTTTCTCATAGACTAGTATGCCTCACTCAGGCAGTGACACATACTAGTCTAGCAAACCCAGATGTTTATAGTGCCCTCAGGATTCATCTCTATGATATAATGAATGATCCTGTGATATAAATAATTACTCCCACCTGATCACATTTGCAAGACACGGTGTGTGCTACAGAGACCTTCAGACCTCAGACCTGGAACATCCTTGCTCTAGCCCTAAGCAAGTTTGGCTCCTCCCACCTTTTATCTATCACTCCTCAGCAAAGCTCTCTCTGACCATCTTATTTAAACCAACCTTTCCTTACTCCAAATACTTTCTCAGCCCACTATTTAATTCCAGCAGCAAAACAAAGCAGTGATTAAGTTAGTGGCAGATTTTGTTAGCCTTCCCCATACCCACGCTTTTTCCCCTGTAACCTTCCAGTCTCTTCCCACTTGGCCCTTGTTATTCCGTTTGGCCAACAGAATGAGGCAGAAGTGTGATCACAACCGCACTTTTTTAAAAAATAATTTTGAGATTTTTTTTTTTTTAGCTGTTCTGGGTCTTAGTTGCAGCACACAGGATCTTAGTTGTGGCATGCAGACTTCTTAGTTGCAGCATGCTGGCTTCCTAGTTGCAGCATGCATGCGGGATCTAGTTCCCCCACCAGGGATTGAACCCGGCCCCCTGCATTGGAAGTGTGGAGTCTTACCCACCAGACCACCAGGGAAGTCCCCACAACTGCACATTTCAAGCCTCTGTTTGCAGCAGTTTAATAACATACCATTGGCCAAAGCAAGCTACATGTCCAATTCTACAGTCAAGAGAAGGGAAAGTGGGAAGAAATGCAAAATTCCTTGACAAAGGGCATAGATACAGGGAGGGATAAACAATTGGTGCCAATCAATTAATACACTGCCTTGGCCAGTTTCTAACAATTGCCTGCAACCTCCTGGAACACTGTGTTGAGAAGGATTCTGAAGTTTCAACTGGGTTCATTGGAAGGTGAGCCATCATGAATGGCCATGCCTCTCATCCTCTATGGTGTATCTGATGACATAACAGAAAGATGCAGAGAAAGAGAATCAGATCAGAGGAATCAAGAAAGTAAATACTTGTCAATAATCCCAGAGCTTAGGAAACATCACTGGCCAGTAGCTTTGTCACAGATTTAGTGTTCTTTGCCTCTTATTTGTTTTCCTTTTCACTTTTCCAAAGTCTGTGATTTGGACACCACTGGCTATATTTGCTGTAGACAGATGAGTATTTTCCTCTATCTAAAAACTGAGACCATGGAGGAGGGTAGAAAGGGACTAAATGCAGATGTTGGGCTGAAAGGAGCTTAATTTTTTGCAAGGCTAACTCTGGAATTGGTTTCAAAAAGTCCATTGTTTTTCTCCTATAATTTGGGTTCATCAAAGGATTTTTCCTATGTGGGCTCCTTATTAAGGTTTGTTGATAATTTGCTTGAAAGCCTAAGAAAATGACTGGCATAGAAGTGTTGACTTAAACCTTTTTTTTCTAATGCACCACTATTTCAACACCCACATGAAATCTATTGTTTAGTCCCCAAATCATTTAAACCTTCAAATACCATCAACTTGTTTGTTTTTATTTAATGTCTGTCTTTGATAGAAAATCTGCATAATTAGGGAATTCTGAGCTTCTGGTCTGGAGGAGCTACTGATTCCCTCTTCACTGATGTGGCTTTTGTATATGCTGATGGTAGCAGCTCCTTCATATTTCTGTTTTCTGAGAAAGTTAGGCAATGTATTGGACCAAGTATAGAAATACAGTTGCCATTACAGAGGAAAAGAGCAGAAGGAGAAAATTAAATCAAGAAAGGTAACACATACACACGCTACTATATATAAAACAGATAACTAATAAGGACCTACTATATAGCACACGGAACTCTACTCAATACTCTGTAATGACCTATATGGGAAAAGAATCTATAAAAGAGTGGATATATGTACATGTATAACTGATTCACTTTGCTGTACACCTGAAACTAACACAACATTGTAAATCAACTATACTCCAATAAAAATTAAAAAAAAAGAAAGGCAACACAAAGTTCAGAAAACACTGACTCTATAAAAATGACTTCATCTCTTTTCCCCTCCAAACCTGCTTCTCCTGTGTTCCTCATTTTGATGAATGTGGTCACTCTCTGCCCAGGTACCCTAGACATAACCCAAGAGTTACACTTAATGTCACCTCTCCCTCAAACCTCAGGTCCAATCAGTCACCAAGTCAAGACAATTCCATTTTATAGAGAAGTCTCATATTTGTCATGTCTCCCTCTCTTCCATTCCCACCCTCTGAGTTAGGACCACCCCATCTTTCACCCGTGTCATTGCCTAGCCTCCTATCCAGTCTCCCGATCCCCAGCCACACCCAACCTTAATCTCTTTTCCAAACAGCAAAAGTGATTTTCTAAACAACAGTTCTGATCAAGATCCTTGACTGAATGCTTCATCCTTGCCACCATTTCTAAGATGAAGATTGAAGTCTAGGGTCTGGCTCCCAAGATTACCTACACTGCCTCGTTGCTGACCACTTTCTCTACATAATTCAAGATGCTTTTGGTTCTCTGAACACACCATGCTCTTTCCAGAATTTCATTCACATTGTTCCTTTCCCCTGAAATATCACTTCTCACTCATCCATCACCTGGCTAATTCCCACCAAGTCCTTGCACAGTCTTCACATTATCCTGGAGGTTCCCCCTGGTGCTCTAGGAAGGGTTAGGTAACTCTGCTGTGTGCCTTCTTGCAGCTTCTCCTATGGAGCTGGAGTTCTGATCACACTGGAATGATAATGACAGTCTATCTGATGTGTGTACCCGGCTAGACTGTAAGCTCCAGGACAGCAACATCTATGCCTGGCTTGTTGACATTTGTCTCTACCCATCACCCAGCAAAGTGCTTGGCACATGTTAGGCATTCAATAAATATCTGTTGAATTTAATACACATGGAAGGCTGGAGGTCCATATCAATTTTCCTCATGGGCTGAGAACACACCCATAAACTGATTGTCAGGTCAAGGAAACGTTAGAGCACAAAGTCTGGTACTGAAATGCCTGGCCTTGAATCCAATTTGCACCACTTACTAGTGTGTGACCTTGAGCAAGTCACTTAGTTATCCTAAACCTCAGGTTCCTCCTCTTAAAGTGGAAATAATAATCCTTAATTAACAGGGTTGTTAGAGATTAGGCATCCTTATAAAGCAACCAGTACAGTGTCTACCTTAGTAAGTGTTACATCAGACAAAAGAGAGCCAGTAGGATTGAATATGTATATTGAATATGCAAAAAGTATTAGAATTAAGAGACAGAAGGAAAGAAACAAGAAACTGGATGACATGGGAGGGATATAGGAGTCCCAATGTTGGTGTAGCTCTTAATCTTGTATTAAGCTTTGATATGCAACCAAAGCTCTATTTGAGTTTTTTCCATGTTCATCCTCAGATTCAGACATGTATGTGTGTATCTGGAGGGTCTCTGTACTTCAGTTTGGACTCTTTTCAGCTCATGACAAAAGTACAACTCACAGGGCTTAAGGTCTGAAATGAGTGGATTGATTCATGCAACTACAATATAGAGATAACACTGGCTTCAAGCAAAGCTAAACCCCTGGCTTTAAAATGCCACCAAGAGCCCAGTTACTTTTATATCTAATTCAGAAATGACTGCCAGAGGCTCTCCAGGAGACTTTCATCTACCTTCATGCTCAGCAGGAAAGAGCAAGTCTTTATCTGAGCTTCAAGCCAAAGTCTTCACATACACTCTGATGGTTCTAGGAAAGGGCACATGACTCAAACTGTCCCAGTGAAGGCTGATATTGGGACACTTAAGTGTCCTTTAATCAATTCACCATGATCAGGGAGACAGGATACACTGATTTGCTTAAACTAATCTAGATCCACCAGTGATATTGGAATTAGGGTCAATCTCATTAAACTATAATGCTGAAAATAAGGGAGAGGAAGTTTCCAAAGACCTTAGAAATAGTATTACCATTAAAGAGAGTGAATGAATGTCTGCCAGCAAATAATGGTGATTGATGTCAAGAAGCTTCCTTGGAAAAGACCTCATCTTCAAGGAGGGAGAAACCAGGCTTTAGAGCTTCTTCCAAGGACCACACCCAGTGGAAGGCAAGAGTGGAGAGTAAGGATGGTGTCCTCTTGCAGGAACATTAGAGGATCTCCCATAAAGGGTGTCACAATAATCATGCCAAGAAGAAAACCAAGGATCTAAAAGCTCATCCACGTTGCCTTTAAAAGATCTGTTAAGGACTCAAATCTAAAATTTCTGACTCCAAATCATGTGGCCTTTCAGAGTCTCATAAATAGAAGTCCCAGATGAAATAACCAACTTCACAGCCTCCAGAAAACTTTTAAAATAATAGACCCAAAAGTAAATTGATAAGTTTATCTAAGCAATGTATACAGAATAGGTACAACTCTACTTTGTGTCTTCTAATCCATTGCATCCCATTCTAGTGGGATCTCATGAATCTGTAAGCCTCAAAGCTGTCTTTCTATTAAATGCATAACTTTTCTTTTTGGTAGCATATGCACTTCTTATATTTATTTTTAGGGACTCTGCACTGAGCTGCTTGCATCACGTCAATATTTGCTGTGCTAACTTTGCATCTAAAGTTACTCAACACACTGAGATATGAAAAAACACCCACATTTTTACCTTGAAGAAACAGTACTTGGATTCTGCTGTATGTTCTAATGGTGTTAAATGTCAAAAAATACTGGAAATATAAGTATAGGGAAATGCACTGCAGCTCCTGCCCTAGATGGCTTGTGCAGCTGAAGGATGTGGGGACATCATGGTATGGCATTCTGGTGTCAGCCTGTCAGATTTCGAAGAGGAATACAAATTGGAAGGTGGGAAAACAAGTCAGTGATTGTTTATCAGGGCCTGCGGTTCATCCAGTAATGGTCATCAGCAAAAGAAGCAGCAGCAACTGAACGAAGAACTGAGCAAACACATGAGTAACATAATAACTCCTTGGTTGGCTGAGTCAAACATTTGTATGTTTTCCATCTCCTTTAATGCCCATGTCAACCCTGCAAAGTGGGGATGTTATCTCACTTCCTCAAATGACGAATCTGGCAGTTGGGCAGGTCAAGTTATTGGCTAGAAGGTGACTTGTGCCATTCTCAGACTGGTGGCACAAGTAAACTCTTAATCGCTTATATCTGAGTGAACTTTCCATTCTAGCCTGTGGGTCAGCAGTGACACCTCCAGTGTCTCTCCTGCTGGGAAGTCGCTCTGGTTGGCTCTGTGTTTCCCCAACGCTTCAAAGTTTAGACAAGATGCTGTTGTAGTTGCTGTTTCAGTAAAGCGACAAATTGCTCATAAGTCAGGAGAGAGACAAACCCACTCTCAGTCTGCCTATTTAAAGACTTTGGGAAAGCAACAGTGAGTTGGAGAATGCTTGCAGCTAGAGCTATGCATTTCAATCAATGCCACACACACACACACACACACACACACACACGCACACACACACACACACACACACAGAGGAGGGTTGAATATTATATCAAGGAAGGAGAGGGAACAAAATGAAAATAAACTTTTAAATTCCTTCTTTGTTTAGAAATCATATTGACTTGCTTTTTATGTTTCTACTTATGAGTAAAGGATGCTTGTATTTTAATGTCTCCAAAGGGAAAAGAATAGAGCACTATTTATTTCTAATGATAACAATAGGTGTTATTAGTCTACTCTGTTATAATTAAAATAAATTGTTGCATTATGATTACCTTATAATTTAATAATAATGTAATATGATAAACATCATTATAACAAATAAAGCCCTATTTTGCATCTGGATGGCTAATTTATGACCATATACAGACATGAGATTTCAGTACATGAGTTTGTTTTCCTGTTTACAATCACAAAGTTATCAGGTAATCATCTAGATTGGGGCCTGCAAACTATGGCCCTCAGGCCAAATCCAGCCAGCTATCTGTTTTTAGAAGTTTATTAGAACTCAACTACATCCATGTGTTTCTGTACTGTCTATGGATGCTTTCATGCTAGAGTGGCAGAACTGAGAAGCTGTGATAAGAACTGTATGGTCTACAGAGCTAGAAATATTTATTATCTGGCCCTTTACAAAAAAAAAAAAAAAAAAAAAGGTGTCCAGCCTCTGATGTAGATTATGTGACAGCGTTTATTTATTTATTTTTATCTTGACAGGCATGGCTGGCAATAATTAGACTGGCTTATAATAATATAAAAATGATAAAAATGATTCTACATCTATTATTTTGCTATGTTTGCATCCCTTATTAGATCTATAACAAGGCATAATTATATGTCATAAGAAGAAATATTCTGTTTCCCTTTATGCAGACCTCTTAGAGACTTGATTTTGTTTCACTGACATTTATGAAACACCTACTATGTTCCAAATACAGGAGTCCTTACTCTCAGACTCTAACATTCTTTGTGAAGAAGAAATAAGTGACGTTTATGGTTGGGTAGCAGAACATTGTGAAAACTCCTCAGTGTTCTTGGAAAAAACAGGACTGTTAGATGAATTGATAAATAAATATGTTCTCTCTTTTGCTGCCCAGATTGATTAGGACCAAAAATGCAGAGTATCATTTGACATCAAATGATGATTATCAGTGTGCCTTCCCAATGCCACTGCTACATTCCTTTGATATTTCAACAGTACACTGTTACCTTACGGCAATAACAAATAATTTTAACTCCTTTTTCACAAAGACTCCAATTATAATTCAATTCCTTTCAGATTAAGTACACTTTGATAGCAAATCCCTTATACCAAAAAATATAGCCCAAGATAATGGGCTGTGGGTATAGTTTCAATGCAAATAAGAGGCAGTTTAACAGCCTGGAGAAGTTCATTCTGACTGCATCTTCATTGCCATGATAAACAGCATATAATGCCCCACAGTAATAGCTTTAATGTAAAAGATTGAAGTTATAAGACAACTTATCCCAACTAAATTGTAATTTCATTTCTGAGAGGTTGCCCTTTTAATAAATAAAAAATCCGCTTACCCATTCCACTGTTCTCAGGTTGGGTTTTGACAGAGAGATCAATTATAGGAAAAACAGAATTACAGATGAAATCAATGATACCACTATAAGTAAATCAGTGGGAGTTTGGTCAGGTCACCACAGTTGAAACACGTCTCTTTCCCCCACCTTTTCTCTCAAAGAGCATTAGAAAATAGGATGTTATTGCTGATTGCAACTTTAAATGGAATCGTGGCATTAGGAAAGTTCTTGAATCACATGCTAGTGTTCATTTTTTGGACTTCATTGAGGTGCAAAAAAAAAAAATATATATATATATATACATACATATATATATATATACACATGTATATATATATATATATATATGTATGTATATATATATATATACACACACACATTTAGAAAAGTGCATCTCTCACAAGCATACAGATCTACAAATTTTCACCAAGAGACCAATGAAACAATCAGCCAGCCAAATCAGGTTACAGAACAATAGTGGATCCCAAAAGCCAGTGATGGCCTCTCCTAAACGGTAAACACTATCTAGACTTCTGACAGTAGCAGTGAACTTTGTGCATTTGTACTTTATATAAATGAAACCAAACTTTCATGACTGGCTTCGAATTCACTCACCATTATGTGTGCAAGAGCCATCCATATTGGTGTGTGTGTGTGTGTGTGTGTGCGTGTGTGTGTCTCATTCCATAGGGCGTCTCAATGGTTTTTTCATGGATCTTTTACAATTTTAATAATTATGGATTTATTTAGAATTAGGCAAAAAACACAAGAACATCAGGGAAGCTTCGAGCAAAACCAACTTTAAGAAGAGAGTTGCAAACCCTGTACATGAAATGTTCATCACAACTTTACTGGTAATAGAAAAATACTGAAAACATCTTGTCTTAGGCAACTGGGGCTGATCACCCCCATGACCTCATCTAAGGCAAAGATGCCACTTCCAAATACCATTACATTGGAGTTTAGGGTCTCAACATATGAATTTTTGGAGAACATAAGCATTCACATAACACAACTTAAATGTCCTTAGATGAGCAAATTCCAGTATATCCATACAAACTCCAGTATATCCGTACAATGGAATATTATTCCGTAAAAAAAGGATTGAATGATTGGTACGTACAACAATCTGAATGAACTTAAAGGACATTATGCTTAGTAAAAAGTGTTAATCATAAAAGATTATATATTGTATGAATTCACTTATATAGCATTCTCAAAACCATGTAGATGAACAAATTAGTGGTTGCCAGGGCACAAGGGTGAGGGAGGGGGTGATGGTAAGATGGGGGTGGGTACATGTACAAAGGAGTAACCACTGCTATCTAAACTTCAGATTTAACTAAGTGCTCACACTTCGGTTGGAAACCTTATCCCCATATTCTAATCCTCATGCAGATCTGTGTAATTGATTTTCTTTTTGTTTTAATTTTTATTGGACTATAGTTGATTTACAATGTTGTGCTAGTTTCAAGTGTACAGCAAAGTGAATCAGTTATACATATACATATATCTACTCTTTTTTAGATACTTTTCCCATATAAGCCATTAAAGAGTATTGTGTAGTTTCCTGCGCTATACAGTAGGTTCTTATTAGTTATCTATTTTATATATAGTAGTGTGTATATGTCAATCACCATCTCCCAATTTATCCCCTCCCCTTACCCCCCATAACCATATATTTGGTTTCTACATCTGTGACTCTATTTCTGTTTTGTGAATAAGTTCATTTGTACCATTTTTTTAGATTCCACATATAAATGACATCATATGATATTTGTCTTTGTCTGACTTATTTCACTCAGTATGACAATATAGCTTTCACTTCTTTTGATCATCAGAATCCTTTCCACATTGCCCTTTAGAACTCACTGTTGGACATCATCAAATTCTCCAAAATCCTCAATCTCGTCTCTTTTATCTTGTGTTTCAAACTGAAACCAGGTGCTCTCCGGGGAACACCATTTCCCCTGCTCTTTCCCACTGCTTGTATATCAGCAGGCTTGTTGAGAGGTAGGCACTGTCTTTAGCTTTCTTACACATCAAATCCTTCTCCCTCACCTCCCGGCTCTCTCCAGCTCTGACTCTTTTGTCATCAGATTACACTTTGGATCATTCCTTCTTTCTCTAAGCATCTATGGGCTAACAGGTCATCTCCTTCCAATTCTTTGAAGATTTTCATTCCTGGCACAGGGTCACTTACTCCTATCATAATTCTTAGTTATTTCAATGTCCACACAGATGATAATTCCCAAACTCTGTTTGCTTATTTCCTTAAGCTCTTCTCCACGTTATTTCAGCATCCAATTTCACAGTCACCCAAGCCTTAGACCTGTAGTTACCAGAATTTATGACCTCATCTTAGTTCACCCCTCTCCGTTCACCATCTTCAGTCTTTCCAGTTTACATCCTCTAGCACTCCAACTCAACACGGGTGTCTACAATCCACCCGTAGCTCTTTACACTGCCACTTCACTTCTTTTTTTAAAATTTATTTTATTCAAGTATAGTTGATTTACAATCTTGTGTTAATTTCTGCTGCACAGCAAACTGACTCAGTTATATATACATATACAACCCTTTTCAGATTCTTTTCCATTATGGTTTATCATAGGATACTGAATATAGTTCCCTGTGCTATACAGTAGGACCTTGTTGTTTATCCATTCTAATATATATATATATATATATATATATATACATATATATATAATATATATATATATATATATTAGCATCTGCTAATCCCAAACTCCCAATCCACCCCCCCCCATGCCTCCCCCTTGGCAACCACGGGTCTGTTCTCTATGTCTGACCCTCACATCACTGCTTATCCAGATAAAACGCTGTAGTCACTCATTATAATCACTCTGTGCATATGCCCTCTTTCCTTTGCTGTCTCTCCCTCTTTCTCTGGTCTACTCACTTGAAAAATGCAACTCTAGTCAAATCCAACTCTTCTCTTATCCTCACCTGCCCTCCTGAAACTAAATGAAGCTGGAAATAAACACAGGACTGCTGACTCGCCTCACTTTAAATTCCTGCTCACTCTCCACAAGAGAGCCTTTATTGTGGCTGGACAATCATACTACGTTTTCCCAGTCCACTCACTCTCCTGCTTTCCTAGGTGACTATTTTGTACCTCTTTTCCTCTCCTCAAATATCGAAGAGTTCCTCCTTTGTCCTCATCCTCATTTTACTGAGGAAATAGAGGCAATCTGATGAGAAGCTCCATGAGATCTCACACCTACACTCACCACCTCCCTGCACCTGGGTCAGATAACGCTGCTTTCTTCCCTGCTTCTGCAGGAGCATCCCTTCTGTGAGGAAAGGCCCATCCCTGACCTTGTATACTTGGTCCTGTCCTCTTCTGCTGCTCAAAATAATTGCTCTAGACATTTTCTCTCTCCCATCTACTGAATCAACACCTCGTATCTACTGAATCTTTTTCATCAGCATATAATTATCTAAAGAAAAAAACTGTCTCTTAATACATTACCCACACCAGCCACTACCTTATTTCTCTCCTTTTCTTTACAGCAAAACAAGTGTCTATACTCATAATCCCCACGTCCTCTCCTCACATTCTCTTCCAACCTCTAGACAGGTTTCATTCTCACCGCTTGGTGTAGACAAAACTCTTGTCAAGGACATGAATGATCTTTGTGTTCTAAACCCAATGGTCAAACCCCAATCTTTATTTTTTACTTGTTCTATCAGCAACATTTGTTCCACTCACCCTTTCTCTTCTTCCTGAAGCCCTTCCTTCCCTTAAAGTCCAAGGGTTTTCCTTCCACCTCCTAGTCAGGTATTCTCCATCTACTCTGGTAGGTCTTCCCCATCCATCCAAACTTGGAACGTTGAAGTGCCTCAAGTTCAGCCTGGAGCACTTCTCTCATTGCCGAGGGCTCCTGTCTGAGGAGGCTCTGATGACTAACAAATTTCTATCTCCAGCCACACCTCTGCTTTGAAGTCCAGACTCATCATAGCCAAGGGCCTTCTCAGATGGTTACCTGAAGAGCTAATAACCATCTCAAATTCAACATGTCAAAAACTTAGCTCCTGATCAGACCACCACTACCCCTTTAAAAATCCACAGCTCCCACACTTCTGTTTGCCAAGACACAAAATCTTGGAATTATAGCTGATTTTTCTTCTCTCTGCCATACCTCCGATCAACCAGAAAAATCTTGTGGACACCACTTGGATAGTAGATATAGTCTTACCAGTATTACTGCTAACCATCTCATCTGGATTATTAGGATGGTCTCCTAATAAGTCTACCTGCATTCACTTTTGTCCCCTGGCAGTTAGATTGGAGTCATGGGACTGATTTATGGTCAATGGAATGTGGGCAGTAAAAAGTAAGTACATGTGTGTCCATCCTCTTCTCAACACCCTCCAATGCTTCCAGTCTCATTCAAAGAAAAAGGTGAAGTTCTCACCATATATATGTATATATAGACTTTCCTTTCCCATTGCCTCCCTGACCTCATCTGACCTCATCTCCTACTAATCCCCCTCCCACCACCACCAGGTCACTCCACTCCAGCCACATTGGCTTCCTCCACACTCCTGCCTTAGGGATCTTGGATTTGGACAGTATCCTCTGTCCAAAATATTCCTCCCCTAGATATCCACAAATTCCCTTTCCTCCTTTAGATCTTTTCTCAAAGGTCTCCTTCTTAGTGAAACCTTCACTGATTGCCTTATTTAAATGGTAATTGAGTCCTGACACACTTGGACCCTCCTTACCTGAGTGCTTTCTACTTTGCACTTATCACCACTTACACTATGCATTTAACCTGTTTCACGTATTGTTTATTTCCTGTCCATAAAGGCAGGACCTTTGTCTGTTCCCCCAACCCTCCCTCCACTGATAAATTTCTAGACCCTTAGAGAATGTTGTTGCTAATCAACATCCATATTATTATTTAGTAGGAAGACAATATTTCCCAGAACCCCTGGCAGTTAGATCGGAGTCATGTGACTGATTTCTGGTCAGTGGAATGTGAGCAGAAGGGTTGTAAGCCACCTCTAGGGCTGGTCCATTAAACCTTTCATGGGTGATCTTTGTCTCTCTTCCTGTTCAGCAAACTTGGAGGCCATTTGTTACAGATGGTAGCACCTTACGGTAGAAGAAGCATGAGTCCCAGAGTGACCAGCACTGGACTGTGACACAAGCAAGAAATAAAGCCTTGCACTAAGCTACTGATATTTTAGAGTTGTTTAAGAAATTAACATACCATACAGTACTCAATAAATATTTGTGAATTAGTAAATTTAAAATTTTATATTATTTTTAATCAAACTCTCCTTAAAAGACATAACACTGTTCCCTAACACGGCACACGAAGTATAGTGAACACAATCTAACCATTAATATCCAATATTGTTCTACAATCCACAACCAGACCTATAAAAACTTGATAATGTACACTGCTTTGTGCCCTTTATACTTTTCAAAACCCATTCTCCACATCATGGTTTCTGTTCTCTCCTTTTTTCTGACCTTACATTTTTTTTTTTTTTTGCTCACTATTGCACTGAATCTTGGTGTTTCATTGTTGTCCTCATATCTAATCTTAGACGTAAGAATCCCCACTTCTACTCATTTTTTGTTTTCCCCTTCTCATTTTCCCCTCACTTTTTGTTGTATAGTTTTAGTGTTTCAGCTGATAATGATAAGGCTTGGGTTTTTTAGCTGTCACCATTGAATAAGAGAGCATTTTCTGGTTTGTAAACCATCTATTATACAATATCTTCTTTGTGGGCTCTTGGCTCAGGTCTTGCCATGAATAGTCACATAAATACTCACAATAAAAAGCCTTTTCAAATTCTTTTGAAATTTGAGTCTGTCAGACATACAATCACCAAATAAAGGTAATAGAATAATACAAATAAATTTTGGATAAATCTTTTTTCCCTACATTTTCTGTGGATTCACTTTACCTAGTGTTGCTGTTTATAAGAATTACTTTTCTTTTTTCATATTTCCAAATTTACTGGTGAACTAAAACAATCCTTTGAAGACTAGAGGAAATGGTATCCCTTGTGGTAACACTTGAGATTATTTTCAAACACTTTTTAAAACAAT
This sequence comes from Phocoena sinus, assembly GCF_008692025.1. Lineage (NCBI taxonomy): Eukaryota > Metazoa > Chordata > Mammalia > Artiodactyla > Phocoenidae > Phocoena > Phocoena sinus. The sequence goes on from NC_045766.1 coordinate 7,754,356, forward strand.
TTTAATCTAATCACAATGGAGTTATAGCTTGGAATTAAAATATGCAAGAAATTAGTTTCTTAATGGTTTATTTCAATGGGATGTGAAGTTAGAATTGTTAAGAAATGCAGAATGCTAATTGACCAGAGACAGAGCTAGGGATGAAATAAAATATCCTGACATGAACTCTTGATCAACCTTCCTTATTAAAAGTTCACAGAGCCCAGCTGACTGGATGATACAAAGCTGTGAGGTCATGGCCATTCTGACTCCTGGGGGGGTGGTTCCATTTAGTTATTCCACCAACCAGCAGGGGGAGACACAGAATGCTCCTTGGAACACAAGGTAAACTCCTGAACCCTGGGACCTCCTGAGCCCTTTCTTTGTCCATAACAAGAAGAACAAGTTGGTCCAGTCTGACAAAGCTCACCCCTCTTAGTGTTTTTGGTTTCTTGAATTACAGTTGATTTTGCATTCAGGTGACTCATTGGAAAGAGAACCTTGCGTGTGTTTGTTCTTTTGCAGATACTAGATTATATCAGTTTTTTAAATGTAAATTTTGGCCTATGGCTCCAAAATATTGATAAATCTGATTGAAATTCAGTCATTAAAAAATTACACTTCACTCTGTCACCTAATCACTACCTCCCATAATCTAACCCCAACAGTTAACTTTATAGGAGCCAACAAAAGCAACTCTAATAGAGCTGATGACAAACTATATTGAAATTTTAAACTGTCTTGGTAGGTTCGGAGGGCCAGACTTTGTGTTTGATCTCCCAGGAACCAGATAATTTTGCTTTTTTCTATCCACCCGTTCAGGTCTACACATACCTGGGGTAAGAAGACCTCTCAAAGAGGTACATGCCAGCTCCTCGGTTATGTACTGGTGATAAAGGAATGTCATGGCACTTGCCCTTTAGATAGACGGACATTGAACAAATAATTTCTGGGTAGTGTGATCCATGCAACACAAAAAGTGTGAATAAGAGACTGAAGTGGCTTAGAACAAGGAGAAATTCACTTCATATAGAGTAAGGCATTGAGGTCAGCTTCATTAAGAGAAACAATGCCTGAGTATGGTCTTAAAGAAGAACTAAGAAAAGAAAGAGAGTGCATTTTGGTTGAAAGTTGAAGGGGAATGGAATGTGAAAAGACATAAAAAAGAACAATCTGTTTGAGCAATTCTCCTCTGTTCATGGTGCTGAGAGATAATATGGGAAGGGGGCTATATAAGATAAAGCTGAGGAGGCAGGCGTGGACCATAGTGGAGAATCCTGGACTAGGGAACAGGCTCCAGATTGGACCAGGAGTGCAAGGCTCCTAGTGGACAAAAGGCTGTTCCAAATCAGACTCAGGCTCTACCCACCTGCTGACGTAAAGTGTACATCATAAAGGGGAGTGAAAGAATATAGAAATATAGGTTAAAACTCAGCACCCTGAAGCACAAAAACCCATGCCTCATTCCTTCAGGAAGATCATCTCCACTACATTAGCAGAAAAAGAGTAGATACGAATGACTAGATAGCACAGGTTCTCAAAAATTAAATGTTATATTCAAAGATAATTTCAACTTCCGATTTATCTTGATTCACAACAACCATCTTCCCTTTTTCAGGTTTTAATTTTAAAGAAGAAATACCAGTTCATGGAAAGGTCTAAGAAGAGTTCTTTAACAGGTATACTTCTGAGTTCTTAGATAACAATAAAGGCAAAATAACTTCGAATGAATACTTATTTTGCTTTTCCCATTTTGATTGCATTGATTAATAATTTTATCTAATCTTCTACTAATTTTATACAACATTGGGTAGGGATGATGAATTTGGAGAACTAAATTGCTACTTGGGCTCTATAAAAAGTAGGTGGGTTGTTGCTTTTTAATAAGCCTTTTGAAAAAATAAAGATTAAATGTACCAAAATCCTCACCCAAATCTCACTTAACACCCCTTTCAAAAGGAAAATAAAACCTTAAATATTTACACAAAACCTAATTCACATTTGCAGGCATTTTAGGGGGTTGAAAATGTGTGGTCTTGAGTAATAAGAATTAGAATAAGGAAATCTGTTATTTTCAACCAAGAAAGCAGAGGTCAACAACTTCTCAGTCATAGGACAAAGAGTGCTTATAGATAACTTTGAGAGGTCTCAAGTTTTACCAGTGGAAAAGGAACAAAGAAACAAAAAGAAGAGGTGTGAAGGAAACAGGAGAAAGAAAGGAGCAAGAAAAATTGTTGACTTTTCCTGACTCTCATCCAGAAAAATGCATTTACCGGAAGTAGCAGAGAGTAGTGAAAAAAGTGGGACTGTATAAATGGTTAAGTTTGGATTCAGATTTTGGTTCCTCTACCTTCTGGAAACATGACCATGGTAGTCACTTAACCTCTTTGGGTCTGCTCTGTAGCAGCACAGTCATGGGAACCCCAACCACATAGGCTTGTTGAGATGGCTAGAGGAGAGAATGCTCTAGAAGTTGAGGTGCTATGTCTGCACAAAGAGGCTGATCAATAAATGTTAGTCCTATTGCCTTCACCAACCCTATCATAGAACTATAAAGATTATCCAACTGAGAGGAACTCAAATTCATAACATCTCTCTGCAGATTCTCTGGTCTTTACATTAAAGATAGTCTCATAATTGAGTCTTCGAAGTTGAGTAACCACTACATCGTCATGATGAAACCAGCAGTGAAGAATCCCTCAGAGAGCTTATAGTCTAGAAAAGGAATAATTTAATAATGATGAGTACACAAAGAAGACTCTACAATAAGAAGCATGGGATATGATGGATCAAATAACAGGGAGACCCAACCTTCTGTGTATGGGATGTCAAAGGAGACATCCAGGAAGAACTGGTCCAAGGCTAAGACGAGAAGAGGAAGAAGTCATTTGGGCAGAAGGGGAGTTCCTTCTGCGGGAGGGAAGAGAGGATGGTGAGCTCCAGACTAGAGTAAGTGCAGAGTAACTGGAGCATGGAGATCAGGTGTCTTCAGCCTTTTGAATCTCAAGAAAGTAAGGACCAAGCCACTCAATCCTTTCTCTTCATGTGATTCTTTTCTCCCTATTTACCAAGTAACTTTCAATAATAATAATAATAATAAAAAAAGTACCAATAAAACAGTCCTCTGTGAGTGGAAGACTCTTAACCCTAAGTCACATTTACTACTCCCTACCTAGTTAGAAAAGATGTAAAAATCGTCAGTCAAATGAGACAATTCTAGAATATGTACTATTCTACATTCTGGGCCCAAACAAAAAACAAAACCAAACACTCGTACTGTCAATCTGTTCAAATCATGTGGGTGAAAGTTGAGTGATTTCCTGGCTCAGAGCAAAGAAAGACCACTTTTCTGTGCTTCATCCTCTCATCATTTTATACCAACTCTCTGCAGCTCATCCTGTATGTGGCAAAGGAGGAAGGGACCAACTCTCATTCTTCTACACACTAGACCTCCTGTGGAAATGCAAAAACCAACCATCCACCCTCCACAGGATGACCATCAAGGAGCCATCATCAGTGAAAAGGAATTCCAGACACTCCTTCCACAGTCAAGTAGTTTCTTTGGAGTCTTTTGCTCTGTTCCTATATATTTCTTATTCCTTCTGAATTCTAGAGCCAATCTGCTTTTTTACTCTTTTGTTTTGCTCTAGTTTGACCTCTACTCTTACCCTTTGGAGTTCCTCACCATCCTCATGAATTTCAAACTGAACCAGCTACTAAGTTGAGGCAATGGGCCAGATCCTTCCAACAGGATATATTTCTCTGTTGGGCATGTCGCTCTGTTCAATAACTGCTAATATTCTTGATCAATAGCTACAGTCATAAAAGAACTAGAAATCACTGAACTATCCTCTTTGATCACCGGATCATCCTCAGATTCCTTGCCTTCCAGTCTTCAGGTCTGAAAAATAGGGATGGGAGGAATGAGACAAAAAATTTCCTCTCAAAAAGATGTAGTGAGGTTAACAGGTAAACTTAAATCATCAGATTATGGAATCTTATAATTCAGGGGTTGGCAAACTTATTTCTGTAAAAGGTCAGAGAATAAATATTTTCAGCTCTGTGGGTCATATGTGCAATCTCTGTTCCAACTATTCGAATCTGCCATTATACCATGAAAGCAGCCGTACACAATAGATAAATGACTGAATGTCACTGTTTCAATAAAACTTTATTTACAAAAACAAGCCGTGGGCCAGATTTGGCCCATGGTCTGAAGTTTGCCAATCCTTACTAAAGTAAAAGGTACTATTATATTAAATACATTTTGCTTGAGGGGTTAATAACGTGTGTTTAAAATTTTCAAACCCCAGCAGCTGATACTGGCAGTTTCTGTTACCCTTGTATTGCTCATGTTGACTTCAGAGAGACACTCAGGAAAGAGCAGAGCAGTCTGCATTAAGGTAAACCAATCCACAGAGTGGTTTTTTTTTTTTACAATTTTAATAACATTTGTAAAATAGAGCATCCGATAGAACTACTTTTCATAATCATGTGGTGATAACTGTGATTTAAACTTTATTTAGCCCATATTTATTCTGACAAATTCCCATTGATACCCACATTGGCAATGAGGCCATATGTCACTTACCCAGAAACTCTGAAGGAACCATTGTGTCTTTTCATGTAAATCTTGCTAAGCTCATGGATCGCTGACCTGTTTTAGGTGATGTGTGGCAATATCAATTCATCCCCGAATACACACAATAGACCCATCCGCCCTATTTCCTTCTGAGATTTTATTTATAAAGTGGCTCATGAGCACACACGCACCAATTTCAAACCAAGGTAGCCTGACCATTTTGATTTTTATTCCCTGTCAAGATGCCAAAAGCATTTAGAGCACTTTACCAATGTCCCACTTGCCAAATTTCTATTTTAACATCAAAGCTGTTAGAACCCAAAGATAAAGCACAGAGCCCTCTCAGCCAGTCAACTCCTATTGTTCTGTTTTACACTGGTTAAAAAAATGAATAAATGAATGGCGAAACAGATTGTTTTTGAGACTGATAACACAATTTGTTCTCCTGCTTCATATGTTAGATATCCGCCTGCAGCAAATATTTCCAGAGGAGTTTTAACCCTATCAAAATCAGCCTGGTTATGTAAAGGCTGTGACTGTCTTTCATACCGTACCCTTGACAATGGGGCTTTAAGAAGGAAAAAGTAGTGACCTCAGACGCTGTCCTGTGTGTGTGGTCAACGTTTAGTGACAAGGAGACATATAGATAGAAAACATAGTCCCAAACTTGTTGTCAATTAGTTAGCATTCCCATAAACCATTAGATGATCAAAAATATCTTTAATTGATTCCATCGCTACCTATGCTTCTTATTATTTATTACTATAACAAACTTCTCCATGGGAACAGCTAATTGTACCTCCCTGGTGGCCACTTCAAGTGGAATAAGCCGTGCACAGTGCAGCCTAAGATACGCTGAAAGGCCTTCAGCTTTGGGGATTTGATTAAAGCTGTATTACACGAACACATCAGCAACCACTGCCAAAACAAAACACTAATTTAAAAAATCCTTCTGCTTCACTGCTTAACACAATTGAAAGGAGCTGTGTGTGTGTGTGTGTGTGTGTGTGTGTGTGTGTGTGTGTATATGTGTGTGTCATGGGGAGTGGTAGCACGAGACAAGGGGACGTGCATATGCTATCTCCTTTGCACATTTAATGGAAGTAATGTGGCCTTCTGTGACACACTAAGGCACAAGAAAAGGGCAATCCTGCCAGCTGCATTGTGGGTACAGCAAAATCTCTGACCTGCTGATAAGACTGAAAACTATTGTACCAGAAAATGAATTGTACAAGAAGCAGATATCTTGCCCAACCTCCCCTAAACACACACACACACACACACACACACACACACACACACATATGCAAACACACCTTTAAAAGAAGCATAACTGTTAATCTGGTCTTTAGTAGAAAAGACAGATGTTGTGGAAATAGTAAGCCACACTCTGCTAAGAGTGTTCTGTGGAAAGAGATTCCATAGACAGCACACTCTACACAGGGAAAATTTAGACAATTAAGCAACCGTTGTGAGGCATGCAGATGAATAACATATGCTAAATTAAATCAATACCAAACACTGTGTTGGATATAGGTTAATTGTTTATTTTAAACTTCATGGAAAAAAAGAAGTAAGCAACAGTGGAATTTGTTAACGACTTGAAGCAGTCTGCTGGCCTAGATTTACCACAGCCCGGAAAACAGAGTGTCCCATAAAATGATATCTACAGGCCTTTTAAAAACATCGTTTCTCCACCTAAGCAGCAATTCCAGGTTCATTTGAAAGAAGGTGGTGAGGGAGTGTGGAATTTATAAAAATGTAAGGACTGACACATTGAAATATTGCCTGGTAATTATGGCTACCCAGGCTGACCCTAAGCCCCTAAATGAAACTTGTGTCTTAATTTACCACATTTATCCATGTAGACTTAGAGAACAGGAGCAGAAGACCTTTGTCATTTCTTGCCTGAATCGGTTGATAAGCTAAGAGTGTCTGCGATATTATGTTACTGAATTAAAAACAACAGTTGTCAAGAGATATCTATGACATTTGACTTCAATGAGGTATCACCTCACACTGGTCATCAAAAAGTCTACAAATAACAAATGCTGGAGGGGGTGTGGAGAAAAGGGAACCCTCCTACACTGTTGGTGGGAATGTAAATTGGTGTGGCCACTATGGAAAACAGTAGGGAGGTTCTTCAAAAAATTAAAAATAGGGTTGCCATATGATCCAGCAATTCCACTCCTGGGCATATATCCAGACAAAACTATGATTTGAAAAGATACATGCACCCCTATATTCATAGGAGCACTATTTACAATAGATAAGACATGGGAACAACCTAAATGTCCATTGACAAATGAACAGAAAAAGAAGATGGGTTATGTATGGAATGGAATATTACTCAACCATGAAATCAATGAAATATGGCCATTTGCAGCAACATGGATGGACCTAGAGATTATCATACTAAGTGAAGTAAGTCAGACAGAGACAAATACTATATAATATCACTTATATGTGGAATCTAAAATACAACACAAATGAACAGAAACAGACTCATAGACATAGAGACCAGACTTGTGGTTGGCAAGGGGGAGGGGGGGTGGGGGACAGAAGGATTGGGAGTATGGGATTAGCAGATGCAAACTATTGTATACAGGATGGATAAACAACAAGGTCCTACTGTACAGCACAGGGAACTATATTCAATATCCTGTGATAAACCATAATGGAAAAGAATATGAAAAAGAATACATACATGTATAACTGAATCACTTTGCTGTATGGCAGAAATTAACACAACATTGTAAATCAACTATACTTCAATAGAATTTTTAGAAAGAGAGATATCTTTATGTCATTTGAAAGAGTTATGTATTTTAAGTATTGTTATGTTCTAAAGGGCTTATAGCTAATGTAATGTTTCTTTAATGTAATGTTTCTTTAGTATAATGTTTATGTGTAGAGAATAACCAAATGCAAATTCTCATGTTAAAACAACACAGTGAGCAAAAGGGTGATCACCTTGATGTTTGTATATTTGGTCAATAGCCCCAAATGCTAATTTTTGCATTTGGGAAAAACAGGAAAGAGAAGGAAGGCTCTCTTATTGAGTGTCTGAAGACCACTACCCAGCCTTGTGGATAGATTTTGGGGCTTAATCCTCTTCCCAGGTCTGTGAAAGAGGAATTATTAGTTCCATTTTACAGGTGAGGAAATCGAGGCTCCAAAAGGTTAAGTGACTTGTCCAAGATCACACTCTGGCCAGTGATGGAGTTGGTCCACGAAACCTATGTCTGGCTAACTCCAAACTCCAGGATTTTTCCATTACCATAGCAACCTGCTAAAATCTGTCTCTGAAGACACCTGAGGTTGCAGCTCTGAGCCTGTTTTACGATCATCCATACGCTGTGATCAGTAGAGCAAGACAGTCTTCTCTAAAGTAATCTAATCTTATCTAAAGTAATCTAAAGTAAGAAGTAATCTTACTTCTCCAAAGTAAGTGAAAATGTGTCGTATACACCCATCTCATCACTTTATTATCAGGTTAATTTGGCCAAGTTGAAATATTGATATTGGACTCTTTAAGTACTTATATATTAACTTTTATTCCTTTGTATTTTTAGCTTTATATCCCTCCTACTTACAAATTGATTAGAATTGATTTTTACAGTATATATTTCTATTATCTGTTATAATAGTTGGTTCATTGAAAAAAACAGGTAATGTAGGAAATCATAAAAGATACATATCTTAATCGTTCCATTTCACCTTAAATGTATAAATATACATTCATTCACCAATATTTGCATGCAGGATAAAAATCTTTTCTTGGAACACATGGTCACACTCATAATCTACCACTATCTGCAATTTCAAGTTTTGTTTTCCTTAAAATGAAGGAAGAGTTTAAAGATATTTTCAAAGCAAGCAGAATGTAGAATCCTAAAGAACTGATTCCCTGCCCCCAGCTTTTCCACTTGCCCCTCTCATACCTAATTCCACATCATTTTTTAGCAACTTAACTTACTGAAGCTTTCCAAAGCATACAACTTTGTTCTCATAGACATGCTTCTATTTCTTTTTGCACTAATATTTCCAAGTCTATAGAATTTTCCATCAAAATTTGTATTATAATAATAGCTGTAACACAACTGGCATAAACTAGCATGGGGTCAAATACACCTGCCTCCTGGTAACCATGTTGCCCAACTCGTGGGAATATAAACTCATAGGCTCATAAGATAGGACAGCACTCATAAGAAAGGACAACACTCAGCCTTTCTTTCAGACTGAGTGCAGCACATTGGTTAAGGGGTAGTTAGTATCCATTACAAAATAATATCAGTAAAATAGAACTATTTGGACTAAAGGTGTTAAGTGTTATTGGGTACCTGAGATCGCCTGCTAATCAGAGTTGAGCCTTGAGCGCCCTAGCAGTAAAGCGCAAAAGAGAAACACCCTGTGTTCCTGTTAGAGTTCCCCTCCACTGAGCCATGATGAGAAACACTACCTGCAGGCTCAGTTCCACCCTGGAGCTGGGCCAATGAGAACTGAGTTTGAAGATACATTATGTATGTCCTCACCACCAGCAAATGGGGTAGAGAGAGGGCCTTGTGGAGTGATTGTTACATCATTTTTCAGTTCCCTCATTAGTGGCATAAATCATGGCATTTGTCTGTGGTCCCCATGTTAAGTCCCCGCACACCAGGCTATCCGTATGGGTATCACTTATCATATGTCTCCTTTGTTCTTGATGAAATAGGGGATGAGGGTGGGGAAGTGGAAGGGCACCAGTTTCTCTTATCTTCACTCTGTGGTGCCCTGGCTAACTTCTATCTTATCCCTTCTCCATCAGGGGTTCTCCTGGGATAACACTCAAGTAGGACATGGCACTTGAGAATGGTATAGAACATGCACTTTTGTCTCCAGAGGTAAACTTTTCTTAGAACTCAGGAAGGTATTCATCACAAGGATCCCTGAAAAAAGAGAATAGTAGACAATATATTCAACCTGGATTTTGGTCCACAAACTCAGAAATAGTACAGAAATGAATGGCACTTCTGTCCTTTAAAAAGACCAAGGATTCCATTAATTATTATAAAGCTCAAAAATAAAATTTTACACATAGGAAATGTAAGGTTGAATGGTTTTAGTCCTTCCCCAGTTTCACTCTCTCATAGTTTAGACATACTACTTCCTTTATTTAAAAGTGAAAATACAAATTTTGGAATTGTAGACGTTTACAGCTAGAAAGGCATCATCTCATCCAATCTTGTTCCTGACCAATGAGGAAAAAAAAAACCCAAAACCTACAAGGGTGAGTGAGCCAGGATGAGAGCAAGGAAACCTCCCAAGCCCTACAAGTCCCCCTGCTAATATACTCTCTCAGTTCCATGTTTTTGGGGGCCCTCAAGATTAAATTAATAAATGATTAGAATGAGAACCAGCTTCCTAATGAGTATTAGAATTGTTTGACAAATAGATCTTCTTTGTGTTAACTCCTAACAAGAGTGCCTGACACATTTTAAGTGTCATGTAAGGATTAGTTACTACTGTTACCTTGCATCCTCTGTAACTATGCCTGTTCAGAGGCTGTGTGATCCCTTGGCAGGGATGTAACAGGAGATTTAAACATAGTGAAGTATTTCAAGTCAATTCCTTTCCAAACAGTATATTCTGTGATGATGTTATCCCCGAGTACCAGAGATATTTTTGCTACTGTGTATCTTCCTTTTAGAAAAAGGTCTACATATTCTTTCAGAGACCCTGCTCTTCCATTTCTGTGTGTGTGTAGGTACACATACACACACACACACATATAATTTCTAAATTATAAATATGAGAGCTGCTTTTAGATGTTTTCTTCCTTTATAGTCAGTTTCTGCTTTCTCCTCCCAAAACCTGCCACCCAGGATTCCCAGGCGTTCCCTGTCTCAGACAATGACAACAACAATCATCCAATTTTACAAGACAGAAACTTGGAAGATATTCTGGCTTGCTAATTTCACCCTCGTGTTGTTTTCAATCCACCAGCATGTCCTATTGATTCTACCCCCAGCGTCTCTTTGCATCTTTCCTCTCCTGTCCATCTCCATTGTGACCCCCCTAAACATCATCCACCATCATCCCTTGCCAGGACTATCACAACCATTCTTCTAACCAAGCAAAAATTTCCCAGTCTTTATGCTTGCTGGCCTCCAATCTATTCCATTGCAGCAGCCAACATTACAGTCGTAAAAACCAAATCAGATCAGGTCTCTTTTCTGTTTAGAAAACTTCCTAGCTCTTTCCTGCCTCAAGGACTCTATGCTCTGCTATTTTACTGAAATGACTTTTACACCCTTCACATGGATCATTTCTTCTCATCTTCCAGATTTCAGACTAAATGTCACCACAAAGGGGACTTCACTAGCCATCCTCTTTAAAATCCGTCCCCCAATTAGAGTATGTTTTTCTCTTTCATAGTGTTTATCATAGTTGGTAATTATTTTGTTTGTTTTTCTTCTGTCTATTCTACTAGAAAATTTAAGGTACATGAGAGAGGGGCTATACTTGTCTCATGCATCACTTTACCCCCATAGCATATAATGAGCTTTCCATAAAAATTTACTAAATGACTGAATAAATAAATGAATGAAGTGGGTCAGTTGTCATAAGCACTTGGGGCTACTTTTAAGGGGTTACCAATAAATGGAAATGGAAACTGAGAAACCTATCATGTGTAACACACACTGAATGTGCTTGCTTCCTTGTGTGAGGGACAGTGACTTATTCTAGTTCCCTGTACTTAACACAGTGTCTGAAACAGCACACAGGCTTGGGAACCACCTGCTCCATAAATGAATGAAGAAACGAATGATGGGAACTTAAAGCTAAAAAGAAATGGTGTAAACCTTGCCGTTGGGATGAACAGCCATGTGCAAACACACAGAGGTTGTTTTGCAATTAACGGTATTGTTGAGGATGTCATTATGCAGCCAATGATTAAGAGTTCTTTTATTAGAATTCATTGTTTAATACACAGAGAACGGGAGTCAGGCTGCTGTTCATCATTTGGTAACCTAGTTATGCCAGTGTCTTCTTTCACGATTCTAAGGGGCTCACTCAACTACTTGGAATCTCAATCTTTTCTCTCTTTTAAAGTGTGGTCCGATGTGCTACAATCTGATTGATACTGAAGCTAATACTACTAATAGCTACTACTACTACTACTACTACTACTACTACTACTACTGCTATGAGTAGTAGTAGTATGAATGCTACTACCATTATTGTTACTAATAGGAATAGTAGCAAATTAATACTAAAAACGGACAATGTGCAAATGGTTTTCTGACATTGTTACATTTAAATCTGTTTGCAGTTGTTGTGGAACTAAAACCACAGACTCAGAAGCACAGCTTTTTGTTTACATGGACTCTTAATCAGGAAGAAATGAGGAAGTCTGACCATCAACCAAAAGCAAAGGGTTATTATACCTCAGTTCTTAACATATTAAGCTTTAGGGAATCTCTTTTATTAGGAGTAAAACCCCAAATCTCCAACACACAACTATTCCAGAATTTATTTAGGAGCCCACTGAAAAGGGAGGCTCTTGTACTCAAAGTAAACACACATCCCAAGGTTGATGACAAACATTTGAAGAGCGCTTCTTGTGTATTTGGAATCACATAACATCTCCACAAACAAGGTAAAATATGCATCCGGAGGGAAGTTCAGGTATACATTTAAGAAAAAAGGGAGTCACAATTTTTATTCAGAAGAACAAAAGGCAGTTTCAGCTTCCTGCCATTTTCAGTCCATCAGCAAGCCCTCCTGATTCTACCTCTTATATCTATCTTGAAAAGTCCATCTCCTCTGCATCTCCACTACCACCACCCTATTAAGAAGTAAAACGTTAAGAATATCTATTATTAGTTGAGTTTTTAATTTTCTGAATGCATAACATAGGTTTCTATTCATTGTTTATTTTCGCTCGTCACATGGCAATGAAGGAGGCTATGCTACAATCTCATTTTCAGATGAGGAAGACAGAAGTTAAGAGAGATTAAATAAAATGCCAAACAAGTGTCAGAACTGGCGCCCTGTTTAATGGGCTACACAACAGCTACTTAAATTAGATAACCTGGTTTTTTTTTTTTTTTAATCTCTGTTCCATACCTTAGTAATATAACCCTGAACACATTTCTTAACCCATCTGAGAACTCAGTTTTTTTTCATCTATAAAGGGGAGAGTAGTAGTATTTCCCTCAGGTTTATTATGAGGATTAAAAGCCACAATCTATGTAAACACTACCATAGAGCCTCAGTAACACTCCATAAAATGTTTGCTATTATTATTAACAGGAATTTGTACCATGGCCTGTCTGATTCAAGGCCCAGGCTCTTAACCACAAAGTGTTAGCAAAGTTGAAATGATTGCCCAGGAAATCCAGAGATCTCATCCCCAGATACTAGACATTAAAGAAGAAGGGGAGTCACAGTTTTCATTCCAAAGAACAAAAAGGAGCTGATTTCAGCTTCATGCAATTTTCAGTCCATTAGCAAGCACTGCTGATTCTACCTTCTGTATCAATCTTGCATCTTCCAGCTCCTCTCCATCTTTTGCACGTATTAGATCTGATCACACCTCTCTCTGAAGATCTAGCAATGGCTCCGTATTGCCTCTAGAATAATAACTAAACACAACCCTACATGACATGTGAGAGTCTTCATGACTGACGGACAGTACAGAGTCTGAACTCCAAAGCTACACTGTCTAGGTTTGAATCCTAGCTCTGACAGTTACCTGCTGTGTGACCTTGGACAATTTATTTAACCTCCCTGTACCCTATGTTCCCCATTTGTAATATGAGAATGATAGTGGTAAAGGGTTCATAATGTTGCCTCAAGGTTTAAATAAGTCAATTCCTATAGAACACTTAGGATAATGTCTGGCACATTATAAACACTCTGTTTTATATTTTATTATGATTTATGATGGGCTAGTGAGTTGCATTAGCAGATTGCTACTGGATATTGGGTTGCGTTGATTGTGAATTAACAGCGATCAAGCTACTTTTGCTTGAATGGCTCTGGGTTTTATCATGAAATAGGTGAAAAAGAGATCAAAAGAGTGAGCTCTGGACTGATAAGGTAGGAAGAGAAATGCCAACAGTAGAGGTAAAAGGCAGACTGTATCCAACAGAGGCAACTCCAAGTATATAAAGCACAGGGCACCATCATGGCGACATTGAAGAAAACAGTCAGGCAATCTGCACATTTCTGGTGCTTTCTGCAGTTTCTGATCTGACTGTGTGGTCCTAAATTGTCCCAGTACTGGTTACTGTTAGTGTTATCTAGAGGTAGATTAAAAATGAATGGGGATGTTTCTGGATTTTGGGGCTGCCTGAAACATCCAGGAATCTTCTGAGTAGTAAATGCAACCTACCCGGAAGAAATGGGGCTGGGAAGAATTCAGGGTCCCCGGGCCCTGTCCTCTGCCCCTGCACTTTCCAAGAGGGAGCTGCCCATTTGCTCTTCCCCCCAGCCAACCCTAGGCTCCCCTACACTTCCATCCACTCCTGCAGGAGGCTGCATTTGAGAACAGAGACTGTGATGAGGACAGAGCCAATCACCAATCATGTTACATTCGAATTCGCATTATTACCAGGACTGTTACTATACTTACTTACTACATTTACTTACTACATTTCCTCAGTGATTTTTAAGTTCTCTACCATATATTCAGAGTCATATTTGCTTTTGAATTTTCAGTCCTTGTAAACCTGAAAACAAATCAGACTCAAAATCATAACCCCTTTCCTTAGAACAATTTTTATAACACAACATTTGAAAATATATCAAAATTGGATGATTGACAGTGCATTTCTAAGGATTACAATTATGACTTGTAGTGGAGAATTATAAAATACACTTTAGTAGTATACACTCTAGTATAAAGTGTGTGAGTGACAATGAGGGCTTTGAGGTGAGAAAAAGGAATTCAGGACAGTGAGAAGAACATTCTGGGCACAGGAAAAGGTATACTTGTATACTTCCGTGCATTTCTTTGCTTGTTTGACTCTTTCCTACATAAGATTGCAGACTGTCAATTGTCACAAATGTCAATTATTTTATTTATTTATTTATTTATTTATTTATTGGCCACACCACATGGCATGTGGGATCTTAGTTCCCTGACCAGGGATTGAACCTGTGCCCCCCGTGCATTGGAAGTGTGGAGTCTTAACCACTGGACCACCAGGGAAGTCCCTATTTTATTTTCTTATTCTGAGTGTACTTTAGTGTCTCACACATAGTGAAAACTCAAAAAATATTGGTTTAAGGAATAAATTATAAAAAAACAAGCCTACAATAATATGTGTTAGGCATAGTATGCAAATAGCTATCAGAAAGAAGATGACAGACACAGAAGCTTCATTTGCTGCCCAGTTGTTTTGAGTTTGTATCTCACGAAGTTCCGTGTTTTATTCCTTTAAAATAAAAGTTAACTCAAAGCATGATTTGCTCAGGACCATCATTTCAGTCCTGCCTAGGCTATGGATTTCTCTACAAAAGGTCAGAAAGGGGAGTTATATCAGGGTAAAGCCAGCCTCTTGCCTGACAACAAAAGTTCATGCCTTGCTATTCACAATGTGGTCCATGCAGCACCGACATGGGCATCACTGGGGAGCTTGTAAGAGATGCAGAATCTCAAGCCCCACCCCAGACCCACAGAATGGGACTCTGCCTCGGAACAAGACCCCCAGGGGTTCATGTGTGTGTTAAGTGCCCGCGTGCTTTCAGAAATCCAGTGACGTGTCAGGTGTGACACGGGGCGTCATGGTAAATTCACAGAAGGCTGTGGTTTCCGGAAGACAAGATGAGGAACTGGTCTGAGTGGGAGGGACGGAGCGACAGAGCAATGTCACTCAGTTTTAGAAAAGAGGAACTGCATTGCCCACACGTCGTGCCAGTCTGATCAGTAACAATCAGATGTAGTTCACTTCCAATATCAGTTCACACATGTAGAGAGAAACTGCAAGAAAGGAAAAAACAAAACATTTAGGCTGGATATGTGTAAAAGGAAACTACTTAGTATTTAAAGATGTTTGAACTTCTACAAGCCCAGAGAGACAGTAAGAGTTCCACGGTTTCCCTGTCATCCCCCGGTAGCTACATCAGCTCCCTGGGCTGGATTCTATAGACTGGCCAATTCACCATATCTTTCATTCTTGCTCTTTGTGCATTTAATACCTTGAAAAACAATCCTCTTAATATTGTCTAAAACCCATTTTGGATATCCACACTGTGTAAAATGTGTGTAAAAAGCCTCTCAACACAATTGTTTTCAAATGACACTGTCAACATATTTTTCCTCATTTTTGTAATCATTATTGCTCACTGCTGCTTATAATAACCCCATGTGAGCCGAGAACTGAAATCTGTTTTCTTACGGGTTTTTAAAAACCTTAGCCTTCATTGTGTGCCACTGTGACTTTTTTTATTTTGTAATGATTATGTCAGGTTCTCCTTGAGAAATATCACAAGCATTCATTTTTTTCTTAAAGAAAACAGCCTGGAATCATTTACATGAACTTTGCCAAAATACGCGTACAATGGGGGCCTAGATGTTGGGTACGGGTGCAGAGGCCAGCAGTGAACACTACTTAGGATAACGTACCTTTAATCGTCAGATCTCCAAGGGTTTCGCAAATATTAATATATCACATTACTTCCCTGGGAAACAAGTCAATATGATTAAATACTTTTTACAGATGAGAAAACTGAAAGCGTAAATTGGCCAAGCGATCGCCCGAAATCTGTAACAAAGGTCGCGATAGAGCAGTGGCCAGAGCTCTGTCCTGACCCTGGGAGCACACACCACTTGCCATCAGTTACTTGACCCTCACTTTCGATTTAAAAAGCTTAAGGTCCATTAACTCAGCATAGAGCATTTGTTACAAGGCGGATTCTTTTCCCCTGAGCCTCCTACAGCCCCAAATTCTGTATCTCTTCTGTTTACCTGGTTCCATATCCCCATCACCTGTTGCCCCCGGCTCTCAATAGCGCCCCCGGAGATAAGATGAGATAAATATTATGGCTGTGTGTGTGTGTGTGTGTGTGTGTGTGTGTGTGTGTTCATTCCATACCTGAAAGGATAGCTGACATTTCCAAATTTTTCAAATAAGAAAGGGCACTATTAGAGGTATTGTTATCACTGGACTCAAATCACAACACGGAGACCAAAACGATCTTCTAATTTTTGTTAAAGGGAGGAGACGAGCCCCAAACAAATTTTGAAAGTTTTAATGCTTAAAATAAGACTATCAGAGCTCCGGTTGAGAGGCTGGGGTTTGGTTTTGCCTTCCAATTCCCCATCCTTTACGACACCTCTCCCAGGAGAGACCCTCTCCCCTCCCACACCCGCAAGAAGGTGGATGAAAGTACCAGCAGCTCTGCTTCGCTCCCAGCAATGTGCCATGCCTCTGGGAAACTAACAGGGTCACACATTTGGGGGTCAGGCTGGAAGAGGGGCACACAGAAGGGTAAAGGAAAGTTTGCATCTGCAAAGATGGGGAGTTAGGACTAGGGTACTCGAGGGGCAGCTTACCCTAAAAGCAAACTGTGAAGATGCTCATCGGTTTTTTTTTTTGTTTTTTTTTTTTTTTTTTGCGGTACACGTGCCTCTCACTGTTGTGGCTTCTCCCGTTGCGGAGCACAGGCTCCGGACGCGCAGGCTCAGCGGCCATGGCTCACAGGCCCAGCTGCTCCGCTGCATGTGGGATCTTCCCGGACCGGGACACGGACCCGTGTCCCCTGCATCAGCAGGCGGACTCTCAACCACTGCGCCACCAGGGAAGCCCGCTCATCGTTCTTTGTTTCCACCCAACTTAACCTGAACTCACCCTCTTTTTAAACAGACTGCTTTTTGCCCCTACATAACCTCGTCTTTCCCTTGCCTGCATTTTAACCTGGTCATCACTCACATTTCTAAGAATGTTCTGAATTTAGCCTGATTTTTCACCTTTTAGTGAATAAGCATGTTCACATTCAAGAATATCTTTCTTCTCAAGTCAATGGAAGACAAGTCCCCCAATTCCCTACCTGGCTGATGCCTCCCATTCACTTTGTCAAGGTCTTCCCACGATGCTGCGTGACTGTGACCATGCTGGACTGGTTACTATGCTGGACTGTTTTCAGGTGCACCTGGGCACAGCGGCCACGGCCATGCAAGCACTGAACATAAGATCCAGTGCAAACCTTATTGTCTGGCCTGCATTGTTAATAATAATAGCTATCATTACTACTGACTATAACAGTAACTCTCTGAACAAAGCAAGAATCTCACTAATGATGATTATGAGAAGACTAAGAATTCTAAACTAAAATAACAACATAATTTCAGGTTTTATTCCTAACAGGCTGGAAATTAAATATGAGCCTCAAAGTCAAGGGAATTGGGGTGTAGTCTACATAATGGTCTCGAAACCATTATTTCTCCCTTATGTTGGAAATCCAGTTGAGAGCAGATTCAAGATTGCTATTTGGTGACAATGAACGTTTCTTAATTTATTAGAAGCAGTTTTCAGAAGATTTAAGATACTGAAATGTTAAAAAAAAATCCTACAATTTCTTTTATGGCATGGAAAATAGTAGGTATGTTAAAATCATTGAAGAATGATTAAGGTTTAGCAGAAGGCACACTTTTAAAATTCATGTTTTCTCTCATGTGTTTAAAAAGTGACCTGTGCTCTCTTCCTTTAAAATAACTAAATAAATAACTGTGTAAATAGAGAACTACATACATTTAATAGAGTAAATAATGTTAATTGAAGTCTGAAAAATAATTCTAGCTACTTTTCCACTTCCCAATATATGACACTATACAAAACACAAACTGGATAATGCCAGATAACAACCTTAAAACAGTCAAAATAGATATATTTTTAAAATGTTAAATTAAAACCCTTTTAAGGGTATATTAAATTCCTAAATTTTAACTATTCTTCCTCTTTGTCTCCCTTCTCCTCTTCTGGCAGAGATATTAAAACAGACTAAATGGAAAATTAAAATAAAATCAGGGAGTAAGGAGAAGAGACCAGATAAAGGATGAAATGAAGAAATCAGCTGTGTACACAAACACAAACACACACACACAAATGGTTTTGCAGTATAATTTTTTTTCTTCAAAAAAATCCTATTCTTCAAAATGTCTCCCTCTGCTACCTTAATCCTTTTTCTCTCCACCTCCATTTGTGAGATGCATATCCAAACTTCTTGCCTGTAAATATTTAACATTCTCTCCTAAACAGACAAGAAACAAGTTAAAATGTAGATTTCAGAATCCCACTTGCCAAGAGGTTCTGATTTAGTAGGCCTGGGATTGGGCACAGACACATTTTTTTAAGCACATCTGGGGGCCTATGAGGTGGGTGGACCAGGACTCCAACTGGGAGAAACATCCTGATACAAAACCAAAACAAAGCCACTCAGAGTCTTCAGCAGGCCAACGATTGATGGAGATCAACGTCAGTGGACAGTAGAGAGTGAACTAGCTAACAACTCAAAGTATGTCACACGTGGATCTTTCTGATGAAACGTTTAATTAAAACTGTGATGTAACCACCGACATTCTCTTAGTAGAAGGCGTACAGAGGCTATAGCACCAGGACTAGAGCAGTAGAGAAAAATGAACATGCAAATAGGGTGGGTGGGTTTAAGAGTATCCATTTTTTTTTTTTTTTGTGGTACGCGGGCCTCTCACCGCTGTGGTCTCTCCCGCTGCGGAGCACAGGCTCCGGACGCGCAGGCTCAGCGGCCATGGCTCACGGGCCCAGCCGCTCCGCGGCATGTGGGATCTTCCCAGACCGGGGCACGAACCCACGTCCCCTGCATCGGCAGGCGGACTCTCAACCACTGCGCCACCAGGGAAGCCCAAGAGTATCCATTTTTAAAAAATTATCTTTCAAAGTCTGTGACTGAAAAATCCTCAACTGATTTTCAGCAATGATTTTCCATCAAGTTTTATGAGATAGAATCATTTCATCAAGTAGCCAAGAAAGATACCTGGGAAGAACTATTTAATGCCAAGGAACAGTTTTCATCAGACCATTTAAGGCCTTCCTCTTAGAAACAGGAAACAGCTTTCTCTTGCAAAGATGAGTGTGGTTCAAAGGGTTCATGTTTGGCCTTAATTCAAAACTCATATTAAATTTGGCAAAATGTGGTCCCTGTGGAAGGGAAGGAAATTAATGTTATAGTAGATAGCGTTGACTCTCTTTCTGAAATTGACTGATGCACACTAATGAGGCATTTCCCGAGAAATTTTGATGCTAATCTGTGGTGGATGGACTGGTAGTATTTACGTACTTCTGAGGGGCCACAAACTTACATTTGAGTGAATGGGTTACTTCCTAGTAAATAAATGACTCTTCTTTTACATGTGTCAGAATACTTAGACTTTGCTTTTTTTCCCTCTGCCCTCCCAAAGAAGTTGCTGTCCCTCCAGTCATTTGTTGTTGTTGTGGTGAAGTTATTTTTCTTGATGAGTTCCACCTACTCATTGTTAACCTGAAGGTCTTTTCCACTGTCAGTCTGCTGTGAATGCGCAAAGGGAAGCTTCCTATCACAAGATCAGCAACTCAAATGACAGCGTGATCAGAAGTGACATCACCGTGTGGTTTCATTAATGATATTAGAGAACAGGCTACTTTCAGTCATTCTTTTCATGTCCCAAAATGATGCTTCTTTTCCCCTTCTTTCCCCATCTCCCACCCCTCCCTGAATGGCATCATGGATTCCTTCTCAGGATCTCTTTTCTTCTCTGGCCCCTGGCTGTTATGAGTGTGAACATCTCCTCATTTTGCCTGTGGAGAGCACAGCAGAAACAAAACAAAACAGAGTACGTTACCACTACTGACCTGATAACTTTCTTTTCCCAGAATAAGATCTGAAGAGAACTCAAGAAAACCACAGATACTAGAACTGATAAAGCCTACTTCCTGTGAATTTGTGAGGCTTTTTTATCAAGTCCTACCCCTTTTGCTATTCTCATTTTTTATTCTCGTAGTCACAGTATTTCTGCAAATGCTTGTGGACCGTGCTGGCCACAAAACCATGATTATTAGATGTGATACTCTTGGCCCAGTTCTCGTCCTAGAGCAATGAAGACCTATGTCCTGGATCACCTTTCACCCCACTTCTATTTGGTCTCACGGTGGTAGTAGAATTCGTTGGTTTGAAACAGATGTGATCATGAGGGAAATTCATTTTTGTTTGAACAAGGCAAGCTCTGCTTTACTTTTCGAGTGATGAAACTGTGTGCACATGTGTATTTTGGTGGATGGGGGACAGTGGGGTGAAAACTGATGTGTCAGAGAAATAAGGGTTCTGTACTCTCATACTACAGTAGAGGGGTTTGGAATGCTGAGAAAGGAATCTCAGTGCTGTCTGTCTTCTGCTTTCTGGGTTTGTTTACGTATCCTGTGGTAGATCAAATGGAGCCAGAAATAACGTCATCAAATCCTCTAACCATAGGCAAGTCATTTAGCCTCTCTTAGCTTCAATTTCCTTAAACCTAAAACAGAGTTTCTCAACCTTATCCCTATTGACTTTTGGGGACTGATAATCCCTTGTCATAAGGGACTGCCCTGTACTCTGAGGATGTTTAGCAGCATCCCTGGCCTCTGGGCACTAGATGCTAGTAGCACTCCCCACCAGGGGTGACGGTCTCCAGACATTGCCATATGTCGCCTAGGGAAGGGCAATAAGGCAAAATCACCCTCAATTGAGAACCACTGGTTTAAAGTAAAGCGGTTACAATTTATGATAGCTTTTTGTTCTAAGGTTCTGCAAGTATAACATTTCATGATTCTAGATCCATAGCTAATGTGTTGATATAAAAGACCCCGCTTTTTGACTCTTAATTTATACCAGTAAGGATAGGGAGAAAAGGTGGAACGAATTAAAGAGTTAATGGTGAAAGAGGTTTATAGTATTAACCTAATTAAAATTTAGCCCCAAATATTTGTTGAGAGCCTGTCTTATGGAATAGAAGTAGGAGGCAGTATTTGTTGAATACTTACTATGCTAAATGGTTTCAGTAAGATATCACACTTAACAGGTGAAGGTTGAAAAAAGCATAATAATTAGTTCCAACTTCCAGAGAAGAGAAACTAAGGTTTAAGGACAGTGAACAGCTTGCTCAAGATCTCACTGCTAGTCAATGGGGGAACAAAAACTCAAAGCCAGATCTATCTGCCCTAAGATCTTTGCTTTTGGCCATTACTTTGTATTGCTTCTTGGGATAGTATGCCAGGCATTGTTTATGCTTTTTTTTTTTTAAATCAGAGTCTACACACCCAAACATATCTTTGAAACTTGGACTCTTTTTTTTTTTTAAGTCTTTATTGAATTTTGTTACAATATTGCTTCTGTTTTGTTTTGGTTTTTTGGCCGAGGCATGTGGGATCTCAGCTCCCGGACCAGGGATCGAACCCACACCCCCTGCATTGGAAGGCAAAGTCTTAACCAGTGGACTGCCAGGGAAGTCCCTATTTATGCTTTTGATATTAACAGAATTCTTCCTTGCCTCAGGATATCTATGAGGTAGGTACAATTATTATCCTCATTTTTTTTATATGTAGGGAAATTAGAGCAGAAAGAGTTTATGTAACTCGTCCGAGGTCACACTATTAGTAGGTGGCAAAGCTAAGATTTCCATTCAATCCGTGGTCTCAGCCCCTACTCTCTTCTGCCTTTCAACATAAAACCTGCAGTACCAGACCTTGGGACGTCATGAGTCCATGCAACCGAGTATTCTTTGGACACTGTTTAGTATTTGGTGAGACTTTTTAAATGATGAGAGATGTCATTAGTCTTCTTTCTGTAAAAAAGCTGTTGTTGTGGAATAAGAATAACACTGAAATTATCATTGTTATAATAAAAGAGATTCTCTATGCATCTCTGCATAGAAAGAGAGGATTGACCTGCATTTCTCCCTCTCATTCAATAAGGTATGATTCCTGCAAAGCTCAGACACTAGTAGAAAGCGAAGTCTACCATAATAGGACATGTATAGAGGGATAGAGGAATCATAGAGAAAAGGGCAAATTTTTCTAACTTGGGAAAAGCCTAGCCAGGACAAGTTTCTAAAAGAACAACACTCGAGTGATTGTAGAGAATCATCAGACATCCCGGTTGGAGAGACAAGCATGAGGTGTGAAAAGAGGTAGCAGTTTCAGAGAAAGAGACATTATCAATTATGGCTGGAGACAGGGGGCTGCAGATGACGAGAGAAGGATAGAAAAAATAGATTACAGTAACGGAGCCCCTTGGAATGAAATCATTCTAAGATGTCTGGGCTTTTTTATAGGTAACATGGATTCATGAAAGAGTTTTTAGCAAAGGAGTGTCAGAATCAGACTTGCGCTTTAGAAAGACTACTCTTCATCTGTGTAACAGATGAATGGAGTTGACATGTATCCAAGCATCACCCTGCCATTAGGCAGCCAGAGTTTTCTTCCTGGAGTGTATAGTTTGTCAGACAAATGTGATGACCTGATACAGAGTGAAGTACTAATTTGGCCCAAATTTTTCTGCCACTGCTCTACCTTGGGGCTAACTAAGCTGCCCTCCAGGAGTCTCCTGGGATAAATTTCCTTGAGCAATAGGGTCCAGGGAATGCAGTCACAGCTTCACCTTATTTTCCCAATAAAAGTGGTCTTCTGAGTTTAACTGGTTTAAAAAGGGTCCTGGTGTTGGTGAAAGTAAAAGCAGGCAGTGACAACAGCATTCATAGTTCATGCCTACAGGGCAGGTTTGTAGCCAGCTTCTCAAAACATTAACAAACACACATTTTAAAAAATATTTCTTTCTATGTGGTAAAAGCACAAAGAAATGGAGGTGATGATTGAACTTGCTGTGGAATCATGGTCATGCACAGAACCTGGGCTTGAACTCCTCTTTTCCTCTTGTGCTGCCCACTGGAACAGAGAATAAATAATCTGTCCTGGGCGGAGGTGGAGGTGGACCTCTACTAGAACGTGCTTAAGGCTTTATGGAACCATAATTAGTTACATAACTGTGCTGGAACAGTTTTCCTACTTAGATGGCTACAAGAGATGAAAGGAAAAATCCAGATGATCCACACAAATAAATGAAGCCAGTCTTTTTATGTTGTTTTTTGAATTTTATTTTATCTATTTTTTATACAGCAAGTTCTTATCAGTTATCTATTTTATACATATTACCGTATATATGTCAATCCCAATCTCCCAATTCATCCCACCACCACCCCACCCCCCGCTTTCCCCCATTGGTGTCCATATGTTTGTTCTCTACATCTGTGTCTCTATTTCTGCCCTGCAAACTGGTTCATCTGTACCATTTTTCTGGATTCCACATATATGCCTTAATATAAGATATTTGTTTTTCTCTTTCTGACTTACTTCACTTTGTATGACAGTCTCTAGATCCATCCACATCTCTACAAATGAAAAGCCATCACAGGGGAAGTAACACCACAAATTCTTCATCTAGGTTACCTCCCCACCTTGCAATGACCACCAGGCAAGAAGGAGAGGTCACAGGGATGCACCTTTAGTTTTTACACTAACCACGATTGTGTGAGCAGTCAATGAAAAGTTATATGGTACCCAAGAATTTCCAGTGTATGCAGACTTAATACAACCTCTTTCATTATTAACTCAAGCAGATCTGCTCACTGTCAGCTGCAAGAACTCTCTCAAATTCTTCCCCAAACAGTAATTCATGGTAGAGCTAGTATGCTGCTCCACCCTTAACTATGGATTACTTCATTTATATGAGGCATTTTTTTTCTGTATAACATCATTCATAGAAAGAGGAACCCTGTAATTATGTAGCTGGAAGCGGATCGTGGCAGTTCAGTGGTTCCTGGATGCTCTACTCCATTTGATTGGACCCTAACTTGCCTCTTCCTTGTCTTACTCTTGGGGTCCAAAGAATGTAAGTGATATGCAGCTTCCTTCCCACATCTGCACCTTGTCTCTTCCTCCTGAGGTCCTCCAAAATTCTCCTGAATTCTCTGACTACACACACTCAGTGTCTACTAAATATACTAATATATTCTAATCCACAAACTCCAATGCACCACACCAGGAAAGAGAAATTTAGAAAGGACAAGGCACAACCTCCTCCCAGTGGTCACTTCATAGAGGTCAGTGGGTAGAATTTCTTGTTCTACCTGGGCCATCAGTTCACTGACGTCATTCTCCCCACATTTGTAAGGGCCCTTAGCCAAGAAAATCATCTTTCCCACCCATCCCTGTTCTTTTTCTGGGAAAACAGGTGAAAAGTTTTATTTCCTGCTAGGATTTCACCTCTTCATGGCTGGAAATGCAATTCCATTCTGTGTTTTGGGATGTTTATATCAATAGGACTTTTGGATAAACTACAGTTATCATTTCTAGTGACACCACCCAAGAGGTACTGAAACCTATTGATATTTAAACTGCATTAGATATTAAAGCTCTGTCAGCCTCCAGATGAGTGATTTTTGAACAAAGCACTCATGTCAGCCTTCTGGATCTGGCTTTTATCACTTGAGAAATGAAGGGGTTAGTCTAGAAAATGAGCTTTAGAATAAAGAGTTATGATTTCAGCCATCCATAATCCTCTACTGGCTTTAACACTTGGCGGTCATTAGGTTTCTTTGAGAATCTAAAAAAAACTGTGGGAAAAGTCATAATGTGTCAGAAATTTTGGAAACAATTCAGGGGAGTCACAGAAATTTTCTGCTCCTCTCACTCCAATCCTTCTCCCTACTCCAGAAACCCCTTCCTTGTAGCTCTGTAAGAAGGGACAGTTCTTCAACATGCCCAGGATAGGCATACAGTAGGTACTCAAAAATGCTCCTTGAGTGAGTGAATGAATGAAGTCTATCACATGGTCTTCACAATTTCTTCTCTGTCTTCACCAATGCAGTCTTATGTCACCATCACCTTCCCTCAAAATAAATCCTTTATCAAAAATCTACTTGCATTTATTGTTAGTTATCTTCAAACTGAATGGTATTATAAATTCAAAGGACTGTTTCATACCATAGAAGCTAGGTCAAGATTGTACAGAAGTGAGAATGATCCAGAAACCTACTAATCACTCCACTGATAACCAGGTTTTCTCAGTGGCTGGGGTTGACATGCATTCATTCCTGAAGTTCTGTATTTATTCAGAGAGGATGGTGTCTCAGAGAGAGGAGGGCATGTCTTACTCAAGGATATCTAAGCAGATCCCCTCTAGAACACCAAAGGAAATCTCTACTCAAGTTTGATATTTCCAGAAGACTCTAATGATATTTAACTCATTCAAATAAATTAGTCCTTTCCAGCAGGAATGCTATCTTCTTATTTATTTTCCTATTTTCTTATTATTTTTATGACCTTGAACAGCATATAATCTAAATTGATTCCAGTATCATTTGAAGAAAAAAAGTGTAACTCTGCTAAAGTATTCAGCACATGTGATAGGAATCAGGGATTTTGCTCACGGATCAAAAATCAGCTGTCACTGTAGCATTAAATTGTAGTTATGATCCTGTTTATTACCAGGTAGCTTGGGTGGGAGGTATTTCGATTTTTTAGATGTGCCAGCAATACCAGCCAAATGCCACATTGAATATCTTATTACCAGAGCCTGGCTTTTGACTCATCTCAGAAAAATCTGGCATAATTTGTGTATTATACAACTGCCCTCCAAACTCTGGCTGCCTGGTGTGGTGTGGTAAGCTAATCCAAAATATCTGCCCTGCACTTTGTGTTCAAAATCCCTAAAAGAGGTTATAAGATAATGGAAAATAGAAGTTCTTCCTTTTGTGCTTTAGTTATTCAAACCTAGGTCCTTAAACAAACATTCAGAAACAAATTTGTCTTCTCTAATTGATTCCAAACATATGTTGAAGTAAATAAGTGTCATAGTCCTTCTCCAGTGCCCATACAACTGGAAGCAGTCTAGTCAATGTGTCTTCCAGATCCACTAAATTCTCATTATTCAGAAGTTATTGGTAGTGGTTGACTAGTGCATTGGTGTCCCCAGTGGGCAAGCCTCCTAGTCTTCATGCCCTGGTATGTTCATGCTCCTTACACAATGACCCTACGGTTTGTCATGTGAGTTGCCTTGACCAATGGCGCCTTAGCAAATTTGATGTAAGCAGACGTTTGACAAGGGCTTAAATGTTAAGTCTTGTCTTCTTGGAATATCCCGTCTTGGAAGCCCATGGCCTTGGAAGCAGCTCAGTCTCACTACTGATTGATGAGAGGCCATGTAGAGAGATGCCCTGGAAGAAGAGAGCCTGTCTTGCAAGTTCCATCCCCCAGCAAATCTCCCAGCTGAATGCAGCCTAATAATTGACCTCAGCTATGTCACATGGAATAGAAAACCGCTCAGTTGAGCCCAGCCAACCCACAGAATCATGAATAATAATAAATCATTGTTGTTTCCAACCTTAAGGTAAAGATATCAAGAACTGAAACATTAGTTATATACTTTTAACCTTCCCCATTTTAGTTAATACAAAATACAAGTACTTCATGCATATATATGTATATGTGCATATATATATATATATATATATATATATATGGCAACATATAGGTATGTAAACATTGTAAAATGAATGGTAGCTTCTGTGATTTATTAACATAAAGTTCAAACTTTAATATCCATAGTAAGGAAGAAAAATTGTCAAGTGTAATTTGTGCTTCAAATAAATCAGAGCTTTGACTAAGACTTGTAAAATTCTAAAGTATTAAGAGATGAATGTTTATTAATGGGTTCTGCTCAAGCCTAAAGGCATTAAGGATACGAATTCATCTTAAAACTGAAGTGTAAACTTAAGCATATTTTATTACTTTGAAAACTTGTATTTCCGGTTGAAAGATTGTAAGCCTAAACATTTTCTTTGTTCTCCACCAAAATATGAGTTTAGTTTGGTGTTTTCTTCTACTTTTGTTCAGACTCTAGTATAAACTAACCAATTGGTAAATTTTGTCTAGTATTGCTTCAGATATAATTACAGCTTATTCAGTGATTGTTAAGTGTAAGGTATTCTGCTCACATCTTTCCATAGATTACCTGATCATCACAATTTACAAGGTGGTTAGAATATTCTCTCTCTGTTTTGAGGTGAAAACTAAAGATCAGAAGCAAATTTTCCAAAGTCATAAAGTGTACATGTGGCAGAGCCACTTCCAAGTGGTTGACTTTGAAGCCTCTGTTCCTATAATTCCTTAAGCCAAGGGCCAGAAAGCTTTTTCTGTAAAGGGCTAGAGATTAGTAAATATTTTTAGCTTTGCAGGCCTTACAGTCTCTGTGGCAACCACTCAAGGCTGAAAATAGTCAAAGGCAATGAGTAAATGAATGGGGTGTGTTCCAATGAAACTTTGTTTATAAAAACAGGTAGTGGGCTGCATTTAGCTTGCAGCTATGGTTTGACAACTGCACCCTTTGTCCCCCCTGAAATGATGATCAAACTTGAGCTCAAATCAGAACCTGGATGGCTTGTTAAAACAGACGGTTGGGACTGTCTTGCATTTTGGGGTTGGATAGATCTAGGGTGAACCCAAGGATTCACACTTCTGACAACTTCCCAGGTGATACTGATGCTGTGGGAACAAGGGCACACACATTGAGAACCACTGCTCTGAGCACAGGACTCCAGGTGCTGACTGTGAGTTAGATCACCATTCTGAAGACCTCAATCTAGCTTGCTCCATTTTTAGTGAACTCAAGCATCCCGGGATGGTAATTTTAATTGAATTCTTGTCTTTATTTCCTCCTCCTCTTTGTTTTACTCTGGGTCCATGAGGAAGTTGCACAGATCAAGAACTGGAGGGGAAGAGATCAGGAGAGTTATGGTGAACGTTGAACACAGATGGACACAGTCTCCACTGCCCACACCATCCCTTTATGCCTGTCCCTTCTCCATCTTCTGAAGATAAAACACTTGTGACAAGTTTTCATCTTGTCTTAGACAAGACTCACACATATGTATACCTAAGCACCTATTTGTGTATGATATTGAATGTGAACTTTGAAGTTTATAGACTTAGATTAACATAACTTTCCAGAGCCAACTTAGCTTTCTACAGAGACAACCAAATACAATAAGTCTCAGTGTTGGCATGAACCAAAAGACAGGAGACACTGATTACAAACCTGAGTGTATACACCTAGGAAAAATAACATTTACTACACACTCTCTCAGAGCCAGTTACTGGCCTGCTGGGGAATCAATATTCGTCATTTCTTTACTCTTCACAATAACCCTATAGTTTGGAAGGGTACATCACAGGGTAGTTAAAAGCAAGGATTCCTGAGTCATAACACCCATGAATGAATTTCAGGTCGTTACTTACTACATCTATGACCTTGGGCATGATTTTGCCTTCTCCTCTCTTCATCCATAGAACAGGATATTGATCGCACCTCCTTAAAGAGTTATGTGAGGACTCAGTGAGTTAATACGTGGATAGAGACTGGCCACCTGGTAGATACTTATTAAAATAGTGCCTATTATTAAATACATTTTACAATTGAGGAGACCGAGTGTGAGAAAGAGGAAGCAATTCATTCAAAGCTATTTTCTAGATGTAAGAATCATCGAAGCAAGATTTGAACCTGGCCATGGCTGATTCCAAAGTCTTAGTGCCTAAGGGAGTAGAGACACAAGCCAAAGGAAAGGAGCATCCAATCCCTTTGAACAGGACAACAGGCTTAGGGACACACACCAACAGATAATCCCGATATCCAGAAGTACAGAGAATTGTACAGGAATGCAGACTCACAGAAGAAAGTGCTTTTGTGAGTGTGGGCAAGAGAGAAGAGCTGGGGTAAAGCCACGTCTGTATGAGGTGAGGAGAGGGTAAGAGCAGAGTGCAGCAGTAGCATGACTGCCTTGGATATAAGCTGTGTCCTTGGATATAAGAGATTATTCCTGTGGCAGAACTCAGGCCACACACTTAGGATGACTCCCTCCCAACACCACACACACACACACACACACACACACTCACCCACACTCACACACACTCACACCCCCACACTCACACACACACGTCACAAAATGTAAAAGAAAAAAATGCCTATATTAAAAAAATTTTATGGGATTTATTCAAAAATTGAATAGAAAAATTGTTAGAAAAATTTGCTATTTATCAATAATAATAAATGGGGAAAAATCACTATTCCTTCATCTCTGCTCCTCCCAGACTCCAGTTATTCAGCTAAATAGGGCAGAGGGGAAAGAGTGCATGAGATAGCTGGGAAAATATTAAGGAAAAAATTTTTGTGGAAATAATTTCTACAAGCCCTTCTGTTTTCCAACAAGGGGCATATCTGTCCCCGGAGCCTTGCAGCTGTGCCTCGTACAGAGCGAGATATTAGGTTTACAGCTCCCAGAAAATAGCTTCACACAGCTCTGATTGCAGGGGGTCCTCTGAGGGCTTGCTGCAGGTTTGGTTTGGTTTCACAGTGATGTTATAGCTCCTGTTCAAGTTTTTATTGGTTTTACATAGATATATAAGTATGAGAGGTCCAGGGGGAGGGAGACACACAAGATGACCAAATGAAATTGTTAAGCTAATAAGAGGAATCTAAGGAAAATAAGATGTTGCTCAAATTGTGGCAGGTTGGTGCCAGAGGATGGACACCAAGGTCCAGATTGAATCAAAGACCTGGTGCCAGAATTCAGGCAGAGAGAACCCACTGCCTCTCCCAACTTGTCCTCCCCTCCCCTCCTTCTGTGTATGAGGACTATCTTACCAAAGCTTTTTCACCATTATAGATGTCAGGAACAGAGAAAAAAAATGCACATATAGACCAAGGTCATTCTAAATCTGTTTCAGCTGGTGATTAAGAGCAGGGACTCAGGACCCAGGCTGCATGGGTGTGAGTCCAGGGCTCTCCACATTCCAGCCATAGGATCTGGGACACTGGTGTCCTCATCCCTCACTTGTGACATAGAAACAATGGTAGAACGTGACTCATATGACTGTGTGTGTGTATAAAGTCTCATTTAATGATACATGAGAAGCAAAGGAAAAATTATAATAAATGAGCTTTTTTAGTATACACATACATATACGTGCCAGATGTACAGTAAGTGAGATAAATATAATAAAATAGTTAGGACAGTACCTTCCATATAGTCTCAGTAAGTGTTAGCTCTCAGTATTATACTTATTATGATTATTATTTTTAGTGTTGTTTTAATGAAATATTGATGTCCCCAACTGATTTGCTGCATGCCAGTTTCCTTAGGTACTGTCATATGTGCTCCTTGCCTATTGCCCTTGGGTCCTAGTTGAACCATGCAGATAATCCACACAGAATGAAGGTCAGCAGGTGTACATTTATTCAAGGTGAACTACTCAACGCTTTTGAGAGTGAGGAAGTGTTGTCTAGGGTCATGCTTCTCATGCGTTCACGTGCATGAGAATGACCTGGGGATCTTGGGACAATGCAGCTTCTGACTTAGTAGGTCTTAGGGGACCAGTCATTGCATTGTTGCTGGTCTAGAGACCATACTTTGAGTCACAAAGGAATCTAGGGATGAACACTCATCTGAGAGGCGGACAACCCATTCACATGCTACCTCTACTGCCGACATCAACTGGAGTTTTGTAAAATCCACTCATTTCCTTCCCCCAGTCAGCTCACCAAATGGTCACTGGAGTCTTGTGAGAACCACAGGAAATGTATCAGGGAACGTAAAGGTGACCAGGGCACAACACTCCTGCTCTCAAAGGATCTACCACCTGATGGTGCAGAATGGCATGCATACACACAAATATATGTATTTGTGTCTGAGACCGCAAGGAGGAACTACAAGTGTCCTGAGGAAGGTGGTTGGGTCATCCCCTTAACCTGGAGAAGTCAGGCCAGGTGACACACTTCACATCGCTTTGCCTCAATTTGTCCCTCTGCAAAACGGAACTAATGTTCTTGTCCTCTGGCTCTTAAGACTGTATTAAGGGCATAATGAGTGCATTAAGATAAGAGTGCATTAAGATAAAAGTTCTTTTGCAATCAATATCCTATGTAATGGTTATTAATATTAGCAATAAAATCAATATTCTGGTTATGAATTGATAACTCATTTGGGGTGATTCTACTTCTTATTCTACATAATTCTGAGCATCAGACTGTCACTTAGTCACAGAAGTAAAATGGCTCTCTTGGCTGACTTCACAACCATACAGCAAATGCTCTGTTCTTGGCATGGGGGTGAGAGGACTACCTGTGGCTCTGTTTTCAGCTGATAAGAAACATGGGAGGGTTGCACTGTTTCAGTGCATGATCCTGGGTTATTAGTTAGAAGGGGTGAAGGGTTAGGAGAGCAGAATCTTCTCTAGAGTTGTGGCCAAATATTCAGAGATCAGCAAGCATCTGAAACAGAATTTTTGTTCTTATTCCATTCTTCTCATGACGGCAACAGAGAGGAACCCCAGCCATCATTTTGTCCACTTACAGATAAACCAGTTACCATTTTTTCAGAAAGATTCCTTTTTTGTTCTAAACTTAATGATCCAGAGCTCCCTGTGGGTTTGGCTGGGGCTCATAGCTCAGCTTCTGTCTCTGCACAGTCTTACTTTCCTCCCTTGTGTTCCACTCGGGGGGGCAACCCTAATAAGCAACCATTTGCTAATTTCCATCTTGGAGCAATCTGGGACCTTGCTCACCATGCCACCTTTCTACTGTGGTCCCTCTCAACAAAGTTGGCTTCTCTAAATTCCCTGAACAGGCCACATACTCTCACCTCTGTGTTCTTCTGTGAACATTCTTTGTACATCACATGAATCAATTCCTAGCACATGGCAAATATGCAGTAAGTTGTCATGGTTCTCGAATGAATACGTGTCCACAAAATGCCTCCCTACACTTCTTCTTCCAACCTTCCTTTCCTGAGTAACTCCTCATCTTTTCAAATAACTCAGCCTAAAGGTCATCTCCTGTGCAAAGCATTTTGATTCTCCTTGCCCCTTTCCCTCCCTTGGAACTGTTACCACTCCCTTTACTCTATCAGAGATTTTTGTTGTACTGGATTATAGTGATATACTTGCCTATCTCCCCAACCTCACGCAAACCTAGATTTTGAACACCTTGAAGAGATGACTGTATTTTTTTAACCTCTGTTTAACCATCAAATAGGAAATGCTCAATAAGTACTTAAAAATAAAACTTAGAGCAGTGATCTTCTAACAAGTATCCACTTTAGAATTACCTGGAGAAATGTTAGAAATAGATTCTCATGCTTGACCTTGAACCTAATGAATAGCTCTGGGGTTAGGACCCATTTCTATAGTGCAGCATTTGGGAGCTGCTGACTGGGATCTCACCTCGACACTGATATTTCTACTGAAAAGATATTTGTTTAGTTATATCTTCACTTTTCTAACATGAGTTTTATCATCTATTTTTATTCAAGGCTAAGCTCTTGGTCAGGTATACACAAACCAATGATGTCTTTGCTCCTATGGGAAAAACATACTGTTCTTTACAAAGATCCAATTTGGTGACTGAGCACAAGAGTTCCAGGTACATGTTACCTGGGTTGACTACTGTTCTTGCCATTCTCTCGCTGTACAACCTCAGGCGAATTACACCCTCTCTGTACCTCAGTGTCCTCACCTGCAAAATAGGGACAACAATAATCTTTACCTCATGAAGTCACTGTAGGGATCAAATGAGTGAATAAGTGAGGAATGTTTATAATTAAACTTGACCTGTAGGAAAATCTTAATGTCAGTTATTTCTATTATTATTACCATTACTTTATTATGGTTTTAGGAAACTACCTTTGAGAAACATGTATTATAAAGGAATTATTACCTAACTGTCAACATTTAAAAGTTAGGCAGGGGAATGAATAACAAAATTCACAGTATAAGACTTTAATACCAAGACCTACATTCTCTTCCCATTGTTAGTTGCTCTCCCATGATCTTCTTGTTCCTGATGCCTAAAGATTTTTCTCCCATTTTGTTGTTCTGGCAGGGCTTTCTGCGTGTAAACAAGTATGCTCAACAGTTCAACATTCTACAAGAGACTGGGGTGAAGGATTTTTTTTTTTATATCTCAGAGGTTTGAAATTGCACAGTCCTTCAGGTATAGTGTTTCAACTGAGAGTAGCCTGTTTTCTGAAAGCCAGCCTTCCATACAGAGAGTACTATATCAATTTGTCACCAGCTTGGAGATCCTGGCAGAAAATTGTGAAAATTACATACGTGTTAATTTGGTTTTCTCATTACGGGGACCTTGACTATCTGGGTGCTGTTGAGTAAGGTCACTGACACTTAACAGACAGCAGCTGGACTGGAAAATTTGGTGCCAAAAGGCAGCAGCCCCTCCTCTCCCCTCCACCTCCACACACCCCCTCTGGCAGGAAATTACACCCAAACCACAGAAAACATTGCAAATGTTTGCATCCAAAGAGTTATAATTAAGTTGATCAGCTTAAATAAAAAGGCTGTGACCCGTTTTTTACTTTGTGTAAATAAGTCAGGTGAAATAATCCATTTTACTTGTCCCCAAAGTGTTCATCCACCTGAAGGCAAGAGAAAGCTTAGATTTCACAGGATTAATTTAGGATGACCTTGAAGAAAGCTTTGCCATTAAAAATTCTCAGTAGTATTACTATGAAAATTTGTGAACTTTTTCTCATTGAAATAAAGAATTACTTCTCAGAGTCTCCAATCCTGTAGAAGGACAATGTAGATGTTTGACCTATAAAAGTTCAGGACTGTGTGAAAGATTTGAAAATCTTTATTGTAGAAGATAAACTCATTTTGGATCACTCCATAAAGTAGAATTAAGGAAAACTGGATAGAAATACATAAACAGAAAGACTTAGGGTCAACCTGAATTTATGATGTAAAATATCACTGCATAAACTGCTGGCACCCTACTCTTAGGAAGAGAACAATATTCGCTTAGGCATATACCCTGACAGGTGCTTGAGGAAGAAATAAGCATTACAGAAAATTAGGTGTGGGCAGAATATTTGTGTATGTGTGGTAAACTCTCCTTTGTCACCTCAATTTTTCAATAAAATAATTAAACCAGCACAAAGCTAATTTCTAGAAGATCTTTCATGGAAACTGGTACAGGGGGCTGACTGTTGCCTCCAGGACAGTGTAGGATGGAAGACAAGACACACATGTGAGGGCTGGGATTTCCATGAACAGAATGCATGGGGAAGTAAGTTGTCAAGAATTTGCAAAAATCATGGAGAAGGCTCTGGAATCTCAAAAAAGTTCATGATAAGTTGACTTAAATTTCCGAGGGCTGGGGAAGCCCTGGCTGTCAGCTGAGTTGCATAAAAAAGAATATTCTATGTACTCTGCTAGCTCACAGAGTGACTCTCTCAAGGTTAACAAGCGCTACTCTGTTTTCCTCACAGGGCTGCTCTGGTCCTCTTGGTCAAGGAGTTGATATTCCATTGAGGGAGGCAAATGAAAGATGAGACCATGAGAAGTCCAGGGGCATAAATGTGAAGATGCTGTCCTGCTTTCTGTGCTGAGTGAGCCCAGAGAAGCAACCCCAAACTCAGCCTTGGAGGAAGACCATATCAGAGAAGTTTTCGCAGAAGTGACAATGGGATGAGGCAAGGGGTAAGTCTGAACAAACAGTAAGTTCAAAATACAAGACTGGTATTTTGGGGGAACAGCAAACTATTGAGCAGGGCTAGCTCACTGGGGCCAAAGTGGGAGATTTGTGCTGCACTAAACAAGTTAGGAAGGTACCCAAGGGCCACATCATAAAGGGTCTACCATGTCAATCAGTCTAAAGAGTTTGGATTTTATGCTGAAGACAACGGGAAGCCATTGAAAGCTATTAAGCAGGGGAGAGACAGAATGATATATGTCAAGGGTCTCTAGACAACTATTTATTTTGCACAATTTAGATATTTACTTGTCCAAATATCAACCTTCATGAGTTCATGAAGAACTCATGTTTTCTTCAAAACCCACCTCCCCTTATGAAATCTTAGCTGAAAATACCAATCTCCTCTTTTCATCCCTGTAACATTTGATTTTTTTTCTCCTGTGTCTCTTATGTCCTTACACATTTTCTTCCAATGTAAGCATTCTTCAAGTGTCATTCTGTATCCAAGTCTTTATAAATTATTTAGGATAGAGGGTCACATGACTACAAGAAACAGACAGATATGGTAAGTGAGTAAAGCAAACCAGGTGTAAGAGACTTTTGTTTTCATGGTAAACATGTAGTAATACTCTTGACTTCCACAAAGAAGAGGTAGAAAGACACCAAGGCACAAGGGCGGTGCTGATAGAGATGTGTAATTAACCACAGCATAGGGGACAATAGGGAGTAGGGAGCTCTCCAATCAGAGAGCCGCTCACTTTCCTAAGAGTGGCAGCCACCACTTCTCCCAAGCGATAGTTAACATGCAGACATGGGGGTCCAGTATGTAAGAGCTCTTGGTGAAAAGGGAAAAAAATAACCTCTGGAAATTCAGATTTTATTTTTAAACAAAACTTTTTGAGTTTTATTTTCTTCCTTGGGTTGAAGATTCATCTTACCATGCATACATTTTGAAACAGTAACAGGGCCTCAAACTGTTCTGAACAGACATTAGATAAGCACAGAGGGTTGCAAATTTCTATTTAAAAAATGCAAATTGCAGCAAGAAGTGGAGAAGTCACACACATATGGTAGGGTGGTAGTTTATCCCCCAAAGTTAAATCTGTACTTAATTCAAAAATTTTTTTTAATTACAATGATCTGACCTGATGCTTGGGTGTGTTGAGCAGCTCTGGGCCTCCGCACAAAGGCTGAGGTTCCCACCTCCCCACAAAATGGCTGTGAGCAAAGGGAAGAGGGTCCTCTGTGAGTTTCCTCTCTAGCATCTGAAGGGTCTCAGCATAACTCGTTGAAGGACAGCCAAGTCTCCTCTTCCCTTTGGAGGTACCCTGCATAAGTGGCACAGCTCAGAGGAAGGCTGGGGCCATGCCACTGCCCCCTGCAGATGGCTGGTAGATTTGGGGGCAGTTGTTTTTTTGTTTGTTTGTTTGTTTTTGCGATACGTGGGCCTCTCACTGCTGTGGCCTCTCCCATTGTGGAGCACAGGCTCCGGATGTGCAGGCTCAGCGGCCATGGCTCGCGGGCCCAGCCGCTCCGCGGCATGTGGGATCCTCCCGGACCGGGGCACGAACCCGTGTCAACTGCATTGGTAGGCGGACTCTCAACCACTGCGCCACCAGGGAAGCCCTGGGGGCAGTTGTTTGAATGTGTTTCTCCTTTGATTCCCGTGCTCAGGCTGGATCTCCTCTACCCACATTTCTGTCAGAAAGAGGTGAGGTTTCTAGACCTGGAGAAAGCCATAGGTCTATGGAAATCCAGATTTGTATATGAAATACCCTGATATTCAAAAGTTGCCTCAAGCCTTCCCCAACATTGCAGGCCAGTATCAACAATCAGTGGCCCAGATACATCTCACAGATCCCCAGATTACAGCTTCTGTCATACATATTTATATTGGCCTGAGGTCTAGAAGCTTGCTTAACATAATTTGAAAACAGGGTGCTCTTACTCCTGTGATTTTTAGAGCCCTAGTCTTTGTCATTTATTTGGTTCTTACTTTGTGTTGACTTTTACTGCTGTTTATCTTTCATGTTTATTTCCTCAAATAGATGAGACCTCCTGGATAGCGGGGACCATCATTTAAGCATCTTTCTGTCCCCAACCCCTAGCATGGTCATCTCCCCCTTGTAGAGGCACCATAAAAACTATAAAAATTAAAATTTATTAATTGCTTACTACAGACATTATGGATAATAATTTATTCACATTATCTCATTTACTTCTTAAAATGATATTGAAACATAACTACTGATATTTTTATTCCTACTTAGAGGTGAAATCCCAAGCCAGGAAAAGTTAAGCAACTTGTCCTGGTTCATGTAGTTAATAAGGTATGGAGTTGGTACTCAAACCTGGAAAGCTGGCCCCAGAAATACTGTTAAACTGCTAAAAATGCCTGGTGATGGGAAGAGTGATGTTGACCAAGTCGGAGAACTTGGAAAAATTATTTCTTCTGCCTCCCTCAAACTCTGTGATTCTACAAGTCTATTCTTGGATAGTTAAGTCATTCCAAATAACTATCAATGTAATAATGTCCAGTACAAAAGAGAAACTGGAGTGATCTTTTAGTCTTTAAATCACTAATTGTCATGTAGTGATTTAAACCACGGTTAAAGAATGGTTTCCAAGCTATGGATTCACAAAGGTGTGTCCTGATTTCCTTCATGTTTGATTTGACCATGACAACTTAAATTATTTCTTCAAATATTTTTAAAACACTAATTAAGAGGAAAAAATAACCCTGAACATTCAAATGGAAATTCAACCTACTGGAGACCTCCCTCGTGCTAACTAGTAGGTTCACTGATTAACCATATAATAAATACACATTATATATTTGAACATAAAGTGCATTTATACTAATGTCACTTTTCTCTGCTTTACATATTAGAGTTCTATGTCAGATTTTGTTTGCATAATGTATTCTGCTCTGTAAGAAAGTTGGAAAGCGTCGTCCCTAATACATAGCTCTTACTCAGTCAGTCCTTGCTTTCCCGCCTAATTACACATGCCTGAACAGTCAATAGAGGCTGATTAGCATTGTATTATATTTATGGAATCTAAGATGCAATCTTACTAAGATGTACTATTATTATTTTACATTTCACAAAGAAAGAAAAATACTTCCAATGAAAAACATACCATGCAGTAAATTCAGAGACCTTAAATTTTTTTTTTAAAGTAAGTTCTTAAATCAAGAGAATATAGTAATTAAGAACTTGGAATCTGAAATCAAATTACCTGGGTTTGAGTTTATGGGCATCCTACATACTGTGACCTCCAGCAAATCACTTAGCTTCTAGCTTCATCTGCAAAATGGAACTATTATTACAGTCTAACTCAGAGAGCGATTGTGAGAGATAAGAGAATAATTGAAAGTCCAGAGGCTTGGGGTCTAGTAAGTTCTTGCTAAATGTTCTTTACTGTCATTATTATGACCCCTGGAAAAGCCCTTGATCCTATGACCTGATTGTAGAAGGTTGCTCCTATTAGGGGTGGGGACAGAGGGGTCAGCCTTGTGTGATACCCAAATAAATGCTTCCCTTTTTAATCTCCTTTTCAGAAGCTCTTTACTCCTAGTCAGAAGAGTCAACACATATCTGATTGAATGGACTTTTATCCCTAAAGGAGGAGGTTTGCCCGATGATATAAAGCTCTGTTCAGATGCCAATTTAATCTCTTCTGATGGAGAGGTTTTAGAAGCTTTTAGTCCTCCTTGGTGACCTCCACATCAGACAAATAGACTTCTTCTGCTCTTGTGTCCGATAGCCCCAAAGTACTTTAGAAGGATGGAGTAGGTTTTCTTTCTAAAGTTTTGGTCTTGAGTGCAGTGGTGGGAAAGTTTATTTAGATAAATGATGAAAGAATTCAAATTTGGGATCTAACTTTAGCTGCAGATATTTTGTTCAGTGTGGAAAAAATAAAGTCTCTTGGTCTCTTTGAATTGTGTATACAAATCATTTCATATGAAATTTTTATGTGGATAAGTAGGAAAGAGGCAAGTCTATTCTTAACACACTCCTGACCTCAAACATGCCTCTCCAAATGCCTAATAGTTACCACCAATTCCTCACATCTCAAAACAAATTCATGCACTTCTCCAAAAACAAGTGTGTAACTTAGTGTTGGTTAGGCTAAGCTACTGTAACAAATAGGACAAAAACCCAATGTCACAGTCCAGAGATGGACAGGTGGCTCTCCTCAGCATCTTGTGAGAAAAGTATCTGGGCTCTTTCCATTGGTGGCTACACCATCAGGTACATTTTCCAAGGTTGGTTCAGAAGGAAAGAGAAAACTTGGAGGTCACTTGTAATAGCTTAAATACCTGGCCTTTTAGTAGTTTATCTTATTTCCACCCAAATTTCATTGGCTAGAACTCAGTCACAAGCTGCATTCCCAAACCTGTTGATCTTACTGCAATAACATCTATATCTTTTCCTTTTTTCCATCCCCATTGACACTGTCCTTCTCTTCATCTTTCATCTCTATCACCAGTGTAGCTCCTTAAGTGGTCTTTCCTCCTCCTATCTCTCTTTCCGCCCATCCCTAAACATATGTCCCCATGCTGCTACCTGGATTCACTTTCACAGGTTTGATCACATTCCCCTTATTGAAAACCATTTCTATGGATAGCCTGGAGAATAAGGGCTATGTTCCTTGCATGATTACCAAGTACTGTTAGTTGCCAGTGTATCTGTCCAGGTTTGCCCCCCAGTAGACCTGCTCATGGATAACTCTATCCAGCCTAACCAGATTCCTTGTTTTTCTGGAAATTTCCTCATTCTATACATGGTCTCACACTAGTCAATATTTTTCTCCTCTGAAGACCTACTTATCACTCAAGACCCAACTTAACTGTGTCCCTCCCTCTGTCAAGCCTTTCTTGATTCATTGTGTTGAAATGAAATGATCAAAGGGCTCCTAACACACATTTTAAGAACTCTTATTTTACATCTACTCCATTCGCCTGGGTGTTTAAAGTTAATGAGGTATGAATTTGTCTCCCTGATTAGACTGCTTGCTCCTTCAAGACCCACAGTATGCACTAATCTTCATATATTCACAACACTAACCTCAATGTATTGAATATAGTAGATACTCAACACTTGTTAATATGTTAGCTAAACTCATAGTACCTGCTAGAACTAAAAGATACCACAAAATTCCAAATATAAGAGTGTTTAATATATTTGTTCTTATAACATAACACAAAAGCCTTGAAAGCAGATTTATTGTGTTAAGGGTGAAATGATCTTTATATCAGATGACTTATAAGAGTAGGCTCAGGATTGAAAATGAGGAAGGGCCTTGTCATTTCCATATAATCCAGTTTGGTTCATTAAAGTCTGAAAGCTCCACTGGCTGAGGATACCTGGGGCTTTAGGTAAAGAAACACCCCAATAGGCAACTAGCACTCACAGATTTAATCTGGAACTACCCTCTTCATCTACTTCTGCTCTGCTTAATACATTTTCTCTATTCTATTTCTTACCAAATACCTTCAGTTTTCAGGCTTATTTGTTACTTCTGGCTCCATTTTTCTTACTCCATTCTCTCAAACATGTGACCTTCTTGTTTTGGTCCTTAGCAAGATACTTTCTTGGATGAGTCTACTCACTCTATGGCTTATATCCTCACTAACTTAATTTTTATTTGGATGAAAATCCTTTTTTGGAAGAAAGTGAAGAAGAAATAAAGGAATAAAGGTGTATCAGATAGGATTCTTTGGACTGCAACCAACAACAAGGTCTAATTCAAACTGATATAAACAATATGGGGATTTATTAACTCTCATAATGAAAGTCCAAAATAAACTCCATAAATGCTTTTTAGCAGTTCTCTTGGCTCAGTCCTTCTACGTATTTGCTTCATCCTTGGCCCCAAAGAAAATTGATTCAGTAATTCCAGGCATAACACCAGACACAACAACATTAAAATAAAGAAGTGTTTTTAATGTGTTTTTATGTTTTTTTATGTGTAAAATAAAGAAGTGTTTTTTATGTGTTTTCTTTTTGCAGGAAAAAAACCTTTTACTGAACCATGGGACAGGATGGTGGAGTGAGAGATCCTGGACTCACCTCCCACAGATACACCAAAATTGCAACTACATATAGAGAAATTACCTCTGAGAACGACCTGAACACTAGCAGAAAAGATTTTCCACAACTAAGGATAAAAAGAAAAAGGCATAATGAGATGGGTAGGAGGAGTGAAGATGCAGTCTGGCTGGGATTCACACCCTTGGTGCAGCAACCCACAGTTGGGAGTGATATCACAGCTATGGAGGTCCTCCCTCAGGAGAAAGGGGTCTGAACTTCACTTTGGGGAGTACAGCCAGGGGACCTGCACTGGAAATACAAGTCCCTCTAATGCCTGGCTTTGAAAACCAGTACAGCTTATGTCCAGGAGAGCTGGAAAGTTATAAGAAACCTAGACACTACTCTTAAAGAACATGCACAAAATCTCACTTGCTATGAGTCCCAGCACAGAGGCAGCAG
Organism: Phocoena sinus; assembly: GCF_008692025.1. NCBI lineage: Eukaryota > Metazoa > Chordata > Mammalia > Artiodactyla > Phocoenidae > Phocoena > Phocoena sinus. Next base: position 7,795,993 of record NC_045766.1, read on the forward strand.
TTTGAAAAGTGCCCGGATCATACATGAAGGTGATTTATTCATGAATTTTAGAGAATGTATCCGAGGGGCAGGGATCTACTGGAACTTTCTTCAGATACAGAGATTCTGGTAGGTGCCAGGTTTTGTTGTTTGTTATTGTTTTTTGCTCACCTTCTGCTTAGCTGCCCTGGCTCTGCTGGGAGCCATTTTTGACTCTCCCCATCTACATTAGTAGCAATGCTCACCCCAGATCCCATTCACCTGCAGGCCTGTCCCAGCCAGTGCTCCTCTAAAGAGGCCCCCCATTCTGTCAGAATTGGCAGGTGCCCAGAGCTAGCACCAGAGCCCCTTCAAAGCACCTCCCACCCCACCAAACCTGGCAAGTGCCCTTGGCCAAGAGTGGCATCCCCTCAAAGTAGCTCCCACCTGGAGAAACAGCCTCACACACCATACCCCCTGCAACAATTGTGGCTGGGACTTACAATCAGCCACACTGCAGGTCAGTCCCACACACTAGCACACCTGCAGCAATCACAGTCCAGACTCAGCAGAAGAGAACACATAGCCCACATAGAGAACACTCCTAGAGCACCTGGCTCTGGTGAACAAGGAGGACTGAGCTACTGGCCCCACAAGATACCTTCTACATAAAGCCACTCCTTTAAGACCAGGAGATATAGCTAACCTACATAATACATAGGAACAAACACAGAGAATTAGGCAAAATTATGAGAAAAAGGAATATGTTCAAAATGAAAGAATAAGACAAAACCTCTTAAAAAGAAATAAGTGAAAAAGAGATAAGCAATCATCCAGAAAAGAACTCAAAGTAATGGTAGTAACGAGGGTCACAAAACTCAGGAGAAGAATGGGGGAACACAGTGAGAACTTCAACAAAAAGATAGAAAATATAAAGAAGAATCAATCACAGCTGAAGAATACTATAACATATGTGAAAAATACACGAGAGGAAATAAACAGCAGATTTGATGATGCTGAACAACAGATCAACAATCTGGAAGACAGGCTAGTGGAAATCACCTTGTCAGAACAGTAAAAAGAAAACAGAAATAAGAAAATGAGGCTAGTTTAAAGAATCTCTGGGGCAATATCAAGCAGAGTAACATTTGCATTTTAGAGGAAGAAAATTATTTATAAATTACTTATAAATGTGTGTTTGAGGAATGAAGAACAATAGCTTTACCAAAAGTAGAAATAAATGCAATTATTAAATTTTTTTTAAAAAAAAGATGGCGAAGAAAGAAAAGGATGGAAAACCTCTTTGAAGAAATAATGACTGGAAACTTTCCTAGCCTGTTGAAGGAAACAGACATCCACACAATGTCACAAGACACAATAAAGTTAAAATGTCAAAAGTTAAAAATAAAGAGAGAATCTTAAAAGCAGCAAGAGAAAAACAACTAGTTACATATAAGGGAGTCCCCATAAGATTATCAACTGACAGTTCAGAAAAAAAAGTATAGCCTAAAGGGAGGAAATAGCACAACATATTCAAAAAACTGAAAGGAAAAGATTTACAACCTAGTATACTCTATCCAGCAAGTTTATCACTCAGAATTGAAAGAGAGATAAAGAATTTCCCAGTTTATCACCACTAAACAGATTTTACAAGAAATGTTAAAGGGACTTCTTTAAACAAACAAACAAAAACGGTCATAACTAGAAATACAAAAATTATGAAACAAAATATTTCACCAATAAAGGCAAATATGTAGGAAAGATAGTGAATCAACCACCTATATAGCTAGTATGAAGGTTAAAAGACAAAAATAGTAAAATTATCTATATCTACAATAATTAGCTAAGGGATATACAAAATAAAAAGATGTAAAATTAAATCCAAAACATTAAACATGGGTAGGAAAGTAAAAATGTAGTGCTTTTAGAACAGTCTCAGACTCAAGCAACCATCAACTTAAAGTAGACTGCTGTAGGGCTTCCCTGGTGGCACAGTGGTTGAGAGACCACCTCTGATGCAGGGGACACAGGTTCATGCCCCGGTCCGGGAAGATCCCACATGCCATGGAGAGGCTGGGCCCGTGAGCCATGGCTGCTGAACCTGTGCAACCAGAGCCTCTGCTCCACGACGGGAGAGGCCACAGCAGTGACAGGCCTGCGTACTGCAAAAAAAAAAAAAAAAAAAAGACAGCTGTATACATATGTTGTCACATAAGAACCTCATGGTAACCACAAACTAAAAACTGATAATAGATACACAAAAAATAAAGAGAAAGGAATACAAACATAACACCAAATAAAGTCATCAAATCACAAGGGACAAAAGCAAGAGAAGAAAAAATGAACAGAGAACAACAAAAATAACCAGAAAATAATGAACTAAATGGCACTAAGCACATACCTATCAATAATTACTTTAAATGTAAATGGACTAAATGTTCCAATCAAAAGACATAGGGTGGCTGAAGGGATTACATAAAGAAAAAGACCTATATACATACTGCCCATAAGAGAGTCACTCCAGATGTAAAGACACACACAAACTGAAAGTGAAGGGATGAAAGAAGATATTCCATGCAAATGGAAACAAAAGAAAGCTGGGGGAGAAACACTTACACTAGACAAAATATACTTTAAAAAAGACTGTAACAAGAGACAAAGAAGGACATTACATAATGACAAAGGGATAAATCCAACAAGAATATATAATACTTGTAAACATATTTGCACCCATCATAAGACAACCTAAATACATAAAGCAAATACTAACAGACATAAAGGGAAAAACTGACAGTAATACAATAATAGGGGATTTTAACATCCCACATACATCAGTAGATAGATCATCCAGACAGAAAATCAATAAGGAAATACTAGCTTTAAATGACACATTATATCAGATGAACTTAATAGAAATATATAGAACATTTCACCCCACAACAACAGAATACAGATTATTTTCAAGTGCACATGGAACATTCTCCAGAATAGATTACATGTTAGGCCAAAAAACAAGTGTCAATACATTTAAGAAGACTGAACTCATATGAAGCATCTTTTCCAACCACAATAGTATAAGACTAGAAATCAACTATAAGAAAACAATTGAGAAAACACAAACACATGGAGTCTAAACAACATTCTACTAAGCAGCCAATGGGTCAAAGAGAGAATTTTAAAAATACCAGATTTGAGACAAAATGAAAATGGAAAGACAACATTCCAAAATTTACAGATATCAGCAAAGGCAGTTCTAAAAGGGAGGTTTGTAGCAATGCAGGCCTACTTCAGGAAAGAAGAAAAATCTCAAATAAACAATTAAAACTTACACCTAAAGGAACTAGAAAAAGAAAATCAAGCAAAACATGAACTGAGAAGAAGGAAGTAAATAATAAAGATCAGAGTGAAAATAAATGAAATAGAGACTTAAAAAGTACTAGAAACGATCAATGAAACCAAGAGCTGTTTCTTTTAAAGGATGAACAAAATTGCTAAAACGTTAGTCAGACACATGAAGACAAAAAGAGAGAAGTTATAAATAAATGAAATCAGAAATGAAAGAAAAGTTGTTATAATCTACACCACAGAAATAGGAAGGATCATGAGATTACTATGAACAACAGATTATATGCTAACAAACTGGAAAAATAGAAAAATTCTTAGAAACATACAATCTCCAAAGACTGAATCAGGAAGAAATAGAAAATCTGAACAGACCTATCACTAGTAATGAAATTGAATAAGTAATCAAAAAACTCCCCAAAAACTAAAGTCCAATACCAGATTGGTTCACAGGTGAATTATCCTAAATAGTTAAAGAAAGGTACATTAACTAACCTTCTCAAACTATTTAAAAAAAACTGAAGAGAAAAGAATACTTCCAAACTCTTCTGCAATGCCAGCATTACCCTGATATGAAAACTAGCCAAAGCAACTCCAAATAAAAAAGAAAGGAAGAAAGAAAGAAAGAAAGAAAGAAAGAAAGAAAGAAAGAAAGAAAGAAAGAAAGGGAGGAAATTACAGGCCAATATACCTGATGAACACAGATGGAAAATCCTCAATAAAATATTAGCAAAAAAAAATTCAACAATACATTAAAAGAATTATACACCATGATCAAGTAGGATTTATTCCTAGGAGGCAAAGATGCAAATATCCACAAATCCATAAATGTAACATACCACTTTGGCAAAATGAAGGATAAAAATCATATGATCATCTCAATAGATGCAGAAAATGCTTTTGACAAAATTTAACATTCATTTCTGTTAAAAACTCTCAACAAAATGGGCATAAAGGAAACACACCCTCATATTCAACATTATAAAGGTCATGTATGACAAACCCACAGCCAGCATCATATTCAATGGTGAAAAGCTAAAAGCATTTCCTCTAAGATCAGGAACAAGACAAAGATGTCCATTCTCACCACTTCTTTTCAACATAGTATTGAAAGTCATAGCCACAGCAAAAATGCAAGGAAAAGAAATAAAAGGCATCCAGATTGGAAAGGAAGAATTAAAACCATCACTGTTTGAAGATGACATGATATTATACATAGAAACCCTTAAAGACACCATGAAAAACTATTAGAACTAACTGAACTAAGTGAATTCAGTAAAGTTCCAGGATACAAATTTAAAATGTAGAAATTTGTTTCATTTCTATACACAGAAATAGAAATTAAGAAAACAATCCCATTTACAACTGCATCAAAAAGAATAAAATAACTAGAAATAAATTTAACCAAGGAGATAAAAGACCCATATTCTGAAAACTATAAAACATTGATGAAAAAATTGAAGATGACAAAAACAAATGGAAAGATACACTGTGCTCATAGATTGGAAGAGTTAATATTGTTAAAATGTCCATAACAACCCAAAGCAGTCTACAGATTTAATGCAATCCCTATCAAATTACAATGACATTTGTCATAGAACTAGAAGAAATAATCCTAAAAATTTTTTGGAACCAAAAAATACCTCAGAAAGCCAAAGCAATTTTGAAAAAAAAATAAAGAAAGAAAGAACAAAGATGAAAGTATCATGTTCCTTGATTTCAAACTATACTGCAAATCTATAGTAATCAAAACAGTATTGTACTGGCACAAAAATAGATGCAGAACAGAATAGAGTGCAAAAATGAACAAATGAGACTACATCAAACTACAGTGATTTTGCACAGCAAAGGAAGCCATCAATAAAACAGAAAGGTAACCTACTGAATGGGAGAAAATACTTACAAATGATATATCTCACAAGGAGTTACTATCCAAAACATATAAAGAACTAATATAACTCAATATCAAAAAACAACCTGATTTAAAAATGGCCAGAGGTTGTGAATAGACATTTTTCAAAGAAGATGTACAAATGGCCAACAGACACATGAAAAGATGCTCAATATCACTAATCATCAAGGAAATGCAAATCAAAACCATAAGATATCACTTCACACCTGTCAGAATGGCTATCAACAAAAAGACAACAAATAACAAGTGCTAGCAAAGATGTGGAGAAAAGGGAACCCATGTGCTCTGTTGGTGGGAATACAAACTGGTGCAGCCACTATGGGAAACAGTATGGAGTTTTGTCAAAAAAATTAAAAATAGAACTACTATATGATCCAACATTGCTACTTCTGGGTATTTACCCAAAGAAAACAAAAACACAAATTTGAAAATTTATATGCACTCCTATGTTCATTGCAGCATCATTTACAATAGCCAAGATATGGAAGCAACTTAAATGTTCATCAATGGATGAGTGGATAAAGAAGATTTGGTATATATATGCAATAGAATATTATTCAACCATAAAAAGAATGAAATCTCGCTATTTGCAATAGCATAAATGGCTTTAAAGGGTGTTATGCTAAGTGAAATAAGCCTCCCAGAGAAAGATACATGATTTCAGTTATACATGGACTCTAAAAATCAAAACAAACAAACAAAACAAAACAGAAACAGACTCATATATACAGAGAACAAACTGGTGGTTGCCAGAGAAGAGGGGCTGGGGAGTTGGGCAAAATAGATGAAGGGGACTAAGAGGTACAAACTTCTAATTATAAAACAAATAAGTCACAATAATGTAATATACAACATAAAGAATATTATCAATAATATTGTAATAATTTTATCCTAGACTTATTGTGGTGGTCATTTGTAATGTGTGATCAAAGCACTATGTTTTGCACCTGCAACTAACATAATATTGAGTCAACTATGCTTCAATTTAAAAAAGAAAGAAAGAAAACCTTTCATAGAAGTTTCCCATAAGACTTTAGACATGTTTCATTGGAAAAATTGGGTCACATGGTATTTACAAGCCAATCAGTGGCAAGGGGAATCAAATTACTCAACTGGCTGAGATTAATACAGTAAGTCCCCTACATACGGACCTTCAAGTTGCAAACTTTCAAAGATGTGAACATGTGTTCCACCAACATCAGGCGTGAGTGAAATCGTAGCTTACCCTCTGTCTCCTATTGCTGACGATCCTTCAGCTCTACCATCTCCCACCTCCTCTCCCTCCTCCAGTCAGTAACTCTTCTTGCCTGTTCACTCAAAGCCAGCCCCTGTATGCCAGCTGTTGTACTTACTACTGTACTTTTCAAGGTACTGTACTGTAAGATTAAAAATGTTTTCTTTGCTTTTTGTGTTTGTTTTTTATGTATTATTTGTGTGAAAAGTATTATAAACCTATTACAGTACAGTACTATATAGCCGATTGTGTTGGTTGGGTACCTAGACTAACTTTGTTGGACTTACAAACAAATTGGACTTACGAACACATTCTCAGAACAGAACTCATTCATGCGTAGGGGACTTACTGTACTTTAGTATGGAATGGCTTTTCATGGGTCAGCCATAATAATTACTACAAAAGAGAAGGCAGGGAGGGAGGAAGAAAGAAAGGAAAACAAACTAGAATTAGCCTTCTTATTTTGCAAGCTCACTCTTTACAAATAATTACTATATTTGAAAGATCTCCATTGGGTCTCTAGATTCCAGAAAACCTCAGTTGGGAAAATAAACTTCCAGGATGTTTAGCAGAGGGAATGAGATCTCTGGAGGGTCATCCTGCATTTGAAGACTCCTGTCTATAAGGCATCTATGCCACCTCAGCTCACAAGTCATTGAACAGAAGTAGTCATATGGCTCAACTTACCTATGGCAAGTAGGTCACATGAATTCCAACCTACCACATGCCTGGAAGGCAGGAGGCTAGAAATATTGAATGACCATCATAGTCCACCAAATATTCAGCCCATCCAAACAACCCCCCAAATCTTAGAGTCTTATCACAGCAAAGGTTTATTTCTCACTCCTACTGCATTTTCATCATGGGTTGGCAGTAGGGTTTTCCTCCTTGGAGTCTCTAAGTGACCCAGGTTAATTGAGGCATTATCTCAATGTGTTTCCATGACCATCATCATAATAGAAAGAGAATGTGATGAACTATGCACTAAGTTTTAAAGCTTCTGTCTGGAAATGACACTTTTATACCCACATTTTATTTGCAAAGAAAGTTAAATGGCCATTGTAATGCCAAAAGAAGGAGAGAGAAGTGGAAAACTGAACTATCTGGTACACTGCACTTACAAATAATTTCCTATCTACTCTACTTCTATTTCTCCAACATGTCATCTTGGGTTTTTCCATAAATTCTCTGGTCACCATAAGGTAATAGTCTCTGTCTTGTGGTAGCAAATAGTTCAGTCTGGTCTAACACCAGAACTCCAAGCTCCATTACTACATATTCAGTTGATTTCTTCCCTGGGTTTTGAAGACTTCAAGGAGTATTTGTGTGTGAGAGAGCGGGGCATGATCAGCTTTTCCTCTTTCTGGACATACTTCCACTCCCACCCATTACTAACTCATTCTTTGAACACATCATTATTGAGCACATATTCTATCAGACACTGTTCTAGATGGTGGAGTTATGAAAGTGAACAAAATAGACATTTCCTATCTTCATGGAGCTTACATTCAAGTAGACAAATAAATTAAATGTATAATACAATAGTAATAAGTTCTAGAGTAAAGAGTATAGTAGAAAAGGGCATAGGAAATATCAAGGAAGTGCTATTTAGGCAGGAGGGTCTAGAGAGAGTGCCATTTAAAGAGAAATAAAGGTAAAGGAATTGAGAAATGGAAGAAGAATTTCTAGGCCAAAGATGAAAAAATGCAAAATCGCTGGAGCATGACATGACCTGGCTTATTTGAAAGATAGCCAGGAGAGTTTGGTTAGAGTAGGATGAGGAACAGGGGAGAGCAGAAAGACATGAGGCCAGAGCACGAAGAGGGGCCAAGACCACTTAGGGTCTTGTGGTCATTGTGGGCCACTGGAAAGTTTTGAGCAGAGAAATGACATGATGTGGAATGGGCTTCATCAAGGTCATTTAGCTTCTGTGAGACTGGATAGGAAAAGGGCAAAGCCAAGAGAAAGCAGAGCCATCAGGGGGCTAGGGCAGAATCCAGAGGAGAGGTGATGGTTTGTTGCAACATTGCGGTAGCATGGAAGTTATGAATCCTCATATTTCAGGCCTCTCATGGCCAGGCCCAGTGAGGGAGGAGATATTTTAAAGGGGTTGAAGACAGAAAAATTTTACCGAACTGCAATAGATGGAATTGCATAGAAATACCCTGTGGATGGTACTTTTGTGGGGTTTTAGAGACTCCCATTGCCGGTGATCTGCATTTCCCTTGATAGCATCAAGGCCCCGTTAGCTGGTCACGCATGACCCTCTCCACTAGCCTCTGGATGCTGGCAGTTCATATCTCAGTTTGGACCACTTAACTCCTCTACACTGCTCTTTTGGGCAGAGTATTCAGGCCAGTTCCCATTTATAAGGCCTAACTCTCCCAACAGGAGACTCACTTATCAATTGTCCTGCCAAATTCAGGATGTTCTGGCCACTCCCAGTACTTCTTGGTCTACTCTGCCATCCAGGGGCAACAAGCCAACCATAGCCTGTCACCTTTAGACAGGGTTCAAAATGCCAGTCCCTGTATCCTTCAGTAGTGACAGGAGACATACTGAGTTGCATGACATTCTCTCAAACCTCCACTCACTTTGAGATGAGGGGGAAGCTTTTCCCTCCCCTCCCCCTCTAGTTGGGGAGAAGGAGAAACAGCTCACTGATAACTTCATGAAAAGAGCTTCTCCCTCCCAGCCTTTCCAATTCCGTTTATTCTTTGACTATTCTTTGACAGACTGAAAGAGAGTGATGGGTTAATTCTGGAAGAACAAGCTTCTCCCTCTAGTTCTGTAGAAATATTCCACCCCCCTAGCTTCTTGAGATGGGCCATCCATCACTTATTTTCAGAAACTCCAGGCCTCAAGAAAAGTTGAATTTAATATCTTCTTACCATTGCAAGCACAGGGCTGGGACAGAGTGAAGCATGCAGGCACCTAGGGCACACAAGTTAAAGAGGTTTCCCCCTTGGGTACATGCAAGTACAGTGTTGGCACCTCATGACCTTTGCATGACCCTTCTAAAATGTTGTGCCCCATGTGCCTCATTTGCCTCAACCTTGTTCCAATCTTGACAAGCAAACAGAGACCTACTAGAGTTAGCTGAAGCAGAAAAGGTATTTGCTAAAAAGGCTTTCGTTTTGGTAACTCACAGAATCAAAGAGTGTTGGGGACATGGGTTTGGAGGCTATACCATGAAATAAATAAATCATGCCAAGGTTTCAGCAACAACATCCCAGACTGTACTGTTGGACAGATACACCCAGGCTTGGACTGTCTACCACTCTGTCTGGAACCGGATAGCAGACCAGTTCCATTATAACGATGGTCTTGCCATTTCTGGAAATGAATTTAACCACTGATGCTACCATCACTCTCACCAATAACTATTCTAAGAGGTCCCTCCTTCATCACTTCACTACCTTCTAAGTCAGAGTCTGGGGCAAGTGATCTGAATGGCACAGTCTAGGTCATGTGTCCAAGGTGCAAAGAACTCTGAAAAAGTGAATATCTGCCATTTTCAACTTCTATACTGGAGGTAGGCTTAGATTCATAGGTGGGAGTGTGTGTCTCCAAATACATGAAGGGAATTTAGATCCTGGGCACCCAAAACTAATGCCAAGTGGCCATCCATAAGTTAATCAATCCAGTAAAATAACTGGAAGTTGCACAAAGTTCTATGAAAGAAACAAAAATGAGGGATAATAAAGAATGCAAGAGGAGGGATCTACTTGACATACAGTGAGGGACTTAAGCTGAGACTTAAAGAAAAAAAGGATCTGGCTATGAAAAGACTGGTTACAGCAGGGGAGAGAACAGATGCAAAGATGCCTAGCGAGGGAAGGAGCTTGGTGTGATCCTGGAGCTAGTTATAGCCAGAGCATAAATGAGGGGTGGGGAGGGAGTTGGAGATGAGGATAAAAGTCAGATCACAAAGGGCCTTGTAGGCTGGGGTTAGAGGTTTGTATTTGGAAAAGTCATTGTAAGCTTGTAGGCAGGGGAATAAAATTATATAATTTCCATTATTTAAGAAAATCACTTTTGCTGCTATCTGAAGGAGTTGGTATGGGGTGAGTCAGATCAGAGAAACAAAATGGGAGTCTGTGGAGATATACTAGGGGAGAGAAAATGACTCCAAATAAGGTAGTGACAGCAGAGCTGGAGATAAAATTCTGGATCTCATGTGTGTATTTGGAGATAGAATCAATGACTTGAATATGAGAAGTTAGGAAAAAAGAGGAAATCTGGATAACTGCTAGGTTCCTGGGTGGACTAATAGAATTTATGGTAACTTTTGCTAAAATGGAGAAGTGGAAACCAGATATGGTGGTAAAAGTTCAAGAGTTCTATGGGGACACATTGTTTGCAACGTCAGTATGTCATCAAAGAGGCAGGACTTCGGCTCAAGCTGTTAAAATACCTCAAGAATTGCAACAAACTAATTTTCAAACATTTCAAGTAAAACTGGTATTAAACATTCCAGGACACTTGGAGTCCAGAACTATCATGCTGGCTTTTATCTTTGTTTTTTCCCCTTTATTTCTTAAAAATAATCAAGTGTTTCAAACAGGAATAAAAATTTAGGGGACACCTGTGTATCTACCATCCAGATCTAACAAATGTTAACGTTTTACTATATTTGCTTCAGATCTTTTTTTTTTAAATAAACAACACAGTACACACAGCTTGACTCCCTCATCCCATTCCTCTTAACATATGATACCATTTATATAAAATTCTAAAACATTCAGAACAATTCTATGTATTTTTATGGATGGCTGCATATGCAGTAAAACTATAAAAACGAGCATGTGAGGACACGCCAAGAGAAGAATATATTTTTTGTTTTTCTAATTTACATTAAAAGTAGCTCAATCCCCACACATTAGGGGTTCCAAGAAATCACATCTCTGTTATTTTGGAGAGTGGTTTTCCCCCTCAGTTGAAATCTTACAAGAAACTTGCTATGGCAACTTAGGGACATTGGCGGGAACCTCTAGCTTTCAGGTTATAAGGGTCACATGTAAGATGCTCATTGTCTGAATCTACCTAGACATCTTGAAAGCAGAAAGGCTGAATCTTCGCAGCACCCACTCCCTTAAGCCAAATGTGCCTCTAGAATCTGTATCCCAGCTCCCAGCGCCAACACTTCGTGTTCAGGCCCCCTCATCCGAGGTCCCAGAACCTTGGCACAATTGCATGGGCTCAAAGCAAAAGGCCTTCCCTACCCCTCAACCTCCCAGTTTCAGGAAATTTAGTTCTTCCCATAGTTAGACCTCACCTCGGCTCCTTCAGCGTTCTAAACCTCCAGCTTTGGAGCAACAGAATTCTCAGCCTCTCGCTTAACATAGGAAAGGCCTCGTAACGTTCCCCCATGTTAAAGGAAGCTGGCATTCAGGACAATAAGCACTATGACCCTTCAAAGAAAACAAAAATATCTGTCCTTCTTCCCCAGTGAGCTTATAGCCATGTTAGTAAGACACGGTTCATTTCTCACACAGGTTATCTTGCTCCCCCTTGCTCTTGCCGATCATCCCCTCCTAAGGCTCTGGCCTGGGCTGTGCCTGGCGACCACTTCTGGTGGGTTTTCTTCTGTGCCGCCATGTTTTTGCCCTCTGAAGGCATGGTGTCCAAATGCTGAGCCGCTGACGTCTCATGGCTCACTTTTCACCACTCACTCCTCTAACTCCCACCACAGTCTCCCTTGAATGTCTGATCTCTTAAAACTCCAATCAAGATCTCCCTTCTGTTCTTCATTCTCCTGCCATTCATTTCATTGATGAACCCCACAAATTAGCTGATTAATAAAAGGGGAGTTCTTCCAGTATACCAGGATTAGGAAAAGGAAAATAAAATACGTTTGGAAGTACTATACCTCTTACCCACTCATTCCTCCCCAAAAGAAACAGGAAACAAACAAATGCTCTAATTTATTCATGCCAGTGACAGAATCGAAAAATCCATCTCCAAATGTCTGCTAAAGCTATCTACACCTATATCCTCATGCTCTTCTTAATTAAACCTGCTTTATTCAATAAAAGCCAAGCAAAAGAACATGGCTTCTTATTTAATTTCACTATGAAAATATTTCCATTTTACAAAAAAAAAAAGTGTCCTCTTAATTCATTGAAAATCTGTATTGCAGGACTTTATGGAATAAATAGGGGACCTAGCCACCACTTACAGCATTATTTCTCTGACACAATGAGTTTCCAGTTTCCACTTAGAAAGAAACTTTAACAATGTAACCCATTGGTGACTCTCTACACACAAAGTCAGGTGATAAAACAAAAATTCATACAATTCAGAAATATTTAAGGTTTCTGAAAATATTTTATTTATTTCAGCATAACTCTTTTATTTCCATTATTAGAGAATTATGTAAGTGGCTTTCTTTCCCATAACTCTTTTACTTACGGGGCAAACATTTATTGAGTACATATTTAAGGCTCCCAGAACTAAATAAACAAGATAGGCAAAACTCCGGTGTTTTAGAGACTACTTTTCCCCCCTTTCTTTCTTGTTTTTATTTCCAAAGTTGCTAAATAATAAAAGTAGAATATTTAGTTCCTCTTAGACTGAGTTCATAAAAAGTTCATAACTACTAATATTACCACTTTTTAAAGCTTTTGAAAATAATATAAATTCATTTTCATATCTCTCATGCCTAGAATATGCACAACACACAATAGGCATGCAATAAATATTTGAGAATGGAAAATCATCTGTCTAGAATCCTTTTAGATATAGTCCTACCTAAGGGAGAAAAAAGATAATTCACAATCTCTTCCAATCCTTAGATTGTATTTTCTCAGCAGCGTGGTGGTATTCCACGTTCCCTTTTTCCCACACTCTCCCAACCCCAAATCCCTAAAAGGCTGAATTCAGGAAGGCAGGACTGGACAAATCAAATTCCTCATTAAGAATGCCTGAAGAAATATGCCTAAAGATGAAATTATAGCTCTTAGACCAGCATTCAAAACCCCGGAATAAAAGAAAAGAGAGGAGGGAGCGATGGCCAAATTATGCGATTTGACCATAGTTACTTATCCAGCAAATGTTTCTGAAAGCTACTAACTACTAATTGTGGTAAAGGTTTTTAAGCCGGGAACCGGTGAGTCGTTCTCTCTTCCCCTGATGCTCTGTAATTCATGTGCAGTTTGGGGATGGCACTCTGTCTTAAATACAATAATATTTTAGAGAAATTTGAACACTTTAACAGGTATGCCAATTTGGAGCCATAAAAGAGATGCAACTCCAGAGATTTCAAATAATTTAATAAGGTGTAACCATTTTTCTAAAGTTCTGTGGTATTTTTTTCATCAGCCTAAAAGGCTCTACAATGTGGCCTAATTCAAGGCTGCAGGCAGGAGAAATTACTGACTTCATTATGCCTGCCTGGTGCTCTCCAGTAAAAGCGTTCTGCACCAGGCATTCTCATACTAGGAGGCTCTGTGGAAAGCTTTTGCCCAGGCAGATCTCCTTTGGCTTCTTGTGAAAAGCAGCAGAGGGAAGGAGGTTATGTTCTATTGTGCACCAGGCCCAGAGGTTTGTGTCCCCCTCTTTCCTTTAGAAAAGGCCCACAGTGGGTCCTAGTCACACCTGAGTCATAATGGCCCTTGGGCCACTGAACACCATTCAGGGTTTGCTGAAGAGAGATTAATGTTTATTATTATTGCCATTAATGGTATTACTGTTATTGTTGTTATCATCCATTGCTTATTGGAAATGAGCATCCTGTGGTCTTTTGAAACATTCCACTGCTTTCCCTGCAGTGTGTAGAATAGCTAATGGCTTATCTGCAAGGGAACAAAGAGTAAAAGTGAAGCCATCGCTTTTCCTTGACTTCTTTTGGTACAACTGAGCTTGTGTTTTTATTTGCTAAGATGGATATGAAAGCAGGAAAGAATGGTGTATTAGCTAGAGTGAACCTGGCTTCTCTGAAAGAGTAAACTGCCAAATCTCAGTGGCTCAATGCAATGCAAGTTTGTTTCTCACTCATATATAGCCTAAGCTAGGTGTTACCCATGCGCAGAGAACAACCTTCTAAGCACTAAGAGAGGGACACAGGTGTCTTTCATTCTGAGGCCACCAAGTTCAGAGTGGAGGTTCCAAGCAGGTGAATGGGAGGTCTCAAAGCAGCACACACAACTTGTGCTCATGTTCCATTGGTGATCCTTAACAGCAAGGGAGTCTAGGAAATGCAATCTAGTGAGTAGTGAAGACAGGATTGGAACCAGAGCAAACTTACTTCAGAAATTTGTTCATCAAACATTGAGATGCTGTGTCAAAGTGTAGCAAGGCTCACTTACATATGGAATCTAAAAACAACTCATAGAAACTTCAGTAGAAAATTCTACTCATAGAGAGTAGACAAGTGGTTGTCAGAAGCTGGGTGTGGGGGAAATGGGGAGATATTGTCAAAGGGAACAAACTCAGTTATAAGATGAAAAAGTTCTGGGATCTTAAGGTACAGCATGGGGACTATAGTTAACAACACTGTATTGCATATGTGAAAGTTTCTATGACAGTAGAGCTTTAATGTTCTCACCATAACACCAACAAAAAGAAAAAAAATTGTAATTATGTAAGGGAAAGGATGTGTTCACTAAACTTAATGTGGTAAACATTTTATGATATATTCATGCATCAAATTGTACATCTTAAGTTTACACAGTGTTATATGTCAATAATATCTCAATAAAGTTGAGGGGGAAAGCACATGGAAAGTTCTAGGTAATCTTCTCTGAGAACGTGACATTTGTGTGGATAGATACCACAGTGGAAGCAAATCTAAGAGCTCTTTACAAGTTGGACATACCTATAGTTTTTTAGTTTGTTATTGTTTCTGGAAGGTCCATATGAGTTCTATTAAAGGTAAGTTCCTCTTGAAGCAACTTTTACATTTCTAGAAGTGAATGGTACAGTGCTAGACCCAGATAAGTCATTCAAATGCCATGTATTTTATCTGAGGTATTGAATTTCTAAAGAGAGAAATTTCCGATATCTTATCTGAGGTAAACATCTGGCTGCTTGGGTTCTGTTTGCTGTAGTGGGAGGTAAGGAGGTCAGCTCTCCAAATACACACTTTCATCCAATTTCCTTCTGTTTTTATCACCACAACGCACACCTGTGTGTCGCTTAACTGATGCATCCGAGCTTGTAGTGCACATCATCCTTCCCATTTTCTGTATTTTTCTTTGCAAAAACTCTAACATTGCCTTCCTCCACTCTACTTTATCAATTCCCACACCTCCATATACTTTCCATCTCCAGAATTTTTATTAAAACCTCTTACCTGAAAATGTCTCTCTCTCCCTCTTTGTTCTTGTGGGTTTTTTTTTAAACATTTTTATTGGAGTATAATTGCTTTACAATGGTGTGTTCGTTCCTGCTTTATAACAAAGTGAATCAGTTATATATATACATATATCCGCATATCTCTTCCCTCTTGTGTCTCCCTGCTTCCCACGCTCCCTATCCCACCCTTCTAAGTGGTCACAAAGCACTGAGCTGATCTCCCTGTGCTATGTGACTGCTTACGACTAGCTATTTTACATTTGGTAGTATATATATGTCCATATATACACTACCACTCTCTCACTTCGTCCCAGCTTACCCTTCCCCCTACCCGTGTCCTCAAGTCCATTCTCTAGTAGGTCTGCATCTTTATTCCTGTCTCGCCCCTAGGTTCTTCATGATATTTTTTTCTTTTTATTTTTTTTAGATTCCATATATATGTGTTAGCTTATGGTATTTGTTTTTCTCTTTCTGACTTACTTCACTCTGTATGACAGACTCTAGGTCCATGCACCTCACTACAAATAACTCAGTTTCGTTTCTTTTTATGGCTGAGTAATATTCCATTGTATATATGTGCCACATCGTCTGTATCCATTCATCTGTTGATGGACACTTAGGTTGCTTCCATGTCCTGGCTATTGTAAATAAAGCTGCAATGAACATTGTGGTACATGACTCTTTTTGAATTATGGTTTTCTCAAGGTATATGCCCAGTAGTGGGAGTGCTGGGTCATATGGCAGTTCTATTTTTAGTTTTTTAGGGAACCTCCATACTTTTCTCCATAGTGGCTGTATCAATTTACATTTCCACCAACAGTGTATAAGGGTTCCCTTTTCTCCACACCCACTCCAGCATTTCTTTTTTGTAGATTTTTTGAGGATTGCCATTCTGACCAGTGTGAGATGATATCGCATTGTAGCTTTGATTTGCATTTCTCAGTGATTAATGATGTTGAGCATTCTTTCATGTGTTTGTTGCCAATCTATATATCTTGAAATGTCTATTTAGGTCTTCTGCCCATTTTTGGATTAGGTTGTTTTTTATTTTAATATTGAGCTGCATGAGCTGCTTGTAAATTCTGGAGATTAATCCTTTGTCAGTTGCTTCATTTGCAAATATTTTCTCCCATTCTGAGGGCTGACTTTTCGTCTTGCTTATGGATTTCTTTGCTGTGCAAAAGCTTTGAAGTTTCATTAGGTCCCATTTATTTATTTTTGTTTTTATTTCCATTTCTCTAGGAGGTAGGTCAAAAAGGATGTGGCTGTGATTTATGTCATAGAGTGTTCTGCCTATGTTTTCCTCTAAGAGTTTGATAGTGTCCGGCCTTACATTCAGGTCTATAATCCATTTTGAGTTTACTTTTGTGTATGGTGTTAGGGAGTGTTCTAATTTCATTCTTTTACATGTAGCTGTTCAGTTCTCCCAGCACCACTTACTGAAGAGGCTGTCTTTTCTCCATTGTATATTCTTTCCTCCTTTATCAAACATAAGGTGACCATATGTGTGTCATAGATAGAAAGCCCATATCTCTGGGCTTTCTATCCTGTTCCATTGATCTATACTTCTGTTTTAGTGCCAGTACCATACTGTCTTGATTACTGTGGCTTTGTAGTATAGTCTGACGTCTGGGGGCCTGATTCCTCCAGCTCCTTTTTTCGTTCTCAAGATTGCTTTGGCTATTCGGGGTCTTTTGTGTTTCCATACAAATTGTGAAATTTTTTGTTCTAGTTCTGTGAAAAATGCCATTGGTAGTTTCGTAGCGATTGCATTGAACCTGTAGATTGCTTCGGGTAGTATAGTCATTTTCACAATGTTGATGCTTCCAATCCAAGAGCATAGTATATCTCTCCATCTATTTGTATCATCTTTAATTGCTTTCATCAGTGTCTTATAGTTTTATGCATACAAGTCTTTTCTCTCCTTATGTAGGTTTATTCCTAGGTATTTTAATCTTTTTGTTGCAGTGGTAAATGGGAGTGTTTTCTTAATTTCACTTTCAGATTTTTTGTCATTAGTGTATAGGATGGCAAGAGATTTCTGTGCGTTTATTTTGTATCCTGCTAGTTCACCAAATTAACTGATTAGCTCTAGTAGTTTTCTGTTAGCATCTTTAGGATTCTCTGTGTATAGTATCAGGTCATCTGCAAACAGTGACAGCTTTACTTCTTCTCTTCTGATTTGGATTCCTTTTATTTCTTTTTCTTCTCTGATTGCTGTGGCTAAAAGTTCCAAAACTATGTTGAATAATAGTGGTGAGAGTGGGCAACTTTGTTTTGTTCCTGATCTTAGTGGAAATGGTTTCAGTTTTTCCACCATTGAGGACGATGTTTGCTGTAGGTTATATGGCCTTTATTATGTTGAGGAAAGTTCCCTCTATGCCTACTTTCTGCAGGGTTTTTATCAGACATGGGTGTTGAATTTTGTTGAAAGCTTTCTCTACATCTATTGAGATGATCATATGGATTTTCTCCTTCAATTTGTTAATTTTGTGTATCACATTGGTTGATTTGCATATATTGAAAAATCCTTGCATTTCTGGGATAAACCCCACTTGATCATGGTGTATGATCCTTTTCATGTGCTGTTGGATTCTGTTTGCTAGTATTTTGTTGAGGATTTTTGCATCTATGTTCATCAGTGATATTGACCTGTAGTTTTCTTTTTTTGTGACATCTTTGTCTGATTTTGGTATCAGGGTGATGGTGGTCTTGTAGAATGAGTTTGGGAGTGTTTCTTCCCTTGCTATATTTTGGAAGAGTTTGAGGAGGAAAGGTGTTAGCTCTTCTCTAAATGTTTGATAGAATTCGCCTGTGAAGCCATCTGGTCCCGGGCTTTTGTTTGTTGGAAGATTTTAAATCACAGTTTCAATTTCATTTCTTGTGATTGGTCTGTTTATATTTTCTATTTCTTCCTCATTCAGTCTCAGAAGGTTGTGCTTTTCTAAGAATTTGTCCATTACTTCCAGGTTGTCCATTTTATTGGCATAGAGTTGCTTGTCGTAATTTCTCATGATCCTTTGTATTTCTGCAGTGTCAGTTGTTACTTCTCCTTTTTCATTTCTAATTTGTTGATTTGAGACTTCTCCCTTTTTTCTTGATGAGTCTGGCTAATGATTTATCAATTTTGTTTATGTTCTCAAAGAACCAGCTTTTAGTTTTATTGATCTTTGCTATCATTTCCTCATTTGTATTTCATTTATTTCTGATCTAATCTTTATGATTTCTTTCCTTCTGCTAACTATGGGGTATTTTTGTTCTTCTTTCTCTAATTGCTTTAGGTGTAAGGTTAGGTTGATTATTTGAGATGTTTCTTGTTTCTTAAGGTAGATTTTGTTGCTCTAAACTTCCCTCTTAGAACTGCTTTTGCTGCATCCCATAGGCTTTGGGTCGTCATGATTTCATTGTCATTTGTTTCTAGGTATTTTTTGATTTACTCTTGAATTTCTTCAGTGATCTTTTGGTTTAAGCAGTGTGTTGTTTAGCCTCCATGTGTTTGCATTTTTTACAGATTTTTCCTTTAATTGATATCTAGTCTTATAGCGTTGTGGTAGGAAAAGATGCTTGACACAATTTCAATTTTCTTAAATTGACCAAGGCTTGATTTGTGACCCAAGATATGATCTATCCTGGAGAATGTTCCATGAGCACTTGTGGAGAATGTATATTCTGTTGTTTTTGGATGGAATGTCCTATAAATAGCAATTAAGTCCATTTTGTTTAATGTATCATTTAAAGCCTGTGTTCCCTTATTTATTTTTATTTTGGATGATCTGTCCATTGGTGATAATGGGGTGTTAACATCCCGTACTATGATTCTGTTACTGCCAATTTCCCCTTTTATGGCTGTTAATATTTGCCTTATGTATTGAGGTGCTCCTATGTTGGGTGCATAAATATTTACAATTGTTATATCTTCTTCTTTGATTGATCCCTTGATCATTATGTAGTGTCCTTCTTTGTCTCTTCTAACAGTCTTTATTTTAAAGTCTATTTTGTCTCATATGAGAATTGCTATTCCAGGTTTCTTTTGATTTCCACTTGCATGGAATATCTTTTTCTATCCCTTCATATTCTGTCTGAATGTGTCCCTAGGTCTGAAGTGGGTCTCTTGTAGACAGCATATATAAGGATCTTGTTTTTGTATCCATTCAGCCAGTCTATGTCTTTTGGTTGGAGCCTTTAATCCATTTACTTTTAAGGTAATTATCAATATGTATGTACCTCTTACCATTTTCTGAATTGTTTTTGGTTTATTATTGTAAGTCTTTTCCTCCTCTTGTGTTTCCTGCCTAGAGAATTTCCTTTACCTTTTGTTGTAAAGCTGGTTTGATGTTGCTGAATTCTCTTAGCTTTGGCTTGTCTGTAAAGGTTTTAATTTCCCCATCAAATATGAATGAGATCCTTGATGGATAGAGGAATCTTGGTTGTAGCTTCTTCCCTTTCATCACTTTGAATATGTCCTGCCACTCCTTTCTAGCTTGCAGAGTTTCTGCTGAAAGATCAGCTATTAACCTTATGGGGATTCCCTTGTATGTTATTTGTTGTTTTTCCCTTGCTGCTTTTAATATTTTTTTCTTTGTATTTAATTTTGATAGTTTCATTAATATGTGTCTTGGCATTTTTTTCCTTAGATTTTTCCTGTATGGGACTCTGTGTCTCCTGAACTTGATTGACTCTTTCCTTTTCCATAATAGGGAAGTTTTCAAGGATAACCTCTTCAAATATTTTCCCAGTCCCTTTCTTTTTCTCTTCTTCTTCTGGGACCCCTATAATTTGAATGTTGGTGCATTTAATGTTGTCCCAGAAATCTCTGAGACTGTCCTCAATTCTTTTCATTCAATTTTCTTTATCCTTCTCTGAAGTAGTTATTTCCACTATTTTATCTTCCAGGTCACTTATCTGTTCTTCTGCCTCAGTTATTCTGCTATAGATCCCTTCTAGAGAATTTTTAATTTCATTTTTTGTGGTTTTCATTGTTGCTTGTTTACTCTTTAGTTCTCGTAGGTCCTTGTTAAATGTTTCTTGTATATTTTCCATTCTGTTTCCAAGATTTGGGATCATCTTAGCTATCATTACTCTGAAGTGTCTTTCAGGTAGACTGCCTATTTCCTTTTCCTTTGTTAAGTCTGGTGGGTGCTTACCTTGCTCCTTCATCTGCTGTGTGCTTCTTTGTCTTCTCATTTTGCTTAACTTACTGTGTTTGGGGTCTCCTTTTCGCAGGCTGCAGGTTCATAGTTCCCGTTGTTTTTGGTTTCTGCCCCCATTGGCTAAGGTTGGTTCAGTGGGTTGTGTAGGCTTCCTGGTGGAGGGGACTGGTGCCTGTGTTCTGGTGGATGAGGCTGGATGTTGTCTTTCTGGTGGGCAGGTCCATGTCTGGTGGTGCGTTTTGGGCTGTCTGTGACCTTATTATGATTTTAGGCAGCCTCTCTGCTAATGGGTGGGGTTGTGTTCCTGTATTGCTAGTTGTTTGGCATAGTGACCAGCACTGTAGCTTGATGTTCATTGAGTAGAGCTGGGTCTTGTTGTTGAGTTGGAGATCTCTGGGAGATTTTCCCCATTTGATGTTACATGGAACTGGGAGGTCTCTGGTGGACCAGTGTCCTGAAGTTGTCTCAGAGGCACAGCCCTGTTGTCTGGCTGGAGCACCAAAAAGCCTGTCATCCAGATGGCTCAGAATAAAAGTAAGGAAAAAAGAAAGAAGAAGATAAAATAAAATAAAATTAAATTAAATTAATAAAAAGTTATTAAAATAAAAAAAATTATTTTAAAAAATTAAGTAATTTTAAAAAAAGAAAGAAAGAAAGAATAGAACGCCAAAACCAAAATACAAATCCACCAGTGATAACAATTGCTGAAAACTATACTGAAATAAAGAAAACCAAAAAAGTGGACAGAGAGAACCCTAGGACAAATGGTAAATACAAAGCTATACAGACAAAATCATACACTGAAACATACACATACACACTCATGAAAAGAGAAAAAGGAAAAAATATATATAAATATCACTGTCCCCAATGCCCACCTCCTCAATTTGGGATGATTCGTTGTCTATTCAGGTATTCCACAGATGCAGGGTACATCAAGTTGACTGTGAAGATTTAATCCACTGCTTCTGTGGCTGCTGGGAGAGATTTCCCTTTCTCTTCTTTGTTTGCAGAGCTCCTGGGATTCAGCTTTGGATTTGACCCCGCCTCTGTGTGTAGGTCACCTGAGGGCATCTGTTCTTTGCTCAGACAGGATGGGGTTAAAGGAGCAGCTGCTTCAGAGGCTCTGGCTCACTCAGGCCGGGGGAGGGAGGGGTACGGAGTGTGAGGTGAACCTGCGGTGGCAGAGGTCTGTGTGACGTTGCACCAGCCTGAGGCACATCGTGTGTTCTCCTGGGGAAGTTGTCCCTGGATCACAGGACCCTGGCAGTGGCGGGTTGCTCAGGCTCCTGGGAGGGGAGGTGTGGATAGTGATGTGTGCTTGCACACAGGCTTCTTGGTGGCTGAAGTAGCAGCCTTAGTATCTCATGCCCGTCTCTGGGGTCCGCCCTGTTAGCCACGGCTCATGCCCATCTCTGGAGCTCCTTTAAGTGGCGCTCTTAATCCCCTCTCCTCATGCACCAGGAAACAGAGAGGCAAGAAAAAAGTCTCTTGCCTCTTCAGCAGCTCCAGACCTTTTCCTGGACTCCCTCCCAGCTAGCTCTGGCGCACTAGCCCCTTTCAGGCTGTGTTCATGCAGCGAACCCCAGTCCTCTCCCTGGGATCCGACTGAAGTTGGAGCCTCAGAGCCACCCCCACCCCCACCCCCATCCTGGCGGGTGAGCAGACATGCCTCTCTGGCTGGTGAGTGCTGGTCGGCACCGATCCTCTGTGTGGAATCACTCCACTTTGTCCTCTTCACTCCTGTTGATGCACTGTCCTCTGCATCTCCAAAGCTTCCCCCTCTGCCACCCCCAGTCTCCGTCCGTGAAGGGGCTTCCTAGTGTGTGGAAACCTTTCCTCCTTCATAGCTCTCTCCCACTGGTGCAGGTCCCATCCCTATTTTTTGTCTCTGTTTTTTCTTTTTTCTTTTGCCCTAACCAGGTATGTGGGGAGTTTCTTGCCTTTTGGGATGTCTGAGGTCTTCTGCCAGCATTCAGTAGGTGTTCTGTAGGAGTTGTTCCACATGTAGATGTATTTCTGATGTATTTGTGGGGAGGAAGGTGATCTCCACGTCTTACTCTTCTGCCATCTTGAAGCTCCTCTCTTCTTGTGGGTTTAAACAATATTCTTGAAAGGTTTTTAAAAATATATAGATTCCTTGACTTAATACTTGAAAATTCAAATAAATCTGAGTTAGAACTTATGTCTATCTTATATTATTCAAAACATTTAAATACACAGAAAATAGAAAGAATGCAACAAACTGCATGTAGCCATCACCCAGATGTAATAATGATCAAGATTTCAGATATTTTTCCCCTTGCTGAAGTATTTTAAGGCAATCCCAGACATTGTGTCACTTTGTCTCTAATAGTGCAATATGTATCACTTACAATTAAAATATTTTCTTATGTAGCCATAATCTCATGAAATTAGCCATAGTTCTCTGGAGTCATCTAATGTTCAAGTCCATAATCTAATTTTCATGATTACTTCAAAATGTATTCATAACTTTTCAAAACATGAAAAAGGAAAGAAAATTTTCTATTTTTTTTACAGAGCAAGTATAACATTGATGCCAAAGATGATGAGAGTTGCCCAATAAAAGAAAATTCATAGATCAATCTTGCTTATGAATATCAACTGACAAAGAATGTCATGCAAACAGGAGCCATAAGAAAACTGAAGTGGTTATACTAATAATCAGATGAAACAGACTTTAATACAAATGTTATTATACAGAAGGATATTTTATAATAATAAAAGAGTCAATCATTAGGAATATATAACAATTTTAAACATATAGGCACTTAAAAATAGAGCCCTGAAAATGCATTAAGCAAAAACTGACAGAATTGAAAGGAGAAATAGACAATTTAACAATAATAGCTGGAGACTTTAATACCCACTTTCAATAATAGATAGATCAACTAGTCAATAAATCAACAAGAAAGCAGAAGACTTGAACTACTATAAATCAAATATCTAACAAACATCTATAGATCGCTTCACCCAATAACAGCAAAAATTACATTCTTCTCACACATGGAACATTGTCCAAGATAGAGCATATTCTAGGCCATAAAGCAAATTTCAATAAATTTAAAATGGTGTAAATCATATAAGTATGTTCCCCAAGCACAATGAAATAAATAAATCAATAACAGAAAATTTGGGAAATTCACAAATATGTGGAAATGGAAACACAAACTCCTAAAAAAATGGGTCAGGAAAGATATCACAAAGAAAATTTTAAAAATATTTTGAATGAAGAAAATTAAGATAAAACATAAGACAACTTATGGAATGCAGCTATGCAGTACCTAGAGGCAATTGATAGCTGAAAATACCATATTAAAAAAGAAGAGAGATTTAAATAAATAAGATAATCTTCTACTTTAAAACATTAGAAAGAAGAAAGAAAGCTAAACCTAAAGCAAGCAGAAGAAAGGAAATAAAGATTAGAGTGGAAATTAATGAAATAAAGAATAGAAAAACAATTGAGAAAAATCAATGAAACCAAAAATTTGTTTTTTGAAAAAATCAACATAGGGCTTCCCTGGTGGCACAGTGGTTGAGAGTCTGCCTGCCGATGCATGGGACACGGGTTTATGCCCCAGTCCAGGAAGATCCCACATGCTGCAGAGCGGCTGGGCCTGTGAGCCATGGCCGCTGAGCCTGCGCATCCAGAGCCTGTGCTCTGCAACAGGAAAGGCCACATGAGTGAGAGGCCCGCGTACCGCAAAAAAAAAAAAAAAAGGAAAAAGAAAAAGCAAAGATCAACATAATTAACAAATCTTTAGCTAAACTTTCCAAGAGAAAAAGAACAATGGTTAAAATCGCTAAAAACAGGAGTGGAAGAGGGGCATAACTACTGACCATAGAAACTACTGAAATTGATTCAAGAAGAAATAGATAACCTGAACAGAACAATAACAAGTGAGGAGATGTTATTAGTAGTCTAAAACTTTCCCACAAAGGAAAGCACAGACCCAGATTCCTTCACTGGTGAATTGTACCAAATATTTGAAGAAAAATATTACAATAGCTATGAACACTATAAATGTTATTTTTCCTGAATTTAATAACAGCAGTAAGATGACGTAAGAGAATGTTTTTGTTCTTGAGAAATATGCACACTGAAACTGTATTGATACTGAAAGAGAATTTTATAATTCGGACATAGGGAAATTCTTCCTAACTATGACTTAAAATCTAAAAGCAGCTAAAGATAGATAAATGTTATTATATACAAAAAAAACTAGAGGCAAAACCAGCAAATATAAAAAAAAATCCACTAGAAAATTTATGAAGTATTTTAAGCAATCCCAGACATTGTGATTCTCTACTATACAAAGAACTCCTAAAATCTGAGGGGCAGAAGGAATAACCTAGTAAATAAACGAGGAAAAAACATGAACAGGCAGCTCACAGAATAAAACATAAAATACTCCCTTTAACATATGAAACGATACTCAACATTACACCAAATCAGAGAAATAAAAATAATGCTACTTGAGGTTCTTCTTACCTACCAGATTGGCAAAAGGCACAGTTCAACAAATACTCTGCTGACAAAACTGTGTGGATATAGGCAGTTTCTTACCTTATTGATGGAAATGTAAAAGACCAATGGAGAAAATTTTATTAATAACTAGAAAACTTACATATGCATTATCTTTCCAACCATGTACTCCACTTCTAAAAATCTATTCCTAAGTTAAGCTGGTATATATATATATATATATATATATATATATATATATATATGTATATATATATATATCACAAAAACCAAAAAACCCTATTTATGTACAAAAGTCATTCCTTGCAGAAATTTTTAAAATATTGAAAGGTTATAAGCAACCCAAATGTCCATTTTTGGGAGACATCCACACAATGGAATACTATACTAGGTAGTCATAAAAAGAAAGAAAAATCACTATATGCTGAGATGGAGTGATCTTCAGGACATATTTTTAGGTTAAAGAAGGTGAGAACCATTAAATATGCCACCTTTTATGTAAGAAAAAGTGATCTGTGAATACATGCAAATGTGAAAAATTGAAGGAGAATTGACATTTTTATCATGCTAAAGGAAGGTAAACTGTGACTTCCAGTTAAACCTGGAGGCATGGGAACATATGTGATTGTATTAGGGTTCTCTAGAGAAACAGAACCAAAAGGCTATAGATATAGATCTATCAAGAGAGAGATTTATTTTTAAGGAATTGACTCATGTAATTGTCGAGGTTGTCAAGTCTAAAATCTGCAGGGTAGGCTGGCAGACTAGAGACCCAGAGAAACGTTGATGTTGCAATGCGAGTCCAAACGCAGTTTGTTGGCAGAGTTCCTGGTCTGTTTTCTTAAGACCTTCAGCTGACTGGATGAGGCCTATACACATTATGGAAGGTAATCTTCTTTACGCAACTTCTGCTGATTTAAATATTAATCCCACCTAAAAATACCTTCACAGAAACATCCAGACACATTGGACAAAATATCTTGGTACTATGACCTAGCCAAGTTAACACATCAAACCAACTCAGTGTCTGTCTCTGCTCCTTCCAGACACCAGACAAAATAATAGTAAAGGAGGAAATAATGATTACACGTGCTCAGGAGTGGGTGATGCTAAGAGTATGTGTTACAAGGTAGTGGCTTCTTTGGGAATCAAGGAAAAGAGCCAAAAATGAAGAGTTTGTAGAGAGAGATAAGGATGAGCAGGACTTCATTAGCAAATGGAAAGAGAATGAGCCGAAGGGCAACTTCTGCTTTCTCCTCAGCATATGAGACCAGGACAGGGCATTACTCTAGGGAAATGGCAACGATATAACACAGTTTTCTTTTCTTTTTTTTTTTAAGAACAATGATGAAGAATTTCTCTTACTCAGTTCCCACGATAACCTAAAAGCCTCTGCTGAGTCTATGTGCAAGAATTAGTCCTCTGGTCTTCAAGGAGACCAGGAGAAAACAAACATGGACACTCAGTGTCTTTCCCAATGACTGCTTTCTTGCCAGCCCATGTGTATCCTTGGTGTGTCCCCCCACCTCTACACACTTGAGACACTCCTTTGAGTTTCTGCTCCTCTATCATTCTTCTCATCTACGAGTGTCACTGACATCTACTTCCCATGAGCACCACCTTCATCATTATTTCAAGGTTCACTTTTCATCAGGCTCAATGACTTGACATATGAGATCTCCATGTTGAACTTGAGACTCTCGGTAGTATCCCAAACTCATGCTTACCCTGCTTTTCCTTTAAACAGGGATGGATGTTTCTAGAAATGGAGACAAGCGTGTACTCTTTGCAAATGACAAACTTTAACATCTTACAGAAACTCAAATGACTCTTCAGAAAATTCTTCAGTATAACCTGAAAGATAAGAGGTGTAACATTTTAGTTCTTACTAATTATAAGATCATTTGAGGCATTACCACAGCATTGTCCTAATCATCTCTGTATTAGTGACTGTTCTGAACTGGGTCCTCTAGTACATGTTTTACTTGATAAAAGACATAAATTTCTCATTGATTTAGGGATATGTGACTTCTACCTTCAGCGGGAAACTCACCTGGGCATCTAGGAGTAAATATTAATGTGAACCAAGAAAGCCAATAATTTAAATTTTATTTAATTGTCACGAATGAAAAGTAACTGTTACTATAAACATTTGGTGAAACTATCAGAAGTACTCTATTATTTGGGGGAGAGTATTCTTAGTATTTTCATTTCCCACCTTAATGATTGTATTCCATGTATCATATAGTTATTATATTTTGTTCATTAGATTTTAGGTCTAGCATAAAATATCCATTACCAATAATATAGCTTGTACGTTTTATATTTCAATCTTTGAGTTTTTACTATCAGAACTGTAAAAACTATTCAGTAACATTATAGCACTTTTTAACCTATTAACTTGTTAGTTTTGTTTGTGTTTTTTAAGGCACACAAGTAAAACTGACCTCAACAGTGCTGTACACTGTTTTATTTAAATTTGATATAATAAATAATCAATATAAAGCAGAATACTGGTGAATATGGAAATGTTCTGGGCATAAACAGCAGCCATTGGGGGGGGAGGGTCTTTGTCATTATAGAACCCGCACCTATAACAGGGAAATATATGGAATAGGTAATTCTAAAATTTGTGGACCCCTCTCCTACCTGCCTACCTGGCACTATCCTTAGCCTGGGTAAATCTTACCTGAAAAGGAAGTCACTGAAGGCTTTAGAAGTTAAATGATCCTGTCCTCTCAATTACTAAAGTCCACTGTCTTGCCATAGCTTAAAACTTTGAAGGATCTGAGTTGTCCAAGCACTCTGCCTGCATTGGAACTCACCACCTCCTTCAGAGCATTCTTGAGCTGCTCTGGACATACCATCTTTGCCCCTCATGTCCATAGATCCTGGTCTGTGTCGCAGGAGGCTGAACTGTACAGGCTGTATCAACTGATTCCCTTGTCCTCTGACTTTCAATTGAGTTTGACCAATAGGCATACCACGGGGAGGTTGGAGTCTCTTGGCTCCATCCTTGTTGGGTCACCACAATTTTGTTTCATCCTCTTTAACAAGCCACAGTTCTTCTCATGTAGACATTTTCTACCACCACACAGCTGTCTCTGGGTTCCCCTAACCATTTCCTCTATTTGTCCCTTAAGATCTAAGGGTAGCCATGGCTTGCCAGCATTGCTAGTTCTTGGGTAGTCAACCCCTCACTGGTTTTCTTTAAACCTGCCCATACAGCCATAAAGAGTCCCTTTACTAAATGCTTCTCAGTTACCTTACTTGAGTGTACTATCTCTATCTTGCCCAGATCCTGACTGAAACAGCACTGTTCCTGTCTCTCAGAGATTGAGGACTTAGGCTTGGGTCCAATCCTGGGAAGCCAGGAGGTCCAATGTAGGTGTTCACTATCACAATACATTACACAGTGTCTTCCTCCTACCAGCATCTTGGGTTTCATAGTACAAATTATTGACTTTCATGTTAGCATTTTTAAAATGTATATTTCTAGAAGTGCTGAACCATGGCTTAGCTAGGGACCATGATGTGAACATATGATGACAGCATCCTGAGTTTCCTTTATGAACCTCTATTTCATGCTTTGCAACTTTCTCTTGTGTTGTTTGGCCCAAAGAAACATCTTTCTCACCAATCTGCATTTTCCCTGCTCTTGTATTTCACCACCTTGTCAGCCCCTCACTAAAAGGAAAGACATGCTTGTCAAAGTAACACTGGCATCCAAAAATGAAGAGATTTTAAACAGCTAATTAATATTCACTGCCCATGCTCTGCTCGATTTCTCATAATAATTTAGCACCACATATGGTAGTTATGAATAAGCATCAATAAGAGGTTTCCTAATCTTTTCCACATGAGCCAGAAAAGAAAGATATTTAAAACTTGAGGGAGTCAATTAAGTTAAATGAGTCAATAAATATTAACAGTTCCAAACCTGGGTCCAAAACTCTAACCAATAGAAATTTGGAGGTGAGGATTTGCTTTGCTGCAAAGTTATAGAGAAGTAATTATTGGTATTATTATATTACTGTCATTGTCAGTCTTTGGACATCCAAAGGATTCTTAGTGCTGAATGAACTGTCCAGAAAGGCAAGATAGATGATTACAAAGAGCTTTCATTCTAAAACGTCACAAACCAAATAAGAAGGGGAAAAGAAGAAAAAATTCACCTTCACTGTTATTTTCTCATTTCCTCTTATCCCTTCTTATTACAGAGAAAAGGAGGCGGTAGGCAGAGAGCAAATAAACTGGCATGTGTGCACAAATCCAGAGTGTCTGCAGTTCTTAAGCATTGACTAAGACGTGCCTCTCTCTAAAACAATATTCCCAAACATGATGAAAACAGATACTAACCTGCTCAAAAATGCAATTAAACAGGTAACTTGAAATCCCAACAGAGGAGTTCATTTGAGAAATTTTGCTACAGCAAAAATCTCCAGAGGTCAGAAAGATTCCTCCAGATCTTTGGCTAAATGGTGCCCAAAAGGTAGCAAGAAAAACAACACAGTACTATTGTTTTTTCTCATTTCAATCTTCAAATTTTCTTTTTTAAAATTCTCAAGGATTCAGAACTATTTTAGCTGTAAATTTAAAAAGAGGGAACTCTTTAAAATACAGCCTACAAATGTATGTGCTATAGGGTTAAATACCTGAGGATTCTATGTTCACGTGAGGATGGTATTTTAGTGGTACAAGAAAAAGAATAAAGCATCATGGTATGAAACAATTTATAGTGTTGGGAATGATACATTTATCTATAAACTATAATGCCAAATTATTTACTTAACTGGTAGAAGAATGACTAATAATGTTTAGTAAACAATAAGAAAGACCCGTCATATGGTGAAGGGAAACAGCTCCTACTTTTTCTTATTTTTTAAAATAAGCCACAGAGGAGGAATATTGTGTCACAAGGATTATTAATGTAACAGCATAAGAAATGGATTTTGGTTCTATATTTACCATGAACTAGTTGAAGGACCCTCCCTGAGCCCTCATTTTTGTCAACCTTAGAATCTGGAGGAAGAGCCGTGAGGGGGTAGACCAGATGATCTTTAAGACTGCTTACTCTACTAGAATCAAATGTATTCTAAATCTATCGTAAGTTCCATTCACACATACACACACACAAAAGAGATAAAAATGTCAGTTGTTACCTTCTTCCTACGGCTTTGGTTTTGTTTCAGACCTTATTTTGGAAAGGGAAAAATAAAATCACAGATGAATCACTGCAAATTATGATACCATTCATGGAGCTTATCAAAATCGGTGACTCATTCATTTTCAGCAGTTTTGCTAGCCATGGGGAAAATGTAATTTCTCTTCTTCTTCCAAAGGCCAAAGAGGCATGATCTCATCTTTTCTCAATCTATTAAAAAAAAAAAAAGTTATGACCATTCTTTTTTTTTCAACAAGAGTTTATGTGTTGAGCTGATAATTATTTAAAAAATTTTAAATGTATCTTTAAATTTTCAGAATCTTAAATGTAATTTTAACTCACAAAACTCAGAAAATGCAAACACCTTGTCATCTGCTGACATTACTAGTGTATTACTTAAAGAAAGAGTCAGAATCCCTCACAAGAAGGTCATAAAGCACAGTTGATATTCTTGATAGTCCTTGTTATTCTTCCAAAAAATTATCTTTTTGAGTTTTATTTTATTTATTTATTTTTTATATAGCAGGTTCTTATTAGTTATCTATTTTATACATATTAGTGTATGTATGTCAATTCCAATCTCCCAATTCATTCCACCACCACCCCCGCCCCCACTCTCCCCCCTTGGTTGCTATGACCATTCCTTATTGGTTTGTATACTTTCATGCTTAGTCTATAGGAATAAAACTTCATGTCCATTTGAAGTCAGTCTTTCCAAAAGATTAATGTTCATGTCTGGATTTTCTAGCCTTGGAGAAGTAATATTTATTATAAAAATTATTATTTATTCTAATTTGTTTTTACTATTATTTATTTAACGCCCAGTTTTATTTTGGTTCATAAAAACGTCAATTTTATGTCGCAGTAAGATGATCGAATTTTAAGTTAAGAACAGATATATTTGTGTCCATCTTTGCTACTTACAGCTGTGTGACCTTAGGCTTGCCATTTACATCATTTATCCTTAATTTTATCACTGGTAAAATGAGGAAACTAATAAAATCTGTCAAATATACTTCTCAAGGTTATTGTAAAAATTAAGTAAATAATTATGTAAAACCATTTAAAAATTGCTGAGCATGGTGTAACTAATATTTATAATAATTATTATTTTCCTAATTGTTTTGTTCTTAATGATTCCATACTCCAAGGAGCACTGAAATTCTATACATATTTCAAGGTGAGATTAACTATTAATTTTAGAAATTTTGTGTATTTTTGGTTGTTGAGTTCTGCATACACAGTCAAATTTTAAAGACTCAAAACATGTCTAGCTAAATGAGAACCAGTATTAATATAAAATGTGAAGAAATAGTCACACTGGCTCAGGTAACATGGTGATAGCTACAACACACCTTAATGTCCATGACTTATGGTTTGTTTAAATGTACAATATAGAAATGTTCTCACAGAACTGAAATTTCAGTCAAAACTACTATAACTGTTATGGCAGTAATTTAAAAAGAGAGTGAATTTTCAAATCTAACCCTTAACCCAATTCTGTCCAAAACATCAATATTTTCCATTCAGCAAAGTGACTATTTTTTAAGTTTCTCTGGGCCTCCACAATGAAGGGAGTTTTTGGTTATCAGGTTCACTGCCAGGAAATAAACTGATAATAGTGATTGCCATAGATCTATGGAGAGATTAAGAGTTTGCAAAGATGGTGGAAGATGCTATTAAAGTGCCGGCTCCATATGCAGAAACACAGTGAGAAAGTTTCTTTTAGCTTTCTCAAAGAAAATCATTATAGTAATTTGGAAATTTAATAAAGTTCCTTGAATATAAACAGCCTGGGGAATTATTGGTTTTGAATTACTGGCAGCACTGAAGAGGATTAAATACAGTTTCAGAATGAAAATCAGTTTTATTTTGTCAGGAAGTGAGTGAGCAAAGAGGTGCAAAGGCAAGAAAGAGAAAGAAAGAAGATCACTGGGGCTGATACCAAAAAGTACAACCTAAATTCAGAGATGACAGAGCAGGTGAAGATGTGCAGTGTGGCTACCACAATGTCACCTAGAGCTGAGAATCAGAGAGAGAGAGAGAGAGAGAGAGAGAGAGAGGGAAAGCCACAAAGCAAATGTGAAACAAATTCATGGCCATCCATCCACCTTACTACTTGAGTTCTGAATGAGATCTGATCTTTTCTCTCTCCCACCTCCTTTAATGCCCTCATCAGAAATAGTAAAAAAAGATAAAATCTTCAAAATTCATAGTTCCTTCCTGCAGAAAACTTTGTTGCAGTATAGTTTTAAAGAAAATTAGTTGTGAAAGTGTGGATCTAAGTTGAATGAAAACCTATAAGATTTCCTGATGAATTGAATATTAAGTGTGAAACATAGGCGTAGAGGGAGATCTCCAGATTCTGGGCTGGGTAACTGAGAAATTAGAATTGCCATTGGCTGAGATGGGGAAGGCTATGAGTTGAGCAAGTTTCGGGGCAGACAGATCGGGAATTCAATTTAGGCATGACAATCCTCAGATGTCTATTATACGTAAAGGAAAGATGTCCAGTGGATGGTTGGATCTATGAATCTAAAGCTCAAAAAGGGGGTCTGGGTTGGGTGTTTCAACTCAGGAGTCATCAGCACTTAGAGATATCTAAAGCTGTGAGACTGGATGAGATCAACAGGCAAGTGAATGAAACTAAAAAAGGTCAGAAAACTAAAGACTAGGAAAACAGACCAGTTACCAGTGAGATGAGGGAAAGCCCAGGGAGCACACCTGGAAGCCAAGTCAAGAAAGAGTATCTAAAAGAAAGGAGTGATCAATGGTTACAAATGTTGCCAATATGTCATGTAAGCAGAAGACTGAGAACTGATTTGACAACATAAAGATCATGGCTAATTTGACAAGAGCAGTTTTGGTGGAGTGGTGACAATGATGGAGGGAGCCTAACTATGCCAAGTTCAAGAGATAAGAGGAGAAATTTCTGATAGAGAATAGATGCTTCTGTTCAAGGAGTTTTGTGGTAAAGAGGAGAAAAGAAATAAAGTGGTAGCTGCTGTGAGAAGTGGGATTAATTGAAGGCTTTTTGTTATGGAAAAAATTGTAGCATGATTGAATATTGATGTTATGTGTGGCAAGCTCCTGGAACCAGGCTGTCGCTTGGTAGCTGGTATTATCTGTATTTCCTATGAGCCCTTTCTTACACTAGGTAATCTTGTCTGTCAATGTTTATCTATTGATACTTCCCAACTTCTAAGTACCTGTGAATATACATGACAAGTTTAGCCTCTGCCCAAAATACTACAAAGAAAACTCTTTCTCCGTTTGGGGGATCTCCTTTTTACTACATTCCAGGCAGCTAAACTATTTCACGGAAAAACACCAAGGAGAGTTACCATGTTTGCCTCTAACCACTTTGGGTACATTGCACCTGCACCAAGAGACACATACTCTCCCAGAAATGCCACATTCCCTTCTCGATACAATGCCAACACCTTCTTCCCAGAGAAACAGTCGTGGTGATGCTTATATGCTTAGCTTAAGACTTCCCACACACCTCAAATCTATGAAATTCTCATTACAGTTGAAATACAATGGAAAGGAGAAGAGAAAGACTGGAAGAAATGCTGTGACTAGAGGAATAGGAATGTGACTAAGTAAGTGAGAAGAAGAGTCCTAAATGTGTGACAGTAGGTGATTTACCTGAGTGGGAAGGAATCCGTTAACTCCACTGCAACTACTGAAGCTTACATAGGATTCAGTGATATAAAAAACATCTGTTGGTTTTGTCTACCCAGTGCCCAATCTCCATTTTCTCATAGTAGCCCCTTGGTTTTTACCTGGAAACTGCCACTCCATTGTCACCTACAGACTTGGCGGAATATAGATCTAGTTGTTTTGTCCTACTCTTGGCATGCTGTAAGCAAAAATCCAAGGACGACTAATCAACTCTTCCTCTTGAAGGAAGCAACACCAGGAGGGGAAAGGGCTGTTTGCCATGGGAATTCCCTTAAGAGACCATCTAATGGATCCTGCCTCCCAGATTTCAGACCCATCTTCTCAGTATGCTCTACTATGACTGTACCTGTGCTTCACACATTCAGCCATTCCATTTCATCTGTATCCACGTTGTACCTGTTGCTAAGTACTTTGAGTACAACTTCCAGGTTGCCCTGGTCCCTGTCCATTCCAAGACTCGGATTTTTCAGCTCTTTCTTTATATCTATGAGTTATAACATGGCTTGAAAATTGATTCCTTTTCCCTCCTTTTATTCCTTTGGATTAAATTAAGCACAGCTACTGGCTAAATATATATATATATATATATATATATATATATATAATTGCAGCCAAAGAATGCTAGAGAGGGTGGATTAGACTGGATACCTGATTACTACTGTTGACTTTCAAAACAATTGCTTTGAACATACCTCTTAGTAGTGTGGGATCTGCTCTTGTATACAACTCTAGGTCTCTCCATTACTTGTACTCACTGACTTGATATAATCTCTCACTCTTGGATAACAATTGGAATCACCTGTGAATCAGGGACTGCTTGCCAAGCCCTCAATGACATGTCAGCAGATTAATGTTTTATACTCTGTTCCCTTATTTACTCTTGGAACCAATAATAGTTATAGAATAAACAGTACTGAAACACCTAATATAAGCATAGAAGGATTCTTGAAATCTATTATATATTCTAGACTGCCCTTTTGGGGTGGGGAGAGGTCCTTTGTTTATTAAAAATTCTTTTGAATATATAAAATAGAAATTAGTTATGTACATGCCACTCTTAAGAGCCTTTTGCTCTTGGCTATGAAACCTTCATTTGAAAACCCTTTCCTTTGAATTCTCTGCCACAGTTTTATGGGATGCTCATTGTAAACAGATGCCTCATATAAATTTCATTTTTATAGGTAGTTAATATACTAATATCCTACAGGGGTAATTTAAGCTCCCAGGTGTCCAGGTTTTAACTAGGCTACAAAGAAAATTTAGCCAAGGACAACAGAATGAAACACCTAAGCTAGAAATCTCATGGCTCTTTCATGAGGCACAAGGATTTCAACAAACTTCAAAATAATGGCACACAAAGAGCAATCTGGCTAGGAAAGAGACTCCATTAACTGAGGTGAATCAAATTTATAGATTATGTTGGGGCAATTTAGAAGTAGGAAATCCTTGTGTCTATTATTTATAAACAGAGTTCCACATTGAAGCTTGGAGCAGTAAAATGTCCTATAATGAGATAGCATCAAAACACCAACTCTTCCTACGAGGCTTACTATATTCTGAGACTATAGAAGAGGATTCATGATGTTAGAAAGTATATAATACAAAAATAGATTAACAATACTTATTATATGCACACACTAATTATATTTCTGCACATTCCTATTGAGATGAAATTTAAGCCTTTGCAGAAGAAGCCACCAGCCAAGCTTTATACCTATAAATTAGCTGGAAGAAGATCTTTGATTCTTCTCTAAATACAAAAGTAGTCTTTGTTCAACCATATTCAAACATAAGGCTGGGAGTCCCCCCTTGTCCTGGTGCAGCAGATACTTTTACAGCTGCCTTCCCAACATACACAGGATACTGAGCTCAGAATTGGGAAGGAGGTTGGTATAGTGGCTTAAAGGGCAAGAAGGTTTCTGGAAGAAAATAGTCCCTTCTCTCTGGAAATTGGGTATTGTAAGAACCTCTGCAAATGATTAGCTTAGCAACTGAGGTTTGTGAAAATGAAGGTGATAAAAATGAGATGTTAGACTAAGTGCTGAAATAATGTCTGGAATTAGGTGTCTTATGTGAAAATGCAGCATCTTTCTGCAGCTGGAGAATACTTAGACATAAAAGTGATGCTTTGGGGCAATGATCCAGCAGGTGAGTGTAAACTAAAAGAGCTGTAACCCCAATATGCAAGCATGGGATAGCACTGCACTGAAGTGGGAAGCAAGTGAAGGAGTTTTCAACTAGCAGACTGTGTGGCTGCAACAGAAGAAACATATCTGTTGAAAGAGAGACCAGGTAGAGGTCCAGAAGTCCTTCCCAGTGCTCTTCAAGGTGTGGTTTGGAAGCAAGATGAACTCTTTTGAGAGTGTAAGTCGCAGGAAGCTCTGACAATTTGGGGGAGCAGTTGGCCTGAAGAGCAATTGCTGGATTTTCTCCTAACCTGGTGTGATAGTGAATGTTATGTATCGACTGCTTTAGGCTGTAGTGCCCAGCTGTTTGGTCAAACACCAGTCTAAGATGTTGCTAGGAAGGTATTTTGTACATGCAATTAACGTTTACAATCAGTTGACTTTAAGTAAATGAGATTACTCTCGAGAATCTGGGTGGGCCCATATCCCATCTAATTAGTTGAAGGGCTTAAGAGCAAAAACTGACGTTTCTTGGAGAATAAAGAATTCTGGTGCAAAACTCTAATATAGAAATCCTGCCTGAGTTTCCAGCATGCTAGCCTGCCCTACATATGGATTTCTGACCTGCCAACCCACAATCATGGGAGCCATTTCCTTAAAATCAGTCTCTCTCTGTTTCTCTCTGTCTTTCTCTGTCTTTCTATTTCATGTTTTTTTTTTTCAAATGACTAGCCCTCTGTCTTCTCTTTTTGCATTCTAGAGTTCTCAGTTTCTGTACTATATATATATATATATATACATATATATATATATATATATACACACACATCTATCTATCTATCTATCTATCTATCTATCTATATATATATATATATATATAGTATGTAATTAGTTCTGTTTCTTTGGTGAATCCTGATATACCTGGGCAGGTGAGCTCTTGAATGATTTTTTGGAAAAATCCAAAATATATGACTATGTGTGTACCCTCAGCTGCTGAGACAGTCCATTTTGATTACAGATATACATAGCAGAGAAATATAGACTTATATTGTTCTATCCCTAGATCACTTAAACTTTAAGAACTCAAAAGGAGTTAAAATAATTTACAAAGAGTAGTACATTTTTTTGCTATAAGCATCACTCCTCTTTCACAACATGCCTCATCTCTCTCTTTTTAAGTACATTTTCTGTAAATTATCTTTGTAGCACTATTTTCTACTCGAAATGAAACTACGAGAATGGGGAATCCCAATCAGGCTCTTCTTGTACCATATATTCAAGTAGCCCCAGGGTTTTGGCAGAATTCCTAAATTCCCTTCACATTTCATAGACAGGTAGACAGGTATCCAACAAAGTCTGGCGTTGAGTGAGTTTAGTGCACAACTGAGAACTCCAAGGCCCAAAGAGAAAAGAAAGAGGGCTCTTCACCCGAAGAGAGGGAAGAGCAGAAGTTCAAAACAAAGCGACCAGAGACCTTAAATTCACGCATTCATTCAAAACTTACGAAGCACTTACTACACACAAGAGCCTCTACTTGGTGTCACTAGGGGGAGGAGGAGAGATGGCACAAAGCCTATGCCCTCAAGGGCATGAAGTAAAGAAAAACTGTAAAGCAAACTATATGTATTCTGATCTCACTTTATACATAAGAAAACTGAATATGAGGAAGACAAGGAATTCAACACTTCTAGAATGTACCTGTAAAGTAAGACAAGTATAAAAATAACTGTACACAAGATAGAAGCTATGAGGTCTCCTTCACCCCTGTGGTAGGGGGCAATGGTGAAAGAGCCCACAGAGCAGCGGCAATCAAGTGCTCCGGAATCCCAAGATGCAGTGAGGCCTGCAAACAGAAGATGGGCATCCCCACACCAGAGCTACGTGAAGATCTTTAGAGGCCCTCAGGCCCAAGGATGTCACGGCAGTGACACCCAACTCCCTCCATCAGTACCACATATAATCAAAACAAAATCGTACTTAATTTTTTTTAATTAAAGAAATCCAGCTAAGTTCTGATTGTTTCCTCCAAAAAAATCATTGTATTGCTTTTCTTAAATTAACACATCCTTCCTTTCAAAAACAATTTTGGGGTTGTGCTTCTGCTTTACTGTTTCTTTAAATGCACTCTTAGTTTACACGTACCAGGATGCATAAAGTTTGATTGGCACACAGCCACTTTTACATCCTCTATGGCTGCTTTCTCACCCCAATGGCAGAGTTGAGGAGTTGCCCCAGAGACCGATGGCCCACAAACCCTAAAATATTCACCATCTGATCATTTATAGAAAAAGTTTGCCAACTCTTTCTCAATAGAATAATTTAGCACAGGTAGAAATGCAAAAAAGGGTGTGCAAGTGGTGAATGCTTACCAGGGAAATAGGCTGACAATGTCCTAGAAAGCCTTGCAGAATATCCGTTAGTCAGTTGGGTAGTTAGTTAAGTTAGTTAGTTTACCTTTATGGACACAACTTCACATTCAGTCCACCTCCTGGGAGTAGATCACTTAAGGCTGGACTAAAGGTGATGAAATTGATGTGTGTGCAAAGTATGTCCCATTTACCAGACCACTGATCACATGATTATCCTTCCCCACTTCCACCCTATAGAGGCAATCATGGTCAAACTAACAGTCGGAAGGTTGCTTGATGACCGCAGAATCAGAGGAAGGGCTGAAGTGAGATGTAATGGCAGCAGGTGGAGAGAGCCTAATACAGGGATAGCCCTGTTGATGGAGCCAGAATTCCAGAGCTCCTGGGCTCCTCCATGGTGCATGCACAAGTGGTCACTGCTAGCGTTTACCTCTGTAATTGTCCTTTTACTGAGTTGCCAGCTTCTCTCCTTATGACACATCATTTCTTTGGAAATCTGAACTTATTCAATGAGGTTGCAGTCAAGTATTGAAGCCCAGTGTCTGGTCTATCCCATTTCTTTAGGTCAAGATTTGTTCTCATCAATTGCTTTTCTTTCTTAATGTTCAAGGGCATCTCTCTGTAGTCTTCAAGTTCAACTCAGAGGAGTTGATGGCATTTTTTGGCTTTTCATTCACACAAGTTGATAGTGGATTCAGCTTTCTTCATTGTCATGCACCTCACCATGTGAGTAATTACTTCCTCAGGAACTCATTTGGTGCCACAAGCATGTGCTCACCTATTCAGGAATGTAGACAAAGAGCTCATTTAGAGGCCCTAAAACCTTATCAAATACTGATTTATACAGGTAACCACATCAATAAACACATCAAAATCCTGCTGGGTAGTGACAGTCGGTAAATAAAACTGAATGTGTCTTTCCTGTCTGATTCTGACTTGGAATATACAACCCTCTTTCTTATACCTTTTACATTATAGCACTTCTGCACCAGTGGCAAAGCCCTTGGCCCTGCTGACCACATCTATTCCAGTTTGTAAGGCATATTACACAAGGATTATTGGGAGTTTTCAGCCATTTCCTCGTCCATGTGGTCAATAAATTAGCGTAACACAGACTTTAACATTTATCTATTGCCTACTTCTTTTTATTATGTTAGCATGAGGCATTTTAGGCTAATGGTTGCTTTTTGAAGAAATGTTTGCAAGGCAAAAAGGTTAGTCCTTTTAAACCCCTTGAAAGATGGAAGAAAGAGAAAGAGAAATAACATTTTCAAATCTAATCATTGGGTTACATGCTTTCCACATAAAATATTTATTTTAAACCTCAAAGCACATACCTATTTCATAGATGAAAGTTGAGGTTCAGATAAGTTAAGTAACTTGTTCAAGTTCTCACAGTCAGTAATTGCTGAATCCAGGAACACAAACTCAAATCCTCCTTCTTCCAAGGTCTGATCTCATTCTATCACACTGTGTTACCGTTTTTCAACATGTTAGGTAGTAGAACTGTCTGCTCTAGAAGCCATGGATGCATTATCATGAAAAGAATCTGGTTTAGACCCTGTTTTCGGTTTTAGATTTCATAAATTCACCATCACATGCACAGCTGTGTAAAATACTTACCGGAATAAGGCAAAGATCAACAACATAAATAAATGGACATTTCCATTATTTTCCCACAACCCTAACTCTCTAATACATACCAAGGACCACCAACTACAGTCCATATTCATTCAAGTAATACAGCAAATATTTGTTGAGTACCTACTATGGGTCAACCATTTGTGCTGAGCTTCAGAAAAGATTCTTGCCATAGATTGACCCAATGGCTAAATATTCTAACTACATAATGGTCAAGAAGCCCAATATAGGGAAGAACAAAATAAGAGTCTTGAAGATTTTGAAAAAAATATATTTTTTTAAATCACTGAGGTTTTTTTAATGTGTAGAAATAGCAGAAAGACACCAGAGTGTGATTAAAACTCTTTTAACCAGCTGCAGCTGACACAAACCTGTCCCACCAAGAAATCCCGTTTGGGAGTGAATGCTCACGCTTACCAAATCACAGACACTCAACTATTTCCAGCCAAAAGATTCAATCAGACCCTGGCGGTGACATCAGCACTTGTTGACATCTCTACTGCCCTTCTTGGAAGCTTTCTTTCTGTCTACTGACACGTGTCATGGGTATGGAAGCTATTACCAACTACAGCATACCAGAATATAAAACAATTCAGATACCAAGTGGCAGTGTTGAATAGGAAGGGATTGGGAAGTTATTTGATCTCTGAACCTCAGTATCTTCTTCTAAAAAATGAGAATGGTACCCCTGTCTCAGAAGAGCATTAGAACATAAATGAAATAAATTTGGTATGATGTTCATTCACTTAATAAAAAAATGATCAGACACTATAAACCAAGTACTGTGTCAGGCACTGGAGATACAAGAGTAAGCAAAACGGGCACTGCCTATGCTCTAATAGGTCTTTCTGTGTAGTGGGGCAAACAGACATTAAATGAATAGTCACAGAATGAGCTAAGCCATTGACATTTGTCAAATGTCATAAAGGATGCTATAAAGTACAGAGTGCTTATAGGAAATATATAATAAAAGCTCCCTGTGGTAAGTTGAATAATACTGCCCCCCCCAAAAAAAAGGTGTCCATGTCTTAATTCTCTGAACCTCTGAATATGTTCATGGCCAAAGGGACTTAGCAGATGTGATTAAGTTAAGGATCTAGAGATGAAGAAATTATTGTGGCTTATTTAGGTAGGCTCAAATGTAATCACAAAGGTCTTTAAAAGTGTAAGAGGAAGGCAGAGGGATATTTGACTATAGAAGAGGAGGTTGGAGTGATATGATGAGAGGAGGATTCCATCTGCCATCACTGGCCCTGAGGATGGGGGAGAAGACCACAAGCTAAGAAATGCAGGTGACTTCTAGAAGCTGAAAGAGGTAAGTAAATGTGCCCCTAGAACCTGTAGAAAGGAAAAATTGCTAAAATCTTGGCTTTAACCCAGTGAGGTCTGCGTCAGACTCTGGACTTACAGGGCAGTAAGATGATACGTTTCTATTATTTCTAGACACTAGATTTGTGGTAATTTTTTGCAGCAGCCATAGAGAACTAATAAAGTCCTAAACTTCATGTCAGGGAGAAGGGTCCCTGCCCTTCATGGCAAAGAGAAAGCCTCTTTGAGGAATTTAAATGAGACTTGACAGGTGAGTTGGAGTGCCTGGGCCACTGCCTCCTGCCCCTCCCTCCTCATGTCATATCCCTCAGCCTGGCACTGATGCCTAGGGTTTCCTCTGGTGGCTGTTGTGTTTTCCTGGGACAGCTGGTCTAGGAAGTCATATTCCTGACAGTTTCCATGAGG
Source organism: Phocoena sinus (assembly GCF_008692025.1). Taxonomy (NCBI): domain Eukaryota; kingdom Metazoa; phylum Chordata; class Mammalia; order Artiodactyla; family Phocoenidae; genus Phocoena; species Phocoena sinus. The sequence continues at coordinate 7,838,114 of NC_045766.1, forward strand.
CCAGGGGGCTCTGACTAGGACCTCTTCCCACACTGCATCCCCAGTTCATCCTTTCATTCTTTCAATAAGAATTTATTGAGCACCGATGATGTGGCAGGTTCCATTCTAGGTGCTGGGTGTACAGTAGCAAACAAAAGACAGAGTGACACCCCAATGTTCACAGCACCACTATTCACAATAGCCAAGACATGGAAGCAATCTAAGTGTCCATCGACAGATGGATGGATAAGGAAGATGTGGTATATATACACAATGGAATACTCTTCAGCCATAAAAAAAAAAATGAAATAATGCCATTTGCAGCAACATGGATGGACCTAGAGATTATCATACTAAGTGAATCAAGTCAGACAGAGAAAGACAAATATCATATGATATCACTTATATATGGAATCCAAAATAATGATACAAATGAACTTATTTACAAAACAGAAATAGACTCACAGACATAGAGAACAAACCTATGGTTACCAAAGTGGAAAACGGAGGAGAGATAAATTGAGAATTTGGGATTAACAGATACAGACTACTGTATATAAAATAGATAAACAACAAAGACCTACTATATAGCACAAGGAACTGTATTCAATATCTTGTAGTAACCTATAATGGAAAGGAATCTGAAAAAGTATATACACACACACCTATACATATACACATATATATATGTATATGACTGAATCACTTTGCTGGATACTTGAAACATTGTAACTCAACTATACTTCAATTTAAAATTTTTAAAACTTAAGAAATAAAAAAGAGAGAGTCGGGGTTCTCAGTGGTGGAGTATAACTGGGGCTCATCTTTTTGCAAACTATTAACTCTATTTGACCATAATCATCTTTTAAAAGCAGATCCACACATGAAATAAGTTGATGTAACCTTAAAAAGTGCTTTAGTCTTATAACCAACAAGGACCTACTGTAGAGCACAGGGAACTATACTCAATACTTGTAGTAACCTATAAAGGAAGAGAATGTAAAAAAAAAAAGAATATGTATATTTATATATATATATATAACTGAATCACTTTACTGTACAATTGAAACTAACACCATATTGTAAATCAACTACATTTCCATAAAATTTTTTTAAAAGTACTTTAGTCTTGAAAAATTCCAAGAAACAAGTAGCTGGGTCCAACTGAGTGCCCCATGAGAAATTTTCAAGCTCTAGTCTAGATGGCCAGAAGAGTCAACTGACCTGGCTGTATCCTGCTCCTGGCCACAATGTTTGCATGATGTTAAGAGAGAGAGTCACAATTCTGGCTCTAGGAATTGCCAATGCTAGACACACAATGAGCCCCTGGATTTAAGGATGGAGGAGGTCCTCCTCGAATCCTAGTGGTAAGGCGTAAAAATACACTTTATTTTCAGTCTCAAAAGTGAGAAACTCATAGATGGTTGAAGAGATAACAAGCACAAGTGGCACCACCCCAAACAGTTGTACGTAAACACAGTTCATGTACTGTACAAACTGCAAATTAACAGGTGTTAATTTCCAACACCTCATGCTTTTGGAGGGAGTTGTTTTGATTTTTATTTATTTATTTTACTTTCAAATCATAAATAAATCAATCATGAACATAATACTAGCCCAGCCCAGCATAGGCATGTGTTCTACTAAATGGATCCTCCAAATGCCCACCCACTTTTTAGGAAAGCATCCCACCCCACTCCAGAAAGCCGAGGACAATGGAGATCTTGGTGGAGCATGTCCTCATCAGACCTTTCCAAGCATGTGACAATCATGCATAAGAAGGAGAATTCTGAAGTAGCTTCAACTGCCTCTTGGTTTGAAAAGGTGACATGTCAGTCCCTGGATATTTGGGTGGGAGACATTAATCAAGCGTTCCTTTGTCAGTGTTAGTTAAATATAGTTAAATGATCCTATCTACCGGGGCTGTTTAGACCTGTCAAAAGTAATCTGCCCCTTCCTGAGAATTGCCAAACAGGTTTGCATCCCAAGTGACTCAGTCATTTATTCCTGTTTAAATACAAAGCTTACTTACCTCTGTAAGTCCTGGCTCATCCTTAAAACTCCACATGTGTTTAACATGCCACACTGTATAAAGTGGTGAGAACTGTTACGGATTCTTCTCATTTCTCTGAAGACTACAAAGAATGTGGCCAAATTTTCCTCCAGAGAGTTAGGGAAAGTAGAAAGTAAATTGAGGGCAAACCACAGAGACAGCAGAGAGGGGTTCTCAAGATTGACTTGGAAGCATAAATTTGAATGACATTTTACCCTTGTTCACCCAGAACCAACACCAGGAAAGCAGACATTATCCACCAATGTGCAAACGAAAGGTCAAAAGGCATAATTTTAAAATGTCTGGTTTGTACCCCATGATGAAGATTTACAATAGACAAGATAAAAAAGAAATCCCCTGGGTGAGCTGTGGCAAAATTGGAAGATTGAGATTGACATATACTCATTACTATATATAAAATAGATAACTAATAAGGACCTCGCATATAGCACATGGATGTCAATACTCTGTAATTGCCTATATGGGAAGGGAATCTGGAAAAGAATGGATATATATATTTGTATGGCAGAGCCACTTTGCTGTATACCTGAAACTGGCACAACATTGTAAATCAATTATACCCCAATAAAAAATTTAAAAAAAGAAAAAAGAAATCCCTTTTCACAAGGACAAGTATTTTTAAAATTGGAACAAAGAGCTGTTCCCTTCCTTGTCACATGGGCACTGTTTGCTTTTTTTCAAACCACCAAATTGGTATGACTATGTTTCCTCCTCTTTGGTGCCAGGATCTTTGCACAATGGGACTGCAGTGAGAGCCATCATCCCAGTTCCAGCAGCAGGAATTAACAACTTTCTACCAGAATTGCCTTCTAGATGTAAAAGCGTTAGAAAAGTTCGCTCTTTAATCCACAATTTCTCTTGTAGGAATCTCTCCTAATAGACTGGCAATACAAAGAAAGATTTAGGTGCAAAGATGTTCATCCTGGTTTTGTTTATAATTGAAAGAAAAAATGAAATAAAAGAACATGCCCACCTATTCAACAAAAAGTGGTTGGTTAAATTAATTACACTGCAGCCACAGAAAAAGAATATTCTGTAGCCATCAACAATTGTTTAGAGAAATGCAAATCAAAACTACAATGAGATATCACCTCACACCAGTCAGAATGGCCATCATCAAAAAATCTACAAGCAATAAATATTGGAGAGGGTGTGGAGAAAAGGGAATCCTCCTACACTGTGGTGGGAATGTAAGTTGGTACAGCCACTATGGAGAACAGCATGGAGGTTACTCAAAAGGCTAAAAGTAGAATACATATGATCCAGCAATCCCATTCCTGGGACTATATCTAGAGAAAAACATGGTTTGAAAGGATACATGCACCCCAATGTTCATTGCAATGCTGTCTACAATAGTCAAGACATGGAAGCAACTTAAAGGTCCATCGACAGAGGACCAGATAAAGAAGATGTGATATATTTATACAATACGATATTACTCGGCCATTAAAAAGAATGAAATAATGCCATTTTCAGCAACATGGATGGACCTAGAGATGATCATACTAAGTGAAGTAAGTTAGACAGATCAAGAAAGATATCATATGATGTCGCTTATATGCAGAGTCTTTAAAAAATGATACAAATGAACTTATTTACAAAACAGAAACAGACTTAACAGATTTAGCGAGTGAATTTATGGGTACCAGAGGGGAAGGGGGGAGGGATCAATTGGGAGTTTGGGATTGACATGTCCACACTGCTATATTTAAAACAGATACCAACAAAGACTTACTGTATAGCAAAGAAACTGCTCAATATCCTGTAATAACCTTAATGGGAAAATAAGTTGAAAAACAATAGATACATGTACATGTATAACTGAATCACTTTGCTGTACACCTGAAACTAACACAACATTGTTAATTAACTATACTTCAATATAAAATAAAAATTTTAAAAGAACCCACAAGGAAATTCACACCTGTTAGGATTATTATTAAATAAATAAATAAATATTGGCAATGGTGTGGAAAAAATTGTTTATAAGAAGTTTTTAAGAACAAAACAAATTAGTTTTTACTCATTCCCACTTTTCTGTACTTCTTTCTAATTTTTTCACAATGATCATGATTTGTCTTGGTTATCAGGAGACAGAAAAATATCTGAAGCTGACCATGATAGTTTTGATACATAACACAATGGACAGCGCTGAACAGGATTCTTTAAAAACAGTTACACCCAAGACTCAGTATTTCTTATTACCCAACCAATTCTTCATCATTCAATCAAATCTTTTATATCTGGTCACATTTAAGAACTACCAAGTAGTATTGCCTCTCATTCTTTTACTTGTTCTGTGTTGGAAAAAGCTGATTGCCAATTTGTGTTATCCTCTTGGGGAAAAAATGATCTTCTATAATTATTTTGTTAAACAAGTCCTTTACTTCCTTACTTTGACTTTGCACTGGAAGAGACCCTCTCATGAGTTGGTGCTCATATAAAAGGAAAAGTTGCATTTATAAATTCACTAAAATGCCTTTAAGCTGAGAATCTCCCCAAAGTGCCAGGTACAGACTGGGTTTCAGGCTTGTTCCAAATTCCTCAGGGATTGAGATTGTAATCATATAAGACTTGCATCCAAGACTTGGAACTTAGGAACATTTCCATTCCCCAAATTGAGGTAAGACTATGCCTTGTTTCAGCAGGAAGTAGCCAGAGTGGCCATTGCCCGTTCCCTGAAAGATTTGGGAAAGATTGCAAGAAAAGTGGGGAGATTGAAACCAAGTCCCCTTAAAACTGAGCTCCTCTGCTGAGTTTATGATTAACTTCTCTATCCAAAATATTATTCCCTTTTTTGTCCAACATCTGTTCTCCTCAAGATTGAGGAGTATCAAAGAAAAAGGGGGATTGAAACTGAGAAGGAGTCTGTGGGGTCCTCCTGGGTACAAAGTCTTTCTGTGTCCCCTGTTTCTTATTTGCAGGAAAAAGGCTTCAGCCTCCTAGACATTCCTGAATACCAAAGAGCAGATTCAAATAGCTGCTAATCAGGTAAGTAAGGGAATGCAGAAACAAAGGAGGAACAATCAAGAAATTATTTAAACAGTTGTTTTTTTTTTTTACTGTAGTGGTTGTCATGCCTTTCCTAATAGATTATAAGCTCATACTGTCTAGAACAATATTTTAGAGTTGATATGTTTCAATAAAGCCTGATGAACATATAAATTAAGATCTTATGTCAGTGAGTTTTCATCTTTTCTTGCCTCAAAAAGCATTGCTTAAATTAAATATTATGCTGCACCCAAATATTTTAAATAAGTCAAAGAGGAGCTTGTCTGATTAAAGTGGAGGTGAGGAAGGACCAGGCTGACAATGACCATATAATTTATCACTCAAACTAGGACATTCTTGGGAGTGAAAGGAGACACTCTTAATAATTGTACTGAGACAAAATATTTTACAAATCATTCCTTTCTGCTTTAGGAAGATTATAAGTTCAAACTTCCCAGAAGCAGTAAAGGAAATAATTGGAAATTGGCTACATAAAGTGGAAACTCCAATATGAGCGGGGTAGGGGCGGGGTGCAAGTACCTAACTGAAGTCCAGAGCCAAAGCATAAATTGGACAAAAAATATATTTGCAAAACACAGACAATGGGCTAATTTGGTCAATTTAGAAAGTACTTGAACAAACAATGATGAAAGGATGAACCTTCCCAAAATGTGAAAAGATAGCTGCATAGCCAGTTTATAGGGGAAAATATGCAAATGGCAATAATCAATAAAAATATCCCAAAAATCCTTATCATGCTCATAATGAAAGAAATGTTAATCAAAACAAAAAAGTTCAATCTAACAATAAGCTAATGTTAAAGTGTAAGAATGGCTGATATTAATTAGCCTACAGGGAAGCAGTGTCATTCTTAACACTGACCATAAATGTATTAACAGGTTAAAACTTTTTAGATGGCCATTAGGCAATAGCTATTCAAATGAAACTATGTGTTGTTTTTGACCTGACAATTACAGAGCTAGAAATCAGCTTGATTTTGCAAAAGCAAACCTATATACAAGTACCATGAACCACAGCCTGTCATAGCAAAAAAGTAACCTGGAAACAACCTAACTGTCTATCAATTACAGAAGGACTAAATATTTTATGGAATTGGATATCCATATGGTGGAATTCTGTGCAGCCTATAAAATAAAAAACTGTGGTAGTTTTTTATGTTCTGATATGGAGAACCTCAAAGACATATCATTAAGGCCAAAAAATAAAAGCAGGGTCAGAACACTGTGTACATTATGGTTTTTATTCTATACATTGTTAAGAGGCAACTTATAGATATTATGTAAGTATGGGTTTTTAAGCTCACATCAGAAACCATGACCAGTGTTTGCTTTTGTTAGAGGGATTAGGTAGAGGAGTGGGGGCGGGGTGTGTGTATGTATTTACTCTCTGTTTTGTACCTTTTTGCCTTGTTTGAATTTTCTAAATATGTTCATGTGCTCCTATTATAAATGTTTAAAGTGTCAACAGAGGTTATCTGTGTGGTTGGATTACCATGATAAATATTATAAAAGGTGGAGAAGGCTATGTTTGCAGAAAACAAAATGGGAAGCACAAGTCAAGAGGTATTCCAAGCTTACAAAATCATGCCACCACCATTAACAATGAAAGAGTTTGAAACATAAATCCCTTCCTTTGCAAAATGTTTAGCATTTGAGCCATCCATTCACCTAAATGTTTGTTACAATATTGAAATTGCAGGTGATGCCATCCCTTACCCTCTAGCAAGAGAATGAGAGACATACATATAAGGGGCTGTAGGAGCAAAGAACACATCCATGATGGATGTCAACATATTCAAAAAAGAACCTAGAATATCCATCCCACACCCATCTGTATTCCTTGTCCTCAGTAAATGGGAGAGACCACTGCTTCTATGGAGCCTTTCCTGATCTCATTCTCTCAAAGCAGAAAAGCTACAATTTTGCATGAGATCAAAATGTCAGTGCTTTGACCTGCCACACCCTTCAGAGAAGGTGCATGGAGAGACTTTCTCCACTTACACAGTGAGGATCTTCTAGAAAGCTACCCTCACGGAAGCCAGTGTAGACTACCAGCAGCCCTCAATATACTCTGTTCCCAGTCAGGTAAAGTATTTAATGTGGGAGGGAGGGAAGGACACATCCAAAACACTAGAGAGTAAAACTAAATGGACCACTCCTCTTTACATATAAGTCCAGTTTCCTCTAGCCCAGTAGATATATGACGTATTATATATACAGAATTTTTGTCATCCTTCTGTTTAATTTTCCAACTGAACATTTTTTTCAGAAGCAAATTACTTGTATTTACGGTATCTTCTACAAAGTCTTATTCTCACCCAATATTTTTTAACAAATAAAAATTCCTCAGCAGTCTGATGATGGGCTTTGTTATTTCACAGAAAGAATGTTCACTAATATTAGGAATTAGGCAGCTACTATTGTCCAGCAGCATGCCAGATGCTTTACATAAACCATCATGCAGAATAGGTAATATTACACCCACTTTACAGATGAGGAGACTGGGGCTCAGAAGGGCTGAACAATTTGCACATGATCATCCAGCTGGTAAGTGGCTGAGTAATCTAACTGAATGTGTTATGGTTGCTATAAATATCAGCAAAGTTAAACTGAATAAAGATGAATGTTCCATAAGAGTTTGACTTCTCTTATCATCATGCATAAGTAAAAGACTGTATTCTACACAGTCAAGTGAATGTAAGAGTCAAAGAAAAGAACTCGGCTGCAGGTCCTTGCACATAGAACTTTCTGCAGTGATGGAAATGTTTGATGCTGTGCTGTTTGATCGGGTAGCCATCAGCCACCTCTGGCTACTGATCACTTCTACGTGGCTTAGCATGAATGAGGAACTGCAATTTTTTAAAATTTGTTTTATTGAAGTATAGTTGATTTACAATGTGTTAATTTCTGCTGCACAGCAAAGTGATTCAGTTATACATATATAAACATCCTTTGTTATTTTCTTTCCCATTATGGTTTATCACGGGATATTGAATAGAGTTCTCTGTGCTATACAGTAGGACCTTGTTGTTTATCCATTCTATATATAATAGTTTCAATCTGCTAATCCTACACTCCATTCCTCCCCTCCCCTCTCCCCCTAGGAACTGCATTTTTCATTCTATCTATTTTAGTTAACTCAAATTTAAATAGACACATGGCTACCATATTGGACAGCACAGTTCTAGCCAAACCATATTGGACAGCACAGTTCTAGCCAAAGTCATTCAAGAAATATTTATTGGTAAATGGAATCAAAAAGAGAGGAGGCAGAAGGACAAGTAATGATATAAAATCACAAAATATTTAGATCTGGGAAGAACCTTTATGAGACCATCTCATCCAACCCAATCATTTTACACAGATGAGTAAATTGTGACCCAGATAGATGAAGCAATTCACTGAGGTCGCACGAGCTAGCAAGGGGCCAGAGAGAAATCCCAACTTGTAATGAACGTGAAGCTTAGCCAATGGTGTTAAAACAATTGCACAGAATTGGGTTAAATGAAGGAATACAATAAAAGGATTTTCTTTGCACTCTTACCAAAGCTCTCCATATCAGTAAGAAATAATTTAAGGCAAAATTTCTACAAGGCAGGGACGTAAGTAAGTATAAAGGTGACCTGCAAGTTAAATCCATGGCTTCCTGATAGGTAAACATTGAGCACCTTGGAACTGTGTTTTGATGTTACAATTCTGTTATAAAAAAAAAAAATATGACTTCAAATTACAATTATTCCCTAAACTATGCCTTCCTTCCCAACCTGTACCCCCGAATGGGGAGAGTCCTGTATGTATACCTTCCTCACAGAGAAGCTCTTCTATTTAATTAGGTTAATAGGTTACAGATAGGTTAATTGGGTTAAATCCTGGGCAGAATGAAAGTGCTTTCTAATTGCTGCTGCCATTGCGTTACCTGAAGCTGAGATGGATCTTTCATATACACCGGTCTGTAACACGCTCACCAGAGATCTGCTTACACATGGAACAGAGTAGAAACTCACACACATGGCACTATCACCCCCTAAACTATTCAGCAAAGGCATTTTGAAAAATATACTTTCTGCCTTATAAATGATCTCTTCCACGTTTCCAGTGAAACAAGTCATTTAAAAAAATTTTTTTTTGACAAATGATAGGGGGAAAAGTGCCTTTTCAAATCCAGGGCACTTGAAAGTTTCATTTTCCTGTTTTAATTTGTTTCAGCGTTTCAAGGGAATAATAATAGTTTTTTAATGCCAAAGGTGGCTTTCATCATTCAAAGCCCTCTAATTTCCTCCCATACTGCAAGTAATGCGTTAATAGTCCCCAAATGAAATATTACCTAAAACACAACTTGGTAATTTTCCTCAGAGTTCAAAGTTATTTGAAAAAGAAGCATCACCTTTTATAAATATTTAATTTGCAACAATGGAAGAAGCTGCAAATGATCTGCAATAGCTTCCATTCTGTTCTTTTTTGTGCCATCTTTGAATATTCTGTTGGGAAAAAAATAAAATAAATGGGAAAAAGAAAAACCTGTCCCCTTTCCCCCCTTTTAGTTTCTAATACCAGGTTCCATTTAAGGACCTGAATTCTCCCTTTAAAATTAGATTACATTTATATGTGTGTGTGTGTGTATATATATATATATATAGAGAGAGAGAGAGAGAGAGACAGAGACAGAGACAGAGAGAGACAGAGAGAGAGACAGAGAGAAAATCTTGGTATCTGTGGTCTCATTACAGAATACACACACCAAAGAAAAGATGTGCACAGAGGCCATAGAGGATTTAAAAGATTTATTTATGATGTATTACTGTAATTTTTAATTTAGACATGCAAATTTTTTAATTTGCACCGACTGCTTTGCCTTAATGGTTTTGATTAATACTTGGAGGTAGTGTTTGTGAAAGAGATTTATACTGTGATTCATCTGCAAAATAATCAAATCATTACCAGCTAATGACAAAGCTGTGAAAAATGATACAGATATTGTGTAACTTCCAGCTATGGCTGAGCACGTGGAGGTACCCAATCCTTCCAGCAAATGTGAACTTGTGTTAATAACTGCTGGGAAGTTTGCTCTAGGTCCACTCTAATTTGGCAACAAAAAACATTGATCTTAATAAAGCTGTCTGATAAAAAGAACAGTGATTAACATCCTGAACCCTCTATTCTGCTCATGCCAAGGTCCCTTTTTTTTTTTTCCAGGAATAAAATTCCCCTGCACTTCCTGCTTATCGCTCTACCTCACCTCAGCCCTCTGTGGGTCTCCAGATAAGGCTACAGATGCCTAAGGAAGGGGAAGCAGTGCTGGTGGCAGCAGGTGGCAGTTGCCCAGGGAAGAAAGCACAGCACACGGGAGCCCCAGAGTCTACACCCCTGGCAGAGCCAACACCCACTCCTTCTAAAACTCAGAGGCAAGTTCTCTTCTACTGGGTCCTTCCTGCCTGGATCCAGCCATTCAGGCCTGAGTGACTCTTGCAGTCTTGCTAATCCTGACAGAGTCAGCAAAGGTGGAGCAGAAAGCTCCAGAGCATGTCCAGAGTCAGCAGAACAAACTCTCACAAGGTATCAGGAAACCAGAAGAGGGCAGGAAGCAGAAACCCACAGATAATCCCCAAATCTCATTACTGCCACTCCTTGTGACAAGTGTCTCCACCACATCACTTGCCCAAGAGGCTCATTTGAGCAAATTTGGATTTTACCTCCGTTCTGGCTGCTCCCCTCCAATCAAATAATAAAAATTAATGTTTCTCACAGTCTGTACTCTTTCCCGAAAACTCTTTCATTAATCCTCACCACAGACTTATGATGTAGGCATTATTAGTATTATTAGTCCCATTTTACAGATAAGTACATTTTACAGATAAGTAGTGCTCCCAAAGCTAATGAAAGAAAACTGGCATGGGATGGAGGCAAGACTTATTTCTGGTTTGTTCTAGAACCCCACAAACCCCAGCTGTCAAAATGATGCCCTTATTTTCTACTGAAGAATGAAAATACCAAAAATGGGGGCAGGGCAGTCAGAAGAGAGATGGGATGAAGTGGAGCAAGAAGGTTAAAAGAAAGAAAAGAAAAGCTTGGATCAGCCCGAGTTAACACTGAAGCAATCATATTTTAACTCATTATCAAGAAATTCAGCTCCTTTCTTTATTTCAGTCCTCATAAAGGAAAAGCCCAGTGAGTTGATAACCATTAATACTTCATTGAAAACCGATCCATATTTTCTGTGATAGTGACATGGACATTCCACTTCATCAGGAAGCCATTGTACAAAATTTAAAAAAGCAAGGCACCATTCTGTAAAGCACAAGCCGAGACTATTTATCATTATTATTTATTACTTTTTGGGTGCCAACTGGGCCCCCAAAGCAGAGAGGGAGTTACAGAAACATCATGCAGAAGCAGACGGTCCCCGTTCCCTGGGTCCACACTCCAATTTTGACCACATGGCTACAGCGGATACTGAGTCTTTCATTACTGGTAACTGCAACTGCCGTGGAACCACAAAAGGAAGATTAGAACTTTCGATCACTTTTCTAGACATGAAGACAAATGAGAAGGGAGGCAATAAGTGTAATTAATTTCAACGAGAGCTGGAAGAGGAAAACTTTCAGCTGTGGTACCATACACAACATTCATCAGGAGAGCTTTCCTCCCAGTAAAGCCAGAGCCACTGATTCACAGATGGGAAATAGGCTGCCATTATGAAAAGAACCAGGAGAGGAAAATAAATGTCACGTGGCTTTCATAGCATTATTTTGGTTCGGAGTATCTATAAGAGAAATAGGCTTGCGATTTAATTGTGCATGTGGTCCAGGAAAAGCAGGAGGAGATAAGCCAGTAAGTTCAAAGTAAAGTTAAAATTCAAGCCATTCAGAGCAAGCCAACAGAATAAGCCCTTGGACAGATGGGCATCTTGTGTGATTCAACACAAGATACAATACAAGTAATGAGGCTGAAGTGCTGAAGGAAAGGGAAATGCACTCTCAGAGGTAAACTTGCTCTCAAGTCATCAGGACTTAGCTGAATAATTCTCTTAATGCTTAGACAAATAATGCTGCTGAATTCTTGGGAATCAAACCATGTCTCTACCCCTCAGCTTCCGGGTGCTTCTAAAGACTGGACTGAGCAAGTTGTAGGGAAAATTAAATCCAAAATATATTCACCATGATCGTTTTAGAGAAGAGAGATGCTCCCCATCCATCTATAATGTGAGAACAGGAATGAAACTTGACTCTAAGCAACCTCAGATATTTTTGAGGAAGGCCAGAACCAGAGCATTATTGCATACAGATTTTAGAAGCGATGCTTCTACTGCCAACTGATGACAAATATCCTGGAATCCCGTCCCTATCCAGTTCCTACAGGCTCCCTCTTCTAACACCTTCCATGTTAGAGCTTTGGTCATCTCAAAGAATATCAGCTGTTTTTTTATGCAGTCTGTTTTCTGCTTCTGCAACTCTTCTGCAACATTCTGCAACTGTTCATGTTTATCTACAGTTGCACAGCAAAACTTTCTGAGATAATAGAAATGCTCTATATCTGTACTGTCCAATATGGTAGCCACAAGCCACATGAGGCTAGTGCTACTGAGGAAATGGATTTATAATTCTATTTAATTTTAATCAATCTGTATTTATAGAGCCACATACGGCTATTGACTGCCATACTGGGCAGTGCATCTCTAAAGAGAACAATGAGGCTTTTACTGAAGATGCATTAACACAGATGGAGTTTACATTGCACTTGCCACAAAACTCTCTTTCCCAGACTCCCTTGCAGGTAGGGGTGGCCCTGTGACACAATTCTAGCCAATAAGAGGAGAGCTTAGGGACAATTCTTTTCCTTTTTGATATAGAATCCAATTTCTTATTTGTCCCTTTTGCTTTTCTTCTGCCTGCGGTATGTACATAATACCTGCATGGGTAGCAACCATCTTTTTTTAAAGTTTATTTTTATTGAAGTATAGTTAATTTACAATGTGTGTTAGTTTCTGGTGTACAGCAAAGTGATTCAGTTATACATATAAATAATAGTTTGCATCTGCTAATCCCAAACTTCCAATCCATCCTTCTCTCATCCCCCGCCTTGGAAACCACAAGTCTGTTCTCTATGTCTGTGAGTCTGTTTCTGTTTTGTACATAAGTTCATCTGTGTCATATTTTAGATTCCACATATAAGTGATATCATATGGTATTTGTCTTTCTCTTTCTGACTTACTTCACTTAGTATGATCATCTCTAGGTCCACCCACATTGCTACAAATGGCATTATTTCATTCTTTTTTATGGCTGAGTAATATTCCATTGTATATATGTACCACATCTTCTTCTTTTTTTTTTTTTTTCTTTGACTCTTCAGAACAAGATCTTTATTTCAGGAACATTTAATTTTTAAATATACTGTTTAATTATAAAAAATCATATTGACTTTTTATCCAGTACTATATATACATATTCTTTTTTGTTTATTAATTATTCTTTTTTAAAAATTTTTATTGGAGTATAGTTGATTTTCAATGTTTTGTTAGTTTCTCCTGTACAGCAAAGTGAATCGGTTATACATATACATATACATATATCCACTTTTCTTTAGATTCTTTTCCCATATAGGTCATTACAGAGTATTGAGAAGAGTTCTGTGTGCTCTACAGTAGGTCCTTATTAGTTATCTATTATATATATAGTAGTGTGTATATGTCGAACATTTGTGCTTTTAATTCCAAACTTTTTCATCTCCTCTGGAATCATGCTCCACTAAGTATCACTTCTTTTGCCTCTGTTGAGCTTTCTTACATTTTCAATCACTCGTTTAATTTCACCATCACTTGCAAATATGATTCACTTCTGTCTGAGAAACACAATCCCTCTATTTCTTTTTTGTATTTTAACATCTTTATTGGAGTGTAATTGCTTTACAATGGTGTGTCAGTTTCTGCTTTATAACAAAGTGAATCAGCTATGCATATACATATATCCCCATATCCCCTCCCTCTTTCTTCTTCCTCCCACCCTCTCTATCCCATCCCTCTAGGAGGTCACAAAGCACGGAGCTGATTTCCCTGTGCTATGTGGCTGCTTCCCACTAACTGTCTATTTTACATTTGGTAGTGTATATATTTCCATGCTACTCTCTCACTTCGTCACAGCTTACCCTTCCTCCTCTCCATGTCCTGAAGTCCATTCTATACATCTGCATCTTTGTTCCTGCCCTGCACCTAGGTTCTTCAGAACCATTTCTTTTTTAGATTCCATATATATGTGTTAGCATACAGTATTTGTTTTTCTCTTTCTGACTTAACTTCACTCTCTATGACAGCCTCTAGGTCCATCCACCTCACTACAAATAACTCAATTTCATTTCTTTTTATGGCTGAGTAATTAATATTCCATTGTATATATGTGCCACATCTTCTTCGTCCATTCATCTGTCGATGGACACTTAGGTTGCTTCCATGTCCTGGCTACTGTTAATAGTGTTGCAATGAACATTGTGGCACATGGCTTTTTTTGAATTATGGTTTTCTCAGGGTATATGCACTGTAGTGGGATTGCTGGGTCGTTTTACCATGTCTTCTTTATCCATTCATCTGTTGATGAACATTTAGGTTGTTTCCATGTCTTGACTATTGTAAATAGTGCTGCTGTGAACATAGGGGAGCATGTATCTTTTCAAATTATAGTTTTGTCCAGATATAGTAACAACCATCTTAAGTGTAAATGGCCCAACATCAAGGTTGGCATGGCAGAAAGTTGGAAAGGGGGTGGGACCTTGAAAACTTCCTGGAACCATCACACTAGTCCTGGAGCACCAACCTGTGGATTTCTGTGACATGGGACAAATAAAGCCATTACTCATTTAAACTACTCTTTCCTTGTTTTTCTATGCTTGGAGCCAAACTCATTAATGCTAACACATTTAACTAGATCTCATTAAAGAGGTTTGCCACATAATGAATATCTTGATATCTACGGAACTGATGTAAAGTCCAACTGTGATAGCCCTGCTTATCCACTGCCCCTGTCCATCCTCTCTCCTCTGTGGGGCCAGCCCAAGGCAGTACTGTGAGAAGTGGATAGATTTCATCAGATGTCCCACCCCGTCCGTCCACTTCCCTTCTCTGTGTTCTGTTTCTCTGTGTTCCTGTCCTTATCTAATCCTTTGTATCTTTCCTCTCTCCCCTCAGCAGTGCTTCTGCTATCATTCATTACTCCTGGGATACCTCCTTCAAATTGGGGGGTGGAAGGAGGCCATAGGATAAAAGGATTTTCATCACAGGGAAGAAAAGGAGAAGAAGGTATATGAACATAAGGATGTTCCTTTTCAATAAAAATACTTTTGGTAAGTAATTTTCTCTACGTGTCTAGAAAAAGGCTTTCTTGGTCTTAATTCTAAGATCTTTTTCACACTTCTTTTTTCTTTTCGATGACTCTTAGTTGGGCATCTAGCATGCCCTAAGCCTCTGCTTGACCCTTACATGTATATTGTTTCTTTTAATCCTCAGAACAACCCAAGAAGTAAACCTTGGGAAGACTCTTGGGGACAAGGGTGGGCTTTTGAAAGTTTATCAGATCCACACACTGTATCTCTAGCTAGCCCTTCACTAAATTTGTTGAAAATTCTTCCTCTTGTGTGTATCCCAGCAGTCTCTACGATTTCCACTTTACAGATGAGGAACATGAGGCTCAGAGAGCATGAGTACTTGGTCATAATAAGTGACAGTGGCAGGACCTCTTGTTGCAAGTTAGGTCTTATTTCCAGTGGAAAGGAGAGAAGGTTTGAGGTTTCCTCTACCATGTGATCCTGTCTAGTTCCAACCACTGGACACAAGGGGCCAATTTCCTTCCACAAAGGAGCTCCATTGGAGGAGAAATGAAGAAAGGGCAAACTACTGAGGTCCCCCAATGATGAAAGAATCAGGAAGCCCATGCTTTGCCCTTGCCAGGATACCTGGAAGAAAGACATCCCTCTGCAGACATCTCTCAGGATGTCAAAGGTAGTAATAAGCTTCCTCACCTCATGGGCAAGTTGTGAGGATTAATTCTTGTTTAAAAGTAGTTTCTGATCTGGTGATGAAACATTCTCTTGTGTTCTTTTGTTCCCTCTGGTTCCTCTTTCCACAGAGATGACTCATGAAAAGAAGATGGAGCAAGAAGGATGGTGTAGTTGGAACGTGGAGACAGCAGCTGAGAGCAAGTGGAAAGCAGAATAGAGTAGGATGAGAAGGGCAGCATCAGTGGTTCTAGAATTCATAGACTGTGACCAGGAACCACTGCAAGAAGATGTTCAGCTAATCTCCCTTTCCCTGGACAGTCAAAAATGCAACAGGGCTTTCTCTCACCCTGACAGGGTCCCATCCCAAAGAGGAAAGTCAAGTGTTAACATTTGGTAAGTGCTCTCCAGAGGTTAAGTTTAGGTGAAGTCCTGCCTCCTACTTGTCTAAGCCTCTGCCCCTTGGTCCATCTCCCTCCAGGAAGATGAAGGGAAAGTCATTCAGTCCCTGGACATTTGGGCTTACATGAGTCCCTAAAGCTGAAATACTTTTTACAAAAACTTTCAGAAAGTTGCAGGTTTCCCTACACTTTTTTCCCTCCTTTTCTTTGTCTATCATGTTGTCTAATTTCCCCTTTTCCTCTTTTTCTAATTTAAAAGAATGAGTGTGGAAACATAAGGGCAAACCTTTTTCGGGGTCAACTCAGCGTTAGAGAAGCCCGAAGTCACTTCTAATGAAGGAATTTAAGGAAATGAGAGACCCTGAGGGACAAAGGACTTTGAGGGATTTTCAAATCCACACTGAGTAACTATTAATAGCCCTTCGCTGACTTTGCACAGAATTCATCCTCCTGTGTGTATACCAACTGCATCTCTATCTGCAACAGAGAATTGGTACCCTGCAGTCATAGACGGTGAAATAAATAATCTACCCTCCCAGGCACTGGTGAAACGTACAAAGGATGGGGAAAAGGGAACACAACTGATTCAGAGGCTAAGGCTTTAAGACAGCAAGAACAGGAAGCCCAAAGCAGAGGTAACTTTCTCATCTGGGTGAGGAGAGTACACTCCAGGCTTTCCTTAGGGTCAGTGCGTACAGTTGCTCATTCCATGCACTGCACAAAAGGACTGGCCCAGCATGAGTGGGGGCCAGAATTTAGCTCCCTCTGCTTGCCAAACTGAGAGCCAGAGAGCCACGTCTGCCTAGGTGTGATGCTTTTTACTAATTCACACAAAGACAGGGTCTTTTGAGGTGGCCTTGTTTTCCTAGTTGAGAAAAAATGTCCCTGCTTCAGATTCACTGTTCATATGCAGTCATGATGATCAGGTGTGGCCCAGAAGAAAAGGGGATCACTTCAATACAGCTCTTTATCTAATTGGTGGATTAAATAAAATGTTGTGTCATTGATTTCTGAGCACTGAACTATCCAGAGATGTTGCCGGTGTCTATTTAATAGAACTGCCAAAAAACATTTAATTTTTTAATATAAAACACACCCAGAAAATTCAACAAATTTCATCAAAATGTTTAAGTGCCAGAAACGACTCCAATCTAATAAAACATTAAGGCCTTGCCTCGTCTGTATTGCACATGTGACAGACCTCCATTAATGACAGAGTTGGAACCTAGTTTTTAATTCTTTTGCACAAAATCACCAATTTAGTTTCTGCTGGGAAATCTTTGGGAAGGGTCTCTTTGTAAATAAAACAACCAATTTCTTAAAATAACGTTGGCCAGGAGTGGCAGCTCCTCCATGGTCTGAGAGGCATCTTCACTGATCAAACGCTGAGGCAGTCCTGCACCATCAAGCTGTTGTAACAGAATCTGTTGGTGTCTGCTGGCGCGCTGAGTGACAGCAGTGTGTAATCAAAGAGACGCACAGATACACATCAGACGGCAGGAACACAGAAATAAGCAGCGAAATGGGAATATTTTGGAACCTAAATGGACCTTGGCACAAAACACTTTGAAACTGTCATTTTGCAGAGCCTGATCATTTTTGTTTGTTGCATTTGGAATCTGGAAAGAGAAGCGGAAGGAAGAGCAGAGTAGGAAGGTTAGTTTGTATGGGGTGCACCCTACGCTCCAGGCACAAAGGACTTTACATACATCGTGGGATCTGACTGTCATACTCACAGTACGACATAGGATTATTACACTGATTGCCAATGGGAAAAACCACATCTTCAGAAGTACAATAACCTGCTCAAGGCTACACAGCTTATAAGTGACAGAGCCAGAACTGAAATCCAGGTCTCTAAAGCCCATAGCCTCCCCACGTCCTTTATTTCCAAGCTGTGGTGGAAATCAGGGGCCAACACTTCCTTCCATCCCAGCCTCAGATGCTCTCCTCATCTGGTTGTTTCTGAGTACACAAGAGGAGCTGCCCTAAGCAAGTGCCCTTCACCTGTCTGCACCATCTCTCAAGAAGAAGAATGCATCTTATTCAAAAAGTAAACTCCTGTGAAAAGCTAGACTGGGTTCATTTGGCAGATGATCCAGAAGCTTATTTTGCTAATCAAGCTTTGTGGACTGTGGGGCCAGAATACTGGGCTATGAAGTTCAAGAGCCTTGCTAGCCTCCCAGGTAGGTGCCCTGGCAGTGGTCTGAGCAGAACCTTCTCCATATCCACGTTCAATGGGGGACCAGATTACATGGGAGCTCGTACAACCTCTGCCATCCCCAAAAGTATTCATCAGTGATGAAAGCCAGGCTCCCCCTCTGAGCAAGGGAGAAGATTTACAAGAAAGCAAGTGATGTTCCCTGAGGGGAGTAAACCCACTTTATGTAAACCTGAAAGATCAGTTAGAGTTCCCAGAATTCACCCCCAGCATGTGCCCCTCAACTCACAGAGAGAGGGACTGTGGGAAACACTGTGAATGGACTCAAAACAAAACAAGGCTCACCTGATTACGAGTTTCATTATGAACCTCGGGTTTTTTAGAGCTGGTGACATCATGTTGCTTTGAAATGTTGGGATGGGAGGAGGGGCTGGCATCTCAGCTTAATGCAAACGTGAACTTGGGGCACTGGCAGGCCTCCCCGTTGACATCACACAGAACCTTGGCCCCACTTGGACCCCATTCACTCTATGGGCCACCCCTATCCTTCTCCCTCTCCCGAGGTTGTTAGCTACCAAGGTGGATTTTTGTTGTCTTCAAACGCAGCCTCAGATACCACCTGATAGCGTAGTCGTTGTCAGAGAAGGTCAGCTGGAAGCTGTTGGCAGTCGGAAGAAAGCTCTGAGGTTGGTCTCAGCCTCCACCTACAATATCCCCTTTGAATTTGGGATCCATGCAAGCTTGGCTGCTCAAAGTATGGTCCACGGATGAGTAGAACAGGCCTCAACTGGGAGCTCGCAGAAACTACAGAATCCTCAGTCCCGTTCCAGACTGAGTGGATCAGACTGCAATTTTTACAAGATCCTGAGATGATTTGTACATGCATTAAAGTGTGAAAGTGCCAAAATAGAACAGTGGTTCTCCAAGGGTGGCTCCAGGACCAGCAAGATCAGCATCACCGGCAACTTATAAATGCAGAATCTCAGGTCTGCTGAATCTGAATATCCATCTTAGTGAAACCACAGGTGATCTGCACCCACAGGAAAAGTGGGAAAGTACTGTTTCAGGGTCAGGAAGACCTGGGTTTCAGTCTCGGCATCACCAGTTACAAGGTGTTTGATTTTAGACAAAGTTACATAACTCTTGGAGTTTCAGTTTCTTCAACAGTAGAATAAAGCTAATGGATCCTTCTCTCAGGAAATTCACAGGGATTAAATGAGGTCATTGTAGGGAAAGCTCTTCTCACAAGGCTAATGCATATTAAGCACTTACTAAATAGTTGTTTTTAGCTTTCGCTGTTTGTTCCTCTTCCTCTTGTCTGTCATTCTCTACCCTAAAGATATTTCCATGAGGACTTTCTGGGTCTCTTCCAGCTTTAACATGCTCTGATTTGACAATCAGTTCATTTTTCTTAAAACTGCTGAGTAGCCACTAAGCCAAACCCTGTAACTGTAATAGAAACAAAACCGGATTAAGAGTTAGTTCCTCATCTATGTCCAATGTTTTCTTGCCAAGTTGGGTTTTGTCTCTAATGTAGGACGAAAGCAGCAGGAGGGCAGAGACCACAGCATGTCCACTAAGTAATTTCCATGGGAAAAGTTCAGATACTAATACGAAGGGAAACAAAGCAATCACGGCCCCTATCCTCAGGTAGTTTGCTTATTGAACCAGGGAGAACAACAAATAGATATATCATTGCAATAGAAGCTGTAAAAGTATTGTGAGGTGTTGTGAATAGGGCCATATGAGCAAGAATAGAAGGATAATCAAATCCTTTGGATGATGAAAGTGCAGTTAGGGATGTGAAGCTGCAGAAATGGCCTCTTGGAGAGAATGACATGCAAGCAGAGACGTGAAAAGGAAGAATAGGAGTTGATCAAGGGAAAGAGAACCCAGGCACAAGCGTCGACAAATGCAATGGGCCTGAGGCAGAAAGGGCTTTGAGAAATCAAAGAACCAAAGAGAAGGTAGATGTGGCCGGAGCCCAGACGATAAGGGGGCTGGTTCCTGCCGAGGCTGTGGAGGTGGGTGGAGCCAAATCTGGGCTCCCAGGCAATTGGCTATTCTATAATTTAGGGACGGCAAGGCAAGACACCACTGTAGTAAGCTCATGGACATAGGTGGCTACAACACGTCTCGCTACTAACAATCCACGCATGAGCTCCAGGCACCGAGGAGGAGCTCAATAATATTTGTGACAAGCACAAGTCCCTAAATGGATGATACATGCAAAGGAGAGGAACTGATGATATAATAGAGGTAAAAGTTACAGCCCAGGAAAAGAACCTTGTGAAAGAATGCAGGATATCGCTCCTCCAAGTGCCCCTTCTCTCTCCTGAATTTAAAATTTTTTCTTCAACTGCTGAATTTTCTTATCTATATACAAGTTTGTTATAATACCTCATGCCGTTACTGCCTACGTCTCTAGTACCCTTTACAGCAAAACAGAGTTGTCAGTTCTTGTTATATCCACTTCCTGTGTTCTCATTTTCCTCTATTTAAAAAAAAAAATCAAAAGTACTCTTGATACACTAAAGAATATATGTCATGTATACATAGATCATAAAGCTTAACGATAAAAATGGATAACCCATGGGTGTTCCACCCAACTCAAATATTATTAGAACTACTAGAACCTTACCAATTCCACTGAAGTGATGATTTGTGTTATTGTTTTTCATTCCACCCACCGCCTCCACTAACCCAGGCAATAATAACCCTGAAATTTTATCTATCATTTCCTTTCTTTTGTACATGGTTTTGTCACAAATGCTTTTACCCCTAAACAGCATATATTTAATTTTACCTGACTTTTTGTCCTTTATAAAAATGGAAAATCAATCATGCAAAATCAAGTCCAAATGTAATTGCCGGTGGCAAAATATCCAAACTTTTAGAAGAAAATACTGAGCAATATCTTTATGATTTCCAGTTAGAGAAAGATGTTTTACATAAGACCTGAAAAGCACTCATGTTTAAAAGAGAAAAAGACTCCTTCCCTCTATATGCAAAAGCCACCTTTCTTTCACTCCCTTCCAGATGTCACACTGCCAAGCAATTGAAGCATCAGTGCTTCTTCCTTTTGAGTTAAACATACCCGAACACTATGGAATTCCCTTAAAACACAGGTATCCTTCATGGACTGGTAATATATAAGCCTGGGACTCAGACTCTAAGACAAAAGTTAGCATGCAGAAATTATTAATATATTAAGGAGGGTTCTTAATGTCAACAACTGTGGGGGAAGAGAAGGAAGCAGGATTGAGACAGGAGGAAGTTGAGCTGTGATGCAGTCTCAAGGGAGATCTCATCCAAGGTCACAGGGCTCTGAAGATGGGATGGCCCTTCATAGTTATTCAAAGTTGCAACACAGAGGCTTTTATCCCCTCATCCACCAGTGTTGAATGCAGTTGACTTTGGGCAAGACAATTCTTCAGCCAAGGCAATTCCTTTAGAATGTTGACATTTGGGAGATCTCTGCTGGCAGTCCTTCCAGCATTTTGCAGTGTACATTCTCATTCCTGAATGGAAATCTGGGTGGCACACTACAATATGCACCAAAGTCCCTCACACCTTAGACTGACTGAGAATATTTAATGTCTTCTTGAGCCTGGGGAGACATAATGGCAAAAGAACATTAGCTATGGGTGTGCTGATAAAGGAATATGAGAAGCAAATCAGCCCTGAAAGCAGCTTGTTATGGAGAGAGCTGGGAAGAGAAACTTTACTGAGTTGTGGGTATTAAGTTAGGATTATGTAATGCACCAAGTTCCTCTATAGCTTCAAAATGTTTTCCAGAACCCACCTTGATCCTTGCTTCTAATGAGGACCGAATCACCCAACTAGCAAACCAAAATGTGTTCTTAGAAAACCAGCCCCACAGGAGAAACCATCCACCTACCCACCAAAAAGAGTTCACTTTGGCAAACTTATCCAGAATTTTGCAATCAGAAAATCTACAAAGAAACTATTTTCATTGTAATGTGAACAAAAGCGTTGAATCATTTCAAAGAATAGAATTTTATACTTTGTATTACCAGGTGGGAGAGTGGCACTGAGCCAGGGAGGGTAACTTGACCTTTCTAGGACTTTGGCTCCTTAATCTCTTAATTAGAGCCATGCTCGGCCGTGCCTGAGCTTTAGGTAATAGGCAGCAACAGCAGCTCAATAAGGTAGAAGCAGGCTTACAGTGGCCATAATGGAACCCAGAGTCATCTGAACAAATAACACTGCAATTACCAAAATTCCCAGAGTTCTGCTTTGCAATTTTTCAGAAGGTGAGAAGATTTTCAGTATTTTTTTTTAAATGACCAAAAAGAAAGATAAAGCCATTAAGAAATAGCCAGTCTCCCTTTATTCTGACTTGGTATTGTTTCACTTGGGCTGAGCAAGAAGAAACAATTGCAGTGGAACCTGAACATGAAGAAGATGAAATGACTCATCTTAATTATTCTTGAAAATGACAGTGTTCAATAAGCAGCATTTCTGCAAGATACTTATAGGTTTCTCACTTAAAAGGGGGACTGGGGAGCTCTTTCAAATGTTTTTGGGAAACGCTGCATATTGTATCTCTCTCCCTCATAGTTGCAGTTGCTTTTGAGAGATCTGAGAAGTTCTGCAGCCAAGAAACCTTCTCAAGCTTGTTGAAGTATGCAGTCCTTAAGAATGAACCCCAGAATGCATGTTTCCTGGAACACCCATTCATATCTTGCCAAACTAGTATATGAAAAGCACGGTTTGGAAAATGTTGGCCTAACCCTAACTGTTCTATTTACAGATAAGCACCTTGAGAATCATAAAGGAAAGGGAGCCTTCACAAGGTCACAGCACTTATCAGAGGCAGACACAGGGCAAGAACCCTAGCTCTAAAAACTTGCAACCAGTGTTCTCTTTCCAATCCACTGACTCATGGAAGAAAATCAAATTTGCTGTTTAATAAATGGTCTATTGATTGAGGGTTGATCTAAGAGATGGCTGTTGGATACAACTTAAATAGAAAATTTTTCCATTTTTTTTTATTTGTAGGGTTATTATAAGATTTCTTATTTATAGAAAATAAGGGTTTTCTTATTCATCGGATACTTCTAACCCTGCTCTGGAACAGGGAGATGGAGACAAAGATAGTGTCCTTTCATGAAGGGCAGAGATACGTACCAGCCTTGGAGCAGCCTGCCTTGGTTTGGAGGGTAGAGCACAACAAAGAAGGCTGGAACTCCTTAGGGAGGTGGTGCTGGGAAGCCAGAGGAGCTAAGGGGGAATCTGGGTTAAGAGTTGGGAGTAAGAGAGCAGAAAGCAACTCCCTCTGTAAGCATCTTCCCCCACCCAAGAGTCCTCAGATATATTGGAGAAAGGACTGAACTTCTCTGTCCAATGCAAGGTAGAGACTCAAATTAATTTATTTTCATATTTAGATGAAAGGTGAACCAGAAAGCCAAATGGGGCATTTAATGTACACAATGAGATGGCACAAGGAATATCATGTGAGAAAATCACTCAACATGGCTCCTAATTGCTTCCAATTGGATTGATCACCACTGGCTTCCCATCACCTCCTAGTCACATAATTTCAGCCTTCCTTGTTTTGCTTTGTGGGGTCCATTGTGGACCCAGGCCCCCTTCATCCACTGAAGCAGTGTGTTGCAAGGCAGTACACACCACACACTGAGCCTGTCCTTCCTTCTCTCTTATGAAATACCCTTAGGATTGAATCGCAAGACCTGTGAGGAACATGCCTAGAGAAGTCTAAGAAAACATGCACATTCCATTTTCAAGATTAAAATGCTAAGAAGTCAAAATTAAAAGTTTTTAAAATGCTAAGGCATCTAAAACAATCACACACATACATATATATGTATACTAATATATAAAAACCTCATGGTAACCACAAACCAAAAATCTATAGTAGATACACACAAAAAAAGAAAAAGGAATCCAAACATAACACAGAAGATAGTCATCAAATCATAAGAGAACAAAAGAAGAAGAAAAAAATGACCTACAAAAACAACCCCCAAACAATTAACAAAATGGCAATAAGACTATTCATATCAATAACTACCTTAAATGTAAATGGACTAAATGATCCAACCAAAGGTCAAAGAGTGGCTGAATAGTTACAAAAACAAGACCGATATATACACTGTCTAGAAGAGACCCTCTTCAGATATAGAGACACACACAGACAAAAAGTGAGGAGATGGAAAAAGGTAATTCATGCAAATGAAAATCAAAAGAAAGCCAAGGTGGCAACACTTATATCAGACAAAATAGACTTTAAAATAAAGACTGTTACAAGAAACAAAGAAGGACACTGTATAATGATCAAGGGATGAACCCAAGAAGGACGTATAACAATTTTAAATACATATGCACCCAACATAGGAGCACCTAAATATATAAAGCAAATATTAACAGACATAAAGGAAGAAATTGACAGTAACACAATAATAGTAGGAGACTTTAATACCCCATTTACATCAATGAACAGATCATCCAAATGGAAAATCAATAAAGAAACACTAGCTTTAAATAACACATTAGACCAGTCAAATTTAATTGATATATATAGGACATTCCATTGAAAATCTGCAGAATACAAATTCTTTTCAAGTTGCACATGGAACATTCTCCAGGATAGATCACATGCTAGGCCACAAAACAAGCCCATACATGACAAACCCACAGCTAACATCATACTCAACTATGAAAACCTGAAAGCATTTTCTCTAAGATCAGGAACAAGAAAAGGATGCCCCCTCTCACCACTTTTATTCAACATAGTATAGGAATTCCTACCCACAACAATCAGACAAGAAAAAGAAACAAATTGAATCCAAATTGGAAAGGAAGAAGTAAAATCATCATTGTTTGCAGATGACATCATACTACATATAGAAAATTCTAAAAACACCACCAGAAAATTACTAGAGCTCATCAATACATTCAGTAAAGTTGCAGGATACAAAATTAATATACAGAAATCTGTTGTGTTTCTATACACTAACAATGAACATTCAGGAAGAGAAATTAAGGAAACAATCCTATATACCATCACATCACAAAGAATAAAATACTTAGGAATAAACCTACCTAAAGAGGTAAAAGAACTGTACTTGGAAAACTACAAGATACTGATGAAGTAAACTGAAGAAGACACAAGCAGATGGAAATATATACCATGTTCTTGGATTAGAAGAACCAATATTTTTAAAATGATCACACTACCCAAGGCAATCAACAGATTCAATGCAATCCATATCAAAATACCAATGGCATTTTTCACAGAACTAGTACAAGTATTTTAAAATTTGTATGGAAGTACAAAAGACCCTGAATAACCAAAATAATCTGAAGAAAGAAGAACAGAGCTGGAGGAACAAAGCTACAGTAATCAAAACGGTATGGTACTGGCACAAAAACAGACATATAGATCAATGAAACAGAATACAGAGCAGAGAAATTAACCCAAATAGTTATGGTCAACTAATCTACATCAAAGGAGGCAAAAATACACAATGGAGAAAAGACAGTCTCTTCACTAAATGGTGCTGGGAAAATAGGACAGCTGCATGTAAAAGAATGAAATTAGAACATTCTCTAACACCATACACAAAAATGAACTCAAAATGGATTAAAGACCTACATGTAAGACTGGAAACCATAAAACTCCTAGAAAAAACAAAGGCAGAACACTCTTTGACATAAATTATAGCAATTTTTTTTTTTTTTAAGAATAGAAGAGTTTTATTTGAGTCAGACTGAGGACAAGCCTCAAAGCCCACATCCCAGATGACTGAGAAACTGCTTTGGAGAAGCAGGGTTTTCAGTACAGTTTTATATCTTGTCAGGACAAAGAACATTAAACAAGTGATGGATCCATTGCTACAATGTTCAAACAAGCAAACAAACAAACAAAAGGGCTTCCCTGGTGGCGCAGCTGTTGAGAGTCCACCTGCCGATGATGCAGAGGATGTGGGTTCGTGCCCTGGTCCGGGAAGATCCCACATGCCACAGAGAGGCTAGGCCCATGAGCCATGGCCGCTGAGCCTGCGTGTCTGGAGCCTGTGCTCTGCAATGGGAGAGGCCACAACAGTGAGAGGCCCACGTACCGCAAAAAAAAAAAAAAAAAAGAGCAGACCAGCAAGTACACAGCAAGCAGGATGGCTTTGGCACCTGGGAAGGCAGCCTTATCATTAAAAGAGGAACAGCATTGGTGTCTCAAGAAGAGGGGCATTTAATCTTCATTTTTAACATGGACATTCTTTACTTCTGATCCATGAGCCCTTTTCTTTAATAATTAAAGCAGATGTTCAATGTTTATTTGATAGACCACAAACAGGACATTTTAGTTAGCATCAAATTCAAATGAACTCATGTATAAGACACAAAGACTTTCCTATATTTCAATATGTGAACATTTCTTATATCAGAACCCATGGTTGGCAATTTTTACTTTCATTTCTTCTTTAGCCCGAAAGTTATATTTGAGTGTTTTTTTAACATCTTTATTGAAGTATATTTGCCTTACATTGTTGTGTTTGTTTCTGCTGTATAACAAAATGAATCAGCTATATGTAAGCGTATATCCCCATATCACCTCCCTCTTGCATCTCCCTCCCACACTCCCTATCCCATCCTTCTAGGTGGTCACAAAACACTGAGCAGATCTCCCTGTGCTATGTGGTTGCTTCCCACTAGCTATCTTTTTCACATTTGGTAGTGTATATATATCCATGCCACTCTCCCACTTCATCTCAGCTTACCCTTCCCCCTCCCCATGTCCTCAAGTCCATTCTCTACATCTGCAACTTTATTCCTGTCCTGCACCTAGGTTCTTCAGAACCATTTCTTAAATTATTTTTTAGATTCCATATATATGTGTTAGCATACGGTATTTGTTTTTCTCTTTCTGACTTACTTCATTCTGTATGACAGACTCTAAGTCCATCCACCTCACTACAAATAACTCAATTTCATTTCCTTTTATGACTGAGTAATATTCCATTGTATATATGTGCCACATCTTCTTTTTCTATTCATCTGTCGATGGACACTTACGTTGCTTTCATGTCCTGGCTATTGTAAACACAGCTGCGATGAACATTGTGGTACATGACTCTTTTTGAATTATGGTTTCCTCAGTGTATATGCCCAGTAGTGGGATTGCTGGGTCACATGGTGGTTTTATTTTTAGTTATTTAAGGAACCCCCATACTGTTCCCCATAGTGGCTGTATCAATTTACATTCCCACCAACAGTGTATGAGGGCTCTCTTTTCTCCACACCCTCTCCAGCATTTATTGTTTGTAGATTTTTTGATGATGGCCATTCTGACCGATGTGAGGTGATACCTCATTGTAGTTTTGATTTGTATTTCTCTAATGATTAGTGATGTTGAGCATCCTTTCATGTGATGGTTGGCAATCTGTATATCTTCTTTGGAGAAATGTCTATTTAGGTCTTCTGCTCATTTTTGGATTGGGTTGTTTGTTTTTCTGATATTGAGCTGCATGAGCTGCTTGTATATTTTGGAGATTAATCCTTCATCAGTTGCTTCATTTGCAAATATTTTCTCCCATTCTGAGGGTTGACTTTTCATCTTATTTATGGTTTCCTTTGCTGTGTGAAAGCTTTCAAGTTTCATTAGGTCCCATTTTATTTTTTTGTTTTTATTTCCATTTCTCTAGGAGGTGGGTCAAAGAGGATCTTGCTATGATTTATGCCATAGAGTGTTCTGCCTATGTTTTCCTCTAAGAGTTTGATAGTGTCTGGACTTACATTTAGGTCTTTAATCCATTTTGAGTTTATTTTCGTGTATGGTGTTAGGGAGTGTTCTAATTTCATTCTTTTACATGTAGCTGTCCAGTTTTTCCAGCACCACTTATTGAAGAGGCTATCTTTTCTCCATTGTATATCCTTGCCTCCTTTATTAAAGATAAGGTGACCATATGTGTGTGGGTTTATTTCTGGGCTTTCTATCCTGTTCCATTGATCTATATTTCTGTTTTTGTGCCAGTACCATACTGTCTTGATTACTGGAGCTTTGTAGTATAGTCTGAAGTCAGGGAGCCTGATTCCTCCAGCTCTGTTTTTTGTTCTCAAGATTGCTTTGGCTATTCGGGGTCTTTTGTGTTTCCATACGAATAGTAAAATTTTTTCTTCTAGTTCTGTGAAAATTGCCAGTGTTAGTTTGATAGGTATTACATTGAATTTGTAGATTGCTTTGGGTAGTAGAGTCATTTTCACAATGTTGATTCTTCCAATCCAAGAACATGGTATATCTCTCTATCTGTTTGAATCATCTTTAATTTCTTTCATCAATGTCTTATAGTTTTTTGCATACAGATCTTTTGTCTCCTTAGGTAGGTTTATTCCTAGGTATTTTATTCTTTTTTTGTTGCAATAGTAAATGGGAGTGTTTCCTTAATTTCTCTTTCAGATTTTTCATCATTAGTGTATAGAAATGTGACATTTCTGTGCATTAATTTTGTATCCTGCTACTTTACCAAATTCATTGATTAGCTCTAGTAGTTTTCTGGTAGCACTTTAGGATTCTCTATGTATAGTATTGTGTCATCTGCAAACAGTGACAGTTTTACTTCTGCTCTTCTGATTTGGGTTCCTTTTGTTTCTTTTTCTTCTCTGATTGCTGTGGCTAAAACTTCCAAAACTATGTTGAATAATAGTGGTGTGAGTGGGCAATTTTATCTTGTTCCTGATCTTAGTGGAAATGGTTCCAGTTTTTGATCACTGAGAACCATGTTGGCTGTGGGTTTGTCATATATGGCCTTTATTATGTTGAGGTAAGTTCCCTGTATGCCTAGTTTCTGGAGGGTTTTTTTTTCATAAATGCGTGTTGAATTTTGTCAAAAGCTTTTTCTGTATCTATTGAGATTATCATATGGTTTTTATCCTTCAATTTGTTAATATGGTGTATCACATTGATTGATTTGCATATATTGAAGAATCCTTGTATTCCTGGGATAAACCCCACTTGATCATGATGTATGATCCTTTTCATGTGCTGTTGGATTCTGTTTGCTAGTATTTTGTTGAGGATTTTTTGCATCAGTGTTCATCAGTGATATTGACCTGTAGTTTTCTTTCTTTGTGACATCTTTGTCTGGTTTTGGTATCAGGGTGATGGTGGCCTTGTAGAATGACTTTGGGGGTGTCCCTCCCCCTGCTATATTTTGGAAGAGTTTGAGAAGGATTGGTGTTAGCTCTTTTCTAAATGTTTGCTAGAATTCGGCTGTGAAGCCATCTGGTCCTGGGCTTTTGTTTGTTGGAAGATTTTAAATTATAGTTTCAATTTCAGTGCTTGTGATTGGTCTGTGTATATTTTCTATTTCTTCCTTGTTCAGTCTTGGAAGTTTGTGCTATTCTAAGAACTTGTCCATTTCTTCCAGGTTGTCCATTTTATTGGCATAGAGTTTCTTGTAGTAATCTCTCACGATCCTTTGTATTTCTGCAGTGTCAGTTGTTACTTCTCCTTTTTCATTTCTAATTCTGTTCATTTGAGTCTTCTCTCTTTTTTTCTTGATGAGTCTGCCTAATGGTTTATCAATTCTGTATATCTTCTCAAAGAACAAGCTTTTAGTTTTATTGATCTTTGCTATCATTTCCTTCATTTCTTTTTCATTTATTTCTGATCTCATCGTTATGATTTCTTTCCTTCTGCTCAGTTTGGGGTTTTTTGTTATTGTTGTTGTTCTTCTTTCTCTATTTGCTTTAGGTTAGGTTATTTAGTTGAGATTTTTCTCGTTTCTTGAGGTAGGATTGTATTGCTATAAACTTCCCTCTTAGAACTCCTTTTGCTGCATCCCATAGGTTTTGGGCTGTCATATTTTCATTGTCATTTGTTTATAGGTATTTTTTAATTTCCTCCTTGATTTCTTTCTCTTTTTAAATTTTATTTATTTTATTATACAGCAGGTTCTTATTAGTTTTCCATCTTTTGCATATTAGTGTATATATGTCAATCCCATTTGTTTCTATTTCTTACAGAGTTTTTCCTGTAATTGAAATCTAGTCTCATATCATTGTGGTCAGAAAAGATACTTGATATGACTTCAATTTTCTTAAATTTACCAAGGCTTGATTTGTGACCCAAGATATGATCTATCCTGGAGAATGTTCCATGAGCACTTGAGAAGAAAGTGTATTCTGTTGTTTTTGGATGGAATGTCCTGTAAATATCAATTAACTCCATCTTGTTTAATGTATCATTTAAAGCTTGTGTTTCCTTATTTACTTTCATTTTGGATGATCTGTCCATTGGTAAAAGTTGGGTGTTAAAGTCCCCTACTATTACTGTGTTACTGTCAATTTCCCCTTTATGGTTGTTAATATTTGCCTTATGTATTGAGGTGCTCCTATGTTGGATGAATAAATATTGTCAATTGTTATATGTTCTTCTTAAATTGATCACTTGATCATTATGTAGTGTCCTTCTTTGTCTCTTGTAATAGTCTTTAATTTAAAGTCTATTTTGTCTGATATGAGAATTACTACTCCAGCTTTCTTTTCATTTCCATATATCTTTTCCCATCCCCTCATTTTCAGTCTGTATGTATCCCTAGGTCTGAGATGGGTGTTATGTAGACAACATATATATGGGTTTTGTTTTTCTATCCATTCAGCCAGTCTATGTCTTTGGTTGGAACATTTAATGCATTTACATTTAAGGTGATTTTTGATATGTATGTTCTATTACCATTTTCGTAATTGTTCTGGGTTTGTTATTGTAGGTGTTTTCCTTCTCTTGTGTTTCCTGCCTATAGAAGTTCCTTTAGCATTTGTTGTAAAGCTCATTTTGTGGTGCTGAATTTTCTTAGTTTTTGCTTGTCTGTAAAGGTTTTAATTTCTCTGTGAAGTCTGAATGAGATCCTTGCTGGGTAGAATAATCTTGGTTGTAGGTTTTTCCCTTTTATCATTTTAAATGTGTCCTGCCACTCCCTTCTCGCTTGCAGAGTTTCTGCTGAAGGAACAGCTGTTAACCTTATGGGCATTCCCATGCATGCTATTTGTTGTTTTCCCCTTGCTGCTTTTAATATTTCTTCTTTGTATTTAATTTTTGATAGTTTGATTAATATGTGTCTTGGTATGTTTCACCTTGGATTTATCCTGTATGTGACTCTCTGTGCTTCCTGGACTTATTTCCTTTCCCATATTAGGGAAGTTTTCAACTATAATCTCTTCCAATATTTTCTCAGTCCCTTTCTTTTTCTCTTCTTCTCCTGGGACCCCTATAATTTGAATGCTGGTACATTTAATGTTGTCCCAGAAGTCTCTGAGACTGTCCTCAATTCTTTTCATCCTTTTTTCTTTATTTTGCTCTGCAGTAGTTATTTCCATTATTTTATCTTCCTGGTCACTTATGCATTCTTCTGCCTCAGTTAGTCTGTTATTGATTCCTTCTGGAGAATTTTTCATTTCATTTATTGTGTTGTTCATCATTGTTTCTTTGCTCTTTAGTTCTTCTAGGTCCCTGTTAAACATCTCTTCTATTTTCTCTAATCTATTTCCAAGATTTTGGATCATTTTTACTATCATCATTCTGAATACTTTTTCAGGTAGACTGTCTATTTCCTCTTCATTTGTTTGGTCTGGTGGGTTTCTACCTTGTTCCTTCATCTGCTGAATATTTCTCTGTCTTTCCATTTTGCTTAACTTACTGTATTTGGGGTCTCGTTTGCACAGGGTGCAGGTTCGTACTTCCTGTTGCTTTTGGTGTCTGCCCCAAGTGGGTGAGGTTGGTTCAGTGGCTTGTGTAGGCTTCCTGGTGGAGGGGACTGGTGTCTGTGTTTTGGTGGGTGAGGCTAGATCTTGTGTTTCTGGTGGGCAGGATGGAGTCCAGTGGTGTGTTTTGGAGTGTCTTTGAACTTATTATGATTTTAGGCAGCCTCTCTGCTAATGGGTGGGGTTGTGTTCCTGTCTTGCTAGTTGTTTGGCATGGGGTGTTTAGCACTGAAACCTGCTGGTTGTTGAGTGGAGTTGGGTCTTAGTGTTGAGATGGAGATCTCTGGGAGAGCTTTTGCCGTTTGATATTACGTGGAGCTGGGAGGTCTCCGGTGGTCCAATGTCTTGAACTCAGCTCTCCCACTTCCAAGGCACAGGCCTGACACCCGGCCAGAGCACCAAGACCCTGTCAGCCACAAGGCTCAGAAGAAAAGGGAGAAGAAAAAAGACAGAAAGGAAAAATAAATAAAATAAAGTTATTAAAATAAAAAGTTTAAAGAAATATTATTAAAATTAAAAAATAGTAATAAATAAAAAGAGAGCAACCAATCCAACAATCCACCAGTGATAACAAGCACTAAAAACTAAACTAAGGTAAACATATAAATCAGAAACTAGTCAGTCACAGACAGCAAACACCTAGTCTACAGTTGCTCCCAAAGTCTACTGCCTCAACTTTGGGATGATTCATTGTCTATTCAGGTATTCCAGAGATGCAGCATACATCAAGTTGATTGTGGAGATTTAATCCACTGCTCCTGAGGCTGCTGGGAGAGATTTCCCTTTCTCTTCTTTGTTCTCACAGCTCCTGTGGTTCAACTTTGGATTTGGCCCAGCCTCTGTTTGTAGGTCTCCTGAAGGCGTCTTTTCTTCTCTCAAAGAGGACGAGGTTAAAGTAGCAGCTAATTAGGGGGCTCTGGTTCACTCAGGTTGTGGGGAGAAGGGGTACAGAATGTGGGGTGAGCCTGCAGTGGCAGAGGCTGGTGTGATGTTGCAACAGCCTGAGGTGCACTGTGTGTTATCCCGGGGAAGTTGTCCCTGGATCACAGGACCCTGGCAGTGGCAGTCTTCACAGGCTCCCAGGAGGGAAGGTGTGGAGAGTGACCTGTGCTTGCACACAGGCTTCTTGGTGGTGGCGGCAGCAGCCTTAGCGTT
Organism: Phocoena sinus; assembly: GCF_008692025.1. Lineage (NCBI taxonomy): Eukaryota > Metazoa > Chordata > Mammalia > Artiodactyla > Phocoenidae > Phocoena > Phocoena sinus. The sequence goes on from NC_045766.1 coordinate 7,871,615, forward strand.
TCATACCTGTCTCTGCTGTCCGCACTGATAGCTGCGGCTCGCGCCCATCTCTGGAGCTGGTTTAGGCAGTGTACTGAATCCCTTCTCCTTGCGCACCCCAAAACAATGGTCTCTTGCCTCTTAGGCAGGTACAGGCTTTTTCCAGGACCCCCTCCCGGCTAGCTGTGGTGCACTAGCCCCCTTCAGGCTGTGTTCACGCAACCAACCCCATTCCTCTCCCTGGGGTCTGACCTCCGAAGCCCAAGCCTCAGCTCCCAGCCTCCATCTGCCCCAGCGGGGGAGCAGACAAGCTTCTCGGGCTGGTGAGTGCTGGTTGGCACCTATCCTCTGTGAGGGAATCTCTCTGCTTTGGCCTCTGCACCACTGTTGCTGTGCTGTCCTCTGTGACTCCGAAGCTTCCCCCTCCCACCTCTCCCTGTCCCCGCCAGTAAAGGGGCTTCCTAGTGTGTTAAAACTTTTCCTCCTTCACAGCTCCCTCCCAGAGGTGCAGGTCCTATCCCTATTCTTTTGTCTCTGTTTATTCTTTTCTCTTTTTCCCTACCCAGGTATGTGGGAAGTTTCTTGTCTTTTGGGAAGTCTGAGGTCTTCTGCCAGCCATTCAGTAGGTGTCCTGTAGGAGTTGTTCCACATGTAGATGCATTTTTGGGGAGGATCTCCACGTCTTACTCCTCCGCCATCTTGAAAATCTATTTCTATAGCAATAGTCTTTGGATTTGTCTCCTAGAGTAATGGAAATAAAAGCAAAAATAAACAAATGGTACCTAATTAAACATAAAAACTTTTACACAGCAAAGGAAACTATTGACAAAACAAAAACACAACCTACTAAATGGGAGAAAATATTTCCAAATGATATGACTGATAAAGTGTTAATATCCAAAATATATGAACAGCTCATACAAATCAACATCAGAAAAACAAACAACCCAACCAAAAAGTGAGCAGAAGACCTGAACAGAGATTTTTTTCCAAAGATGACATGCAGATGGACAACAGGCACTTGAAAAGATGCTCAACATCACTAATCATCAATGAAATGTAAATCAAAACCACAATGATATATCATCTCACACCTATTAGAATGACTATCATCAAAAAGAACACAAACACAAATAAATGTTCACAAGGATATAGATAAAAGGGAACACTTGTACACTGTTGGTGTAGCCACTGTGGAAACCAGGTTTCTCAAAAAATTAAAATAGAACTACCATATGATGTAGCAATTCCACTCCTGGGTATATGTCCAAAAAACACAAAAACCCTAATTTGAAAAGATACATTCACCCTAATGTTCATAGCAGCATTGCTTACAATTGCCAAGATATAGAAACCACCTAAGTGTCCATCAACAGATGAATGGATAAAGAATGTGTGGTGCATATATACCCACACACATAATGATATACTACTCAGCCATTAAAAAGAGTGAAAATTTGCCATCTGCAACAACATGTATGGACTTGGAGGGTATTGCACCAAGTGAAATAAGTCAGACAGAGACAGACAAATACTGTACGATATCACTTATATGGGCAACATAAAAAATAAAAGAAACTAGTGAATATAACAACAACAAAAAAAAACCACTGGACTCACAGATGTAGAAAGCAAACTAATGTTTATCAGTGGGGAGAGAGAAAGGGGGAGGGGTAATATAGGGGTAGGGAATTAAGAGGTAGAAACTATTATGTATAAAATAAGCTACAAGGGTATATTTTACAACACACATATATATATCCTGGAATATAGCCAGGATTTTACAATAACTACAAATTGAGTATAACCTTTAAAAATTGTGAATCACTACATTGTGCACCTATAACTTATACAACATTGTACATCAATTATACTTCAATTTAAAAGAAATAATATGTAACAATCTTCTAATTGGTCTGACACCCCACAATGCAGCATGCCAGTTCTGATAGAAATTTTAATTCCAAGTAGCCCTAGAATTGCTTAAACCACTACCTTTCTCTACTTTCAGCATTTTTAAAACAAACTTAGTCAAATCAGGATGGCAGTTTAAATTGGTTGCTTCCTGGTAATGGCTCACACAACTAGGAACACTTAAACCCCTTTGTCTGCTGACAAGATGGGCTTGGTTCTCCTGTAATGGGTACAGCCAAGTTCCTCCTCCTTGTCAATACTCAATATCCTTGAATACAACTTTGCAGCTGCCTGATGTTCAGATTCATTCTTTCCTGAGAATTTGTTTTCTCAATTATCACTCTTATTGTGTCAAATGGTGTCTGCCTTCTACCCCAAGTGAGCCAGTCAGCTGCAACCCAGCAAGGATGAGGTTCCCATGTCATGTGTTGTGCCCTTCCCAGACTGCAGAAGTTCCTGCTGGGGGTAATTTCGGTGGTTATTCCAGCCTGGCCCTTTCTAAGCAGCCAAGCTTAGAACTATTCTAAACAGCATTTACCCAAGAAAACTGCTCATCAAGGAAATAAATCCAAATGGTATCTTCAAACTCAGGTGCCACTACCCCATGCATTCCAACAAGACAGCCCATCTGCGATGGTTTCTGCACTGCATTCCCTTTATAAGCAAAGCTGTTCCAGAGTGCATGTCACAGAGTTTATTCAGGAAACCAGATGCCTGGATCTGTATCTTGTGCTTCAAGGGTCACTTACTTTCTCCCACCAGCAAGGCTAGGAGGACTTCATCCGAAAAATGACATTGCTGTACTCAACCGTCCTTTGTGGAAGAGTCTCTAGCTCTTGTAGAAACAATTCTGCCACATCTCTCATCATGTGCATTTTAGATGAGAAAGGTTAAAGCAGTTAACCAGATTTTGTTAAAATATGTGGACAAACATGCTCAAAATCCTGATACTGGACAGCGGAAATGATTTAATTGTTTAATATTATAAGTGAACATGTGTGATTAATTTTATTATTATTAAGGAGATGATTCAGGGAGCAGTTTCTAGGCTGCATTGCTAAAGGGTGTGTCTGTCAAGAAGTTTTGCAATTTAGCCAAATTAGATAACACAACACATTGTTTCTTCTCTAGTTAGAAAAGCAAGGACAATATACTAAGCTATAGGTCTGAAGGATAATTAAACATTGAGAAAAATGAGGAGGAAATGTGAATCCATCAGAAGCCATTTTCCAACTTCCCACAGTTGCAAAAAGAGAATCTTTCTCTTAGAAAGTGGTGAAAAAAAATTGTATTGGGTATGATAGAGGCTGTAAAGACTAAAACTTGTTCACATTCTGAGGGATTTTTTTTCTTGTTTTAATTAGTCTTTTACAATTAAAGAAAACATTTCTAGTCCAACACATCATAAATCCACTAGACCAGGATTTGACAAACTTTTTCTCCAAAGAATCAGAGAGTAAGTAGTTTGGACTATTGGGCTGGACCCAAAAGTCTAAACTCTGCTCAACTCTCCCACTGTAGCAGGTAAGAACCACAGACACTATGCTTAACAAAGGCACAGGGCTGCGTTCCAACAAAACTTTATTTATAAAAGCAAAGAGCTGGATTTATCCGACACGTGGTAGTTAGCTGACCCCTGCCCCAGACTCTAAGTTTGTTGATGGCAAGGACCTGTATTCCCAAGGCCTGGTACTCAATAAATATTTGTGAATGATATTTTTAAAAATTGGAACTTTGGACCTCATTCTACCATTGTGTGACCTTGACCAAGTCATTTCATCTTCTAGAGCCTCAGTTTTTGGAAATATAAAATGGAAAAAGTAATGTTGATTCTACCTGTTTATAACAACAAAAATCACCAACATTCTCTATAAAAGTACCATATGAAGTTGTGTTTTACATGTGTGTCCTCATTTAATCCTCCCAACAACTCTACATTATCTCCATTTTGTCAGATAAAGAAACAAAGAACACAGAGAGTTTAAATTGTTTAAGGTCACATAGTAAATGATAGAACTGAGACTCAAACTCTGGAGCCTGCTCAGTTAATCACTTCCCACTGCTTTATTTTCCCTAAGCTTAGAAACGAAAATGAGCTATTACAAAGAGTTGTTTGTTTTTCTGTATTTTGTAAATCGTGGAACTGTCTTGATCTGTAGGACCAACAACTTTTTATACTTAGCTGTCTAATCCTCTTGAGCTCATATGGTTGTTCAGCCACCGTCACCGGGGAAGAGAAGGGAATAGGGGATAAATCATGTAAGGTCTTTTGGTGGCAAGCAAATGCTGCTGAACTAATGCAAAAGGTCGGAGATGGGGGCAAGATTTATTAGAAAAATACTACGTAGCTCATGGACTGAGGAAGAGCTGAACAAGGCCTTGTGTGGAAGACTGTACAACAGGAACTTGGGGACATTGACCACGAAACAATAGGTTGAAAACACCTCCTGCCTCTAAGAATCTCAGCTCATGTTTCAAATTCCTGGGAAAGAGAATCTCTCCTGTCCAGCTACATCAGGCATTTCTACCCTTACGTTAATCGACTCTGGCCAAGGAACAAAACTGGTGGCAATGTTACAACCATAGATGGAACCAGAAAACCCTCCATCAGTAATTCTACCATAAGTGGAAAGCCAAACTTCCACACCATGTTCTGTTTCCACCTGACTCTACCTGCTTCACATTGCTCTGTTGTGACATTTTGGCTTGAAAATAAGAGCATTAGACGTTTAATGTTTCCTCTAATCCTCTGTTAAAGGCCCCCAAACCCACAAAGGTGTTGTTAAAGTTCCAAATGCTTCCACTCTCCCATATTTGACCTTCTACTGCTTCCACCTATATCCTCCATACACTGCTTCTTGCCACCATCATTAATCTTTTGATCAGATGATCTGTTGATGCCAGTAATCTTTGATCAGCCCTGTTCACCTCTCCCATTATCCCATATAAACATGTTGATAGCAAAACTATCATGCTTGCTTGTTTCTAGGTTACCCACAGCAATGAAATTAATTCCCAAGACTCCAGCCTTGTATAAATCTCTGTGTTTTACAATTTCTATGGTTAAAAATGTAGCCTTAGTGTCATGACTATATTTTAGCACAAAATGGGATCATTCTTCTTATTTGTTTTTGTTTTACAAATGAATTCTTTTTTTTATCCTGTGTCAATCTTTTTTTTTTAACATCTTTATTGGAGTATAATTGCTTTACAGTGTTGTGTTAGTTTCTGCTGTATAACAAAGTGACTCAGCTATATGCATACATATATCCCCATATCTCCTCCCTCTTGCATCTCCCTCCCACCCTCCTTACCCCACCCCTCTAGGTGGTCACAAAGCACTGAGCTGATCTCCCCTGCAACGCAGCTGCTTCCCACTAGCTATCTATTTTACATTACAAATGAATTCTTAACTTAGTTATTTCGACAATAACTGTTAGCACTCGAGCACTAATTTCCGATCCGCACAATAACAGAATGCCTGTTGGACAGATGACTGCCCTTCTTGGGTCAAGCGTGGTTTTGTTTCCATCACACTGGGAGTCTGAGTCTTTGGGAAAGTATTTAGATACATGTGAACTATGGAAGGTTGGAAAATCTGTTTTAACTGCCGCTTCTCCCTTTTCCTGAATTTGTAGTTGCATTTCTGCCCCTCTGTACTTCACTCCTCAGCCCAGAACAACCTGTTCCTTTCTACAAGCCAACAGCTTCCGCATTCCACCAGGAAAGAGGGCCTGGAATCCAGGGAGAGCATAGAGCCTTGTGCCGCAGAATATCTGGAAGGATTTAAAGAGTCTGGGGACATTTCAATCCTTGGTGTTCTGTACAGTTCAGCTGTTGGTATTTTTTCCTTCAGACCTTTAAATTATTATGCCAAAAATGAAGATATTTCTAACTAATAATAATCACTTCAGTGTATGATCTTAAACTAGGCACTTTGCTGAGGACTTGACAAGCATTATCTCATTTGATTCTTACTAAAACCCTAGGTTCACATTATAGATGAGGAAACCAAGGTTTACAGAGGTTAGTAACTTGCTACATCACACAGCTAATAAGAGGGAGGCATGAGATTTTAATCCAGATTTGATGCCAATGCCTGAATTCCAAATCCTTTGCAGTTTCTTCATTCTTACTTTGTGACTTGCTTTGACAATTACCATTATAAAATGTCATTTTATAAAATGGCTTATAGGGAATTCCCTAGTGGTCCAGTGGTTAGGACTCTGTGCTTTCACTGCCATGGTGCGGGGTTCAATCCCCGGTCGGGGAACTAAGATCCCGCAAGCCCCATGATGCCACCAAAAAAATAAATAATAAATAAAATAAAAAATGACATAATAATTTTCTATCTTTTCCTCCAGAAGATTATTACGCTTAATTCTATAGCTACCTTCCTACACCCAGACAAAAATCATATCTCTAATTTCACCATGGAAATCAATGAATAAGTAGAATTAATTCTTTTATTCAATTTGTATTTATTGCTTTCTTGTTATGTGCCAGGTCCTGTGCTAGGCTCTATGACAAAGATAGGAATAAATGATCTCTTTCTTCAATTTGGAGGGCAAGGCACTAGAAAAGAGAGAGAAGAAGAGAGAAAAAAATGAAAGAGACTAAGAATTGATTAAAAAAATTATTAACGTTACTATTCAAAAAAATTTAATCAAATTTTACTCTGCAGACCACTTTTCAAGGTTGATTTTAGTCTTTAAACATTATCCTGTAAGGATAGAAATACCTTACATTCTTACTGTACAGGCCTTTCTGAGATACTGGTTTCTGCAAAGAAATGTAGATTCTTTTCAACAAAATGTCATAGCGTACCCTCTGTAATTCATTCATCACTATTAACCAATCGAAAACTGCCCCATTGTTATAAATTCTTACAAATTTTGATGGACAAAGGAATGGAATTGACTTATAGACAAGGCAAGTGTACAGACTATTAAAAGCTAAAGAAAATGAATTTTGAAAAAAAATAAAGTGCATGATAAAAAGCACATGAAATGAATGAAAAAGAAAAAAATGAATTTTGTCTTCAAGACTGGGGTTAGTGTAGGAAATTACAGCGGTATTAACCTAAGAAATATCAACACCATATCCTCAGAAACCTAGACTTGCTTAATACTAACAGAGGGTCAAAGTTCATTACAGCCAATATCACAGTAAAATTTTCAGAATGACACCAAGAATTTGACTGTTTTTCTTTTTTCAATAATAGGGACATCATTAAATTCTGCAGACAGAATCTATGGTAGAAGTTAGTCCTCTGTATTTTAACATGAGTAACAGAGGAACAAAGTACTTAAGGAAATTTTTAAATCTTCCTTTTTTCCCTTATGTTTATGATTGAGGAAAATAATTATGCAAAATAACAAAGTCTAAGCCAACTAGGATTTTTAGGCTCTCTCCCAGAGTTAATTTTAGTTAAAATTATTTTTTTAGCTTCTAGATGGGTTTTTTCTCCCCTTGTTTACTTGATTTTTGTTTTCTTTTCTTTAAATTTATGTTCCCTTTGCACATTCCACTTATGCCAGGTTTGGGAGGGGAAAACACCTCCCAATAATTCTGCAAGATGGTTGATTGCTGTCTTTGGTTGATCAGGATGAGTTTCCAGTAAAGCATCCAAAAATATTGGATGCCTCTCAGTAAAACCTTCAAATCCTTAGAGGTGTTCCTCATCGCTAAAACAACAGACCATAAAGTTTGCTTTATGCAAGTAGATTTATGTCTTTCTTTGTACTCAAACACAACCATAAAGGTTTATCTTCTGATCAGAGGGAAAAAAAATAAACAAAGCAACAAAGTTCTCCCCAAACGAGAGAGTATGAGCCAAACTAACAAGGCTTTTGTTCTTTCCATGTTAACAAGAAATAGGAAGAAAGAAAAAAAGTAGGTCTAGGAAGCAAGGAGGCTCCATGCTTTTTTATGTGACTTTGATTCCTGATCAGCAAACTTCAGTGTGTGTTATAAATCTTGAGGATTTATATTATTAACCCAACAAGAATTTTTACAATCAGGGAACGTTTGTCTGGCTTCCCCCTCACCTCCTCCCTCCCCACCCATCCCCCCAACCAGCACACACAATTTTTGTAGAATATTTTGTTGGCTATAATTAAACTATGTGTGTTAATTAGGATTAGATTTTAAATGCACTGCTTGGGAAGTTGAAAAATACAGGATCTGAATGAGCCCAAATTGAGATGACACTTGAATTTTCGCAGATGTTTCCATAATCCTAATTTCAAATTGATTGTACTTCCTGAACAGTGAGAAGCCATTTTCAGTTATTTATTCAGACGTGTGCACTACTTTTCCCTCTGCCAGTGGGTAGAAAATATCTAGCACTTTCATTAACTCCTTCAAATAAACTGATTTCTGAGGCAGGTTTTAATGGGAGTGATGCCAAATCAGACCCACCTGCTCCTAGGGTCACCCCAGAGCCCACGTAAGGGGCCCAAGCAGAAATCTGGAGCCCAGCAATTTCCCTCCTGCCTTCCCCCTCATGATGGGTTCAGCTGGCTTTTGACTGTCGTGGCTCAATAGGCCAGGGAAAAAGCAGAGAGAGGAAAAAAGAACTTCCCAAATTATTGGCTACCAGCAGTCCATAATACGTGACACTTGATTCAGCCGCAAAGATGTGCAGCATACTATGCTACATAAGCCCAGGGTTTGGACCCAGAAACAGGGCCACCTGTAAAACACATTCCCAAATAAATGGCCCATAGAAAAGATAAGCCCCCACCAAATCTAAATGTGTCGGTACCAAGTGGCATTTCAGCGAAAGCTGAAAACCCACCACCAGACTTGCAATATACCTGAAAGAAAGCATTGTTTTCTCTTTGTCTATGTGGGTTTGTTGCAGTTTCTCTCTACCTTTTATTTTATGTTCAACCCAGAATCCAGAAAGGCTTCAGAAATCCTGCCTTGGAAGCAACTCCATTCCCCTGACAAGTCTACTATTCGATTATAATTCCTCGCAGATTTCCTGTTAGGGGGGGCCTCTGCTGAATTAGAAGCATCTTGCCTTCTTCCACCTGTAACGATTTCCCACTCAACTGTAAGACAATGGCCATGATTGATCTAATGAGGGACTGGAAAATCCAGCTGATTGCTATAAATAGTTGAAAGCAAAAACTTGTGCTTGGCTTCCCAAAGAATTTCTCATCAACTCTGGTACCCTAACCTAAATAGGTAAGCATCCTCCTGGCAAATTAGGTGAGACACGTAAGCTTTATCTTGGTGGGAGTTTATCCAGAGGGCAAGGCAGAATTCAAGCCGAGAGAGATGACTGACAGAACATTCACGTTTTAAAGCAACAATCATATGTCATCCTATATGTCTCATGAAGGCAAAATTCATTTTTTTAAACAGAAAACAGTTTCAATAAATGCAAGTGTGCATGAGACCAAACAGTTTTTTTAATGGCTGTTGTTTTTTAAATATTTGAAGTCCAGTGGAAAGTCTTTGTGCATTCATTTGTTAAAGAAAATAGCATGCTGTAAATGTACGTTAAAGTAATTCACATAAAGTCCCCTGAAAATCATATAATTTTTTTCCTCCCTCCATCTTTTAGGACTGTGTTTCTCTTTTTTTTGTTTGTTTTAAGGAGTTGATTTCTTTTTTATTTATTTTTGGCTGCATTGGGTCTTTGTTGCGGTGTGCAGGCTTCTCATTGTAGCGGCTTCTCTTGTTGTGGAACATGGGCTCTAGGCGCACGGGCTTCAGTAGTTGTGGCACGTGGGCTCAGTGGTTGTGGTTTACACGCTCAGTAGCTGTGGCGCACAGGCTTAGTTGCTCTGCGGCATATGGGATCTTCCCGGACCAGGGCTCCAACCCGTGTCCCCTGCATTGGCAGGTGGATTCTTAACCACTGTGCCACCAGGGAAGCCCGAGACTGTGTTTCTTAATCGAAGTTGCATGTTAGAATCATCTGATGCCAAGCCATTCCCCAGATCAATTACATCAAAGTACAGGGCTTGGAATCCAGGAATCACTTTTTTAACTCTCCAGGTGATTCTAATGGGCATCCAAGTTTGAGAACCAGTTATTGTACTAGAGAGTCTCCAATAATAGCATGGAGAAATGTTCTCCTCCTGGCCAATGTGCACAAAAAAAAGGGTCAAGTAAAACTGTCCCTACCTCCCTACCTCTTGGCTGGGAGTTAACTGGGGATTAAGAGTTCATCATATGCATGCCTGGCCTCACTCTTGGTCGCTGCTAGAGCCTCTGGGGGTCACTTCCACCCCTTGGATATGGCCCCAGAGTGTTTAAGTAACTTCCCTTAACACCACTAGCCAGTAAGTGGCACAACCAGATTTCAGATCAGGCCAGTGTCAGCCCCAGAGTCCATGCTTTTTATCATTCCAAAAACAAAGGTGGAATGCTGGGAGTCCATGAGCCATACCTAGCCCAAGACATGCTTTATTTGGCTTACACAGAAGTCTAAAAATGTTTAAATGTGTGTGCCTATATGGTGAATGTGTGATCTTCAGTTTGTTTTAATCCCATCTACTCCCGACTTTCTTCCCCTTGAGCATATTTTAATCATTTAACAGCTTGGCCTCTGTGGGCATTTGAATTCACATTCCTGGCCTAAGACAAGAGGGACATTTAAAATTATGGTGAAGTCACGAAAACGTGAATGCTGCCACATACTTCCCTCTGTTACACGTTGATTGATAAAGACTAAAGTCACCCATTCCTATCTGGAACTGAGGCTCCTTACCAATGCATTCAGTTGTTCACTTGTTCCTTCACTCATTCACTTCCCACTAGGTAGAAGACACTTTGTAAGGAGCAGTAATCCAAAAGGACAGGAATGAGCATGTATGTTCCATTAAGGTCCAGGCATTTAGCTGGGCATTTTGCAGACATATTTTCAGCTAACATTTGATCCATTCAGCAACCCATCTGATACTACTAGTATGAATATTTTACTGATACAGCGAACGGAGAGTATGAGAAGCTGAGGCATTTTCATTCCTTTATTTAATAAATATGAACGAGCAACTGCCTCATGTCACTGTTCTAGATGATGGTGACCCGAGTTTGAACAAAACCGTTCATTGCTGACTCTCCATCAGCTGGAGCCATCTCGTATCAGCTTGCAAGAGCTGATTATTAGAATTTCAAGAATTTTGCAAGCCAGTTGTTAAGTTACGGGTAACTTAAAATCAGTCACGTCAGAAGTATCTACATCATGGAAAGCAAGTAAAACTATAAATCAGGACTTTCATTTTTTTGAGAGCCAGTCTACAATAATTTATGAACTCTCAGAGTTTGAAATCAGAATCTAGACCTGAGTGCCTCTGAAACCAGGGCCATTTCTATTCTGTAGCTGAATAAGGATGTCTCCACGTTCAAGAAGGCTACAACAGGGAGAGGGAAACACATCAACCTCATGAACCCACACTCTGGTGTAGACGCCTGGATTTGAATCCCACCAGCTACTTACCAGCTGTGTGACCTTGAGGATGTAAGTTAATATCTCTTTGCCTGTTTCCTTCTCTACTAAGCAGGATAATAACAGTTACTTCACTGGGTTGTGTGAAGATTAGTCTTTATACTAATATATACACTTTAGTGTATATATTACACTTTATATATAGTATGTATTTACACTTTATATATATAATTATAATATTTATTAATATTTATTAATATTTATTATATATATTTATAAAATAACATAAATTTATACTTTATATATATATTTAAAGTATATTTTAAGTATATATTTATACTTTATATATCCCCTATATATAATATAAAGGGGATAAAACATTGCCTATCACTTGGTAAGAATTGTGTAAATGTTAGTTATTATTATTTAAAACAATAAAAACAGCAAATGAACATTTGTATTTGTACAAGTGTTTGTACCTGAGAGAGGAAAAGAGAAGATTTTGAGTGTATGTGGGAGAGAATGCTTTCTCTCATTCCCTTCCACTTTGTTAAATTGTATTAAAAGCTCTTACAACTTTTGAAAAATTGCAGGAACCAATTGATTTGACTATGACTTTTCCATTGAAGTGGTCAAAGAGAAAACTGCCTTGTCCGGCTGGAGATTCATTCAAATCCAATTTACACTGTATTCAATTTACATTGCTACATGCTAGCATATGCTCACCAAGACTCCCAGAGAGTTGGAGAAACACAGAAGCTGGCGCCTTCTCTTTATCCACTGACCTGACCATGTAAATCAGTCCATTTTTCATTCCACTTTTCTCTCATTCTTTGAAAGCAGATATTTTGAGTATTTAAAAATGTTAAAAACTTATAATCAACGGTAGTGTGTCATTTATTTTTTTTCTTTTCTTTTTTTTTTTAATGTGATTTTTGTTTGTTGATTATACCAGCACTTTCTTTTTAAAAAAAAAGAACCATGTCGTTACAGGCCACTGAAATATATAAATATTGCTATTCAAAGCCATTCATCTGATGGGAACAATTCTTATATAAAGAGAGTTGAGAAGGGGAGAGAGGATCCAAGGAAAAGAGAGACATTTAGTCATCTATCAAGATGTGAGTCCCTGAACACAACTGATAACAGGCATGTTTGTTTCAATGAAAATTCAACAAGAAATAAGCTTTTATTTTAAAAATCAGAGTTATGATAGGTTAATAATAAGAAAGACTTGAGCAATCTTTCCAGAAGTGGTCACATAATTTGTCAACTGAAGATTGAAAGTTTTGTTGTTGCTAATAAAGTAACTCAATCTTATATCCACAAAGATCAGCAAAAATGGCAACTTGGACTGTCCCAGAATTTAAGTTCATAAAGGGTGAGTGTGTCATATTTAGTGTTGTTTATTTCCTTAGAGTTCAGATTAAGCAGTCATTAATTCAATCAAAATACTTAATATTATTACTTCATATAAAATGCTCCATAGCCTCTGTACACATCAAAGTGTATAATTTACACAAAAATCATTACTTGCCAATATTTGGGAACCTTGATAGTAAATCAAGATGCTATCTAGTCTAGCCAGCTAGAATGAAATTTCTTTTCTTCCTTCTCTGGGAACTGCTTTCTCTCAGCCTTTGTCAAAGACTTTGTCAAAATTTTAGGCTAGGTAGATGTGCAGTATATACTAATGATGTAGAATAAATTATTCTGAATGCTGTAATATCCCAATGTCCAACTGTTCTGAAACTTTCTGCCTAGAATCTTAATGATATGATTCAACTCAGAGTCCAAAAGAAGGGAAAGTTATTGAAAAATGTACAAAAAAGATTTAAGCTAACAGTTGGAGAAAGTTACATAGAACGAAATAAATTCTTGAACTGATAAGAGAATTAATGGTAACTTCTAAAGGAAGCAGATTGAAAGTTTCGCTCTCTTCTTTCTCATAATCTCTTATTCTTTCTTTTGAAATTTTGAGCCATTTGGAGGATTTTTTGAAGACTAAAATTTTAAGGATTTGTTTTAGCTATTTTTTTAATCTTAAGAGTGACAAAATTTTGTGTGGTTCACCTCCACCCGAACAATCAACTGAATTTGTTTTTGTTGTTTACTGCAGTACTTTTATTTCCCTCACAATGACCAAATGTTGTTGGGACCAGATGTTCTCATGTGACAGTAGAAAACCAACATATGTTGTCATCTCTTAAAGAATTGGGAATTGCATACAAAAACCTTACATAAATTCAAAGGATGAATACATTTATAGATGTAAATGCAAACCATTTTCCATCTCAAGGGAAGTAACAACCACCAGGTATTCTGGCAGGAAATTGTGAGGTAAGAAAGGAAAGTGGGTTCTAAGGTTGGGACCTTCCCAACCCCGTCGGACACCAAAGACAAATGCCAGCTGGCTCAGGACTCTGGCCAGCCTCTAAAGAAATCCTGGAATAAGCAGCTCTTACACACGAATACCCTGCACAGGTCAAGAAACACATGGGCTCGCAAATTCTCATCAGGACCATGGGTTTTTCTTCCACAAACATGTTCTCACCTCAGCCAGGTAGTGACGGAGCTGCATGTATTGGGGGTTTAAATCAAAGTTATGTAAAGGATATTAAACATAGACCAAAGGAACAGTTAACGTAAACAGAAGGTCAAAATCAGCAAGTTGTACAATCCAGAGCTGATAGCAGATACAAACTTCAAGGGCAAATTTCTTTTCAAAGGCTTATTCCAGTTTCATGAGGCTAGCATGAGGTGTGCACACTTGCCAGGGCAAATTTATACTTTTGAACGAACTTATGCAGCAGTGGACAATGGAGGGGCGGGCCTTGTCATACTCCTGCTTGCGGATCTACATCAACTGGAAAGACAGGATGGAGCCCCTGATCTGCACCTAGTACTTGTGTTCAGGAAGAGGGTTGCTCTTTTTTTTGTGTGTGGTACGCGGGCCTCTCACTGTTGTGGCCTCTCCCGTTGCGGAGCACAGGCTCCGGACGCACAGGCTCGGCGGCCATGGATCATGGGCCCAGCCGCTCCGCGGCATGTGGGATCTTCCCGGACCAGGGCATGAACCCGTGTCCCCTCCATCGGCAGGCGGACTCTCAACCACTGCGCCACCAGGGAAGCCCAGGAGGGTTGATCTTGATCTTGATCCTGCTGGGAGACAGTGCCAATGATCTCCCTCTACATCCTGCGGGCAGTGTGGGGTACATGATGGTCTCCCCAGACGTCACCCTTCAGGATGGGGTTGAAGGTGATCTCCCGGATGCCACAGGACTCCATACCCAGGAGGAGGGTTGGAAGAGCACCTCTGGACCCCAGAACTGTTTACTGTGGATGCTGATCACCTGACGGTCGGGCAACTCGCAGCTGTTCACCGGGAGGAGGAAGAAACAGCCGTGGCCATCTCCTGCTCCAACTCCAGGGCTACGTGGCAGAGCTGCCCCTTGATGTCACGCATGATTGGGCGGTGATGGTGAAACTGCGGTCACGCTTTGGGAGCATCTTCACGAGGTAGTCGGTCATGTCCTGGCCACCGTAGTCTAGACGCAGGACGGCGTGGGGTGGGGGGGGAGGCACGTACTCCTAGTAGATGGGCACAGTGTGGGTGACCCCGTCTCCAGAGTCCAGGACAGTACCAGTGGTGTGGCCAGAGGCTACAGGGACAGCACAGCCTGCACGGTCATGCACACGGCCGGAGTGTTGAAGGTCTCGAAGGAGATCTGAGTCATCTTCTCAGGATGGGCCTCAGGGTTCAGGGCGGCCTCGGTCAGCAGCAGGAGGTGCTCCTTGGGGACCACACGCAGCTCATTGTAGAAGCTGTGGTTGGTGCCTATCTTCTCCATACCACATCGTCCCAGTTGGTGATGATGCTGTGCTCCATGGGGCACTTGAGGGTCAGGATGCTGAGCTTTGCTCTGGGCTCATCGCCCACGTGACTGTCCCAAGCCTACCGTGACACCCTGTTGTCAGGGGTGGCCAATGGTGGACGGAAACTCGTTCCCCCGAGAGGCGTCATCTCCAGTAAAGCCAGCTTTGCACGTGCCCGAGCGATCGTGGGTGAGGGGCATAGAGATTTCTTCTTTGCTAGTGATGGGCCGAGGCAGCGGCAGCGTGGAGCAGCCAGAGGACCAGCAGAGGCTGTCTGGTGCGGCGAGTCTTCAACTAGATTTAACTGAGCAAACGCTGCTGGAATGCCTAGGCTGTGTGGGATGTTTATGAGCCAGGGTCATGCCTTCCAGAAGATTAGATGCTGACAGACACAGATACAGGCATCATATACTTAGGAATGAAGGACACTGAGAATAACCAAATTAACATCTCTGAAGAACAGATTCTGTTGTTTCTATGTTCATTTTTTTCTGGTGATAAATGATTATAGAAAACCTGGAAAATTCAGAAAAATCCTCCAAACACTAGAAACCCTCACCTACCCGCTGCCCCCCCGCCTGATAATCACCCCAGATGTTTTGTTTGTTTGTTTGTTTTCCCAGATGTAAATATAGTCTGCTAACCTGAAAGAGAAATGAACAAGGAAGGTTAAGCATGAGAACTGTGTTAAAGGCAGAGCTGATAACATTTGACAACTGATTGAATGTGCTGAGAAGGGAGTCATCAAGAATAACCATAAGTTTTGGGCTTCCGTGGTGGCGCAGTGGTTGAGAGTCCGCCTGCCGATGCGCGGGACGCGGGTTTGTGCTCCGGTCCGGGAAGATCCCACATGCCGCGGAGCAGCTGGGCCCGTGAGCCATGGCCACCGAGGCTGCGCGTCCAGAGCCTGTGCTCCACAACAGGAGAGGCCGCAACCGTGAGAGGCCCACGTACGGCAATAAAATAAAATAAAATAAATAAAAAGAATAACCATAATTTTCAAAACTAAGCAACTTGGTGCACAATGATGGAATAAACCACATAAGGAACTTGAGAAGAGCAGAAGTCTTCCAGGAAAGGAGAGGTGTCAGTTGAACTATTTGAAGTGGATGTAACAGCAGTAGAGTCACAATGAAATCCTAATAGATGGTTGGTTAGGTAGAATAAATACTACCAGTAATATTCTTAAGGTATTCATATTTAAGTTGGCCATTGAAATCTATTTTTAAAGGTCACTTTAAACTATACATTACAAACTCTGAATTGTGCTGAGAATTAAAGACACTGAAATTATATTTTGATCCTGATCATCAGCTCAGATGAATACATTATATATATAGTGATCCTACCATTATCTTTGGTATAAAGTTATAAAGAGATATGCAATGAATATTCCTCATTCATAAATAATTCTCACTAATGTTTACCAATAATTTCCAGTCTCAAGCACCTATGAAAATATCAATTTTTAAAACTCCAAGCTCATGGGCCTTGTTCTGTTCTACAGATGAGACAACAATGTCACCAAGAACTGAAAGGTCTTAACAGTGAAAACAAGTCATATTGCTAGAACTGACACTTCGAAGCCTGGAGCCAAAAAATGCTTACTGAGCCACTGTGGCTACCAGTCTAAACAGGAAAGTTTGATAAGTATCCATTCTCACTCTTTTTCTTTTTTCAGACCCTTAAGGACTTTCTTTCTGCAGACTCAGTTGACTAGGATCCTATGCAAATAAATAAGTACTAGATACCATTGGTTATCTACTCAATTTTCATTTTTCCCTTGTTCCTTGCTATCAGTTTCCTATTTTGTTCCTGTAGACCAGGACTTCAGACCTGGTGGATAACTTTTGATTGGCCTAAACCAATGAAGATAATTCACTTCATTTTGCTAATCATTGGTCTAGGTGAAGGCATGTGATACAGTTCTGGTCAATGAGATGTAAGAGGAGTTATGTTTCTGGGTTCTGGAAGTGTTTGCCTCCTCAATAAAAAAGCATTGAGAGTAGAAAGACCATTTGCCCCCCACCTCTCTCCATCCCTCTGGGGACACGATTATTTTGATCTTCAGCAGCCATTTTCAACCATACGAAAAAAAAAAAATCAGAAATATGCTGAGGATAGCAGTACAACAAAAATCAGAAAGTCATAGATCTTTTATGACATCTCTAGAATGAGCTACCAACCCCGGAATTTATACCGCCAAACTTTCTTTTATGCTTAACCGTTAATTGACTTTATACTTGAAGCTATTGTCAGCTATAACTTGCAGTGAAGAGCAATCCTAATACTGTTTGTAAAGCACCTTGCATAGCGGAGGCACTCAACAGATTTTAATTTAAATAAAATTAATAGGCAATCCAAAGATCACTAGGCTCAGAGGCACATTGTAGAGCTCAGATTTAGTCTAGCTGAAGAGTATGTCTGGGATAGGGACCCAAGTCCCAAAGTCCAGCATCCTTCGCGTAACACCAGCTTGCTCATTACCTATATCAGGGTGTTGGCTTTTGTTTTTAGATTTGTTCTTCAAGTGGTTGGATGCATGCCTTGAAACAGCCCAGGTTGCCGAGTTCCTGCAAGCTCCACCCCCCCCATCTACATGACTGGACACTCTTCATCAGGCTAATTTTCACTCCTCTGAGCATCGCTATGTACCATCATTCACCACTACATCTTCTCTTCCTGCTTCTTTCTATGGCCTTAAGAACAACCATGTTGGAGTGGAATAAACCGGAGCCTAGCAGGGTAAGAGAAATGGAAAAGGAACAGAGGCCTGAATAGTCCATTAGCTGGCTAATCCATCTGTGAATAGTTCATAAACTGACTAATCTGACCCTACCATCCTGCCTATATATCTAGTAAAAAAGAAAGGAGCCTTCAGGCAGCTAGCCTTTTCACTTCTTCCAACGAGTTCCAATATCTCAGGGAAAAGCCAAGAACTGTTCCCACCACCACCACATCCACGGAGCATGGAAGAGACAGACATTCAGTTATATGATCTTCTCTGTGGTTTCACTGGTGACAGTAAAATACTTCAGGCAGAGGAAACAAAACATCAAAGGATTCAAAGGAAATGAGGTCATCAGAGTCAAGTCCCCAGTGTTCCCGGGAAGAGAATATTCATGGTTGAGAAAAAAGACACAAAAACAAAACATTTATTTAAAAATCTGATTCTAGATCTTCCTTCCTTCTCAAGGACAAAAGTATGCATTTCTCAGTCCCCTCTGTGGGCTCACAGAATAGAGATCCCAAGTCATAGAAAAGGAAAACAAGACTGCAACTTTTTGTTAACCTGGTTTGGAAAGATAGGTAAACACCAGTGTTATCTGTTATTGATGTGCTATCTGTCTTTGATATGGGAAGTCTATATTCTAGGGAGAAAAAGGTTTGATCCATAGAATGTCCCCAGGTAGCTGATAATGGGACAGTGACATAAGTGAGATTTTTTAAAAATTTGGTGAGATTGGGAATCAGGTAACCAGTATCCACATCAAAACTTTGAAGAGGAAGATCTCTGTCACTCCACGTCATTATCTGTTGAGTGTTTTTAACCTGAGATGTTTTCCCCCTTGAATGAGAAAGAAAACTCTAATGGAATAAAAGCAGGTGTGTCCTAAATGCTTTTAGCATTTATTCTTTCATTCTCCACACCTTCAATCTTTTGCTAAAGTTTCACCCCTCTCCTGGGCACAGGGGCTCATAGAAGAATCGGGCAAAGCCTCTGCCCACAAGAGTTTGCAGATTTGGGGACAAAATTATTCATCTAGAAGCCTTGAATTAATTATATCTGGGCACTACTACTTGCCTTAATAAAGCACATAGAATTCAGTAGAACGTGGCAGCCAGAAGAAAGCTTAGGGAGCTGTCCGTGAAGGGGAGAAAGAAGGTAAGGAAAAGTTTGAGTGGCCCATCGTCGGCTTTAACCTTCTCTGAATAATTAAAAGCCCGTCTACTCCAAACTGGCCCCTCCGAACGAGAGCCCACCACTTAGTAGAGGTGCTCAATAATATTTATTAAAGGGATAAATGAGCCCTTTCTGTGTTCAAATACATAAAAAGGCAACTCCATCTCTGAGAGGTGACAGTTCAGACGGTGAAGTCTCCCAATCTCTAGTTCATAGCTTTGTCAGACACAATGCCATACAAGGGGAAATAAACATTTTGTCATTGATCTAGACCTCTCTTTGTCATTCACGCTGGTGGCTCATCATTCTTTGACCCGCTTCATAAATTTTCATAGAGATTTTTTAAGTAAATATTTTACTGACACGTAACACGCAAACAGAAAAATGCACAAATGGTAATGGTACAGCTCAAAGGATTTTTGCCACGTAATCATACCTGGTTAACCAGCATCTGGATTAAGAAGCAAAGATTACTAGCACCCAGATTCCTCCCTCATGACTCTGCCTTTACCTGTTCCCCTTCCCCACTCCCACCAACACACACATACACACACAAAGGTGGCAACTCTTCTGATTTTTATCACTATAGATTATTTCTGATTGTTTTTAGTTTTATATAAATAAATTATTAATGGGGTATCTTTTTGAAACTAGTTTCTTTCACTCAATATTATATTTGTGGGACTTTTTCCTATGGTAGTGTGTATTTATTACTGCCTCATATTCCACCTGGTGTATACACATACATTCATGTGCCCACCTAAATAACAATTTATTCATACTTCTACCACTGAAGGACAGTTAGGTTACTCTCATTTTGAGCTCTTAAGAATGTAGCTGAAAAACCATTCTAATTCATATTTTTTGGTGCATATATGTACCTATTTCTCCTCAGTATATACCAAGAAGTGAAATTGCTGGTTTAATTATAAGTATATGTTAAACTTTATTAGAAACTGCCAGTTTTCCAAAGTGGTTTCACTAATTTACATTTCTATTAGCAGAGAATGAGCATGCCAGTTTGTGCTTGCCAACACTTAGGATTGTCAGTTTTTGTTTTGTTTTTAGCCATTCTGATGGATACATGGTATCCCACCATGGTTTTAATTTGCTTTTCCTGATGACAAATTGTATTGAACACTTTTTCATATGTATGTTGGGCCATTTCGATAGATAATTTCTTCTGTAAAGTGTCTTCAAATCTTTTGCTGTTTTTAAAATTGGGTTATTGCTCTTTTTTGTTGATGAATACAATTTCTTTATGTATTTGGGATATGAGTCCTTTGTCATACTTTTGCACTGCAACTTTGCATTACCTTTTGACTTTCTTAATGATGTCTTCTAGTGAGCACAAATTCTTCATTTTAATGAAGTTCAGTGTATCAGTCTTCTTCCTTTACATTAGTCCTCATGTCCTGTTTAAGAAATCTTTGCCTACCCCAGACTCATGAAGATCTTGTTGTGTGTTATCTTCTAGAACTGTGCCATCCATTAGGGTTGCCACTAGCCAGATGTGACTATTTAAAATTAGATGAATGAAAACTAAATAAAATTCAAAGCTAATTTCCTCAGTTGAACAAGCTGTATTTCAAGTGGTCAATAGCATTATGTGGCTAGTGGACAAGGGCTTTTCCATCTTCATGGAAAGTTCTATTGGACAGCACTGGTCTAGAAGTTCTGTTGTTTTAACTTTCACATGGTTATCCACAATCCACCTGGAACTAATTTTTTTGTATAATGTGAGGTAGGGACATTTAATCTTTTATTGGACCCACTGATGGGATATTTGGCAATCAGGATTGTTTGCCTGAGAATAGAAATACACTTTCATTGTGTTACACCACTGAGATTTTAGTGTTTGTTTTAGCAGTTAGTGTTGCTTACATTAATAAATAGAGTCTACAATGTCACTGGTCTCCATCTTCCACCTCTTTTTTTTTTTTTTTTTTTTGATGAGGACCATTTTTAAAGTCTTTATTGAATTTGTTACAATATTGCTCCTGTTCTTTGTTTTGGCCTTTTGGCCATGAGACATATGGGATCCTAGCCCCCCAACCAGGGATCAAACTTGTACCCTCTGCATTGGAAGGCGAAGTCTTAGCCACAGGACCACCAGGGAAGTCCCTTCCACCCTTTCTTAACCTTAGGTTTCAGTGCATGCTTTTTTTGGGTTAGGACTTCTAATTCCTATCCTACTTTTTCTTCCTTCTCACCAATTCAATTTAGATGTCTTGGGACCCAATTTGTAGAACTCCCTCCCTTCTTTCAGTCATTGAAATGAGGGGCACATATATTGATACACACACAGGATAAGATATTCTTTATTGAGCATCTGCCATGTTTGAATTGCTCTTCACCAATGTCTAACTCTTCCTCACCAGATTTCATAAGAATACTATCCCACACCTCCCTAATCTGATTGGTTCCACCAGAATATAACCTGATCATTGTGGACATGTTCATGCTTCCCACGGACTTTACAGGTTGGAGAACAAGTCCAAGACCTGCCTCTCATAGATACCTCTTTAATCAAAAGCTGCCACGAACTAAAGGCTTACCATGCAGTATATAAAATGGGAACCCTATGGAAAGAGAAGTCCCATATCCCTTGAGGGGGCTGGATCAGACGCCTCAGGAGGGTAGAGGCTGGTCACTTGGGCCAACGCTAGAGCAGAGCTCTGGGGGTTCTTTGGAGCCCAATAATTACATGAAGTTGACACTAGCAGTTGGATCACAAATGCAAGGCAAAGGAGAGGTGTTGTCAGTCAAATATGGAAAGCTAAATTTATCTTCCGTTGCCCTAGGTTGAGTTCTCCAGAAGTAGTAATTCAGAAACAGCCCGTGAAGGAGCCAAAGAGTCCAGCCTTTGTTTTTACTGGGTGATCCTGAGCATGACTGAGTTTGTCCGGGCTACAGGTACAGAATCAGAACAGACTGATTGGATGATTTGATCTGTGTGACTACATTATGTAAATTCCCAAGTAATTGTGCTTCTGCATGAGAGTTCTACAATCTAACAACCACATCCTTCCTTCATTCTCAAATGTTTTTGCATATCACCATGGGTCAGACACTGCCTGAAGAATGAAATGAACGAGACTGACATTGTCTCCACCTTCATGGACTTACAATTTAGTAGGAAGAAATGAAAGTTCAGAGAGGCAAAGGAACTTGCCTTAAGCTACATAGCTAGAGAGAGTCAGAGCTAGCATCTCAACCCAGGTAACCAGATCCCACACCAGGTAGTTTAATCTAGCTGTCTCCCTGAAGATGTCAACAATCAAGTCATGCATGGCAATATAGAAGCAATGGCCACATTTTTCTCCCTCCCTAAAAAGTCTTCTTGGGAAGGTGGGAGAGAAAAGTTAAATGAATTTAATTATCTTTTTAGCAATTTTGAGAGAGGTGTTACTTTTCCATTAAAACACAATTATAAAAACTGAGCAAAAATTTTAAACCAAATTCAACTTTTGTGTAGAGAGCACCAGACCAAAAGACCGTCCTTTCCCTTTTATAAACAACTTTTGCAGGATGTGAAAAGACTTGGTGATAAGTGTATAATTTTACTCATCCTTTAGAAGCAGCTGAAATGTAGAAAAAACAGAGAGCTGGCTTAGAACAGATCCCCTGCCTTGGCTTCAGCTGCCTAAATGTGGTCATTTCAAGAGAGATTCCCAAAATTAATTATGTTTTCCTGTAAAATATAGCATTAATTGTAAGTGTAGAGTATTAAAATGGAATGTATAATATACTACTCAGATGGTTTGTTGTTGTTTTATTCCAAATAAGTGTACTGCACGTGATGTCCCTGTAATCATATTAATTATTTATCACTCTATGTGGAGAAAATAGCAGTTATAATAAAGTGTAAAAGGGTTATTAGCATTTCTGAACAATAAATAAAGTGGAAGTTTTTAGATCAATGTGATGAATATATTAAGTTAAAATTCTTTTTTGCCATAACAGTTGATAGGATTTTATGGACCAATCTCGTGAAAGTGTTATGAAGATTTAAAAAGAAATATATTAAATAAAAATAAAATCTATTAAAGAAGGTAATTTTAAATATTTGATAATATAATTAAGTCTTATTAATGTAACATTCTTTATTTTTCAGCTTAAAAATGCACAGGATTGTCACCTCTTTTATTTTAATCAGACACCATGCCTGTTGTAATTATTTGTTATGTATTTTCATTAACGTTTGATGAATATTAACTGTTCGAGATAAAAATATATATATATTTTTTAGCTATGATGACTAACAGGGGCTACTTCACAGCTAGCAGATAGAGAGCCTGAAAGGAAATGGGGGAGCTGTACCCCCAGCTCTCCTGGGCCAAGGGCAGGACACTATCAATAAGGCCTTAAAGTTTCACCTTCTGCTTCCAAATGTACAGGACCATGGCTTTGCCATGCCTGGGAAAGCCAGTCTTACCATCATCTGAGAAGCACAGGGTTCAGAACAGAATAGCAGTGGATTCAAACTCAGCTTCTGATCCTTACCCTCTTTTATTTTGGGGCAAGTTGCTAACACCCGGAGCCTCAGTTTCTTGATCTATAAAATGAGAATCATAACACCTTTTTTTGCAGGTTAGCTGTGAGAATAAGAAAGAGTAAATATATAGCTCCTGACTCAGAGGAGATGCTGAATAAGGAAAAATAATAATAATTTGATGCTCGCGTACTTAAAACGATGGGAAAGAAGGCCTTAGTGTGGGTTCTGATTCAGCTTAGCTGGAGAAAGAAGAAAGTAATATTGTATATCCGATGGCACAGTTCTTTTTCAAAGAGCATGCATTAAAAATGAGTGAGAACCCGTATGCTATACCATTAGGAAAATTAAAAGACAAGCCACAGACTGGAAGAAAATATTTGCAAATCATATTTCTGATAAATGACTGTATTCAGAATATATCAAGAACTCTTACAACTCAATAAGGAGACAAAACCTTAATTAAAAAGTAGGCAAAATGTTTGAATAGACGTTTCAACTAAGAAGACACACAAATGGCCAAAATGCATGTGAAAACACGCACAGCAGCATCATTAAGAAAATGCTAATTAAAACCACATTGAGTCTTTTATACCCACACTGCACACTAAAACAACTAGCAAAAAGAATGACAATACCCAGTGTTGGTGAGGATGTGGAGAAATTGGAAACCTCATGTATTTCTGGAGGAAATGTAAAATGGTGCAGCCACTCTGGAAAACAGTTTGGCAATTTGTTGAAACTCACCATATGACCCAGCAATTCCACACCTAGGAATCTACCCAAGAGAATTCTACCTGTCCTCCTCCAATTGCAGCATCTGTCATCATACCTTTAGTGTTTTTTCACATCTATTCACTCCAAATTCCCTAGAGCCCCAGAGAAAGAGGTTTAAAAAATGGGTGGATTTACATACTAGTCACAAATAAGAAGGCTTCAATGAAGAGCTAAGACAGTTTCAACCCATCAGCTAAATTATTTCCAATTTACTGTCCCTTCATATGTCAAATCTGTTTAAGGATTAAATTACAGAATTTTCCCCTTTTACAGGCACAATGAATGTTCCACACCCAAGAGAATACACAGGAAACTTAACAACATCTATTGATCATGATACAATACAGAGATAAGTGAGGTCGTTACCTTGACACTAGTCTAAAGGGATGAACTGTCTTTCTGGCTAACTGCATGTTGAACTTTTGGCAAACTCCATATTTAAATGATAGCGAGCTTAGTGCTTTAAGCTTCATAAGTGCCTTAACTTTCATAATTTATTTCTCAAAAAAATTGTATAAATAAAGTTACTTAACTGAGCTTTAGGTTACTTATTAAGAAAAAAAATCACATGCCAGAAAGTTGTGTTAAGCCTTGGTTGTTTGTGTTTGGCATTAGAAATTGTGTAGGTTTCATTAAATGAATTGATACGTGTAAGAAAAATGTGTATGCATTGTATACAAGGGGGGAGGGTGTGGAAGGAGGTAAGTGTTATCTTATCATTGACACCTTTGTACAACGTGTATCACAGCTTTCCAAGAACCTTCACACTGAATCAAATTTACAATACAGTCCCCAAATGCAACTTTGGTTCAAGGGACTTACCAGAGAATGAGAAAATGAGTTAGCAGCTAATACTTTCTGATACCAATAAAGATGGTGTACCAAGGGAGTACAGAAGGTGATAAATGCTATCCAGATAAAAGAGAGAGACATATTAAGACTGCCTGCCTCATCTTTGAAATGTTGCAATGGTATGATTCTCTATGTGTGAGCATAATTCTACTAATAGCCTCCGTATCAAAAGATATTTCTACCCCCTGAATATCTGTGAAATACCTCATGGGAGGAAAGCATAAAGATGGAGTGAGGAGAGAAAGAATAGCAACAGACCCTGAACAGAGGCAAACCGAACTACAACCTGCCAATATTGTTTACACAAAACACAGTGGCACTGGATCATTTTTTAAAGACTTGGTTTTGTCTCCTTTTTAATTATGAAGGATAAAATAAAATTGAATGACTGAGAGGAATAAATAGATAATGATGTATCAAGGGTTTTTATATAGAAGCTCCTTATTAAAATGACTGTCTCCTTCAACTGTTTAATCTAATTTCTGCAAGGCAGGTTTTCACTTGTTCTGCTCATATAAATGCACAGGTATTAGAGGTATTATTAAGACACTATGTAGTTCACACCCAGAGCTCGAAGAACTACTTTAACCCTATAAGTGCTCAGTGTATCAACTCTCCACTGTTGGTGTTCTATTTTTTTCTCTTTCTATTCCCTCCCTTCCATGGAAACTTACAATATCTGGCTGACTTCTGGACTGTATTTTAACACTATGTATAAGGCTTACTTGTAATCTCCTCGATGTAATATGTAATTCCAATCCATAACAGATCTTCATTTTAGCACCCTCTCTAACCAGTGTATTGGTCTAGGTTTTAGAGAATACAAGAAAGTTCATTCTTAGTTTCCGTCTTCAGGATACTTAGAGCCACAGGTCTATGATTAAAAAACTCATCCCACCCAATTTCTCAGTATATCAAGCAATGATATAATTTATTGTCCAAACCAGGACATTTTAAAGGTGAAAGCAGATACCACTAATTACACAAGGACAACAGGCATACACTGGAGTGTCTTGTACAAACCTGGACAAATGGTCACCCTATTTATGGGTATACAGACCAAAAAAGCTAAAGAGGTTTAGAGGATAGAGATTTTTCCCATTGGTTGGAACCCCCTTTCCAATCTTGACGTCTTTATTATATATATGACAGCTGAGTCATAAAGTTTCCAGATGGAGTCCTCAGTTCAATAAACATGGATTGTGTGTGGGGTTATAATATTTTGTAGAGGACATCATGTGAGGTCAGGTACACAGGTTTAATTTGAAACTCAAACAAATTGCTTTCACTGTTTTTCATGAAGATTTTGTTTATCCTCACTTTATGTTGTCCTTCTTCCTTCCTATGTTGTCTTTCCTTGACATTTTCTTCAGGGTCCCAATCAGATGCTTCTCTTTCACAAAGCATTTTCTTGTTGGCTAAAACAACTTTTCCCCATGCGGAGCTGAATCTGCATCTTCACTTGGTGGTCTTATCCCGTTCCATCTTTGAATACAGTTATTTACTAGTGGATGTATCACTCTTCTTAAACTTCAGTTTCCACATCATGGTAGCCAACCTCCAAATGGCACCAGTATTCACACCTCTTGTATAGTTCTTTCCTCACCAGACACACACTAAATAGAGCTGACATGTGGAACCAATGAGATATTTCAGAAATAGCAGACTGTGACTTCCCAGACTAGGTCATAAAAGGCACTGAAGCTTCCTTCCTACTCTCTGTTGGATCACTGGCTCTGGGAGAAGCCAAGTGCCATGTCATGAGGACAGTCAAACATCCCTATGGAGAAGCCCATATGGGGTAGAAATGAAGCCTCCTGACAACTTGTCAGGAGTATCGTGAGCCACCCTGGTAGTAGATCTAACTTCACTTATGCCTTCAGATGGCTGTAGCCACAGCAGACATTCTGACTGCAAACTCGTGAGAGATCCTGAACCAGAAGTACCATCAACAAAGCCACTCCTGAATATCTGACCCACAGAAACTGTGAGATAATCAATGTTTATTTAAGCCACTGAGTTTGGGGGTAATTTGTTATTCAGCAATAGATAACTAATATGACAGCTGAAAATATTTAGATATCTGCCTAGCATTAAACATGGTCTCCAGCAGAGTGGACATGCTATAAATATTTGTTGGATTGGATTGAGTTGAACAGATTTATGCTCTAGAGTTGAGCACTCAGTTTATACATGACAAAGCCTCTTAGGAGAGCAGATACTTTCCTGACCTGACAGACCCTGGGTGAGCTTTCAGGGACAATCCACTCATGTAGGAGTAGATATTAATACCTAATAATAGCTAAGATTTTTAAAACAGTTCTTAGATGCAAAACATTGTGAAATATATTGGTCTCACTTTATCTTCACAAAATCCCTATGAATTAGATATTACTGTCCCCACTTGACAACGAGAAAATTGAGACAAATTATAATCGGTACCCTGCCCATGACCACCTAGCCTAGCAAACAGTGAGACTAGGAGTTGAACTCGAACAAAGACTTCAAAGATCATGCCCTTAACATTACATCATCTTGCCTATCAGAAAAATCAATCAATCAGTCAGACCTCTGAATTGTCCTAGTAACAATCTCATAGTAACCTTTCTTAACTTTGGGGGCATTGTTGATAAACCAAACTCTAGACAAGTTGTTCTCAAAGTGCGGAGTCCAGACCAGCAGCATCAACATTATTTGGTTGTTAGAAATGCAAGTTCCTAATGGAAAACAATATAAAAAAGAATGTGTGTGTATGTGTGTGTGTGTGTGTGTGTGTGTGTGTGTGTGTGTGTATTATATATATATATATATATATATATATACAAAAAAGTGAATCACTTTCCTGTACAGCAGAAACTAACACAGCATTGTAAATCAACTGTACATCAATAAAAAAATAAAATAAACCAAAGTAAATAAAAGAAACGTAATTTGCCAAGCCCATCCCATATCCCCTGACTCAGAAACGTGGGGAGTGGGACCCAGCAATACTGTCTTAATAAACCCTCCAGGGGATTCTTGATACAGGCTCAACTTTGAGAATCACTGCTCTAGATTGCCTGAATGTCAAAGGCTGCTGGACCTGTGAAAGAAAAGGGGAAACATGCAGCATGAGCCTGGCACTTTTATCCTGACTTTGGCCCTTCCCCAACTATTGCCCTGAATCAGTCATTTAACCCTTAATAAGCTGAGTGACTGGGCTGCTCAACCTGTGGGCAACTCGCACAAATTGGCAGGATGCTATTGAAAAATATATGCAAATAGGGGGTTTGAGCAAACTTTGATGACACTTTCTATATTCTTTGTTGAATTAGCAAAGCCTTTCAGCAGGTAAGGGACTGTCCCCAGCTCTGGGAATTCCCAAGTAAGAGATAGGACCCTTTCTACCTTGGAAAACCCAAGTCTTAGTGAGGCTGATAGAGTTCCTGAAGAGATTACTCACAAAGATTGGATCCAAAGGAGGCTCATCATAAAAACACAGACATGCATGCAAACACACATACACACACCCCTAAAAACCAACTCATTTAGAGTAGGAATTCTACTAAACCTTTGGCTACATAGTGATATTGCTCTTTTATTTAAACAATAATCATAATTATTATAATTTAAATAACAAATATGCCCAACTTAATGGATTGTCACAATAAACTCTTGGCTTGAATTATGTGTGTTACATGGAAAATGATTACTTTTGAATACTTAATAAATCCTGGTTAAATTTAGATAAGATTTGTTTGTATCTCTTTCCACACTTTCACATAGCTGTGGCTTTGTGTTTTTCTTCTCCAGTTACTGTGAATAACACACTCTCCTGCCTCATTCTTTATTTTTTTAATGAAAAAGAAAAAATTAAAAATTAAGTTAAAATGAAGAACACTTCAATATGCAATTGAAAGATTGGAAACATAACAACACAAATTCTAGGAAGTGCAAGGCTTTGCTTACACTACACACACATTATTCTTTTGTTAATATTTAAATACTTAAAAGTACAGTATAAGCCAAAAATAGCTCAAACATTATGACAATGTTTCAGTAACAAATACCACATAAGGGCTCCACTGAGAAACTTCCACAAAAGGCCCAGTGTCACTTGCTTTGCTTTTATTTATACTAAGCAAAATCAGAGAGGGCCAAACTCAAGTCACCCTGGAAACTTAGTGACAATTCATTGAGAAATATCATCTCTCCTAGTTAGGAGAGTAGGGTTGATTTTCAGGCTGCCTCTTAAGAGTCATTGTTGTAGTGGGTATGAAATACCACTCAAGAATATACTCTAACCCAATGCTTCTAAACTTTTAAAGTACATAGGAATTTAAAGTACATAGGAATTGCCTGGGAGTCTTGTGAATATGCAGATCCTAATTCTGTACACCTGGGGCAGGGCCTGAGCTTTTGTATTGCCAGCCAGCTTCCAAGTGATGTCAATGCTCCTGGTCCCTGGACCACACTTTGAGTAGCAAAACACTATTCCAGCTATTATCCCCAGGACAGACAACCTCTTCCCCAGGAAAAACCTGACAATGAGAAGGACCTCTCCTAAAATTACTTCTTCATTCTTAAAAGGCAAGATAAGCCAGAAATTACTAGAACTCATCAATGAATTGAGTAAAGTTGCAGGATGCAAACTATACGGAAATCTGTTGCATTTCTGTACACTAACAACAAACATTCAGAAAGAGAAATTAAGGAAACAATCCCATTTACCATCACATCACAAAGAATAAAATACCTAGGAATAAACCTACCTACGGAGGTAAAAGACCTTTACTCCAAACACTGTAAGATGCTGATGAAAAAAATTGAAGACAACACAAAGAGATGGAAAGATATACTATATTTGGCAGAATTAATATTGTTAAAATAACCACACTACCAAAGGCAATCTATAGATTCAATGTAATCTCTATAAAAATACTAATGGCATTTTTCACAGATCTGGAAAAGATACTTTTTAAATTTGTATGGAAACACAAAAGACCCCAAATAGCCAAAACAATCTTTAGAAAGAAGAAGAGAGCTGAAGGAATCACATCCCTGACTTCAGACTATACTACAAAGCTACAGTAATCAAAACAATATGGTACTAGTACAAAAACATACATAGAGATAAATGGAACAGGATGGAAAGCCCAGAAATAAACCCATGCACTTATGGTCAATTAATCTATGACAAAAGAGGCAAGAATATACAATGGAGAAAAGACATTCTCTTAAGTGGTGCTGTGGAAACTGGATAGGTAATGTAAAAGAATGAAATTGGAACATTTCTAATACTGTATAAAAAAGAAACTCAAAATAGGTTAAAAATCTAAATGTAAGACCAGAAACCATAAAACTCCTAAAGGAAAACATAGGCAAAACACTCTTTGACATAAATTGTAGCAATATTTTTTGGATCTGTCTCCTAAGACAAATGAAATAAAAGCAAATAAACTTAAAAGCTTTTGCACAGAAAAGGAAACCATCAACAAAATAAAAAGACAACCTACAGAATGGGAGAAAATATTTGCAAATGATATGACTGATAAGGGGTTAATAATATATAAACAGCTCATACAACTCAACATCACAAAAACAAACAACCTGTTTTTAAAATGGGCAGAAGACCTGAACAGGTGTTTTTCCAAAGAAGAAATGCAGGTGGCTGACAGGTACATGAGAAGATGCTCACATCATTAATCATCAAAGAAATACAAATTAAAACCCCTACGAGGCACCACCTCACACCTGTCAGAATGGCCATCGTCAAAAATAACAAAAATAACAAATGTTGGCGAGGATGTGAAGAATTCGGAACCCTCATATACTGTTGGAGGGAATGTAAATTGGTGAAGCCACTGTAGAAAACAGTATGGAGTTTTCTCAAAAAATTAAAAATAGAACTATGATATGACCCAGCAATTCCACTCCCAGCTGTATAACCCCCCCAAAAAAAACCTATTCAAAATGATACATGCACCCCAATGTTCATAGCAGCATTATTTACAATTGCCAAGACATGGAAGCAACCAAAATGTCTATCAACAAATTAATGGATAAAGAAGATGTGGTATATATATATATATAATGGAATATACTCAGCCATAAAAAAGAATGAAATTTGCAACAACATGGAAGGACTTGGAGGATATCATGATAAGTTAAATAAGTCAGACAGAGAAATACAAATTCTGTATGATATCACTTATATGTGGAATCTAATAAATGTATCAGACTAGTGAATATAACAACAACAACAAAAAAAGCAGACTCACAGATACAGAGAAGAAACTAGTGGTTACCAGAAGGGAAAGGAAAGCAGGGAGGAGCAACATATGGGTAGGGGTTTCAGAGGTACAAACTATTATGTATAAAATAAGCTACAAGGATATGTTGTACAACATGGGGAATATAGCCAGTATTTTATAACTGTAAATGGAGTATGAACATTAAAAATTATGAATATTTTACACCTGTAAAGTATAATAAGGTACATTAACTATACTTCAAGTAAATAAAATAAAATAAAATAAAGGCAATATAAGACAATTCCATTATATTCATCACTATTATTTTTAAAATTTGATATAAGGCCTTCATTTCTTGAGGGAAGACTCCCAGGCAATATAGTAGAGCTTATTTTCTGCGTAATCTTGGATGAGATTCTTAACTCTTTGAGCCTCATCCATTTAATTAATATCTAGTGAACTCCATCCAGGTTCCAGTCCATGTGCTATACCCTAGAGATAAAACTGGTGGACTCACAGTCTAGAGAAGATGCATTTGGTAGCAGGTGATTTCAGAGCCTGTGATAAATGCTTTCATAGCGATTAGCCCAGTAGGTCACAGAAGCCCAGTAAGGGAGCCGCTACCCATTGAGACAAATTTGGCAAATACGCAGTCACCAAGTGAAAGGGAAGAACATTTCCATGTGCCTATTATAATATCAGTGGCATTCAATGAATCATGACTCTCTGTGTCGCCACCCCTTTGCAATGTGATGCTGCTGCTTCTTCTATCAAGCAATAGAATCAACTTTTCCCCTGAATCTAAACTGTGACTTGCTCTGACCACTGAGATGTGGAGGAAATGACATGCAGAAATTCTGGAGCTTTGAGACCTTTCAATTCCCATTCCTGCCTCTCGTAACACAGCCATCATGTAAAGAAGCTTGGACTAGATAGCTGAAGGATAAGAGACCATGTGGAGAGACATCCCAACCTTCTTGCCATCTTTACCAAGGCCACAACATGTAGGTGGGGCCATTTTAGACACTCCAGTTCCAGCTGCCCATCAGAAGAATGAATCCACATAAGAAGGCCCAGGCAAGACTGGCAGAACACCCAGCCAACCCACAGAATCATGAGAGCTAATAAATCATTGCTATTTTGAGTTACTAAGTGTTGGGATCATTGGTTATACAGCAATAGATAACTGAAACACCAAGTGAATGAGAGAGAGAGAGAAGTGCATGGAGAAATTTCAAAAACTCAGTATGTCTGGACATTACTGTGTGAAAGGGCAGCAGTATGAATTGGGCTTGCTGAGGAAGGAAAGAAACAAGTCTGTGAAGGGCTTTGTAGAGTGTTTAAATCTTATTCTTAGGCAATTCAGAGCCATAGAAGTGATTAAAGAAGTTTGGAGGGGGGGGATATTGTCAGATTACTCACTTGTAAAAGGGAATGTTAATACTAGTTGCTAACTCCTTCCAGCAGTTTTTAGTCTAGTGAAAATTCAATGAGATATAATGGTAAAAAACACCATGGTGGTGGGGGAGGGTCTCTGCTGAAAGTCCGGACCATGATGGCAAAATAAGAGGTCCCTGAATTTCCTTCCTCCTATGAACATTCTGAATATACAGCTACACACAGAACAATTCCTTCTGAGAGAAATGCAGAAACTAGTTGAGTGACTCCTACCTATCAGGTGACTGAAAAAATACCCACATGAAAATAGGGAGGAAAGGCTGAGACACACTCTTGCCATGAATCCCACCCCAGTACAGTGCCAGCTATCTACTGCTGTGTAACGGTGTAGCAGCATTAAATCAGGAGGGAACCTTCAACTCCCAGGTTCTCCCTGAGGAGTGACACTCCCACACCTAGTGGCCCAACTTTTAAGGCTGCCACCCAAGGGATGGGCCCCCAAATCACATAGTTCAGAAAGCCAGCAGGACTTGCATTCACAAGTCCCACAGGAATAAGCAAAAAAAGGAGTTCTTAACAGACATGTGAACACTTGCTTGCAGCTATTTCTACAGGGCTCAGTGCAGAAGCAGCAGGTGCAAACACCCATATCCCAGTTTATCCCTGGAAGGAGTTTGACTACATGCTTCCAACTGCTACCTGGGAGTTCAGCTTCTAATCAGCCTGTGCTAACTGCAATCCTTCCCTTTGAGATGTATGGGTCTTGGCACACATTGAACTGCTAGGAGTCACCAAGAAGAAAGACTGCAGCTTGGACAATCCCAAAGGTTTGAGAGACAACTAAGAGCTAGAGCAGGGTTGAAGGATAAGTTTCATCTCCTACACAAGATGACTCCTTCAAGGCTGGGAGTGAAAATAGTTTGACTTATAGAACACATTAAGCTGACCAATACATGTATTATGGGGATACCAGACGGAAATGAAAGAATTAAATCACTGTAAATGTATATGCACCCAATATTAGAGCACCTAAATCTATAAAGCAAATATTAACAGTTTTGAAGGGAAAAATAGACAGCAATACAATAATAGTAGGGTACTTCAATACTCCACTGTCAACAATAGATAGATCTTCTCAACATAAAATTAATAAGGGAAAACTGGACTTAAATTACACTGTAAACCAGATGGACCTAACAGACATACAGAATATTTCATCCAAAAGCAGCAGAATACATATTCTTCTCAAGCACACATAAAACATTCTCTGGATAGTTCATATGGTAGGCCTCAAAACAAGTCTAAATGAATTTAAGATGTTTGAAATCATACCAAGCATTGTTTCTAATCCCAACGGTATGAAACTTGAAATAAATTACAAAAGGAAAACTGAAAACTTTACAAATATGTGATAATTAAATAACATGCTTCTGAACAAACAATAAGTCAAAGAAAAACAAAAAGGAAAATTTTTAAATTACCTTGATACAAATGAAAATGGAAGTACAACATACCAAAACTGAGATGCAGCAAAAGCAGTTCTAAGAGGGAAGTATATAGCAATAAATGCCTACATTAAGAAAAAAAAGAAAGATCTAAAATAAACAACCTAGCTATACACCTCAATGAACTAGAAAAAGAACAAACTAAGCCCAAAATTAGTAGAAGGAAGGAAATGAATTAAATAGAGACTAGAAAGATAATAGTAAAGATCAGTAAAACTAAGAGATGGTTTTTAAAAAGACTAACAAAACTGACAAACTTTTAGGTAGACTAACTATGAAAAAAAGAGAGAAAACTCAAATAAATAAAATAAAAAATGAAAGACAAGACATTACAACTGATAACACAGAAATACTAACAATCATAACAAACTACTAGGAACAACTAAACACCAATAAATTAGATAACTTATAAGAAGTGGATAAACTTGTAGAAACATACAACCTACCAACACTGAATTATGAAGAAAGAGAAAATCCAAACAAATTAATCACTGGTAAGAAAATTAAATCAGTAATCATAAACTTCTGAACAAAATCAGTTCAGAACCAGATGGCTCCACTTCAAACATTTAAAGAAGAACTAATACCAATTCTCCTCAAACTCTTCCAAAAAATGGAATAGGAGGGAACACATCCAAATTCATTTTACAAGGCCTGTATTACCCTGATAGAAACCCAGACAAGGACATTACAAGAAAAGAAAATTACAGGCCAACAACATCCCTGATGAACATAGATGCAAAAATTCATCAACAAAATATTAACAAACCAAATTCAACAGCACATTGAAAGGATCATACACTATGATTAAGTGGAATTTATCCCTGGGATGCAAGGATGGCACAACATACATGAAGCAGTAAACGTGATACACCATTATAACTAAATGAAGGATAAAAATCATATGACAATCTCAGTAGATGCAGAAGAAACATTTGACAAAATTTAACATCATTTGATGGTACAAATTCTCAATGAATTGGTTATAGAAGGAACCTACCTCAACATAATAAAGGCCATTTATGACAAGCCCACAGCTAACATCATACTCACTGGTGTTCCTCTACAATCAGGACCAAGACAAGGATGCCCACCCTCACCACTCCTATTCAGCATAATACTAGAATCCTATACAGAGAAATTAGGTCAAAAAAAAAAGAAAGGAAATAAATAGGCATCCAAATTAGAAAGGAAGCATTAAAATACCATGCAGATGACATGGTATTATATGGGGAAAACCCTGAAGACTCCAGATATAAAACCCAAACCTGTTAGAACTAATAAATGACTTCAGTACAGTACAGTTATAGGATACGAAATCAATACACAAAATCAATAGCATTTCTATACACTAACAACAAACTTTCAGAACAAGAAATTAGAGAAACAATCTCATTTATAATAGCACCAAAAAGAATCAAATACTTAGGAATAAATTTAACCAAGGAGGTGGAAAAAAGCTATATGTTGAAATCAGAAGACATTAATGAAAGAAATTCATGAAGACACAAATAAATGCAAAGATATTTCACATTCAGGGATTGGAAGAATTAATATTGTTAAAATGTCCATACTGCTCAAAGCAGCCTACAGATTCAGTGCAATCCCTATCAAAATCCCAATCGTAGGTTTTACAGAAATAGAACCAAAAAAATCTACAATGTGTATGGAACCACAGAAGACCCTGAACAGCCAAAGCAATTTTGAGAAATAAAAACAAAGTTGAGGGTATCACACTTCCTGATCTCAAACTACAAAGTTATAGTAATCAAAACAGTATGATATGGGCATAAAAACAGATATATTGTTCAGTGGAACAGAAAAGAGAATGCAGAGATAAACCCACACATGTGTAGTCAATTAATTTTTGACAAAGGAACCAGGAATTACAATAGATAAAGCATAGTCTCCTCAATAAATGGTGCTGGGAAAACTGGATATCCACACACAGAAGAATGAGACTGGACTCCCTATCTTAAGTGTAAGATACAAACATTTTTCTGTACACAAAAATCAACTCAAAAGGGATTAAAGACTTGAATATAAGACCTGAAACCTTAAAACTCCTAGAAGAAAACCTAGGCAGTAATCTTGACGTTGGTCTCAGCAAAGATTTTTTTGATTTGATACCAAAAGCAAAAGCAAGTGGGGCTACATCAAACTAAAAAGCTTCTGCATTGGAAAGGAAACCCTCAACATAATGAAAAGGCAACCTACAGAATGGGAGAAAACATATGCAAACCACATGTCTGATAAGAAGTTATTTTCCAAAATATACAAGGAACTCATTCAATTCAATAGCAAAAAAAAAAACAAAAATCAATTTTAAAATGGGCAAAGGACCTGAATAGATATTTTTCCAAAGAAGATATACAAAGTGGCCAATAAGTACATGAAAAGGTGGTCAACACCACTAATCATCAGGGAAATGAAAATCAAAACCACAATGAGTTATCATCTCAGAGCTATTAGGGTATTTATTTATTTATTTATTTATTTATTTATTTTTCACTATGAAAATGCTTTAATGGTGGTACCTGTACAGCATGTGATGTCAAGACAAAAAGAAGAGCAAATACACACACATATTAGGGTATTTATTACCAAAAAGACAAGAGAACAAATGCTGGAGAGGATGTGGAGAAAAGGGAACCCTCTTGCCCTGTTGGTGGGAATGTAAACTGATACAGCTACTATGGAAACGATAAGGAGGTCCCTCAAAAGATTAAAAACAGAACTAACTTATGACTTAGAAATCCCACTTCTGGGTATATATATATATTCAGAGGAAACAAAAATCACTAGCTTGGAGGGATATGTATTCCCATGTTTCCTGCAGCGTTATTCACAACAGCCAAGGAATGGAAACAACTTAAGTGTCTGTTGATGAAAGAATGGATAAAGAAAATGTTACATACATATATGGAGAGAATTATGCTACGTGATATAAGCCAGACAGAGAAAATCAAATGCTGCATGATATCACTTATATGTGGAATCTAAAAAAAAAAGGAACAAATTTTTTAAAAATGATGAGACTCAATGAAACAGAATAGAATGAGTAGAAAGGTGGTTGCCAGGGGCTGGATGTGGGGGGAATAGGAAGGGGTCGGTAAAAGGGTACAAGCTTTAACTTAGAAGGGAAACAATGTCTGAGGATCTAATGTATAACATGGTCCCTATAGCTGATTACACTGTATTGTATAACTGAAATTTGGTAAGAGAGTAGAGCTTAAGTGTTCTTATCAAGAGAAAAAATGTAAATATGTGAGGTGATGGACGTGTTAGTTAACTTGATGAGGGGAATCCTTTCACAAGGTATACATATATCGAACTATATCCTTGTACATTTTATGAATGTTACAATTTTATTTGTCAATTGTACCTCAATAAAACTGAAAAATATACCATTAAGGGAGGAGTCATGATTCCCAGAGCTGGTAAAAATTTGACCCTGCTTCTTTCTTCTTTCTCCACTCTTCTATGTCCCTTGCTGACTCAGTGTCCCCTATCCTAGCCTGTCAAGAATTTGAAGAGAGGGTAGCAGCTCTGGCAAGAAGATGAAGATGTATGTGACAGCAAGAAAAATGTGTAAGTGCCAAGGAAATGGATCTTGGAGGTCCCACCTGCGTACTTGCCACTGGCATGGGATTTTTCTCTTCTCATTTCTCATGAATTTTCTAAAAGAGAAGCCTATAACTTGGAGGATCACTTAATCTTGATCCTCCACAATAAATGTAGTTTGTCAACTAATAAATTTACCTTTGAGTGCAGTGGCTCAGCCCTGGAGGACTTAAACTACCTCTACAGAAAAGAAAACTGTTCCCAGTATGTTCTCTGTCCCCTAATGCCTGGGGTGGTGTTGTAAAATCCAAAGCAGCTTGGGTAACAGAGCTCTGAGAAATTGAGGAGTTGCTTTTCCAAGAAGCTGAGGACCAAATATAAACAAAGTGTTGGGTTTTTTTTTTTTTTTTTTAATGTTTTCAGGAGTTTGGGAAGGTGTAGAGTTCAAGAACCAAAAGCCGGATTCCCTGTCTGTCCACCACGTGATCCCATCCTTGACTTAATAGAATACAATTCAGTCCCCATTTATAAAATACCATGTAAGATACATACTATCAGCTTCTGATGATTCTCAAAATGCCATCATTGTCTATCAGAAGAGTCTACTTACTCTGGAGACTATTCTGTCAGGGCACTAATACCTCCCAGTCCCATGGCCAATCTTTCCCAACACAGTTACTTACCTGGAAGATGACACCAGGGGAAAGTGCCCCCAGAATGTGTTCTCTTATACTCTCAAGGGTGTGTAAAATGCAGCTCATGGGTTTAATTAGAATTAACTCAGAAAAATCTCATTTCCCCTGCCAACAAGAAACATTAAGTGGACCAAGTGATATTAGAATATAAAACTCAGAAGGAGAATTCTCTGCAGGCTGGACCATTCTATGCAGATAAGATTATTCTTTGGGAAAAAAAATGCTTGGCCTGGAGCCACTGGGGGAGCTTGACATGGCTCCTCCATGTCACATTTATAAGCAGATTATACGGCCAAACTGAAAACAGAGAGAGATTTATGAAAGAGTGTGATGCCACGGAAGGCTTCCAAAGATTTGATGGAAGAAGGTTTTGTTCAGGGTGTTAGAGAAGAATATCTGTGTGTTGGAGGGTGGAGCTTTTTATAGCTGAATTTATGCAAAGGAGTATGAAGTATCTTTTCCTACAACTAAGAGAACCCTATCCTTTTCCCCCAGTAGCTTTCTGTTCAAGCCCAAGCTTGGTAGAAAAGTGCTAATCTGGGGGTCCTGACTTATTGATGGGCTGCATGATTGTTGTAAGTGTGCTGTAAGTAATTTGCTATTAATGCCACTTAGAGAATGGAAATGTGAGGTTGGTTTGTTTTATAAATTCATATATATTGGAGCAGATTCAAAGTCACTGTAAGAATTAAGTCTAGGCACAATTGCGTCTAAGGCTTGGGATTAAAGACAGCACAGGACACAACCAAGGGAATGCACAATTCTAGCCTGGACCACTCACTCTGTGCATCACATCAGGAATAAGGTTAGAAACTTTTTGCCTAGTTCCAATAGATGCTGTGTACATTCTTGAAAGTCCCCATCCTTAGTTTATCCTTAAGATAAACTGATTCTCTTCCTACTCAAGGGGTGCGTTCAGTCATATCTTCAACACTCCTAGGGGTGTCACTGTATCAAAAGCCAGTCCAATAATTAATACCAATATGGATGGAGTATGAAGCATAGAAAAAATTAATAATGACTGTACCTGTGACAGATAAACTCCACAGATCTCAAAAGCTGACTTCTCATTCACACAAAAGCCCAAGGCTGGAATTCAGCTGGCCGTCAACTCTGTATTCAGAGTTCTAGGTTTCTTCCCATTTGGGGCCCCATAGTCTTCAATACAAGGTCCTACAGAAGAGGAAAGAGAAAGCGAAAAAGGCGCACCAATCCTTAACCACATCAGCCAGAAGTGACACTGTCATTTCCATTTCTATTCCATTCATCTAAATGCAAGGTGGCCTGGGAAATACAGACTCTGTCCAGGAAATGATCAGAAACAACTCTACACTGTGGATAGAGAACACACGTATTTGTGAGCCTCTCCCTATCTCTGCCATATGGGAAGAGAAGTCTCTGAATACTAAAGAAGATGAGGAAGCCAGACATTCCTTTTCTCAGCTCTCCTGAAAATCATAGGACCATGGTGAAGTTTAAATCAATCAGATGGACCTAAGCAGGATTCTGAATCTGGAACTGGCAGAGCAAGAAAGAAGAAAGAGGGAATTATTTCTGGCCACAGTGGCAGTGGCAGCCACATACATAGTGCCACTGGCAGCAGCCAGGGTACATCGCTGATGATGTCAGCGGTGGAAGCTGTGACAGCCCTCACTCAGTCATGCTTTCACAAAACTGGGTCACAGGAATTATTTGGGTTGCACTTCTGACTGCATGGATGCCTTTTGTATCTGCCTCTCTGAAAACTCATTTCTCTAATATTCTCAGAAATGCTATGAGCTCCCCAATTTTCTACCAAGAAATTCTTTTTCTGCTCACATCAGTGAGGGTTTCTGTTGCTTGCAGCTCAAAATCCTGACCGACATAATAATAAATGATGCTATTCTGCATGGAACGGTGTGGGGAGATGGAACATTAAAATAATGATATTGGTTTTATTAGGCCCCTCTTAAGATGGCAACAAGTGAAAATCCAATTAAACGAAGCTCCAAAAACATTTCAAGAACTTGGCAGCAATTGTTGGAGTAAATGCCAAGTATTCCAAGGTGATTGTATTGAGGGAGATTGTGTTGCTTGGATAGACATGTAAAAGGGGACACGTGGTGATAATTTTTTAAATCATATGTGGCACATAATGATGGAAAGTTTAGCTTGCACAAATGAGGCATATTAGAGTAATGGTTTAAGAGTGATCAGCAAATGTAATCAGTATATGGGTACATATGGCTTTATAAATGTTCAGGTTTATATATTATTGCCTTTTCCTATATTCTATGTATTGCCTTTATAAGGCAATAAGTAAGGCTACGTGTCTGCAAAAAGTACATAGCACTCACAGAATGTTTCTCAATGTTTTTCATTTTTAGCTGTTGTATAATAAATAATTAATCTGCTGACAATGAGATAAAGTGTCATCTCTTCCATGAAGCCTCCTTCCTTCCTTCCTTTCTTTCTTTTTCTTTCTTTCTTTCTTTCTTTCTTTTTTTCTTTCTTTCTTTCTTTTCTTTCGAACAGTAAAGGAAAGAATTTCCTTTACTGTTTTTGGGGGGGTTTAAGAAACATCACTGACATACTGATCTTTTTCTAAGAGTTAATGGTTAGGAAGTTCAAAGTTTTATTTGAAATCCATCTCTACCCTTACCCAATATGTGACCTTGTTCAAGTCACTTATCTATTCTGACTTCTGATTCATGGGAAGGTACATAGTTAGATGCAGGTTATTATCAAGATTTCACTTTGTTTTATTTAAAGCTTGTGCAAGTACTGCTTACATACTTTAAATAATTAATTAACCAACTGCATAACTAAATCAAACTGAGCCATACAAAGACCAAATATAAGAATGTATAATGAACCAAGGATCTTGATTTATCCAATACTGTGTAACTGAGACCTCCCTGCATGACAAACCAATGCAAAATGTTGTCAGGTAACCAAGTTAAATAAGTAACCTGTCCTCTTGGGAAAACTGAAGAATCATTCGCTTACAAAGTGAATTCGCTAAACAGAGTTCCCATGTCTACTATTCATATACATGTATATTGAAAGAGTCTGCTTCCTATCCCAGATCTAAAGAGATCAACTGAGCACAAGGTAGTGACTTCAAATGTATCTGCTCTGTTCAGAAATGCACCATCCATTGTAAAACAAACGTTATTTAGAGGCTTCAATTTACTATCTGGAACAGAAATAGAATGGATGGTGTTAATTGAAGTATCTGAGTTGTCATTTTATGAATATTTTAGTTCCATTATAAATTACTCACTTGTTCAGATATGTCAGCTTTCCTCCCCCCACCCTTCTAAGCCCTAGAACATCTCTAGTCTAGTAAATAATTAAATGGTTATCAGAAAAAGTCAAAAGGAATTTGACATGAGAATATCTCATGATAGATAGTGTTAAAGGTAGCCACAAATAACATGTCTCTTAATTAACTACTCTAGAGGAATCACCTGCCAGGGCCTGTCAGTGAAGACTTGGTCTCAACCCCCTCTCCACTTGTGATGCCGTGGTGTGGTCAGAACCACCATCTCATAATTCTCACGTGAGACAGGGGGCTCGAAAAGTCTTTGTTTGGAAGGCCACTTGCTTAGACTATGTGAGTCTCTGACTTCTACCCTCCTAAGTCTTCAAGACTTGGTCCAAAGACCATGCCGCTCATGAAAAAGCACAGCTATTAACTCTGCTAATCCCAGTTTGCCACTCTAGTCCTGCCCTCCAGGCCAGCTGAGCTAAAACAAGCCCGCAAAAAACTAAAGATTTTTCCATATGTCAACAAAGGTGGCAAAAAACAAAAGAAGACAAGGACAGAAAAAAATTCAGCCAAATGGGAAAGAACCCTGAGAGAAAAACCAACCAGTGATGACTGAGAGAACTCAACTCTTTTATGTTCACAACTGTGAACATTCATAGATGAGTATTCATAAAATAAATTTTAAAAATAAAAATTTAAAAAGCATTCAAATAAATGAAGTGAAAATATGCTCTTAATAAATAAGTCTGCATTAATAAAAGCAAGTGGCTGGAAAGAATCCTGTGTCAGCTCTGATATACAACTGTTATACCGCAGACAGCTTGAATTACTTTGCTAAAGATATTTTTTAATAAGATGCCCATTGGTCTGATTCTGGTGCTATTGGGAAATAGCATAGGCAAGAGTTGTATATATATATCAGTATAAGCCAATGGTTTATCAAATCATTTAACAGCAACATGTTTTTGTGCAATGTTACAAATACAGTGAAAACAATAGTATAGATGAGAACTTCTTTTATCTATCAATAAGCAATATAAAAAGACAAACCACACAGTATCTACTGTCCTGTCTCATGGAAACCCCTTAAGAATACATTGAGTTAGAGACTATTTATTGAACATCCAGCAACTATTCTATGCAACCAATCATGGTTTTGAAATTAAGAAGTCTTTTTTCTCCACTTCAAT
This sequence comes from Phocoena sinus, assembly GCF_008692025.1. Taxonomy (NCBI): domain Eukaryota; kingdom Metazoa; phylum Chordata; class Mammalia; order Artiodactyla; family Phocoenidae; genus Phocoena; species Phocoena sinus. Next base: position 7,914,659 of record NC_045766.1, read on the forward strand.
AACGTAAACTTCATAAAGAATCAGAAAATCTTAATCTATGGACAAATTGATTTGAGCCAAAATTTAGAGCATTTTATACCTGGCCATTTTTATTTTAAGGTTTCGTCTTCTGTTGCAGTCAGAAAGAAGTTGTTGTACATTGTTTGGGATTTGGATGTTATTACAATACTTCTATTGGCAATTTCAATTTTTTCTTTAATTTTTTTTTCTTTTTTATCTTGTATTTAAAGCTCTACTTTTCACTTTTTTTCACCAGTCATAAGTTTCTTTCGAGTCATAGTGAGATTTTTTTGACATGTAACATACGTAAGTTTAAGGTGTACAATGTGATGATTTGATATACCCATATGTTGCAAAATGAATACCCAATAAGGTTAGTTAACACCTCCATCCTCTCACATAATTACCATTCTGTGTGTGTGTGGTGATAACATTTAAAATCTACTCTCTTAACTTTCAAGTTTATAATAGAGTATTGTTAATTATAGTCACCATGCTGTACATTAGATCCCCAGGGTTTATTCAACTTATAGGTGGGAGTTTGTACCCTTTAACCAACATCTTCCCATTTCCCCCATCCCTCCACCCCTGGTAACCACCATTCTATTGCCTGTTTGTATGATTTTGGCTTTTTAAGACTCCACATATAGGTGAGTGCATACAATGTTTGTCTTTCTCTGTCTGGCTTTTTTCATCTTGTATAATGCCCTCAAGTTGCATCCACGTTGTTGCAAAAGGCAGGATTCCCTTCTTTTCTATGGCTGAGTAGTATTTCAGTAGTATACATACACCACAATTTCTTCATCCATTCATCTGTTGATGGACACTTAGTACTTTCCACTTTCTTGTGGGATTCGGTGACTGAGAATGATTCACTCTGACAAGAAGCTTGAGTAACAAGGAGAATCTGAGTTGGCACCAACACCCCAGTGCAAATAGATTAACAGCAGCCATATCTACCCCCAGTAGACTCAGCCAGGGCTGCTCCCTATCTGTCTATGATGTCTTAGAAGTCAAATTCCATGGAGGCTTTAACACACTGTCTTCTTTGCAGTCACATTCCCATTCAAAGTGTGTATCAAGCACAAAGAGCATTAATGCTCTTTTCCCCGTGCTTGGTCCAATTAGACAGTGTTGCTCCAAACAATAAATGCTCATAAAAATGAGAAACATATTATATAGGAAGGTTATTATTGCCCTGTGGCCTAGAAATTAGATTGGTCCACACATGTTTCCAATAGAATCTTTAATTAAGATGCCTTTCTTATCAATGTGCTTTAGCAATTACTTGTATTGATGATGGGCCATTATTTTCCTGGCAAGGTAATAGAGAATTTCACTGGGGTGTCTTAACAAGTCACTTCTAGAATACTTTCTGCCTTTTCATTCTTTTTCTGTGACAAATTTACCTAAATGACTTGGTACTTATCAACTCCTTTCTTAAATAAGAATGAATTGGAGCGTACACTTGAAAAATATTTAAGGATAAATGTAGTTGGGCTAAAGACTTCTATTCCTTAAGAACTCAGTAGAGCCATTCATTCACCCATTCATTCAGTCATTCAGCAGAAAAATGCTGAGGGCCTAATAAACATCAGTCATGGTGCTCAGATGTTGATGATAAGATTGTTTGTCTGCCGATGTTAAACTTCGAAGTTAAGGTGACAGATGTGGGCCTGCTTGCATGGGACCCAGCCTGAGACTAAAAATAATGAAAAAAACTCATTTTTAGTGGAGGCACTAAGCAGTTTAGGGTCTGGCTGAGTCACCATGGCAAGAGACAAGGGCCCAGGCATGTACAAGTGAGGTCTACCAAGGAGGTCTGAGTCTGAAGTACAGGAGCTGTTGCTGTCTCTCAGGAGTATCCATAGCACCAAGGGTGCTCCCATGCTACCAAATCAGCATGAGGAGACCACTGTGCTCAAGCTGTGCCAATACAGAGAAAAGAACCCAAAGCCTACCAGGAGCAGCTTTCAGCAGTAGATACCAGCAGGATGGAACCAGCTATACCTCAGAGGTCATTATCCCAGCAAAAGCATAAGATGACCAAACAAAGTCCTGAGAATGTATTTCCTCACCACCGTGAGAAGGTAGTAAGTCCCTGTCCCACAACCACCTGTTCTGTCCGGGGTAAAATGGTGGTTTCTGAGGACTGGAGAAGAGTTTGAAAAAACACCATCTCTGTTAGACCAGGTTACGTAACGAAAATGTCTAGATTAGGGATTAGTTAATAACCCCCCAAAACTGATATTTGGTAGGTGGGCACTCATGAGAAAGATCATATAAGTAACAGGGAAATGTTAAAAGCTGTGTTTCCTTTGCACTTAAGATGAAAGTCAGTCTGAGTGTTTTGGTGACCCGACTCCCTTTGCCTTTTGTACCCCCAGCAGCTGTGAAAGCAAATCTCTATTGCCTTGAAAATGTGTAGGTACAGGAAAGCAGGATGTCCCATACCCAGTGCTCTGGGGGCAGCCAAATAGAGGAGTCTCTCTCTGCTTAACTTCCAAACCTCTTCCACAATTTACTTACATTATTTTTCATTTTTATAATTTGCACACGTTTTGAAGGTTGCTGCCTCGTGAAGAATTGACTAAACAAGTTTTAAAATATTGTCTCTTGCCCAGTTCACACCAGCACCCATGGGACTGTAGAATCTTTTCCTCTGACATTTGAAAGCATTAAAACAGCTACGGGGCTGCAGGAAACGTTTTCCCTGTAATCTCTGAAAAGTTTAGTTGCCAGGGAGACAGAGGCCATAGAGACCAGGTAAGAAAGCTTCTGCAGTATACTCACTTGGTTATTCAGTATAGAGGCAGGAAAGCAAGGGATGATTGGAGGGAAGAAACAGGGTTTCCCAGCATCTTATACCTAGAGTCTCTTTTCTTATATAATCAGAGGAAACCCAAGCTTCAAAAATGGTAATGTTTTTTGAAAAGATTGCAATTTAGTCTCTGTGCCACCTTGATTTAGTATCACCAGGTTGAAATGCAAACACCATCCTCAGAACAGCTACTTTCCAGAGAAGAAGGGGTCTGAGAGGAGCAAGTTTTATATGATGAGAGGATAAATGACAGCCACCAAGCAAGACACTCTACTTTCAAGGAAGGACATAAAATCATCTCTCTATAGTGGAGCTAGGAAAGACGTGAAGTGAATACAATTCTGAGATTTAAAAAAAAGAGGTTAATGAGTAGATGGAACAAAAATATGAGAACAGTTCAAGTTTTTCAAAGTACATCCACCAAATCCCACGTGTACTTACTGAGTGGCTTCTGCTTGCTCATGTTCTTTTCATTCTACCATCAAAGAGTCAGTCAGAGTACGTGAAGGTGCAGGAAATCCCCTCAGAAAGCACCACAGGCTGTTCCTAGCTGACTTCTTTCTGATATTAGAGGGAGAAAAAAGAGGGTTGCAAAGGAGCTGAGAGAAGATTCACTATCAGACAACATTCTCAATTAGCCTAAATTTGACCATACTTTAATATGGGATGAACAAGACTGGATCTCTTGTTGAATGAATTCTAAATTGGGGCAAAGAAATTGGTAGAATATTGCATATTCTGACAGGTGGTTTTCTATATCAACCACTAACAGAGCCCTATTATTTTACCCTGTACAACTGAACTTAGCACATCAAGGTTTGAAGGCAGAAAAGACTCTTCATCTTATCTGGCCTGCTTGAAATGCTCTCTCCTGACACAGTGAGTATTTTAAATCCAAGAAAACCAAAATGCCAGGACTTCTCTGGCAGTCCAGTGGTTAAGACTTTGCCTTCCAATGCAGGGCGTGAGGGTTCGATCCCTGGTCGGGGAGCTAAGATCCCATATGCCTTGCAGCCAAAAAAACAAAACCATTTTTAAAAAGAAGCAGTACTGTAACAAATTCAATAAAGACTTTAAAAAATGGTCCACATCAAAAAAAAAAAAAGAAAGAACACCAAAATGCCGAACTCACGAGAAAGGAGAATTCTACCTTCTGGCCATAAATTCATCGAACCAGAAGCCAGAAATCGTTGTCTTCATAACATACAGCCTTTTGTCCTTTTCTTTTCTTTTGACTCCAAACTTTCTTAACTGATTAGCAAAGAATCATTCTAATAATTAGCTCATGAGGAATTCTGAGGTCATGCGACTATACCTATCAGAAGAACAAAATTTACTGAATACGAATTTCAGTCCCTTTTTAAGATAAAAATCCAGCCACAATTCATAGGCATGCCATTACCTTTTTCTTTCTTTCTTTCTTTTTGGCCACACCATGCAGCATGCGGGATCTTAGCTCCCTGACCAGGGATCGAACCCGTGTCCCCTGCATTGGGAGCGCAGAGTCTTAACCACCGGACTGCCAGGGAAGTCCCAGAATGCCATTATTATTATTTTTAATTTATTTTATTTATTTATATTTGGCTGCGTTGGGTCTTTGTTGCTGTGCGTGAGCTTTTTCTAGTTGTGGTGAGCAGGGGCTACTCTTCATTGTGGTGCACAGGCTTCTCATTGTGGTGGCTTCTCTTGTTGCAGAGCACAGGCTCTAGGAACACAGGCTTCAGTATTTATGGCACACGGGCTCAGTAGTTGTGGCTCATGGGCTTAGTTGCTCTGCAGCCTGCGGGATCTTCCTGGACCAGGGCTCAAACCTGTGTCCCCTGTATTGGCAGGCAGATTCTTAACCACTGTGCTACCAGGGAAGCCCATCATTATTTTTAAATCAAACTGTTAAGCAGTAGAACCTGTAGTTGATATAATATATATTTTCTTGCCTATATTGCCCTCATAATTATTTATTCAATTAGAGTTCCAAAAGACATGGGTTTTGGGTTCCAAGGCTACAGTTGGTTTTCCTGAAAATCTGTGTACACAAGGGAATTATGAGTACAGTGGACACAGGGAAATCCTTGGATTTTTTTCTAGGAAGAATTAATGAAGCAGCAATAGGAAATAAGATTATACACATAGTAGACACTTAATTAAATCAATTAAGTAATGAGTAATTGATAAATATATATAAAAACAAGGCAGTTTTCCACCATGTGATTTTAGCTATTATATCACAAGGTTGTTTTGAAATTTTTTTAATGTATTAATTTTTTTAAAGAATTTTATCCTATATCATTAGCCTAGAAAATATCAATATGCTTTTTCCGTGAGATAAATAAATTACTAATGGCATTTTCAGAAAGATCAAGGCTATGAAAACAGCCATGTTTATTCCAATTCCTATAGGTAAAGGGCCACACGAAGAAGGTAAAATGACCCATAAAAGGCCATGGAAAGACTAAAATAATGACAATATTTTATACTTTGTATTAGGAATTAACATGGAGTAATATTTTTCCAATAGAATAATTCCAGAAGCAAAAGTTTTGGGTTAAGTGGGTAACTGAAACAATTTTAACATTTTGACTTCTGACCTCTGACTCTCCTGAAGGCTCTGTGGTCAGAGAAATTTAGACTTTTTTGCCCAAGATGCTGGCCCAGTATAAGTGTTCCCATAATGTCAGGAATCCTTTTTACACAACATTCCCTTTCCCTCATATAGATCAGAATTTTTCAATTAAACTCCTATTTAATTTATCTCTTCCCTTTAGAATACTAAACGGGATATTGTTTTCTGATTCTTCTTAATTGTTCTCCTTTTTCTGATCCAAATCAATTGGAACATCATAACAGTTTCAAAATTAATTACACAATTTCCCCTCTGCTTGGATAGATATGTACGCATCTCAGAGTGTGATGACTGCATTCATGTTACTAATTACTCACAAAACCCTTTAATATCTGTGTGTCTGCACTGGCCCAAGTGAAACAGCCCACCTTTAGTTGGGAGTTGCTTTGTTTAGAAAAAAAAAAACAAAAAACCACAGTGGAAAGGCATTGAACAGAATCTACTCCACCTTTTGCCTTACCGGCTCAATTTGTGCTTTTTTTTTTTTTTTTTTGACTCTACTTTGCATAAAGAGAAGCCAAACATTTGACTCTAGAGACCAATTTTTTTCTGGAAAGGAAGGCTGAACTGTTTCCATCCAATTAGGGAGGTAAGACCTGCCTTTCAATAGCCCTAAGATCTATAATGAGGGGAATCTAGAGTCACTGGAAATTACTCCAAAAGCCCCTCTTCATTGTTTCACTTTTTTTCCCTTGCATGAAGTGCAAAATCCATGAAAAATGAACTTTAAAGAGAAAACATTTTAGAGCATTTGGATCAATTTGAAATTTTTTGTTGATTTGTTTGTGTGAGACAGAACGTGGTTATCTAATAAACAAAGGAGAAAGAATATTTTGAGAAGTATTTTAGAGACAACAAGTCATTCTTTTTCATTGTCCCTAAAGTAAGTATCAAAGGGCTGCCTCAGAAGGCTGGACAGCTTGTACCCTACACAAGTCCAGTGGGAACTGTATACAGAGGTCTGTACACACAAGTCACTCTGTGGGGTTGTGCAACATGTAGCATGGTGCACAGATATTTGTCCAAATGAGGTTTGGGGGTGTTTTTTAATCTTTTTTTTTTCATGAGGACTTTATTATTTTAAGATGAGTCAAAAATTAATCCCCCCAAGGGGAAAAATTATTCTTTGTAGCCCCCATACTATCTAGTTCTAGGTACTCTAGATAGTATAAATATAAATATTTGTTGAAAGAATAAATGATTGAGATACCATATCTTTGGTTTTCCTCTTTTTAGACTTTTTTCCGACTCCATCAATCATTTTCTAACAAAGTACCTGAACATAAAATGTAGTGAGAGAAAGTAATAAAATTAGAAGACATTTTTGCAAGAGGCAATGTGGTAGGACTCCTCATTTTGAAATCTGAATTCTCTTTCTCAGTTGAAAGTCCTTTTTTGGGTGGAGAGGAAGAAGAGTCCTTGGCAAACTAGAGCATATGGTATTGATCAGTTGTTGACTAATTATAAATTTAGTTAAGTCCCAAAGAACACCCAAGCCAACCAGAAGGGCTATTTTAGTCTTCAAACAAATCCCTACCCCACTATCACCTTATGCTCAAACCAGAAGCTCTATAATGTTCCTCTGGTGCTATCAGTTCATTAATGCCTAATTTTCCAGTAATTGGGACATCATTTTCCAATTCTAATCAAGATGAGGTTTTAAGTGTAAATATACTTCAGAAAAGCAACATGGATTTATGTTTATACTTCCAATAGCTGATAGTAGATTGTTCCCTAAGAATCTTGCACAAAAGATAAGAGGGAGAGAAATTAAGGCAATAGGTGCCTGATATGAGGGGATGGATGGATGAAAAGAAGGAAAGAGAAGATTCAGAAGAACAAAAGAGTCTGGAACATTAAAAATAGACTTTCTTTGCAGATTGTATTTTGTCTGCATTCAGTCTTTGTATCACAGAACGAACTCAAACCTGAAATAAGGCCATACACACACCAAGAAAAAAATAAATAAAATAAACAAGTTTAATTAGGAATGAACCATTGGTATTCTACTTCTGTCAAGTATTAGGGTGGTTTCCCATAGTACACAGCTGTATCATTGCTATGAAATTGCTAAGTGTAGAAGGAAACTACCATTATCCATCCCACAATAATACACTCCTTTACAATTCTCCCAAAATGGGTACAAATGTCCTTTGAGTGTAATAACCTTCCCGTTCTTCATCAGACCTATAATTCTTCAGCCTCCAAAATAAATATTTGTGCTCACTCCTGAAACTTAGTGCTCAGCCCAAGAAAAGAATTAATTAAAACTAGCCCAATAGATTGTCAATGAACAATATAGTTTGTAAACCTGGGATAGAAAAACTATTTGTAACGACAGATGGCTGAGTTATAAAACTTTGTTTTTGTTGTTGTCATCAACTTAAACTTATATTTTGGACAATGATTGAGGAAAGTCAACAAAATGAACAGTAATTGAAAGCTTTCACCTACTCAAAAGGACTTTCCAGTTTTACCCCTATATATTTTAAATGACTATGTTATAGTTCATGCTACAAATCTGGGGTTCAATATCTGCCAGAACCACTGATTATGCCTCTGAGCCATGCAATCTTGAGAACCCATGATTAGGAGACGAGGGGAAGATGGCGAAAGAGTAAGACGCGGAGATCACCTTCCTCCCCACAGATACACCAGAAATACATCTACACGTGGAACAACTCCTACAGAACACCTACTGAAGGCTGGCAGAAGACCTCAGACCTCCCAAAAGGCAAGAAAGTCCCCACGTACCTGGGTAGGGCAAAAGAAAAAAGAAGAAACAGAGACAAAAGGATAGGGATGGGAACTGCACCCGTGGGGTGGAGCTGTGAAAGAGGAAAGGTTTCCACACACTAGGAAGCCCCTTTGCAGGCGGAGACTGCAAGTGGCGGAGGGGGGAAGCTTCGGATCTGCAGAGGAGAGCACAGCAACAGGGGTGTGGAGGGCAAAGCGGAGAGATTCCCGCACAGAGGATCAGGGGCGACCAGCACTCACCAGCCCGAGAGGCTTGTCTGCTCACCCGCAGGGCCGGGTGGGGCTGGGAGCTGAGGCTCAGGCTTCAGTCAGAGCGCAGGGAGAGGACTGGGATTGGCAGCATGAACACAGCCTGCAGGGGGCTAGTGCGCCATGGATAGCCGGGAGGGAGTCCGGGGAAAAGTCTGGAACTGCTGAAGAGGCAAGAGACTTTTTCTTGCCTCTTTGTTTCCTGGTGCGCGAGGAGAGGGGATTAAGAGCGCTGCTTAAAGGAGCTCCAGAGACGGGCGCGAGCCACGGCTAAAAGCGCGGTCCCCAGAGATGGGCATGAGATGCTAAGGCTGCTGCTGCCACCACCAAGAAGCCTGTGTGCAAGCACAGGTCACTATCCACAACCCCCTTCCAGGGAGCCTGTGCAGCCTGCTACTGCCAGGGTCCCGGGATCCAGGGACAACTCCCTCGGGAGAATGCACTGCACACCTCAGGCTGGTGCAACGTCCCGCCGGCCTCTGAAGCCGCAGGCTCACCCCGCACTCCGTACCCCTCCCTCCCCCGGCCTGAGTGAGCCAGAGCCCCTGAATCAGCTGCTCCTTTAACTCCGTCCTGTCTGAGCGAAGAACAGATGCCCTCCGGGGACCTACACACAGAGGCGGGGCCAAATCCAAAGCTGAACCCCGGGGGCTGTGCGAACAAAGAAGAGAAAGGGAACTATCTCCCAACAGCCTCAGAAGCAGAGGATTAAAGCTCCACAATCAATTTGATGTACCCTGCATCTGTGGAATACATGAATAGACAATGAATCATCCCAAATTGAGGAGGTGGACTTTGAGAGCAAGATTTATTATTTTTTTCCCTTTTCCTCTTTTTGTGAGTGTGTATGTGTATGCTTCTGTGTGAGGTTTTGTCGGTATAGTTTTGCTTCCACCATTTGTCCTAGGGTTCTATCCGTCCATTTTGTTTTTGTTTTTTTCTTAATATTTTTTATTTTAATAACTTTATTTTATTTTATCTTCTTTCTTCCTTCCTTCCTTCCTTTCTCTCTTTCTTTCTTTCTACTTTTTCTACCTTTTATTCTGAGCCGTGTGGATGAAAGTCTCTTGGTGCTCCAGCCAGGTGTCAGGGCTCTGCCTCTGAGGTGGGAGAGCCAACTTCAGGACACTGGTCCACAAGAGACCTCCCAGCTCCACATAATATCAAACAGTGAAAATCTCCCAGAAACCTCCACCTTAACAACAGCACCCAGCTTCACTCAACGACCAGCAAGCTACAGTGCTGGACAACCTATGCCAAACAACTAGCAAGACAGGAAAACAACCCCACCCATTAGCAGAGAGGCTGCCTAAAATCATAATAAGTCCACAGACACCCCAAAACACACTACCAGACGTGGACCTGCCCACCAGCAAGAAAACATCCAGCCTCATCCACCAGAATACAGGCACTAGTCCCCTCCACCAGGAAGCCTACACAGCCCACTGAACCAACTTTAGCCACTGGGGACAGACACCAAAAACAACGGGAACAATGAACCTGCAGCCTACAAAAAGGAGACCCCAAACACAGTAAGATAAGCAAAATGAGAAGACAGAAAAACACACCGCAGATGAAGGAGCAAGATAAAAACCCACCAGATCTAGCAAACGAAGAGGAAATAGGCAGTCTACCTGAAAAAGAATTCAGAATAATGAGAGTAAAGATGATTCAAAATCTTGGAAATAGAATAGACAAAATGCAAGAAACATTTAACAAGGACCTAGAAGAACTAAAGATGAAACAAGCAATGACAAACAACACAATAAATGAAATTAAAAATACTCTAGATGGGATCAATAGAATAACTGAGGTGGAAGAACAGATAAGTGACCCAGAAGGTAAAATAGTGGAAATAACTACTGCAGAGCAGAATAAAGAAAAAAGAATGAAAAGAACTGAGGACAGTCTCAGAGACCTCTGGGACAACATTAAACACACCGACATTCGAATTATAGGGGTTCCAGAAGAAGAGAAAAAGAAACGGACTGAGAAAATATTTGAAGAGATTATAGTTGAAAACTTCCCTAATATGGGAAAGGAAATAGTTAATCAAGTCCAGGAAGCACAGAGAGTCCCATACAGGATAAATCTAAGGAGAAATACACCAAGACACATATTAGTCAAACTGTCAAAAATTAAATACAAAGAAAACATATTAAAAGCAGCAAGCGAAAAACAACAAATAACACACAAGGGAATCCTCATAAGGTTAACAGCACATCTTTCAGCAGAAGCTCTGCAAGTCAGAGGGGACTGGCAGGACATATTTAAAGTGATGAAGGAGAAAAACCTGCAACAAAGATTACTCTAACCAGCAAGGATCTCTTTCAGATTTGATGGAGAAATTAAAACCTTTACAGACAAACAAAAACTGAGAGAGTTCGGCACCACCAAACCAGCTTTACAACAAATGCTAAAGGGACTTCTCTAGGCAAGAAACACAAGAGAAGGAAAAAACCTACAATAATGAACCCAAAACAATGAAGAAACTGGGAATAAGAAGATACATATCGATAATTACCTTAAGTGTAAATGGACTAAATGCTCCCTCCAAAAGACACAGATTGGCTGAATGGATACAAAAACAAGACCCATACATATGCTGTCTACAAGAGACCCACTTCAGACCTACAGACACATACAGACTGAAAGTAAGGGGATGGAAAAAGATATTCCATGCAAATGGAAACCAAAAGAAAGCTGGAGTAGCAATTCTCATATCAGACAAAATAGACTTTAAATAAAGACTATTAGAAGAGACAAAGAAGGACACTACATAATGATCGAGGGATCAATCCAAGAAGAAGATATAACAATTGTAAATACTTATGCACCCAACATCGGAACACCTCAATACATAAGGCAAATACTAACAGCCATAAAAGGGGAAATTGACAGTAACACATTTATAGTAGGGGACATTAACACTCCACTTTCACCAATGGACAGATCATCCAAAATGAAAATACATAAGGAAACACAATCTTTAAATGATACATCAAACAAGATGGACTTAATTGATATTTATAGGACATTCCATCCAAAAACAACAGAATACACATTTTTCTCAAGTGCTCATGGAACATTCTCCAGGATAGATCATATCTTGGGTAACAAATCAAGCCTTGGTAAATTTAAGAAAATTGAAATTGTATCAAGTATCTTTTCCGACCACAATGCTATGAGACTAGATATCAATTACAGGAAAAGATCTGTAAAAAATACAAACACATGGAGGCTAAACAATACACTACATAATAATGAAGTGATCACTGAAGAAATCAAAGAGGAAATAAAAAAATACCTAGAAACAAATGACAATGGAGACACAGCGACACAAAACCTATGGGATGCAGCAAAAGCAGTTCTAAGAGGGAAGTTTATAGCAATACAATCCTACCTTAAGAAACAGGAAACATCTCAAATAAATAACCTAACCTTGCACCTAAAGCAATTAGAGAAAGAAGAACAAAAATATCCCAAAGTTAGCAGAAGGAAATAAATCATAAAAATCAGATCAGAAATAAATGAAAAAGAAATGAAGGAAACAACAGCAAAGATCAATAAAACTAAAAGCTGGTTCTTTGAGAAGATAAACAAAATTGATAAACCATTAGCCAGACTCATCAAGAAAAAAAGGGAGAAGACTCAATAGAATTAGAAATGAAAAAGGAGAAGTAACAACTGACACTGCAGAAACACAAAAGATCATGAGAGATTACTACAAGCAACTCTATGCCAATAAAATGGACAACCTGGAAGAAATGGACAAATTCTGAGAAATGCACAACCTGCCAAGACTGAATCATAGAAAATATGAACAGACCAATCACAAGCACTGAAATTGAAACTATGATTAAAAATCTTCCAACAAACAAAAGCCCAGGACCAGATGGCTTCACAGGCGAATTTTATCAAACATTTAGAAAAGAGCTAACACCTATCCTTCTCAAACTCTTCTAAAGTATAGCAGAGGGAGGAACACTCCCAAACTCTTTTTACGAGGCCACCATCACCCTGATGCCAAAACTAGACAGGATGTCACAAAGAAAGAAAACTACAGGCCAATATCACTGATGAACATAGATGCAAAAATCCTCAACAAAATACTAGCAAACAGAATCCAACAGCACATTAAAAGGATCATGCACCATGATCAAGTGGGGTTTATCCCAGGAATGCAAGGATTCTTCAATATACGCAATTCAATCAACGTGATACACCATATACACAAAATGAAGGAGAAAAACCATATGATCATCTCAATAGATGAAGAGAAAGCTTTCGACAAAATTCAACACCCATTTATGATAAAAACCGTCCATAAAGTAGGCATAGAGGGAACTTTCCTCAACATAATAAAGGCCATATATGACAAACCCACAGCCAACATCGTCCTCAATGGTGAAAAACTGAAAGCATTTCCATTAAGATCAGGAGCAAGACAAGGTTGCCCACTCCCACCACTCTTATTCAACATAGTTTTGGAAGCTTTAGCCACAGCAATCAGAGAAGAAAAGGAAATAAAAGGAATCCAGCTTGTAAAAGAAGAAGTAAAGCTGTCACTGTTTGCAGATGACATGATACTATACATAGAGAATCCTAAAGATGCTACCAGAAAACTACTAGAGCTAATCAATGAATTTGGTAAAGTAGCAGGATACAAAATTAATGCACAGAAATCTCTGGCATTCCTATACACTAATGATGAAAAATCTGAAAGTGAAATCAAGAAAACACTCCCATTTACCACTGCAACAAAAAGAATAAAATATCTAGGAATAAACCTACCAAAGGAGACAAAAGACCTGTATGCAGAAAATTATAAGACACTGATGAAAGAAATTAAAGATGATACAAATAGATGGAGAGATACACCATGTTCTTGGATTGGAAGAATCAACATTGTGAAAATGACTCTACTACCCAAAGCAATCTACAGATTCAATGCAATCCCTATCAAACTACCACTGGCATTTTTCACAGAACTAGAACAAAAAATTTCACAATTTGTATGGAAGCACAAAAGACCCCGAATAGCAAAAGCAATCTTGAGATCGAAAAAAGGAGCTGGAGGAATCAGGCTCCCTGACTTCAGACTATACTACAAAGCTACAGTAATCAAGACAGTATGGTACTGGCACAAAACAGAAAGATCAATGGAACAGGTTAGAAAGCCCAGAGATAAACCCACGCACATATGGTCACCCTATCTTTGATAAAGGAGGCAGGAATGTACAGTGGAGAAAGGACAGCCTCTTCAATAAGTGGTGCTGGGAAAACTGGACCGGTACATGCAAAAATACACATACATATGTTCCCATATGTATGTTGTTATGTCCCATAGAGATTAGATCACTCCCTAACACCATACACAAAAATAAACTCAAAATGGATTAAAGACCTAAATGTAAGGCCAGAAACTATCAAACTCTTAGAGGAAAACATAGACAGAACACTCTATGACATAAATCACAGCAAGATTCTTTTTGACCCACCTCCTTGAGAAATGGAAATAAAAACAAAAATAAACAAATGGGACCTAATGAAACTTCAAAGCTTTTGCACACCAAAGAAACCATAAACAAGACCAAAAGACAACCCTCAGAGTGGGAGAAAATATTTGCAAATGAAGCAACTGACAAAGGCTAATCTCCAAAATTTATAAGCAGCTCATGCAGCTCAATAACAAAAAAACAAACAACCCAATCCAAAAATGGGCAGAAGACTTAAATAGACATTTCTCCAAAGAAGATATACAGACTGCCAACAAACACATGAAAGAATGCTCAACATCATTAATCATTAGAGAAATGCAAATCAAAACTACAATGAGATATCATCTCACACCAGTCAGAATGGCCATCATCAAAAAATCTAGAAACAATAAATGCTGGAGAGAGTGTGGAGAAAAGGGAACACTCTTGCACTGCTGGTGGATGTGAATTGGTACAGCCACTGTGGAGAACAGTATGGAGGTTCCTTTAAAAACTACAAATAGTACTACCATATGACCCAGCAACCCCACTACTGGGCATGTACCCATGCCCAGTAGAAAACCATAATTCAAAGAGTGATGTACCAAAATGTTCATTGCAGCTCTATTTACAATAGCATGGAGATGGAAACAACCTAAGTGTCCATCATCATATGAATGGATAAAGAAGATGTGGCATATATATACAATGGAATATTACTCAGCCATAAAAAGAAACAAAATTGAGCTATTTGTAATGAGGTGGATGGACCTATAGTCTGTCATACAGAGTGAAGTAAGTCAGAAAGAGAAAGACAAATACCGTATGCTAACACATATATATGGAATTTAAGGAAAAATAATGTCATGAAGAACCTAGGGGTAAGACAGGAATAAAGACACAGACCTGCTAGAGAATGGACTTGAGGATATGGGGAGGGGGAAGGGTAAGCTGTGACAAAACAAGAGAGTGACATGGGCATATATACACTACCAAACATAAGGTAGATAGCTGGTGGGAAGCAGCCGCATAGCACAGGGATATCAGCTCGGTGCTTTGTGACCTCCTAGAGGGGTGAGATAGGAAGGGTGGGAGGGAGGGAGATGCAAGAGGGAAGAGATATGGGAACATATGTATGTGTATAACTGATTCACTTTTTATAAAGCAGAAACTAATGCACCATTGTAAAGCAATTATACTCCAATGAAGATGTAGAAAAATAAATAAATAAAAGAGCCCATGACTAGAATAGACACCCTAATTAGAGTGTCTCCTGGTTTCTTCTCTTCACAATGTGGTCTATGAACCAGCAACCTGTGCATCACCTGGAAGCTTGTTAAAAATTCAGATTCCCTGGGCCACACCCCATTGTTGGTCAATCTAAGTTTTATCAAGAAGGATCAAGAACAGTTAGAAATCAAAGTTGTGCCCAAAAGGGAGTGGAAAAGGAGCAGCTGTCGGGGGAGAGAACATGCAAAGGCCATGGTGGAAAATTTTCAACTCTGAAGTCCTTCAGTGTCTGTCACGTTACTGAGACTGAGTTCTGAGGTAGGGTCTTGTCTCTTCTATTTGGTTTAGTTGTTGTTTTGTTTGTTGGCTTGTTTTTTTAACTTTTGATTTTATATTGGACTACAGTTGATTAACAATCTTGTGTTACTTTCAGGTGTCCAGCCAAGTGCTTCAGTTATACATATATATGTATCTATTATTTTCCAAATTCTTTTCCCATTTGTGTTGTTACAGAATATTGAGCAGAGCTGCCTGTGCTATACAGTAAGTCCTTGTAGGGAGTTCCCTGGTGGGCCAGTGGTTAGGACTCCACACTTTCACTGCCGAGGGCACAGGTTTAATCCCTGGTTGTGGAACTAACATCCCACAAGCTGAGCAGTGCGCATGCCTCCCCGCCCCCCAAAAAGTTTGTTTTTATTTAGATAATTTGACCTGCCCCAGCTAGGCTTTTGACCCTAGGAGTCAGAGAAGCCTATCACAGGAATCGAAGGAAGGTGAGTTCCGAGGAAGAAAAAATTTAAGTGCTATGACAGAAGCAAAAAGGATTTTCATTAGAAGATTCATGCTGCATAATAGGTGCTCAATGAATAGTCACTAATATTCTACTCGCCAGCAATAACATTACACTTTCTGAAAGAAAAGAGGCTAAAAAAAAAAATAGATTTCCATCCATTAAGTGTCTACTATGTTCCAAACACTGTACTGGACATTTTTAATTCTTTTTAAAAATTCTATTTATTTGTAAGAAGTGGCCACATTGAATGTTCTTGCCTGTTTGAACTCCACTGTACCACATGCTGTATTCCTTTGACCAGAATGGGGCAGGTCAGCCCCTCAGTGGGGTACCTGGCCTGCCTGCCCCCTTGGCTTTGTCCTGATCACTGCAGCTACATCCTCCATGTTTGTATAACTTCTTATCCGTAACACTCTCCACTTCTAGTGCTAATCATGTGTATTAAAATAAAATAGCAAATATGCTGAGTGGAGCACACAGTACAAAATGATACTTGTAATATCAAGCACTTTCCAAAGTGTATAATATTTGCATTAGGTCATCAAATATATTCCCTACTGTGGAAGAGAGCTTTTGCTCTCTGCTTTCCCCTAACATGTTTCATCTCTTACAAGTGAAAATGTCCTTATCTCTACTAAGCCATTCTTATGTAATCTTCTCCCTGCATCTGTTACTATTCATAGGGGAAAATAATATCACTTTATATGAGCAGAGATAAATCCTAAGCAAAACATATTACAACGGCATTTGTCTGGAGCAAGTGTTCCCTGTAAACATGGAGGGTGCAAGGCTTCAAATTCCTTCATTGTTTACAGGTCCAAAAGTAGGATTCCTACTAGAATCCGGATGCCCAAAATTGAAAATTAAAAGGCACACTCTGAGTCTAGCTGGATATCTTCCACCATGCTACTTTAAAGAATATATAAAAGAGAAGGGAAAGGCAGGTGGTACATTTTTAAATGGCAGCTGAACATTTGCTTGGCTTAAAGTCAAATGAAATAACATAATGCTAACTGACTGGTATACTTTTCCCTGATCCCTTTAAATTCCTCTTTCTCAAATTCTTTGTGACATTTAAATATCCTACAAATTAATCAATGTTATGAAACAATGAGATGGTTATGAATGAAGACAGTTAGCAGCAATAATCATAATAAGATGGCGACCTTTTCCTGAGTGTTTAGGATGTTCTTTGACTTTACCTGAATCATCATCCAGTCACATGAAGACTTTAAGAGATATAATAGTACTGCCATTTTATAGGTGAAGAAACTGAGGCTCAGAGAAATGAAATGATTTGCCCAAGGTCCCAGAGATAAAAAGAGGGAAGACAAATTCAAACTCAGTTTTGTCTGTTTGTTTTGCTCCAAAGCCAATGTTCTCTTTACCTTGGTCCCCAATAATCATGTTATCTACAGCCTCTTTCCTTATTTCTGTATCTCTATAGAGCGCTCCCTAAAACTTTTCTTGCTGGGAAGAAACGCCAATGAGAATACCACTGGGAAAGGACTATTTCTGACTCCACTGTTCACAGGTTGGCTCCCACGTGGCTGGTGCTCAGTCAGTGTTAAACAATAACAGTTCAAACCCTGTAATGATCAAGCCGGAAGTGCCTCCCTCTTTATACTTTTTAATGACTTCATAAGGTTCTTTTCTGTTAATTGTTTAATCACAAATTTCAGTTAGTGCTATTTATATGCTCTTTTTCAACTTTTGAATAGACATTTCTATTTTGCCAAGCTTTTGGAAATGCCAAATTAGAAACAAGCTTATTGTCTTCCACACAACTTTTGCAGTGTGAAGAATGAAAAATGCCACCAGAGTGCCTACGTGCCTAAGAGGGAAAAAGAAAGGGAAAGAATCCGTGTTAAGTCATCTAAAGAACGCCACCTTAGATGAAATGCTTCAAAGGTGGAAAGCCGTTCTTTCCACATTGAAAAACACCCGTCATGCCATCTGAAGAGCACTAACAGACAAACCAAGGTAGAAATTCCAGGGGAAGCAAGGGGTCATTGAATGACATAAAACTGGCAGGCTTTTGTGCAGGGGTGAGTGAGTGAGTGACTTGCTCTTTAACGGAATAATCAGTCTCCGGCACTAAAATGTGAGATTAGAAAACAAAAATTTCACCTTGCCCTGGCGGATTAAGAGGAAGATACGTACATGAAGTTTGAGCTTGGTGTTGTCACTATTTTATGATAAACCATCTGTACAGATACTATCACAGCAAGCATTAGACAGGCTCTCTGCCTGAAAACATTTGAACCAGAAGTTCACCTCCAGGAAGTTGAATTTTTTTTTTTAATTGAAGTGTAGTTGATATACAATGTTTTAGGTGTACAGCAAAGTGATTCAGTTATACATACACCTATATATCTATTATTTTTCAGATTCTTTTCCATTATAGTTTATTATAAGGTATTGAATATAGTTCCCTGTGCTATACAGTAGGTTTTTGTTGTTTATCTATTTTATATAGTGTGTCTTTTAATTCCAAATTGCAAATTTGTCCCTCCCTCTGAAGTTGAATTCTTGAACCGTCACCCAAACTGAGAAATGTATGTCCTTCTCACAAAACCTTTCTGATGTTTTGGGAAATTCAAACATGAAGATGACAGGGAATTCCCTGGCGGTACTGTGGTTAGGACTCCGTGCTTTCACTGCAGAGGGCTTGGGTTCAATAGCCAGCTGGGGAACTAAGATCCCAAAGGCTTCGCAGCCAAAAAAAAGGCAAATCATTTACTCCCAATGGCAACTAACTATACAAACTTAGCTACTGTTTACAATGACATAGGTACTCAGGGTATGAAAAGCCTTAAAAGAAAGCTTAAGGAAATCCAACAGAAAGCCTTCAATATGTATTGTCAAAGGTGATTCCATTTGTTTCTGAGGATGCCTTTGAGCTCTTAAACCTAGCAATATCCAAGGAGTAAAGGGATTATTAGATGAATAAGAAGGGAGTAAAAGATATGAAACAGAGGCTTACAACTGGCCCGGCCCTCTGAAAGCTTTTATTTGGCTCACGCAATGCTTCTTAACATTTTATATATTTTTCCCCACCCTTAAAAGTTAGAAAATTCTATGTAAAATCCAGATTAGACCTCCTTTAAATAGCAGAAGATCTGGAAAAGTTAGCACGTGGTTCCGCAGGGCAGTAAGCAGCTGGGCTGAGAACAGTTTGCTCCCCCCTTCCACTTCTGTAGAAAGAGCCCCTGTTCTTCAGTTTTTCACAACTCCCTGGAAACAACACCCAACCTGGTTGATTTATTTCTATGATCTCCCTGGCTCCTGTGAGCATTTAAGCATTTACAATCTTTGTTGCAAGCATTAGTGAGGGAATACAAGTGGTGTGTATCTGAGAACTCTTTGACTTAAAGATTTTAGGATATTTATTGGTATATATGAGCACAGTGATAGACTAAAAAACTCCCATATTCAGAGTTAAATGACATGGCTTTGATTCTACTTCTACCCTTAATTAGCTGAGTGCTCTGAAGCAAATTATTTTAACCTCTTGGACTTGGATTTCTTCGTTAGTAAAACAAAGTTATTGTGTTACCTTTAGGGTCCCTTGCAGGTCTAGAAGGCTGTACCTGTTATGTGGGTAAACCATAAGAGCCAGGGGTCAAGTTGAGGTCTAAGTCACCTCTTACTATCCTAATGACACCTTGTACATGCTGAGAGAAGAATTTTAGCTTCCTCTAAATAGTAAAATTCTAAGGGAAAGGAGTACAGAAGTCATAGTTCCTTTAGAATACCACCAAAAAATGAGAGATTTAATTCAATCCTATCCAATCTTACTCAAAAGATAATTTAATATACAAATAATAACAATTCTGTCTGACAGAGATCCATCTATTATGGGTTGAATTGTCCCCACCCCCCCCTAAAAAAAAAAGATATAAGTCCAACCCCCAGTGTTTCAGAATGACCTAATTTGGAAATTGGGTATTTACAGAGGTAATTAAGTTAAAGTGAGGTCTAGTGGGCCCTAATCCAATATGACTGGTGTCCTTATAAAAAGGGGAAAGTTGGACACAGACAGACACACATACAGATGTGAAGAAACATGGAGAACAACATCTACAGGCCAAGGAATGTCCAAGGCTATTAGAACGTAGGAGAAAGATATGGAACAAATTCTCTCTCACAGCCCTCAGAAGGAACCAACCCTGCCTTAAACTTGGACTTTCAGCCTCCAGAACTATGAAAAAATAAATTTCTGTGTAAGCCATCCAGTGTGTGGTACAGGCATACCTCAGAGATATTGCAGTTCAGTTCCAGACCACTGCAATAGAGAGTGTCACACAATATTTTTCTTTGGTTTCCCAGCACATATAAAAGTTATGTTTACACTATACTGTAGTCTATTAAGTTTTCAATAGCATTATATCTAAAAAAATTTACATACCTTAATTAGAAAACATTTTATTGATAAAAATGCTAACCCTCATCTGACCCTTCAGTGAGTTGTAATCTTTTTGCAATAGTAACATCAAAGATTCACTGGTCACAGATCATCATCACAAATATAATAATAATGAAAAAGTTTGAAATATTATGAGACACTGACACAGAGACACAAAGTGATAAAACGCCGTTGGAAAAGTGACACCAATAGACTTGCTCAGTGCAGAGTTGCCACAAACTTTCAATTAAAAGAAATGAAATATCTGCAAAGAGCCATAAAGTGAAGCACAATGAAATGAGGTATGCCTGTACTTTGTTATAGCAGCCCTAACAAACTAATATACCACCTTACATCCATCCACCTCCAGCTGACAAGAGACATAGCCCTTCCTGGTGGGGGGCGGGGGGGGGCGGTGAAAAAAGACCCAGGACAGAAAGGAAATAGCCTCCTTGTGACCTCTGCAGAAACATAATGCAGACCATCTTGGCTTTTCCAATTGTTAATCTCCAGGTTATGAACAAGGGCTGGTATATACTGGTTCCCAGTAACTCTTCTGAATCTTGAAACTGCTTCTTAAACTGGATCCAAGACCAGCTACATAATCTGCAGAACCCAGAGAAAAATGAAGATGCAGGGCCTCCTGTTAGAAAATTATTAAAAATTTCAAGATGGTGATCGGAACTCATTGAAACACGCATGGAGCACTATCTGATTTACGGGTTGCACACCTAGGAAGCCGGCCATGACTGGGTCCCTTCAAGCATTTGAGAAAGCCACTAACATCTTCACTCTCCTTTCTTTGCTGGGTAATTCTGGAATGTATCTTGCCTCTTTGTAGAGCATTTTTGACTTGCTCATGGTTGGTCAAGTCCAAGTTTTCTAGCAAATTATCATCTCTTTCCACAAGTACATTTATTTGCCAACTGTGCTGAATCCATTCAATGTCTCAGCTACTGTGCTAGCTCCAAAAACAGTCACATGGAACCTCATCTGAAATCGTGAATAAGTTAGAGGCAGAAATAACTGCAACATAAGGAAATGTGTGATTAGTAAAATAGAAATAAGATTGCACTCTAGATGTTCAAAGAGGAAGAGTTTACTTCCAGATAGAAGAGGCAATATCGGATGGACCTTTAAGAGAATGGATTGGATTTTGTTACGCATTTGTGAAGACAATCCAGGTAGAAGAACTAGTACATACAAAAGCACAGAGATGGTGCACAATAAAGTACATTTGAGGAATATGGGCATTTTGGTGTAAATGGAAACATTACGGAGCCATTTGGGGGTAAACCCAGAAAAATGGGGTAGGAGTAGGTCAGGAGGGCTTTTCCTGTCTAGGAAGCTAATGGTGCATGAGAACTGATTAATTAAACTTCAAATTAAGTTTATGTCTGACAATGATGGCATCAACCTTGCAGGTGTACATAAGTCTATCCTACCAAGTTTTGCTGAACACTACTGTTTTATTCCCATGGGGGGAAAAGAAAACGTTATAAAAAATCCTGGGCCCTCCTAAAACAGAGGAAATCCCACCATCTTTGGGTTCTTCTGATAAGCTGATGCCCATCTAAAGGTGTCCTATCAGGACATATCATACTAGGTTGCAATTACTTGGTTACAAGTCCATCTTCCCCACTAGACTATGAGTTCCTCAAATTCAGAGACTGTGTCTTATAATCCTTTTCTACTCCTGCATTTGGCAAGATGCCTAGTACATGGTGAATGTTTAGTAAATATTTGTTAAATGACTAAACAGAGATTGCTGCTATATGTGTTTGCCCCCATCTAAACAATCCCCTTCGATCTGCTCATAAGTGAAAGGTGTTAAATAAGAAATTGGAATGAAAAGGCTCTCATCTAGCTCTAGCTGTGAACAATAGCTAATTGTTTTACTTTCCAGTACATTCTGTTTCCCATACCTATGATGCTTTGCCTTCCGGTCTGGTTTCATCATCCTTCAGTGTCCTCCTGGTGCCTGGTTGCCGAGTTACATGGTACCATTGTTTTCCTACACTTGGCACTGGGAAGTCACCTCTATGGAGATGAAGATGAGGGACTCCATGTGTGTTTAGCTAGACCAAGGACAGCCTTAGTGTGAGTATAACATCCGTTTCCTGTACAAAATGGCCCCCTGACGTTCAGTTCAAGATTCAACTTTGGAAGGCCATAAGCTTGAAAGGTAATACGGAACAGAGGCAATCTGATATCACCCTACTGCCTCAGGAATTCCTCTGCTGTGTAATGCTAAAAAGTCATTTTAATGTGTCCTCCTGCTATTCTGTCTTGCTTGTGGCGTCTTTGTTAATTTATTTTTTCTGAGAGAGCATTTGATGGTGCTTTTACCTTAGGGCTCACTTCAGGTGTGGAAGTAGGGAGAAAATTCCTCTGCTGGAAGACTTTGTTATTTGGTTTTTGAATGGAAGGCTCTGTGACATAAAGAGTGTTAACTGTCTATTTTGATAAAAACTGCCTGCAACACAGACTGGTAGGTAGGAAGTTTTCAGATGGTGTCATGATGTGAGACACTTACTGTGACATCCGAGGACCCAGTGGTGTTCCCACCACTGCATACTGGGCCTCACGCCACTTACAAGGAACAATTTTAAATCACTTTGATTTTAAAGCAATTTGAAATCAGGATGAACATCAGAACACAGTTTTAGCATTTAAAAAAATGTGTATGGTGTAGCCCCTGAGTTAGGCAGTCAAGGGAAGAAAAGACACATCTTTGGAAAGATAATGAAGCAGACTTGGAATGAAGAGGGACGTCTCAGGCTCCCTGGATCTGGAGCCTAGCAAGGTGCTTAGTTTCCAGGGTTCAGCATCCTCATCTTTAAAACAAGACAATAAAAATGACTACCTTATGGGCAGTTCAACAAAACAGCACTCAACAAATTACTTGATGCTAAGCACATATTAATTACTCAAATTATTATCACACTTAGCTTTGGTTGTGGAGTCTGGCATCTTGAGTGATTTGAATCCAGTTTGCTCCACCTCTACTGATCATATAGCCTTGGGCATAACTTCTCTTTGCCTCAGTTTCCACTTCTATCACATTGGATAGAACGTTCTTTTAGGACTGGGGTGAATATGAAATGAGTGGATGTCTATGTAAAGTATTTGGCAGAGTGCCTGGTATGTAGCAAGCACTCAATAAATGTAAACTACTATTGTTACTATTACTGTTACTGCTAAGATCATTCAAAAGGCAGGATCAATATTCCCGGAGAAAAGGAAAATGGCCTGTTGTAGGCATTTTGAAGATTCTTCTGAGGACCAAGAAGCAAAGAGCTGACAATTAGATGATACCAAAGGTACAAAACTTCAAAAAATGTTATATTCCTTAAAAAAAAAACCATTATTTTGAAACAATTTTATATTTGCAGAAGATTTGCAAAGATAGTATAGAGTTGCCCTATATATCTTTCACCCAGCTTCCCCTAACATTAGCATTTACATAACCATGATACAGTGATCTAAAGAAATTAACACTGGTACAATACCATTAACTACATTACAGATTTTATTCTGATTTCACCAGTTTTCCACTAATGTCCTTTTTTCCATTCCAAGGTCCAATCCAGGATCCACATTGTACTAGATTCTCTGTCTCCTTCATCTCCTCTAATCTAACCGACATCCCCTCAGTTTATCATTGTCTTTCATGACCTTGACCTTTTGAAAAATAAAGGTCAGATAATTTGTAGATTGTCCCTAGATTTGGGTCTGTCTGGTGTTTGCTCATGATTGACGGGGATGATGAAATTTGGGGAAGAATACCACAGAGGTGGGGTGCGTCCTCAGCTCATCAAATCAGAAGGCACCTGATATCAATATGCTTTGTTACTGGTGATGTAGTAGCTAGTGCCAGCCCTCACCCAAGGGGAGAAGACATAATCTCTGACTTGTGGAGGGCAATGTATCAAAGAATTCATGAACATATAAATAAAACCAGCACAGTAATTAATACATATTTTGAGGAGAAATCATTTGTGGTGATGCTAATGTTTCTTCTTAAACTTTTACCCACTAATTTTTAGCATTCATCATTATAGCTTGCCTGCAGCAACTTTCGCTATAATGTTCTAGTGATAATTTTCTATGTCCCTCATTCTGTCTATATTTATTCATTGGAATTTCTCTGAAAGGAAGAAGTGACCTATCTTATTTATTTACACAAGCATGGATTCATCAGTGTGTATTTTATCTTTTGGGCTATAATCCAATACTATATTATTTTTTTGCTCAAATTATTATAGCTTTGGTCATTGGGAAATTTTTTAAGTTGCTGTTCCTTTTGACTTTCCTTTTCTCATTTTCTTACTTTTTGAAACAAGATGCTCTGGTCTCATCTTATACTTTTCCCTGCCCTCAACCTTTTCTTCAAGGAGACCTGATTCCTTCTATTGGAGAATGCTTTTTAGAAACCAAGTTCTGGGTGTTAAATAGGGTGTCACTGCTAAGAGGCCTTCTCAGGGAATATATGTATGTATACTAACCAATGAATACACATACATACATATATGCATCCAAATTTATTTTCATATCTAACTATAAATATCTAACTGTATATATATTAAAATAAACATGAGTTCATACTGATGTCCCTGAATCTCACCTAGAACCATAGGGTTCATTCTAACCTTCCCACTGATTATTTGTAAACTTCTTTCTGGCAACGAGAAATCTGGCATTTGTTTTCTACAATATATGTATTTATTTGTTCAATCCTAGTTTCAAAATTGCTAATCCATACCCCTGTGAGAAACAAATTTATCAACTAGAGTAAAGAGTTCATGTACAGTTTGGGTCTTCAGGTTTACCCCATCTAGTTAAAATATTGTTTTCCAAAGTTACACAGGTCAACTCCTTTCTTTTCTTGTCACTTTTAGTAATTATATCATGTATGTATTTATCACAGTCTGTATTCCTTCTTGACTTCCACTGACATCCTGGTTATTTTATTCAATTCGCATAAGCAAAACTTGTTCTTCATGATGTCCATTTCTATGAATTTTGACGAATGCATAGAATCATACATCTACCATCATGATACCTTTCAGAAAATCACACCCCCCCGCAAACTCCCTCCCGCTGCTCTTTTGAGTCAACCCCTCCCCCACTCACCCACCACCAGTCTGCTTTCCATTTCCATAATTTTTCCTTTTCCAGAATGTCATATAGGTAGAATCACACAACATATAGACTATTATTATCTGGCTTCTTTCATTTAAGAAAATGCATTTAAAATTCATTCATGCTGTTCATTCATGAATCAATAGTTGGTTCCTTTTTACTGCTAAGTAGTATTCCACCTTATAGATACACACAGCTTGTTTACCTATTCTTCTGTTGAAGGACATCTGGGTTGTTTCCAGTTCTTAGCAACTATGTATCAAGTTTTTATAAATGTTCACATGCATGTTTTTGTGTGATCATAAGTTTTCAGTTCACTTGACTAAACACCTAAAAGTAGGATTGGTAAATCATTCGGCAGGTGCATGTTTAACTTTATAATTAACTGCCAAACTGCTTTCCAAAGTGGCTGCACCATTTTGCACTCCACTAGAACGAGAGGGCCCGTTGCACTGCATCCTTATCAGCATTTGAAATTGTTGTTTTGTTTTATTTATTCTAATGTAATGGTATCCCATTGTGATCTTAATGTGCATTTCCCTAAAAACGAACTTCAATGTTTAATGTATTATCATATGCTTATTTGCCCTCTATGTATGCCCTTTGGTAAAGTGCTAGTTCAGATTTGGCCCATTTTATAAGTGGGTTGTTTGTTTTTATATTTTTGAGTTTTAAGATTTCTTTATATATTCTGGTTGTAAGTGTCTTGTAAGATATGTATTTTGCAAATGTTTTACCCTATTCTCTGGCCTTTCTTTCCATTCTCTGTTACCAAATGCAGTAAGTTCATGTGCCTGACACACACTGAGGTCAAACAAACTGAAACATTGGAGTTTGGAGCCGAGAAAGGTGTATTGCAGAGCCAAGCAAGGAGAATGGGTGGCTTGTGCTCAAAAGCCCTAAACACCCCAATAGTTTTCAGGGAGAAGTTTTTATAGACAAAATTTGGGGTGAGGGCTGCAAGGTATGTGACTTTCTTCTGATTGGAGGGTGGTAAGGTGACAGGGCTGTGTTCCAGGAATCTTGTGCTCAGCCTGAAGTTACCATCCTCCACCTGGATGGGGACCTTGGTTCTGCAGAACTCAGAGATAGTGTTATGTGCATCCCCTGAGGAGGAAACAGGACCTGCCCCAAGGCTGCACTATTGTCTCTTGGCTGCTCCTCCTCTGTTTCTGCATTCCCTCACTTCTCTGATTAGTAAGAGTTTGAATCTGCTCTTTGGTGTTCAGCAAGGTCTAGGATGCTGAAGGCTTTATCCTGCAAATAAGAAACCAGGGACTCTTTGTACCTGCGAGGACCCGTGTCCTGCTCAGTTTATTATCAGCATCTTTCACAGAGTAAAACTTATAATTTTGATAAAGTTCAATTTATCAAATTTTTTTCTTTTTCAGATTGTGCTTTTGCTTTCATCACTAAAAAACTCTCTGCCAAACCCAAGGTCATGCCCATTTTCTTCTAGCAGTTTCATAGTTTTATATCTTACGTTTAAGTCAATGATCCATTTTTGAGTTATTTTCATATAACGTTGGAGCCATGTCAAGCTTCCTTTTACTTTATTTTATTTTTGCTTGCGGACGTCAAGTTAGTTCCTCACCATTTGTTGAAAAGACCATCTTCTCTCCATTAAATTGCCTTTGCATATTTGTGCAAAAATGTGTTGACGATATTTATGTGAGTCTATCTCTGAGCTTCCTATTTAGTTTCCTGGTCTGCTGTGTGTCTTTTTGCCAATAGCACAGTGTCTATGTTATATCTGAGTCTGGTTCTGATGACTGACTTCTCTCTTTGGAGTGACTTTACTTGCCTTTGTATGTGTCTCATAATTCTGTTGAAAGTTGTTCATCTAGTGTAATATAGTAAATACTGAGGTAAATATTCTTTGAGCCTGTGTTAGGGGATCCACTGACCAAAACTACCCTCCCTGGCCGGGGACCATAGTAACCACTTGCTTGAGTTTTCTTACAATTGCTTGAGGTCCTGGTAAGGAATGTGGAACTAACAAGTTACCATCAACCAGAAGAATTTGGGAAAGGCCAAAAGGAGAGAGGAGACGCCAGTTCCTATGTCCTTCCAACCTCCCAGAATCCTTTTTGCTGGAATCCATCTTGACTGAGTGATGTGCATGCCACCAGGAAGGACCCTGAGTCAGAATGATTGGCCAGAGACAACCGGGAAACTAACCCCATCACCATAAAACCCGAGACTGTGAGCCACGTGGCAGAGCAGTTCTGGGTTCCCTTACCCTCCTGCTCTCCGCCTGGGCGCACATTCCCAATAAAGTCTCTTGCTTTGTCAGCACATGTGTCTCCTTGGACAATTCATTTCCAAGTGTTAGACAAGAGCCCCTTGGGTTCCCCTTCCTGCAACACTTGGAGATGAGCACAGCTTTCCTTCTGTGAGGCCTTTAGTGTCAGATGTTTGTGAGACCTATTCAGGAGTTTTGCTGTTGCTGTGGTTACTCTCATCCCACCTCAGGCTTCATATCTTCTCTTCAGGCTGGGGCTGGCTGCCAGAGGTTATTTTCTCAGTGTCCACTTCCCTCTTGGATCCGGGTCTGCCCTTTGTGATGACCTCAAAGAAAATATGACCCTTGAAGCTCCCCAAGGTTTAGCCTGGTGTTGAAAGGTAGAGGATAGAGGGCATTTTCTGATGCTCTGATTAATCCTCAATTCCAGGCAGGCCCAGTGTCCCTCGGTCTGGCGGGAGATGGGGAGAAGAGAAGATTTACAAAGTCCCCTGCCCCTCCCCCAGCTGGCTGCTGGGCCCAGGGTGCACACATGCCCCTCCCCCAGAGGTAGAGGGGTTTTTCTCTTCTCTTCCCTCAGTTGCCATGAGAGTCCAGCAGTACATTAAGGTACCACTTGTGGCTGCCGTGCCTCAGATTAAGGCTTTTGTTCTTTAGGGAGACGGTTCTGGGGCAAGTTTCTGTCGTGGCTGCTGCTCCCCTCTCCCAGACACTCCTGCAAAGGAAGCTTTGAATGAACAACAGAGAGATGGAAACATTGGGAAGGTTTTCAATATAGGATCTGAGACAAGAGCAAGTGTACATTTCAGAAACACACAGAGACTGGTTTAGAGGGGGGCAGGATGTGAAAGGCCAGATACAAAGCTCTTGAAATAGTACAATATAGCAGGGTAAAAGGAAAATCAATTATCTTTAGAGCTGGTATCAAACTTCCTCTTAGGGAGGGAACTGTCTCTGTTCAGGAAAATCCCTTGGCAAGTCATTTAGTTATGAAAAGATAGACCCTCAGAAAAGAAGAGGAGAACAAAAGCTCTGCTGAATTTCTCGATGGAATCAAATGAAGTAAATTTGAACTTGATTTGCTGAAATTGATGAGAATGGGAAAGAGAGGCAGGAAAGCGGATCAACACAGTGATTACAGAGCACCTTGTAGGGAGCTGAGAAGAGTGATATACCTGGGGGAGAGGATTATCTAAATGACATTTATGTATAAGGATTTCTAAAGTGCTAGTGTAAGGTGATTGGTTTCTGTGATGTAAATGCCCTCTATTGCCCTGAATCTTCAATAAAGTCAGCCAATACACAACAAAGGGAGTGTTCTAGGGAATTGTGATTGTGGTGGGGTATGGGGAGTCTCGGTAGAAGCTGTTTCCATTAATTGCCTAACGGCAGTGGTCAAGAAGGAGAGCCAGAGAAGCCCCTAAAGTGAACAGATTCAGGGAAAGTAAGAATTCCACACCTGACACAAGCACAACAATTGAAGCTCCCAAAGGCAGGCACTGAACTTTTCACACATCAAAGATTTGGGCATTTGAGACAGGGTGATCTCAGTGAGCCCTTCAGCTCATAGTCAGAAGTACATTCCCAAGGCCAGGAGTAGGATAACACTCAAGGATGGAGTATACAACTGGTGCATCTGTTGTATATATTATCTAATTTAAAATAATTATATATATATATATATACACACACATATAGTTTAATAAAGGCACAGCAAACTGAGTGTATCAAAATAGGCTGTTTTGGTCTCCAACTTGTACTATCAAGAGAAAGCACCAGTTAGGTCAACGTATTCAAACCACTTGGAATTATTTAAGAATGTCATTGTATATCTGTAAAAGAGAAAATACAGTTGAGGTTACTGTCAGAGAATGTTACTCTGGGAGAAGATAACACATAATTGTGAATTATGTTTAAAGTGGCATCAGTCTACTCCAGAAGGAAAATTGGACATTTTCATAGGATGAAAGTAGAGATGGGAAATGGGAAAATCCAGGTGGACTGGGATTATGGCCATGCTTGGAACCACTGCTCCCAATATGAGTCTTACAAAGACACTTAAGTCCCACTGCACATAACATATCACTTGCAAAAGGCAAATTGGGCGTAAGATGCCAATTATTTTGCACCTGAGACACAAAAGCAAGCATATTACAAACAAGTGTATTTTGGGAGATTCTTTCAAAACAGTTAATCACTAACTTTGGCTCATAGTCTGTTGTATGAACTTCAGTATCAAACAAGAGGCAGTTGGAGTTACTGTCAACAACAGAAGCACTACCTAAGAGAGTCAAAATGAAAACCTCCTGTACATTTATACTGTAGGAATATGTCTTATAAACAAGGGAGAAAATGTCACTAAAAACTCAAAGTATTCTTGGAAATATTCACGTTCACATTGTCTTGGTTTTTTTTGTCTCCAAAATATCTCATGTCCTTTACGGAAACTAACATAGAGAATTATACTTCCCTGAATTCCCTTGAATTCGGTCTGTAATAGGGATACAACACCATTACCAATCCAAACACATTGGAAAGTGAGCATTTTTTAAATTAATCCTGATAGACCTAATATTCTTTAGTGTCTGTGTTGATTTGGTTCCCTCAGAAGCAGACCCTGACATGAGGATTTGAGTGCAAGAAGAACATTTGGAACATGATCCCAGGAAACTCTGGTAAGGGAATGGGGAAGTGAGACAAAAAGGAGGTAAAAGACAATAAAGTGTGCCTTATCAAGGAGATAATCGCTGTGGACAACAGAGACTCCATGCTCCTGGAGAGCACTGAGAGATAGTGTAGAGCACACCTCAGTATTATCCCAACGGAGGGGCCTGGGAGGTCAGATGTATATCTGCCAACACCTCATGTGTCTGCTGAGGGTTGACTCTAGGGATATTAACTGCAATTTTCCCTGTGACTGGGCCACCCATCCTCCAGGGACCAGAAGAGCCCTTTGGAGAGAGTTGAAAGTGCTTGCCTAAGCAGCTTTGGGAGCTTGTAGAGGTAAATACTGAGAGGATGTACGTAGAGCACCCACGGCATCCTTGATGTCACTTGAGCGTCACTCACAAATGAATTGCAGAACTGTGGAATGAAAGGGATGTCCGAATAATAAGGGATCAAGTTCTTTCTACAGGTGGTTCTGCTGCTGTCTACCTGGTATAGGCCTCTATGCTTTTGTAGTAAGCACCTTATATTCTTTTTAGGGATGGAGAAAAGGAAGACTTATAAATGTGCTGCTGGTGTTCCAGCTGAGCCCATATGAAATTCATGCAGTTGTGTCTTAGGAAATGAGGGAAGGAGAATGTGGCATGGTAGTGAATTCTGATACAAAGGGTAGCAGAAATGAGAAGCTGTGGAAACAGAGTCGATATGGTGAAGTCTGCTCCCCACCCTGGCTCCAAGGGCTCATTCCCTGTTTGGCGGTTATATGAGAAACGGTGCCACAGTGAGAAAGGGGGGCTTCTTGGTTTTTCTGGAAAGAGCACAGTGTGGTCCTGAGGCTGTGAGGACCACTGGGAATCCATCACTTTGACAGGCTGGGTGTGGGCTTGCAGATATGAGAGCTGGGGGGCAGCCCCCTCAGGGCAAGCATCGGTAATTCAGGGGGAGGGGACCAAGTACCAGCCTCTGTGGCCAGAGCAAGGCACCCCTTGCTCGTGACTTCACAGGTCACATACCACCGAGGGGGCAGCATTTAACATGTGGGAGTGTAATAGGGAAGAACATTTTGTATTCTATTACAAGTTAATCACTAAAGTGATGTTGCCTATAAGCTTAAATTATACATCATGACCCATCTCTGGGAACCCTGCTTCCTGGGTAATGAGCATTAAGCTAAAATACCTTTGTTAAGCTCACAGGAAACATCCTGACCAGGTCCACCTGTGAATGACTGCAGGGAGGAAGAAATTAATACATGCCCTCCCAGAGGCTGATGGGAACCAAGAAGTGCTTGGCTTTACTCCCTCTCCTTTTAGTATAAAAGGAGGCTAAATTCTAACTCAGGCAAGATGGTTCTTTGGGGGCAGGACCCCACTATCTCCTCGGTCAGCTGGCTTTCTGAATAAAGTCATTATGCTTTGCCCCAACAGCTCGTCTCTCGATTGTTGGCCTGTCATGCAAGGAGAAATGTTCATGGACACCAGAGATACTGTCAACCGCTCTTGGAAATAAATAGAGAAGCCTCAGAGACGGGATTGGGGTTACACTGGAGCTGGGTAGAGAAATGGGTGGGGTATCACCATGGAGTGAGGAACGACAAGGCTCAGATATTGGTTGTGGATTGTGGTGGGACTCCATGGTGGATCAGAGTTGGGGTGAAGTTCATGGGTGAGAGAATCAGGACACGAGTGAGAAACCCAGTGGGGCTCTGGAATGGATATGGAGCAAGGATTTATTCCTTCAACAGATGTTGATTGAGCTTTTAACACTTGTCAGACATTGTTCCACACGCTGGGGATACATCACAAAAGAGAAAGTTCCTGTTCTTATGGAGCTTACAGTTTCATGCAGCAATAGTACTACATGTGCATGCTACTAGACAACGTTTTCTACTGTTTTAAGACATCTTTTAATTGTTAAACAATAATTATCTTTTAAAGTTATTCTCTTAGGATCAGATGTGGATTTTGCATACTGGAATGTTCAAGGATGAAAATTTTTGTGTTGAAATTTAAGATGCACAATGTCTCCATTAGTCTAAGCTGTTCTTGGTAATTCCATTCCTTGGCATGTGATACAACCCTGGCCAATGTAACTTAAAGGGGAGTTTGCTAAGGAGCTTCTGGAAAATGTTTTCCTTCTTGACAAAAAGACACTTAAGGAGAAATGTCCTCTTTTCTGTCTCTCTACATGGTTGTGTGAGAACATGGCATCTAGGACCACAGAGACCATCTTGTTTCTATGAGGAAACAAACTGAGGGGAAATGCCAATAAACTGAGGATGGAGAATGGACAGATAGAAAGAACCTGGGTCATTAGGATCATCTTTTGGCCACTGATTAATATATCCTGGAATTGAACCCATTTTTGAACATATAAACTCTTCTCACGGTTTAATTCATTTTTAATGGCATATTCTGTTACTTACAGCCAGAAGCACACTAAGTGATGGACTTAGTGAGTTTACCAAAGAGTTAGTCATCTTTTAAGCATCAGTACCAAATGTTCAAAACTGCCTGGGTTTATATCACTGAAAACAGAAATGTGTTTCTTCACCTAAAGTAAATCTGTTTATATCAAAGTATTCCACAGACTGATTTTACCTGCTTTATTCTCATTCCTCTTGAAATAGAAGGCTTATAGTTTTCTTCACTGAGTTAAAAAAGTATAGATTGGATATACTAAATGTGCCAATTGATATATTTTTAATAATGCAGAAAAATAATAGTATTCAAGCCTAACTATTATATTACACAGCTATCCAAATTCCTCATGAGGAATTTGTCATTTTTAGTAATTTGTTTAGTACTCAGGACACACCATCCTTTATCATACACTTTTAAGGTGCAGAGAATACCCTTTACATGTGTCTGCCACACCTCTCCTTCAACATGGTTGCCCCACTAGCCACTTACTCCACGGGAAAAAATATATATATATCTGCCAGAGTCACTAAATGTAGGAAGTATCCCAAGGCAGTAAGAAAACTTCCAATTATACTCTGACCTAACTTCTTTTACAGTGTCTTTATATTCCCATAAATCAAAACAGGTGAATGCTTAACACTCTCTTTGAAAAGTTATATTTTTTAAAAAAGGAAAGAATCAGTTTCTCTCACTGTGAGATTTTACCGTTATCTTGTGAAGACCTTTCAAGACTTTTTCAGTATAAACTATGTCAGGAGAAATCTCCAAATATACGATCTGAATTGCAGATGACAAATGGCCTGGGTTTCCCATCATTCCAATGTTGTCAATTTGGTCTTCCTCTTCATTGACTCAGGACAGACAGTGGGACTCCAGACTCAGGTCTGCATTAAGTATCACATCCAGTAAATGAATTTTTTTCCTTTACTAATATCATTGCATCAGGGAAACGTGGGGGAACACTGGCTTGGAAGAACATTCCTGGTAGCTGCAAACAGTTCCATTTCCTTCCTGTAGTCCCAATAAAGATGAAAAAAGAAAGAAAAAATCAATGAAGACAGAAGGAATACAACTTCATCTGTTTTAGAATTCCCCTCCACAGTTTCACACCAACCCACTGCATGATAAAAATTGAACACTTAAAAGAGTGGGACGGTGTGGAGCCAGCAAGCCCTCCACCTCCACCTGCATACTTTTCTCAGAACCACAGAGTTCACAGGTGTCACCCAGGGAGGTGTCTCTGATACTGGGTGCCAGCCCCCAATCCAATTTATTCCCTTCCCTAAAGCTTCCTTCCTCAGATGCGACAATCACACCTCCTCACCTTCCTCCTCCAAGAGCTTCCCTGATTTGTTTTCCCCTGCTTAAATCATCTGAAAGCGTCGTAGTACCGCGCAGAAGAACAGATGCAGTCGGGTGCACCTGGGGACAGCTGCGGTCTGGACTCCGGGCCCCCATCAATTATCACCCCCCTTACACTCGCCCTCCCTTCCGTCACGTTGCCACCTGTGCTTCGTGTATTCCTGAGATTCCTTGGGAAAAAAATGCAGCGAGTGGCATTCAGGAGGCTCTCTGATTCCCGCATAGTGTAGAGTCCATCCCTCTCTTTCAACGTGCTAATTGTAAATGCAGATACAAAGAAATGCCTCAGAAAGCACAGGCTTCAAGCTCAACCCAGACAAAGGTGTAGAAGCTGCCAGGACTCAAACGCTCTCGGATTTCAGTCTGAGGCACGCCTTGGATATGACTGCAGGCTCACAATTCCCCTTGTCTTGGAGGGCAGAATTGACCCAAGCAGGAGGCCATGACAGTGTCTGAGAGCCGCCCAGCCACGTGAAGTTTTTCAATATATTACAATTATTAAAACACCTGTGCTAAATAACCTGCTCCAGAATGAAGTGTTCTGAATCTCTGAAATTACTCTTTTCTTAACTAGGCGGGCTTATTGATTGCACCTCTTGGTCGGCAGGAGAAAAAGGAGGCAAAGCCAGGTACAGAACGTCTTGAAGTTTCTTTTCACCTGCATTGCAAGGCATGATACACCTGCTTTGAAAGTCTTCTTCTCCTGCAATGCTAGTGGAAACCAATCCAGGTTTAAATGGTCCTAAAACGGCAACCATAGGCAGCCTGAAGAAGCCAGCCCAGGGATGAGACGGTGCTGTTTATTTGGACTGAGATCAGAGTGGAAGAACTTCTTACTGACATCAGATGATTTGGAGAAAGATAATTTAGGGAGGAACCATGCGGCAATGACAGAAATACAGTTTTAAGTGAATAAATTCCCTCCTGCTTCTCAAGGTGTACTAAGTGCCCGTGTCATATGCTTAGTTTATTTTAAAGCCGCTGGTCACTTAAATCGAAAATCACACAGATGGATGAAAAGTTCTCACAGGATTAGGAAATGTCTTTAAAAGATCCATGGCCACATGGGCTCTGTGACCATCGGCAAGGCTAGGACTTCAGCCTCTCTGCCCACGAGCCCGCAGCCTCCTGCCGTCCAAGTAGACTTCAGGCTCTAACAGTGTGTTTGCTTCTTTCAAATGAAATTTCTTTTTTGTTCAGGGTTTCTTTCCTAAGCAGTAGGACTCAATACAGGTATGGGCAAGTGATACAGGAACTGATGGAAGGAAGCCATGCACAGGTTCTAAGGAAATTCAATTCTTGTCTAATCTCTAAAATTTCTTGAAACATGAAAGGGCTCTGGGTCTGCCTCATCCCATGGTTCTTTCTGTAGGGACTCTGGTATGGTTCTGAGACCAGCTATAGTTACACCCACACTTGAACTTCTTAAGCATCCCTGGACTTAGAATCAAACCAGACCAAGCCAGATGGAACCCATAAATGCACCCCTTGACTCATTGCTATACCAACACAACCTAGAAACATACAAGTGAATGCCATTAATGCTCTGAAGATCTTCTCTTGAGAAATTTCTAATATTTCATCAGTGTTTGTGTTCCAAGAGCTATGCTAAGGCATTTTATATAAAATCTCATTTATTCCTCATGGCAAGCTGGTGCAGAAGCCACTCTTGGTTTTCCCATTTTATAAATGAAGAAGCTGAAATACAGGGTAACTTTCCCAAGGCCACAGAGCTGGTAAATACTAGAACCAGAAATGGTCCCACACATTCTAACTCCAAAGCCTTTACTCTTTTAACTACTACATGATTCACCCAAAAGAAAAAGTCACCTGTTCAACCTCATGAATAATATTAGCAATGTAAAGGAGAATAACAGTGAGAGAATCTTTTCTGTCTCGGACTAGAAAATAATTGCAATAATACTATCTGGGCAGGGTTGAAGGCTGGGGTTGGGACCTCACTGGTGCCGGGGCTCCATATAGGTATGAATTTTCTGGAAGGCAATTTGGCAATAATACAAAATGCTTGGGGATTTCACCTACTACTCCAAATCAGCAAATTTATTCCCAAGGATTTATCTTAAGGCCACAATCCAGACAAGTGGGATAGGTGAATACACAATGATTTCATCATAGCATTGTTTGCAATGGAATGAGAAAAAAACACAATGTTCAGTAACAGGGAACTGGCTAAACAGACTGTGGTGTAGCCATATATTGGAACACTTGCAGT
The DNA here is from genome assembly GCF_008692025.1 of Phocoena sinus. Taxonomy (NCBI): domain Eukaryota; kingdom Metazoa; phylum Chordata; class Mammalia; order Artiodactyla; family Phocoenidae; genus Phocoena; species Phocoena sinus. The sequence continues at coordinate 7,951,092 of NC_045766.1, forward strand.
TACCCAAAATTGTGATTTAAATGTCTATTAAATGATGTGGAAATATGTTGAAGGTATACTTGTTAAATAGATACAAAGCCATAGGCATAATATAATCCCATTTTTTTGGGAAGATTTACACACACACCGGGAGCTTTAATGAAAAGCATTTCTTATTCCCATTATTTTAACTCTGATTATCTTTGTCGTATGAAATTGTGCACAAGTGTTTTTATTTTTCATTTTCTCTGGATTAATAATGTGATTTGTGTCATCAAAGCTTTTTTAAAAGCTATTAGTCGTGATAATAAGATTAAACTGATCATAGAGATTAGCAAATCTCAACTGCATTGTATAGGCAGATAAAGATATGGATCAGTAATACTGAAATAAAATTAGCAAAAGCTTTGTGAATTCAAAGTTATTGCTTCAGTAATGACCCTTTTACACCCTTGGGTTCCAACATTGCTCTCGTGAGTAGAGGTAGAAGGAAGCGGGTAAAATCCCCGCTACCGTGGGTCGGCATGCCATCCACAGCTGATGTGATCCAATGGACAGCCATCTCCACCCCACAAACTGACACGTCTGGCCTTGGCAAGGGTGGTGGGGTCTGGCTGATGTCTGCATGTGAATGACCATTCGTCCTGTGGCCTCTGCAGAAAATAAAAGTTGAGAGTAAAAGCCACACACTACTCAGATTATTTCTGAGTTATAATGTTGGAAATCCAACACTGTCCAAAATATTCCATACTTAAAATCAAACCACTCCAGTTCTTAACATTTCACACCATACCCACAAATCAGAGGATTCTGACCCTAACTCCTTCCCTCTTTTTGCCTCTTTCTTCATCCATTGTTACAAGGCTTTCCAGAGATCAGAACACAATGCTCCTGGGCCCAAGGATGCAGGTCCGAACTTTTGGGGTGTCAACCAACCTGGCTCTGTTCCACGTGCTCAGGCTCCAACTCCTGCAACTCTTCTCAAAAAAATGTAGAGTTTGGCCAGAGGAGGCCAAAAGAAATTACTCAGCTGGATTTTTTGCCAGCGTGGCAAAGATCAAAGCACATGCTCGATAAAAGGTAGGTTGCTGACACTTTTCTGGATGCAAAAGCAAGCATTGCTTGGCTTTAAACCATCCTGCAATCCACACACTTTTGCTGTTTGTTTATTGCTTCATCCAACAAATGCGTTAACTGATAGTCAAAGGCGCACTCTTTGACAAGATGGAATATGCTGGCAATATGAGAGTCCAAGTGAGTAATTGTTTCCACCACTTGCAATAGGATTAAGCATTTATCAGATAAGGAAAATACTACCATTCAATTGGGAGCAGGGGTGACAGTTCAAATATAAAATATTTGGAATATGTTTCCCTATCTGATAAACATCTCAATCAATTTCCTTGCTACTATATCAATTTTATCTCTATAGAAAACACAGGATTCTGTTTTTAAACACCATACAGATATATTTACACTTGTTTGGGCACAAAGAACTATACATGTATATGTGTACTGTGTGTGTACTTGACTGTATGTAAGGTTACATAACACAATGTGCTTTAATTCACCAAAATTAAGCCTGAAGTGATTTTGCATAGCAAACCATAAAGGGGAGCACGAAAGGAAGTAGGTAGAAAAACTCCCCAAAAATAGCATAAGGAAAGCTAAGGAGGAAAAAAGCTTTAGGAGGAAAGAGTGGTCATCAGTTTCAGCAGGGGTGTAACAAACGTGAGGAAACGCAAAGACAAGGACATTTTCACAGACTGAGGATGTTAGGTGACCACTAGGGACTTTTGTTACCTGCAGGAGTGTGATGGGGACAGAATCAAATTGCAGTTGGTTTAAGAATGAACTGGTGAGAGTTTGGGATTACCAGATGCAAACTATTATATATAGGATGGATAAACAACAAGGTCCTACTGTATAGCACAGGGAACTATATTCAATATCCTGTGCCATAATGGAAAAGAATATGAAAAAGAATGCATATATACATATAGCTGAATCACTTTGCTGTACAGCAGAAATTAACACAGCATTGTAAATCAACCATACCGCAATTTTAAAAAGTTAAAAGAAAGAAAGAAAAGACATCATAAACCACTCTCAATTCGATATTGTCTTCAGACAGGTATTTGTTTATCCTGCCCCCAAGAGATGATTATTTATTTTCTCCTTGCAGATCCCTAGGGACAGAGACGTGACATTCTGCCTTGTTTGTTTGCTACCACATTTCATCCAGATGTTGCTTCTCCTGAACAGAGATCTGTACATTTGTGGCAAAATGCACCAACCTCAACGCTGGAACCTTTGTTCCAATGTGGACTATATTTGAATAAACACGTCTGGGTCACTAAGTTCCTCACAACAAATGTTTTAACATCTTCCTATTTCTTTCTCCCATTTGTTCAATTCATTTCAAAAATAATAATCATTGTTCTTTGCCCTTCTGTCCAGTTTGTTACACTGTCTTGTATTTTTTTTTAATTAGAGAAATTTAGTGCAACATGTTATGCCTCTGATTCTAAATGTCGACAGTAAAGCTCTCCAAACTCATGATACTGTGACAAATGTAGCTCCGTCTCATTGCCAAGTCACAGAGGCACAAGCATTAACATTTTATGCTATATGACAAAATACTGCACCTTTGGAAAGGGCCGGAATTAATGTTCCTATGACAACTCCAAATATCTGACTTTTAGGCATGTAAAATTTCAAAGATACAGTTGCATTACAACAAAAGGTAGTTTCTAAAATTTCTCCTGAGCACTAAGATATTTATTACAAGTCTTCACTGAGACCCACAGGAAGTGTCTCACCCACACCCCCCAACCCCACGCCGGCTTACAATACACATCAGTGAAATAGATGGGAGTGTATATGTGGTTGCAAAATATTATGAAATCAATTAAAATCTGATTTCTTTTCGTAGCGGCTATACTTATAAACACATACATACAGTATGCAGCCCCGGATAAAAATACAAATAAAACATAAAGAGAAAACATATAAAACCTCATAAATATACAGTATCCTGCCTTATCAATATTCATTTATGCATATCTCTGCACTCACACATTAATAAAAGGACATATATTGGATTTGAATGTGTGAGGGATGGGTAGGGAAGCTGTAATCAAGATATTCAAGCTCTCCTCTTCATGGAGAAGGATTACATTATCTCTCTCAGCCTATTATGTTTTCTGAAATTTCCAAATGTGTGTTTTGGCCTCTTCAACTTTAGTCTTTTGCATTTAAGTAATGAGAAAGTTAAGTACAATAAATGGATCACTCAAGGGCATTACAAAGAATGTTTTGATCTATTTAAAGCCTTTAGCTTCAGAGCAAAGGCCTGGTTTACTGTGACCTTAGTGAATTCAAACGGTTTTGTTTCTCTAACAAGTGAAGCATATATTTCAATAGAATTAATGTATGACTAGCTTCTCAAAAAGACTCCGTTTCAGGGGGTGGGGAGTGGAGGAAGCTTATTTCTAAACCCCCTCAGACATTTTTAAGAAAGCATCTCACACACTACCATACATAAAATAGATAAACAACAAGGACCTACCGTATAGCACAGGGAACTATACTCAGTATCTTGTAATAACCTATAATGGAAAAGAACCCGAAAAAGAATATATATATATATATATATATATATATGTATGTGTAACTGAATCACTTTGCTGTACACTTGAAAGTAACACAACATTGTACATTAACTATATTTCAATAAAAAAAAGAAAGCATCTCAAGTATAAAGTCAATTGATGAAAACTTGAAAAATATATGGACCTGCAACTCTATTTTATTTCTGTTAGTAATTAGTGGTACAAATATAGTTTTCTTCAAAAATTCAAAGTGCTGAGACTCTTCTGGGAGAGATCTGTGCTTTTTCTCAACTGAGGCTTACCTGTTTCCCCATGGGATACAAGGTAGAGGGCCCTGTTCTCTTCTTATTCGGTAACTGTTAATGCTGAGGCCAAACCCAGCTCTGAGAGGAGATTATTTACTGTTTTCTGGGCCTTCACGTCCCTTAGGTGTCTTTCTTTTCTATGGCTTTTTGTATTTCTTTGGCAACTATGAATAATGCCCCAACATCCTTACTAAAGACGAGTTGTTTTATGGAAACAGGATGGATAATTAGCAAATTAATTCATTAGAGTTACCCTCCTATTATTGAACCAATCATCTGTGTAAGCAAGATGTCCTTAGTTTATAAAAGATATTTGTGCCTGTGAGTGAATAATTGTGAACCTGTTTTTCTAGAAAGAGTTTAAAAAGACATTTCACACAGAGTTCCTTTGTGTTCTTACTGAAAACAACTGGAAGAATGTAACAGGGGCCCCCGAGGCAGCTTAGGGTACCGGGATCCAAGAGGTCTAACACAAGAATTATAATAAGCAAGTCTCCGAAATGGAGGCTTGATTTAATAATAGCTCACATTTATTGAGTTCTTATTGAAAGTGAGGTGCTATTGGAAGTACTTTCCAGTTCCACGCTTTAACCCTCAAAAAGACCCCATAAGGATAAGGCAATGATACAACAGACTAAATGACATGTTCAAGTTCATACAACCAGAAAGCAGAGGAACCAAGATTTGAATCCAGGCAGCCTGGCTCCAGAACCACACTCAGCTGTTTTTCTTGACTTAATTTTATCAGACCACTTAAGGAGATTCAGTGTTTTAGGCATAGAGTTTTGGGCCCTTTTGAGGCACCTCTATTACCATCTGCATCTGAGGATGTGATAGGTCTTCCTATGAGTGGAAGCTTCAAAGCAGTTCCTCTCTGTTCAGACAGTTTTGCCTCTTTCATATCTGAAATCCAAATATGTCATTGCCCTTAAGTCAGTGAGAGAAGGAAAGACCAAACTTATACCTTAATTGTTACGTTTTCTCTTTATTATTATATAAGCTTTTTTCTTATTATTAAAGTAATAATCTCTTATCACAGAAAATGTTTTAAACACCAAAACTATCATTTTTAATAGTTATGCCCTACTCGTGATCACTCCTGGTCATAATGCCATAGTAATTAGCCCTTTAACATATTTTCCATGCATATTTTCCATATTTTAGATCACAGTGTATATAGTAATTACTCATAATATTTAATGCCAGTGCACTAATATGTCAAGTTTCATATGCATCTTGCGTATTTACTTTATATCATAAGCCTCATGCCGCTTATTTATTATCGGGTCAATGGCTTTATGATATTTCATCATGTGTAATATCTAATGTGTTTACAATTAAACATTTGTGTTTTCCATTTTTTTTAACCATTATAGATAATACTGAAATGAACATCTTTGTGTGTTTCAGATTATTTCTAACATGGATAAGGTAGACTTCTAGACATGGGATTACTATGGCAATGACGTGACCCTTTATAAGGCTCTGTCTGGTAGTTATTGCCAAATTGCTTTCTAGAATCTACTGTGCAATTCTCACTAGAAGCCTGAAACATTTAGTGAAGCAACTGTTGTTTGGGGAGGTTAGGTCAGACATGCCAACTCCGTGACCAAATTAAACCATCAGAGAGCTCCATGTTTGAAACTCATGAATGCAGCTCCTCAGAATGGCCCTTCCCAAAGTCATATGTCAAGAGGATGGCCTCGGCTTTCATTGAGGACCATCAAGGCCACATCTGTATGGGCAAAACTACTGCTGAACACTTCGTCCCCAGTGTTGGGATGATCCCTTATGTAAGAGGGAGCAAACATTGTCCTGTCTGATTCACTGGTACACATTTGTCTGTTTCTTTTAGAAAAAAAATATATAGTTCCATTTTTGCCTGGACTGTCAGGATACCTAAACCTTAAGTGAATATCCTATAGTAGCCTACAGCTACAAACTTTTCATGAGCAAAATTTTCTGCCCACCGTCTTGCCCCAATCTCGTGTCCCAATCACATATCCTATTACTGCTGTAAGCAAACTCTCTGCCCTGGACAATTTAAGTCCCACTTTTTGACGACTCTTCCGTTGTCTTCAACATCCACATTACACGCCCAGTGCCCTTATCCAAACACCTTGTCTGAATCGTACGTGTTACTCTCTTTTCTTTAATTGCCTTTTATGTCCAACTTGGTGACTGGGTCATAGGCCCCCAAAGGGTTCCTCTCATGTCCTCATCCTGGAGGGATTCTTAGAGAAGAGGGTCTCACATCTTAGGTTTATGTAGTGATCTCTATGGGATCTATTGTGTATTTCCCAGGGAAATACAGTGAGGTGAGAAGAATCCATTTTTACCCCTGATAACCTTTAAGGACTTGAAATCCTTTTAAATCATAATAACTCTAATAAAGGCAGAGTCACTTAAGGTAGGAAGTCATTCTCCTGCACAATAGAAACATAAACTGCTAAACAGATCTCGTTCTTATTGTTAGGACTACAGCTTAGTACAAGACCTCACCCGGAATCTCCTGAGTGGTTAGGAAAACACAAAAGTTGACTCAGTACTCATTATACATATGGAACCTCTCCCCAAGAAAAGAGGACATTTCTGAAAACCCCCTTTCAGGTTGGTTAGGGTTTAGAAATTTTTTTCTGTACCCCTGCACCAGGGAACCTTCCTCAGTGGCACTCCTTCAAAAAGAATAAGTATGTTTTGTAGAAACCTCTTTAGAGAGTGCTTGTGTTGTCTGGAAAGCCACTCTTTTTCAATATGGAAGCTGAACAAACTAGCTCATGTCCTTTTGTAGCCCCTGATTATTCCCGCTCAATTTTCCGGAATTACTTGAGAAATATTCAGTTGGTGAACCTCTCCCTTTGTAAAGTCAGAATTTGACTTGCATGCCTCAGTCACGGGTAGAGTCATAAAATGTGACTGAACAAGGCACTCGAGGAAAGAAATTCAGGGTCAGTGTTCACGTTAGCCTGGCAAAGGAATCAATTCACTGAGGAAAGCCACCAGGTAATGAATGGGTTAGAGGCAATTGAATTTTCTGTCTGGAGAAGTCTTCAACTCTCAGGAGGGTGAGAGAAGGAAAAAACACTTGTTGATCCAAGAGGCTCTTTAAGTCTCCCATGTCTCGAGTGTGGAAATGTCCAAAACTAGCCACTGCCATAAGATGAGGCAGCTTCAAAACAGGCAGTGACAGCTTCCCCTAATTCCATCTGAAACTTGCAGAGAGAAATTGCAGAAACCATCTTCCAGCTCCTGGAGACCGGGAAGTAGTTAATGGAGCCATATATTCATCATATTAATTGGTCCATTGATTTTTTTTTCCCCTGTTTTAAGCACCCTTTTCTTGGTCCTGTGCCAGAGATGCTTTAAAGAACTTAAACAAGACTTACACCAAATCTTGCCAATGGCCCCCAGGGAACCGACAAAGTAACCTTCTCTGTTGTCACCAGTGCAGCTGCACAGGTGAATCCCCTCCAGAAGAAACTGCAGAATTTTGGATCCAAAAAGCTACTCAACATATCAAGCTAAGAACCTCAACTGGGAAGGGAGGTAAGGAAAACCTAAGTGAGGAGGCTGGGCAGTTGGGCTAAGAGGTTATGAAGAAAGAGATTTGCTCAGGTTGCCCTGCTAATAAAAGATGAAGGATTCTTATCTCAGCATCACGGGTATGGATGGAGCGTATTCACTCTCACAGGACCAATCCCAGAAGTTCTGGCACCACCACCAATTCCTTAATCCATTTTGAGAATCATCTGGAACATTGTTTAAAATGCAGATCTCTGGATCTACCCTCATTGAGTCTGATTCAGTAGGGAAAGAGCCTCGAACCTACATTGTAAAAAGCAGATTCCTAAGTGAAGGGGGTCTTTGGATTCAACTTCTCCAACTCTGCGAACAAGTTAACAGAAAAGCTTTATCTGGCGACCTCTGTAGGTTAATTGATGAGGTATAAAATGGATGTTATTAAATATTTGGAAGGTTGATAATTATCCCTGAATTGTTGGCCTTGCATCCTCCTACATAAAGTACTCTAGAGAGCCTCTGGCCAACCCTTGAGTAACAGAAATATACAAAGATTGGTATTAATTAGAAACTTTGGATTGCAAGTAGCAGAAACTGACTTACTGATTTAAGTCAACTCAAGCAAACCAATGAGGCTACAATGGTGTCCCACAGAGTTCGATGACCCGAGATGTAGAACCAGAAATTCACAACACTCTGCCTCTCTCACTTCTGCTTATCTTCTCTCTCTCTTTGTCTCTGTCTTCAAATATTCCTTCCCTCCTCTGTTTACAAGACAGGACACGGGTGCCCCCAAGCAACCCAGTTAACACATGAGAGCTCTACACACTGAGACTGAATTCCAATTCTAACTTGGGTTGGTTGCTACCTATGGTACAATCGATACGGATCCAAGGTCATCTAAAGGTCAGGGGCCCACAGGAAGAGGGGAGAGTAATCTTGAATAGAGAGTGATAATGAATTTAAAGTTTTAATCATACTCTTTCTGGGCTTTCCATTTAACTCAAATCCTCACACCCCTAATAGAGATTATCTTCCAATGAATCATGCAGAATGTAACTGTTATAACAAAAAAACAGTGGTCCATAGATGGTTCTTTCTTAGAAGGAAAATAAAATATATGGACATGATTTAGTCTCAGCACCGGGTCAGCTCAAGGCATAATTGTCAAATGGATGATAAATAACTGATTCCCTTTATCTTCTCTTTCCAAGTCTTTACACTCCACCTGTGTCTACTTGCTCACCCCACCCTCTTCAGTAGACTAATATTATTTAATCATTTGCACCCAGTGTGCATGGATTAAGTCGATCTGTTCCTTACTCCAGGGGAAAAGATAACCACAATAAGCTTAAAAACATCCATCTGAAAGGCAAAACATTAATTTCATTTACCCTGAAGGGATCTCTTTCCTAGAGCACTGGGCGTGTGAAGTTAGTCCTTGTGCTAGGATTTTGGTGCCTCTCACATTTGAGCAATAAAGCAAATCAAAACCTACAGAGTATGATCAGGAGTCCTGATGTCAAAAGCAGATGTATTCTCAGATATATCTTTTGGCACTTCATGACCTATTTGCCTGTATCAGGAGAATTTTCTGTGTTTAAATATTAAAATGGGGTGAAAGAGTTCATTTCAGCCTCAGCGACAGGCAAACCCCATGGTACCCTTCTGCAGCTTGAACAGAATTTTCTTTCTGAAAAAATTCATTCTCCAAAGGTTGAAGATGGAGGTGTGTGCGTGCGTGGGGTGGGGGTGGGGGGAGTTTGATCACAACTTAACAAACCTTGACATTCTTTACAAGCTCCATCATCTACTGCTTGAGGGCATTTTCACCCACCCAGGTGTTCTCTACTGGCAGCTAGTTGGGGTGTGTGTGTGTGTGTGTGTGTGTGTGTGTGTGTGTGTGTGTGTGTGTGTTGGTTTTAATCAAGCCACAAACTTCTTTGCTTGAAATTTTATAAGTTCTTTCTGGATTTAATTTGTGCATTTGAAGAAAGATTACCAATAAGCCTCTGGTCTCTTGAAGGTGGACACTCACCAAGCCACCCATCAGACATCAGAGCCAGCTTCAAATGTGTCTCCCCTTGAGTTCAACGAGCACAACCTTAGGCTTTTGGCCAAGGTGTGACTTTTCTTTAAGACGGGATGAGCTCGTGCCAGTGAAATCCAATAGGACAGCAAGCAGCGATTTGTTCCCACTGCTCTTTGGGAATTCACATTTGGTGTGGGGGGGGGGTGGCCAGTCTGTCTACACTGAGCCACCTGGTGGTTGTGTAGAGAACAACAGCCAGAGGCACAGGTCCTGGGTGACACAACAAACATTTGCAGGGGGGCACTCTTGGGGAGGGTGTGGTAGTGATTCTGTGAGACCCCTGAAGTGAAGGAAGCAATTGGACCGCAGAGCTTGCTTCTGCTACTCAGTACGTCTTCTGTAACAACTCATCAGGGTGATGGTATTATTGTAGTGATTCAGAGAGGAAATTTGGAGAGCTGGAAAAATGAGTCACTCTTCACCCCACCGACTGCTGGCCACATAACCCAGAACAAGTTACTCAGCCTTTTGAGCCTCTGAAAAATGAGAATGATAATGGTACGTACATCACACAGTTGTTGTGAGAATTAAATGAGATAATTCATGAGGCACAGAATGTCTAGTACAAAGAATGGGCTTGTTAACGTGGTTAACAAGCAAACACAATGCTGTCAGACTTCGTTGGGAAACTCACTGTTTCTCCTTTGAAATGAGAGCCGTGCTTCTCTTGCGTGGTCAAAGATCTGTTGACAGAGTTGCCTTTAGTGAAAAGAGGAAGAATCTTTTAAGAAGTGCAGTTAAATGGTCAAATTCAATTAGTCAAGTAGAAGCGACCTTTAGCTTCTCTCCATTTATGAGGAAGAGGTCCACTGTGTATCGTGGTGGACTCTGAAGATATTAGTCAGAGAAAACAGACTTATTGACCAGTTTCAGCAGCTTAATTTGATGTCTATTCAGATGAAAGTTGAGAGTTGTTGGTGATGGTCACATGACGATGGTCACATGACCATTGTATTTATCTCATTTAATCCTCACAACAAACATATGAGGTTGGTACCATCATCATACATGCAGAGTGATTCCATCTAAATCCCAGCTCACCCAAACCAGTGAGGGAAAACTTCCTTTCCCATTTCCTGTCTGTTTTCTTCCTCTCTATTTTTATTTGAACATCAAGTGACTCATTCTTAAGTACTGATCTTCTGGATACATCTGAGAGCATTGCCCATACCACAGACCCTTTGCTTCTGCCAAAATACAATGAAGAATCTGTTGAGGGGGAAAAATATTATAGAAAAATGCTATCCAAACCCAATAGACTTCAATTTTGAGTGATTTTTTTTTCCTGGCCAATATCTCAATAAGAAAAACCTAAATAAAATAGAATTATGTAGAGGATGAAATCTCACATTATTAGTGGAAGACACCAGATACTCGGCCATATTCTTCTCTTTCCATTTCTCAGGCTGACTCACTGGACGAAGGTCTTAGAAAGGTGGATTCAATGCACAGAAAGGGCCACAATCCCAGGTAATGGGGTATGAGCTACTATTTCTTTTATTCATTTGGAATATAACTGAGATGGCATGGAAATTAGAGTCAAGGAATCCAAAGAATATCTAACTGTAGGAGATATCAATATTTTGAGTTTAATAACAGAAGGTATGAGTTTGACATTCTTCCATCATATTATGTAGGTTAAATTGATAGGAGTTGGGAGAACGCCAATGGTTTTCCATCTCTACTAAGGCGTTCGATGTATTTTCTTGATTGTATTGTACTTTGAGAGGTGCGACATGAGCAGGAATTATGTTTAATATCATAGGAGCTTTTCACTGTGCAATACTTCACAGTTTGAAAATTCCTTTTAAGTGGGTTTTTCGGTTTGATCTTCACAACAATAAAATGAATTCCACAGATTATTATTAGAATTCAAATTTGACAAATGAAGTTCCAAGAGATTAAGTGACTTGTTCAAGTACATTCTGCTAGTAAATATGCACGCCAAGATAAAAAGATGGTGTTGCTGGGAGCTTAAATGGGATGCCAAGGAAACTTTGGAACTTCCTCCCCTGCAAATCTTTTAGAAACACAGTGTTTTCTGAATAAAGCATTTTGATAAGCGGTACTGAAAGAAGGTTAGGAAAGAGACCAGGAGACCTCTCCTAAGTATCCTGCTAGCCCTGTAATTGGGACAGTTTCTTGCTCTCTAAATGGAAGGGCAGAGATGATAATAATTAAGCTTTAGTCTTCGGTACTTCCTTTCATCTGAGCATTTCAGCCAGACAGGAAGGAACCACCCCCTCTACACGGTATGGTTCTCTTTTCAAGAAGGTCCATGTCCATTAACTCTCTAGACTTTGATTTGGGGTGAAAGACAAACGTCTTAAGGAAACCCCAGGAATTTGCACCCCCAAAACGTGTGGCCAGGGCTGCTTTTTTTTTTTTTTTTTTTTTTTGCGGTACGCGGGGCTCTCACTGTTGTGGCCTCTCCCCTTGCGGAGCACAGGCTCTGGACGCGCAGGCTCAGCGGCCATGGCTCACGGGCCCAGCCGCTCCGCTGCATGTGGGATCTTCCCAGACCGGGGCACGAACCCGTGTCCCCTGCATCGGCAGGCGGACTCTCAACCACTGCGCCACCAGGAAAGTCCAGGGCTGCTTTTTATAGAGCTGGATGTCATCGTTATAGAAAACTTTCTGAACAAACCAAGTTGCTGCTCTTCTGTGTAAAAATGAAGTTATGGCACCATCAAAGTCTCTAGTCAGCAGCATCTGCAAGTTTAGTGGGAGAGTCTGAAGGCAGAGCATGAACAGAAATGTGAATACTCCCTCACTCTGTCCCCGCCTCCTCCCAGCCTCCCACCTGCAATAGACTGTATTCATATCTCCCAGAGGAAATATGCTGTTACTGATAAATATGATCACTGAAACACTGGGAGTGGTTAGATACCGAGCTCTGGCAGTGGGTTAATAAAAGGCCTAATGAAGAACAAAAAATCCTGCCAGTCACTGTAAAAAAATATTGCCCTCAGGAAGTTATAAATCAGACACAATAGTGTGAAGTTAAAAATATACATATATACGTTGCATTGGCTCGCTGTTACATGCAGGAGTGGGCAGACTGGTGACGAAGAAAATATGTCACTGGATGCCCTTGAAGTTCCAGTCCACCTCATATGGCGCAGTTAAACGCCTCTGCAGTGCAAAGCCAAAACCACATTCACTCAGCCTTGTCAGATCACGCTGCACCACACAGCAGAAACAGGATGCCTGGTCCACAAATTAGTTCTAATTCCCAGAGCCTGACTCGCCTCTTCTCCTTTTCTTTTTCTCACTTTTTTACTTGTCTGTTTGCCTAATTCCACCTCATTCATCTCAATGGACTCTTAAATGCTGCCTCTGGATACAGACCTGTGGTAGGGTTTCCTTAATAGATCCACTCTGAACTTGTCTGGAAAGAACCCAGTGGAAATTAATTTTATGGGCAACCTCAACCCAATGCCATCTGATCGACAGAGGAAGTATGAGGAACAAACCAAGATAGAGGCCATGACCAACAACTTAACCTACCTTTCTGCCATCACTACAGAACTAGTCACCCCAAACATAACCAGAGTTCTTAAAGTATAAGCCCAAGGCAATAAATTCTCCCCCAAAATATAGGAGTTGCCTTTCACTCCAACCTTAAAGTACCAATTTCAAATTTTTATTCTGAGACCCTTCCTCTTTACATCTAGCTTGAAGACAAAATTGGTTCCCGAAGGGTGTTGCTAAGGTAACATCTACCACATGTAGACAAAAATGAGACCAGTGACTCTCTCGTGTTTGCACTGCCCCAACCTTGAGCCAAACCGAAGACGCACTTTCCCTTCCACATACACTTAACAGTGGCATTGTATGTATTTGGTCATGCGTATTATCAGACAGAGCTTTGTCATGTTGCCAGATGTGTGACCACCAGACTTATTTGTCAAATAAGTTCGTTGATGGAATCTAGTTATTTAGTCATTTTAGTTCATGAATTCCAAATTCTTATATGTATTACTCAAAACCAACTGAATAACCCAACCAAGTTGGATTAACTAATACTTGACAGAGTAAGTTATGCTTAAATAGCTCTTGGTGACATGCAAAATAAAGGCTATGAAAAGGTATGTTTTTCGCCCCTAATTTCTAAGTATTAAAGAAATGACTTGTGTCAAAAGGAGACCCTCGATGGGCAACCAGGGGACCACAAACCATCCTTTAAGAATCAGCACTTTGGGAACGCTAAACTACAAATGAACAAGCCATGCCTATGGACCAGAATGTTGGCTTGATAAATGATTACTGGGTTTATTTTTTGGTCTTTGTGATTCCTGAGTTTTTAGTCTAGTTATTTTTTTTACATGTTCCTGCTGTGCTGGGAGATCTTAAAGAAGAGTCTTCAGGGCTTCCCTGGTGGCACAGTGGTTGAGAGTCCGCCTGCCGATGCAGGGGACACGGGTTCGTGCCCCGGTCCGGAAGGATTCCACATGCCGCAGAGCGGCTGGGCGCGTGAGCCGTGGCCGCTGAGTCTGTGCGTCCAGAGCCTGTTCTCCGGAATGGGAGAGGCCACAACAGTGAGAGGCCCGCGTACCGCCAAAAAAAAAAGAGTCTTCAGTCTACACCTGAGTTAGGACTACTGAGAGATATCATAGGAGACACCTCAAGTCCACATCTGGATTTGCAGTTAGGAAAGGGATGGAGCAGAGGCTATGCCAGGATATGGTTTCCCAAGGAAATAGCCATCTTGAGAACAGAGAGAAAAGATGAAGGACCCCCCACTGGAAGGTTCTTCCTCTTGGTCAGTTTTACTGCAGTCCTATTTTACTAAATATACCACTAAATGCTGTTAGGTAAAGCATTTAGATAAATAAATAAATATAATACTTATATTTATAAATATATATATAAATAAATAAAGATAAATAAGAAAATAAAGATAAGGACAGAAAATCAGCCTTTGAAATTCATCCACGAAGATTCTTAGTGGTCTTAGCCAAAGCAATTGTAGTGGAGCGGCAGGGGTGGGAGCCATTCTGGAGTTTGTTAAAGAGTGAATTCAATGAAAATGTGGAAGTAGCTTTTGCAGACCAATCTTGGGAAGATAAGCTGTGAAAATGTGTAGGGAAATGGGGCAGTAGCATGAGGTGTGACGGGGAAGAGGAAATGTAGAGATGGGAGATAAGATGGCATATTTGTATTATGGGAAAAGTCATTTAGGAAGAGAAAGATTGATAATGTAAGAGAGAGAGAATGGCCTAATGAGCAAAGATCTTAACAAAGGGAGAGGGGATGATCTCAGGAGTATGTATGGAGGTACCAACATTTGAAAGAAGGGATATGCACTTCATTTTAATATTAAGAAAGAAGAGGACAGGCAGTACTACAAATGGATTTGGACCATTCATTTTGATGATGGAAAAATAATGACAGAGTTCTCTATCTTATGGTTTTTACTTTCATACTGACACTAGGTTATTAGTTGAAATGAGAGGGAAAGAAGTGAGAGTAGGATAGAGTTTTTAAATGATGCTGATTATTTTTTTAATGTAGAATTGTTGAATAGTGAGTATTAAGAAGCCATTTGAGGTCTGATATCTTGACTTTTTGTTTTTTCCCTCAGCTATGTCGTACTCCTTCATGTGCAGATATGGAAAGGGCAAGAAAAGTTGAACCAAGACTGGAAGTTTACAAAATTCATACAACAAAAGGAGAGAGGACAAGAGCATTGGGATATTTGTAAGGGAGAACTTTTTATCACAAATCTAACCTGGAAATGAAGGAAAGTGATAGCAGACATGAGCTCAAGGATTTTAAGTAAGCAATGAGATCAACAGATTGAATGTCATGGAGTAGAAAATACCAGAATAATGAGACATTGTGGTCCAAGAAAGAGATATATGTAACTGAGATTCTGGAGTAAATGGAAAGGACAAGTTCACTTCAAAGAGAAGGAAAGGAACTGAAAAGCCAAGTTCCCAAGAATGATGAAATAGGTGTAGAAGGAAATTCAGATCCTGAGGCTAAAATTTAATTTAATGAAAGAAGAGAAATGGCTAGGAGGAAGGCTGTAAACAATGGTCATGAAAAGAAGATGATGGTCTATTTAAAGAACTGAGCCTCAAATCTACGGGAGTTGCAGAGGATGGAGGGGACCTCTGGTCTAAAAACAGCCTGGTGCACTAAAGGACAATTATGTCTCTTTCCGGTCCTGGCAAGGGGGAAGAAACCTCTCCAAGAGAGGGCTGCTGAGGAGTGAGGTCTTCAGAGGACTGTCAGATGTCAGTCCAGGTGGCAAAGTGGACATTTATCAGAGAGTTTGGGTCTCTAGGGTGGTTTACTTCCCACAGGGAGAGTGTCAGGATTTGATAGTGAGGGGAGACTAGAGGGTGGAGCCAGTTGTCCAGTGATGCCAGTTCAATGAATAGGGAAGGAGAAGAGGACAAGCAGAATTGTGAGGCGTGTTGGAATGTTCCGAGTTTCTGCTTTTTCTATGAACATAGCCACTATTATGAGCATTACTGAGTATCTGCAGTGTATGAGGTATGCATTGTCTCATTTAAACTTCATAACAATCTATGAGCAAGTTGCCTCATTGCCCATTTTACAAAGGATGAAATTAGGACTTGGGTGGGCCATGTAACTTGCCCCAAAACACACAGCTTTTAAAAGACAATGTTAGACATTGTTTAACATTTAGTAACAGATGCATTACTGAAGAAGTTGATCATCATTTGAAATTTTGTTAATCAAGCCACAGTTGTAATGCACTAACGGAGTTTGGATTTCTGGGAACGCACTTATGAATCCTTTGTCAATGCAAAAATAACTTCCCCAAATTGATGCCTCCTCTGTAATCTGTTTGGACAATCCCAATTTTCTTGAAGCAAGATAATTTTTATTAAATGGTGTAGTTACATAGTATTCTAGATCAGAAATGATCAAAGCATTTTACAGACAATAAATGGTCTCTCTGATTTAAAAAAAAATAAAATGACCCAATAAGGTCAGTGGCAAAAGCAAGAATTACACCAAGGCATTATGACTCTACTCGCTATAAAACACTGCAATTCCTTACTCATTAGCAGAGCTTTATTTTCCATGGGATGTATTTCAAATGAGGATATGCTATAAGTAGAAAACAATACATACGGGTTCATTAGTCTTGCTCTTTTAAAGATAAATGCTGTATGTGGGATAAATGCTGTGAGCAAGAAATTATAAGCAGGTTCCCATATGCTAGATATCTATTTCTACAGCTCCTATCATCATGGTTTCTGGGCACTTTGACAGATAGATGAGGCTAATTCAGGCAACACAGTACATTCAGAAGAGTAGGTGAAAATGCTCTCTCCTTAGCTCCCTGCCTCAAAAAACAATAATTCATCAGAAAGTGAGAAGAAGAAAAGATTTTCTGGAATGGAAACCTAAGAGAAAAGCTGCACGGGAGGGGCAAGTTTCAATCTTTTGGTTACAAGTAATAATGTTGACTGTATTACTCTTTGATCAAGGTGTTTGGGAATCTATCCTAAGAAATAATTTTAAGTGGCGAAAATGTTGTATGCTAATCATCATAGCCTTAGATAAAAAAATTCAAAAGTAAACAAGAAAGAAAAGTGTTTAAAAGTAGGAGATATTTTCAAGTAATTCATAGCGTCTATTTCTCTGAATATTATGTAACTGTTAAAATCATATTTATAAAAACTGTAAAATTATTTGGGAAAGTTCTTATATGACAAAAGTAGTAATCTGTTCAATGTAGTATGTCAAATGTTAAATAAAGAATATGATTACAACCGTGATTGGGTTTAGGTATTGAGACAAGAAGCATAGAAAACACAAAGCATAGAAAAAAGGTTAGGTTTAGGGATTGAGACAAGAAGTCATTTCTTTTTGTTCTTTTAACTTTTCTGTGTTTTTCAAATTTCTATTAAATAAAGTGTCATATTTTAAAATATAAATGATAATTCATTTATATTCTGAAGGTTTAATAGCTGGAAATTCTACCAATGATTACACCTTAAAAATTAGCTAGTGTGTGTTTCCACTAAGTGTATTATTATTGGCTAACCCTATGGTATTTTTTAATCATCTTTAATCAAATGTTCTTGATTTTACATACCTCGAAGTACACTAAAGTGTGGACAGTTGATGCATTTTGACAAGCACACCCATATAACCACACCACAGTCAAGACATAAAACATGTCCCTCCCTCCAAAAAGTTTCCTTATGTGCATTCCCAGGCAAATCCTCCTTTACTCTTAGAGACAACCACTGATCTGTTTTCTATCACTACAGATTAATTTTTCCTGTTCCAGAATTTTTCCTGTTCCAGAATATTTCCTGTTCCAGAATTCCTGTTCCAGAATACACATGAGTGTATTCTTTTGTATCTGTCTCTTTTGACTCTGCATAATGTTGCAAGGTTAATCCATGTTGTTGCAACTGTATCAACTGTTTATTTTTTTATTGTTATGTATATATATATCACATGTATGTATATACCACCTTTTTATCCATCCACCCATTGGTCTTTTGAGTTGTTTCAATTTAGGGATACTATAAGCATTTGTGTTCAAATCTTTCTATGAACATGTTTTCATTTTTCTTGGGTAAATACCTACCAGTGGAATTCCTGGGTTGTACGGTAAGTGTATGTTTAACTTCATAAAAGTTAAACCAACTTTCCATGTGCTTTCCCAAAGTGGTTTTAAGCATAAAATGTCTAGGAGAAAATCTTTTCAACCTTAGAATATGCAAAAAAATTCTGAGATAGGACACAAAAAGCACAAACCATAAAATAAAATTTCTTATATATAAGACTTCATCAAAATTAAAATTTTCTGTTCTTTTAAAGGCAGCACTAAGGAAATGAAAAGGCAAGCAACAGACTGGGAGAAAATATTTACAATACATATATGTGAAAAAGGACTTGCATCAGAATGTATAAATAACTTTTACAACTCAATGATAAGAACTCGAACAGCCAACGAAAACATGGGCAAAAGATTTGAACAGACATTTCTACAAAGAAGATAAACAGATGGCAAAAAAAAAAAAAAGGCACATGAATAAATGTTCAATATCATTAGTCATCAGGGAAATGCAAATTAAAGCTATGATAAGATGCCATTACACTTCTACCAGAATGTCTAAAATTACAAAGATTGACAATACCAAATGTTGGTGAGGATGTGGAGCAACTGGAACTCTCACTGTGTTTTTTACTGGTATGATTCATCTTACACTGACATCTTAAACAAGTAACAGATCATTTCCTTGAGTCAGGCCTGAGATTTAATTAATGTTCATATTTGTTCTTTATCTCATTATGCCCTCAGACTTTGCTAATTTCCATGGCGGGATTACTGTACGTAACATCACTAAATATTGAATACTCTCTACATCAGAAAAGAAACAATTAATATTGGCCTGATAACTTATTTTAGGATAACACCTCTAAAACGCCACCTCTTACATTTAACATCTCATTCAAACTTTGTTCTATTTAAATTTTTATAAATGATTTTAGAGATCATACTGCATCTCATTCTTACCCTGTAAATCTTATAATGTCTTTGTCCAAAAGGAATAAAAATTCAGGCCAGAAACAATTAGCAAATTCTCGAGTTATCTTTCAGTTTCTACATCGAAAGCCAAATTCCCCTTTGACTCAAGTCAAGCTTTATGGAGTCAATTAGAACGTTAAGTATGCTAGGTTGTGGAGTTTGAACTGTGAGATTGGGAAAATTCAAAAATAGTTTCATTTACTCTAGACTTTTAATTTCCTATCATCTTCTCACAATCTATAATAGAACAGCTCTGTGGTCTTTCCAAAGTGAACACAGGATCACTCTTGAATTTTACTAATTGTCCTCTCTGCAAGTCTTATTTGTACTTTTTTGTGTGTTATTCTGACTTTTCAAACCCCAAATCAGATATTTCAGAGGCAGCTGGGAGGCAAACAGTCTGAGATATGTTGTTTCTCTGCCAGAATGATGAAATTTCCACAATATTTTGATGATCTATGGAAATAATGGAACAGATATTTTAAATCCAATTTTTCCAAGATCCCAGATCATATATTTACTGGAGCTATAGCCATACCAAATGTTCTCATCACACCAGAGCAGAAATACGTTTTGATGATATACTACTGAGACCTCCAAGTTTAGACATCACATATATCTGATGGTTTTATAAATTTTCTGTGGATTGTGCCCTCCACAACTTACTGGCCCCTTTTCAGTACCAATATTGATGGGTTTTGCTTCATTATTCATTTCTTCCTAAGTTTCTTTAAAACGTTGACACATACAGATTAAATCAGATGGCAGGATTGTTCTTGGTACAGCCTGTACCTTTTTGGAAACACATATTTAATGAATTAAGAAAAAATAATAACATTCTGCAGGAAAAGCAAAAAATGCAAGATCAAAACTCCAGCTAAACTCTTTAAGCCATTATGAGTGACCTCTAAACCACAAACAATGCTAAAGTTCTTGGGAAAACTTTGTTTCCCTGGCACTCACAATGCATATTAACTCAGAAGCAGAACTCTGCCAAAAATGTAAACCAGTCACTGTTTATCAACGTGAAATAAAATTAGCACATGAGCAAAAGGAAAAGCACATCTTTGGTGTCAACATTTCTGTGAACTTCTCTATAGTGATTACAATTGCGTTTGCTGGGTTTTACAGAGGTATGATGGGCAAAGGAAAATGTACACCTGGAGTGAATGGTGCAGCTGTTTGTGGTTGCAGGTTGCAACTATGTCAGGTACAACTGTGTTCATTGCTCCTGATTCCAGATTTACAGAGCCTCTTAAAGTCACTGCAAAATGAGTAAGATTTGCAGAGGTCCCCAATTCTGGCTGCACATAGACTCACTAGAGTGTTTGAAAAAACAAACAAACAGACAAACAACACTCCAATGCCTGACTCCTTCTCCAGGCTCACTAAATAAGAATCTCTGGGCATGGGACCTAGATATCAATCAGTATTCCCTAATAATCCCTGGTGATGTACAGTTAGGTCTGAAAAATTCTATATTGAAACAAACTTTAGCAGCTATGTCCAGCTCAGTCTTCTGAGATGATAGGGGTGGTTGGGAAAGGATTGAAGGTCATGGAGCTATTTCCAATTTCTCAAAAAGTCCAAGAGAAAACACACATGCAACCTACAACATGTGGGGTGGGGAGGGGTTGTTTGTTTTCTGTTTGTTTATTTGTGTTTTGTCTATAATTATATTAGCTCAATACTGTGTCATGAAAGAAAAATTAATTTATTTGAGGAATAGAAAATGAAGAAATGAACTATTACATAAGAAAGCATATTTTCAGTAGACAAATATCTTCAACCATGGGCTCCATTTGGGAAAAGCTAAAAAGAGGATCTCTTGTAGATAGCTGTGGCTTTTGCCTGTACAGCATCCATTTTCCTTTGGAAAAAACAGTGCTCTAATTTTGGAGTCAGGGGGAAAGATTTCTGCCCTAGAGTCAGTCTGAGACTAGTTGAGCCCGCCACTTGGTCCTAGGATAAGCCTGTGACCCTGCACTGGATAATTCCAATATCACATCCCCTCAGCCAGAATGATTGGTTCAGATCCGTGACAATGACCCTAGTCAGGCTATTAGAATAATCAGGTGTCAGCCCTGAGTCTTTTCTAGAGGGATAAGAAGGAGCCTCCAGAACCACTGTGAGAGAAAAGTCTGTGTTAACATGAGGGCATTGCAGAGGAAAGCAGAGAATAGCAAGGAAGACAGAACTGCTCCAGTTGACATAATTGGGTCCCTGAGATACAATGGTCAAATCAGAAAGATCTTGGGCTGGTCAGTTATGTGAGTAAATCAATTTAATTTTATTAAATTCATTCATTCATTCATTCATTCATTTTGTAAAAGTCAATATAAATAAAGTTTCTGTTACCAGCAACCAAGCAAGTGTGATGAATGCAAGATCCTTGTCAGTGAAATTGTCAGAACCATTAAGAAATCTGGAGATGCTTTCCCATCTCACAGGCAGTTTTTGTTGGTTTGTTTGTTTTACTAGGCAAACTAAAGCTTTAATTTCCTAGAATCAGAACCTCAAGGACATTTCTAGTCAATCACTCAATCCATTAACAAGTATCCAATGAGCCCCCTACCTGGGCCTGTCACTCTACTAGGCATGACAGGAAAGTGGAAGTAAGTAGAAGGCCTGGTCCCTGCATTCAGGAAGCTTACAATCTACTCAGAGAGATAAAGCAAATGCATTAGAAATAACTCGGGGAAGAAAATCACGTAAACTTCAATAGAAAGAAGTATTAATTAGCATTCCCTAAGTGTTTTCCATGAGCCAAATGTCATATGAAGTATTGTAAATGGTACTATCACTGCCTTCAAGGAGCATATTATCGAGAACATAAAACACAGATTCCAGAGATGATCTTAGTGCATTACAAAGCAACATGGCATAATTCAACAACAAAAATGGTACTTCAGAACAAAGGTCATGAACAGCATGGGAATTACTGGACAAATTTACTTCAGAGGCTTCTACTGTGACTCCCAAGTGCCACCAACACTAATCTCACCTAAACGTTGAATCTCTAGGGTCTGAGGTCTTCTCCCAACTCCACCAGAGCTCCCATGTTCTCTGTTGGAACAGGTCATCCTCTAAAAAATAAGACCACCTCCACTGTTCCCCAATTCTCCAACTTTTCATTATCCTCCAATGCCTCATCATCCTTCAACTTCCCCTCTTTCTCTAGCTCTCTTCCACCTCTACAACTCTCCAAAGCTGTTTCCAGCTCAGTGTCCAGAGCTATCCAAGTGCACTGTAACGGAGTTCTCATACTAAAGACGGAGAAGGAGGTGATGGAAGGGTGCACTCAAGGGAGCAGAAATTGCATCCACAGTGAAACAAATCTCTATTTTGTTTCTTTTTCCTCTTGTTCTCTTCTTCCCTTCAACATCCAAATCCAGACTCCTTTGGAAACAAACTACCTTTGTGTAAAGAATTGCTTTTGTATTTAAAAGAGGAGTTTGTTAATGCAAATGACTCTCCAGAGTATGTGTGTCTCTGTGTATACATGTATATGTGTGTGTGTGTGTGTATGTTGAGGGTTGATATTTCAAAGCTTTGGAAAAGGGAGGAGGCCAGGAGAGGTTGAGAAAAAAAATCACCAAATAAGGATTCTTATTTACTTTATATACTCCTGGATCATTTCCTCACAGGGCGTGGGTGATCAATTAGACTAGTACTGCAAATATTCACATACCAAGAACACAAAGAATTCCTCAGAATCAGAGAAAAATTCAAGAATTAAAGGTTCTCTAGTATCGATTCTGCTACCTTACTACCTTAAGTTTCCCTTTGAATTCTCACTAAACTTTCTGTTAAGTCATGGAGAGCATGAAGCATTGAAAGGGGAAATTACACGAACTGACTACACAGAACTCTTGTTTTTAAATAAAAAGTTGACATTTAAATGAATAATGGAATAATAATGTTAAAATATTAGCCAGCCTGATCCCACCCACACACCCCAAGTGGTCTCTCAACACGTCTTTGGCTTACCCACTGTTCAGTCAGCTAGGCTGTTCTCATCTAATTCTTCCAGAGAGAGGATGTGACAGGAGAGAACAAACAAAAAAAAGGAGTGGCTTCTTGGCTTGTGGATTCAAAAGCCTAAATAATGAAGTAGAAGGATAGAAATGAGTCACAATCTAGCAAAATATTGAGGATAAAATATCATGACAATGCACACAGCTTTCCCTAAGTCCTCACAGCCAATTTAGAAAACAAAGTTTCCTAAATGTCACAGAATTAGGAGCAAAGGAAATGCAATGGGGGCAACGGACTTCAGTGCCCTCCCAAGGGAGGGTCACTGTCCACGCTCCTAAGCTAAGCCCAAGGCAGAGGACAAAAATCCCTGAGAAGCTGGTGAAATCTAGGTGAACCAAAGGAGGGAAAAGCTGAGAGAAAGAGTGACCTCGGAGTACATTGAGGCAGGTAGAACTTTAGACAATAGCAGCATTTCCCACTCTGCAGTGCAGCGGAGGAGAAGGAAGATGACTGACTTTGGTCAAGTGTGGTTCAGAGGTAGCAGGAGAACCACCCGACCTGTGATTGTGCACACCAGAAGAAAGCATGTCTCTGAGGTGACGCAAGTAGACTGACAGCTGAGATCCAGATGAAACAAGGAATGTCGTTGCCATTGTGGACAGAGATCACTGAGGATCAATCGGATAAGGCAATGAATGAGCAAATGACATGGAAGACCAGATTTGGCCTGCCCCCTGCCCATGCATAGTCTTCCATAATGCAAGATCTTTAACACTAAATAATTTATAAAGGCAGACGTAATATCTGTTAAGCTCTTAAAAAAATGGACATATTTAAGTAGTCAAAACCTATTATCCAGCTGAATAATAATGTTCAAGTGACTGTTTCTAATGCAAAAACTTCTCTTTCATATGGATGATCACAAAATTCTGTGAGTGATCTCCTTCTAAAATGAAGCTGATCAAAATTTTACAACTGACCAATATGATCAACAGTCACCACATCACCTTAGAGTGATGAAAGCTGAAACAGTCACACCTCACCCCCTTGAAAACAGACATGACTGAAATATTTGCAAGCCAACAGGCACCAAAGGCATTGCTTCAACCAAGGCTCGATAATAGCTCCATTTTCCCTGTTCCCAGAGCCATGAGTGGGTGGCTTAGGGCCAGAGCAGAGTAAACCTCTGAGCTTCTATGCTGGGAGTAAATGAAAAAGTGTTTATAATGTCACTCATTTGATGCCTCCACACTCATGTACCATTTCCATCATATTATGGTATGCTGCTTTTAAATGCCTTGTACATTCCCAGGGTCTACGCTTTGTGCCATCAAGAAAAGCTGTTGAGGAGAGGGATTGAGTCAAATCCAGTGGATGCCTCTTTATTTTAGGTCTTTCTCCTGTTTTTGACATTATTGCCCATTGACTCTTTTTTTTTTTTTTTTTTTTTGTGGTACGCCGGCCTCTCACTGTTGTGGTCTCTCCCGCTGTGGAGCACAAGCTCCGGACGCTCAGGCTCAGTGGCCATGGCTCACGGGCCTAGCCGCTCCGTGGCATGTGGGATTCTCCTGGACCGGGGCATGAACCCGTGTCCCCTGCATCAGCAGGCGGACTCCCAACAACTGCACCACCAGGGAAGCCCCCCATTGACTCTTAAATCTCTCTTTGCACTTTGCTCCTTGACTTGGAGCATTGATCACTCAATAAATAGTTATGGACCACTATGTGGCAGGTACCATCCTAAGTTCTGGGAATACTTCTGTAAACAAGGACAAGGTTCTGGCTCTCATTGAGTCAACATTCCAGTGCAGGGAAAAAAACAAGAATTAAAAAAAGAAATATATGTATGACATAACTTCAGATTGTGATGTATGCTTTTATTTAGGATTATCAGGAAAGACATCTCTGAAGAGGTGACTTATGAGCTGAAACTTCAATGATTGGAATGAATCAGACTTGCATATATCTGGGAGGAAAGCGAATAACAAGTGCAAAGGCTCAGAGACAGGATGAACCAAGCCTCATGTCAAGAAGACCAGTGTGTCTTAAGCTGAGCAGTCTAGAGGGGACATGAGGAAAGGGCCTGGAGAAGCAGGCAGGGGCTAGCTCTGTTGTGCCGTGTGGGCTATGTCCCCCC
The DNA here is from genome assembly GCF_008692025.1 of Phocoena sinus. Classification (NCBI taxonomy): domain Eukaryota; kingdom Metazoa; phylum Chordata; class Mammalia; order Artiodactyla; family Phocoenidae; genus Phocoena; species Phocoena sinus. The sequence goes on from NC_045766.1 coordinate 7,976,251, forward strand.
ACTCCCTGATTGTCCCCTTCTTTTCCTCATCATTCCATCTTAATCTTCTTCATGTGCTCCTCCGGTTCTTCTGGCCTCTCAAATAGTGGTATTTCCCAGATTTCAATCTTGTCTCTATTCTTTCCCTTCCAGGCTTTTCCTAGATTGTCACTTACCATTTGATGAAAACTCCAAGATCATTATGTCCAATGGTAGAATGTGTTCATTATGGCTCTTAGTGGTGGCCACAGACACATAGCAGTGTCAACATAGGAGAGTTGTCTGAGTTCAACAGTATCAACATATAAGTGTTGTATATGGTCCATCATAACAGGGCCAGGAATAATATCACCCACACGGAAACCAATCGTGAAAAAAGAAATTTCTGAATATGAAGCTGTTATATCTCTATGGCACTTCTCCCAGGGGAGGGTGTACACGGCCTCTTTTCTCCAACTTGCTTGAAGGTCAAGCTTCCAGGGACAGAGACAACATTTATCCGTACAAGATGTCTGGACTGTTGGAGACACCCATGCAGTGGTTAAGGTAATAAGTCTTTATAGCTCTACCCTAGGTTTGTCTAGATAGATGGAATAATTTTATATTGGCATATTTCTGGAATGTTGAGTAGTCCTATAATAATTATAAATCATTTGGAAAGGCTTCTACTGATCATTCCCACTTATTACATGGAAGCCAACAGAGCAAATCTTGCACTGTTTGCTGTAAGTCTTAGACCCCCAGCGTTTTGACACCAGCCCTGAACTCTTTCCTGAGCTTTAGGTTCATCTATCTACTTTCTCCTTGGTCTGTTCATTTCTTTTCATTGTTATGTATTTATTTTTATTGAAGCATAGTTGATTTACAGTGTTTCAGGTGTACAGCAAAGTGATTCAGTTACACACACACACACACGTGTATATACATATATATATACATACACACATATGTACTCTTTCAGATTCTTTTCCACTATAGGTTATTACAAGATTTTTGTTTTGTTTTGTTTTTTATCATTTTTATGGGAGTATAGTTGATTTACAATGTTGTCTTAGTTTCCAGTGTACAACAAGGCAAATCAGTTATACATATACATATATCCACTCTTTTTTAGATTCTTTTCCCATATACTCAATTACAGGGTATTGAGTAGAGTTCCCTGTGCTATACATTGGGTCCTTGTTGTTTATCTATTTTATATACAGTAGTGTGTGTCCATTTTGATATAGCTGGGAAATGTAAACTCAACAGATCCTAAACTGAACTCTTCACTCTCCTCCACAAGCCTAACCCTATACTCTTCCTATATTTCTGATTTATTCTAATGCGATGTTTATACTTTCAGTCACTAATGCCAGAATCTACCAGTCAATTTAGATACTTCTTATCCCCCACATCAAATAAACTAACAGATACTCCCAGTTTTATTTCTCTCAAATATTTCCCTAAATCCATTCCTTTCTCTACATTTTCATAACCTCTGTTCGTTAGGTCCCATCATCTTTCAGTAGACCATTGTAACAGCCTTCTAGGTAGCTTCTTTACTTCCAGTTTTATTGTCTCTGAATCCCCTCTACACACTAACATCAGAGAGATTCTCTGAAAACCACTCTGCCCAGAACACCATTCCCTTGCTGAAACCCTTTCAGTGAGTCCCCATTTCCAGCAAAACATCCAAGCATCCTACCATGCATACAAGGTTCTCAATGATATGTCTCTACTCATTTTTCCAGCATAATCCCACCACCACTCTGCCTTACCCTTTATGTTTTACCCACAACAGATTTCCTGCATTTCCTCACTCCCCATGCTGTTTGCTCTCTCCTTGGAATTTTGCCTGAAACTTCTCTTCTTTTCATACCACTATATCCAATCCATCAGGAAATCCTATCAGCTCTATCTTGGAATTTAGCTAGAATCTCACGACTTTGCACCATCTTCACTGCAATCAACCTGCTCCAGAAATTCACTATCTCTCACCTGGATTATTGTGACAGTCTCCTAATTGTGTCCCCACTTGTACCCTTGTTCTCTAGTCTATTCTTTCCCAAGAAGCCAGAGTAATACTTTTTAAATGTCAGTCCTATCATATCTTTTATCCATTGTTTCCCCCATTTTGCTTAAGTATAATCCAGATTCTTTACAATGGTTCACAGTGTCTTAACATGATGTGCTACCCTGAACTCATCACTTCTCAGCTCTCACCTCCTCTCACTGTCCCCTTTGCTCACTGACCTCTCTACTCTTCCTTGGCCATGCCAAACCTGCCCTTGCTCATGGCTTTTTCACATACTCTTCCACCTACCTTGAAATTTCTTCCACTCTGTATCCACGTGGCTACTCTCTGACTTTGACATGAAAGTGACAGCCCTACATAAACTGGAACACCAACCTCCACATGACTCTCCATGGCCCATACTCTGCTTTATTTTCTCCTTATTACTTCTTTTTCTCCTTTATCAACACCATTCTATATTTAAGGAAGATTGGTTTCTTTAATCACCTGTCTCCCTCACTAGAAGAGAAACTCTACGACGACAGAGATTATGCTTTGCCTTGTTCATCTTCAGCCCTCTGCATCTGTAACAGTACCTAGACCATAGAGCTGCTCAGTGAAGATGCCTTGAACGAATGAGTGAATCTCCATATCTGCTTAGGCTATGTTTTCTGATGGATATGTTCCACATTTTCCCTTCTGTTTTGTTTATATTCATTTTTATCAGCATGGACATCATGCCCTCCATAAAGCCATTCCAGAAACCCCAGTTTGGGCTAATTGTTCCTCCCCACTACACCCATAACACTGAATGTGTCATCACCTAGCAATCGTTTGTCCATTATAATGACATAAATCTATGTCGTCCTTCTTGCACTAGACTTCAATATCCATTATGAGGGAATATATCTTCATTCAACATAGTAAGCACGTATGAAGCACATAGTGCTACGCACTAGGCATACAGCATTGAACTTATAGGAAAGCCCTCATATTCATGATGCTTGCAGTCAAATGTCTTACTCTTTGGTGCATGACTTGGCATATCTTGGCACATTAATCATCTTGGATGATTAATGAGTGTCTCTATTTGGGCCTATTATCTTTTATCTTACATTTAAAAAGGGGTCTCTCCTCATACTACTTCTTTCATCAGAATAAAGGGTACAAAATTTGAAGATAATAGCTTCGGTTTTCCTTTGTAGTTGGCAACTTGGTTCCCATTCCAAAAGTCAAAGGCATTCATGCATTCTTCCCAGGAATGGGAGCACCTAAAGAACTCAAAGAGAATAAAGAAGTAAACTGAGCCTGTGATTTGTTTACTTTTAAATCAGTTTTACTGATGTACAATAGACAAACACTAAAATGCACTCGTTTTCAGTGTTCATTTTGGTGAGTTTGGGCTAATTTATTAACCCATGCAATCACTATCACCAGGACAATATAAGAACATTTTCATCAGCCCAGAAAGCTCTGTTGCCTCCTTCCCAGTCACCCCCATCAACACCTCTAGCCCCAGGCAACCATTCATCTGCCTTCTTTCCATTTAAATTAGGTTTGTCTTTTGCAGTTGCGTATAAATGGAGTTATTCAGTGTGTAACTGCTTAGATCCAATTACCTTTGCACAGTCTGATGTTTTTGGAATTCAGCCATACTGCTGCTTGTATCAATATTTCATTCCTTTTTATTGCTGAGTAGTATTCCATTTTATGGGTATACCATAATTTGTTTACCCATTCATCATTGGATGGACATTTGGGTTATTTCCAATTTGGGGTAATTGTGAATAAAGCTGCCATGGACATCTGCCTACAAGTCTTTGGTAGAAAACTGTTTTCATTTCTCTTGAAGAAGTACTTAGAAGTGAAAATGTTGGGTTGTAGGGTAAGTGTATGTTTAATTTAATAAGAAGCTGCCAAACTGGTTCCCAATATGACTGAACCATTTTACATTCCCACCAGCAAAGTATTAGATTTCCAGTTGTTTTGCATGCTTGTCAACACTTGGTATTGTCATTCTTTCTTATTTATGTCAGCCTATTTCTTATACTTCAGGGCAGACTAATGTCTTGATAACTAGGGCAGAGTTTGGGAATACTTAAGCCTTGTAGAATAAGAAGAACTAATCTGCAGATATCTTCTTATAGGCAATTTGGTGAAACCCTATATAGTGGAGCCTGGTACAAAGACAGCGGCCAAGATTTTCTAAGCCCTAGGAGCTGAACTTTGGCAACAAAACTGAAAAGACATTAGGGTTCAGAAGATAAGGATGAAAAGGATAAGAATGCAACTGGAAATCATGGTTGGGCTACAAGCTTTACTAGGGGAAATACAGGGCTAGGTTCCTGTGAGCCTCTGGGCACAGCATTTTCATCAACCAATCAAAACGTAACTTTGTTTTAGGTATGTTTCCGTTTAAAGACACCTTATTTAACACATGTTGTTGATTCATTAACGGTGAACTCATAGACAACAGCACTATGACTCATACCAAATGAAGCTTATCTAAAACACATAATTTTCTTCATAAGACACATCACAGCCTTCTTGATCTTGGGGACACTAGACAGCACTTCAGGTCTTCAGCACTGTGTTTGGGGGCCATTTTAAACAGAAAAATCGCCAAAAGATCAACTTGTAAAAAATGTGGCACTAAATAGACCACAAAAAGGGTACATGTTTACAGTAAGAGAGCTGAAACAAGAAAGCAGTGTTGCTTTGTTCATCCTTTGCTAGGAATGTACACATCTGGTGACAAGAAATTGTATGTCCACAAGTGACCGTGAAAGTGCCACGAGTACTGATCTGGGGGTTACAAGTAAATTTTAGCAACTAGGCAAACTTGCATAGTGGAATCTGCAAATAATGAGGATAGGCTGTGTGTGTGTGTGTGTGTGTGTGTGTGTGTGTGTGTGTGTGTACACAGAGTGGACAGTACGCTCCGTGAAGACATGAACATTGCTGATATGGCTTTAGAAAGAAAATTTGCTCTCTGTGGATCCTCAACATATACTGAATAATCAGTCATTTTTGATCCAACATTAGTAGATCAAAGGAATGTATTCAAAGCTCCATTTCTCTCCAGAGGTGTTAATAAATTATAATCATTTAACCTCAAGCATTCTCTAGACTAAAGTGCTTTGCCTTGGTGATGCTTAACTTTGTAAAAAACAGTTTTTACCCAAAAATACTGATATTCCAGAGTTTGACAATCAATCACCTTATTGCTGTTCATCTAGTTTGCCAAGTTTAGAGCCCTTATTGCTTGGGGTTGGGTCTTTGTGGCCATTCCTCATGGATCATCAGAATTTAGATCTTTGTGAGCTCACACTTAATTTGCACCCTAATTTTCCCTTTTACTTTCTAACGCCTCCTCAACTCTTTCTGCAAGGAGCCAATACAAGACCTTCCATATTTTAAAGAAACTTATGTCACCTTATACCAAATGTAGATTGCTCTTTCCATAGTTTTAATACTTTTTCTTATTGGCCATCCATTCACTTATCTTTAAAAATCATTTAAGAAATGATGATTGAGTGACTCATGTCCTAGATCACCACATTGTTCTATGTGGGAATCTATTCTCTACTTCAATGCCACCTAGTCAGCTCTCTGCTGAGCCTCATAATCTTGATTCATATTTCCGAGACCTTCAGTCATCTTCATGTTTATCTTCTATTATCTTCTTTCGTGTTCTAAAGATCTTCTTTTGGTTCAGAAGCCCAGAACTGAATCCAAAACTATCTGATTAGTGCAGGTAAAACCATCAAACAGCAACAACAAAAAGAATCTTGGGATTTGAAGCAGAAAAAGTTTAAGTTTTTCTAATTATAAAATGACTGGACTTTATTGTCCCAAAGTATTTAAAATAGTTAGTAAACATCTAATCTCAGCATCCAAAGACAATGCTCTTTATAATTTGTTGTCTTTCACTCCTTTGCATATTGTTTTAAATAGTTTAAATTGACAATGTATGCATTGTCCTGTCTTTTCCACTGTCCCATAGTTTAAATTCTTTGTAAATATAATAATATTCTTTTGTATAAAGACATCATAATTTAATTAGTCATTCCCGTGCTGTTAGACAAATAGATTCCTTGTAATTGAGTAACATTGCAAAGGATTAGCTTTGATAGCAAATCCAAGTGAAGTCTTCTTAGTCATTTTTGACATGGTTAAACATGACCCATTATTTCTGATTGGAATACACAGTGTTAAATTTATTCCTGGAGGATATAATACTCTGTGGTTTTTGACTTCCATTTGTGTTTACCAAGGTCACTTCAGATTTATTCCTACTAAAGGTGTGAATTTAGCAATGGAACGTTATGTGGCTTTATTATAAATAAGTTACACTTGAACAGAAAAATATATAGAATGGCATCTCTGCTATAAACAAATCAAACAAAAATATTCTTTTAAAAATAAAAAATGTTAGAACTTACAGGTTTAAAATAAATAAGTCATACGGATATAATATACAGCATGATGACTATAGTCAATAATACTTTGAAAGTTTCCAAGAGAGTACATTTTAAAGTTCTCATCACAAGGAAAAAAAGTTTGTTATAACTTTATATGGTAAAGGATGGCAACTAGAATTATTGTGGTAATCATTTTGCAGTACATACAATCTTTATCTTGTATGCCTGAACCTAATATAATGTTATATGTCAATTATACCACAATTTTTTAAAAGAAAAATAAATAAGTAAATAAACCAACAAATAAATAAAAACAAAAGTAATGTTAGAATAATGCCAGAAATGAGCATGGAGCTTATATCTGCTAGAGTTCAAATTTTGCTGTAAAGATAACAACATGACCTATTTGGGGCAGTCCATTTCACAATAAATTATATATTTCGTGTCATGCACTATAACTAAAAGAAATTAGAGTTCTTATTACTCAGAACTTCTGAAACAAGATCCCCTTTTACAAATGTAAGCATTTACTCTATAGCTTTAATCATTCTATTCTCACCACTTAATAAATTTATTGAGTCCCCCACTCACCCCAGGGAACATGGCAATGTACCAATTGGCTTTGTATTTGCTGAAAATAGCAATTAAAATGTCCAGAGAATTTTTATTCTGAAGAAACTTGTTAACCCCCTGCTAATAGGTAAAAGGTGCTCTCTTTACATTCCCAAGGTGAAGAAATCAATGGAATCTGAAGTATGATCACCTATGGGGAGTGGAAATCACTTGTACCATAATTATCTGCTATATTATATGGTCAGAACAGGAATAAGAAAGTAGCTAAGTGTAGCTTAGCTGTGGGTAGCCTCTCTCCTGCTCTCTCGCTCTCTCTCTCTCTCTCTCTCTCTCTTTCACTCTTTCAGTTGTGGGTATGGAGTGAGAGGAAGCATGTGCTCTGGGAAACAATTTATGGGCAAAGGGTTAAGATACAGGTATAAGAAACAGACCTCAAGAGAAGGGAGCCCAAACTGGGATGTAGAAAAGTATGTACATGTGGATGATTTCACATGGAAATAAATCCCATGCATCATTTCTTAGAATTTGCATAGGGTGAGATTGCACGTCCCTGCCTCCTTGATGGGAGACGTGGTCATGAGACTTACATGGGCCAATGAAACATAGGATGGGCATCGCTTCCAGGTGGCAGCTTGAACCAGGGCACGGTTTGTCATGATGCTACCTTCTTTACACTGTGATGGTGGATTCACATTTTGAGATGCGACCTCCATCTACCTGGGTTCCTGATTGACTATAAAGAACAAAGTCCCATTGCTAATTTGCTTTGGAAATGTCACATGCACAGGAAGTATATTTGTATTGTTCTAAGCCCATGAGATTTTCGAGTTGTGGCTGTAGCATAACCCCAATTTATTCTGAGAGCCACCCTTGAGGAGAAAATCTCCAGTGACAAAACAAAATATTTCTTGTTCTCAGAATAACTTCATTTGCAAAGGACCAAGTAGAACTGGGGTAGATACTGGGATCTTGTGACTGAATTAATTCTTCAAAGCCTACGGAAATGGTAATATTTGAAATTCACCCCTTCCAGACACAGAAGACTTGCTGAGTATTCCTTATTCTATGAGGTGAAATCCACTTCTTAATTCACTTTAATTTTTCCTTTGTTCATATTCGTTCACTCCACACAGTGGAGTTACCTAATTTGAACAAATTAGGTAACAAATATTGTTGCCTAATGTGAACAAATCACTTCAAGATCATCTTCAAAGATGACATGAACCTTATATTTGAAGACTTTCTCACCTAAGGATGGGGATAAAAGATTTTCAAATATTAGGATATGAAATAGGAAGTGACCTTCCCTCCCATAAATCAATACTTTGGAAACAATTACTTAATTTGTTATAGAGCTTTCAGGATTTTGATGCTCATAAAAAGTGTTTCTTTTCCCTAAAGGGACATGTGTTCTACGTGGTTTGCTGGAACCTGAATTATTCACATTTCCGTAGCATCTTTCCATATGACTACACAAAGACCAACCTCATTATTTTTTTATGTTAACTCTTTTTTTAAATTGAAGTATAATTAATTTACAATGTTGTATTAGTTTCAAGTGAACAGCAAGGTGATTCAGTTATACATATATATATACTTTTTCAGATTCTTTTCCACTATAGGTTATTACAAGACATTGGATATAGTTCCCTGTGCTGAATAGTAGGACCTTGTTGTTTACCTATTTTATATTAGTGTGTATATGTTAATCCCAAAGTTCTAATTTATCTCCCCCATCCCTTTGCTAACCATAAGTTTGTTTTCTATGTCTATTCTGTTTTGTAAATAAGTTCATTTGTATCATTTTTTAGATCCTACATATAAGTGGTATCATAAGATATTTGTCTTTCTCTGTCTGACTTACTTCACTTAGTATGATGATCTCTAGGTCCATCCATGCTGCTGCAAATGTTGTTGTTTCCTTCTTTTTCACAGCTGAGTAATATTCCATTGTGTATATATGTGTATATACAAATTGCAGATGCCACAATAGTTTCAGTGTACATTTTTCCAGACTCACATCCAGAAGAAAAGAGTTTATATTCCCGGAAGCTCACAACTGCATCCTAAGATTGACTCTGATAGAACCAGCTTGCAGCTCATAACATCCCTGACCAATCACTGTGGCTCAAGGAATTGGATAGGCTGTTTGACCAGGCTTCCATCTTATACTCCATGTCTGGAGTCACAGTGATGAAGCACCCACCCAAAGCATGTGACCTGAGTGAGAGGGAAGGATATAATTTTACACAAAAAAGGAAGAATAAATGTTCTTGGCCAAAAAATAATTAATGCCCAATCTAACCTCTGTCTCCCTCTCTGGACCACTATTAGCCCTGCTCACATATTATCACTCTTAACAATCACTCACATATCCTTTTACAAATGTTTGATGCATATACAAGACATACACAAATGGGATCACACTATAGTTTTTTTTTTTGCTATTTTACATTTCATTAATAATCTATCCTAGATTCTCCATATGAGCCCACAGAAATCTACTTTATGCTTTTCAATGACTACATAATACTCCATTATAAGTATGTACCGTAATTCACTTAACTAACCCTGTATTTATGGACAATCGGTTTTTGGGGGTAGCGTTGTCAGAACAAATAATGTTTCATTGAACATACTTGTACATAAATCTGGCACATTTGTTCAAGTTTATCTCTAGATCAAAATCCTAGACATAAAATTACTAGGTCAAAGAGGATGTGCATTTAAAATGTTGATAGAAATATTCAAAAAAACAAAGAAAACTAATGGTTGAATCTCTTTGTATTCCTATCCATAGTATATGAGAATGCCTGAGTTTCATTGTACCTTTGTACTTTTGCTCCAAGCAATGACTAAAAAGCAGTATTTTTATTTTATTTTGTATGTCATATGTTTACAGGCCACATGAATGCCATTATCTGTGAATTGTTTTTTTCCATGGTCATGTTTCTTCTGGGTGTTGAATTTCTCTTATTTTGTTCTTAGTATATTAAGAAAATTAACATCTATTCTGCTATGTTAACACAGTTTTTTAGTCTTTTGACTCTCTACTTTTCTATGGTATGTTTGTCACATCAAACTTTTTCAACTTTTTATGCATTTAGATTTGTCAGTCTCTTTCCCTTGCAGCTTCTGGGTTTTGCATATTACTTAGAAATCACTTTAAATGTGTATAAACCTCACTCATGGCTTATTCTGTTCCTTTTTTTTTTTTTTTTTTTTTTTTTTTTTTTTTTTTTTATGCGTTACGCGGGCCTCTCACTGCTGTGGCCTCTCCCGTTGCGGAGGACAGGCTCCGGACGCGCAGGCCCAGCGGCCATGGCTCACGGGCCCAGCCGCTCCGCGGCACGTGGGATCCTCCCAGACCGGGGCACGAACCCGCGTCCCCTGCATCGGCAGGCGGACTCCCAACCACTGCGCCACCAGGGAAGCCCTCTGTTCCTTTAATGCCACTTTTGACGTCAGGTCATTGATCCATCTGAAGTTATTGTTAGTCTTGGGATGTGGTAGTCCTTAGCCACTTGTTTCTCTCTTCTTCCAGATACATGGTGGAGGGTATGTACACAGCTCATGGTGGATTTGACTGTGAAAATAGTCCTAGGTGATCATTTGTGGGTCGAAGTGGCACAAGTCACTGCAGGTCAAACTATTTAATTGCCAAGGCAAAGCCTCACTTTTCCCTCTGATATGCAATTGGCCGAGTTTGACGTGGTGGCACTTCTACCATCTTGGGTCTTTGAATGAATACAATCCACAGAGGCCCCTGGGCAACCATGAGTGAAAAATAAACTTTTGTGGCATTGAGCCACTACTAATTGGTTGCTTTTTTAACTGCAACATAACCAACACTATTCCAACTGACACAGGAGATCAAGTATTATTTTTGCATTTTTATTTAATAGACACTCATTTATCCAGAATGTTCCATCTTGTCTCTCGGGTGCAGTTTTAGAGCAGATGGTGTCAGTGCCTCTCCCATATCACCTCCCTGTTAACATTTGTTTGTATTTGCTCCGACTCCTAGCTCCCAGCGCCAGCAGGTTTTGTTAGGATGTCCTCTCACTGATGGAACTCACTTTGCCACCTGTTCAACAAACTGTAAGTTTCTGGAATCCATGCCTCCAGAAGTAATGCTCAAGCAATATCAGAGGAATGTTGGAGGTTAAAAACTGTAGCTCCCTTACCCCTTAGGTGAGATAATTCTAAAGTGGAATAACTTATATGGGCTTCCTGTGCTTCCCCAGTGAGATTATACTTCATAACACTGCTCAGTATTTAACCCATTACAACTTTGGTAACCCCATTCTCATAAAAATCCAGGATGTCCACCCCCCCGCAAAGGAGACACAGTGGAGGGAACATGACATCGGCCATTAGAGCTTAATGTGAATTAAGACCTGGAAGCTTTCAAGTCTCGAAAGATAAAATTGATTTCCAAAAATGTAATAAGCCAGTCAATTATTCCATGCTTATTCACAGTAAGTGTTTATATTTAACTTTTCTGAGGTTAAATCTACTTGAAATCTTATTTGAAATTCTTTTTTAACAAGGATCTATGAACTTGAAACTGAATTGGTTGGATTTTAATAAAAGGTATACTTGTATAAGTTAAGAACAGCTATGCTACTATGGAGAACAGTATGGAAGTTCCTTAAAAAACAAAATAGAGCTACCATATGATCCAGCAATCACACTGCTGGGCATATATCTGGAAAAGATGAAAACTCTAATTTAAAAGGGTACATGCACCCTAATGTTCATAGCTGCACTGTTTACAATAGCCAAGACATGGAAGCAACCTAAGTGGATAAATAAGATGTCGTATGGTGTGTATATATATATATATGTATATATATATATATATACACACAATGGAATAATATACTCAGCCATAAAAAAGAATGAAATAATGCCATTTGCAGCAACATGGATGGACCTAGAGATTACCATACTAAGTGAAATAAGTCAGAGAAAGGCAAATATCATATGATACCAGTTATATGTGGAATCTAAAAAATTGATACAAATGAACTTATGTACAAAACAGAAACAAGCTCACAGACATAGAAAACAAACTTATGGTTACCAAGGGGAAAGATGGGCGGGAGGAGGGATAATTTAGGAGTTTGGGATGAACAGATACACACTACTGTATATATCAATAGAAATAGATAAACAACAAGGTCCTACTGTATAGCACAGGGAACTATATTCAATACCTAGTAATAACATATAATGGAAAAGAATTTGTAAAAGAATATATATATTATTTTACCTATATATAAGAATATATATGTATATATATATGTGTATATATATATATATATATATATATATGGGGGAGGGGTATAAATGAATCAGTTTGCTGTACATCAGGCAAGAAAAGAACAACTAGTATATGGGTGACCAGAAAAGCACCGATATCGTTCAGAGATAATATAGTAATTCTTGAGGTGATATTAGTTAACTTAAATTTTAATATATTTTTATTGGTGATAAAGTTCAAGTGAGAAGATGTTTTTTGAATGAAAGAAAATATGGTGGTATCCAAAGGATTGAATATTTACTTATCTCAATTAATTCAAAGCTTATCTTATGTCTCCCGTGAGAGAGCATTTCAGGAATGTAGAGGTCTGAGTTGTAAGTTGATACATTTCCACGATGAATTAATCAGCATCCTCAGAGTTGAACAGGTGTCAGAAGAGAAAGTTCAGGCTTTACTGACCTAAGGCAGCAGGAAACCAACAAACTAAAGCCTCTATAATCTATCACTGATAACCAAAAACCAAAACACTATTTCAAATTATAGTTTTCTGGGGTTTTTTAAATATATATTTTTTTAACATCTTTATTGGAGTATAATTGCTTTACAATGGTGTGTTAGTTTCTGATTTATAACAAATTGAATCAGCTATACATATACATATATCTCCATATCCCCTCCCTCTTCATCTCCCTCCCACCCTCCCTATCCCAACCCTCTAGGTGGTCGCAAAGCAACGAGCTGATCTCTCTGTGCTGTGCAGCTGCTTCCCACTAGCTATCTATTTTACGATAGAGATTGCATTGAATCTGTAGATTGCTTTGGGTAGTAGAGTCATTTTCACAATGTTGATTCTTCCAATCTGTTTTATTTTTAAAATTAATTTTTATTGGAGTATAGTTGATTTACAATGTTGTGTTAGTTTCTACTGTACAGCAAAGTGAATCACTTATACGTATACATATATCCACTGTTTTTTAGATTCTCTTCCCGTATATGTCATTACAGAGTACTGAGTAGGGTTCCTTGTGCTATACGGTAGGTCCTTATTAGTTATCTATTTCATGTATAGTAGTGTGTATATGTCAATCCCAATCTCCCAATTTATCCCTCCCCACCTTCCCCCTTGGAAACCATAAGTTGGTTTTCTACATCTGTGACTCTACTTCTGTTTTGTAAATAGGTCCATTTGTACCATTTTTTTTTTAGATTCCACATATAAGGGATATCATATGACATTTTTCTCTGACTGACTTCACTCTGTATGACAATCTTTAGGTCCATCCATGTTGCTGCAGATTACAGTGTTTCCTTCCTTTTTATGGCTGAGTAATATTCCATTGTGTAAATGTACCACATCTTTATCCACCTCTCTGCCGATGGACATGTAGTTTGCTTCCATGTCTTGGCTATTGTAAATAATGCTTCAGTGAACATTGGGGTGCATGTATCTTTTCTTTTTAATTTTAATTGAAGTATAGCTGATTTACAATGTTGTGTTAGTTTCAGGTGTACAGCAAAGTGGATCAGTTATACATATATACATATCCACTCTTTTATAGAGTCTTTTCCCATATAGATCATTACAGAGTATTGAGTAGAGTTCCCTGTGCTATACAGTAGGTCCTTATTAGTTATTTATTTTATATATAGTAGTGTGTATATATCAATCCCAATCTTCCAATTTATCCCTCCCCCCTTTCCCTCCTGGTAACCATAAGTTGGTTTTCTACATATGTGACTTGATTTCTGTTTTGTAAATAAGTTAATTTGTACCATGTTTTTGTTTTGTTTTGTTTTGTTTTTTTGCAGTACACGGGCCTCTCACCATTGTGGCCTCTCCCGTTGTGGAGCACAGGCTCCAGACGCGCAGGCTCAGAGGCCATAGCACACAGGCCGAGCTGCTCCACGGCATGTGGGATCCTTCCAGACCGGGGCACTAACCCGTGTCCCCTGTGTCGGCAGGTGGACTCTCAACCACTGCACCACCAGGGAAGCCCTGTACCACGTTTTTAGATAAGCAATATTATGTGGTATTTGTCTTTGTCTGACTTACTTCACTCAGTATGATAATCTCTAGGTCCATCCATGTTGCTGTAAATGGCATTATTTCCTTCTTTTTTATGGCTGACTAATATTCCATTGTATATATGTATCACATCTTCTTTATCCATTCCTCTGTCAATGGACATTTAGGTGGCTTTCCTGTTTTGGCTCTTGTGAACAGCGTTGCAATAAACATTGGGGTGCATGTATCCTTTCGGATTATGGTTTTCTCCAGATATATGCCCAAGAGTGGGATTACTGGATCATATGGTAGTTCTAGTTTTAGCTTTTTAAAGAACCTCCATACTGTTCTCCATAGTGGTTTTACCAATTTACATTCCCACCAACAGTGTAGGAGGGTTCTCTTTTGCCCACACCCTCTCCAGAATTTACTGTTTGTACACATTTTGATGATGGCCATTCTGGCTGGTGTGAAATGATACCTCATTGTAGTTTTGATTTGCATTTCTCTGATAATTAGTGATGTTGAGCATCTTTTCATGTGCTTTTTGGCTATGTGTATGTCCTTTTTTTTTTAACATCTTTATTGGAGTATAATTGCTTTACAATGGTGTGTTAGTTTGTACTTTATAACAAAGTGAATCAGTTATACATATACGTATGTTCCCATATCTCTTCTCTCTTGCATCTCCCTCCCTCCCACCCTCCTTATCCCACCCCTCTAGGTGATCACAAACAACCGAACTGATCTCCATGTGCTATGTGGTTGCTTCCCACTAGCTATCTATTTTACATTTGGTAATGTATATATGTCCATGCCACTCTCTCACTTTGTCACAGCTTACCCTTCCCCCTCCCCATATCCTCAAGTCCATTTTCTAGTACGTCTGTGTCTTTATTCCTGTCTTACCCCTAGGTTCTTCATGACCCTTTTCTTTTTTCCTTAGATTCCATATATATGTGTTAGCATACGGTATTTGTTTTTCTCTTTCTGACTTACTTCACTCTGTATAACAGATTCTAGGTCCATCCAACTCACTACAAATAACTCAATATAATTTCTTTTTATGGCTGAGTAATATTCCATTGTATACATGTGCCACATCTTCTTTATCCATTCATCTGTTGATGGACACTTAGGTTGCTTCCATATCCTGGCGATTGTAAACAGAGCTGCAATGAACATTTTGTTACATGACTCTTTTGAATTATGATTTTCTCAGGGTATATGAACAGTAGTGGGATTGCTGGGTCATATGGTAATTCTATTTTTAGTTTTTTAAGGAACCTCCATACTGTTCTCCATAGTGGCTGTATCAATTTGCATTCCTACCAACAGTGCAAGAGTGTTCCATTTTCTCGACATCCTCTCCAGCATTTATTCTTTTTAGATTTTTTGAGGATGGCCATTCCAACCAGAGGGAAATGATATCTCATTGTAGTTTTGATTTCCATTTCTCTAATGATTAACGATGTTGAGCATTCTTTCATGTGTTTGTTGGCAGTCTGTATATCTTCTTTGGAGAAATGTCTGTTTAGGTCTTCTGCCCATTTTTGGATTGGGTTGTTTGTTTTTTTGTTATTGAGCTGCATGAGCTGATTATAAATTTTGCAGATTAACCTTTGTCAATTGCTTCATTTGCAGATATTTTCTCCCATTCTGAGGGTTGTCTTCTGGTCTTCTTTATGGTTTCCTTTGCTGTGCAAAAGCTTTGAAGTTTCATTAGGTCCCATTTGTTTATTTTTGTTTTTATTTCCATTTCTCTAGGAGGTGGGTCAAAAAGGATCTTGCTGTGATTTATGTCATAGAGTGTTCTGCCTATGTTTTTCTCTATGAGTTTGATAGTGTCTGGCCTTACATTTTGGTCTTTAATCAATTTTGAGTTTATTTTTGTGTATGGTGTTAGGGAGTGTTCTAATTTCATACTTTTACATGTACCTGTCCAGTTTTTCTAGCACCACTTATTAAAGAGGCTGTCTTTTCTCCACTGTATATTCTTGCCTCCTTTATCAAAGAAAAGGTGACCATATGTGTGTGGGTTTATCTCTGGGCTTTCTATCCTGTTCCATTGATCAATATTTCTGTTTTTGTGCCAGTACCTTACTCTCTTGATTACTGTAGCTTTGTAGTATAGTCTGAAGTCAGGGACCTTGATTCCGCCAGCTCCTTTTTTTGTTCTCAAGATTGCTTTGTATATTCGGGGTTTTTTGTGTTTCCATACAAATCATGAAATCTTTTGTTCGAGTTCTGTGAAAAATGCCAGTGGTAGTTTGATAGGGATTGCATTGAATCTGTAGATTGCTTTGGGTAGTAGAGTCATTTTCACAACGTTGATTCTTCCAATCCAAGAACATGGTATATCTCTCCACCTATTTGTATCATCTTTAATTTCTTTCACCAGTGTCTTATAATTATCTGCATACAGGTCTTTTCTTTCCTTAGGTAGGTTTATTCCTAGATATTTTATTCTTTTTGTTGCAATGGTAAATGGGAGTGCTTTCTTAATTTCACTTTCAGATTATTCATCGTTAGTGCATAGGAATGCCCGAGATTTCAGTGCATTAATTTTCTATCCTGCTACTTTACCAAATTCATTGATTAGCTCTAGTCGTTCTCTGGTAGCACTTTAGGATTCTCTATGTATAGTATCATGTCATCTGCAAACAGTGACAGCTTTACTTCTTCTTTTCTGACTTGGATTCCTTTTATTTCTTTTTCTTCTCTGATTGCTGTGGCTAAAATTTCCAAATCTATATTGAATAACAGGGGTGAGAGTGGACAACTTTGTCTTGTTCCTGATCTTAGTTGAAATGTTTTCAGTTTTTCACCATTGAGGCAGATGTTGGCTGTGGGTTTGTCATATATGGCCTTTATTATGCTGAGGAAAGTTCCCTCTATGCCTACTTTCTGCAGTGTTTTTATCAGAAGTGGGTGTTGAATTTTGTTGAAAGCTTTCTCTGCATCTACTGAGATGATCATATGGTTTTTCTCCTTCATTTTGTTAATATGGTGTATCACGTTGATTGATTTGCATATACTGAAGAATCCTTGCATTCCTGGAATAAACCCCACTTGATCGTGGTGTATGATCCTTTTAATGTGCTGTTGGATTCTGTTTGCTAGTATTTTGTTTAGGATTTTTGCATCTATGTTCATCAGTGATATTAGCCTGTAGTTATCTTTCTTTAAGACATCTTTGTCTGGTTTTGGTATCAGGGTGATGGTGGCCTCGTAGAATGAGTTTGGGAGTGTTCCTCCCTCTGCTATATTTTGGAAGTTTGAGAAGGATAGGTGTTAGCTCTTCTGTAAATGTTTGATAGAATTCGCCTGTGAAGCCATCTGGTCCTGGGCTTTTGTTTGTTGGAAGATTTTTAATCACAGTTTCAATTTGAGTGCCTGTGATTCGTCTGTTCATATTTTCTATTTCTTCCTAGTTCAGCTCAGCAGTTGTGCATTTCTCAGAATTTGTCCATTTCTTCCAGGTTGTCCATTTTATTGGCATAGAGTTGCTTGCAGTAATCTCTCATGATCCTTTTTATTTCTGCAGTGTCAGTTGTTACTTTTCCTTTTTCATTTCTAATTCTATTGATTTCAGTCTTCTCCCATCTTTTCTTGATGAGTCTGGCTAATGGTTTATCAATTTTTTTTATCTTCTCAAAGAACCACCATTTAGTTTTATTGATGTTTGGTGTAATTTCCTTCATTTCTTTTTCATTTATTTCTGATCTGATCTTTATGATTTCTTTCCTTCTGCTAACTTTGGGGGATTTTTGTTCTTTTTTCTCTAATTGCTTTAGGTGCAAGGTTAGGTTGTTAATTTGAGATGTTTCCTGTTTCTTAAGGTAGGATTGTATTGCTATAAAATTCCCTCTTAGGACTGCTTTTGCTGCATCCAATAGGTTTTGGGTCATCGTGTTTTCATTGTCATGTTTTTCTAGGAATTTTTTGATTTTTTCTTTGATCTCTTGGTTATTAAGTAGTGTATTGTTTAGTCTCCATGTGTTTGTATTTTTTACAGATCTTTTCCTGTAATTGATATCTAGTCACATAGCGTTGTGTTCAGAAAAGATACTTTGTACGATTTCAATTTTCTTAAATTTACCAAGGTAAATTTACCTGTATAATCTATTCAAGTATTTTCTCAGTCCCTTTCTTTTTCTCTTCTTCTCCTGGGATCCCTATAATTCGAATGTTGCTGTGTTTAATGTTGTCCCAGAGGTCTCTGAGACTCTCCTCAGTTCTTTTCATTCTTTTTTCTTTATTCTGCTCTGCAGTAGCTATTTCCACTATTTTTTCTTTCAGGTCATTTATCCGTTCTTCTGCCTCAGTTATTCTGCTATTGATCCCTTCTAGAGTATGTTTAATTTCATTTATTGTGTTGTTTATCATTGCTTGTTTCTTCTTTAGTTCTTCTAGGTCCTTGTTCAATCTTTCTTGCATTTTCTCTATTCTATTTCCAAAATTTTGGATCATCTTTACTATCATTATTCTGAATTCTTTTTCAGGTAGACTGCCTATTTTCTCTTCATTTGTTAGGTCAGGTGGGTTTTTGCGCTGCTCCTTCATCTGCTGTGTGTTTTTCTGTCTTCTCATTTTGCTTATCTTACTGTATTTGGGGTCTCCTTTTTGCAAGCTGCAGGTTTGTAGTTCCCGTTGTTTTTGGTGTCTGTCCCCAGTGGCTAAGGTTGGTTCAGTGGGTTGTGTAGGCTTCCTGGTGGAGGGGACTAGCGCCTGTGTTCTGGTGGATGAGGCTGGATGTTGTCTTTCTGGTGGGCAGGTCCACGTCTGGTGGTGTGTTTTAGGGTGTCTGTGGCCTTATGATTTTAGGCAGCTCTCTGCTAATGGATGGGGCTATGTTCCTCTCTTGCTAGTTGTTTGGTATAGGGTGTCCAGCACTGTAGCTTGCTGGTCGTTGAGTGAAGCTAGGTTTTGGTGTTGCGAAGGAGATCTCTGGGAGATTTTCGCCACCTGATATTACATGGAGCTGGGAGGCCTCTTGTGGACCAGTGTCCTGAAGTTGGCTCTTCCACCTCAGAGGCACAGCACTGACTCCTGGCTGGAGCACCAAGAGCCTTTCATCCACACGGCTCAGAACAAAAGGGAGAAAAAATAGAAAGAAAGAGGATAAAATAAAATAAAATAAAATATAGTAGGATAAACTAACAAAGTTATTTTTAAAACATTAAAAATAATTATTATGAAAAAATTTTTAAAAGTAAAAAATAAAGAACGGATGGACAGAATCCTAGGACAAATGGTGGAAGCAAAGCTATAGAGACAAAATCTCACATACAAGCATACACATACACACTCACAAAAAGAGGAAAAGGGGGAAAAATAATATATCTTGCTCCCAAAGTCCACCTCCTCAATTTGGGATGATTCATTGTCTATTCATGTATTCCACAGAAGCAGGGTACATCAAGTTGATTGTGGAGCTTTAATCCTCTGCTCCTGAGGCTGCTGGGAGAAATTTCCCTTTCTCTTCTTTGTTCGCACAGCTCCTGGGGTTCAGCTTTGGATTTGGCCCCGCCTTGCGTGTAGGTCACCTGAGGGCGTCTGTTCTTCTCTCAGACAGGACGGGATTAAAGGCACAGCTGATTCGGGGGCTCTGGCTCACTCAGGCCGGGGGAGGGAGGGGTACAGATGCAGGGCGAGCCTGTGGCAGCAGAGGCTGACGTGACATTGCACCAGCCTGAGGTGCGCTGTGCGTTCTCGCAGGGAAGTTGTCCCTGGATCGCGGGACCCTGGCAGTGGAGGGCTGCACAGGCTCCCGGGAGGGGGCTGTGGATAATGACCTGTGCTCGCACACAGGCTTCTTGGTGGCTGCAGCAGCAACCTTAGCATCTCATGCTCATCTCTGGGGTCCGCACTGTTAGCCGCCACTCGCGCCCGTCTCTGGAGCTCTTTTAAGCAGTGCTCTTAATCCCCTCTCCTGGCGCACCACGAAAGAAAGAAGGAAGAAAAAGTCTCTTGCCTCTTTGGTAGCTCCAGACCTTTTCCCGGACTCCCTCCCGGCCAGATGTGGCGCACTAACCCCTTCAGGCTGCGTTGATGCCACCAACCCCAGTCCTCTCCCTGCACTCCGACTGAAACACAAGCCTCAGCTCCCAGCCCTGCCCTCCCCAGCAGGCGAGCAGACAAGCCTCTCGGTCTGGTGGATGCTGGTTGGCACTGATCCTCTGTGCGGGAATCTCTCCACTTTGCCCTCCGCACCCCTGTGGCTGTGCTCTCCTCCATGGCTCCGAAGTTTCCCCGCTCCGCCACCTGCAGTCTCCGCCCGTGAAGTGGCTTCCTAGTGTGTGGAAACCTTTCCTCCTTCACAGCTCGCTCCCACTGGTGCAGGTCCCATCCCTATTCTTTTGTCTCTGTTTGTTCTTTTTTCTTTTGCCCTACCCAGGTACGTGGGGGAGTTTCTTGCCTTTTGGGAGGCCTGAGGTCTTCTCCCAGCGTTCAGTAGGTGTTCTATAGGAGCAGTTCCACGTGTAGATGTATTTCTGATGTATCTGTGGGGAGGAAGGTGATCTCCATGTCTTACTCTTACGTCATCTTTCCCTGGTGCCCACAAATGATAGTATGTTTTTTTTTCTTTTTCTTTTCTTTTCTTATTTTTTTTTTTTTTGGCCCTTATCAGTTTTTCTCTTCCTTTAATCTATTTGGGTTCATTCCATTTTCTTTCTCTGATTTTTTTAAGTTAGACAGTTAATTAATTTCCAGCATTTCTCATTTTTCAATTTAATTGTTTAGAGCTATAAATTTCCCTTTAAATACAATCCTCCGAGCTTATAGGTGTAGCATTTTCTTTTGCCTTTATTTTGTATTTTCTAAAGTCCACAAGCCCTCTTTTTTTTTTTGTAATAACTTTATAACATCTTTTTTTTTTAACATCTTTATTGGAGTATAATTGCTTTCCAATGGTGTGTTAGCTTCCGCTTTATAACAAAGTGAATAAGTTATACATATGCATATGTTCCCATATCTCTTCCCTCTTGCATCTCTCTCCCTCCCTCCCACCCTCCCTGTTCCACTCCTCTAGGTGGTCACAAACCACCTAGCTGATCTCCCTGTGCTATGCGGCTACTTCCCACTAGCTATCTATTTTACATCTGGTAGTGTATATATGTCCATGCCACTCTCTCACTTTGTCACAGCTTACCCCCTTCCCCCTCCCCATATCCTCAAGTCCATGCTCTAGTAGGTCTGTGTCTTTATTCCCATCTTACCCCTAGGTTCTTCATGACCTTTTTTTTTTTTCTTAGATTCCATATAAATGTGTTAGCATACGGTATTTGTTTTTCTCTTTCTGACTTACTTCACTCTGTATGACAGACTCTAGGTCCATCCACCTCACTCACAAATAACTCAATTTCGTTTCTTTTTATGGCTGAGTAATATTCCATTGTATATATGTGCCACATCTTCTTTATCCATTCATCTGTTGATAGACACTTAGGTAGCTTCCATGTCCTGGCTATTGTAAATAGAGCTGCAGTGAACATTTTGGTACATGATTCTTTTTGAATTATGGTTTTCTCAGGGTATAAGCCCAGTAGTGGGATTGCTGAATCATATGGTAGTTCTAGTTGTAGTTTTTTAAGGAACCTCCACACTTTTTCTCCATAGTGGCTGTATCAATTTACATTCCCACCAACAGTGCAAGAGTGTTCCCTTTTCTCCACACCCTCTTCAGCATTTCCTGCTTCTGGATTTTTTGATAATAGCCATTCTGACTATGTGAGAGATGATATCTCATTGTAGTTTTAATTTGCATTAAGAAAACACGCCCATTTACCATTGCAACAAAAAGAATAAAATATCTAGGAATAAACCTACCTAAGGAGAGAAAAGACCTGTATGCAGAAAATTATAAGACACTGATGAAAGAAATTAAAGATGATACAAATAGATGGAGAGATATACCATGTTCTTGGATTGGAAGAATCAACATTGTGAAAATGACTCTACTACCCAAAGCAATCTACAGATTCAATGCAATCCCTATCAAACTACCACCGCATTTTTCACAGAACTAGAGAAAAAAATTTCACAATTTGTATGGAAGCACAAAAGACCCTGAATAGCCAAAGCAATCTTGAGAATGAAAAATGGAGCTGGAGGAATCAGACTCCCTGACTGCAGATTATACTATCAAGCTACAGTAATCAAGACAGTATGGCACTGGCACAAAAACAGAAATATAGATCAATGGAACAGGATAGAAATCCCAGAGCTAAACCCATGCACATATGGACACCATATCTTTGATAAAGGAGGCAAAAATATACAGTGGAGAAAAGACAGCCTCTTCAATAAGTGGTTCTGGAAAAACTGGACAGGTACATGTAAAAGTATGAAATTAGAACACTCCCTAACACCATACACAAAAATAAGCTCAAAATGGATTAAAGACCTAAATGTATGGCCAGACACTATCAAACTCGTAGAGAAAAACATAGGCAGAACACTCTATGACATAAATCACAGCAAGATCCTTTTTGACCCACCTCCTAGAGAAATGGAAATAAAAACAAAAATAAACAAATGGGACCTAATGAAACTTCAAAGCTTTTGCACAGCAAAGGAAACCATAAAGAAGACCAAAAGACAACCCTCAGAATGGGAGAAAATATTTGCAAATGAAGCAATTGACAAAGGCTAATCTGCAAAATTTACAAGCAGCTCATGCAGCTCAATAACAAAAAAACACACAACCCAATCCAAAAATGGGCAGAAGACCTAAACAGACATTTCTCCAAAGAAGATATACAGATTGCCATCAAGTTATAGTTTTTAATGTTTTGTCATAAGCCAATTTTGCTCTGTATTACAGAAAAGGAGGTTCAAGGAACTCAGAGAGAAAAACTCAGTTGTGCAGTTTACCTGAGATTACGGCTCTGGCAGGAATTTTTTCCACTACTGACAAAGCCAGGAAAAAAAAGTCTTTGTTTTATTTTTTGTTTTTTTTTGCAGAATTTGCAGAAACAATAACTTTAAATCAGCCTTCTTGATCTACCACAGGTTCCGGGTAATTATCCCCAATAGATCCCTTTAGTGAGCCAGTTTCTATTTTTTTCTTCAAAAGTAGTTTCTTTTTGACATTTTTATGCAGTCTTTCTGTTTGCTAAAATAACAGAAGTCTCCTCTTACAAAAGCATCAACAACTGTCAGGGATTTTTTTTCCAGAGTGCAGCTCTCAAGCCTTCTGACACAGTGACTAAAAGGGCAATCTGAGTTGTGAATTTCATGCAGATTCCTCTTTTTCTTTAGCAGATTAATGAAACTGAAGTTGAGACTGGCCCACTGCTCTATTTGATTGTCAAACACCAATGCTGCATACCTGAAATCTCTTTGTGAGTTTCTTGAAATATTCTTTTCTTCTTTACCCTGATCTTAAAGAATCCAGTGGAAGTCAAAAAGAAAAATCAAATAAGGAGAATGCCTGCCTCTGGCCAGGTTGGAGAAATAAGGAACTGATTTCATCTCCCACCAAAAACAACCAAAAATTAGACAAAAATATACGAAGCAATTGTTTGTTTTCAAGACATTTGATCTTCAAATGATAAATGATACTGGTCCCTCAGGTATGAGAAACAAACCAAGTGAACCCTATGTTGCTCCATGTTGCTACCTTACAAGAGTTTCCAGGCCACATCTAGATGGGGAGAGCTCAGGTGGAGTGCAGCCAACTCCTTGAGCTGAGGAGAGCAAGGTAGCTATAGTTCACAGGACAGAGTACCAGAGTGTAATAAGCTACACAGAGAAAGTACTGCAGATACCTACAGAGTGTCCCCCTTGAGTACACAGCTGAGTACAGGTCAGTGTGTGCATGTGAGGGAATTACCTGGGACCAGTGAAAGAATCACCTGAAGGGATTAGAGGTACTAGTGCCCAGTGAACACTCAGGGGTAAGAATCTTATGTGTACCCATCAGGCAGACTGGAAACCTGAAGATTTACAGAGCTTTGAGTACAATACTCAGAAGCATCTTTTGTCAATGGGGAATAATTAGCTCATGAATAAACATGACATTGGTTCTGCCTAACAGTTATTAAAAGCAAGACCAGAGAGGACCAAACTGTTTCCAAGTAACTTAACTGTGTCCCAGAACAAAGATCAAGAGTATTTATAGAAACTCAAAAATATTCAGCATTGCACAAGGTATAATTTACAATGTCTGGCATTCAATCAAAAAGTTCCAGACACACAAAGAAACAGGAAAAATATGATCCATAATGAGGAGATAAATCAATCAATTGAATCTGATTAAGAATTAACCACAGATGTTAGAGTTAGCAGAGAAGGATGTTAAAATGGTTATTATAACAGTATTCCATATGTTCAAAAAGTTAAGCAAAAACATGGAAGATATAAAAAAGATCCAAATCAAACTTCTAATGGTGAAAAATAGAGTCTGTGAAGTAAAAACTATACTTTCTAGGATTAACAGTAGATGAGACATTGTGAGAGAAAAGATTAGTGAACTTGAAGGCATAGCAATAGAAACAATCCAAAATGAAGCACAGAGAACTTTTAAAAATTGGACAGAGGGTGAGTGAGGTGTGGGACAATTTCAAGCAGCCTAATATGTGAAGTCACAATGGGGAGAGAGGCAAAAATAATTTGAAGAAATTATGGATGAAATTTTTTCAAATTTGTTAAAAACTATAAGCACATGGAGCCGAGAAGCTACAGAAACATAAAGAAAATGATACCCAGGCACAGCATAATCAAACTGATCAAAACCAGTGATAAACAGAAAACCCTAAAAGCAATCAGAGAAAAAGATATGTACAAAGGAACAAAGAAAAGAATAATAGTAGATTTCTTGTTGCAAACAATGCAAGAGAAAGAAACAACAGTAGAACAACATCTTTAAAGTGTTAAAAGGAAAAAAAGCTGTTGTTCTAGAATTTTACATTTAGTGAAAATGTCTCAAAAATGAAAGCAAGATGAAGATGTTTTTAGATGTATGAAAACTGAAAGAATTCATCAACTTCTTGAGAAGATCAATAAAATTGATAAATCTCTACACTAATCAGGGGAAAAGGGGAAATATAAATTGTCAATATCAGAAATGAGAGAGGTGATATCACTAGAGACCTTACAAATATCAAAATGATTCTACATACACAACTTTATACCAATAAACTCTGCAACTTAAAGGTAATGGGCCAACTCCTTGAAAGATACAGACCATCAAACCTCACTCAAGAAAAAACTAGACAGCATAAATATCCCTCCATCTATTAGAGAAGTTAACTTTGTAGTTTAGAAAGTTCCTACAAAGAAATACTGAGGCAAAGATGTCTTCACTGGAATATTCTACCAAAGACTTAAGGAAGAAATAATATCAACTCTAAACAAATACTTCCACACAATTGAAAAGGAGAAAATACTCCCCAGAATGCCCTGATTTCAAAACAGATGAAGACATTACAAGTAAAACAATTGCAGACCAATATCCCTCATGATCATAAATGAAATTTTTCTTATCAAAATTTGAGCAAATTAAATCTGATGCTATGTAAAAAGATAACACATTCTGACCGAGTGTGCAAAGTTGGTTTAACAGTAGAAATTTGCCAATGAGTTTCATAATAACAAAGAAACAAATAAGCAAAATAAAGAAAAATTATATTAACACCACAATAGATGCAAAAGAAAGCACTTGACAAATTTCAACATGCATTCCAGATAAGAACTCTTAGAAAACTAGAAATACAAGGGAAATTTCTGTTTTAAAAAGGGCATCTACAAAAATACAGCTAAAAAACTGTAAATATAGCTTTACCTGAAATCAGAAACAGCAGGATGTCCACTCTCACTACTTCTCTTCAATATTGTATTGGAATTTCTTGTCAGTGCAATAAAGCAAGAAAAAGAAATAAAAGGCATCCAGATTGGAAAGGCAGAAATAAAATTGTTTTTATTCAAAAACAACATAATTGTTTATGTATAACTCCATTGCAATCTATAAAAAGACTACTAGAACTGTTAGGTGAGCTTAGGAAATGTTTCAGGATGAAAGATCAATATATAAAAATCAATCAGGCCTCCCTGGTGGCGCAGTGGTTGAGAGTCCGCCTGCCGATGAAGGGGACACGGGTTCATGTCCCGGTCCGGGAAGATCCCACATGCTGTGGAGCGGCTGGGCCCGTGAGCCATGGCCGCTGAGCCTGCGTGTCCGGAGCCTGTGCTCCGCAATGGGAGAGGTCACAACGGTGAGAGGCCCACGTACTGCAAAAAAAAAAAAAAAAAAAATCAATCGTAGTTTTATATACTAGCAATAAACAATCAGAACTTTAAATTTTAAAAAAATGCCAGAAGAAGGAATTCTTCCAAACTTATTCTATAAGGTCAGCATTATCCCGATACCAAAACCAAACAAGACACTATTAAAAAAAAAAGAGAGAGAGAATTACAGGCCAATATCCCTGATAAACACAGATGCAAAAATCCTCAACAAAATATTAGCAAACCGAATTCAACAATATGTTAAAAGGATCATACACCGTGATCAATTGGGATTTATCCCATGGATGCAAAGATGGTTCAAAATCTGCAAATCAATCAATATGATACTCCAAACTTAAGGATTAAAATTATATGATTATTTTAGTAGATTCAGTAAAAGCTTTTTAACAAAACTTAACTTTCATTTATGATAAAAACTCTCAACAATGTGGGAATACAGGGAAAATAACCTCAACATAAAAAGACCATCTATGACACACCCACAGCTAACATCATCATTTCCTCTAAGACCTGGAACCAGACAAGAATGCCCACTCTCACCACTTTTATTCAACATAGTATTGGAAATCCTAGCCACAGCAAAAAGACCAAAAAAAGCAAAGAAAAAGAAAGAAAGAGATAAAGAAAGAAAGAAAGAAAGAAAGAAAGAAAGAAAGAAAGAAAGAAAGAAAGAAAGAAAGAAAGAAAGAAAGGGAAAGAACAGAAAGAAATAAAAGCCACCCATATTAGAAAAGGAGTAAAACTATCACTGTTTGCAGATGACATGATACTATATATAGAAAATCCTAAAGACTCCACCAAAAAAACTCTTAGAATAAATGAATTCACTAAAGTTGCAGAATACAAAATTAACATACAGAAATCTGTTGCATTTCTATACAGTAATAATGATCTATCAGAAAGAGAAATTTTACAAATAATCCAGTTACAATTGCATCAAAAAGAATAAAATACCTAGTAATAAATTTAACCAAGGAGGTGAAAGACTTGTACTCTGGAAACTATAAGACTTTGATGAAAGAAATTGAAGACAACACAAATAAATGGAAAGATAAACTGTGTTCATGGATTGGAAGAAGTAATATTGCTTTTTGTTTTTGCTTTTTAAATTTTTTCATAGATCTTTATTGGAGTATAATTGCTTCAAATACTGTGTTAGTTTCTGTTGTACATCAAAGTGAATCAGCCATATGCATATATATGTCCCCATATCCCCTCCCTCTTGAGCCTCCCTCCCATCCTCCTTATCCAACCCTTCTAGGTCTTTGCAAAGCACTGAGCTGATCTCCCTGTGCCATGCTGCTGCTTCCCAACAGCTAACATTTTACATTCAGTAGTGTATATATGTTGATGTTACTCTCACTTTGCCCCAGCTTCCACCTCCCACCCTGTGTCCTCAGGTCCATTCTCTATGTCTACATCTTTATTCCTGCACTGCAACTATGTTCATCAGTACCTTTTTTTTTTTTTAAGATTCCATATATATGCGTTAGAATACAGCATTTGTTTTTCTCTTTCTGACTTACTTCACTCTGTATGACAGACTCTAGGTCCATCCACCTCACTAAAAATAACTCAATTTCATTTCTTTTTATGGCTGAGTAATATTCCATTGTATATATGTGCCACATCTTCTTTATCCTTTCATCTGTTGATGGACACTTAGGTTGGTTCCATGTCCTAGCTATTGTAAATAATGGTGCAGTGAACATTGTGGTACATGTCTCTTTTTGAATTGTGGTTTTCTCAGGGTATATGCCCAGTAGTGGGATTGCTGGGGCATATGGTAGTTCTATTTTTAGATTTTTAAGGAACCTCCATACTGTTTTCCATAGTGGTTGTATCAATTTACATCCCCCCCTTCAGTGCAGGAGGGTTCCCTTTTCACCACACCCTTTCCAGCATTTATATTTTCTAGATTTTTTTGATAATAGCCATTCTGACTGGCATGAGGTGATACCTCATAGCAGTTTTGATTTGCATTTCTCTAATAATTAGTGATGTTGAGCATCTTTTCATGTGCCTATTGGCTATCTGTATTTCTTACTTGGTGAAATGTCTATTTAGGTCTCCTACCAATTTTTTTCTGGGGGGGCAGGGTACGTGGGCCTCTCACTGTTGTGGCCTCTCCTGCTGCGGAGCACAGGCTCCGGACACACAGGCTCAGCAGCCGTGGCTCATGGGCCCAGCCGCTCTGCGGCATGTGAGACCTTCCTGGACCGGGGCATGAACCCGTGTCCCCCGCATCGGCAGGCAGACTCTCAACCTCTGCGCCACCAGGGGAGCCCCCCCACCATTTTTTAATTGGATTGTTTGTTGTTTTGATATTGAGCTCCATGAGCTCTTTGTATATTTTGGAGATTAATCCTTTGTTGTTTCATTTACAAATATTTTCTCACATTCTGAGGGTTGTCTTTTTGTCTTGTTTATGGTTTCCTTTGCTGTGAAAAAGCTTTTAAGTTTAATTAAGTCCCATTTGTTCATTTTTGTTTTTATTTCCGTTACTCTAGGAGGTGTGTCGAAAAAGATCTTGCTGTGGTTTATGTCAAAGAGTGTTTTTCCTATGTTTTCCTCTAAGAGTTTTATAGTGTCTGGTCTTACATTTAGGTCTTTAATCCATTTGGAGTTTATTTTTGTGTGTGGTGTTATGTAGTGTTCTAATTACATTCTTTTACATGTAGCTGTCCAGTTTTCCCAGTACCACTTATTGAAAAGGCTGTCCTTTCTCCATTGTATGTTCTTGCCTCTCTTGTCATAAATTAGGTGACCATTTTTTTTGCTTTCTTTAAATTTTTGGCCATGCTGCATGGTATGCAGGGTCTTAATTCCCTGACCAGGGATTGAACCCATGCTCCCTGCCATGGAAGCAGGGAGTCTTAACCACTGGACCACCAGGAAGTCCTGGAAGAAGCAATATTGTTACAATTCCCATACAAACCAAAAGAATCTAAAAATTCAATGCAATCCCTATCAAAATTCCAATGGCATTTTTCACAGAACTAGAACAAATAATTGTAAAATTAGTATGTAACCACCAAAGACTCCAAAGAGTCAAAGCAATCTTGAGAAAGAAGAACAAAGTTGGAGGTATTATGCACCCCAATTTCAAACTATATTACAAAGCTACAGAAATCAAAACAGTATGGTGCTTGTACAAAAACAGATATATAGATCAATGGAACAGAAAGAGATCTCAGAAATAAACTCACCCTTATATGTTTAATTAATCTACAATAAGGAAGGCAAGAATATACAATGGGAAAAGACAGCCTCGTCAATAAATGGTGTTGTGAAAACTGGACAGCTACATGTAAAAGAATCAAACTGGACCACTTTCTTATACCAAGTACAAAAATAGACTTTAAATGGTTTAAAGAATTAAATGTAAGACCTGAAACCATAAAAATCTGAGAAGAGAACATAGGCAGTAAGCTCTTTGACATCAGTATTAACAATATTTTTTGGATATGTCTCCTCAGGCATGCGTGACAAAAGCAAAAATAAACAAATGGGACTACATCAAACGAAAAAGCTTTTGCACAGCAAAGCAAACCATCAACTAAATGAAAAGGCAACCTACTGAATGAGTGATGATATTTACAATAATATATTCAATAAGTGATTAATATCCAAATTATATAAATAAATCATACAGCTCAATATCAAAAATCAAACAATCCAATTAAAATGGGCAGAGGACCTAAACAGACATTTCTCCAAAGAAGACATACAAATGACCAACAGACACATGAAAAGATGTTCAACATCACTAATTATGAGGGAAATGCAAATCAAAACCACAATGAAGTGTCACCTAACACTGTCAAAATGGCTCTCATCAAAAAATCTACAAATAACAAACGTTAGTGAGGATGTGGAGAAAAGGAAACCCTCATGCACCATTTGGGAATGCAAATTGGTGCAGCCAATACCGAAAACAGTATGGAGGTTCATTCAAGAAAATAAAAATAGAACTACCATATGATCCAGCAATTCCACTTCCGGATATTTACCTAAAGAAAACATAAACACTAATTTCAAAGGATATGTACACCCCTATGTTCATTGAAACATCATTTACAATAGCCAAAATATGGAAGCAACCTGTAACCACTGATAGATGAATGAATAAAGAAGATGTAAGTATATATACATATATATAATGGAATATTAATCAGCCATAAAAAAACAGTGAAATCTTGCCATTTGTGACAACATGGATGGATCTAGAGAGTACTTTGCTAAGTGAAATAAATCAGACAGAGAAAGACAAATACCACATGATCTCACTTATATGTGGAATCTAAAATAACAAAATAAATAATCAAATGAAACAAAACAGACACACAGAAACAGAACAAACTAGTGGTAGTTTGGGGGGTGAGGGGGAAGGTAATAGGTGAAGGGGATTAAGAGGTAGAAACTTCCAGCTACAAAATAAATGTCACAGAGAGGTAATATACAGCAGAAGGAACGTAGTCAATAATACTCTAATTATTTCGTATGGTCACAGTTACTAGACTTATTGTGATCATTTCATAATTTATTTAAATGCTGAATCACAATGTGTGCACCTGAAACTAAAATAATATTATATGTCAACTATCCTTCAATTACAAAAAAGGAGATAGACATCTTACCTTCATAAGAAGGGAAACTAAGCTAACAACTGGCTGCTTAATGGGAATAATAAAAGCATAGAGATTGTGAAATAATATCTTCAGAGACAGAGAATACTGGGCAACATAGAACTAAATATACAACCAAACTATCTTCACAAATAAAGGTTACATAAAAATATCATCAGATTCATGAGCACAAGCATTTCTATTTTCCCTCAATTGATATTTATTCTAGTTCTAATAACATCCCAATATTTTGTTTTAATACGTTAAAGATAACTTTAAAAATTATGGAAGAACAAAAGTTCAAAACAAGCTGAATAAACTTGGAGTTAAAGAAATGAAAGGCAAAGAAATGAAACAAAGTGTGGTGACTTAATCAGATGGTAAAATATTTTAAGATTTACAGATTTAAGACTTAATGAGTGAGAAAAATAATACTAGGAAAATAAGCTACCTCTCTGGAAAAAATGGATCCTTACTTCATATCATATACAAAATAAATTCAAATGAATTAAGGACTGAATTATAGATGGCAATATTTCAAAGGTTTTTGAAGAAAATATACAAGAATATCTTTAACATCAGGGTAGGTAGGTATGGATTTTGTCAACAAGACACAAAAATAATAAATTAAAGGAAAAAGCCAAAATTATATTGCATTAAAATTAAGAACATCTATTTTTCTAAGTACAGCATAAAGGAAGAGCCAAAACAAACTTCAACTGGAGAAAAAAATGTCTGCCCCATACATATTACTGACAAGAGATATTTACTATCTATTACTGACAAAAGATGTTGCAATGGACTGAATGTTTGTGTCCTCTCTAAACTCATATGTTGAAATCCTAACCCCCAATGGGATGGTGTTAGGAGGTGGGACCTTTGGGAGGTAATTAGATCATGAGGGTGGAGCCCTCACAAATGGGATTAGTATTCTTATAAGAAGAAACTAGTAAGAGAAGATCTCTCTCTCAGCCATGTGATGATTTAAGGATAAGATGGCTGTTTGCAAACCAGGGAAAGTGACCGAAGACTAGATCTGCTAGAACCCAAATCATGGACTTCCTGGCATCCAGAACAGCTAGAAATAAATGTTTGCTGTTTAAGGGAAAAAAATTGCCCTTAAAAAATGACACTAAGAAATATGAAATAATTAGGGATAAACCTGACAAGAAACATGAAAGACGTGTGCACTGAAAACTACAAAACATGACTGAGAATAATTAAAGGTGTAAATAAGTGGTGAGAGATACTGTGTTCATCAATCAGAAGACTCAATAAGATTAAGAAATCAACTCTCCCCAAACCAATCTATAGATTTTAAACAAACCCAATTAAAATCTTCCTATGCTTTTCTGTAGAAATTAACTGACTGATTCTAAAATTGATATAAAAATCCAAAGGATCTAGAATAGCTAAAACAGTGTGGAAAGGGATGATCAATTTGGAGAACTAACACTTATGAAGCTACAATAGTTAGGACAGAGGGGGGGACCTTGAAGATGGCGGAAGAGTAAGACGCGGAGATCGCCTTCCTCCCCACGGATACACCAGAAATACATCCACACGTGGAACAACTCCTCCAGAACTCCTACTGAAGGCTGGCAGAAGACCTCAGACCTCCCAAAAGGCAAGAAACTCCCCACGTAACTGGGTAGGGCAAAAGAAAAAACAGAGACAAAAGAATAAGGACGGCACCTGCACCAGTGGGAGGGAGCTGTGAAGGAGGAAAAGTTTCCACACACTAGGAAGCCCCTCCGCGGGCGGAGACTGCGGGAGGCAGAGGGGGGAGTTTCGGGACCGCGGAGTAGTGCACAGCGACGGGTGCGGAGGGCAAAGCGGGGAGATTCCTGCACAGAAGATCGGTGCCGACCAGCACTCACCAACCCGAGAGGCTTGCTGCTCACCCACCGGGGCGGGCGGGGCTGCGAGCTGAGGCTAAGGTTTTGGTTTTGGACGGAGCTCAGGGAGAGGACTGGGGTTGGCGGCTTGAACATAGCCTGAAGGGGTTAGTGCACCACGACTAGCCGGGAGGGAGTTCGGGGAAAAGCCTGCACCGGCCGAAGAGGCAAGAGACTTTTTCTTCCCTCTTTGTCTCCTGGTGCGCGAGGAGAGGGGTCTAAGAGCGCTGCTTAAAGGAACTCCAGAGACGGGCGCGAGCCGCGGCTAAAAGCGCGAACCCCAGAGACGGGCGCGAGCCGCGGCTGAGGGCGCGAGCCCCCGAGACGGGCGCGAGCCGCGGCTGAAAGCGCAAACCCCAGAGACGGGCGCGAGCCGCGGCTGAGGGCGCGAGCCCCCGAGACGGGCGCGAGCCGCGGCTAAAACCGCGGACCCCAGAGACGGGCGGGAGACGCTAAGGCTGCTGCTGCCGCCACCAAGGGGCCTGTGTGCGAGCACAGGTCACTCTCCACACCCCTCTTCCGCGGAGCCTGTGCAGCCCGCCACTGCCAGGTTCCCGGGATCCAGGGACAACTTCCCCGGGACAGCGCACGGCGGGCCTCAGGCTGGTGCAACGTCACGCCGGCCTCTGCCGCAACGTCACGCTGCCTCTGCCGCCGCAGGCCGGCCCCGCACGCAGTGCCCCTCCTTCCCCCATCCCCCAACCCCCGGCCTGAGTGAGCCGGAGGCCCCGAATCGGCGGCTCCTTTAACCCCGTCCTGTCTGAGCGAAAAAACAGACGCCCTCCAGCGACCTACACGCAGAGGCAGGGCCAAATCCAAAGCTGAGCTCCTGTGAGCTGTGAAAACAAAGAAGAGAAAGGGAAATCTCTCCCAGCAGCCACAGAAGCAGCGGATTAAAGCTCCACAATCAACTTGATATACCCTGCATCTGTGGAATACCTGAATAGACAAGGAATGATCCCAAATTGAAGAGGTGGAATTTAGGAGCGAAATCTATGATTTTTTTCCCTTTTCCTCTTTTTGTGAAGGTGTACGTGTATGCTCCTGTGTGACATCTAGTCTGTATACTCTAGCTTCCACCATTTGTCCTAGGGCTCTATCCGTCCATGACTTTTTTTTAAAAATTCTTTTTCTTAATAATTAAGTTTAATTGTAATAACTTTATTATACTTTACCTTCGTTCTTTCTTTCCTTCCTTCCCTCCCTCCTTTAGACAACGAATCACCCCAAATTGAGGAGGTGGTCTCAGGGAGCAGGATTTATGATTTTTCCCCCTTTACCTCTTTTTGTGAAGGTGTATGTGTATGCTTCTGTGTAAGATTTTCTCTGTATAGCTTTGCTTCCAACATTTGTCCTAAGGTTCTATCCGTCCCTTTTTTTTTTTTCTAAATATTTTTTTAATTCAATAACTATATTATACTTTATTTTATTTTTACTGTATCATCTTTCTTTCTGTCTTTTTTTCCTTCTTTCCCTCCTTCCTTCCTTCCTTCCTTCCTCCCTCCCTCCCTCCCTCCCTCCTTTCTTTCCTTCTTTGCTTCTTTCTTCCTTCCTTCCTTTCCTCCTTTCCTTCTTTCTTTCCTCATACTTCTACTAATTCTCTCTACTTTTTCTCCCTTTTATTCTGAGCCGTGTGGATGAAAGGCTCTTGGTGCTCCAGCCAGGAGTCAGGGCTCTGCCTCTGAGGTAGGAGAGCCAACTTCAGGTCACTGGTCAACAAGAGACCTCCCAGCTCCACATAATATTAAACAGCGGAAATCTCCCAGAGACCTCCATCTTAACACCAGCACCCAGCTTCACTCAACGACCAGCAAGCCACAGTGCTGGACAACCTATGCCAAACAACTAGCAAGACAGGAACACAACCCCACCCATTAGCAGAGAGGCTGCCTAAAATCATAATAAGGCCACAGACACCCCAAAACACACCACCAGACGTGAACCTGCCCACTAGAGAGACAAGATCCAGCCTCATCCAGCACAACACAGGCACTAGTCCCCTCCACCAGGAAGCCTACACAACCCACTGAAACAACCTTAGCCACTGGAGACAGACATCAAAAACAACGGGAACTACGAACCTGCAGCCTGCAAAAAGGAGACCCCAAACACAGTAAGATAAGCAAAATGAGAAGACAGAAAAACACACAGCAGATGAAGGAGCAAGATAAAAACCCACCAGACCTAACAAATGAAGAGGAAATAGGCAATCTACCTGAAAAAGAATTCAGAATAATGATAGTAAGGATGATCCGAAATCTTGGAAGTAGAATGGACAAAATGCAAGAAACAGTTAACAAGGACCTACAAGAACTAAAGATGAAACAAGCAACGATGAACAATGCAATAAATGAAATTAAAATCACTCTAGATAGGATCAATAGCAGAATAACTGAGGCAGAAGAACGGATAAGTGACCTGGAAGATAAAGTAGTGGAAATAACTACTGCAGAGCAGAATAAAGAAAAAAGAATGAAAAGAACTGAGGACAGTCTCAGAGACCTCTGGGACAACATGAAACGCACCAACATTCGAATTATAGGGGTTCCAGAAGAAGAAGAAAGAAAGAAAGGGACTGAGAAAATATTTGAAGAGATTATAGTTGAAAACTTCCCTAATATGGGAAAGGAAATAGTTAATCAAGTCCAGGAAGCACAGAGGGTCCCATACAGGATAAATACAAGGAGAAACACGCCAAGACACATATTAATCAAACTGTCAAAAATTAAACACAAAGAAAGCATATTAAAAGCAGCAAGGGAAAAACAACAAATAACACACAAGGGAATCCCCATAAGGTTAACAGCTGATCTCTCAGCAGAAACCCTACAAGCCAGAAGGGAGTGGCAGGACATACTGAAAGTGATGAAGGAGAATAGCCTGAAACCAAGACTACTCTACCCAGCAAGGATCTCATTCACATTTGATGGAGAAATTAAAACCTTTACAGACAAGCAAAAGCTGAGAGAGTTCAGCACCACCAAACCAGCTTTACAACAAATGCTAAAGGAACTTCTCTAGACACGAAACACAAGAGAAGGAAATGACCTATAGTAGCGAACCCAAAACAATATATAAAATGGAAATAGGAACATACATATCAATAATTACCTTAAATGTAAATGGACTAAATGCTCCCACCAAAAGACACAGATTGGCTGAATGGATACAAAAACAAGACCCTTATATATGCTGTCTACAAGAGACCCACTTCAGAACTAGAGACACATACAGACTGAAAGTAAGGGGATGGAAAAAGATATTCCATGCAAATGGAAACCAAAAGAAAGCTGGAGTAGCAATTCTCATATCAGACAAAATAGACTTTAAAATAAGGACTATTAAAAGGGACAAAGAAGGACACTACATAATGATCAAGGGATCGATCCAAGAAGAAGATATAACAATTGTAAATATTTATGCACCCAACATAGGAGCACCTCAATACATAAGGCAAATACTAACAACCATAAAAGGGGAGATCAACAGTAACACATTCATAGTAGGGGACTTTAACACCCCACTTTCACCCATGGACAGATCATCCAAAATGAAAATAAATAAGGAAACACAAGCTTTAAATGATACATTAAACAAGATGGACTTAATTGATGTTTATAGGACACTCCATCCAAAAACAACAGAATACACATTTTTCTCAAGTGCTCATGGAACATTCTCCAGGATAGATCATATCTTGGGTCACAAATCAAGCCTTGGTAAATTTAAGAAAACTGAAATTGTATCAAGTATCTTTTCCGACCACAACGCCATGAGACTAGATATCAATTACAGGAAAAGATCTGTAAAAAATACAAACACATGGAGGCTAAACAATACACTACTTAATAATGAAGTGATCACTGAAGAAATCAAAGAGGAAATAAAAAAATACCTAGAAACAAATGACAATGGAGACACAACGACCCAAAACCTATGGGATGCAGCAAAAGCAGTTCTAAGGGGGAAGTTTATAGCAATACAAGCCCACCTTAAGAAGCAGGAAACATCTCGAATAAACAACCTAACCTTGCACCTCAAGCAATTAGAGAAAGAAGAACAAAAAAACCCCAAAGCTAGCAGAAGGAAAGAAATCATAAAAATCAGATCAGAAATAAATGAAAAAGAAATGAAGGAAACAATAGCAAAGATCAATAAAACTAAAAGCTGGTTCTTTGAGAAGATAAACAAAATAGATAAACCACTAGCCAGACTCATCAAGAAAAAAAGGGAGAAGACTCAAATCAATAGAATTAGAAATGAAAAAGGAGAAGTAACAACTGACACTGCAGAAATAAAAAAAATCATGAGAGATTACTACAAGCAACTCTATGCCAATAAAATGGACAATCTGGAAGAAATGGACAAATTCTTAGAAATGCACAACCTGCCAAGACTGAATCAGGAAGAAATAGAAAATATGAACAGACCAATCACAAGCACTGAAATTGAAACTGTGATTAAAAACCTTCCAACAAACAAAAGCCCAGGACCAGATGGCTTCACAGGTGAATTCTATCAAACGTTTAGAGAAGAGCTAACACCTATCCTCCTCAAACTCTTCCAAAATATAGCAGAGGGAGGAACACTCCCAAATTCCTTCTACGAAGCCACCATCACCTTGATACCAAAACCAGACAAGGATGTCACAAAGAAAGAAAACTACAGGCCAACATCACTGATGAACATAGATGCAAAAATCCTCAACAAAATACTAGCAAACAGAATCCAACAGCACATTAAAAGGATCATACACCATGATCAAGTGGGGTTTATTCCAGGAATGCAAGGATTCTTCAATATACGCAAATCTATCAATGTGATAAACTATATTAACAAATTGAAGGAGAAAAACCATATGATCATCTCAATAGATGCAGAGAAAGCTTTCGACAAAATTCAACACCCATTTATGATAAAAACCCTCCAGAAAGTAGGCATAGAGGGAACTTTCCTAAACATAATAAAAGCCATATATGACAAGCCCACAGCAAACATCATCCTCAATGGTGAAAAACTGAAAGCATTTCCACTAAGATCAGGAACAAGACAAGGTTGCCCACTCTCACCACTCTTATTCAACATAGTTTTGGAAGTTTTAGCCACAGCAATCAGAGAAGAAAAGGAAATAAAAGGAATCCAAATCGGAAAAGAAGAAGTAAAGCTGTCACTGTTTGCAGATGACATGATACTATACATAGAGAATCCTAAAGATGCTACCAGAAAACTACTAGAGCTAATCAATGAATTTGGTAAAGTAGCAGGATACAAAATTAATGCACAGAAATGTCTGGCATTCCTATATACTAATGATGAAAAATCTGAAAGTGAAATCAAGAAAACACTCCCATTTACCATTGCAACAAAAAGAATAAAATATCTAGGAATAAACCTACTTAAGGATACGAAAGACCTGTATGCAGAAAATTATAAGACACTGATGAAAGAAATTAAAGATGATACAAATAGATGGAGAGATATACCATGTTCTTGGATGGGAAGAATCAACATTGTGAAAATGACTCTACTACCCAAAGCAATCTACAGATTCAATGCAATCCCTATCAAACTACCACTGGCATTTTTCACAGAACTAGAACAAAAAATTTCGCAATTTGTATGGAAACACAAAAGACCCCGAATAGCCAAAGCAATCTTTAGAACGAAAAAAGGAGCTGGAGGAATAAGGCTCCCTGACTTCAGACTATATTACAAAGCAACAGTAATCAAGACAGTATGGTACTGGCACAAAAACAGAAAGATAGATCAGTGGAACAGGATAGAAAGCCCAGAGATAAACCCACGCACATATGGACACCTTATCTTTGATAAAGGAGGCAGGAATGTACAGTGGAGAAAGGACAGCCTCTTCAATAAATGGTGCTGGGAAAACTGGACAGGTACATGTAAAAGTATGAGATTAGATCACTCCCTAACACCATACACAAAAATAAGCTCAAAATGGATTAAAGACCTAAATGTAAGGCCAGAAACTATCAAACTCTTAGAAGAAAACATAGGAAGAACACTCTATGACATAAATCACAGCAAGATCCTTTCTGACCCACCTCCTAGAGTAATGGAAATAAAAACAAAAATAAACAAATGGGACCTAATGAAACTTCAAAGCTTTTGCACAGCAAAGGAGACCATAACCAAGACCAAAAGACAACCCTCAGAATGGGAGAAAACATTTGCAAATGAAGCAACTGACAAAGGATTAATCTCCAAAATTTACAAGCAGCTCATGCAGCTCAATAACAAAAAAACAAACAACCCCATCCAAAAATGGGCAGAAGACCTAAATAGACATTTCTCCAAAGAAGATATACAGAATGCCAACAAACACATGAAAGAATGCTCAACATCATTAATCATTAGAGAAATGCAAATCAAAACTACAATGAGATATCATCTCACACCAGTCAGAATGGCCATCATCAAAAAATCAAGAAACAATAAATGCTGGAGAGGGTGTGGAGAAAAGGGGACACTCTTGCACTGCTGGTGGGAATGTGAATTGGTTCAGCCACTGTGGAGAACAGTATGGAGGTTCCTTAAAAAACTACAAATAGAATTACCATATGACCCAGCAATCCCACTACTTGGCATATACCCTGAGAAAACCAAAATTCAAAGAGAGTCATGTACCAAAATGTTCATTGCAGCTCTATTTACAATAGCCAGGACATGGAAACAACCTAAGCGCCCATCATCGGATGAATGGATAAAGAAGATGTGGCACATATACACAATGGAATATTACTCAGCCTTAAAAAGAAATGAAATTGAGCTATTTGTAATGAGATGGATAGACCTAGAATCTGTCATACAGAGTGAAGTAAGTCAGAAAGAAAAAGACAAATACCGTATGCTAACACATATATATGGAATTTAAGGGAAAAAAATGTCATGAAGAACCTAGGGGTAAGATAGGAATAAAGATGCAGACCTACTGGAGAACGGACTTAAGGATATGGGGAGGGGGAAGGGTGAGTTTTGACAGGGCGAGAGAGAGTCATGGACATATACACACTAACAAACGTAGTAAGGTAGATAGCTGGGGGGAAGCAGCCGCAAGGCACAGGGATATTAGCTCGGTGCTTTGTGACAGCCTGGAAGGGTGGGATGGGGAGAGTGGGAGGGAGGGAGACGCAAGAGGGAAGACATATGGGAACATATGTATATGTATAGCTGATTCACTTTGTTGTAAAGCAGAAACTAACACACCATTGTAAAGCAATTATACCCCAATAAAGATGTTTAAAAAAAAAAAAAAAAAAAGTTAGGACAGTTTGGTGTTGGTGTAAAGATAGACAAATAGATAAATGGAGCAGGATAGAGTCTAGATATGGACCCACACATACACAGACAAATGATTCTGACAAAGTTTCAAAGGCAATTCAGTTGAGAAAAATTGGTCTTTTCAACAAATGGTGCTGGAATAATTGAATATATATATAAATTTAATGGTACAAGATATGGATATATATATGTATATATGAATGATCCATATCTTGCACCATGAAATTAACTTAGCATGAATCATAGACCTAAATGTAAAATTCAAACCTATAAAAGTTCTAGAAGAAAACTTTTCTGACTTTGTATTAGATAAAGTTTTATTAGATATGACACCAAAAACACAATCTGTAAAAGAAAGTACTAACAAACTGAACATCAAATTTTAATTTTAATCAAAATTTCAAACGTGTGTTTTTTGAAATGCACTGATAACAGAATGAAAAAAACATGCTACAGACTTGGAAAAAATATTTGCAAATTACATATCTGATTAAGGACTTGTATTAAAATATACATTTTAAAATACTCTTAAAACTCAATCATAAGAAAACAAACAGTGGGCAATAGACTTGAAAAGGCACTTCCCCAAAGATATACTGATGGCAAATAAGTACATGAAAAGACCCTCAACTGCATTAAATTAAAACCACAATGAGCAAAACAGACCTATTAGGATGGCTAGAACTTTTTAAAAAAGATTTACTGTATCTGATTTACTGTATGTGCTCCAAGGATTTTGGAGCAACTGAACTCTCATACATGCTGGTGGGAATGAATGTAAAAAGGTTCAACTCCTTTAAAACATTTGACAGTTTTTTAATTTTTTTGGTTTCGTTAGGCCACACCATGTGGCGTGCAGGATCTTAGTAACACGTGCCCCCTGCATCGGAAGCCACGGAATCTTAACCACTAGACCAGCAGGGAAGTCCCTGAGAGTTTTCTTAAAAAGTGAA
Source organism: Phocoena sinus (assembly GCF_008692025.1). Taxonomy (NCBI): domain Eukaryota; kingdom Metazoa; phylum Chordata; class Mammalia; order Artiodactyla; family Phocoenidae; genus Phocoena; species Phocoena sinus. The sequence continues at coordinate 8,017,536 of NC_045766.1, forward strand.
ACATATACCTACGTATAATCTAGGCAATCCACTTCCAGATTATTTACTGAAGAAAATAAAAGTATATATCAGAACAAAGACTAGTGCACAAATGTTCATTGTAACTTTATCTGTATTAGCCCAAAACTGGAAACAGCACAAATGTTCAACACAGAAAAAAGGGTAAAGAAACTGTGATATAGTGATATAATGGAACACTACTCAGCCATAAAAATGCATGAACTGTCGATACAAGCAACGACACGGGTGAATCTCAACATAATTATGCTGAGTGAAAGAAGCCAGACACTTGCCCCCCCTGCAAAAAATACATACTTTTGGATTCTATTTGTCCAAGGTTCCAGAAAACACAAACTAACCTATCGTGACAGAAAACAGGGCACTGGCTGACTGGGGATGGGAGGGGTTCATGAGGAAGGGCAGGAGGAAGAGATTACAAAAAAGTATGAGGAAACTTGGGTGTGATGGGTGTTTGCATTATCCTGATTAGTTTGACAGTTTCATGGGTGTAAACGTTTGTCAAAACTTACCAAACAGTACACCTTAAATATGCACTGCTTGTTTCATGGCAATTATTCCTCAATAAAGCTGATAAAATTTTTAAATATGAAAAAGTAGACTAGATCTTTCCTTTTATACAGAATCCAGACACCCTTCAAGGAAGATTTGAGGTGAAAACTATGGTGACCCCACAAAGAGTCATCAGGCTATAGTCTTGGGAGGTAGGAGGATTCACCTAGAGGTTGAAGAAATTTCTTTTCACCTAAAGCTTGAATAGACCAAGGTCAGATGCAAGTGGTTGGGGCCTAAAGAATGTTAATTTGAGGATGTTAGTTTAAGAAAAGAAATACAAAATTAAAAATGTTAAATTAGATTCAGAAGTGATTATCAATACAGAATAAGAAACCAGAAAACCTTTCCAACCTTACAAAGCTGACACACACCTCAAATTGCACAAAATTCAAAAAGTGATGTATATATTCATTAATTCACCACTTACACTTCTTAATACTATTTGTGCAAAATCTTTGTTCATCTCTTTTATGACAATTTTATAACATTGTCTATAAAAAGATAAAAAGGTAGTTCGTTCATTCCTCTAGAAGCACCCATATAGCATGAGCCATTGTACATGCAGCATTATTTATTATATTCCTAACCAGAGCACACTTTCTAGTTTGATTTCATACTGATAGGAACTACATTACATTACTAATAATTGGAAGAATTTCCATAGACTCGCTTCCATTTCTGTTCATTTCAACCCAAGTTCCTCCTCACTAGCTACATACTTCTAGTTCTGGACAGCTTAGCACCCACTCATTTCGTGATAAAATCTCCAACCATACGGATTCTTGTCTCAGTGCTGGGTACGTTGGCCCAGTTGATGGAACGAGTATTTCTGGAAGGCTGTCCTACACGGGGATGGCTAGCAATACCTTAACTAAATATGGAAATGTCTGTGGCCCACATAAATACATCCTTCTTGAATTGCGTCCCCTAGAATTTTCGTAGTCACTCCGATGATACCCAACCCAAGTAAATATAACAGGGCAGAAAGCATTCGAGGGGAGAAAAGACAATTGTCAACCAATTTCAGTTAAAATATCTAGCTCTCGAAAATGTTGGGAAATCCTGTGACTAATGAACACATCAGTAGAGTCCCTCCTGCAGCCTCAGAAGGGCCCTGCAAGTAAGGGACCCTGCAGGTTAACATCCTTAGTTTCCCAGTGGAATGACCTTTAAACTAAGCCTCTATTTCTTCTTCCACCTTCCTATTTTCTCTCTACTGTTTGCTCTCTCCCTCACAACCATTTCCCAGCTTCCTTCAGTTTCTCAGTTTAGGGGATAATGATAGGTACTTGGCTTTACATGTGATCCGTATAACACCTTGAGAACTATAGCTCCTTTTCACATACAGAGGAAGTTATCATCATGATACCTTCAGCAAATTGAGCAGTTATCAAGATAGAGAGAAATACCCTTTGCTTAAGATATATTAATATATTGCTTCAGATGAGAAACCAATATGTGCACACATTTTTTTAAAATTAAGTGTATGTGGGACTTCCCTGGAGGTCCAGTGGTTAAGACTCCACCCTTCCACTGCAGGGGGCACGGGTTCCATCCCTGGTCGGGGAACTAAGATCCCACATGTCGTGCAGCATGGCCAAAAAAAAAAAAAAAAGAATTAAGCATATGTAAAGAATTTGAGAATTTTGGTCCTCAAACATAAACACAGATGCCAGTTTTTATTATTCCTATGGAATTAAAACTCAGATTAATTAGAATTATCAGAGAGTGGCATGATTTAATTAATTTTTTTCAGCCCAACTTAAAATCCTTAACCGAAACATCCTTTGTTTTCATTCTGCATTATTCAGAATCTTTGTAAATTTTAAGTGGACAACTTTTGTCACTTAGTGATAATAGCCTGAATGTAATTTAATGTGATTAATTAGGTTGCTGAATTCTTTCAGGAATGTGATTCATACCAGAGTGCCTGTGTCACTTACAATTCTTTGTGGTGAAAGTAGCACAAAGCCTATAGAGTGGCTAAAACTATAAATGGTAGCTTGAGCGAATGTTTGTAATTATTCCTGGAGCAGGTCTTACTTCAGGTAAGGCTTGATCCAGGAATTCAATGGTTGACAGTATGAGCCTGAATTCCCTCTGTCTCTGACCTCTATCTTCTGTCCCAGTGGCTTCAAACTCAGGTTCTTCATAGTAGTTACCCCAGCAGAGCCATGCTCTCTCCCCTAGGTAAGAAAATGCTGTCACCATTTCAGAACTCACATCCTTATACGATATAGTTAAAGAAGGGAGCTACTCATTTCCAGAAGGCCAGCAAACATCTCATTCCATTTCATTGGCTCTATTCATCTTTGAACCAGGCAATATGGCAGGAGAAATGGTGAAGAGGAATATAGTGCTTGGCTTACATCAATCTAAGCTCACTTCTAAGGCAGGCATGGGGTCAATTCTGCACAAACCAAACAGCTCTAGTGTGCTGTGGGGGACAGGCAGTGAGGGTAGATGTTCCAGGGGAAAATAATGGCGAGGGAGAATGGATATCAGGGACGCAACCAAGAAATAACTGTCCACCACCACATCTATGAAATGACTAGGCTTTGAAGTCAGGAATCTGGAGCTCTAATTCCATCAGATTCCATCATTTATTACGTATAGAACCTCATGCAAGTTGACTTTTTTAAGGCTGTTACCTCTTCTGTAAAATGGTGAAAATAATACCTACTCCCCAAAGTTATTATGAAATTTACATAATATACATACAGTGAATGACAGAGTGTCTGATCCATAGTAGGTGCTGAATAATAATTTTCACTCTTGTACAAATTCTTCAGTCCTACGAATGGCTGCTATTAAACTGGAAGGCAGGGGAATTCTCTTTTACAGAGAACAAATCACCACTCTGGCTAGAAGAAAAACAGATATGGACTTCAGGGAACAATTGACTTTTCACCATTGACCTCACCCAATATGTAGAAAATCCCCTTGCAAGCCTCCACTGAGAGGTATTTTAGGATGGAACTAGTCCTGAGGCCCCAAATCCAAACTGAAACTCGTTTTTCAGATAAATAATGATCTGAATGGTGATCAAGTTCCTACACTTGCTCAGAAGTATCCATTTAAGTCCACAGTGTAGCTAAAAACTAGTACATTGGGTGTGATTGCAATGGATTCTTCCCCAAACATAAGTCCATCTACATCAGAGTTTCTATGGGGAAGATATATTCATAAGTGATCTCTAAATGAATTTTCAGTACAGGTCCCATTATAAAATAGTGAGTAGTTTAGTCTGGCAGCAAACACATCACTGAGTGTATATATTTTTTTAATATTTAAAAAAATATCATTGAGTATATATATTTTTAAATATTTAAGAAATCTAAATGGAGTCATCTTTCATAGAAAATCCCTGGGGGAGGGAGCAGTAGATGGACAAAGAACAGCAAAACAACATATTATTTAAAGATACGTCACACTTCCCAAGGTCCATCCCCTCTGCTATCCAGTCAGTGTCCCCAGACCACGCTGCAGCACACCAACAAAGGCTCTTTCTCTGTATTTATCTGCAAAATGTTCTTTTACATATATGAAATAGCTTTGGGGATCTTTTCTTTGGGGGAGAAAGGACCAAAGTGAAAAAAAGTCTTCTCATAGAGAAGCAAATTATCAGACCAGACCAGTAGGTATCCCTTCCCCAGCCCAAACAATGGGATAATTTCTGGTGGGCCATCCTCAGCTCCAATGAAGTTCACTGCTTTTTTTTTTTTAATTCACAGCTCCCACTCTGTGGAATATTGCAGGTGTGAAGCAGCTGTGTTCAGAGTAACATCTCATACATTTGCACAGTGTTTCAGGCTGGGCTTACATCTTTCTACTTTCTCTTTTCTTTTTTTTTTTTCTTTTCTTTTCCTTCTCATTTGAGTTTATAGAACTTCACTCTAGTACTCAATAGCCATTATGGCTAGAGAGCACTTCCTTTAATTCAACGTAAAATCCTCCTGCTATAATAGCAAGGAGGTTTCTTTCTTCTTCCACTCTGTTGATATTTGAGCACAGCTGGTCAATCAATTCTGTGTTAAAAACTTTCATGTACTTGAAGATATTATTAGATTTCCTCCCTTCTCCTGGCCATGGAATTATCCCCACTCATTTGCTAAAATATTTCTTGTTTACAAATGATTTTATCATCTGTGTTTTTCTTATTCACCCTATCCCCAATTTCCCCATCCCTTCCTGAACTGAACCCCTCACTTTGGTTATGGAATATAACCAAAAGGAATATAATCAAAGGAGAGAAAAGTAAGTAATATAATAAGAGGAGAGGAATAAGGAATATAATTAGTGACCAGAGAGGAATATAATAGGAGGAAAGAAAAGTAACTGTGGGCTTGGTCTTTAGATAGACCAGGAGTTGAATCTTGGCTCTGTTGCTGACCTTTTTGGAACATTCTTACAAATTACTCAACACTTCCGTTCCTTATGTAAAATAGAGATAATTCATAGGGGTATTGTGAAAACTAAATGATATACTACATGAAGAAAAAGCTTTTCTGGCACCAAAGGCTCAATAAATATTTATGGTGATGTGGAAGGCATTGTGATTATCCCACCCAGATCCCCTTGAATTCCTTTGACCCTTTCTGTGCATTTATTCCTACTCCTTGGTTCTTACTTTCAGTGACCCTGCACATGTCTCTCTTTGGGAGGATGAGCCCAGGGCTGTTGGAGCAGAAGTACCTGGGAATTTACATGGCCCTGGGGTGGGCCTCCACAGTGACTGGTGATGTACATGTATGGAGGCCCAGCCTCGTCCCAGTTGCCTCGTGGGGGACAATCAACTCCCACTCAGGCTCTCTTGAAGGATGAGGCTAAACATCCCACAGTGGAACTTGGTCTGAAGCCCACTTGTGGCTTTGCTTCTTCCCTTTCCCTGTCCTGATACCTACCCCTCCATCACTGATTTCTCCTGGGAACACTTCCTTAATAAATCAGTTGTATGCAAATGCTCATCTCAGGACCTGTTTCTGGGGTCCTGACCTAAGACAGTTACCAATGCAACGATCATTCCTCACGGTGTTCAGATACCTCAGTTTAAGAAACATAATACTGATTTTAACTCAGGTGAGCCAATACTCTGAAAAAATTCCCAAAGAGAGCCACTTCCTTAACTCATCACATGATAACAAACTGTGGCACATTGTGAACTATTTAGTAAATTGCCAGAAGAAAGGGAGGCTTTAAGCAGGTGGCATGGATATTTCCAGAATAATTCACAATAATTCATTCATTAGAAACTACCTTTCCATTCCTCACCTTGTTTTTGTACTACTGAGCCTACAAGGAATAAAACCCTTCCCAACCTGTGGACACAGTTCTGCTCTGCATTAAGAAAATGTGTGTCTAATCTCATCCCCTCCCTTGCAAGAGAGACTAGAGACAGGGCCTTGAGAAGTTGGAACAAGACCTCTTATCCAAGCCACCCTGGAGAAGGAGACACACAAGCAAACAGCTGAGAGCAAGCACAGACACACACCGAAGTTGGAGTGGAAGGAGAGGAGTCTGAGGTCTTACAGAAATGGGCTCAGGGCAAGAGCAATGAAGAACACTCAGAAAGCATCCCGTGTGATTGCCAACCAGGCCCTTGGGTCATTGCATCTGAGGTGTGGGAGCGTGTCAGGCTGGCTTAAAAGTCCAGATGCAGAGATTTTAGAGCTGAAGACCACAGAGTGTGGGCGTTTACTGCATCTCACTGTCAAGCCACCACTCCTGAAGGGGGCATTTAAGGGACTTCAAATAAATTAATTCACTCTTCCCATGGGTCATCTCTGATCTTTGTTTTCACCTTCCCCATTGCACCCAACTTCTGGATTGGTCAGCAATTAGTCAATAAATCTGCTGCCCCTAATTTAAGTGGAAATCAAATAACCAAAGGAAGCAGCACATTTAGGGTTCCCTCCGCCCTCCAGGGCAGGACCACACCTGTCCTATACTACGTGAGCTTTGTGACAGCTTTCTCTTAAGAGGCTGTATTTCAGTTAGCTGAGGCTGCCAAAAGTGCAATCCCAAACATGCAAAGCAGTGTGACCATTATTTTTCATGTGCATTTGCCTTTCTTGAGTCTTATGGGGCAAAGGTCTATACTTTTTCAATTTTAAAATTAATCCGATCACTCCCTTCCATTACCAATTCTCATTCCACTTAGGCTGAGTTTGAGTCCTTCTAAAAATCAAAGGGATATACTTTTGTTTTAGCCAAGATCACCCTCCAACCTTGTAGCATAATTGGACTTCCTATCAAATCCACCCACACAACTGCAACCCCATTCCTTTTTTTAAACTGGATTTTTACGTTTAAATTGGTAACTATTGAGAGGATTTTTAAACAGCTATGTTAGACCACTTTGTTTTTTTCTAAAAGATGAGGAATCACTATTTATCTTGCCAAGGCCACAGCATGATAAATACATTGAGAAAGCAAAGCATACACACACACACGAAGTTTCTACAAGGCCTCTTTTCCCGTTGTCATGGTTTCTGTTGAAGCCTGGTACCTATGGTAATCCTATTTGGATAATGTTCTAGTTTTTGTTTGTTTGCTTATTTGTTTGTTTTAAATATGGCACCATTTCCATACTTTAGATTATTGGCTGGTGCTGGGAAGGAACTTAGAACTCTCTTCCTCAATACCTTGTTCTCTCACCCCAGCCTGCTTTTGAACAAATTGTTTACATCCAAACCCATTTCCTTATTGAATCCATAGAGGTTGTTGAGGTGTCTTGGATTATTTAGACCTTAAGCACAACAGAAATAAGTTCTTCTCAAAGTTACTGATGATATATTAGGAGTTTGAGATTTACAGATACACACTACTATATAGAAAATAGATAAACATAGATAGATAAAAATAGATGAACTATATTTATTGTAATAAACTATAACATTGTAATAACTTATAATGGAAAAGACTGAAAAAATATATATATGTATATATATATACATACATATACATATATATATGAATCACTTTGCTGTACACCAGAAACTAACACAACATTGTAAGTCAACTATATTTCAATTAAAAAGAATTTGTTTAATTGCTGATGAGTTATGTATTGTCAAATGCAATGGTTTCATCCCAATTAATGATTCTCATCTTATTAGACCTTTCAGCAACATTTGAAGTAACTGATCACTATTTCTGCCTTAAAACCTGTTCTTGGGCTTCCCCGGCGGCGCAGTGGTTGAGAGTCCGCCTGCCGATTCAGGGGACACGGGTTCGTGCCCCGGTCCGGGAAGATCTCACATGCCGTGGAGCAGCTAGGCCCGTGAGCCATGGCCGCTGGGCCTGTGCGTCCGGAGCCTGTGCTCCGCAACGGGAGAGGCCACAACGGTGAGAGGCCCATGTGTCGTAAAAAAAAAAAAAAAAAACCTGTTCTTCACTTGGCTTCCAGGAAATCATACTCTTTTTGACCCCTCCTTCTCAGCTTCATAGGCTGGTATCTCCTTATGTCTCTGAGCCCCCAGTTTCAATTCATAGACCCCCTTCCCTAAGAAGTGACCTAAGTGATCTCACCCCATCTCATGGTTTTAAACCATCTATCTGCTGATAAGCCTCAAATTTCTATCTCCAATTTGGAACTCTTTCTCTCATCTCCAGGCTCATATATCCAAGAGCTTACTTGGTAATGCCACTTGGATATCCAATAGACACATACCTCTTAACATGTTCCAAATGAGGATGTTTACACACACACACACCCTCTTCTCCAATCTTCCCCACGTTAACTGAACCTACGTTCAACCTGTTAATCCAGTACCTGTTTACATCAATATCCTGAGGGAATCAATAACTCTACTCTTACTCTAAAAGCTGTCATCAAATCCTATTGTCTCTACCTTCACAATATACCCAGAACCTGACTGCTTACCATCTCCATTACCACCACCTTGATCCAGTGCCGACTGGATAATTCTAGTAGCGTCCTGATTGACCTCCCTTTCTTTGTCTTTGCCCTTCATCCATCTATTCTCAGTCAACATAACATCCAGAGCCATCCTGTTAAAAGGTAAGTATGATCATCTCAGTCTTCTGTACAAAACCCTCCAATGGCTTCCCATGGGACTCAAAGCAAAAGCCAAGTTCCTTTCTATGATTTACAAGATCCTACATGGTCAGGTCTTCATCCCCACTGTAACATCACCTCCTATAACACTCCCCCTCATTTACTCCATTCTAGTAATCCCAGCCCCTTTGCTTTTTCCCATAAAAACGCCAGGCATGCCCCAGCCATGTGGCCTTTGCACTTGCTCTTCTCTCTGCCTAGCTTACTTGTCCTCCAGATACCTATTATGCATGACTAGTTCTCCCACTGATTTCAGGTCTTTGTCTAAAACCACCTTCTCCATGAGGCTACAGTTACCTCTCTCTCTAAAACTCTTCCTTCCCCTCTTTATTTATTATTAGCCCTTATCACTTTCAAGCATGTTATTTACTTTACTTATATATTTTGTTTATAATCTGTCTCATTCACTGAAATGTAATGCCCATGAAGGGAGAAGTTTTTTCTATTTTGTTCATTACTGAATCCCCAGCTCCCAGTGCTGGAAGTACAGTAGGTGCTTAATGCATATTGGTTGAATGAATGAATAATGCTTAATATATACAGAGATAGTTTTATCTAACCCATCTCAATTATCCAAATCAAAAGAAGATAGAGTAAGAGTTGCTCTGGGAATGGATACAAGAATGGTCACGGGAAATGGGCATCATCAGAAAATCTACAAACAACAAATGCTGGAGAGGATGTGGAGAAAAGGGAACCCTCTTGCACTGTTGGTGGGAATGTAAATTGATACAGCCACTATGGAGAGCAGTATGGAGGTTCCTTAAAAAACTAAAAATAGAATTACCATAGGACTCAGCAATCCCACTACTGGGCATATTCCCAGAGAAAATCATAATTCAAAAAGACACATGCACCTCAGTGTTCATTGCAGCACTATTTACAATAGCCAGGTCATGGAAGCAACCTAAATGCCCATCAACAGACAAATGAATAAAGAAGATGTGGTACATATATACAATGGAATATTACTCAGCCATAAAAAGGAACGAGATTGGGTCATTTGTAGAGACGTGGATGGACCTAGAGACTGTCATACAGAATGAAGTAAGTCAGAAAAAGAAAAACAAATATCATATATTAGCACACATATGTGGAATCTAGAAAAAATGGTACAGATAAACTGGTTTGCAAGGCAGAAATAGAGACACAGATGTAGGGAACAAACATATGGGCACCGAGGGGGGAATGCGGGGAGGGGTGGGAAGAATTGGGAGATTGGGAGTGACATACACTAATTTGCATAAAATAGATATCTAATAAGAACCTGCTATATAAAAAAATAAAATAAAATTCAAATTAAACAAAAAAAGAATGGTCACAGGAGACCACGCCCAGTCATTACTAAAGCAATACATGATGTGAGACTAAAACTCTAAAACTCATGACCTTCTAACTTTACGTGCTACCACAAGCATTAGTCATTGGATGCACCTAGTTGGGAAGAAATGGATTTCACCCAACTCATCCAGCGTCTTAGGCTGCTACGTACTTACCTTGTACTAGATTACCTGCTGAAGCTTTACCAAGCCCTCAGCTTTTTTCTATTTCATAGGGGTAGCAAATCTACTAGCCAGTAGTGCCAATTTTATAGGACTACATCACTGTGCCCTTCTTCAAGGTATACGTGAACATGAAGTTTCTTGACCTTGATATATCAGAGAATTATGCGGAGTTTTGCTTAAAAATGGAGTTTCCATAAATTGATGACACGATGGGTCCCCCAGCGTGGCCATTCAAATCCCTCTGCCTGATTCTCCTGCCCTTTGTTTTCCTGATTTTTCCCATTCTCCTCTTTGCAAAACTTTTTTGCTTCTCTTTTGTTGTTATTATTATTTTTTTTAATTTGAAGGTGCATAGCAGGGATTCTATACAGCTTACTTGAAAGCAACAGAAAATTAGTCAAGTAGTGAAAAAGTACCTGCAACTGTATTACTCAGTGGAGACCCATTTAGACAATTTTTCAGAATTGTGGTAAGTCTTCCAATTTTGTTTGTTTGTTTGTTTGTATTTCTGTGTCTCAGATTCCATCATACCTAAGACTGAGGGTGGCTTTCTTTCCCATATTGCCTCACCTGCAGGCATGAAGTTACCTACAGGCACTCATGTGCATTAGCTGTTAATTTGGGGGTTGGGGATATTACTATTAGGGTGTGGAAGATTTGTTTCATACAGGGAGTTATGTAGCATCTTCCGGGGATCTGAGACCTAGAAAACAGCAGTCCTATTCAAGGAAGACCCTGTTACCAAGGAGCCCAGTTATCCATCAATGTACCACAAAAATTAAACCATCTCTTGGAACAGCAGTGGAAACACTGTGGGCAATGAATTCTTAGGGGGTGGCAAAACAGATGAAATCCAGTCATCACATTTTACAACAGATCTGCTGCTTGATAAAGTACAACTGGAGAGCAGGCTGTTAGCAATAAGGCCATTTCTAAGAATAAAATGAGAGTTTGTAAAAGATCCATTTGAATTATTAACTCCAAAAAAGTGGCTGGAGAAGAAATTTGTTGCGTATATCACTGGCTTTTCTCCTCACGTGTATGATTAGAACAAAGGGAGGCACAGAAGAGCAGTGGAAAGACGGGAAAACAAATTTTCTTCCGACATAAGGAGGCACATTTTCACGCAGTGCCTCGTCAATACATGGCGAGGCCACCTACCAGGTAAAGAAAAACACTGCGGCCATTGTGAAAGCAAGCAGATGCCCAAGCAGGGGAAAACCACACTCATTTTTACCCAACACCATTTCTTTTTTTGGCTTACAAAAGCATTCCTTTAATACCAAGTGGACACCTCTAGCCTTTATTCTGAACCCTGTGGATCTCCCCTCCCTGCTCCACACACCCCAATCCCGACTCCATTTAAAATGCAAGGCATGTTGGGAGTCACAAGGAAACAGCCAAGGTGACCATTACGATCTTCTCTCTTGTGTTGGCATTAGAAACGGAGGATGAATAGATATGGAGAGACGTATTTGTGCTTTCCAATTCAGTATTTTTCACCACGTTAATCACGAGCTGTGAAATCTTTCATCCAAAGAGAAGCAGAGAAACATGTTCACAGGTCACAATGGCCAATGCTCTCTTTTGATTTTATGAACATGTTTCTTCAATGTCATATGGAGACAAACAGACACATCCTGACTCCAGAAAATAAGGTGTTTCGTTATGGAATCCAGTCAGTGAAGGAAAAAAGACCCATACTGTCATTGATACTGAGGATGCTGGAATGTAATTTGGTCTTTCCCTCTTCTGGAAGTTGCTCTCAGGACCCTTCCACATCTTCCTTTTCAAATCCTTTGAGTAGAAAGTTCCAAAATCTTCTTTAAAGAATGTACAACAGGACCCTTCAGAACGTGTAGGTCTTATAGATGGCAAATACTGTCAGTAAGTAATGTCAGTGTTTCCTGTTTCCTTCCTTGTTAAAGATGTATGCCTTTCTCATATAAAGCAAGCAAATGTAAGATAAGCTGAATAATATCTAAGACTGTTAGGACTTAATTGTCTTTCTATTTAAAAGATGGGGGAAATAGAGTTTACACCTCATATATTGCAGATCTGATAAGGGCACTTCAAGAAAGACAGTCTAAGACCCAAAATAAGGGGGGGAAATGCTCCAGATATGCTCAGTCTGAATATCTGGAGGATGAAAGGCATATGATCAAAGGTTACTAAATCTCCACAGATAAATAGACTTTTTCACCATATTATGGAATAACAGAGCTAAAGTACTTGAAGGAGGTAGTTTGGGGTTGAATTATTGCAATTTTTTGTGTTGGGTTAAAGAGTTTTTTTATGTGATTTTTTTCGTATCACAGGGTGAATATAGATTTAGAAAGCAGTTCTTTCTCTGACGTTGTATATAAGAGCCAAAGAAGATTTGGGTTCATTTTATTTGTATTTATTTATTTTGTTTTAGGCATTCATCTAAGCACTTTTTAAAAATTAATTTATGAATCCCCACTTTGTGTTCAGTAAGGTAGGTACTCTTATTATCATCATTCTTCAGATGGGAACAGAGGCTCAGAGAGCGTAAGTAACCATCTTGACATCACACAGCCAGTAGGTGGTAGAGTCTGTCCCCAGGGTCTGTGCTCGCAACTATCCCATCACCTCTCATTCAATCACACATTCACACATTCAATAAATGTTCAGTGAGCACCTTGGGGGGAAAAGCACTGTGCTAAGTATTAAATAGTGTCCTTTCTTCAAAATGTCAGCAATTAAGAAGAGAGATGAGACATGAACACAAATGCCTATATCCTAAAGAAGTGTGTGCCAAGCTACCTAACAGAGACACCTGGAATATAAGAAGCAACTTTGTAATCCCTACAAGTGGTCCAAGGAGAGCGGGATATGGCAGAAGAAATAGGAGGAAGATTTAGGAGGAAGGGACCAAGAGTCACGTCGGGAATCATTAGAAAGGGAGCCTACGGTAAAAACCATTCCAATGTTGAGAAAAGAGAGTTCTCTGTGGGAGAAAAATCAGTTCTTAGAAAATGCTGGGGTTTTGCCAATTTCAATGTGCTGTCGATTCAGTGAGGCCAGATCTCTTGGATCTGCAAAACTTGGCTCTTGCCTTTTTTCCCATTTGGACAGTAAGGAAACTGACCAAGTATTTGCACTCTTTAAAAATATAATTTAGCTACAACACATCCATGAGAAGGACTAAAATCTTTTTTTAAAAAAGAAGACCTGACAATACTGACAATGCCAAGTGTTGCCAAGAATAAGGGGCAAATGAGACTCTCATAAACTGAAGGTGGAAGTATTAGATGGTACAACATCTTTGGAAAAAGGTTGAACCGTTTCTTATAAAACTCAATATACACCTACTCTATAAGTCAGCAATTCTATCCCTAGGTATTTATCCCAAAGAAATAAAGACAGAGGTCCACAAAAAGCCTTGTACAAGAAACACAACATAGTCGGATCTTGAAAACATTATGCTGAGTAAAATTAGCCAGACACAAAGACTACAAGACCTCTGATACCATTTATATGAAGTTCTAGACCTGGAAAAACTCTTATTAGGTGTTCAAATCAGAACAATGGTTGGCCCTGGGAGAGTTAGTGCAGTTATTACTGGGAAGGAGCATGAGGGACCCTCCTGGATGATGATGATGGTCTATATCTTGATAGGTGCTTGGGTGGCACAGATATATGCAGTTGTCAAAACTCATTAGTATCACTTAAGATTTATATATTCTATTGCATATAAATTTTACCCTGAAAGACAAAGAAGTCTAAAAGATACTAAATTCTAGTTAAAGATCTGCATGATGTTACATTTAGAAGTGAAATGTCCTGATGTCTGCTACCTACTTTAAAATGTATCAAAAACTAAGATGGACTGATGGATGAATAAATAGATAATGTGACATATCTACTTATCATCCATCATTTAATATAGCAAGTATATTAAAATTTTAATTATAGAATCTAGCTATAGATCTATGAGTGTTTACTGTAATAGTCTTTCAACTTTTCTATATGTTTGAAACTTTTCATAATCAAATGTTGGGAAAATACAACTCAAGAATATATTAATACACATATATTTTTAAGAGAATTTAAAAATTTTGAATTACCTACAAATTAAAGGTAAAGTATTTTGCAGTGAGGAAAGCTTAGTTTTTTATTTTACTAAGTGCCCTCATTTCTTGAAGTGTGGCGTAGAAGGAAATAACCAGAGAAGTAACACCACTAACTACAGAGCAAGACTGAAGGACCCCAGTTTCATGACACAAGACCTATGTCTTATGTTTTAGAAATAATTTCACTATAGACTTCAAATGGACTTTTAATTTAAAAAAACTGTAGTGGATAAACCAAAGATATTGGAATATAAGTACTGTTTCTGGACACCTGAGAATTTGTTAAAGACATTTTTTACTTGTGCAGAAGATTTGGAAAAGTTCATAAGTGCACAATGAAGTAGAAAGAAGCCACCCACAAGCCTATCCTCCCACCGAAAGAAAATCACTGTTAATAGTTTGAGAAAACTTATTTCCATGGATCTCTCTTTCCACATTGTTAACAGAGTTAAAATGGCAAATATAATATTCCAGTAAAGTGTAAATATGTTTCATGAGCAAAAAAAATTTTTTCATAAATAATTTTAAAGACTACATAATGTTATTTTAAATGGGTATGTTCAGTATTTTACTCTGGAAATGTGGGCATATATGTTGTTTTAATTTTATTTTGCTATAATAATGTTGGAAAAACGTCTGAGTGAAAAGTTCTTTACATATTGATTGTTTTTAGGACAGAGAATTTCTGGAAATGTACATTTAACAGAGCCTGTTAGTTGGCCTGTGGGTTAAGAATTGTCCCTGTGGACTTGTGACAAAGTGTCCTTATTGCTGCAGATAGCTCAATGATATTAAATGTAGGATGAACCTCATCCCATGGTTTGTCGGCATCCCAGCAACCCATGGAAAGATAATCGTGAACTGTCTACACCTGCAGTTCATGCAAACACAAACTTATGCACTGGACGCGGGTGGGCTGGGGAGGAGGAGATGATGAACTCAGTTTGAAATGCTCCTTTCCAATCCAGCAAGGAGTAAAACATAATCTAAGTGACGCAAGAGCCCAGCGCTGGAAGACGCACCAGAAAGTGGGGGAACAAGTTCTTCTCATGGCATGAGGCTCTGCTTGACCCCCTCCCAGGATGAGGACGCCCTCCCTGCACAGAGCAGCCTCTGTATCATCAAAGGATAAAGAAACTGTATCATGGCAACAAGAGGATGGATAAGCCACGGTGCCCCCGAGGCCCTCTCTAAGGAAGTGAATGTAAGGTGGTCAGGTTTTCCATTTCACAGCAGAGAAAGGTGAGAAGCGTGGATAGACACTCAGAAATGGGGATTCATAGCAAAAGAACTTAAACTCAATGTACCCTGTAAGCAAGAGGACACGGTGCAAAGTGAGGAAGGATTTGTGTCTCTCTCATTCTCTGCCTCAGCCAATGACTCAGAGCTAGGAGTGTAGTGGAGCCAGCAGGCACCAGCTGGAGAGAGCTGAATGGTAAGTATTCAGAAATTTTGCAAACCGGTTTGGTAACTTGAAACTGGCCATGATGGGAGTATTTACAGCATGGAAATCAGCAATCAGCAAACTACATATCACAGCTTTTTCCCCTAACCCCCTTGGAAATCTGATTTATCACCTTACCATAGCTCAGATCCAAAGCTTCTTTTCTGATTTCTCTCCCAAATTCCAGACCCATTGTTGGTAACTGCATTCAGAACATTGCTACTCAAATTCATTAGATTCAAAAGAGAACTCATCATATTGTCTCCTATGTATGCTCTTACTGTTGTTAACAAGTTATCATCTTAACATCAAAACTCAAAACCTCACAATCATGTTGAACACTGCTCATTGAAAACAAGAAGAATAAAAGGGGAAAAAAGGAGGAGGAGAATTATTTGAGAGACATTGATTTCTTAACGCGTTTTGTCAGCTCTTGTAATAAGCTCACAACATCTCTTAAAAGCGGTTATTACTGCAATTCTGCGGAGGGAAAACTGAAGTTCAGGGGAGTTTTGTGACTCAATCAAACTTTCACAGCTAATAAATTTCAGAACTATTATTTGAATCCAGAGCCCTCTGAGTACAAAATGCACTCAAACCCATGTGCCATATTTCTAACCAATCAGTTGCTAAGTTCAGCCCCTTAGGACTTTTTTTCATTGTTTTTATGGAAGTATTATTTACATATAATTAAATGCACAAATCTTAAATGTACATTCACTGTGTGGACAAATATATACACTTGAGTCAACTCATACTCCTTTCAAAATACATTTCCATCACCCCCCAAATTTTCTTCCTTCCTTATTCCAGAGAGTAAACATTGCTTTAATCCATTTCATCATAAATGAGTTTTGTCTGTTCTAGAACTTCATATAAATAAAATCATAAGGTATGTACTATTTTGTGGAAGTTTTCTTTAGCTCAGTTGTTTGAGAATTATCTATATTATTCATGTATATCAGTATTTTGTGTTTCTTTAATTGTGAGTAATATGCCATGGCAAGGATAAATCAATGTTTTTTTATCCACTCTTTTATTGATGGACATATGAATGATTGGCTATTATGTCTAAGGCTGCTATGAACATTCTTATACAAGTCTTTTTGTTGACATATGTGTTCATTTCTTTGAGAGTAAAACCTAAAATTATACGAGCTAACCCATAGGTTAGGTGTATTTTTACCTATAAGAGAAACTGTCAGACTGATTTCCAAAGTCATTTTATATTTTGACAAGCAGTATATGATGATTCTAGTTGTTCTACTTCTTTGTCAACACTTAGTATTGTCAGTCTAAGTTTAGTCATCCAGTGAGTGTGTGGTGATAACTCATTGGCTTTAATTTGCATTTCCTTGATGACATTTCCTTAATGATGTAAAATGTGGACCTGGAGATCAAAGAACACACAGGATTATCAGGAATATATCTTCATGACTTTAAAGTAGGCAAAAATTCATTTGACAGGAACCCAAAAGCACTAACTTTAAAAGTATATATATATATACACACATATATATACGACTTCATCAAAATTAAAACCTTAAGAAAATGGATAAACAAGCCATATTCTGGGATAAATATATACATACAAAGAACTTATAACCAGACTATAAAAACAACTCTTTCAACTCAAATTTTTAAAAAATCCAATGGGAAATTATGGGCAAAAGACTGACAGGCACTTCACAAAGGAAGATATGCAATGGCTAAAAAGCACATGAGAATATTTATCGTAACACTTCATCTTTACTTTTTGAGGAGCCAGTCATTTTGCATTTTGTACTACAGTTTATGTAAGTATAACTCCCAACCTGAACTGTAAGCCACTTGAAAGCACAATGAATATTTGAGGCATCTTTGTACCCCCAGGGTATATACACATGTGGAGATGGAATAGGCTCACAAATATTCTTAAATGGTTGACCAAATGATTTAACAAAGTCTGTCTTAAGTCATTTTAGCTGGCTGTCAATATTGTAAGCAAGTGTTGCAGTAATATTAGAGCAGTGCCAAGAGAGAAGAAATAAAACAGATCAGCTTAGAAGACTAAGCCTAAGAGGTGGAAAAAAGTGTTTCCCACAGGCAGATGAAATGACATTTCAAGGGTTAGTGTAAAATGTAAGAGGAAATAAGTTTAGTAGAATGAAATGACATGGATAATGTGAAACAAAGCTTTCCAAAAATAAGACACCTACTCTTTTGCATGAGCAACCCATCTCTGTGTGGGTAATTTTGCATCTATGAAAGCCCAGGGGAAGCTATCAGACCAAAACAGGAAGCTGTGCATGTGCCCTCAGGCGGAAGTCTCCAAGACATGCCTCTTGTGTACTCTGATGTGCATCCTGCTTGCCTGAAAACTCAGATTCCTTGTCAAAAAAATAGACCCAGAAAATGCACACGGCATCATTACTGCATTACAATAGTGTTTTCAGATTCTAGTGACATCTTGGAATTCCCAGCATGCCATAATTTTAACTCCTATAGGGTATGTCCTCCTTCAAATAAAATTTGTTCACTGGGGCACTTGTGACTGAGTTGTGTGAAACTTGCTCATCCCCACGATTCATGAAATATTCATGTTCAATATTTACAGTAATTCTGAAAGGAATTTTCTAGAAGTAGAGGCTTACTCAAATCATATTCATAATTATTTTAAAATAATAACACACTCTCTGTTCCAGATGATGACCTCAAGAACCAGTTCTTTTCAGGAAAAAAAAAATCCCTGAATATATCCCAATGATCTTATTTCTGTCCCAGATTTCAAACTAATTTGCATAAATCATTCAGTTCCCATTTATTGGTTTTTTTTTTTTCCTTTCCTGATCAGCACTTTGACATATGTGGAAATTCTTACCAATAAGAGCAATTTTCACAATTTTTCCTTTTTGTGATTCTTAGGAGGGAAAAAAAAGAAACTTACTGAAGAAATTAAATTACATTTCATGACTAGAGCAGTAAACAAGAGGATTGATTAGAGGGACACTCTGGGTGGGGTTCACACAGGTCCTGAGAAAAGAAGGAAAAACAGAATTTTTTTTTTAAAGAGGGAAGAGTTACAGGATTCAGAAGACCCTAAAAAATGACATCCCAGAATTATAAATAGTGTGTGTTTATGTGTGGCCGTGTGTGTGTATATGTCTGTGTGTGTTTATGGATGTGGAGAAAGAAGGTGTATGAGAGTCAGAGAAAAGAAAAGCTTAAGTGAAAATTATAGTTTTGCCAGAAAAACCTTGGAGTAAACATATTTATCCCCATTCAAGCAAAACACACCCAGATAATTAGCAGAACCCCTTAAATAATACGACCTCACCTGAGATGCCACCTCAGAAGCATTATTCTCCAATGGAATAGAGCCATCTAAAACACACACACTTTAACACCAGACCTGACGCCATAGTAATAAACATAGGGAAGGAAGGAGAAGATGGAAATAGCAAAATGGCAGAATCCTCTTAAACACATTGGGTGGACATACTTACAACCTTCAAACCACTCTCTTGAGTTCAAACCACTTCTTTCTCAAGTTTTCTCAATGAAAAGCTAAAAAGAAAAGTAAGTACTGGTGGTCAGGGCTGGGAGAGGACAAAAAGAAAATGGTTCAAAATTCTAGAATGACATCAAGGTAAAGGCAAATTCATTCCAGTTATTCCATTCTGTGTCCTTCCAAATGTTAAATAGGCTGAGGATGCACGTTCAAGGCTCCTCAGCTCTCTCCCTCTCTCAGGGCAACATTGGCTTTGATTTTTTAACAAATTTGATGCATTCCTATTAAAGATATATTCCTATTAAAGATATATCATTCCTTAGATCTGTCATATTTTTTAAATGCTCAAGGAGAGCCTGTAATGTAAAGGATCCCCCTAGTGTATAGATCTAAGTTCCAATTCTGACATTTCGGACTTCTCTAAAATGCAGCCTATCGGAATAGTATTCCATCTCAGAATTACTGAATTCATCTGCTACACCTGAATGTCATTTTTATATTTTAATTCAGATTCTTCTTGTGACTATCTGTTTCTAAGTTGAATTTTTTGGGTGGTTTAAAGCATTTACATCCTTTCGCATCTCTTCTTTAAGATGCTTAGTTTAGCATCTAACATTTTCCCAGCAGGGTTTTCTTCATGCATAATTCTTTGGCACCCCAGGCGCCAGGCTCTGAAACAGTTGTTGGGCTTTCTCTGGTCCCCAAACTTTCCAAAGGAATATGGGTAACTTGGGAGTCTCCTGAAGGATTTGGTGCCTGGGGTAATGTGTGCTGTTTGTTTAGTGAATTAGCACCTCAGAAAAAGATGTAAAGAAGGTTTTCCTGATGGTGTGGAGAGCAGAGGCAGGAAGCCTAGTCAATTTACTTTGGTACTATTTGGTACTTTGTCAGCACTAGCCACGTTTTCGACTCTGGCTTGAAATTGATAACCTTGATGTTTTTAGCCGGCGTTGACACTGTTTGAAGTTATGATTTAGGAGATTTCAGTCGGAATCCATGATCCATGCGGTTTATTTGGTCATAGAAGATTCTAATGCCTGTCTGGCTCCTTTGCTCTCCCTTGCAGGGGTGTGGAGCAAATTTTTTAGGGACCTCAGTTCTGATGTAGATTTTTTTTTAATTCTGTGCTATGGCAATAAATCTATAATGACTATTTTAAGACCTAAATACATGAAACATAAGTGGCGAAAAAAGACACCTGCATTAAGGTAGTACCAATAATAGCTACCAGCTACGTGATGCTAACTAGGGCACAGCCACAAGACTAAGCTATTTATATACACCTAATCTTTATAATAATGCTATAACTTAGGTAACATTATTTATATTTTACAGGTAAAGAAATGGGGCATTTACATTGCTGAAAGTATATCGCCTTGACTCCAAAGCCTAGGTTTTTGACCAGTACACTATACTGCTGCTTTCTGTAATACATTTAAGTATACTTTGAAAAGGTATCACACTCTATAAGTATTAGGTGATATTATCATGGCGTTGGAGAAGAGTCTTAATCTCGTACTATTCTTACTGCTACTCTCTAAAGGAAGAAATGCCTTAAAGTGGTTTGAATGGTACAGCCTTCCTTGTGAGTCATTTAAGTGAGTGTAGTTAGACCTTTTGGAATTAGGTGCAGGAATACTTCAAAACTAGTGTTTTACAATTTCAAGAACTCAACATATGGACCTATGTCATCAGAAGCTGCTGTTACCCACTCTTGAGTGTGGAAAAGGAAAAGCCTCAGCAAGAAAATAACAAACAGAACAGCTACTTCCAGGCTGATGATGGTCCAAGAGATGCCTACATATTTCTGCTGTGGCTGCAAAGAAAACATTTGCATTCTGAGAGCACTTCAAAATGGGTTCAGGTATCTGCCCCTTGGAAGATACCTATATGTTAAAATCTCTAAGATTTTGTTTCTGGAACACCACAAGTGAAAGACATCAGTTTCCATCATCCATTACTGTAATTTTGAAGTGAGATATCGATTGAAGGT
This sequence comes from Phocoena sinus, assembly GCF_008692025.1. Taxonomy (NCBI): domain Eukaryota; kingdom Metazoa; phylum Chordata; class Mammalia; order Artiodactyla; family Phocoenidae; genus Phocoena; species Phocoena sinus. The sequence continues at coordinate 8,038,718 of NC_045766.1, forward strand.
CAAAGGCCAAGACTCTGGAAGCAGAAACCTCAAACAATGTGTTTAGTATTTCCATAATACCTCTCCAGCTTGTGCGAATATGACATTTCATAGTTTAAGCGTTATGGTTTCCTGATACATCTCTATGGAAGAAATATTATATGTCAGTGTTCCCTGAAACAGAAATACACATCACTGTTGAGACACAAGAATGCTTTTGCTAACAAGTTGATAATTTGGGCAGCAATAAACAATTGCAAGTTATCAATAATTGCTTTATTAAGCAAACAGATTTCAGCAATATCTCTCCAGTAAAATATTGCTTTCATGATATCAACCCTTTATTTTTTTATTTCTTTATTTTTTATTGAAGTATAGTTGATTTACAATGTTGTGTTAGTTTCTGATGTATAGCAAAGTGATTCAGTTATACATATACATATATATTCTTTTCCATTGTAGGTTATTACAAGATATTGAATATAGTTCCCTGTGCTATACAGTAGGTTCTCATTGTTTATCTATTTTATATATGTGTATCTGCTAATCCCAAACTTCTAATTTATCCCTCCCTCCTTCCCCTTTCATAACCATAAGTTTGTTTTCTATGCATGACATTGATCCTTTAGCTGAAAAGGGGAATTAATCTATTGTTGAGGCAACTAAAACGACCTTAATTATAGCTGTGAATTTGGTCTCATCCATAGACTGGGGGAACTACTTAGTTCATCTCAATGGATTCTCGAATTTCCTCTTTCTCTCACTCTCTCTTTCTCTCTCAATTAGAGTCCTTTACCTGTCACATCATCATCCCCAAATACAGGCTTGCAAATCAAAATGAACTTGACATGGTGGGACAATATGTTTAATTTGTGAAAAAAAAATGTAGGATGAAAGCAATGTATGATGCAGACCAAATTCTGAGGTCATCCACCCAGTTGCTCATCTAAGGGTCATAAAGCTATTGACACTTTGGGTTGTCAGAAACAACAAACAAAAAAAATGCTACAATATAAATGATTAAAAGGAGTGGAAGGATGGTCTTCAAAAATTTTGTTCAACAAAAAGTTTAAAAACATGAGACAAAATATCAAAGAAAGTAAAATAAGGATGAAAAATGTATAACAAGTACATGTCGTTCAAACTTGACATTTACTCATATACTTGTTGATATCACAAAAGAAAAGATGCTCATTTTATAAGCCATTATTAAATATGTGATTAAAATCAAAACAACAAAATAAAGAAGAGTCCTCAGGCCTGAGTTGATGTAGTAAATGTCTATTGATGCATTCAAATATCTACCCCGTCTACAATGCTTTGGAGCCAGCACGATTACACACAGCCTCTGTCACTTGAAAGGGATGGCAATACATCCTTCTTGATAAGGTAAGCTACCTGTGATCACACACCTTCAGGAGAGAGCAGATGGGGTGTGTTTGGGTGAGAAAGGTGACTAAGCCAATTTGGGCACCATCCAAGCCAAGAGTATCTCAAGAATTGGAATTGGAATACGGATCAGAGCTACAGTGTATAACTGAGTTCTATCCTTTTTTGATTTTTAAGTTCTTATGAAAAAACTGAGCAGAGAAGCTGTCCACAGTCCTCGCTTTCAGCACTTTTATTTCCTCTACCCTAAGGAAGTCTAATTTATTGTTGTATGCAATTCTAACTTGTTTTGTGTCATTACCAATTTATTCCATTTTCTTTTAAATTGTGCTCTGCTTTGTTCTGGAGGGGAAACCTTGAAAATTTCAACCTCCCCAAGGACACTGTGATGGAGAATCCATGGTAAGTTGTGTAACTCCTATCAGCCTCTATCTAGAGATACAGCTTGAAAGATCATAGAGTTTTGTGTAAATTATTATTCCTCAGTTAATGAGACAAGGGCTTTAACCAATTAACACACACTTCTCAGCCTTTAAAACAATGTGGGAATGTCCTTAAATGATTTCTGACAGAAATAGCAAAAACATTGTGTGTGTGTGTGTGTGTGTGTGTGTGTGTATGGGCACACGTGTGTGCACAACCCTTGAAGTTTGGGTTAGAAGCTAGAAGGAGAGTTGAAAATTTAAAAAAATAGGCAAAGTCTTAAAAGTCTAAGTACTGTTTTCAGCTTGAATCTTAAAGAAGGGTCTGAGTGGTTCATATTCTATCTAAAATGGTTTGTTCATAAATAATGAATGTTAGAAAGGCAGAATGCTAAAAGTCCCTCTACAACTGAAAGGAAATTTATGATCCCTTCAAAATTTTAAATCATTTCAGGCTGTGTAAAACATATACCTTTAGGTATTATTCTCGATCTAAGTTCTACTCTGCAAGCTTGCTAGCGTTATATTCCTTATAAGGCAGAGTTAATCAACCTCAGCACGACTGATATTTTGGACCCGATAATTTTTTGTTGTCAGGGGCTTTCCTGTGAATTGTAGGACATTTAGCAACATTCCTGGCCTCTATCCACTAGATTCTAATAGCAACCACACCGTCACTTGTGAGAATCAAAAATGTTTCCAGACATTGCCAAATGCCCCTTGGGAAAAATAGGGACAAAATCATCCCAGCTGAGAACCACTGATATAAGAATAACAATGTAGGGCATGTGTGGCCCAGAGTGGCGGGGTGGCTGGTCTTACTAAAGAAACTAACATAAGATAATTTCACAGTTTCATTTGGTATTGTACATTGAAAAACATGGCCACAACAGTTGGCATCTCCTAAGGGGTCAAGTGTATTTCACCTCCTTTCGAATCTGGCCTTGCCTTGTAAAGAGCTTTGACCAAAAAAAGTGCATACATGGCATTATGTGACATCTGAAGCTAGGTCTTTCAGCTTCCAATTTGCTGTCTTAGCGAGCTGCCCTGGGACCGCCATGTAAGGAAGCCAGGCTAGCCTCCTGGAAGATGAAAGGCCATGTGAAAGAAAAACAAGGTTCTTCAACCGACCGCAAGGACCAACTGCCTGACATGTGAATGGAGCCCTCTTGGGCCTTGCAGGCCAGCTGATCCTCAAGCTAATTCAGCCTCATAAGTGAACCTGGGTGAAATCAGCAGAGAAAATAACCAACCTAATTCTAGAATCAAGGGAAATAAGGAATCATTCTTGTTTTAAATCTCTAAGTTTCAGGGTGGTTTCTGATGCAGGCTAGGCTACCATGTAGCAAGGACTAACATGGTAGCCTAGCCGGGACTCAACGTATGCTGCTATCAAGAGACTCCTACGTGAAAGGTGGTGGATCAGATCCAGAGAAGTGAATGACCTCCGGTTAGAGTCATGAAGACATAGGTCCTGGTGACCTCAGAGACTTAACACAGCTTCTCCAGAGCACACATGTAGAATAGATACTAACTTTTCAGAACTTCATTCAATTCAATTAGGAAAAAGTGCATTTATACAGTATCAACAATGTACAAAGTACATAAGGGGAGGAGAGGGGAAGCTATCCTTTTCTACCTGTTTTAAAGTAGGTTAAAACAAAATCTTGACAATTATTGTGGAAAGAAGTGAAACATGATGTTCTGGAACAAATAAAAATACATACCTTAAACAAAGAATGATTGTGGTGGGGGGCTGTATTAATCACTTGTCAACTTGGCTAGTTTGGAAGGATTTTCCCAGAATCTCCCGCTTATGGTTCTAGCTGGAAGTTGACCAAAAGAGAAATTAGCACGAGGTTTTTGAAAGGTGTAGGGGAAGCTGTAGCCATCATGCCCTGAAGGTTTTCACAGTTAGATGCAGAGATGCCAATGGATTCTGCCATGTTCTTGCTTCATCCCCCACCATGGGTCCTGCTCTTCTTCCCAACTGCTGGTCCTGCTGACCGGCAGCTACCCCAAGCTAGACTTTCTGTTGGCTCTCCTTAGTAATTTAACTTCAGCATCTGGACGTGCTTAGCTTCCAGATTTTCCTGTAAGTTATCACTGGTCCTCTTGTATAGTGTATCAGAAGGGGGCTGGCTGGTGGTTTCTATCTGATCTTTCAACTCATCCTTTTGGACTTCTCTCCAACTTCTCCCCATTTGTGTAGTGTCTTCCTATAATAGATTCTTTATATCATGATACTCATAGTGATTTTGACTTCCCCGTGGAAACCTGGAAGATAAGATATCACAAACAGTTCAGAAAGAGGAAATTCTGAGAATAGATTTTGCTCTGGCATTTTCTATGGGATCACACTTAATTTTGAGAAGCCGTTTGTTTGACTTCCTAGCATCAGTGATGGTGGAAAATGTCCCTGTGTTTATCAGGTACACACAGTCCCCTCATTCTTCACCTAGTCATGGAGAACCAGAGGATGGAAGAAACCATTAAAATCACTCGTGCTCCTTAGTTGTTCCAGTTATAAATCCAGGAGGACCCAAGAAGTAGCAAAGGGGATTAATACACTGTCTAAAGAGATAAAGATCTCATGGGCAAAACCTGTATTAAGGAGCAGTAATCATAGCATTTTTTTAAAATCAGAAGTAGAGAAAAAGTAATATCAGATATTTAGTGAGACAAGATAATGTTTATGGCATTCGAAGGGAGATGTATCTCAGAAATAATTTAAATAGGTTTCAGTACCTGTCATAAATACCAAAATACCAAAAGAAAAATCTGTTGGCAAATGTAACGCTGAGAGGTATAAATCAGTAAAGAATAAAAAATTTTCTGTAAGACAAGTTGAAATGTGTCAGGGAGAAATAAATGCTATGAGGTCCATGCTTAGTAAAATTGAGTGTTGGACTTTGGAAAGCATTGTATGTGCAAAAAATTTACAGTGTTCATGGTGTCTTTCATAATGGTTAGATGGAATTTTCAAATTATAAAAATGAGCTGCAAGACTAGAGTTCTGAACCGTAGATAATTTTTTAAGCTCAATGGATCAAGTCAAACACATGCTACTTGTTTTCACTTATGTTTGGCTCTAAATGGTTAACTCTGTGCCAGATTGGAGGGAAGATCGACCCAGACTCTAGGGGACATCAGAAATCACCTGGGGCTTGCTGAATATATGCCCTCTGGGCCCACCTCCAGACATTCAATAGATCCTGAGTGGAATCAGGAAATTTCTGCTGTTTGAAAGATTCCAGGTGATTATAACCTAGAAAGTCTAAGATCATACCTTGAAAAACAGTTATCTGGACGCAGTAGAATGGGTTCTCAGGCTCTGTGCTGAGTATACCAAGTGAAAATATCTAAATGTTATTTTTAAAGTATAAAAATACCACATCACGTCCCATATGACACTTTGCTGAAGAAAACATACCATTTGCATTGTTTCCAAGTAAGATGCATGAGGCTCATTATTTGTGCACGCATGTGTGTGTGTGTGTGTGTGAACATCCTGCATGGATGCTCCTGAGGCTGTTGGCATCTCTGTCTCAGATGTGAAGGCATGAGGGTCTCAAATTTGGAGCCGATGCAAGAAGATGACCGCAGACCAAAGCAGAATTTTTCTCCCATTAGAGTACTGCTAATTCCAAAGAAATGTATAAAATTACTCATGTGAATGTATTGACCAAGAAAAATCTACATTTGTTTCCTAAGAAGTATATCTAGGAAAATTAAGGACAACTTTAGTTCACTATGAAGAGTTTACTTTTGGCAAAAGGGGAAAATGTTGAAACATCCAGCTTTCAAAAATGGCAAAGGAGTTCACATTTTGTATTTAAGGGTTTGAATAATTGGAAAGGTCATTGTATTTAACGAGGATAAGTGTTTCAAACGTTCCCTCTTATATCTTTGCTTTGTAGACTTTCTTCCCTCTGTCTGAAATGCCTTCCCTGTACCTTCTTCTCTTAACTAAATCCTGCTTTTGCCAGAGATTTACCTCAACTCCACCTCCCCAGGGGGCTTTCCTTGAAATGCACCCCCATCCCTACCCCCTTACCCTCCTACACAGTCTCAGTACGGTCTCTTCCCTCCATCACTGCCCTGTGACTCTGATGTCTCCAACACCTTTGGCTCCACCAACAACCTGTGAGTTCAATGAGATCGAAAACCTCGTCCTCTTCGTATCTACTTCTAAGCAAATAGTAAGTGTTAAAAAATCTGCATAATAGGTGGATTTTAAAAATTGAAATTATTAACATTTGGTAAATCCTAATGAAACATAACATTAGTGCCTGAGTGTTAGTTGCACATATACAAAAAATGCAGGAGGTCATTAGTTGCAAGATGTGTAACTACACCACAATAACATAGATAATACATACATAATAACAAACATAATAACATACTGCACACCCACAGCAGCAAACACAGGGACACTTAACTAAGAGTAGTAGGACCTATGACCTGCTATTTTGAACAGCTACAAAGTGTGATCAGAATTTGTTTTCCCCATTACACTGCAACACACACACACACACACACAGACACACACTCAAAAGGCAATGAAGTTTCCTGATCCTTCTGTTTGTTCTGTCTAGCACCTAGCACAGAGATGAGCAAACATCAATGTTCCTATTTCCTTTACGCTTATTAATAGGAACAGTTTAGTATTTATTCTTTGATATAAGTGTACAGATTCTCCTAACCAAAATTTAGAAAACAAATAAGTACTTGATTTTCAAAGAAAAGGCATAAAATGTTTCCTTCCATTGATTTATTTATTTAAAATAGAACTTTATCACTTAAGTTGTATTGCTTATTTGGGAACAATTTTACATTTGTTTTTAACTGTTCAAAACTTTTTAAAAGTGCAGATTGCTTACTTGTTTTGTGTTCTTTTTTCCCACTGCAAGTTGAGCTGTGCAACACTTAATCTGTGATTAAGAAAATGAGTTTTGCTTTTAATCAATTAAATTTAAAAGTTGGCATGTGAAGCTCATAGCTCCTTAAAAGAATGACTTAATAAAGAAGCAGTAGTTTAACATTTAGACAGTGAGACAATAATCAGAAAATAATAAAAACAGACATCTTTAAATAGATAAAAGTGACAATCTTATATAATGCATAGGTTTTATTCCAATAACTTCCAAAATTAATATCTCATGAATGAGTGAGTGCAAATCACCTTATTCAGTGCAATCAGACTGAACCTGCCGTCTTGACTAGAAAGCTATCACTGTAGAGGCATTTATATCCTAACAAACAAATATTGTTCAGGTAGGAAGATGAACACACGTGGGAAGGGAAACATGTACATATTTCAAATGAAAAACTGTTCCTTGAATTAAAAAAATAAAGAAGACTTCAAATAATTTGAATCCTACATTCACCCCAAAATCCCTATGTCACTTTATTCTTAATCTTAGTTCTTAATTCTTAATCTTCTATGTTAATTCTTAATCTTATATCAAAAATATATTTTTGTCAATACAAATATTCCTGAGAATTCTGTACATTATATTATAGAAACAGTTTTTGTCTCACAGTTTATAGACTTAGAGATATGCATATGGGAAAACTCATTTTTACAAGAATATGTTAATTACAGTAGGAAATTTTTTCCTTTTTTTCCCCGTTTTATTAAGATATAATTGATACACAGCACTGTATAAGTTTAAGGTATATAGTATAATGATTTGACTGACATATATTGTGAAATGATGACCACAATAAATTTAGTTATCCATCATCATATAGACACAAAAAAAAAAAAAGAAAAAATTTTTTTCTTACAATGAGAACTTTTAGGATTTCCCCTCTTAACAACTTTCAAATATACCATACAGCATTGTTAACTATAGTCATTGTGTTGTACATTACATCGCCAGCTCCCACTTTTGGTAACCGCAAATCTGATCTCTTTTCTATGACTTGTTTGTTTAGATTCCACCTACAAGTGAAGTCATACGGTGTTTGTCTTTCTCTGACTTATTTCACTTAACATAATGCACTCAAGTTTCATTCGTACTATTGCAAATGGCAGAATTTCCTTCTTTTTTATGCCTGAATATTATTTCTTTGTCTATATATTCCACAACTTCTTTAATCATTCATCTGTTGATGAACACAGGCTGTTTCCATATCTTCGCTCTTGTAAATAATGTTGCGAGAAACACGTGACTGCAGATATCTTTTTGAGTCTTCATACATTAGGGAAATTCTGAAAGAAACAATTGAAAGACATTTTCATAATACATTGTCATGCCCCCATTTCCTTGATGAGCCCATCCACCCGCATCACTGATCTACTGTATCTATACTACTAACTCATCCATTTAAATTTCAACACCTGCTCCACATCTGTTTTGCCAGGATGACTTCAGTGCTTCACCATACATAGGACTATGAGTACAGCAAGTATTTTTACTACTTTTATTAGTACACTTTTTATTACATTTTCCCAGTGCCGACCTTTCTAGTCAGACAAATGTGACTTTGTCTCTAAATTCTACTACTATAGTAACGGGGTCATCCTTGACCCTTAGGTCAAGTTCTTCCAGGGAACATGGTGTTCTTAAACTACCCAGCACATATTTGGGAAAGAACTTTAAAATTTACCTCGAAGTTTAGGTATGAAATGAGTCACCCTTTCAGTATCCCATCTGGCTACTTGGGTTCACAATTTGAAATTGATCGTGATCCAACACCACTAATACTCAAGTACCCACACAATCCTAATAGAGCTTCAACTTCTAGCTGCCCCACGATCCATCCATTACACATGAAACATGTGATCTGAATCCATACAACATATTAAAGTAAAGTTAGAAATTTACTGGCACACAGTGTGGATAAGAAAAAAGCAACAAAGCAATACAAAAAGGTGGCCATTGTGGTTGTTGGTTAATGGTGTAGATCTTTACATGGGCGCTTATGCAATTTTTGAATATGCATATAGGGAAAGTATTGGGTCAGTTGTATCATGCCCCTCTTCCTGTCTCTGATGTCAGTGCAAAAGTTCAGGTGATAATAATTTTTCTGGATGACAGCAATCAACTTCTAACTGGCTTTCCCTTTCCAATCCTGCCTTTTTCCTTTCATCCTCCATAATATTGACAAAACCACCTCCCTAAAAACTTTTAACCCCTTGCTAGCTCCCTACTGCATATAAAATATAGTCATAACCCCTTCAGAAAGTATACAGAAAAAAGCCTTAATAATGTGGCCCCAACTTGATCAGACCACCCCTCTCTCTTCTGTCTCCCGCCTTTTCCTGTGTGCCCCAGAAAAAGATGCTTCATGTAGGAGGTGATCATGCATCTGCTTCATCCATCTAGTGACTAACATGGAACCTGACACATATCAGACACCAAAAGACAGAGTCCAGATTCAAGATGGTTGATGAAGACACTTAACTTCCTTCCTATTCCAAATCGCAAGGGGAAAAAATGAGGTAGAAATCTGTCCATGGCAGCACTGGAAGCACAGGAAGAGTGCAAACAGTAAATGAGCTCAGGCAGGAAGTTGAGCATGATTTCAACATTGACCAATAGAATCCAATAGGGCTGAGGAATCTGTGCCCCAATACATGTTTTTTAAAAGGCTCTTATAACTTTTCATGATTTCCAATTATTTAGGATAATCTATTTTTTAGCATGGACACAACTGATGAACAAATTAGTGACCCAGAAGATCAAGCAGAGCAATTCTCTCATAACACACTGAAAAGATAAAGCTATGGAAGGTGTGAGGAAACTACCAGGAGAAATAAAGGATAGATTCAGAAGTTCCAGTTTCCATTTAATAGGGATTCCAATTCCAGGGAATGAAGAAGACGCAGGGTTGGAGTAATTAAAACAGAAAATTTCCCTGCACTGGAAAAAAAAAAAAAAGATGTAAATATTTCATTTGAAAGGGTTGATACTGCCAAGCTGGAACGTTCTCAACTTAGTGAAAATTCAGCTTCAATGATAAAGAGAAAATCACAACACTGAAATCACAAAAATATGAAAAGAGTTTCCTTCAGCTTCAAAGGAGTGGAGTTAGAATGAGAATGCAGATGTGTCATCCGCAAATCTGGATGCTATAATGGAAAAAGTTCCTCTCGGGTTCTGAGATTAAATTATTTTGAACCTAGAATTCTACATCCAGCAAAATTGCAAATCAAGTGTAAGAGCAAAAGAAAAACATTCAGAGGCACAGGAAGACTCGGACAGCTTAAGATCCATAAGCTCTTTCTGTAAGAATTACTCAGTGCAATACTCAAACAAAGCAAAACAATGATGTATATCATAAAGAGAAAAGCATAGGATAAAAGAAAAAGTAGTAAAAAAAAAAAAAAACCCAGCCTGTTAAACTCTTGATTTAGTTTAAATAATCATCATTAAGTGACTAAGACATCTAAGAAAATTATACGATTCTTATGCTCTAGAAATTCCTAAATTCCTAAGTAAAATAACAAAGCAAAATTTTAGAAAGAGCAAATGGAAAAACATAAAATAAGAGGATATTACATTATATATCCCTTTATAACAATATTTGGGTAAATCTAGATTCTAACACCCTAGATTCTAGATTCCAGTGGGTCCATAATCTTGGATAGTAAAAGAAGTTATATCTATCTCCACTCACCTCTAACTGAAAGTTAGCTTGACCTTCAGTTATGAACCTAGGCAATAAACATAGTGATATTAGCATCACCTGTGACAGTTGTCTGTACAAATCACACAAATGTCTATATCACTTTTCAGTTGGTGCAGGTATGTGAAAATATCATTATAGTCATTAGATCAGCTGTAGATTGCATATAGTCTCCAAGTTCCTGTCTACAGATGCCCCTGCAAATGGGCTGACCACCCTCGCCTACCGACAGGGCAAATATGCCTAATTATCCATTTGGTGCCTCTGTCACCCATTTTACTCTCTCTAATATCCTTATCTACCTCTGTTCACCAATAGTTGAAAGGGGGTGAGCTTTTCCCCTCACTTCGTAAAGTTTTGTAAAACTGGACAGTTGATATGAGAACGTTTAACTCTCCATAAGGCAGGATAGTGTTTTGTAAAACTGATAACTGGTGAGCTACCAGTACAAGCCTTGCAAGTTCAAACACATCGCAAGATTGAGATAACTGCTGAAGCATTATTTAAAGTAACTTATTAGGAGTCACACATTGCGCAGTGATACAGGCCATGCACGTTACAAGTTCTGAGGAGCAGCAAAAGTTCTTTTCTTTATTTGGATTCCTTTTCAATTCCTGTTTTGTACACTGTTATGAAGTAAAGACAAGCCTCACAGTATATTATAGGAGCAGGTTTTGTGCATGTTTATTCCATGAAAATACTGTGCGTATTGAGAATAACATTGTGAGAACATAATAATCAGGAAAAAAAAACCCACACACCTTAGTTGTAGGAAGACACAGAAAGTCATGTGATTCCACTCACAATAAAAGTCAAATTCCAGGAAGAACAGTTTTTAAAATTATTCTAAGAAGAGGTCCATAGATTTCATCAACTGCCAAAGGGGTTCAAGGCATTTAAAAATAAATAAATAAAAAGCAAAGGATCCCTGATCTAGATCGAGTAGATGTTTTCTAAGAAGATAAAAATTACCAAAACTAACTCAAGAAGTGGGGGTGGGGGGATGGGCTAGACCAATAATTATAGGAAAACCTGAAGGGTAAGCAAAGATTTACATACATACATCTCATCACCCTTACCACCCTACCACTATCACAGACTTGTGCCAAAATGCTGCTACCAAACTTGCAAGGAACGGATCATTTCCCTCTCTCTCTCTCTCTCTCTCTCTCTATATATATATATATATATATATATATATTTATTTATTTATTTATTTATTTATTTATTTATTTATATTTCTATATAGCAGTGTGTATGTTCATCTCAAACTCCTGATTTCTCTCTCTCCCTGCCCCTCTACCCCACGATCCCCTTTGGTAACCATGTTTGTTTTCTATGTCTGTGAGTCTATTTCTGTTTTGTAAATAAGTTCATTTGTATCATTTTTATTAGATTCCACATATAAGTGATATCATATGATATTTGTCTTTCTCTGTCTGACTTATTTCACTTAGTATGATAATCTCCAGGTCCATCCATGTTGCTTCAAATAGCATTAGTTCATTCTTTTCTTATAGCTGAATAATATTCCATTGTGTATATACCACACCATCTTTATCCATTCATCTGTCAATGGACATTTAGTTTGCTTCCATATCTTGGCTACTGTAGATAGAGCTGCTGTGAACATTATGGTGCATGTATCTTTTTGAATTATGTTTTTCTCTGGATATATGCCCAGGAGTGCAGGATCATATGGTAAGAACTCTTAGAAAAAGGAAAAAAACAAACAAAAGAAAGTACCATTCTACATATCAAGTAAAATAACCCTGATATTGCCTATGAAAAGGATGTATACAAATGAAAACCGTTAAAGCAATACTACTTATAAATATGTACACCATTCCTAGGGCATTGAGGGTTGTGGTTTTGCAGATAGGAGACAAAAAGAGAGTTTAATAAAATAACTATTTAAGCTGGAAAAGAGAAGTGAAGAGGAGAGGAAATAGGTCAATGATCTAATCTATTCCTGCTGTTGGAATAGAAAAGTCCAGTTGAGAGGAGTTGATGAGGAAGATTATTACATATTTCTATTATGGGATACTGTGCAGCAATTTAAAGAATGAAGTAGATATATGTACAATAAAAAGGAAAACTCCCCCAAGATATACGGTTGAATATGTTGAAAAAAATCAAGATGTGTGTGTGTGTGTGTGTGTGTGTGTTTCTACCAAACGATGCCATTGCAAGGAAAAGCTCTCACAAATTTTTATTTATTTATTTTTTACTTTCCAATGGTTTGATATTTCTATGCCTAGTATGCATTTCAATTTTAAAAATATTTTTTAAAAGCTATTTCCACGTTGGAAAAAAATGATGTGCATAAGTCCATCATATAGAGACACTGCTGTTCATATTTCTATTTGTTTTTATCCAATATTTTTTAAAGTATCATTTTAACTTTATTTATTTTTAAATTTATTTATTTTTGGCTGCTTTTGGTCTTCGTTGCTGTGCGCAGGCTTTCTCTAGTTACAGCGAGCGGGGGCTACTCTTCATTGCAGTGCACGGGCTTCTCACTGCAGTGGCTTCTTTTGTTGCAGAGCACGGGCTCTATGCATGCAGGCTTCAGTAGTTGTGGCACGTGGGCTCAGTAGTTGTGGCTCAAGGGCTTAGTTGCTCTGTGGCATGTGGGATCTTCCCGGACCAGGGATCGAACCCATGTCCCCTGCACTGGCAGGCAGATTCTTAACCACTGTGCCACCAGGGAAGTCCTTTCCAATACTTTTTGATGCTAATGTCCTTTTTTATGGAATGGAATCATATTGTGCGCACTGTTTTTAATCAGCTTTTCCCACCTTTTCATAGCATGAAATATTTCTCTAGTATCATTTTTAACGGCTAACTAAAGCCTTGTTTTTAAATATTTATGCTTATTCAGTTCTTGTTTCTATCAAAAATACTTCCATAAAAAATCTTGTAGCTATAATTTTGCAAATATCCATGACTATTTTCTCAGCATGAATCCCCCAAAGTAAAAATGCCGCTTTAAAGGTTTTAATGCAAAATTCTGAGGCATTCAATAGCTATGGCCAAACTGCCTTCCAGAAAAATTTTAAAAATTTACATGCTCACCAACAGCATATGACAGTGTCTCTTTCCATGCCGTTTTGCCAGCACTGAGAATATAATTTTTTTCATCTAGTTTTTAATACTAGGTCCCTAAAACTAGATTTATCATGAAATTAAGGATTTTTCCATTCTAACTCTATGTTAAGTTGTGTTTTCAAATTCAAATACCATAGCGATAATTACCTTAAAGCAGCTTTGATTGCATGAGACACGGGAATCAATACAACATTTATGTACCTCTTACAGACTTTTTTCCTAAGCTTCCCTTCTTTGGCTATCTGTTACACTACAAGATTGAGGATTAGGTTTTGAGAGTCTGCTTTTAACTGCCTCTAATGAGTAAAATTATTAAAATTTAAATATAACTTTAAAAACTATGCATTGGACTTTGTGCCATTGAAGAAGGTCAAGTTCAAGCCCCTTATTTAAAAAGACCTCTCCCTGAGAGATCACAGAAGGAAGTCTATTAACATTACATCTTTCTCCTTTCTTTTCCTCTTTGCTCATTTTAAAACAAGGCTAATGCTGACTGAAAATTGCATAAAACTGACATGACTTATGCTCTACGGCATCAAAATTGAGTGTGCTCCCACTGAAATCACTGTACACAATCATTAATGAAAATCCTTGATGAATTATCCATCTAAACAAAGCCTAGCTATTTTGTTTTCTAAACAATCCTGGAAAGGACACATTAAAGATTGCCAGCTTGGGCATTTTATATTTTTATTTTCAAACAAGAAATTTAGAGTTTGGTATATTTGGAGTTTGGTAACTAAACATTCTCTTGTTCCTATAAGAGACCGTGATGAGTTTTCAAACAAAAATGCTGTTTGAAATACTTTGACACTAAACTTTGAGACTGTGAAATGGTCTAAAATTTTTAAATTATTTCTTTTGGGAAGGAAAATAAGATATTTGCTTGCTCTGGTTGTAGTTGTGCTGTAGAAATGCAAATAAAACGATAATCTACGGAGAAAAAGTTGAAGATGATGGTTGCAAATGATTTTATTGTGTAGATGCAGCCATGTTTTTCAATTAATTATAACGACAGTGTTAACTTTTATTGTTTATTCTCCTATAAAAATTGCAAAAATGCTACAATACTGTAAAAAGAGTAGTTGAGGGAGATCAAAGCAGATCAAAAGCAATTGAAACCTCTGTTGTCTTAGCAGTTATCAAAGGAAATCACACAGCTCTCAAGACATCCAATACTTATTTCATTAAAAACCATACAGTTGAAGTAAAAAAAAAAGAAAAAACAAGATAGCACAATAAACACAATTTTTTTCTGTAGCTTCACCCAGGATCTTTTCAAACATGTGAAGGCCTGCATACCTTATTTACAAAATAATTATAAACCCTAAAACTTAAATTTTTGCTTTATATACTACTTACCTGGCCACGGACCTATTTCTTTCTTTTATTGCCAAGTTCCAATGATAAAAGGTCCACGTTAACCACATCAATTTCATTTATTCCCAGCTCAACTTTTTGTAATATATCAGCTCAATCAAAATATTAAGTTTGTAGTTTCAGATGAGTCACCACATTAGAGTAATGCCACCTGACAAAGGAGGTGCTAGACCATACAAAATTTACAAAAGAGGTGTGTTGAAACTTTGTTACATGTTTCCTGGAACCCCTCACCTACTTCAAGGTTGTAAAAGGGGTCAGGTGTGGGAGATGAAAGAATTTTGAGGGGAATAACTTTGAAGAGAACTCTGAAGTCCAGCTCACAATGGAGAGGGAGACATCCCACCACTACCCACTACCCCAAACCTAATGAGAGGGGCTTCAGTAAGACCCTTTAGGCTGTTTCTTGACATGCATTCTTTGCAGTTGGGGGATCCAGAGGACCTTTGCTGAACTCCTATAAGGGAAAGCTAAAGGATCTCGGGATGGCAAGTGGAAGGGCCATTGCTGGTCTGGGAGATAACTTCACTGCCTACTGATAATAGGTATAAGGTACATAAGTCCCAGAGTAGGTGATCAGACTGGAGTAATTCAAACTTCTTCCTAAGAGGACCCCAGAGAGAGTGTGTGTTGCACAGACTGACAGAGAACCATGGGTAGGGGTGGGGGGATGGGAGAGTGGGATACTGCCAAAGGAAAGCTACCACATCAAGGGGGTTTCAGTCAGAGAGCCCCAGCAGAGGAAACTCTGAAAACCTCCTAAAGTGTCTGACAGAGAAAGTGACAGTGGTAAACATCTGCCAGGCATATACATGGTCCCACATCATCTTGAACGGGGACCAGTTAAGTGAGTTTCCTACGTCTCTTCTATTTCTGCCTCTCTGCCCCAGCCCCTGGTGCCTCACAAACTGCGATTAGTCATCTGGAGAAAGAGGAAAGGGCAAGAAAGAGTTAACTTTCAATCCAGTTGGATTCACATCAGGACTGGATACTCTTCTTTCTGAGAAGAGATTGTGGCTACAGGTAACCAGAGGATTTGTGGTTACATGAGAAGGACCAGAAGTGTCAAGAAGCCTCTCCAGGTTTCCAACCAGGAGCAAGGAAAGGCTACCACCTGCCCAAGAAGGTTTAAAGGGCGTATAGATTGTTTATTGTAATTTCGTCCCATGAGCCCTAAATGCTCCATTGCTCCTAGAAAACACTTTGTCCACAATTGTTAATAATCTTTATTTATTTTTTTGAAGGTACAGTGGAGAGTGGATTATATTTTTGTCAAATAGATGGCAATACAGTGTGTTTATTAGGCAATGGCACTATAACTGTGTGAAAAGAATACAATAAATGTCAACATTACCAGACTAAGCATTTGTCATAGAATTCCCCATTCGTGAGCTAGCAATGGTCAGAAGAACTAGAAAATTTGGAAATAACAAATCTCCACACAGCACAATCTCCTCACAAAAATTAGAAAGGGAAATGAAGCCACAATCAAAGTAAGTTCCAAGTGTCTCATATGTTAGCCAAGCAAGGAAAATCACTCACCAATGGTGAGTTAATTTTTTTTTACTTAGAAAGCAATTTTATTTTTTTTAACATCTTTATTGAAGTATAATTGCTTTACAATGTTGAAGCAATGAATGAATGAACAGCAATGAATGAATCAGCTATACGTATACATATATCCCGATATCTCCTCCCTCTTGTGTCTCCCTCCCACCCTCCCTATCCTACCCCTCTAGGGGTGGTCTCCCTGTGCTATGTGGCTGCTTCCCACTAGCTATCTATTTTACATTTGGTAGTGTATATATGTCCATGCCACTCTCTCACTTCGTCCCATCTTACCCTTCCCCCACCCCGTGTCCTCAAGTCTATTTTCCATGTCTCTGTCTTTATTCCTGTCCTGCCCCTAGGTTCTTCAGAACCTTTTTTTTAGATTCCATATATATGTGTTAGCATACAGTATTTGTTTTTCTCTTTCTGACTTAACTTCATTCTGTATGACAGCCTCTAGGTCCATCCACCTCACTACAAATAACTTAATTTCGGTTTTTTTTTTTATGGCTGAGTAGTATTCCATTGTATACATGTGCCACATCTTCTTTTATTGTTTCATCTGTCGATGGACACTTAGGTTGCTTCCATGTCCTGGCTATTGTACATAGTGCTGCAATGAACATTGTGGTACATGACTCTTTTGGAATTATGGTTTTCTCAGGGTATATGCCCAGTAGTGGGATTGCTGGGTCGCACGGTAGCTCAATTTTTAGTTTTTTAAGGAAACTCCATACTGTTCTCCATAGTGGCTGTATCAATTTACATTCCCACCAATGGTGCAAGATGGTTCTCTTTTCTCCACACCCTCTCCAGCATTTATTGTTTATAGATTTTTTGATGATGGCCATTCTGACTGGTGTGAGGTGATACCTCATTGTAGTTTTTTTTTGTGTGTGTGTGTGGTACGCAGGCCTCTCACTGTTGTGGCCTCTCCCATTGCAGAGCACAGGCTCCGGATGCACAGGCTCAGCAGCCATGGCTCACGGGCCCAGCCGCTCCACGGCACGTGGGATCTTCCCAGACCAGGGCACGAACCCATGTCCCCTGCATCGGCAGGCAGACTCTCAACCACTGCGCCACCAGGGAAGCCCCTCATTGTAGTTTTGATTTGCATTTCTCTAATGATTAGTGATATTGAGCATCCTTTCATGTGTTTGTTGGCAATCATGTGTTTGTTGGTAGATCTTCCTTGGAGAAATGTCTGTTTAGGTCTTCTGCCCATTTTTGGATTGGGTTGTTTGTTGTTTTGATATTGAGCTGCATGAGCTGCTTGTAAATTTTGGAGATTAATCCTTTGTCAGTTGCTTCATTTGCAGATATTTTCTCCCATTCTGAGGGTTGTCTTTTCATCTTGTATATGGTCTCCTTTGCTGTGCAAAAGCACAGGTCCCCTTTGTGTATTTTTGTTTTTATTTCCATTTCTCTAGGAGGTGGGTCAAAAAGGATCTTGCTATGATTTATGCCATAGAGTGTTCTGCCTATGCTTTCCCCTAAGAGTTTTATAGTGCCTGGCCTTACATTTAGGTCTGTAATCCATTTTGAGTTTATTTTTGTGTATGGTGTTAGGGAGTGTTCTAATTTCCTTCTTTTACATGTAGCTGTCCAGTTTTCCCAGCACCACTTATTGAAGAGGCTGTCTTTTCTCCATTGTATATACTTGCCTCCTTTATCAGAAATAAGATGACCATATGTGTGTGGGTTTATCTCTGGGCTTTCTATCCTTTTCCATTGATCTATATTTCTGTTTTTGTGCCAGTACCATACTGTCTTGATTGCTGTAGCTTTGAAGTATAGTGTGAAGTCAGGGAGCCTGATTCCTCCAGCTCCATTTTTCTTTCTCAAGATCGCTTTGCTATTTGGAGTCTTCTGTGTTTCCATACAAATTATGAAATGTTTTGTTCTAGTTCTGTGAATAATGCCATTGGTAGTTTGATAGGGATTGCATTGAATCTGTAGATGGCTTTGGGTAGTATAGTCATTTTCACAATGTTGATTCTTCTAATCCAAGAACATGGTATATCTCTTCATCTGTTTGTATCATCTTTAATTTCTTTCATCAGTGTCTTGTCAATAATCTTTAAAAGGCAATGTAATACAGTGAGAAAATAAACGGATCTGTAACTGTGAGATCTGAAATCAAATTCTGAATTCACAGCTAAATATTTGAGTGGCTTTGGGAACATCATTTAACCTCTCTGACCTCATTTTTTTCAGCTATAAATGTAAGAGGTTAGAATAGTTAATCTCTAAAATTCTTTCCTGTTTTTTTTAACTGAAGTATAGTTGATTTACAATGTCATGTTAGTTTCAGGTTTACAGCAAAGTGATTCCGATTGATTGCTCCATCTATCTGTCTATCTATCTACTTTTTTATATTCTTTTCCCCTACAGGTTATTACAAAATGTTAAGGAGGGATAAATTAGGAGGTCATAATTAACATATACACACTATTATATATAAAATAGATAACCAACAAGGGCCTGTTGTATAGCACAGGGAACTATGTATTCTTTCCTGTTTTTAATGCTGTTTGTCATTGTTTGGATTATGGAGAAACAGGCCCTGAGACAAGGATTCTAGAGCAACCTAGGAAGTAATCCCAGGAAAATTAGCAGGGAAGCAGGCATGCAGGAAAATGAGAAGGAAAGGAAGTCAGTAAAAAGTGTGTTATCAAGCCAGTTACCACGGTGGACACCAGGAGTTCAATCCCACTGGGGCACCCAGGGAGGCAGTGTATCACCACTAGCCAGTAGATGTGTGAAACATGCCAAACTGGCGGTTTTAAATTTTCCAGTAGCCACATATTAAAAAGTAAAAATAAGGACTTCCCTGGTGGCTCAGTGGTTAAGAATCCACCTGCCAGTGCAGGGAACACAGGTTCAAGCCCTGGTCCAGGAAGATCCCACATACCATGGAGCAGATAAGCCCATGAACCACAACTACTGAGCTGGCACTCTAGAGCCCACAAGCCACAACTACTGAACCCATGTGCCAAAACTACTGTAGCCCACGTACCTAGAGCCCATGCTCCACAACAACAGAAGCCACCGCAATGAGAAGCCTGCACACTGCAATGAAGAGTAGCCCCCACTCGCCGCAAGTAGAGAAAGCCCACGCTCAGCAACAAAGACCCAAAACAACCAAAAATAAATAAATGAATAAATAAATAAATTTATTTTAAAAATAAATAAAAAGTAAAAATAAAAAGATGAAATTAATTTTAATAATTTATTCTACCTATTAAATCCAAAATATTACATTTCAACATTTTAAAATGATTGAGATATTAAATTTTTTATGACATCTTTGAAATCAATTTTATACTTATAGGACTACTGGATTTAGACACTAAAGTTTCATCCTGATGTGTATTTAGAGTTTGTAAAATTTACAGTTGGAAAGTAGATTTCTGTAGCCAAGTTTTTCCAAATATAAAGGTTTTCCAATAACTGGAGAGTTATCATTTTTTACTTTAACTTAATGAAAATCAAATAAAATTGAAAATTCAGTTCCTCTGTCACACTGGCCACATTCTGAATGCTCAGTAGCCACATGTGGCTAGTGGCTGCTTTATTGGACAGCATGCCCCAGAGTTATTCTACACAAGGGGCAAACAGGCTGGGGCATTTATCCTCTTCATGGGGCATCATTGGCTAACGGCTGTTTCTGGGGCTGTTGGCAGCTGTGCGCACGACCGAGCTTGCTTACAACCAGGACAAAGCTTTTTGCTTTTTGCAGGGAGCTGCAGGCACTCACAGTAAGAAGCCTTCTGCATGTGGAGATGAATGTCAAGGGGATGTGAGCAGAGCACTAATGGCATCTGCTGATGGTGTATGACTGCCATCTTGCCGTGTATTGTCATCTATATCAAGTCTCTTCCTGATTTCTTGGAAGGATGTGACAAATCAATTTTTTGTTTCGAATATCTCCCAGAGTCGGCTCTTTCCTTCCATTGCCACTGGTGGTGGACTCTGTGTCCGAGGCCTTGCCTTCCCTAGCGTGACTTGCCACATTTACATGGCAACTCCCCTGTAGCTTATTTGCAATCATGTAGGTGTGAAGGCGGGTGCTGCCATATTTCGGGGTCTGTGGTATTCTTACGTTGCCTTAGGCACCTTAGTCTCTAAAAACAAATCTGATTTTAGGTAGAAAGAATTTAACATCCAACTTAATGTTCTAGGACTTGGCATTTAAATCTCTCTATACCTAGTTCAGTCAGGAGCTTAACCATGAGACCCTTGTACCCATGAGACCCATTCAAACCTGCACCATAGTTTGAATGTCTGATTCTCTGGTCTCTTTCTCCCAGCCCCAGCTGGGCTAATGTCTCTATTTCCTAATCTCAGGCTGGGCCTTGCCTGCTCACCCCATAGGCCTCTGGATGCCTAATGGCTCTGTCCTCTTCCCCCTTTATCCCTCAGTGGTTTTTGGTCTCCGTTATCCAGTGATTTCTTGGTTGTGTGAGGCTAAGCCCTGTGTACACCATGTTCCGCCTGCCAGACTAAATCTCCTCCTGTCTCCTCCTTCCTTGCCTGTGCCACCCACCTGGCAGCATCTCATTCCACGTCCCTGTCTCCACCACCCTATCCCACACTACTGCATTTACCCAAGTCACAAGTGTCACAAAATAGAATAGCATCTGCCTCAAACCTAAATTAATACATGTAAATTATTATTACTCCTCTTTCTTTCTATCTATTCTGCATTCTGAAGTCTGACTCATTTCTTGAAATCCTGTACTTGATATACCAAAATTTGCTACAGAAAATCCATAAGTGTTCTACATGGACCAGGTGTCAGGGAGACAAAAGAAGTATATGACAATATTCCTGACTTCAAGGAGTTTTCAAGCAAATTTGAGAGGAAAGATTCATAAGTATGACAGAGTTAGCAAGTAGTGTAGAACAGGAATTGGCAAACTTCATCTCTAATGGGCCAGAAAGTAAATATTTCAGTCATTGCGGGATGTGTGTTTTTTGTTTCAACTACTAAAACTCTTGTAGCATAAAAGCTGCTACAGACAACAAATGGGCATGGCTGTGTTCTAATAAAACTTTATTGGACACTGAAAGGAACATTAAAGTTTGAATTTTGAATTTTCATGTAATTTTTCCACATCATGAAATATTGGTTTTTTGTTTTTTCCAAACATTTAAAAATATAAACGCCATTCCTAGCTTGCAGACCATACAAAAACAGGCAGTGGGCAGGATGTGTTTAGCAGTCATAGCTTCCCAGCTCAAGGTGTAGAACACAATTAAGTATTTAGTTGGGTGGCTCAGATCCAATGATATACAAGTTTAAGTAAAAGAGGGAATCATTCTTCTCAATACTTCTTTGATCTTTATTCTGGATAATTTTCTCAGATCTATTTTCTAGTATCCAGTTCTTATTCTCAATAGTGTCTAATCTACTGTGGAACACTTCCACTGAGATTGTAATATATTGATATTTGAGCTCTTTATTATTTTAAGAATTCCATTTTGTTAACTTATTTTCTTAGTTTCATAATGACCTCTTCTTGAGTGCAGTATTATACCTTCATTTTTCTCTTTAAACAAATTAAATATACTTACTTTATAGAATAGTTTAGATTGTTTTATTTTCTCTGGGTTTTAGGGTGTGGATTTTCTTGTTTGCTGCTTATGATGCTTTGTTTCTCTGAGAAGGGTATAATTTCTGATAGTAAATGCATATTCAATGGGGTTTTTGCCTGAGAGACCTTTATGAATGTGTCCCTACAAAGCGGTTTTGCATTTACCCCTGCAAAGCTCAGAAGGGTTTTACCCATTCCATGAGTTCCTATGTTAATTTCTTAGTTTGTATACCATGTAATATAAATTTAAACCCCACAACTGCAAAGAGTACAGGCTTGAGTTTGATATCTTATGAGCAATTATTTTCCCATTCATGGCCCTGAGCATAGTACATGTTTTCTTGACACCTCCCTAAGGCTGGTAGTTAGAGTTTTCTAGTCCTTTCAGCTCCTTACCTGGCATAAGCCTAAACCTTCATTTCCTGTCCCAGGAATGACATTACGACTTCAGCCCCTGATGGAAGTCCATGGGTCTCATACGTCCATGGATTGTTGCTTTCTGCTCCATCACTGTGGATTGCCCTTCCATTTGAGTTTATTTATGTATTTCACACATTTAAAAAATTCTATTTTGTCTAACATTTCTCTACTTGGAGGGCAAAGGGAACCTTACCATGCACCTTCATCAGACAAATTCTCCAGAAGACCCAGTGGTTTTTGTGTTTAAGGTGAGGACATAAAAACATGTGAGGACCAAAAGGATGAAGATTTTAAATGTGGACAGGAAGAGTGTAAAGGTTCTAAAAATGGAAACTAAGATCCTTCTGGAGACACAGAGGACTGAGAATTCTCTTGGGTATATACATGTTCTATTTGTTTGTTTTTTAATTGTTTATTTTGAAATAATGTTATATTTACAGAAGACCTGCAAAGATTGTACAGAGTTGCCATATACCCTTCACCCAGCTTCCCCTAATGTTAACATCTTATGTAATGATGGTACAATGGTCAAAAGTAAGAAATTAACACTGGTACAGTACCATTAACTAAGTTACAGACTTTATTCAGATTTCAACAGTTTTCCACCAATTTTCTTTTTCTGTTCCAAGGTCCAATCTAGGATCCACATTGTATTAGATGTTGTCTCCCCTTCGTCACCTCCAATCTGGGACATTCCCTCAGTTTATCATTGTGTTTCACGACCTTGATACTATTGATGAGTGCTAGTCAGGTATTTTGTAAAATGTCCCTCCATGTGTGCTTGTTTGGGGGTTCTTATGATCAGATTAAGGTTGTGTACCAATAGGAATGATATCACAGAGCTGGGCGCCCTTCCCAGTGCATCATATCAGGGTTCCATATCCTATTACTGGTGATATTAACCTTGATCACTTGGTTAAGGTGGTATCTACTGTGTTTGTAGTTTCTATAAAGTTATTCTTTTTCCCTTTGTAAATAATAAATATTTGAGGAGCAATATTTTGAGGCTACGCAAATATACATTTTCTCCTTAAACTTTTGCCCACTCATTTTAGCATACATAGGTGGAGCCTGCCTACAACAATTTTTACTAATGTTCTAGAGGTCTAGTGATGATTTGCTATTTCCTTCTTTCCTTTTACACTTATCATTTGGAATTCTTCTGTAAGGATGAGTTATCTTTTCTCTACCATTTACTTAATCAATCATTTATTTATGTCAGTATGGACTTCTGAATATTTATTTCATTGTTTCATAATCCAATATTTTATTCTGTTACTGAAATGGTTCTGGCTTTGGCCATTGAGAGCAATGTCAGGTTGGCGCCTGTGTCCTTTCAACATGCCACCGTCCTTAGAACTTCCTTAGCCTTGGGTACTGCAAGATTCTCCAGGCTCATCTTTTATCATCCCTGCCCCAGCCCTAGAATCAATCACTTCTCCAAGGAGCTGGATAGAAGTTTTAAATCGTAGGAGTGGATAGTTTAGAACCCTTCACTTTCATCCAGGGGAAGAGAAGAGAGTCAGAAAAGAAGCTGGAAGGAACTTGGGGAAGCCCAGCATTCAGGGCTTGAGTAGAGAAGGTTTTATCAGAGACGTGAGAGTACACTCAGAGTCGGATGTCAGAGAAGCCATGAAAAGACACCCTCATAGAGCATCCTACCTGATCCTGTTACCTTATCTCACTATTTCCTCTTCCAGACAGATAGCTTTATTGCCCTGGGTGAACCAAATCCTCAACTCTGAGGAATCAGCAGTAAATATAACCAAAACTAACAAATTCAGCCAGCCAATGGACTTTAGTCCTTCATCCCTCTTACTGAAATGTTTTTCCCTTCTCTCTCAACCTGAATTCCACTCTTCCCAAAGCAGGGCAAGTTGCACCTTTTCAGCCTACATTTACCATTTGCTTTATACAAATACCATGGCTCTTATCTCCCCAGTCAATTGGTGTTTGGATTATATTCTTTAAAAAAATTTTTTTTCTATTTGTTTCATATTACTTGTTCCCCAAAAATACTGTAGCTCCTTTAGGTCAGAGGACAGACCTCACACTCTCTGGTATGTTCAGTAGTTAACAATCTCTAAATACCTAATAAGCATTTAATAAATATATGCCATTTTAACACTCATATTAATAAATAAACCACTGTGTTGAGTCATCAAAGAAATAGTTGAGCACTGGGAAGTTTCCAGGAGCCATCTTATCTATGCAGGAATGTTAAAAACTACTCCTTGAGATGCAAAGTTAGAATAGCTACCTGAATTGCCTATGGCTTTGATGATATTCCAAGAAGATGTAACCCTGAGCCGGGGCAATTCTTATTTTTCACTAGGAAATAATTCATCAGTATTTGTATGGCTTACCTATCAATAAAGCAAGTATTTTATATGACCCTTTCTTGTTCTGTTTTATAAAAACTGTATGATCTATTTCTATTTTTAAAATCAAGTATCTGTTACAGAATTACTAATATACAAAGCTATCAAATTTTCAAAGGACAAATGGGAGCATATTAATAAAATTCATTGATTTTTTAAAAGATAAATATCATTGCTTTTCATATTAAAAATAGTACTTATTGCTGAAAATATTAAGAAAATATAGATAAACAAAATTAAATAATCTCATAATCCCAACACCCAGAAACAGATACCATTAACATTTTTTCTAGCTTTATTGTTATAATTGACCCATTAACATTTTATAACATGCCATATGTGTATATATATATGGTGTGTGTGATCATTTTACAAAAATTACTTTGTAACTTACTTTTTTCACTGAATGTTTCCATTTCTCACATCATTAAATATTTTCTACACCATTTCCCTTGTGATAGTGAATGGAATTTTATAGATTGGATGTATTATAATTTATTAAACTAGTCTCTATACTTCGACATAAGGCGCTTCCAATTTTCCCCCAATATATGCTGCAACGAACATTCTTATACATAACTGTGAACACATCCATATTTCCTTAGCACAAATTTCTAAAAGTGAGTTTCTCTGTGTGAATGGATATACACAGTTTAAGGTTTTGGGTTTTTTTTTGTTGTTTTGAAGACCATTACCCACCTGTTGTACCAATTTACTATCTCAACCAGCAGTAGTTAAGGCAACTATCAAATAACATATCATCTCATATTTTTAAAGGAAACTTGCTCCCTTCTTGAGTCTCCAAAAAGATGATGAAATAAAGCTACATTTTCTTTTTTCTAGTATGGGAGTGCCTTTTTCCCACAACTTTGATTAATTTTTTAATAGTTTGCTTCCTGCTATTAAAAAATGCATAACAACACGCATTATTGAGTATGAGTTGCAAAGAAAATACAAGGTCATCTGAAGGAAGGAAGTTCAAGGGAGCATGGCAACAGCAGGAAGAACAAAAATGAAATTTATTAATTAGGCTCCTATTTGTAAATCTCTTGTCAAGGACAATTACGTTTTTAAGTAAGTTTTCTTTGGTATTACTAGTATATTTACATGAAAGATAATATGTTGCATTTTTATTTCAGATTCACCAGGTTTTCTTATAAAAAAGAAACTGGATCAGCCAGCAGTTGTATGTACACAAACAGTTGAGAAATAGTTGTCACATTTAAAATAAATTTCCCAGTAGAAATGTGATCATTAGTTCTTTATTTGTAGTTATTTATACACTGCACAAAGGCCAACAGGGCCAAGAAAAAGGGAAATACAAATCTGTTAACGTCACAGTTCTGCTTGAACTTCAAATTTGGTTTCATGAATTATTCTTTCCTGTTTGGGACATAAGTCTTTGTTGCTAATACACATATCAGATTTATTTCATGTGCAACATTAAGATGACAATTCAATAATTTCCAATTATTAATGTTTATGCTAAGAGAAAAATTCACATAAGTCCTTAAAGAAAAAAGTAGCTGATATATACACTTCCCCATTTCTATAGCTAAAAACAGAAGAGCAATGTAGTTTAAGTTACTTTAAAAAAATTGAACAGTTTTCAAAAACTTTATTTCCCCTTCAAAGATCTGAAAGGCAGAGTATGAAATCAACCTACATTTTTTTTTCTACTCACCTAACATCAGTCAATCGTGGGTGACTAAATCTCTACAAGTTTGCTTTAAATTGAAAAGTCCTTTAAATTAATACTGTATTCTTGAAGTATTCTTAAACTAATACTGAATTTTTAAAGTATAAAGGAGACAAAGTTGGCATCTAGGAAAATAGAAACATTCTATTGATCCCCCAAGAGACATGAAGAAAGCCAAAGATCACATAAGCAGTCTGTTTGGCAGTGGCAATAGTGCAAGAAAGAGCCATTAGTTCTAAATAGCACTGTGCCCACCAGGACGCAGGAATCTGCACCCAGGATCTCCTGTTGCTGTTTGCAATATTAATTTATACTTTCTGCAAACTGGATAATATATATTGGTAAGACAAGCAACATTGCTTCTTAAACAAAGCCATAGTGGGTAAAAGAACCGATAAGTGATTAGCAAAGTCGGGTCTACTTCTGGCAAGTACGTCACAATGTTTGTAAGTCACGTATGAGATTGCCAAAGTGCCTATCGGCCAACTGAGCGAATCTTCTAGAAAAACGCCTCACAGTTGAAATGTTAGGGGAGTGACTCTGTAAATGCATGTCACACCTTGGAAGCTTTTAATGATGTGGGGATATGCACATGAACATATGCATGCAAAACGCTTTACTCTCCTTGTAATGTTCCAAATTCTAAAAATGTACATCTTGTGACTGGCATGAATTATCTCTATGATACTGGAAAATTACCTGTCTTTCTAGCTTAAAGTTTTTGAAGGGCTTTTTTGTAGATTGAGTGTGCATTGAAAACATGATACCTTATTTTCCAGAAACCATAATCATTAGAAACTTTTGGAGGAGGGAAGAGATTTGTGTAAATTGGCACTTTACAACTCAGTACTTTTGAGTTTTAGTTCCTCCTTAATAGAAAATGTTGATTTTTTTCTTTCTAGTGAAAGGCTGTAGCTAGGTACGATGACTCTTATTTGGGGCTTCAAATTAAACTTCAAAAACAGCTTCACTAATATCCAGTGAATGCCTGGATGGTCCATCTTTCACTCCAACTCAGTGTGTGTAATAATGTCATATTTTGATTCATGTGTCTCTTCTTTGTTTAACTTGTCTGTTTTATTTCTGGTCTTACAGAGGTACAGTGCATTTCCCATGTGTCTTTAAGCCTCTGGCCAGTAAGCATTTTCCTGATGCTTTCTGTGCCAAGGGAAGAAGAGATACCCCAGAAAGGGCCCTGACTCTTGCTACTCAGAGACCAGCAGCAAAGCATCATCTGGGCATTTACATCAATCTACTTTTTACGTTTTTCATCTGACGAAATTCACTTTCAGGTGATGGGGATTCCTTTTGTTACAGCAAGATTGTAAAGATAAAGGGAAAGAGTTAATGTTCAGCCTACAACATCCAAAAAAATGTTTTATTGTGCAAAAGATAAAAGATTTGAAAGCCAAGCTTTGTTAAGAGAAGAATTTCTACTAGTCCTGTCTTTCCCCCTTTCGTCATAGCACAAAGCAGGTGAATGCAGATCATAAGTTTTTTCCACAGCATAGAAACGTCCTCTATTCCACGTATGACCTAGACTGTGAAGTTTTCCCTTCATTGGTTTTATTTGGAAATAACTATGTATTTACAGAAGAGCTGCAAACATGGTACAGAGAGTTCTCACGTACCCCTCCCCCAGCTTCCCATAATGATCAAAATTAAGAAACTGACATTGGCACCATACTCAGACTTTAGTTGGATTTCCCCGGGTTTTCTACTAATTTTCTTTCTTTTCCAGGGTCCAATCTATGACATCACATTGAATCTAGTGCATGAGTCTCCTCCAAGCTCTGATCATTTCATGGTCTTTCCTTGTCTTCCATGATCTCTACAGTTTTGAAGAGACTGTCCCTCGATCTGAGTTTATCTAATGTTTTCTCACGATAAGACTAAATGTTTATGTTTTGAGGAGGAATACCAGAAAGGTGATGTTAGGCCATGAATGGTATCCTTAATGTATGAGGATAGGACAAAGAGAAAATAAAAAGCCAGAAGTTTGCTCTGGTCCCAAGAGATGGTAGGGAGAGAAAAGAGACAGAAGCAGGGCAAGTAGATAAGATGATAATAGACGTCTAGTTTTCAGGATCTCTTCCACACACAACTCTTTGGGCAAATCTTCAGGGCAAGGGCAGCTTTGTAACATCTTGATAGGTACAGAGTGACCAGGGGCCATTGGGTTGATGGCTCACTTTCCCAGATTTAGGCTCTAGGCAGTGATGTGCTGGTAAATGTTTAATAACTGGCCTTGGGGGTGGGGGGCTGGGGTAGAGGTGTGGGAGGGTGGAGGCCTGATTTATAAAGTTTGCTCATTTCCGTGGTGTAAATACTCCTGCCTTGACCAATTTGAAACTATCAACATAACATTACTGAACAGAATTCGGAAGAACTATGTTGTAGTTCACTGTTATATAGTATTTCTACCATGCATCTATAACAAACATAGATAATAGTAAAATGCAGTAAAATAAATAGGAAGTGATGATTCTGAGTATCAATTACCTTGGCTGTTAATATAATTTGTTTAAAGGTATGATTATATTATTTGATTTATAATAATGCTCTGTTTAACAGCTAGAGTGTAAAATTCCTAAAAAAATTTTACAGGCTCCCTCCAGCATGTCACTGCTTCTAGGGGATTCTGGGCATTTGGTCCAGTACCACATCCCACGTGGATCAGAAGCAATGATGCAGAGGTGGCCGCAGAAGGTGTATAGGACTTAGAAAGCAGTCCTGTCTCCTCATGGCCTTTGTGTGGGAAGCAAAGCTCTCCGGATCTTGGGAAAGAGAAGGATGAGGGAGGAAGAGAATTTGAGATAGACTGAGTCATCTAAAATAATGTTACTCAGGCTTTCCGGGTGGCACAATGGTTAGGAATCCGCCTGGCAATGCAGGGGACACAGGTTCGAGCCCTGGCCTGGGAAGATCCCACATGCCGCGGAGCAACTAAGCCCGTGTGCCACAACTACTGAGCCTGCACTCTAGAGCCCGCAGGCCACAATAGCTGAACCTGCATGCCATAACTACTGAAGCCCACATGCCTAGAGCCCGTGCTCTGCAACAAAGAGTAGCCCCCGCTCGCCACAACTAGAGAAAAGACAGAGTGCAGCAACAAAGACCCGATGTGGCCAAAAATAAAATAAATTTATAAAAAAATAAAGTAATGTTACTCAAAATCCAGTCCACGGGCAGTGCCAGTCCACTAACTATTACTGATCTGAGGTGAGATAAATACAGGTGAGTTCACGTTCAGAAATTTTTATCATAAATTGACGTTGCCTTGACATCCTAGTATGTGATCAGTGGACGGGGTTTGTTGGACAAGTTATAGACCAGTTCAGGTGCATTGAACTGGAATGGCAAGGTGCTTGTGGCACGAGCTGCATCCTAGTCCTACATAGGAAGACCATGTATTGGATCCATGATCCACTGGAAAGGTCAATCAATTTGAGAAGCATTCATCTCAAAGGGGTTGGTTTTGAAATCATCATCTTTAGAAGGGAATAAAATGCTGAGTAGTCTGAATGAGAGGTTGTCAGCATGTGTTCCTTGGACCAGCAACCTGGTCCACCCTGGAACCCCTTAGAAATGCAAGTTCTAAGTCCCCAGCCAATGTACTGAATCAGAAACCTTGGGGGTGGGCCCAGCAATCTGTGTTTTAACAAGCCTTCTAGGTGTTTCTGCTTCACGTCTGTATTTAAGAACCACTGGTTAGAATGTTTGAAGTGAAAGAATTATGTTCAAGCTGGAGGAAAATGAAACACAATTAATTAAGTGCAAATTATCCCTGCTAGTATGCAGAGCTGGAGCCCATGAAAAAGATCAGACCAGGTAGAGGAAAAAGGAAGAAAACTCAACTTTCTTTGCATATCGGAATGATACGCAAATGCTAAAGCCAACTACTCTTAGTGGGTGATGATTTTTAATTTTTCTCTACAAGCTTACCTATAGGGCTGTGTTTCCACATTTCCAAGCATCAGTCATTTCCCAGCCCACTGCAGCCTGTTTTTATCAAAAAGGGTCACAGCGATAGGAACAAAAGAGTGTTTTCTTCAGCTTTGCTCTCACCACACAACTGCTGGATTTCTGGCTTTCCTCGCATTCCCTACAATTACCACTATTAATAGCTCAGGAGGCCGCTCTTGGCTGCTTTGGGTTCTCCATCCTTTTCCCTCTCTGCTCTCTATTCCAGGTACCCCTAGCATTTCATCTTCTCCAATGCTTCTGTTCCTTCCCAGATATGGTTTTGGCTTAGAATCTGGCTGACCTGGACATAAGCCATATCACAACCAAGAAATTCCCTCTGCTTTCCATCAGTGCTACGTTTTCTTTCTGGGGGACGCCACATGGGGCTCACAGGATCTTCTAAGGCCATCTTTCTCAAACTGATGTGCAAGCAAATCACCTGGGGCTCTTGTTCTGGGACAGGTCTGATCCTGCAGGTCTAGGGTGGGCCCGAGGAGCTGCATCTCTAACAAGCTCCCAGGTGATGCTGCTGTTACCAGTCTGCAAACAATTATTTTGAGAAACAGGTTTAGAGCAGTGGTTTTTCTACTTTCACCATGTCTTCTCCCCAGGTCTTGAACACAGGTGAGGAAGTGTCGTCACAGGGTGACCAGCTGTCCTGGTCTGACAGGGATTGTCCTGAACACCATGTGTCCTGGGATATCCCACAGTCCTGGGCAAATCTAACAACTGGTCATCCCAGCAGCCCCGAACCACTCTGAAGAGCCCTCATTCTGCTTCTCCCCGACTCCCTCGCCATCTGACCCTTGGATTTTTGCTTCTTGACTCTTAAGATAAATGTTTTCCCTTGAGGCTCTTCATTTCTCCTCCATGAGATGCCCTCTCCTTGGCAAACCTGTCTCCACTGGCCCTGAAGACAGAACTGCATTTGCACCCTATGTAGTTAGTTAGCCCAGTCTTTGGAAGAGCTGCCCATTAAACTTGGTTTGGAAGGTTCCATGTAATGTTTCCCTACAGATGGTCAGAACTAAGAGGCCTCTCTGAGATTGGCTGGGCCCCTATTTGACAGTTCACTCCTGTGCTTTCACATAAACATTCTCATCCCTCCTGGTCTCTGCAGACCAAGCAGGATTGCCCAGTGCCTGGAAGCAATGCATATTCTGCTTTGCTTCTTAGGTGATGATGTGGATGTTAACTGGAATTAGCAAAAACAAAAATCTTCAACTCTGAGGTTTGGCAAATACGTGTTTTCCAGTATTTCCAATTGTCCTTTTTACGTTGAAGCCATGAATTCTTTTATGCACAACTTCATGCTTTATCATCGTAGAAATACAGCTCTGATTATGTCCATCCACAGTTAAACACCTTCATTAACACTGAATTTCCAGCAGAATCATTTCCAGACTCCCCATGTTAGAACAAAGCCGTGGTTCTCAAAATTTTAGGATGCATCAGAATGACCTAGAGGGATTGCTAAAACACTGATTGCTGGCCTCACCCCTGAGTTTCAGATTCAGTTGGCCTGGGGGGGGGGACCCAGAAACTTGCATTTCTAACAAGTTTCCAGGAGATTCCGATGCTGCTGACTCACAGAACACACTCTGAGAACCACCAGGCTAGTGGACCCCTTCCATCCAGCCACAGATTGCTTTCCTAACACCCAGCTACAGTATATGTTTTCAAAGATAGCCCTGTGCATACTGTATGCTTTCCTACTCTGTGCCTTTGTTTTGTTTCATTCATGTATTCACGCATTCATTGTCTTAGTCTCCTCAGGATGCTATAACAGAATACCAGAGACTGGGTACCTTAAACAACAGACATTTATTTCTCATGGTTCTGGAGGCTGGAAGTCCAAGATCAAGGTGCCTGTAGGTTTGTTTCTTGGTGAGGGCACTCTTCTTGGCTTGCCGACAGCCACTTTTTCAGTGTATCCTTGTGTCTCTTCCTCTTCTTCTAAGACACTCCACCTTCATGACCTCATCTAAACCTAATTACCCCCCAAAGGCCCCACTTCCTAATACCACTGCGTTGGGGGTTGGAATTTCAACACAGGAACTTGGGGAGGGACACACATTCAGTCCAGAACACTCATGGATTCATTCATTCAATCAGTGGTTCATTATTTCATCAAACTTTTTTTCCCAGTTTTATTGAGGTATAATTGAACAAAGTTGTAAATACTTAACGTTTACAATATGATTTTTTTGATAAACTTCTTCAAACATCTTTTTTAGCATTTGCAAATTTATTTCTTTATTTTTAAAACTTTTTCATCAAACATTTTTTAAAGACCAACACGACTGACCCTGTCCAGTGCCCTCATGAAGTTTATGGTATAAGAGAAGAGAAATTTTACCACTTTACGGAGTGCTTCACGGTTTCCAAAGAGTTTCCACACTCAATCTCCCATTAGACCTTCTCCAGAGCCCTGAAAGACCAACGGGCACAGATCGTTTTACACATTTCACAAATGAAGAAATTGAAGGGGAAGCGGCTCATCCAAGGTAATGTCAACGCAGGTCTTCCCAGTCCCAGGCCAGCGTTTTTTCTACTCAGTTCCACAGCTTCAGTCTTGGCTTACTCTACCCTCTCACTCCCTACTGTCCAAACTGTACCCCTTCTTTAAAGCCCAATCCGACACTACCTCCTCCACAAAGCCTTCCCTGATAACCCTAGTTAAAATAATTTCTCCTTCTAGAAAATTCGAATTCAAAAACATACATTCACCCCTGTGTTCATAGCAGCACTATTTACAATAGCCAACAGATGGAAGCAACGTAAGTTTCCATCGACAGATGAATGGAAAAAGATGTTGTGTGTATACACAATGGAATATTACTCAGCCATAAAAGGAATGAAAGAATGCCATTTGCAGCAACATGGATGGACCTAGAGATGATCATACTAAGTGAAGTAAGTCAGAAAGAGAAAGACAAATATCATATGATACCGCTTATATGAGGAATCTAAAAAAAAATGATACAAGTGAACTTATTTGCAAAACAAAAACAGACTCACAGACATAGAAAACAAACTTATGGTTACCAGAGGGGAAATGGGAAGGGAGGAATAAATTAGGAGGTTGGGATTAACAGAAACACAGTACTATAAAATAGATAACCAACAAGGACCTACTGTAGAGCACAGGGAACTATATTCAATACCCTGTAATAACCTACAATAGAAAAGAATATGAAAAAGAATATATATGTATATGTGTAACTGAATCACTTTGCTGTACACCAGAAACTAACACAACATTGTGAATCAAGTATACTTCGATTAAAAAAATAATTTCTCCTTCTCATAAAGTAAGATAGTACTTTATTTTGTGTCTCTACTGGCATTAAAAAATATATATATATATATATATAAAACCTCCCTTTCTAGATAGACCCCAATCTCCTCGGGAATAGGATTAACACTTCACTCTCCTTTTGGTCTCTCAATGCAGTCAGTTCTTATCTTATAGTAGATGCTCATTAAAGCACTGAGAAATGAATAAAGGAATGAAGTTTGGGGAGATGAAAATTTTACCTATTTTCTGAGTCAGTAGTTATATTCATAAGATAATCAATGAAGAATATATTTGAAGATGAACAGAGTTGTCTATTATCTCCATAATTAATTAAGTGACTGCTGGATGCCAGGTGATTTATGTTATGACATTTTGCTCTCATAACCTAACAGATAAAAAACATCATTCCTATTTTCAAGTGGACATACTGAAGCCTCGAATTGTTTAGAAATTTTCCCCAAGTTCAGACATTGATGGCTTGTTAGAGAGGTGACCAAACTCAATTCCTTTTCACCTCATGTGGTAACATGAACACATGAAATCACCTCCAATTTTACTATAACAATAAGAAATTGTCCAGCATTTATCTACATAAGAAATTAGTTCAAATTGTAGTAATAATCTTGAGATCACCTTTTAGTAACATAGTCTCTCACAGTATTATTGACTCATCCTTGATTCACCATTTGTTGGGTGAATCCTTTGATCCATTTTTCCAAAAGAGGAAAGGAATTTCACTACTACCGTTGCTATTACTATTTTCTTATTCTTCATGTGGTCAGTCATCACTAATTGTGAAAATGCTGCCTTCTGACTTAGTAAATCTGTCTTAACCAGTGGTACTGTGTTCTAATGGAACATGACTCCTAGACAAGAGAGTATAAAAATTTGGGGCAAATCCTGGAACAAAGTTGGGGTGGGGGTGGATAAACCTAGAGATGCTTTCATGAATCACCCCCAAAGGAATAATAACTTTAGCAAAAATGAAAAACTCAGACATTAAAACAATTTGTTAGACATTTACCATTTTATAGAGATGAGAATTATTAGGGAGTTTAACCAAAGGACATTATTAATGAATGTCATAGGGCCTGGAGAGAGGCAGGTAAGAGACAGATGGCATTAAGGAGACAGCTAACTCACCTAGGAGGGTTCACAAGTGGGTTCTGCAGCTGAAGTCTTAGAAGAGCAGAGGCCAGCAACATCCTGAAAACCAAATAGTCACATCAAAGGTGACTGTTCTTCCAAATGTATAAATACCAATTTGCATCCTTTCCTCTTACAGGTACTGCAATATTTTACCTGGTAAACACCTGTCGGTATAATTGGCAGGGGTTATTAGAAGGTCTTGTCATTTCATTAGCCATTAAGACAGCTAACAATAAATCCCAGCATCTTAACAGTTGTTTGGGTTTTTTGCTTTGTTTTTTGTTCTGTTTTTGTTTTTATTTCACTGAAACTGTTTTAGGTCATGAAAAAATTCTACCAAAATCTTCCAAATCTTCAGATCTTTTGGATCTGACAGGTGGAATAAAGTTTCAAAGCACATCTTCAGGCCTCCTGGGGTGTTCAGTTCAGAAAAATCAAGTCACAACAAATGTCTTCTTTCTTATACAGCTTTCTATTGTCAGATCAGGGAGCTGGAAAAGGTCATGCATCGAGAAGAAGGTGAAAATTGGGGAAGTAGATAAATATTCTCTCTAATTCAGGGCTGGTGAAATTAATGTAATATTGGCTTCAATGGGCAGTTTCAATCGCTCTTGTAACTGTCCTCAGAGATATGACACAAGCGGAAACTGAGCTTCTTGAAAATAAAGAACATAGACGTTTGATTTTTTTCAGTGCTTCTTGGAAAGAATTCAGAAGTGCCTCTTCAACCAATAGTAGGTAGGTTTCTAGAAATCTCTGCATTGGGGAATTCATAGTAAAGACAAAGTACAACCTATATATAGAAATGAAACTTGTTGCTAATGGGTGTGCTATCTAAGGACCAGTTACAGGGAAATGTCATTTTGTTTGGTCACTAAGGAGCTATAAAACAATGAGGTTTGTTTGTAAAATAACAGTAACAATACTAGATGATACTTACATATTTAAGTTCCACACAGTGTTCTAAATACATTTAATTTAATCTAAATACATTTAATTTAATCTTCCTAATCACCCAGTGAGGTAAGTACTATAATTATCATCATTTTACAGGATAAACTTAGAAACAAAAGTTCAACAACTTGCCCACGGTCTCACATCTAATAAGTGGTGACACAGGCAGCCTGGCTCCAGAGCCCAGGCTTTTACACAATAAACTCTATCAGATTTTTATATATAAACAATGGTATATATTTTTGAATATAAGGAACACATATTATTAATAATGGAACATAAGGAACACATATTATTAAAAATTTGAGAACGTGAGAAATGGAAGAAAAGAAATGGAAGAACAGTGCTACTAACCTCACATAATTGGACTTTAAACTCTCTTTTTTTCAATAATTCCTCGTTGTTTCCTTTCCATCTTGTCTTTTGTATGGACTATGTTTTGTTTACTTTTATCTTCCACGATTATTTATAAAACAGATATTCTGTTTCCCATTCAACTCGTACCTATATTAAATTGTTCACAATTCACCTTAAGTGCATTCTTACCTAATGATTTAAAAAGAAAAGCAAAACTTGTAATGCTTTCTTAGTTTTCTCCATGTTCTCTTTTCACATTGTGATCATAAGTTAGACTCTTTATTAAAAGTTTTAAAACCTCCTTTTCAGGATTATTTTATTGAAAACATTGTTTCTTTAGTAAAAAAAAAAATTCTAGCCATCAGCATCAATTCTTAATTCACTTCAATGTTCACTATACTTTATTCATTTATTACTTTGTCTTTACCTTCTATGTTAAATTAGCACTAATCTTTTTCCCTGAAATTTCCTATTCTTGAATTTTTGTACTGTCTCACCTCTTAGTGATCTGGAAGCTATCTCTTTGCAATTTTTACAGAAAATAATCTGACACCTTGCAGATTTAAAAATGTTCTTCTGTTGTTTATACATATAAGCCAATAATTGGGTAGGCATAAAACTTGCAGAATCAAACTTGTTTCTCTTAAAATTGTGTAGAAATTGAACTATGGTCTTAAAAAAGTTCTTGTTCTATATTAGAAATATGAAGGCAATCTACAAGAGCACATATATGTTTTCCTAGATACTTGCAGGAATTTTGTTTGTCTTAGAAATTTAAAAATTTACCAGCCTATGACCAGACATTTATCTCTATTCCTTAGTTTTGCCCAAAAGAAACCTTACAGTGTCACTGTGGCTTTTACATGTAGAAAGTCTTCTTCTGGTACAACTTTGATTTTTACTTCTAATCCACCTGCTCTATTTTCAGGTGGATCATTTGACTCATAAATTTTATTTTATTCATAAATAAATGAATTATTTTCATCATTTTGTTCATAAATTCAAGAAATATTTATCTAACACTAACAGTATATACTGTGTTAAGCACTCTGCTGGGGTAGGATTACAATAAGATGTTTATTGTTCTCAAGGAGCTTACAATCTAAGCTAGAACTCCATAACTTGCCCATTTTCCTCTTATCCTTTTAACTTTTATTCATTTTCTTTGGATAGTTAGACTAGTTATGAGGTTTATCTTCTGTATCCCTCATTTCTACTTCTGCAAAACAGAAATTTCACTTACTGAATTTTTTATTTAGTCACAATCTATTCTTATTTTTACCTGTTCTTGTTAAATTAAAAACAAAAGAGTCTGTCCTGCTATATTGTTATAATTGCATTCCTAAGACACCTCATATTATCAAAAGGTTATTATAAAAAACAATTATTTCAAGGAGAAAAGGGGCTAGGGGCTAAACAGTTTGAAATGCACAATAATAAAATAATGTTTACTACAGTAATTTTAATAAGTGTGCTTTTAAATCTGTTTTTAACTCAAATTACAACTAATAAATTTTTATTTCAAAATCAATAAATATAGTTCTCAACATTACTGACCAAGTAATGTTAGACTTACAATGTAAAGTAAGACCACATTTTAGACAACGAGTTCTTAGGACCATGAAATAAATTATATTACAGTTTGTAACTGTCTAAGGTAAGGAAAGGACTACAACACCAACTGAGCAGCCAGCCATTCAAACAAATCTATTCCAATTATTTTTATGGAATAATTTTGCTTCCACATGTAAAACTCTAGTTCTAGACAGGCCATCATGTTAAAATTAACAATAGCCAGTGAAATGCAAACGATATATCTTAATTTATCAGTGGTGTTATCTCCAATTCCATCTACAGAGGAAAAGCTCCCATGCCTTCAATGTACTTCCATGAAATTCCCCTTTCCTTATAAGCTTATGGGGCCAGCTTCTAGCACTTACCAAGAAAGCAAAGGAGAGAACAAAAAAGGAACAAAGGAGAACATTTTGTGATGCTTATATATTTCAAGTCATTGGTGCACAAGGCCCAAGAAGCCATCAAAGGGAAGTCTTATGTTTGACCATTAAAATGCAGTAATGCAATTCTGCCCAGGAGTAACTTTTACTCTGCTATAGCATAGGAAACTCCCAAGGTATGTCAGGGCCAGCAACACTGAAGGCCACAGAAACATGTTACAGTATGAATGTGACAAAGTAGACTCTTCATTCCTTCCAATATCTAGAATATGCTTATTTCTCATATTTTTACTGTTGATGCATAAAATTCTTCTACAGATGGTTTTAAAGCCTTTAAAAAAGTAATTCGGTGGAAGAGTGTATTCATATATTGCAGCTCATTCAGTGTCTTTGCAGAAGTCCCCCAAATTGGAATCTTGACATATGCATATTGGGATGAAAGAAAAAACCCAGCTTAAAAACAGTTTTGTTAAATGTCTGTTTTTCTAATTCAATGAATGATTTAAAAAATTAACTTCATTGTTTTTTAATTTACCATCTGTTAACTCAATAAATATGAGTTCTTAAAGTTAACCTAATTGTCTTGAAATTTGCTGTTTTTGAAGCTGATTAAAGTTATTTAAATTAATTTTATTGTATATTCAGACTAGAACAAGGCATGTCTGCATTTGGATAGATCTTGGCTAATAATTCACAAATAAATTTGCCCATTTAAAAAACGGACTAATTTTGTTTATGGTCCTTAATATATATCAGTCAACTTGCAGAAATACAGAGATGCTGAGGTTAGATAACCAAAGAGATAGTACATCAATACATCAAAATTTGTAGCCATTAAAAACTGACCAAGTACAAAATTTTCATCAACTCTGTCTCTTGTCTAATAAAGAGGAAACGTGGAGTTAATATCAACTAGAATTCAATTTCTTTTCACCCTACATTCTCATAGATGAAAGGAACTGCTGTGTTCTTTAAACATTGTCCTTCCTCCGGTCAGTTTATTGGATTAAGGGTGGTCATGGACCCAAGTGGACCGATCAGACTCTTCCTTGAGAATTGTGAAAGACAGAAAGATGGTCCTGTCTCTGGATGGCTCCATTGGAACATCCATGGCTTGAGAACAACCTGCAACCATGTTCTGCTATGTAACTGAGGAGAGGAGCAGCTGGACAGTCATAAGGAAGAAAGCCAAAGAAGAGATATGGAGAAAGAAGATTGACTGGGTTCCCTCTAGCACTTCAGGACTTCTGTTCTGTGAGGCTGCATTGCACCCCTGACTTTGGATTCCATGAAAAGCCCCAGTCTGTTTTTCCTTTTTTGCTTGAGCTCAGAGTCAGCTTCAATCACTTACAAGTCAAAACGACTTGAACTAATGCACAAGAGAGGAAATCCTCCTGATGGCAATGACTGTTTGATCATGGATTCCCAGGCTTTATTCCTCCCCCTCTTTCCTTTAGATGAGGAGAAACTTTTTTATTTTAGCATGTAATTTATCTATTTTTTTCTTTTATGATTATTGATTTTTTTTGGCTTCTCTAAGAAACCTTTGTCTATCTCCAACTTACGTTTTAAAACATAAAGCTCTACAAGCTTTAGGGCTTTAGCTTCCACATTTATAGCTATAATATGTTGCCAATGAATTGTTGTGTATGATGTGAGGGGCGGATCAAGGGTTTTTTGTTTGTTTGTTTTCTCTATGGATGTCTAGTCATTCTAGCACCATGTGTTGAAAATACTTTCTTTGGCATATTGGGTTGCTTTGGAGGAGATGAAAATGGGGAGGGAGGGCATGGAGAGGCCATCTGAAACTAAACTAATGACTTAATAGTAAAATGAAGAGGTAGACATTTTATTTTGCTAATCTTATTAATGAGTTTAAGAAAACATAGTAGCCTCTTCACTTAACAAAAGAATGGGCTGACAGTCCATTTATTAGAAGTCACTTTTTCCATGAACTTGCACATAATGCACCTAAAACATAACTGATGACCAATAGTTAACTCAGTTTTCTGTTCTATGCTGTTGCCAGCTTAACCCTTTACACTGTTGTATAATGTGCATCCATTCGTGTTCCAGACATTAACTGAGATCTAGACTAGGACTGTATCCATTAGACGGAACAGACTACATTTGCCCAAGAATATTAAATAAAACCAAACTGAAAACCAATTCAAAGTAGGATATAACTGTTGGCCCTGCTTGTTTGTCTGTCCTACTTTTTTGCACCGTAAGGGGAGCTTTTATTGTCCTTTCATTTGCGTAAGCCAACTTCCAAGTTATCTCAGGAAGATCTTAGAAGAACAATATTATTGTGTTTGAGATGACCCCAAAGTGTGAATGATTCTCAAGATCCATTGATTCTCAACGTGCAAGTCACAGGTGAGCTGCATATAAATCATCTTCATGGTGCACATAGAAAATGCTTAATGTTGGCCAAAAACGCTGGGGTAAATGGTTGAGGCAACTGGCTGAGGGACCCTGACCATCGTAAGCCCTTCCCAGGCGCTGTTGGGTCACCTGAAAGGTTGAAGGCCTCAATATCTTGGTACACTGGTCATCCATTTGTAACAGAGCAGTTGGCTTATTCTCATCTAAGTACTTCTAGGAAATGTACAGTAGTGGATGGAAATCTACAGTTTTGACCAATAAGCATCCACTTTCCCTATTTCTGGGAAATTATCCCCAATGTGTCTTGGAGAACTCCCAGACTACCTGATTTGGGTAGTGTGGCTAACACTCTCAAATCCAAGATGGGCATGTGACCCAAGGCTGGTGAGTTAAAGAACTGCAGCCCCTGACCAGGGTGATCAGTGCAGGTCTGGGTACAGGGTGCAATTTGATCCAGTCACAACCAGGTGTAATTTCTGGAAACTTTGAGAAAGAGGAACGCTCTTTGTGCTGGGGTTTCTATGTCAGAAGAATGGAAGCCTGGAGGGAGTAGCTTACTCTAGTAAAAGGACAACCAACCTGAGGATAAAGAGAAAACAGAAGAAAAGAGGACCAAGAGATAGTTGGTTATTATTTGAGCGGCTAGATCTATTTATGCCTAAAGCAGTCCTTACACTGTATTTTCCAATTTATGTGAGTATGTGTGAGAATATGTATGTAGCAGGGAGAATAAGCAATGAAACAAACTTTCCTTTTTGAGTTGGATTTCTGCCCCTTAACAGCCCAAGTTTCTCAAATCAATGTGGATTGCTGGATCCCAGCGTATTTTTTCTACCGAATCTGAATTTATAGAGTTGGAGCCAAGGAATCTGCATTTTAAATAAGCATTCTATTTAATTCCGAAACACTAAAGTTTGAGATCTACTGTTCCAATTTGATGGGTTAGGAAACTGAGACTAATAAAGACTAGGTGTCTTTCCCAAGATCATTCAACAGCATATATTTACTCTAGGTAGGTGGGAACGATGGGTGGGAAGACATAACAAACTAGCTGATTAGTTATAGAATCAAAACTAGAATTCAGTTATGCTCTTGTCTTCCTGGTGACTTTGAGCTTCCCAAGCTTCTGCTCTAATACCTTTCTTCCCTATTCCAACATACTTTTCATCTAAAATAGGAACATTGGGTAGCATTCACAGTATATCAAAATAGGAGGTACTTTAACAATCTTAGGTCAGTGTCACTAGTGTGGATGGTCTGGAATTTGGAAACATTTCCACCAAGGCGAAGGAGGAGAAGGGACAGCAGAACTAAGCAAATGCTGTCTCCAGGCAGTCCTCCCCCCTCCCCTTCCAAGTCTCAAAGATTCTTGCTTTTGTTAAAAATGCATGCAAGGGGACTTCCCTGTTGGCGTAGTGGTTAGGAATCCGCCTGCCAATGCAGGGGACACGGGTTCGAGCCCTGGTCCGGGAAGATCCCTCATGCCTCGGAGCAACTAAGCCCGTGCACCACGACTACTGAGCCTGCGCTCTAGAGCCCGCGAGCCACAACTACTGAGCCCGCGCGCCTACAGCCCGTGCTCCACAACAAGAGAAGCCACCGCAATGAGAAGCCAGCACACCTCAGCGAAGAGCAGCCCTCCCACTCGCTGCAACTAGAGAAAGCCCACGCACAGCAACGAAGACCCAATGCAGCCAAAAATAAATAAATTTATTAAAAAAAACCACAAAACGTTGCATTCAATTCTAGTGTATGTATAACTGTTTTAATAGGAAAAGAATTTCTTCCAAAATCTTTAAGTAAAAAAATAAGTACTCCAGAAATAGAGGCCATCATTATTCTCTGGCTTTGTGTGCCCCTGGCACAGCAGCAAATCACCCAGGAGGGACTTGCTTCTACCCCACTTACATTCCAGTCAATTCATTTTCTATTCTTGTTTAGATCCCAGGATTTCTTTTCTACTAGAATCATAATGACAGCAACAACATTAACAAAAGAAGCCATTGTTAGCCTTTATTGAGTACTAGCTGTTTTGAAACCCTGGGCATTTACTCTCTAGAGGAGGTGGGTACAATTATTATCCCCATCATAAGGATGAGGAAGTTGAGGCAGAAAATTAGGAAATTTGTTCAAGGTCAAACAGGCAGCTGAACCAGGATTAGAATCCAGGCAGTCAGACGCCCAAGGCTGCTTTGCCTATATCTATTCATTTACTATCTATTCATTTACATGAAGTTCATGTAAAATATTATGATTTGCTTATGCTGCTCCTTTGTCTTCAAAACTCATGGTACATATAAAACTGGTGAACTTTATTGTATAGAAATTATACCTCAAGAAAGCTGAGTTAAAAAATGACAATTTGTAGAGCAAGCTGTTAAGAATTTAAAGATTTGATTGCCCGGTGAATTGAGTGGCTTTAAGAATCTGGATGTGCCCATGGGAACAGAACCTACAAGAAACCAATCACATACCTTATGAGAGAATACCTAGCGTTTCTAAAGTTATACAGGCGTTTATGGGAGAGTGTGGGGTGTTCTTGCAGACTGCTGACTGTGGAATGGCAGGCAAGTATGGTTTCAAAGCAGGAAAGGAGCTGGGAAAAAGGAGGGTTTAGTGCCCTCAATTTTTTTAATTGAAAAATTAACATCATTGAGACAGTCTTAGGCACATGGATATAGGACAGACTCTGTATAATATATACAGAGTATATATATATACAGAGTATAATATACTCTGAAGGACAGTAATAAAGAATTTGGCTTTCACTAGAAATGTACATAAGCTATACAAATGGGTCTCTGTAGTTCCACAGAGCCTGAGGATAGTTTTAGGGCCCAGTACAAAATCCATCTGTTTAGATGGCATTCCTCAATAAGGTGGAAAGATCAGGAAGTTTAGTCCCAGACAATACATATTCTGATGCCTGCTGATCTTTGTGTCCTGCACTGAATGATTTACGCATTTTAAAAATCCAATAATATGTATCAGAGAATGATACAGAAAAATTACATCTGATCAAGAAAAGATCATTGTGCATCCATGTTGCTGCAAGTGGCATTATTTCGTTCTTTTTTTTTTTTTTTATTTCGTTCTTTTTTATGGCTGAGTAATATTCTATTGTGTATATGTGCTACATCTTCTTTATCCATTCATCTGCCAATGGAAATTAAGTGAAGTAAGTCAGACAGAGAAAGACATATCTTATGATGTCACTCATACGTGGAATCTAATTTTAAAAAATTGTATAAATGAACTTATTTACAAAACAGAAACAGACTCATGGATTTTGAAAACAAATTTATGGTTACCAAAGGGGGAATGTGGCAGGGAGGGATAAATTAGGAGCTTGGGATTAATGTATACACACTACTATATACAAAATAGATGAAC
Organism: Phocoena sinus; assembly: GCF_008692025.1. Taxonomy (NCBI): domain Eukaryota; kingdom Metazoa; phylum Chordata; class Mammalia; order Artiodactyla; family Phocoenidae; genus Phocoena; species Phocoena sinus. Next base: position 8,082,753 of record NC_045766.1, read on the forward strand.
AACAAGGGCCTACTGCATAGCACAGGGAACTCTACTCAGTATTCTGTAATAACCTATATGGGAAATGAATCTGAAAAAGAATGAGTATATGTATAACTGAATCACTATGCTGTACACCTGAAATTAACACAACATTGTAAATCAACTATACTCCAATAAACTTTTCAAAAAGTCATTAAAAAAAAGACTGTTTTGCTCTTGAAAAATAAACAGTCTAGCAAAGGAAGTGTATAACATAAGGAGTACTCAAAATATGTGTCCCCCTTCTAAAACTTCAGTTTTCTTCTCTTTCATTTATTAGCTCTGCAAATATTTATTGGGTACCCCCTATATACATGGGAAGTTGTGTCCTATAAAATGGGCAGTGTTATAAAGGGCTTTGCATCATCGCTCAGATGGTTATGTGGTATCAACTAGACCCTCCCTTCTCCAGCCTTTTCCTATCCACTCTGCCACCTGAGTGACCTTTCTAAAGAGATCTGATGGTGTTACCCCATCCTTACAAGCTTTAATGACTCCCTGTCTCATGAAGTAGGAAACAGGCGACTGACTGGGGGTCCTTAAGCTGATTTTGACCTGTAGATGTTTTCCCTCCACATGGGTTCTTTAAAATGTGGATAAGTTCTCAACATTTAAGATTTCAATTTTTCATAGCAATCTGAATCAGTAGCTCCACATGGGTTCTTTAAAATGTGGATAAGTCCTCAACATTTAAGATTTCAATTTTTCATAGCAATCTGAATCAGTAGCTTCTCTTTAAAAGCTGGAAGATCTGACACTTGGTATGATTGGCCTTCACCATTCCATTTAGGCAGAGAATCTCTCTCCTGCTTGCCATTGTCGCTACCAGCGCTTATGGTCTTTAACTCCGTCTGCTTTGCTCATTTACATTTGTGCTTGGACCAAGGTAATGTAAGAGTTTGCAATCCCTTGATGCCTAAACTCAATAGAGTATGTCTTCAAGGTCCTTCACAATTTGAAGCTCTTTGGTTTCATCCTTTGCAAAGACCCCATGTTCCAGCCACACTGGATTCCCTGTAGTCCCCTAAATGACAAGCTTTGTCATCCTCAGTGCCCTGACTCCTGCTGGACTCTGCTTGAAATATCTTCCCTCCATCTTCCTTTTCTGCCTAAAGGAATCTCATATATCCTCAAGACTTAGTTCAATTCCTCTATGGAACTTTCCTCAATCCTGCCGGAGAGTTATTTGCTTCTACCCAAGTGTTCCCATAGCACTTTGTGCCTTTACTAGCGTTGCAATTCTAATAGAATTCAAAATTCAAAATTCTTTCTGCATCTATCCAATTGGAAAATGTATTTCTTGAAAAGGAGGACTCTACCCACCTCTATATCCCCAACTCTTAATAGGGTGCCTGGCATCTAGTAGGTACACGATGAATGGTTACTGAATGAACAAAAATATGGATGAATGAATGAATGAGTGAATGCATGAACGAATACTTCCAAGAGAATTTTTTTGTGTGTGTCACAAGATTGTGACATTTAAAATAAGTAATGACTCGAGACCAAATTTCAAAGTTTGATAATGATCATGACATCTTCTGATAACAGTTCTTAAAAGTTCCTGTTCATTGTACCCTTTCCAGGAAAACAAGTCTTGAGAAAATATTAATAAATGTATAAAGAGTGACTTAAAACTGATAGGGTGCCACATTTTGGTGGGGGAGGGGTGGGTTATAGGGCTGCATTCAGAGAGTGGATGGTGAAAGAAACCACAGCATGTCTCCCTTTAAGCTGGTGGACTCTGGCAGCGTTTACCCTGAGGAGTGGAACATTTGGGCCACAAAGTGGCAGGAAGAAATCAGTTAGCTGGAGGCGATCATGTGGACACAAGTCACCATGAATATATCAGTTTTTAGAGCTGTGTACCATAGTTCTCCACTTTGGGGCACAAGGTAGGCTGCTCTATTGGGCCTTGTTGTGATGATTCCATGGAGCCATGTCATCACTCTTGGACAATGAGTTGTGTGTCCAAATGATGTGTGTCACTTCTGGCCGCAGCATTTAAATACCAGTACGAGACTCTCCAGAGTGATCTTTATTTTTACCATAGCAACATGAAACATTCAAGGTGGCAACTGTTCCATCTGCCTGCGACCCTAAATGAGGAGACATGGAACAGACCAGTAGACCTGCAGTGGACTCATCGCATAACCAAGAAGACAACCTTTGCCATTATAGGTCACTAAAAATTGGAATTGTTTGTTACTCTGGCATAACGTAGCCTATCCTGACGAATACAATAGATTTGCTCTGTTGTGCAGCAGGTGGCAGAACTAAGACTAATGGCTGGAAGTATTAGGAAGACCGATTCTGTGCAATTTAAGACAAAGATGTCATAAAGTGTACAAAGAATTAACTGCTTAGGATGTTATTCATTCACACAGTGTACACTGAACTCTACTCTGTGATAAGTATTCTGTAGATAAAATCCTTGTCTCTGTGGAGGTAAGTGGTGAGTTTCCCTTCACTCAAGATGTTTGTATTGATGGTCCCTAAAGTTTTCACTCAACAAATCGACTTTAAAAATGCCTTCCAACCTGGAACTTCAGGATGTCTATTTCCTCCGGTCTAAAAAGGAAAAAAAAAAAACTATTTAAAAAAAATATTCCTTTGACTCAAACCATTTACTGATCTGCTGAGTTGTCTTTTCACATTATAATGTCATTTTCCCAGCAAGTAAGTGCCTTGCAGGCCAAGACTGTTTAATTCTTCCTTTGCATCTTTCTTATACTATTTAGTAGGTAATATTTTACTGTCTGTTCTCCTAGGAAGATAATGAGCTTTTGACACTAGCTATTATTATTGACCAATTGATACGTTTCAGATTTAGTTGTCTTTCAACCATTTAAATTAGGTTTGGACTTGTTAAAAAAAAAAAAAACTAGCAGCACAAACGTATTACCCTAATAACTTTCAGGCAAGATGATTTTTCCTTCTGAGAAAAAGCCTTAGCCCTATACTATTGAATTTGTGGCCAATTACAATATTTCATTAACTTATTAATCCAGTAAGTATTTAATGTATTCCTACTATGTGCCAGGGGACAGGGTTTACATTGCGTTTACCAAGATATGTCATTTCATGCAGTGTACCCATCATTACATCACTCTACATCATAACAGTGACTATGAGTTCTCTGTATCAGACTATTTCCCCAGGGGAAAGCAAATTCAAAAGGTTGGGGCAAAGTGTTCCCTTGGTTTCATGCAGAGGACCATATCACACCTTAAATTCTGGGGGCTTGGTTGATAATTTGGAGGAGTAGATGAGTACGTAAGAGTGTGTAAGGGAGGAGAAACAATCCTTTTTTTATATTTCGATTTCTGCTAAGCTTCAGTTCAGGCTTTCAGAATTGGAGAATCAGCTTCCTGCTTCAAGAAATTGCTAATAAGCAGTAATTAAAGACTGAGAATTTATTCTTTCCATTCCAAACCTGATGTAATTCCCAGATGGAGATATTGGTACTCGTTAGGCAAGTCAGCATTTTGGTAAATGAAGGCAGGAGGATTTGGTGTCTCTTGGACCCTGTGGAGACAGAAAGTGGTCCAGGAAGGAAAACTTGTGTTTTATTTTGTTTTGCCCATTGCAATCATTTATACCTTTTTGCTTTAGAACCAGAAGCTGAGGTGGGCATCTGTGTCTTAAAAAAAAAAAACAAAAAACGAGGGGCTAGTTCTCTTAAAGAACGCTAATTCATGAACTTTCTACATTCTTATGTCTTTAGAATTGTCAACTCTGCATAAAATGACAATCAACTGAAAAAGATGGATAAATTCCAGTGAATTCAATACCCATTGATAGAAAAGAACAGGCATATCAGAAACCAGTGTGAATACAGGCAGTATTATCCTTTATTTAGAAAAACCACACAAAAATACAGCACAGTTGATGTACCGTCACCAGGACTTGAAGGCAGAATCAACCACTGTGTAAAAGGTAAAATAAGAGGGCACAGATATCAGGATTTTCCCAGCGTGCTTTATTCATAGACATCTGACAGAAGAGGACCTAACAGAGCTTTGAGGAAAAACTGAATTCTCAGCTCACTGCCACTTTCCAGGAACTTCACTGCAAAACAGTGCTCTGCGCTGGCGGGATGGAGATCTTAGCAATATCCGTCCTGCTCCCATAGTTTCCTGCTCTCTAAATACAATTATTTATGGGGTCTTAATAAGAGAGCGAGCCTTGTGTGAAAGGAACTCAAAGTGCAGCTTCTAAAAATACACCGAGGCGCCTCTACCGTCCTTATTGTTACAAACTGACGTTTTGCAGTTCGAGCTTAACGACTACACACACACACACACACACACACACACACACACACACACGAAGAGAGAAAGTAAAGACTGTGTTTTTTTTCTTTCTGCAATTCTCTTAACTTTGAGTAAACAGTAGTAATTTTCTATTGTCATACTCAGTGCGCATTTCCCAAAGACAACACAACACAAAAGACCTGTTAGCTCCCTTAGAGCTGGGGGTAAGAACGGCAGGAAAAGAAAGCAAAGTTGACCGAGTTCCAGTTTCTCCTTAGCCTGGGGTCCTGAATCTCCAGTCACCTAGATCTTGCAGAGGTGTTTGGAGTTTCACTCCCCTTTTGGAAAGGTTTCCTCGCCCCTTCTCCTCTCCGAGTCCGCTGTCATTTAATCCTCACTTGCCCTTTTTGCTTCCCGCTTTTTGGAGAAATTGGACCTCAGTTTAGGCGTCTTTTGCCAATGGGTTGAAAAGAAGTACGGCTGCCGACGGGAGGATATTAAATAAATGAGCAGGGGCGCGGCGTGGGGGATCTGCAAGAGGGTCCCCTCCTCCTCTTTCCGCCACGTGCTCCGCAGTTGGGGTGCAGCGCTCCTGGATGGGGTGCTGATCGGGGCGAGGGTGGGGTGAAGAGAGGTGCACCGAGCAGGCTGGAAGGGAAGGAGGCCCTCTAGGAAAGATCGTCTCGACCGAACACTGACGAGAGAAAAAAGCTGGCCCACATGCCCCTAGTGGGGAGCGATCCACCCCACGGAGGCTGGCTTGGGGCGGGGAGGGGGGGGTGCGTCGGGGCCTCTCACCTGACTTCCTCCTCCGCTGGCACACAGCTACAATCATCCCCTTCCCGCTCCCCACCCCACCCCACCCCACCCCCCAGGCAAAAAAAATGCCCAGCCAAACAACGAACAACAAGAGGAAGCCGCAGGCGGCTGGAGGAGGGGTGCTCGCGCTGGGGGCCCGGGAGAGGTGTGGGGGGGGGTGGTTGGCGGGCGTCAAGAACCGCGCCGCGCACAGCCAAGCGCTCCCCCAGGCGCCCACACTTACCCTCGCGGCCGAGGGTCCGGTCTCCGGGGCCGATCGCAGCGCGCGCCCCTCGTCCGCCCGCGCCCCTGCGGCCCGCTGCCCCCCACACCCGGGCCGGCGCGCTGGGAGGGAGCCTGGGAGCGGCGGCGGCGGCGGCGGCGGCGACTCGGGCTCGGCTCGGCTCGGGCTCCAGCGCGCCCAGTGTCGCCGGCGGTCGCCGAGGCTCCACCGCCAGGGGGAGAAGCCGGGGTGGGTGCTGGGGAGGCGGGCCGGGCCCTCGCCGCCCCGCCGGCCAGCTCGCGCCGCACACGCTCCTCGGCGGCGGCGGCGGGCGGCGGCGGCGGCTACGCGGGGTCCGCCGAGCCCCCGGGCGCCGCATGCCCGGCCCGAGAGCTGTGGCTGGATGCGCGCCCGGGTTGCTGCGGGCTCCCGCGTGGGGCGCCCCGGCCGCCCCGGTACGCCTCCAGACTGCGGGCGCCGAGACCGCCTAGCAGAGAGCGACTCCCGCCGGCCCCTTCCCCCTCCCGCCCCCGCCACCGCCCCCTCCCTCCCCCCGTTAACATCTCCTCCCTCCCCCCCCCTTCCTTCCCTCGGCCCCGCGCGCTCGCTAGCTCGCTCCTCGCCTCTCTCTCCCCTTTAAACGCCCACTTCGGATGGGAAAAGAAGACAACTTAAAGTCAAGTTGCAATTAACTTCCGCGGCAGCCGCAGCTCCGGCGGCGGCGGCGGCACCAGAGGCAGAAGCCGCCGCCTCGGAAGTCCGACGCCGCCGCGCCCGCCCGGGAAGCTGCGCCTGGTCTCGGGCCGTGCTCGACAGCCACCGCAGCCCCCAACGCCCATGCCTGAGTGAGTTCTGCTCCTTTGCCTCTCTCTCTCTCTTTTTTCTTTTTGGCCCCTACTCTTAACCTTTTATCTCTGTCTTTCTTTTTTCGGAATCGATCTAAACTTCACCGTAGCGCCCACCCACCCGCGGTGCCCGTCGTTGGGGCGACTCGGCTCCCCTCTCGTGGGCGCCCGGGGACAGGGGTCTTCCGAGCCCCTTCTCTCGCGCGCGGCCGGATCCGGAGGGGTGGCCGGGAGAGTGAGGGAGAGCACCCGGGACGGGGGACCTGAAGATGCCATTCGTTCTTTCTCGGGGTGTGGACACCCTCACACACACCTGCCCGACAGACCCTGGCTGAACAAACTCCTTCAGGTCATCGGTAGAACCCCTTTGGGAAGAGAAAAGGGGGATCGAAAAGACCGAAGGAAGCACACGGGGAAAGGGAGACCCTCTCTGTGCGCCCCGGGGCCGGGCTGGCAGAAAGGTGCCGGGCGGAGTAGGCTGGGGAGTGGAAACGTTCCCCCCCCGGATCGCAAGTTAAGCTCAGCATCCTTCCCCGGTCCATCTGCGCCTTCCTCCGCCCCCCGCCGGCGCGGCTGGTTGGGAGCAGTGGCGGAGAGGGGCCTGGGAAGTTTGTGGCAACTCCTCCATCCCGGAGCCACTCGGGCCCCGGGGTGTTCAAGTTGGAGCCGGGAGTTTGAAAGGGGCGGCAGTCCGCGTTTCGAGCCCTCGCCGGTTGTAGTGAGGTCGGTCCTGAAGGCGCTGCTGGAGGGAATGTGGGTTCGGAGTTGGGCTGGAGGCCGGAAGAGGTGCTGCCCTCTTTGCAGGGACAGAGACATCACAGGTGCGGCCTCGGGGTCCGCGCCGTGTCTCCCTCCTGCGGCCCCGACCCGAGCGTGGCGGCCTTCTTTGAGCGCTCCACTACCGAGGCTCCCGAGGCGGCGGAGCGTGGGTTTGGACCACCACGATGAGAAGGACAAAGCAGGCTGGTGGCAGGTCCGGAGAGTGACAGGCGCGTACCGGGGAAGTCCACCGAGCTGGACTCTTGGGGGCGACCCCAGAAGACGGAGAGGGGCTTAGGGCTCTTGTTAGAGATTTTGGCCCTGACCTTAATTAGAGCGTAGCAAATTTCACTTACAAGCGTCAACCACCGGATCGCCCCTCAAAAGTGCCCTGGTTGGCAGCTTGGACCTCTGCGCCTTTCCTGGGCGAACTTTCTCAGCAGCATTCCGGATTTCCAGGCAAATGCTGTTAAGATTTGGACTCCACATGGTTGTAAAGAGACAGAAAAGCTAAAGACGTCCTGTTCTCAGGAGAGAACCTTTCTGCCCCGACTGGCTGGGGGTCCATCCTGGGAGGCCAGGGGACCTGAGTTTCCCAAAAGGACAGAAGAGGGGGTAAGAATGAGTAAAATGCGACTTGCTGGGTGTCAGGATTTGTCCTAAGCAGTCCCTGAAATCTACAGTGTTTGTACTGCTGACAGAGTAACTCATCCCGCTGAAACTTTCTTGAAATTTACACCCAATCTAAAGTGGATTTTTCTGAGATGTCAGGAATTAAGATTTATTCTGTCGTCCAAAGTAGCTGGGGGGAAAAAAAAAAAAAAACTAAGACTGGAGAAAGCCAAGGTTGAGGTGTTTGCTCTAAAGACCTTTAATCTGCTGTGTGGTACTCGTGCTATGATTTAGCAGTGGTCCTTTATTTCTATTGCATATTATTTTAGTAGAACAGTAGTACATTCGTATACTGGCTGCTCCAGTCTGCTGGCAAACATTAGCATTCAGGCTTACATTTTTGACAAATGTGCAGACAGGAATAGCATGAATAGGCATCTTAAATATTAACAACCTAAGCATCTGTTGTGAAACAATTTTAATATATTTACTCTGTTTTTCTCACATTGTTAGAAAAGGTTATAATAAGCGCATAATCTCAACTTTAGTTAGCAGGAGTAACTGGCTGTATCTTTCACTACCTCTCCAAGTGTTTAACACAATCACCAGACATAAATACTTTAACTAACTCGGTTAGGCACATTATTAAATACACTTTAGACAATGTGTATTCTATATAAAATGTAACAGTAGCAAAATATGTATCCTATTTGTGCACATTTTAAATGACTATACATTTTATAAATATACCAGGCATGTTTATTCTTCATCTCCATTTGACACTTATTACTTCATATTTTTCCTAATGGAAACAATATTTTAAATGTAGAGTCGTTCAGTCATATGTAATACATAATATGTAAACAGTAGCTATAAAATACAAAGCATTGTTAAATTTGAGTATGGCTGCATGTAACAAGATTATACAAGAGAAATAAGAATCACTGCACAATTTTGTATTCCTTTCTAAATAATGAATACAAATGATGGATGAAAAAAGAACAAATAGGGATTTCCTTCCTAAAGTACTAGTGCCCTAAAATGTGGGGGGTGTGGGTATGGGGGGACAAGGGGGGGGAATGAAGGGAGGAAGCAGAAAAAAAAAAAGATCAGCAGAGAAAGAAGACTTAAAGAACTTCCAAAAGTCTGAATAGTTATTTCCAGAATCAATGCATTCTTCATTTTCCCACAAGCTGAAATATGTAATAAATAATAGTTCTTTGTATGTAAAAGTATTCCAAAGGAATGCCTTTTGTTCAGTTGTTCTAATAAATTAATATATTCTTTGGTTGATAATCTACAAAAGGAGTTCTTTTGTCTCTCAGCATCTTAAACAAGAACAACAACAAAATGAATAATGGTTTATTTCTGCAAAGAAGCCTGTTGCCAAGCTATATGAACCTGCGATTGAATAAGATGATGTGCTGAGTGATGGTTAGGCAAGTCTGCATTAAATTAGCAAAGACTGAAATCTCTGGGAGAGAGTTTCAATGATTTTTTTCATGTGACAGGTTGCGGATTGTAAATTAGGCCTAAAAGGTCAGGTGACAGGCACCTGTTCCTCATTATTGTTAAAACCTTTTGGTTACAAACACTGTTAAGCTAAATACAACATGGATATACAGCAGGGACTCTATAAAGCACTCTGGTGGTTTTTCATCTGCTCTGTAAATTTCCAAAAGGGCCATACACAGATATGCCCTTTACACAAACACGTCTTTTCTTCTAAGACGTGTTGTCTCGGATGACTCTTGTGTCATATTCGTACCTGGGACTGATGAAGTATATAAAATAAATGCATATGACGGAATCGATCTTCAGACTCTGTCTGGACCTGTTATAGTCAGATGCAAAAATATTGGGTTTTTTTGCATTTGACTTTTACAGTCCACTGATTAATGATCAGAATTTGTTCAGGTTTTAAATAGAAACCTCCCCAAATTACCTTTTATACTTTTTAGATAAGGTAAGTTCTCATCTTAAATGATGCCAGGAGATATTTGGCTTTGTGCTTATGTATAAGGAGAACCTGAGCTGCTCTATACTGTCAGAGCTTTGTGGTATATAGAAAATGGGAAGAAAACCACATTTTACATGAATGCTGTTAGGAAGGGTATCATCATTTGCTCTTCATACTTGCCACTTCTCTCAGGGGAGTTCAGTAATCTTTTGATTAGAATTAAAGAATGTGATCGGATTTTTATGAATGGTTTACCTTTAGATATCTCAGAGAGCAGAAGAAGCATACATATTGAACAGGCCTAAGTAGCGCACAAGGCTGCAAAATATGAAAGTTGCCAGTTGCTTTTAATTAGCAAAGGAGGAGGATTTTGAGTAAATTCGGTAACTGAGATGATTGAATTCTCTATTTAAATATGTTCTTTGTCTCTTTTGGTTTGGTATAGTTTCTGCTTATTATACTAAGTAGTCATTTTTAGCATTTGTGATCAGATTACAGAACAGTCATCCTTCTTGCGTTTCCAGTTGGTTTTCAAACTCCAAAACTCCGGGATGCTTTTAACAAATTGGTTTACATTTTGACAGAACAGAGTTAAGTTAATTAATAGATCAGGCACGAACATCCTCCACGGTAGGGTGTATTTTCTGGTAAAATGAAAGTTGTGCTTCAGCACGATGAGCATCAGGCTTCAGTAATCTGTTCCTCGTGTGGAATGAACACTTCCTACTTCAAGCTAGCAGGCACCTACTGTTTATTTACGCTGCATTAAACTGACAGCTCAGCAATCAGAGGAAAAATATTACTTACCTTCCTGAAGTAAATACCAGTTTATAGGTTAGTGCACGTACTTATATTCCTGTCACCACTAAATAACGGCTCTGTCTCCACTTTAACATCTACCTGTACTATAATCCAGGGCTTTAGACTCTTCCTGGTTGGGGGTAGGGGTCGAGAGGAGTTTTCTTATCATTTCCCAGTGGCTAAAGTTTTAAAAAGAGTCATTTTATCTTCTCATTTTTTTGTCCTGCCAGAATCAGTTGAAAGAAATATTATACATTTTTCCTTTGCATACTTCAACTATAATATCCAAATCCCCAAAGAATCCACATGCCACTTAAAATAGTCATCTTAGAGCAACCTCAAGACAAATATGTTCAGACACATTCAAGTGTACGTTTGCTAAATTAAACTCTCTACAAAATTCCAAAGAGATAACTTCAACTATTTGATTTCTTAGATAATAACTTTGATAAAGTGTCTTCTATTCCCAGCCGTAGATGGAATGCTTCAGGTTTTAAGGGAGGTCTGCAAATATGAGTATAAAGTGGGACACATTGATTGATTGATTAATACTGTTAACTTTCCTCTGAAAATATTCTTGCCTCCTTTGTCTTTTTGTTTAATCTGCCAACCTTGAATTTCAAATTTTTGACAATACTAAATGCATTTGTTGTTTTTCTTCTTAAGTTGAAAGCCCGTTCTCTTTGGAGACCCCTGGAAACTTCAAAATACTGTTAACGTTGAATCCCAAAACTTATTATTAACTTGAGAAAGTGCTTGTTTTCGAGTATGCTCTGTAAGTAGCTCTTACGCTCATCCTGTACACACGGTTGTTAATCTCTTATCACATGTTCCATTGACATCAGAGCAGAATGTGGTCTTAATACAGCATGTAAATCAAATCTGTTACACAAGGTTCTTCTCTTTCTCTCCCAAAGAAAAAGTGTCTACTGTGGTAATTTATATATCATTCCTAAGTGTTATTCTCAATGGTAAGTCTATTTCAACTTGATGTCTTCATAGAGTGTGATCAACACACATTATTTAGTACTTTTGAACTTATGCCAACGGTACCTTTTGCTGTTTATTTTTTTTTAAGTCTTTTTTAAGATCAGATATTTCATTTCAGAGTAAATAGATACAGATTGTGTGTATATATATTCAGGGTGAGATTTAGTAGCGTAGCATTTCTCCAGCATATTGGCCTATTTTTATTCTTTCAAGTTATTCTGTATCACTTCCACAGTTGTTGCTGTCTGAAGGTTCGTAAATAGAAATTCTTATCACCTCTTTCAATGGACTCTCAAGGATGTAATTTAGCTTATGCGGTGATCCAGTTTAGTTATGAGAGATGAAAATTAGTTAACCGGTACGCCAGCATTTATGTCCCTAGATTCAGCTGCAGTTTATTCAGTCCAGTTATTTGATATTTGGTAGTGAAGTGTCTTGTAATCAAACATTAAGAGTTGGTTCAGTTTCCAGTGGAGAAACGATCTTGCTGGATAAGACGTTTAACTGTGCAATGTTTTATTACACTCATCACTCCCTTGAGAGCCTGCGTATTGTGGCACGAGTTGTGGCTGCATCTTAGGGGTGCAGGTCCCCCACATGAAGCTGAGATGCTTGCAGAAGAAACAGACGTCAGGCTGCACTTGGTCCTGCCTTTGCTCGGATGTCTGTGGACCTGCATTTCCCTCCACCCCTTCCTTGGCACCCCTTCCCCCCAGGTGTGCAGGAAATGGAGGGCGTTGTACCCGGTGAAGTGGGTGGACTCTACCCAGAGCTATGACCTGATTTGTGACGTACCCTCAGAACTGCAGTAATGGTCCAGCTGCTTCACAGGCAACTGGTAACCACCTCATTTGGTGATGCTTCTGCCTTGCTAGCAGTGCCAGAGAGAACTTCGTCATTGTCACCTCGTCAAAGACTACTTCTTGAGAGCTCTCTTGTAGGGCTAGATTCGGAGAGCAGCCTCTGATATTTGGAGGGTAAGTGGCAGAAAAGTTCCATATGGGGAATCAGGGCTATAGTAGCCTCAGGGAGAGACCAGCATTTAGTGTCCAGGGGAGGTTTCTGTGTTGGGATGTTGCTTTTTCTCAGCGAGAGATGATTTGGGACCAGATACCAACAGAAATTCTGCAGTGTGAATTCTACTCTGGGTGGTGAAATGTGGTAGAAAGCTCCCAGGAGAAATTACTAGATCTTCTTTCCCTGAGATATTTAAGGAAAAGGTAGTCAGTAATCTGTGAGAGGGGGAACTCTTTAGATGCAGTTTTCCAGGAAGCTGGGCATATAGTAGAGTTGATTGCTAGAGGTTCTTTTCTGGTCTTACTCCGTGGCTTCTGATATGCTGTTAAGAGCAAGCAAAAGACAATTTGGCCTTTTAATGTTTATAATGTTAAGGACTTTAAGGTAAAAGAGGTTTTCTGTTGTAAATACTTTATTGTAATAAATACTATAAATAAAATAGAACCTAGTATATGCAGATATCTTTTAAACTTGAGATAGTCTTGAATATAGTGTGTCCATAATTAGCTGTTTGATGTTGAATGCAATTGAGTTTTCCTTTTCCAGTGAACCAGACAATGGAAATCACTGGGGATTAACAACAGGGCTATGTGATCATTCTTGATATAGCAGACCTTTTTTTCCTGTTCACTGATAAAAATATTTTATCAGTAAAGAAAGCACTCAGTTCAAATGCTTACAGTTTTAAATTTTAAAAGAATATCTAGAATTAATAAAATAATCCAAGTGTTTCTCACTATATTTTCACCAACTGAAATAAATGATACCTAGACGTTCTAATAGTAGACAGATTTCTCCAGGCTGTGAGAGGTTGGAACAATAGTTTAATAACTGTGCTTTAAAATTCTTTTTTTAGAGGTGGGCTCTCTTTGGGGTGGTTTAAGAGGACTCAAAAACAATTTAGAACATTATCTTAAAAGTTTAAAAATGACAGTCTTACTTTGTAAGGAGTCATTGTATTTTAATAATACTGTACACATATTAGTGTTATTGGAGCAGTAGACAGTTAATTACAGCCTTTTCTGAGACATGTTAACTGTATACTAACAGTCATGTTAAAAAAGCATGATGTATACTCTTACATACAAGCTGCTGCTTGCTAGACTCTTTTCAAAATAGTCTTTTAGAATGTATGGAGTCAGATTTTGGGTCCAGAATTATCAGAATGTTTTCTACTAAAGCAACTTTATTTTAAAACTTTTCACTGGGATGTAAGCTTTTCAATTTTCTTCTTTTTTTTTTCTCTTTCTTTCTTTCTTTGTAATTAGCATTGGCTTGATCATTTTTGCCAGTGGCTTTAAAAATCAGAGTCCCTCAGTAGTTTTAGCCTTCCCACATTGTATTTTGAGATGTCTACATTTTTGTTTTGTGATGACTTTGGCCAACATAAGCCATTAAAAGCTTATTGAGTTGATTTAGCACCTCTTAGTACTACTCTTTGTGGAATCGTTTTAGTCACTGTTTCTTGAGCCAAGCTATGTTTTCTTACAATTCTCTGTAACCTGATATTTAAGATACGTTTGAGCAATTGATCATAGCAGTAGTTCTAAGAATATTTTATTTTCCAAATCTAAAGCCTAGGTTTTTGCTTTGGCTTCTGGTATGGCAGAACAATGCGTGACTGAAACTAGTGAGGTTTAAAGCTGGACTGAGCCTGCCTTAGACAGTTATATCAAATTGGTTAACTATTTGAACTCCCTTGGTGAATCTGGATATGTTAACCTTGTAACCAATACAGCACTTAAAAATGCACTAGGATTCCCACTTTACAAATTTTTAGGTGCTGCCCTTATTTATTTCTACAAGGTATTCAACTACAAGAAAAAAATTCAACGTAAGGTACATGTCTGTGTTATAGAAAACAGTAGAAGCTTCGCAGTTAGCGTTCTGTCTTGCGTGGAGAGCACTCGTTAAAGATTTGCTAAATTAATAATAAAATAGTGAATTTAGCTTGTGCTGATATGGTTTAATGGGAAAAGACTTTCCTCTCTAATTTTCTGTTTTTACTCGGGTTATCTGCACACTTAATCTACACATGCCCGTGTTCTGGATAATTGAGTGTTTTTTTCTCCCTGTGCTCTGTCATTTTGGACAGTAGCACTGGGGTTTGTTTTATCCTCACTGACCTTGAGGATGAGGCAAAGTCTGTCTGATTAGGTTCATGGTCCTTTGGTGTTCAGCTGTGGTAACAACAACCTATTCTGGTATAAGCACAGAGCACTCCCTGGAGGTCCTTGCAGTTAGGCTACCATGTAATGGTTTTTCTGATATTCTGGGGCCAAAAATACCATGTGGCCCAAGTCTGATTGACCTCTATCTGTTCTTTTCTACAATAATGATTTTTTTCAGGACCCCACTGGATAAATATCAGCCATGATTAATTGCATAAATAGATATATTTTTAATTGTAGCTGTATCCATTATTTTAAAATGTTTTGAGAGTTAGGGTATTTATATTAATGAAGATTTCACTCCATTCCTTAAGGGTTGTGTTAGATGCATCTAAAACATTCTGAAAAGTTCTGGCCATGCTATGAAAGTTATCTTTAAAAAAGACACTTCCTCTTTAAATTGATTTTCATGTGTGTGGCTCTTTACAAGACAGTGTTAGTTACACAAAGAAAAGTATTCCTGAAGCAGTACACTGCTGTGTGACCTATTCCATTATCATGCACATTCTGTCTCTTTAAAAACAGTCTCCTCTATTTGCCCTATTAATTGTTGATATGTTGCCATCCACGAGACAAAAATTAGAGCTGTAATTAAATAATCATGTGATGCTCCTTTAGTGCCAGTGAGAGCAAACTCATTTTTCCAGGCCCTGATGGTCACTGATTATTGTATTACTACCGGCTTGTTTTTTTTTTTTTTTTTTTTAATGATTCTCTATCTGTAGATTACCTAACTGCTGTCCTTCTTTGCAAAATTAAAGAACATAGAGAACATTCAGCCAGTTAATTGGCTGGAGGTCCTCAGGGATGTAAGGTAGACATACCTTTTTTTGCTTTTGGTCACCTGGTAGGTTCTTTGGGGAGGCTACATCAGTGGTGTGGTTGCCTGCCATTTCATTTACACTGGTGTTTTGGCTGGGATGGAGGCATATGGGGAATGCCAGGAGAATTACAAAAGGAGCCGGGTATTAAAATTCAGAAATGATTAAAATTGAAATAAAAGGATGCTGCTTCTTTGCCAGTACTCTGGCAGTCATAATGACACATAGAGATTAGTTTCCACCTTCATCTTTTCCTTCTTTTTCATTTCCTCTTGTTTATTGTTGACACATTGTCCTTATGTCTGTCTCCCGTCTCTGTATCTTTTTGCACTATTGTGCATTCCTAGTTGTCCCTCTTTCCTTAAGCATGGAGAAGCCTACTTAACCTTATTATAACAATAACAGAATAGGTTATTAATATTTAATATGCACATGATTAAAATTTCTCTCCCTTAAACATAGGTCAGCTGTATTATTATTAACTGGCATGTAATTTTTCATTTAAAATATTCTTATTCTGCCCTTGCTGTTTCTGAAATGTAGTCTACTTTACTGGTGATTTAATACATAATGTTTAGAAAACTGTGGTCGGCTAGTGAGAAAAGAACTTACCAGTCATGGATAATCAATTATGCATGAATTCAGATGTAACAGATGGAATCTGGTGAGTTAAAGTTTCCCTTTGCCTTAGTGGTTTTTTTTTTTTTTTTTAATTTGTTTGTTTGACACCTGTCTCCTATATAGATAAACATCTAATGTGCATGTGAGAAATTTCCTTATATATCTCTATATTCTCTTTAAAGTGAATTTGATTTTTAAAATTGAATTTAAGGGCAGAGAATTTCTTTTTTTTTTTTTTTTTGTGGTCTTAAAGATGATCAGATTCTTTTCCAACACTTTGTAGGTACAGAACTGGGTTCTGCTTGGCTTATGAAGGGTAACTCTTCTACTTGGTAGAGGAAGAAGCAAGACCTGAATCTAGGGTTCCTACCTTTTCTCCGCTTCTTTTCCCACTATGTCATTTATCCTTTTTTGTAGGAGTTGCCTAATGATAGAACACTATTACACTAACTCTGGGTTTTAAAGAATTTCTGATGAAAATTGTGGTTGTCTAGTTTTAAGTTGTGTGACATTCTCTTGTATGACATGCAAATAGTATCTGTGAACATGTATATCATGTTATGCTATATGTATATCATACGTACATTTATTCATACTAGGTTGTTGGCCAAACAGTTGGATTTTTCAAATCTATTGAGAATGCCCCAAGACTTGGCTTATATCTGAAACTACAGCATATGCCAGCCACAAAGATGCCTTTACCCTAGCTTGCGGTGTTGTAAATTCTTAGTGACAAAACCCCTTTGTGCAAAGTGAACCTAAAAGTTAGTTTTGAGAGTCTTGTTACCTCCACAGAGAGATAAGTTTAATTTTCATTAAATATGATATGAATGTGTAGTATTTTTTTCAGTTGCACAAGTAATGAAACAGTGGGTATTGTCCATCTTTAGAGCAATTACAGTCTCAAAACAGTTACAAGCTGGTCCCCATCAAAAATTTTCATAAATATGCTGTTTGTTTCTCTTCCAAGTGTATTTATATATAGATAAAAAAATACAAATGAAAATAGTCTTTACAGAATAAACAAAAATAAATGATTAAAAAATAGCCTGAAGGCTCACTAGTTCTGTTTTTAAAATTATACTGCAGCATTATTTATCAACTTTTTGCTTCATATCAGCTGGGAAGTTGCACGTGTATTTATAGTCCACGTTAGTTATCTAATGAATTAAATTCCACAATAAACACACTAATAAAGAAGGCCACACCTGCAAAATAGGTAACTGGATATGCTCTAGCTACAGTTATGCTGTGAAACTATTTTTTAGTATTTTATTTAGGCTTTTATACCCAATAAGTATGTAATTTTACTTTGGCTTTACTATGTAATCATATTCCTTAGTCATGCATCAGAAAAATACATATATATATAGGAATGAACTTCAATGAGATACAATTTATATATGAATTTCCAGTACATTAAAAATAAAACTCCATCATTAATATAAAAGTCCCTAATATAAAATCAGTAAGAATAGATGATAGGAAACAGAATATCAGACAATATACTGGAAAAAAAAAAGATGATATTACAAATTATTGCATGCAGAAATAAATACTTCAATTGTAATTACTATCACAAAAAGTGACTGATAAAAATAAATCTGAGCGCCTTTTGGACTTTTTATAACAAAAAATATACTCTTTTATTAATAAATAGGATCTAGAATCTTTATATAGAGATAGTTTATAAATTATTACATTGACTACATTTATACGGTTGTTTTACCTCTGTGGCTGGACTGCATAAAAGCGTCCTGCAGATGTTCCCCTGGGACGGTCTACTGTTTCATGAGTATAGTTAATTTTTACTCATTTGAAAAATATCCAGAAAGAATGTTTGGATATTTGAATGTTGGATATTTGGAGTGTTTGGTTTTTGTCTATCCTTCCTCTTTTGCTAAGATACAAGAATATAGAAGAACATCTGAAAAGAGAACCATTTTCTTGCCTCAGAGGACCATCAGATTACCTACTTTGGGTGAGATCTTGGTCTCTCATTATCAATCTATGTTACTTATCCCTGGGTCAGGTAATCATCATATGAATTAATTATCCAGCATAGACTGCACTGTGCTGTCGGCGGGTAAGGACAAAGCAGTGGCGTGTTGGCATCAAGGAGGCAGTTGTCAGTGTGTTGTAGCTTATTGTTTTTCTGTGTGGCATGATAATATACGTCTGCCAATCTTAGGAATAGATGAAAGATTGTTTTGCTTAGTTTTGTTGTTTTTACATTTTTTTAATTGAGGTAAAAGATATATACCATAACAGATGCCACTTGGGCAGTTTGTAAGTGGACAATTCAGTGGCCTTAATTACACTCACACTGTTTTGCACCCAGTGCCACAGTCTCTTCCAAATCTTTGCCGTCATCCCAAAGAGAATGTGCTTTAGTTTTGAATTACACTTCTCCTTCGCTTCAACAAATTTCAAGCATTATAGGGGTATTTAATCACTGTCCAGGTGTGTTGCACTTGTTTCTGGTGGTGGCTTTTCTTCCCAATGAACAACCCCTGTCCACTGCTTTGTGGCGATGGGCACAGCGGTACAAAATCAGATGTTGCCCGTGGCTGGTACTCTCCCCCAAAACAATCTGAACCCGGATTCAGGTCTATTTTAACCTCAAACTCTTTTTCCCTTTAAGTAAGCCGAGAAAGATTAAAATAGCATTCACATCACTAAGATTTGGTTGATATGTCTTGGCTAAATGTTGATTGGGAACAGTTCCTGTTTGACTTCATTGGAATTCAAATCCCCTGAGCTTCCTGAGAGTACCACACAGCAGCTAGGTGCCCTGCCACTAGCTCTTGGGCACAGACAATGTGAACACTTCACTTCTGCTTAAGTGCAATGACTAAGTCTAGAAATGAGTTGAACAGTTTTCAACTGTTGCAAAGGGAGTCCCACTCCAGGTTGAAATTTTCTGGGAGAAAAAGCCTGCTGGACTATGTTGAAGAAAAAAAAAAAAAGAATTAGAGAAAACTGGGATGGTTCTGGCTGCAGTAAATAATAGACTGATTTTGGAACTTTACTTCCACGTGTAATTTTGTGTTTAGTCGCTTATGTCTGTGGTGATAAATCATATACTTGCACAGAATTTCTGGCACCCCCCGTTAAGTCTCTCGCAAGTGCGCAAATGCTAATTTGTCATGGTTCCTCAAACAGCAGACTTTTATTCACCAAATCGATGATCTAATAGCTTGCCCCCTACCTTTTTTTTGTTTGTTTGAAGCAAGTAGCTTGCCTGCACATATATTTCTTAAATTTGGGGGTGAGTGCTGGTTCCTAGAAAAGCCTTAACTTTCCCAAGTGACCCCAGGATCTTCATCTCACTTGAGGATGTCCTAGCAGGTATATTTGATTTCCTGTCTTCAAAACATTACCTAATCCAATAGATGCCAAACTTGGCTGTACACTGGAATCGCCTTGGTAACTCTCAACCACCGCATACCTGGCTCCTACCTGTGGCAGTGGGGTGCAGCCTGGACATCTGGGTTGTTGAAGTAGCTCGCAGGTGATAACATGCAACAGATTTGAGGAGCCACCGAACTAACTTCTGATCTTGCACCTGGCTTTACTGCCCAAGATTGCAAGAATCTTTCTAAGATGCTCACCAGCATTCACTTGTAAGAGCAGTTCCTGGATTCCTTTCCCTGAGCGGGCAGGCACCGTGAGACACTCCTGGAATACAGACAGGAGTCCACCCTCAAGATGTTGACAGACTTACACTTGGGAGGGGCAGACATGTAAATATGAAATGCCACACTGGAGGACAGGGGCTGGGATGGGGCATCGAGAAGGAAGTAGCTAATAGCTGGAGGAGGCTTTGGACAGAAGAGGTACAATCCAGCTGCATGTTAAAGGATGTGGCAGAGGGAGAAGCGGGAGGGCGGGCACTCAGAAGCAATGGGGAGAAGACAAGGCAACCTGAAACTCTTAAGTAATTTGGTAATTTGGCGATAGCTACATAACTATGTGAAGGTCTAAAGAGCATTGCTTTTGGAACCTGGCCCCCTCCCTACTCAATTTTGGAGCTAGTTCTAGATAGAGACGCCAGTTTTCATGGAATAATTCATGGAATTATTACCACTGTCAAGGTTATGCTCCACACTGACATCTATGGAAGGAAAGGTAGCTTTTTAAAGAAATTTGTCCAATCAATTCTTGCTTTAAAAAAGGTAATATTTCTGGGTGAAAGGACCCGATAGCCCATCAGGTTCTAGAATCCAACTATAATGGCTGCTCACTTCCCTTAGCCCACTCTCTCCAAACTAGCTTAAACATTGGCCTTTCTTTGCTTAGCTTTAATGCTCACCTTTGTCTATTAAAACCATAATCCAAATGACCAGTGGGTGTTTACATCCACCTTAATTAGGTAAACAACTTTTTATCACTCTCAGTCTGACTGTAACTGAAACCCCATGTATTAGGGAAAAAACAAAAACAAAAACCTTAGGCCCCCTATTTAGAGTTCTTTATTATTTCTCCTTTATCTCTCTGGAAATATATTCAAGCCTTTTGCTATGATTTTCTGCAGTACACCATTATTTGTTTGGTGTTTGGATACCCTCCCGGTTTGAGTACGTATCTACATTAAAGCTTCCAAAAAAGCCATTTCTAATGGCAACTATGCTTATTTAACGTGGGGGTGGGAGAGAGGATGGCAAGTGATTCTGTGGTTTTTAGCTTCACCTATGAGCTATTTAAATGTTCATGGAAAGCAGCATTTGGGGTAAATGCATATTATTCCAAATGTACTCAAGGATCCTTTCACATACAGACAGGTCTAGAAAGTTGTCTTAAATCTGTGTGCAGCGGTACCCAATTCTCATTCCATGCAACCTTACAGATCTATGGGCTCATTCTAAAATGGAAAATGGGGCCTCCCTGGTGGCGCAGTGGTTGAGAGTCCGCCTGCCGATGCAGGGGACACGGGTTCGTGCCCCAGTCCGGCAAGATCCCACATGCCGCGGAGCGGCTGGGCCCGTGAGCCATGGCCGCTGAGCCTGTGCGTCCGGAGCCTGTGCTCCACAACGGGAGAGGCCACAACAGTGAGAGGCCCGCGTACCGCAAAACAAAAACAAAAACAAAAATGGAAAATGACTTCAATTTGGACATGATTAGAATGTCTGAAAGCCATTCAGCACCTCTAAGACTCCTCCTGGCTAGGTCCTGGATATACTCAGTCATCTTTGATAGAAGTTCTCCAGATAAATGCTGTCCAATAGAACTTTGTGCGATGGTGGAAGTGTTCTATAATCTACACTGTCCCATAGGATAGCCACTAGTCACATGGGGCTATTGGACACTTGATATGTGACTGAGGAACTAAATTGTAAATGTTACGTAATTTCAGTTAATTCACATTTCAATGATATAGCCACTTTTCCCTCTGCTAACTCCATCTCACTTCCGCAATCTCTAAAAGGAATTGTCCTTGCAATTAGCAGTGGAATTTGGTTGCAAGTGACACTGTGAGCGTTTGGCTCTCATTTATTTATTCAGAATGTAAATATTGCAAGGACGCTCTACAAATCCCTGGTGATAGGGCAGTGAGCAAGATGCAGCCACTGCTCTCATAGGGTTTACAGTCTAGTGTGGGAGATATTTATTAAGCCAGTAATTATCCACATTGTTCATTGATGATAACTGTGACAAAGGAGAATTGCCAGAGGCTATGAGAGTGTAAAATGGGGACCAGACCTTCTTGTAAAATTAGTCAGAAAGTTTAATCAAGAGTTCTGTTTATTCACTAAACGCGTGAGCCGGCTTCCCTTCCCCAGGTTCAAGGCTAGGTCAGGCTGACTGCAGGACCCAGAGCTCTCAGAGTAGGGCAGCTACCATGTGCCACGCCATGACCTCCAGAGATGCGGGGTCTATCTGATTCAGCTGCATACACACACGCGCGCACACACACACACACACACACACACACACACTGCAAACTTCTGATGATGTCAGTCACAGATAAGATGTGAGAAGAAGGGTGCAGATGTTTACAGGATATTGCATTTCCTCTCCTATATATGTTTTGACAAAGTTGTTTGGGCTCCAGCCCCAGTTCTTTTTTCCTCTCTGCTCTTACAAATTTATATTTGGTCCATTCAAGAAACGATGTGGAAATCAGTCCTGACATCCCAGACAGACAAAATGAGACACATGACAGCAGAACATATGGCTCAAAGAGACATCCTTATATGGCCAACACAGACCGTATTCCCAGAAATTCATATATGGAAAACACCACCTGCAGCTAAAGCCAAAAAACAAAGAGTTGACACGACAAAAAGAGCAATATGCCACGTAAAATGTGCTGTTTTAAGAGTGTGGAGAGATAGCCAACAGTATTTGAATTTAAAAATTTGAAAAAAAAAAAACCCACCATGTCCTTAGAAAGTGCTAATGGTGGTAAGCACTGCTTTGCTAACACAGTCACTGGCGGAGCTGTCATATCTTAAAAACGTTCAAATTCTAAATACTTTCTCTGTTTATTACAAATGTATGTGCTATTCAGAACTCCGAATGTGTTTTAATGCTTTCGGATATCTGCCTGTACATTTATCTTAATATGTTGCCATCTGAAACATGCAGTAGTCCTTTTATTATTCAACTTTAAAAAAAAATCTTGTCATCTGTTAAAATATTTTATCTCTGCTACCTTTGTGTAGCCAGTCTGAGTGCCTTCTTCTGTGATAAAAAACTGATGCACTGTTTTAACCGTACACCCACAAGTTAAATAGTTCATGTATTTGACTTGCAATATTTCATGTTCTTGAGGTTTTCTATTTTCATAGCTAGATTTATTAAGTTTAACTTTATTCAATACTCTCTTGCATCTTTGCTGCCAAATTTAAGATGCCTGTGTAGAATAAAATTGATGCCCCGCTATTATGATAGTTTATTTTCACATATGCCTGGAAAGGTGGTATTTTCCTAATTACCTTTCTTTTCTTCTTCTTTATTTTAGAATGAGTATTCTAAAGGGGTAGATAATATATAGGAAGTTCATCAGTGTACTGTATCACTTGGAGGACATAAACCTCGGTGCCATTTTACTTATGTCATTTCTTATATAGTTCCTAAATAAAGAAATTATTGCTTGGGGAAAATTAGTTATGTATATGTGATTAACAGATTTGTAATTGTACTATATTGTTTTTTTAAAAACAGTAAAGTCATTATTAGATGTCTTTATCCTCATTTATTCTGTTTATCATTTTCCAAGGCCACATCCGTCCTTACTACACATTTTTATGTTTTGTGTTTGAGAATTAGCTTATAATTCCTGGATAGAAGGTGCTATTCAAATTTAAAGATTAATATTTGAATCCCCACATCATTAGGAGGCTAAGGCAATCAGGAAACTTTTTGTCTTGTTTATTTGTGTAAATAATGGGATAACCATCATTTACAATATTTTATGCCAATGTGTCTTAATATTGATATTTTCAGTCACCCTTTTTTAGTTTCCTTTTCTCTTTGCTCAAATTTTGTTTTGCCCAACAGCTGTCTTCCTTCTCTTTCTTTCTTTTTTTAAACGTTCAACTTGAGTTGCACTTGCATGGATAAATGATTTTTTGCAGTCCACTATACTTTTTCTCTATTTTTAAATTTTGCTATTGTTTGTAAATTTGTACACTTGTGATGCTAGAATGCACTGTCCCTACTGAAAGAAAATCAGGCAGGTTTCAGGGGAACATGTCAGGCATCACCAGCTTGAAGCAACTATTAAAATACACATCTTGGAAATTCCTAATTTGACCTACCATATTGCAAAAATCATTGTCATTCTAAGGATAATTGAGTGTTATCCATGTTTTTCTTTTTGAATATCAAACATTAAAAAAAAAGTTTACATCCATCCATCCACAATACCAACTCTGACAGCAGTGCTGTGTTTTGCCATGTTTATATATTTCCTTACTGACTGTATTTCTTATACTTTAATTAAAATACCCGCCTCCATACTTCCCCACATTTCAACTTTTGAAAATATGTTATCATTTGAGCTTTTTAGTAACGATTGCCTTATGTTTATTTTCTTGTTTAGGATGCTGGGTTTTGTGTTTTATTATCACATTCTTTTGCCCTAGGCTTGGGTTTCTATGTGCCAAGATTTCACTGTTGCCTTCCTCAATTTTCACTAACCTTTCTGGTTTTGTGGGTGAAACGTGGGTGCCATTAGAATGATATATTTTCATTGTGTTTCTCCTAAACTTATCCTCCCTGGGAGGCCATTATTTCCTATACTTTATCTTCTGCTTTACCTTCTGCTTTTCTGAGATTTCTCATGTACACACTAAGAGTGTATTGGTAGTTTTAAAGAGCTTCATTTGCATATTTTCCTCTTATCTCGGTACTTGTGCTAACTTGTTGCTTTTTTTATGTGTAACAAAATGTTTCTCTGATTTTTCTCTTTTCCCTCCTAGTCTATTCTGAAAAATGATTCTTATAACATTTTTGTTTTTGTTTAATGATTAACTGCCTTCAGGGTTCTAAGATGTTAGTACTAAAACCTCTCTATTTTGGGCATGACTGTAATGTTCTTCATTTTTTTAGGAACTAGATTTAATAGATTATCTAAATAAGAGGATCATACTTATGTGCTAATGACCATTTATCTACCTGGGTAATTCACAGTAGATTACAGAAGTATTTATTGCTACAACAGAGGTTCTTACCCACCCCAACTTTCTTGTCTTTCGCCCGAGGTAAATTAAGAATGGTGGCATGTGTTCTTTTGTAATAACTAACTGGTCAGGTCTCTTTCAAGTAACCCAAATTTTGTTTCACTCGGCCACCGTGGGCCACGTACTTCTTCCTCCAACGTGTTCCCTGGCTCAGAAGGGACGGAGTTTTGAATCTACCTCTGACTAGTATAGAAAGGCTCTTACTCATCTTTTTTGATCACTGTCTCTTAATAGTTTAGGATTCCCCCACCTTTGAGGATAAATAGTCGCCAGAGCGTTTCAGGAACCCTGGCCTTTATTTCTCTGCAAACGCTTTATGCACCCTCCGCGCTTCTCCGGAGAGCTGCACCTCCCGATGGTCCCCTTCGGCCACTTCCTTGAAGTCCCCCTGCCTCGGTGCTCGGCGCCCGTCACCTGCCCGCCCGGGCCGCTCTCCCGCGGGCCGGTGCGCCCTCCCTGCCTCGCCAGTCCCCAGGGTGCCCGCCCGCTACGCTCCCGACGTATTCCTTTCGGTGGCTTTTGTGGCGCGCGGGTGGGGTGGTTAGTTTCCCCCGGCCCTACCCCTCTTCTCCCCATCACTTTCCTCCCCCGACACCCCCCGCCGGCCCTGTTCCTCCTCCCGCCCCGCACCCGCGCACACCTGCCCCCGCCGCCTGCGCGCCCAGCGGCCGCGGCCCGGGCAGCGCCCCCCCACCCCGGCTCCTCCTCCCCGCGCGCCCTCCCCGCGCGCCCGGCGGCCGGCGCCGGTCCGCGCGCGGCGCCCTGTTATTCTGGGTATTGTGTGTAATAAACGTCGGGCCGCCTCACTCTAATCAAGCTCATTACAAATTCTTGCGCGCCCGGGGCCGGAAATCGTGCGCTCCCCCATCCCCGCACTCATTCACTAGTTACTTGTCTCGCTGCTTTTTTAACTCGCCGCCCCCGCCCCCTCCCCCAATCCCGGCCCTCCAGCCCGGGTTTTAATCCCCATCCCTTTTCCGCCTGCTCCGTGCACCCTGCCCCCCCCCGCGCCGCCTTCCTCCTCCTCTCCCGCCCCCTCCCCCTCCCCCGCCGCCGCCGCCACCGCCGCCGCCGCCGCCGCCGCCGCCGCCACTGCCGCCGCCACTCGCTCGTTCGCTCGCTCCCGCTCCCCGGACGCGGCGGCGGCGGAGCCGGCCCCGCTGGGGAAGGGCTCGGGGCGGCGGCGGCGGGCGGCCCGGAGGAGGCTGCGTGCTCGGGGCTGGGGCTGCGAGCGGGGTGACTGTGTATTAAAATGAGGAGGAGGAAGAAGAGGCAGCCACAGCGGCGGCGGCGGCGGCAGCAGCAGCAGCAGCGGCGGCAGCAGCGGCGCGGAGGGCTGCAGCGCGGCCGGACGCGCGGAGCCGAGCGGGGCGCGGCGGCGGCCACCGCGCCCGGGAGGAGTCCGCTCCGAATTTGATGGGGGCAGCGCCGGCGGCGAGGGGAAGAGCGGAGCGGCCCCGTCCGGGGACCCGCACCCGCCCGCACGCACACACACCGCCGCGCGCGCGCCGCTCCCGGGGCCACCCGGCGACCGCTGGCCTCGTCGCCACCGCATTAGCCGTGGCCGCCCTCTAGCCCGCCCGGGGGCCCAGGCGACTCCGGGGGGGCGCCTCCCACCCACCCCCAACCCCTCCCCTTCGCTTTCGGGAAACTCCTGCTCAGTTGTGTCGGGGTTTCTGGCTTCCTTTTCCCCCAAGTCCTAGAGCCATTGTGGAGCTCGTTGTTTATTTACCTCGGACTCCGGCTGAGTGAGAGCTCGGCGACTTTTTGGGGGGAGGGGGTGGGGAGTCGGTGGCGGCGGAGGCGGCTGGGGTGCCTTCCGATCCCCCCTCCCTTCCCCCCAGCCCTCTTCCTCGGCCTCACTCTCTCGGCTCCCCAGACGCTCGCAGCCCCGCGTCCATGGGCAGGGAGGGGGTCCTCGGGGCTGTCGTCAGCGAGGGCCGAATCAAAAGTGGCATTTTAATGCCTTGCCGGGGCTTTTTCCGCGACCTCCTGCCCCCCACCCTCGCGGCCCCCCGGTAGATGCCCTGGTCGGGGGCGCGAGGCTGTGGGAAGAAAGTTGAAGGTTTGTTACTATCAGGCCCAATTGTTGGGGAGGGGGAGGGGCGGGGGGCGATCGGAGGGGGGGCGAGCCGGCCTTCCCCTCCCTGCGTTCTCCGGGGTGCCTGGAGAATAAGATTACAAGTGACAGCCAGAAGTAGACTTTCTGTCCTCACACCGAAGAACCCCAGCGAGCAGGAGGGAGGGAGGGAAGCGAGGGGAACCTTTCTTGCCTTTCTGGAGACCTTGTCCGCAGTGATTTTTTTTTTTTTTTTTTTTAAGAGAATCCCCAGTCACCACCTCGTCTCCCCAGCACCGCCACAGTGTACTGCTCTTAAGGGGTTTTGCTTTGTTTTTACGATTTCCACCCCCCCCCCCGAACGAATCACTTGTCAGATCAATTTTATCTTCTCTCTCCTCCCACTCTCCCCTCCTCCCCCATCGAAAACCCCGTTCTCTGAGGTTAGACATTTTACAAACCATATATGTTGTTTTTCGAATTGTGATTTTTTTTTTTAACCCCTTTCTCCCATGGCTACTCTTCCAGACGTTTATCGGCCCTTCCCCCGCTTAGGGGGGCGGGGGTAAGGGAAGAGAAAATAATACAATTTCAGGGGAAGTCACCTTCAGGTCTGCTGCTTTTTTTTTTTTTTTAATTAAAAAAAAAAGGACGTAGAAAACATCATTCTTGAACTTCTCTTCAAGAACCCAGGCTGCAAAGGAAACCTTTGTTTTTGTTATTTATATGCTGTCAAGTTTTGAAGTGGTGAGTTTCAGGTCGGTTTTGCTAATTTCACTCAGTAAAACTGCAGTGTTTCTGTTTCTAGATAGTACTTTGCTTCTTTGTCTCTTTAAAAGGTCACAGTGAAAGCTTGGCCTGGATCGTGCTGGCCATATGGAATGGATAAGGGCACAATCTCTTAAAATGTGATTTTGAGGTTCTGTGGGCCGAGGGAGGCGATCCAGCACGGAACTCATTGAAAAGGCTCCCACGCTGCAAAAAATAGATTCTTGAAACCGGAATTTCGGGCTTGGCTTTCTCTTTTCAAAGGAAATAATTGCTGTGTCTGAGTTCACTGTTTATTTCGTTGATTATCGTATATGGACTTCGTTTATGGACAGGGAAATGGGGTTTTGAGAAAGTAGCCTGCTTTCAATGCGCCAGCCAGACGTTGCAGTAAAATGGGTTGTTTAAATGTGTAACTTAAAAGAAACTCTTCAGCCTGGCATCTGGTGAGACTGTAGTTAGTTCCCGTGCTGTCAGTCCAGCGGGCCCCGTGGAGGTTGCTCTTTGCAATCCCAAACTCAGGTTTGGTGAACTTTAGCCTTGGGCGTAGAGTTTAAATGAGTAAATTGGGCGTTTTATGTGCATGTAATTTTGCTTTATAATTAGAGCTTTTTATAAGATGACTGAGTTTGATAGCTGCTTATAGGTGGGTATTCATTCGAAGGACAATTTTGCATGACCTATATGACGTTTTGATTGTCAATACATTAACTAAATTATCATCTAACACTTTACAGTTTATAACGCTGTTAAGTCTCATGACTACTTAATATGTTTTGTAGCATTAACTTTGATGCTTTTATCTACTCCCCCCTCTTTTTTTTTTTTTTTTTGCTCTTAAATTGCCCCATGGGTTAAGTATTTTCAAGTCATATGTTTTAAAATTCATCTTCCGCTCTAGGGTAAGGCAGCCAATTTCAGGAGAAGCAGCTCTGTACTGTAACCCATATGAAGCATTATAAAGCGTGTTTTGAATAAGTTAATAATCACCACTAATTTTGGCTTTAGACTACAGTTTAATATTAGTGGAAAAGAGTAATCTTGATAAAAAGTGGTTAAAAGAGGCACATTTATTGTTAATGAACCTCATAACCAAAAACAGATGGGACCTCGATCAACGGTAGACCTTTGGTCTCAGTGTGCCACCCTGGAGTACAAGGATAAATAGCCATTATTTCTCTAACTTTATAGTTCTTCAATTGACATTCTTAAGGTTGCTTTTAAACCTACAGATTATCATTGCTCTCCCCTCCCCATCACCTCTTTCCTTGATTATAATGGACAAAGTAATCTACAGTTAACAGAGGGGGAAAAATAAATGCTTACAGAAAGGCCATGCTAGTAACACAAGCTCACTTTCAAATCTGGATCTGAGTAGCTTCTTCGGTATAGTGTGTGTGTGTGTGTGTGTGTGTGTGTGTGTGTGTGTATATGTATATGTATATTTTTTTAAGGGAAAGATATGTCGAATTACCAGACAGCTGGAGAAAAGTGATAATTCTCATATTGTCTCTGGTTTTTCTATATATGCTCCCCTCTCCCTTAGTGTCGGTGAACTCAGTACTTCAAGTACCATGAAAGTTCATAAAAGAATTCTACTCATCTGTTCGTATTAATGCTAGTTAAAACTGTATTTTAAAAGTGAGTTTGATAATGTACTACTTACTTTATTATAAGCAGTATGAAATTGATGTCCAGTGTATAATACAACTGAAAATAATTGTTAATTTTTTCTGAAGTTAATTGAGATGTTGACTTCTTTGCATGCTGAGATTATTTTTGAACACTGGCAATTGTGTTTTACCGAAATTATCAAGATTTTTTTCAAAGCGAGTTTAGCGCTTCAATCTAATGTGTGTATTATGAAATATTTTCAAAATTTTTGCTATTTAAATTGTTAACAGCATTCTATTACTAAAGGACCCCGAAATATTAACCCTAAGACATGTGAGTTGTAACACTTCAGTACCGGGGCTATTTGAAGAAATCCTCCACTTCTATCCATTTGCTTAGGGGTGGAATGATTCAGTCACATGTTTGAGACAAGACTTGACTAAATCTTTAAAACAGGTCATGTAACTCTTGATACTTTGACAGTAGAAAAGTTTTTCTACAAATTAACTGTAAAGCCAATAGAGAGTTTCAAAAGCAGAAGTTTGCTACCTTCTTTTGAGGTGGTGTATACGTATGTAGATATATTTTCTTAATGAGAATTAAACTGCATATAAAAATATAAGCAAAGACATCAGATCAAACTAATATTTTGGACTGTGATAATCTTTCCATCTTTGATTAAAGTGTTGTTATTGTGTTCTGTATTAAGTTTCTAATTTTTTAAAATTGGGACTACATAAATACAATTTATTTTCTCTTTAGCTATACTTGTAAATTCTTGTTCTAAAAGTAAGCCCATTCCACCCGCACCCACCTCCCCAGTTAGTTTTGCTGGTAGGTGACAGATTACCTTTTCGTTCATGTGTGTTGGTACAATTTCCGCAAATTATTCTGTTACCTTGAATGGAAATATAATACTGTGATCTAGAAATAGAGTAACGTCTGCATTATATGTCCAGTTAAGCAATTTTACAAATAAGAGAGAAGCATCCAGGGATAAAACATATACATGGTGTTATATATACAGAGAGAGAGATGTGGAGACCCCCACCCAATTATAACATGTCTTCTTTTTAAATTCTGGCAGGTGATCTTTAGAGAGTAACTGAGTATGGATCATTTGAACGAAGCAACTCAGGGGAAAGAACATTCAGAAATGTCTAACAATGTGAGTGATCCGAAGGGTCCACCAGCCAAGATTGCCCGCCTGGAGCAGAACGGGAGCCCACTAGGAAGAGGAAGGCTTGGGAGCACAGGTGCAAAAATGCAGGGAGTGCCTTTAAAACACTCGGGCCATCTGATGAAAAGCAACCTTAGGAAAGGTAAATACTTTCAATACAAATCCTGGAAGGCTGCAAGCCCTGCACCCAAGGCCACTTGGTGTCCGGGTGGAGAGGCAGAAGGCTTCTTTGTTATGTTCTTTTCCTTGATTCTCTTTCTGATCTGAAGTTAGTTACATTTATGGCTGTAGGTTCAGCCACGTTTGAAAGTGTAGGCTCCGTGCCTGAGCAGAGCATCTTACTCCCCTATAGACTGGAGTCTTCGGATGTTGTGGACAATAAGAACTGAATTAAATGTCATTGTCGTAGTTACACGAGACTTCCATCGAGAAGATGTTATTGTAGTAGAGCATACAGAGTTGGCAATTGCTGAAACTAACCCTGAGTAAGAAGAAGACATGTGGGACTTCCCTAGTGGTCCAGTGGCTAAGACTCACGCTCCCAGTGCAGGGGGCCCAGGTTCGATCCCTGGTCAGGGAGCTAGATCCCACATGCTGCAACTAAGACCCGACACAGCTAAATAAATAAATAAATACTAAAAAAAAAAAAAAGAATAAGACATTTCCATTGTTTGAGAGCCAACCTAGCTTTTTCATAGGATTACTGGTTGTAAGGCAGTTTCACAGATAATGGAAGTCTTCTGCAATATGATGTAAAAGTTTTGTGATGTTGGGTTTTTTTGGTGGTTTGTTTTCTTCAGAGCAAACTCATTATTTAGTAGCGAAAAACCTGAAGATTCTAGTGTCTCCCTCTTGCTGTAATTGGGTATTTTTGATAAGAGAAGGGCAGATCTAGGCAAGTTTATAAGGAGAGGGTATGTCACTGTGTGATTCCTTTCTACCAATTTTATATTCCATTGATGCAGTTGAATAACTTTGCATTCAGCACTGTTGTTTCTATAAATCATTGCCTCTCCTGGGCATAATGTGTGGGCCTTAGAAGGTCTTTATTTGTCTCCGAATAACTGTGTATAGGATTCAGATTTTTCTTACATTTGCTAAAGCAGAGGATAAAAATGCCATCTTGTAGCAACCAAGAATATTAAGTAGATAAAGTTAGCAGGCAGAGGAATTTCATTGTGTTTGATGCATAACATTTATCATACAATCATTTATTTTTTCCTTGGTTTGGCGAAAACAAAGAATATATTGATCCTGAAATGAACAGACACAGCAGTCCGTATTGTTAGATCTTTATCTATTAAAAATGGAAAAACAGCACTTCAGCAAATTCTCTGGCCTCTCCTCATGATTACCCTATTTATTGATTGTTTGCCAAGAATGTATGCATCTTAAGAAAGCCAGGGTAAGAGCATTAAAAATATAATTTATTACGGCTTTTTCAAACAGAGTGCATTAATATTGTACTGCGAAGCACTGGGGCTCTATAAAAAAGACTTTCTGACGCCTGCAAACATGTAAGTTCCATAAATTCCTAAATAGGAGATTTCAGCTGTCTCTGGTATTATGTGATATTTGCACAGCAAACTTTAATGCCAGGACAGTTTTAGACAAGGATTCTACAGACTTCACTGCTCCTTATGGCAGACGTGCTGTTTACACAGGCTCATAAACCTTCAGCAAAAGCTCCTAAGACTGCCTTCAGGTTTAAATCATGGGGTATTTTTAGCAGTCAGCAGTGACCAGCGCACTCCCCTTTCCATGCTGGAAGGTTATGAAGTTGGTGGAGTTGGAAGCCTCGTCCAGCGCTTACACAAATAATCAGTTCAGAGAAGTCCCCTGTTCAGCTTGACTCCCAACATCCGGAGGACAATGTGACAGTTTGCTGGAAGGTTTAGTAGCTAGATTGGGAATTAAAGGCTACTGTTGTCGCTTTATCAGTAGCCACCTTAATGATCTTACAGGGTCCCTCTAAATAAAGTCCAAAACAACCCTCATATATTTCAACAGTTTGAAAAACCTACAGTTATTTCATAGGTCTCAGGAGAAGCAAAGAGCAGAACAGGTCTGTATCATTCTATAAGAGGAGAAATCAATGTGTATGTTTTTGTTGTATTAGTAACCCAATTCTTTGAAGACTTCAGGACAGGGGGAGGAGAAACCAAAGTACAGTAATTTCACTTCCTGCTCGAGTGCTTTTTTTTTTAAGCATTGCATTCATAGTGACATTTTAAAAATGCAGTTTAATTGTAGAAGTTTCTCTGCTTACTTCAAGCAACAAAATTCCTACAGCCTTTTGGTGGTGGTGGTAGTTTTTTTTTTTAATCTTCTTTTTCAAGTGCAGGGTTTCTGTTTGACAGGCGCTAGATAAAAAGTGGGGCCGGGCTGAGAAAGCACACCTTAAGAAAAGGGGTTGGAGGTTTTTGTTTATTTGTTTAGAAGGTTTTGCCAAAGTACCTTCCAGCCAAGGAAGAAATCACCCGTTTGCATACTGCTGTTTTTGCTGTGGCCTCCCCCAGTCTCTTTCTGATCCCTGACGGGTTCCCTCTCTGGTATAAAACAGCCGAACGAGTGACATGAATATCGGCAAGCTCCGCAGCTTGTTTTTCATCCCTAGCCTGTTGGGTCCCTCCAAATGAGTCTGCGAGCCTTTCTAAGTAAACCTAAAGGGGTTTATTTGTCAGAGCTAGAATCTCTTGTGAACAGTTCACTGAAGCTGTGGGGTAGGTGCATACGTAGAAAAATGTAGCTGCTTTTACTGCCGGCTTTGTTCAGCAGCAACAAGCAAAGAGGGCGTTTTTAAAGGGCATCCCTAGTGTCAGGAGGAAATCCTGATTTTTATCTGTGCTTGGCAGGCACTCGACACCTTCAGAAGTTGGTTGGATTCTGTGAGTCCAGAGGGCAGAGCTTATAGAGGCATTAATGTGATAGGACTAATAGGGGATCCTGGGTGCCCTGTTAAAGTAACCCTAGTCATCATTTATGCTAAAGCTGATACCCTCCTGGCAGCTTGCCACAGTATAGTTTAGATGCATCTGCTTTTAACCCTTTTCCGTGTATCTCCGGAAGTCTGACAGTACGCTGCGTAAACACCTCGAGTACTACCACGTTCCGTGATTTCTGTTTCTAGAAACCTCTTTGCTAACAGTGGTGTGGCCTGTGTTTGTTAATCATCTGGCTACTGAGTTATTACGTGGGATTACAGTAAAATAAAGAGAGAACACCTCAAGTCTATGCAGATTCCTGTATCCTAAGATGCCCTGATGAGGCCAGTTTCCTCTCCTCTCATTTTTATCCCATTTGTTATAGCAAAGATTGTTCATTTTAAAGACATGTGGTTACTGTGATATCTTCTTAGTCAGATAGATTAAAGGAGTAGCCATCAGAGTAAAATCTCATTCATCTACAGTATGCACATATTGAAATCGTGTATTTTCAACATCAGTTTGGTTAAGTTTTGTGTTTCTTCTATAGACTCGTTAAAGTCAAGGTCTTAAAAAAGGAGGAAAATGCTAATAATTTTATCGTCAAATATAATTTGTTTGGATACAGACAATGAACGTTTAATGTTAACAAAAGTGTGTAGGAAGCCCAAAGGTGGGTTCTTTCGAGGACAAGTGTAGCGAATTGCGTTTGCACACTGGGTGCCACTCACAGCAGATCAGACGAGACCCTGGCTCCTCTCTCATCAGCCTTATGATTTGATCAAAAAGGTAGTTCTGCATTAATTGAGGTGGGGAAACACACTGTTAAAATTAAAGCAGAGCCCAAGTTACCTCAGGGCCAAGTTCACATTCTGTTTCAGTATTTCTCTTACAACTTAAAAAAATAAAAATAAAGGCAGGTGTATGTGTGTGTGTGCGCGCCTGGATCTCTGTGCCCTGTCTGCCTTGGAAACACAGCCGCCCCTTCTCTCACTGTGTTGAAGATTTATTTTCACGGCTTCGTTTTTCCTCCCCCCAGACTGTATTTCTGAAGATCGTTGGTTTGCGTCTCTTTTTCCTCTGTGTCCTTGATAGGAACCATGCTACCGGTTTTCTGCGTGGTGGAACATTATGAAAATGCTATTGAGTATGATTGCAAGGAGGAACATGCAGAATTTGTGTTGGTGAGGAAGGATATGCTTTTCAACCAGCTGATTGAAATGGCCTTGCTGTCTCTGGGTTATTCGCATAGCTCTGCTGCCCAGGCCAAAGGTAAATAATGCAGACGTGGGGTTGGAAAAATTGCTTGGCATCCTTTGTTTACCTTGCAGAGAAAGCAACTGAATATTTCCATTCAAAAAACTGTAGCCTGTGTGTTACATGGGTTCCTTCTAGACTGTGGCTTTAAAAAATTGGCTTAATTCAGTTTGGTTTAGTTAACACACATTTTGCTCATGTGGAATGTTGAGGTAGTTTTTTTTTTTTTTTAAATTACTTCAGCTGAATCATTAGTATGCTTATTGACCTTAATAATCTGCTCCACTGAGGACCCACAAGGAAGTGAGGAACGTATTTGAGCAGATGGACTGTTGAGAGTCAATTTGCATTTATGACTGAATATCTAGTTCTGTTTCTTTTATTCTGTTTCTGATGGTTTTATGGGCTGTAAAGTATTTTTCAATGCTGATTCCTGTTGCAGTAGAGAATCTTATCTAAATCGTAAAACCATTTAGAACTGGTTCAGCTATGTCTTATTAGAACTTCCTGCAAGTTAGGAAAATGTGGCCTCTGCCTAGGTTTTATTGATGGGGTTTTATTTCCAAAATAATAAACAACCCCACCGTCATTTACATAATTTCACAATTTAGAAAGCTAAGCTGTGAATATTTTCATTGACCTGCCTTTTAGAGGGAAGGGAATCATTCAAACAAATAACAATATTGCTTGTGGTGGGGGGCAATTAAAGAAGAAAAAGAACAAACCTTCTACTAGATATGTTATCTGAAGGGTAAAATAGTTAGTGACATATTCTCTTTATCTGGAATAGGGCTAATCCAGGTTGGAAAGTGGAATCCAGTCCCACTGTCTTATGTGACTGATGCCCCTGATGCTACAGTAGCGGATATGCTTCAAGACGTGTATCATGTGGTCACATTGAAAATTCAGTTACACAGGTGAGTCAGGACAGCAACTCTAGGGCAGAACATTCTACTTACCTGATCATCTGAAATAAAGCATCTCTGGTCACCCTTCAGTTGTGATTTACTCTGTGTTTCAGAAAGGTTAACCCAAATTGATTTTGTTACTTTACCCCTTCTGCTTTATTTTCCTAACTTCAATCTGTCATTAAAAAGCAACCTTCCCCCCAAATGCATCGATCTGTGCAGGTTATCAGACGACAAGACTTTGTATGTGCAGTGGATTAAATGATGCATTACAAGAAGGCATTTTACATAAAGTTTACTTAAGAGAAAAATATTTTTGCATATCATGAACAGTGCCATCTGTGTACATTTTGTGAAAGAATGCCTTATTCGCTATTGCCGAGCTCTTCTTCGTTTATGTATACATATATTTTTTACCATTTTAACTCGTATGAACAGAGTCCTGAAAGGAAAGTGTTCCCACGTTCCCGTGTTTCACCATGGCTCGTGAGAAAGCAGCACACCTTAAATTGTCTTCCCAAGCACATCAGAGCAGGAAGGTAGAAGTAACGTGAAAAAATAGCCACCACAGGCAGCTGATGTATAATTCATGCATCGATACAGCAGATGTGTTGTATAAAGTAATTAACTAATCGGAACAATCAGGAGACCGAGAGCAATCTCCAGATGCATCTGTTTGATGCGCAAAATGAAATCTGTCTGTCTTAAAGGAACGTTCTGCAGCAGGATGCGATCTGGTCATAATCCCCTTTCTAATCTGTGTCTCCAATAGTTGCCCCAAACTAGAAGACCTGCCTCCAGAACAGTGGTCCCACACCACCGTCAGGAACGCGCTGAAGGACTTACTGAAGGATATGAATCAGAGTTCCTTGGCCAAGGAGTGCCCCCTCTCACAGGTACTTGGCATTGCCTGTCCTAAATGATAGGACATTGTGGGCAGCCCTAGTTGGAGGTGTAATAGGGTTCCCTAGTCTAAAGCAACTGGCATCGGAAGCAAGAATCTCCCCAAAAGGCAAAGTGACTTGACCGCTGGTGACTTTCAAAAATATGCCCTATTTGTCCTGAACCAGAGCCTTTACACTTTTTCTCCCTTGGGGAAAAGAGCGGAGGAAAAACAGCTCAGCGGAACTCTACACTAGCTCGGTTGTAGATTCCTCCTCTGGAGTGCTCTGAGCTTGGAAGCTACATTGTCCTGAGAGCCTTTATTTAAGGGAATAAAGGTGGTATGACTTCCAGGCACCCCTAGGTGAGTGGGAAGGGCATTGGAAGTGTTAATGTTCAAAACTGCACCATGCTACCTCAGTAAAACAAGAGTATAGTATAGTTTTTGGATACTTTGTTCATTACCAAAAAAAAAAAAAGAAGAAGAAATAGCATTTAGTAAAAAAAAAATTTTTTAAGTAAGAACAGAAAACAGAAATCTCTTCCCTGTAACTAAAGATTAAATAGTTATTATTTATCAGGATTTTGTCACCAGTTTTATGGCATTGGTTTACCCCCCCCACACCCCAGCTTTTTTTTTTTTTTTTTTTAGTGGGATCATATGTTTTCCTCTGAGATGTCTGTCATACCATCAGGAATTTTTGAAATGAGACAAAGATTTTTTTATTATTGTACTCGAGTTTTTAGAGTGAATTTTGGTAGAGGCAATTAAAACTCTACTGAGAGATTGCCTCTGTTTCTAAATGTAAAGCCAAACATCACTTTTGATGATGCAGAGCTGATTTCAAATAAAAAAGAAAGGATGCTGTGAACCTGCTCTTCATGGGCTGCTCATGTGGTCACGACGTAACTGTGTCGTAATGTCATCTCTCAGTGCCCACACCAGTGAAGGTCATGCCGCCATAGAGTATAGTTGAAGTGCTGGTCTAACTAGATTTTTACTAAATTTTTAAAGTTTTTCTTTCAATGCAAGTTTTAAATGTAAGTGTGCATGTTAGTCTGTCAGTCATTTGGACTTGAACTGTATGAGTGCTGTAAACATTTCTGCAACTGAGATATTCTCAAAATGTGTTTCTAATGTGATGGCCGTGAAGATACGTGGGTACCTTTGGAAGGAAGGTTGTGGCCTTTTGTGCTGCCGTTTCATGGAACCTCCATGTATTGCAGGTTTGCTGCGTTACAGTCCATCAGCTTTACTTTGTTATTTGTTAGCAATTCTAGGAATGAAGCAAATGAATTAAGTTTACAGTTAATGATGGCTTTTTATATGCTTTTAAGGTACGCTATGGCCACAGGTGAAATATTCTCTGGTGTTAAGTGTCTGTTTCTTGAAAATCAGAGCAAAGTCTTTTTGTCATTTTAGCTGATCTTCTCTATCTCTCTCTCTCACCCTTGGAGTAGGCATGATGTGAATTTATAACCATCGAATAAAAGTAATTTAAATTAATTAAACACAGTTAAATCAATAGGATGATATAATGAAGCAGGTGACTTACCTCTGGGGCTTTGGATTTTGCAGACAACTCCAGCTAGTTTGTCACTTAGTTTCAGCATTTGAAAATTTGAAATGTCCTAGAATTAAAGGCTGGTTTATTTGTTTGTTAACTCAGCGTTAAAATACATATAAATACCCAGTATAGGAAACTCATGTATCTTCATGTTACTAAGTGTCCCATTGATTTGGAAAGGCAGAGATTTAAGGCATTTACTGTGAGCCAGAGAAGAGGATGCTAGTATAAGTATTTATTGAAACAGGCAGTGAGAACTAATTGTTAAATGACATCAACATTCAGCCAATAAACTCTACCTCACTATAGCTTATAAATACAATTGTGAGTTTACTTAATGTTATCATGGGAAATGAATTAAATACAAACTATTATAATGTTAAACAGAATTGACAAAATGAAATTCAGGACTTGGTTTTGGAGTCAGACATGGGTGAATTCCTATAGAGAGGCCTCGAGAGGAACATGTATGCCTGGGTAGCTGGGGACCCTGCTGTCATCCTTAAGTGGTGAAACTAGGCTGTAACTTCAACATCAGTTGTAATTACAATCTTCCTTTCTTAAAAAAAAAAAAGAAAAAAAAATTTGTAAAAGTATACATCGTTCAGCAGTGGCAGCAAATATTTGAAATTAATTTAATATTTAATATTATGAAAAAGTGCAACTTGTTCTCTAAATGAGGGGGTTATTTTACATTCTGCTGCATCATCTTCTATTTCTCTAGAATGAATTTGTGAATCTGATGCTCAATTCGGAATGTTTTAATTATGGACTATTTTCCATTTGCCTCTTTATTTTCTCTTCTGTCAGAAGTTATTAGTTAGAGGAAATGCAGACACGCTAAGGCCTCAGCCCCAAATATATGCTGAGCTTGGTAAAACTGCTCTTTTTTTCCTCCCTGGTGAGATTTGGTGATGAAGATGCTGTGGTGAAAAATGCCTGGCAAATAATAAATACAGCCTCAGTCCTGTACAAAATGGGACCTAACACCAAGAAATGCTACAGCTTAAGACTTTTTCCCCTCCTGTGGAGTTGTGATTCATTCACGTGAGAACTCTTAGCATACAATTCAGCATGCCCATTTTGCTGTACATTAAGGACTTGGTTTTGTTTAATATGGTAAAATAGCCCAGTCTTGAATATGGCCATTGGGTCCCTAATGATATGCTGAGCAGAATGTCCACCCTGTGGGCAAGGAGATTCCCTTTACTGAGGAGTGGCCAGGAGGGAAGGGGAGGGGCAGCCCCAGGAATTTGCCTGTGGTGTCCGGCAGGCCATGCCTCCAGTGCTCCCAGGAGGATTGTCCCCTACTTGCAAAGAGCAAGTCCAGTTTGCACTTACAATCTTAGAACTAGAAGATGTTATCTTTCCCAGAGATTAAAGTCAAAATGCTGGTTAGTGACTGACCCCCAAAGTCCTTTCCCAAGGATGCGTTTTAGCATGTTGATTTTAAAATGAAGACTTAGGTTTTCCTGCAGTAATGTTTTCTTGGATAATCTTTGCAAGGTTTTCTCTAGCCGCAGAAATTCCATTAAGTGTGCGTGGGGTTTGATTTATAACTCAGACCTTTATTTCTGTGACTGATTTCCTATCATAAATCTGCCCAAATAGATTGACATCCATTTATTGTTTTTTCTACCACGTGTTTGTTTATTTTTGTAAACTGTTCTAAGGCATAAGAAACCCTTAGCTCATTATGGATCTGAGGTTGGGCGCTGTTTTGTTACTCTTGCTTTTTTCAGTGGATGTGGTTAGGTAAGGTGGGTGTTGTATTCTGACCTGCAAGTAAGGAAGGGAGAATAAAGTCTGACGTGGGGATAAGAAAGCTTATGGTCATGGGAACTTGGAGGGTATGGATTTGGAAGGTCAATTGGGATCTGAAAAAGTAAATATTTTGATGTACGATAAAAATACATTTCATTTTGATTTAAGTTTCCCCTGAAGTTTTAGAAATTGAACGTTAGATAAATATGTATACATTCAGTACAAGGATAGATTCGTTTTGTTAAAAGTATCGTAAGTAAAAGGTCAGTTATTACTTCTGCCAGACTAGCGTCTTCCTTCTAAAAATGTTTAGGTCACATATTCCTAAGGGATTTTAATCTGATATATGTGCATTTTTACCACCCTTCCCCACCACACACACGTTCACATTTGTGTACACAAACACACACACGCTCACACATCACCACTTTCATATTTTTAAGGTGCTGGTTCTTTCTGTTTCATTTCTCACCTGGGAAAAGTAGCTCCAAGCCCGAGTCCTCCATAAAGTGAGAACTGTCATTTTTATTTTCAAGTAGCAAAAGATATATAAAATGAATTTAAATTCGAACGTTCCATTTAGAAGTAACGTGGAGAAAAATGATATTTTGGTTTTCCTTTTTCTGACAGCATCTAGGGGTGTAGAATGTGTCAGACTTTTCATGAGGTACTGGCAAAACAGGCGAAAAAAGAAGCCACCTTGCCCTGCTGAAGCTTGGCGTTTAACCATGCCCATTCTCTGAAACTTGACAGTCATTTCCATAGACATTAATAAACCCCTGTGTTCAGCTGGTTTTCAGTCTGTATTATACAAAGCACCAATTTAAAAAATCCCTATCTTTTAGGATGTAGATATATATATATATTTTAACTGCACTTTATATTATTGTTTTCATAATTTTTGGGCCAAAATGACGTCTGTAAAAAAATTCCAGTAAACATTAATAATCACATTTTCTCCAGAGAATATCCAACATCAGTATTCAAATATTGTATTTCAGATGAGAGTCTAACCTATGAAATTTATTCACATATTCATATATTTGTTCATTCAAAAATATGTATTGACAGTCTGCTGTGTGACAGGCATTCTATTTCCTATGGAGTAATAAGGGTGACACATCTTAGTAGTTGAAATAATAGTAACTTTCATTTAGTACTTTTACAGTATCAAGAGTGTGTCTGTTACCCTAAGTGGTATATGGTTTTATATCCCCATTTTCAGTTAAGGAACCCGAGCCATGGAATGTTTAAGCAAGTCTCATGATTACGGAGTAGGTGAAGCAGAGGGGCGAGAATTCATACCCAGACCCTGTGAGCTTAATCAAGTATTCTTGGATGGATGGATGGATGGATGGAAGGAAAGATAGATAGATAGATAGATAGATAGATAGATAGATAGAGACAGAGGCCTTTTTAAAAAACCTTCCTCCAACTAATTTGATGTTTTATAAAATACATTTCTCTGTAGTACTGATAACTACTTACAGTTTTCCAACTGTATTTATTCTTACTGCTGAAAGTTTTCTTTAACGTATGTTTTGTTTTTGTATCTTTGATTTTGTCATTCTTACATTGACTCACTTTAAAAATACCATCATGCCCCTAATTTAGAGTATTCGAGGGTGATTTAGACCACGGGGACTGATTCCTGGGATAGTCTGGTATTTGGGAGGTTCCAAAAAGTTTGACTGTAAGAACTCTGTTGGCAGTCACTTCTCCCCGTCTTTACATCCTGTCCGGATCAGTAGGTATAATTGCGCTAATAGCCCTTTGTTTTGACCCCCAAGACAACCTTAGATATTTGCATGGGAAACAGTGGGCAATTTCTCGAGTCTATGTGAAAATATAGACCTTAGTCATTCACTGGCTCAGTGTGATGACCAAGGGTATAACTGGCAGCTCTATTTAAAGTTTCCTGTTTGAGATGTGCTTGTAGGATTTTGTACCTGCCCCTTCCTAGCATAATATTGTAAATCTATTGTAAATCTTTCATTAGATATCATATATTTTGAGGAAAAGCTCCACGTAGGAGCTTTTCTTTCCTCTTTTAAATGGCAAAACTTTTCCCAGTTTTTACCTTACTGCCCAAGGGAGTCCGAGGTTATGAATATCTGCTTTGCCAGGCATGGAAGTACTTGATCCTAATTGGATTTTATTACTACTTTCAGCAATTAATGGCGAGATCCATAAAGGAAATGGTACACCAGTCTTAAATGGGCAGTTGTGTGAATTACTAAACTTACATCAGATTACTTTTTCTGTCACCTTTTTTGAACCAGTTATTACTTCACTCTAGTACCTCTTTCAAATTAGACAGTGAGATATCTGTTCTGTGTTAATAATGTAATACGTAGCGTCTACAATAGACGTGTCCTCCAAATTGCAAATTTGCTTTTTTGTGTCTCATCTATCAGGCTCATTTTTAGCCGGTTTATATACATAAGGGTTTTACTGTAGCTTGATATTAGTTCCCTGTAACCTTTCAAAAAAGCCAAACTTAATAAAGCATTAACTTCAAATGGATTGATCTCAGATATTTTATGGCCACTATCTTTTCACAAGAATAAAACATAAAAGAGTTTAAGCCATGACAGTTTAGAGGGTGCTTTGACAATGTGTAAGCACTTCATTTTCACTTAATAGATTTTTACCTATGCTTTGTTTTAGATCTGAACAGGTTTCCTCTGACCTCAAAATCACTAATGCAAGGAAAATTACCATATCATGAGTGCATTTCCCCTATTTTTTTCTGATTTGCAGAATAATAAATACTGCCAAGGCTTAGGAGTAGACATGGCCTGAGAGAAAGCCTATTAAATGCTAGTTTCTAATTTTTTAAAAAAGTTAACCAAATCATGCTAATCAATCAGATTTTCTTGCTCAAACAGAGCTAGTTTTAAAGTGCTTTTGGAGTGTCTTTTGTCGGAATGACTGCGTAAATTTCAAGTTGGGCTTTCTCTGGATTTGCTTTTTAAACCTGTTTTATTTCATGTCAGATTTTGGTCCCCAAAAAACTCATAAACAAACAAACAGAAAACCCTAAATTCAGAATAATAAAAACAGATACTACACGCACCAGATTTTTTCCTCTTTCTTTGGAAACTGCTTGATTGTAAGGTGCTCTGAGTATTAAAAAGCATAACAGAGCCTTTAACGTAACAGGAGAGAGCGTCAGCCAGCCTCCGCAGTTCATTGCCAATTGAAATAAGGAACGCTCTTGCTGTTGGGACTTTTAAATCTAGACTTAAAAGTTATTTGTTCTGCTTAGCATTTTTAAAATGGTTCTGTTAGGAACTGTATGTGCTTTAGTTTTAATTTTAACTCATAATGATTGTAAAGCACCCTGGGATCCTTGCATGAAGGGCGCTACAGAAATGTAAGATTGTAGTGGGTTCTAATATGCAGTATTATTATGGGGTGCTGGAGTTCCATTATGGACAATTCAGGAGGCTGCAGAATTCCGCATTGTAGAGAAGGTGGCTGACTTAAGAATCTTTTTCTTTTCTCTCATTCTTACTCTAAAACTTCATCCTCTTTAGTCGTCTTTTTCTTTCTCCTTTTCAAAAGACTATTCTCTTGTATGGCAATATTTCCCCATGAAAATGCTAATCTAATTTAGTTTACTCAAAGAGGTTAAAGAGGCAAATGATGTTGAAAGTTAAGAACGATTAAAGCTTTAATTGTTAGCACCGTTTGAAATCATATTCTTATCTAGATGACAAGACAGGGTATTTCCTCATTGGATACCACCCGACTGTCCTAGGCTTGTCCCATTTTACTATCAATCCAGCGCTTATTCCTATGCAACTGAAAAACGTGGAGCAAACCAAAACGAGTATTAACTTTATGAAACGTCACAATAAATATTTCCCCAAATGTGTTGAATCTCCTCGATTATGTTAACATAGGGCAGAGCTGAATCTCATTTTCTTTTTATTTCTTAATGGAACTATCTTTGGAAGTGATATATTTCATCAGCCACTGCTCTTTGCCATCACATAATTAGTAAGCTAATAGCACTCGTTCCACGGGAGTCAAGAATGTGAGCTCTGTCGTTACCGCTCTGTAAATTCAGGCAAGTGACTCTCCACGCCTCATTTTTTAAATCTATAAAGTAGCAAGATAATAGTACCAATTTTTCAGGATTGTTAGGAGAATTACATGAGTTAATACTTGTAAAGCATTTAGAACAGCGCTCAGTTCTAAAGTACAGTATACTTGTTTTTCTACAGCCTGGGGATTGAGAGTTTGAAAGGGCACTTGTGGGTCTAAGAAACTTTGTTGCTAACATAGAAGATTTTGGTACAAGTGTCACTTTTTATGGAAACAACCAAGAACTTTTCGTTTGTGAAAAAATTAAAGGGCCGTTTTATAACTAACTCATTCTCACCTGTAAGGAATGCTTTTAGCGCCCTCCTTAGAATCAGTATAAAGGTCTGATGCATCTTAAAATGCAAGTGGGGGAAGACTCAAGCATGATGCTTTAAATAAGCACATTTGAAAGTTAAGCAGATGTGGTATCTTAGACTGGACAGTGTCAAAGATGCCTGGTGTGGACTGTCCTCTGGATGTGAGTTTTCCCAGTGTTCCTTCCTTTAACTACCCTCCACCCCCCACTCCCTACATCCAAGTCTCTGTCCCTCCTTTATGCCCCCCACCAATAGCACTTTGTACTTTGTTTTGTAATTATCTGTGGGCTAACTCCGTTCTCTGAGTACACTGTAATTGATGGTCACAAAGGGTCTAAGTTTTATTCATCATCACATTCAGAGATCTGACACATAGTAGGATCTCAGGAATATTTGTCAAACCTAAACAGACTCATAGAATTTTCATCATGTTTATTTCGTGAGCTTATAAACTATGTCAGTAGTTTTATTACTAGTATTTTATATGTAGTCTTATCTATAATATCCTACTTTACAAAATATATTTCCTATTACACTTAATTCTGAACTTTTA
Organism: Phocoena sinus; assembly: GCF_008692025.1. Lineage (NCBI taxonomy): Eukaryota > Metazoa > Chordata > Mammalia > Artiodactyla > Phocoenidae > Phocoena > Phocoena sinus. Next base: position 8,127,227 of record NC_045766.1, read on the forward strand.
ATTTACCTTACCAAGAGCAAATTACTTCTACATTTTCCTCTAAGAAAACCTACTGATATTCCAAGCTGTCCCATATTTTTGCTTATATTGTCACTGTTCTTGAGTGTATGTACAAAACTTCTATGTTTATAAGCAGAACAATAGTCTTGGGAGGTACAAGGGACCCAGAGATCTAAAAACTGCTATAAAAGACCTAATTATACGTCACTGTTAAGCACACTCTAACGACATATTTCCGTGCACATTTAAAATTTTTCTTTTATAATCGACTATGTATTTCAGCTTGGCTGATAGGTTTCATTTTGTCTCAATTGCGTTATATTTGAGATCCATGCTTTTCTAATATTAGTCTATTTATTTATGTTTGTCTATTTCTCATATTTTAAAAAAAAATATAAAGCGGGGGGAATACCAATAGCAGAATCAAATGATTTATAGACCAAGATGCTGACACTGCCAAGCTGGAAATGCCAGCAGTTAAGTACCACCCCGTGTTAGCTCACAATGTCTCTCCCTCAGCTGAGGTTCCAGAGGCCACATTTGGCATTGGAGACTCCGTTTGGGGCTATAAACATCTAGTGTGTAAAAGTCAGCGGTGTGAAGGTCCAGAATCACCTGAATTTAGAAAGAGCTGCAGGTGGAGATAAGTGTTGAGCCATTGCAGAATAGGCCTCAGGGGCTTGGTCTGTCCACCCTTCTGCAGGAGGCACCAGCTCAGCCTGGCTCTCACGCACCCGGTGATGGACTGAGCTCCTTACTTCATGACGGACAGCCCGTCCAGCACATTTTTTTTTTACCATTTCACCATAACTCCCAAAGAGGTGATTACCAGTATATGGCATTTTCCTAAACTGTAAAGCACTTTCATAATACTGATAGAGGTGAGCTAGGTTAATTTGATTTTTCTCTATGACCTCATCCAGAGGTGACATTGGTTTATGTTTATTTAGTAGACGTGGGAAATCTTGGCTAACAACTAACAATTAATAAAACACAGAAATCAAGGACATGACTTAGCCCTCAGTCTCCTGTGAAATCTTGGATCAGATCTGGGTGTGATCCACTGCCCACGCAGTGGGCTCCCAAGGGTTTGTGCAGACCCAGAAGTTCCAAGCCTCTTTTGGGGAGTATATATGTGGGGAGAGCTTCCATCGGTTTCATGAGACTCCCAAAGAAAGTCTTTGGCCCCATAAAAAGCTAAAAAGCAGTCTTACTTTTCTCCCCAGTTTTTAGGCAGTGTGGCTTAAAAATCTAATAGCGTTCATACAAGGAAGGAAGGGATATAAAATCTGTGGAGAGTTACAGAGTCTAATTCTAGTATTTACTTTTGGAAAAATGGATTGTTCAGACTACTTTAGTTTTTTTTTCACTCTGTGGCTTGAAGTTTCTCAAAATGCTTTATTTAGGACCTCTGGAATTTAATACAAATTTGGTATCTTTTTCTGCTATTTCTAAGTACAGATATGAGAAATTTTAATCTCCATAGAGAATGGGAGATTTAACCACACAAGGGCCATCAGAGAAAGAAGAAGCAAGCACTCCCAGTGCTCAGGATTTAGAATCTTAGGAAATGATTTTTGCTATAAAATCAAATAAAACTCATTAGATTTATCTAATGAAAAACTTACGAAAATTCTGTTTGGAGTAGCGTAATGTTTAATGATAGTGAGTATATTTTTAATAATCATATTATAAGCAAGATACCGAGGGACTCCAACCTTCCTAAAAAATAAAACTGTAGTTGGTAATGTCTGCACAGTGAATGCATGATGGGTATAACAATCACATCTTCTTTAGTCACTAAAGAAGACCCTGTAGGACCTGTGTCTGGGAATGCCTACAGATCTCATAGAATCTTCATACTGTTAGAAGGGACCCTGCAGATTATCTAGTTCATTTCCCTTCATATTGCAGATGAGCAAACCTAAGCCTGCAGTTAGTTTGAAATATTACATGCCCTTAGTAACAGTACGCTTTTTAGCAAATATTTTCTAATTTAAGCTCTTTACCAATGTATTCAATTCGTTTGAATAAGAAGGTTTCAGTAGCATTAAGAACGATCTAGATGATACTTATACAAAAAGATAGAATAGAGAATCTGGTCAGAAGATATTATCTGGGCCTTATGTAAAATTAATTATGCGGAAAAGCCATACGAACTGTGAGCCAGCATTTCCTTTAAACATGATGAATTGGCTATTTAAACCATTACATAAAATTCCTGTGCTTCGAAACGGTCACATTTTCATCTTTAGGAAATGTAGTAAGAGAATTAAAACAGAATTGCCCAGGTTCTCTTTGTGCTTCCTTTTGTACTCCTTTGGAGCTTTGTACCGAGTTTCTATTTTTAGCACGATACAAGGGTGACTCTGTGTGACGATGCCATTTTCAAGGCACCGGGATTGATCAAGATGGCAAGAGCGTTAACGATGGCAACTGGAGTTTAAGTAAAATTTAGAAGTGATTAGTCTCTTCTCAACAAATTGAGATGCCGAGTATGCCCCAGTTGTATCTCCCAAGAGAATAGCTTAGAAAGCAATAAAGGATCCAGAGGGAAAGATTTGGGGAACGTAAGCTAACATCACAAAGAGAATGACCCTTAGAAATCCTGCCATTTGCTTCCCATAAATTGAAACCCAATTCCCTTCCTCCCCTCCCTCAATACCAGATGGGGACTACCTGTGAATTTTCAACAAATTCGTTCCATGTCACCATCTCCTATGATGCCTTGTTTGTAGTATTTGATATCCTGTGGGATGAAAAGAAAACCCCATTTACTGAGAATCCCTATTAAAACAGTGTTTGAATGTGGAGTTGATTCCATTTGATCTGAAGTTAAAATTTGACCCTTAAGTTTCCCACGCGCATCTAAAAACCTGCTGTGAAAATTCAGGCCATAGGCAGGCCGGACCTAGAGAAAGGGGAGGGCCAGCCGAGTGTGTGAAGTTACACTTGTCAAAAAATAAAAATGTAAAATAATAGAGAGCCAGCAGTTTGACAGATTGTTCAGTAAATGCTCATTTTATTGAAAATTATAAAAAGGTGCTTAATGTCTCTGTGCCATTAATACAATACATAAAAAGGTTACTGTCAAGATTAGTGTTCCAACCCTGAAAATTAACTGCGGGGCTTTATAAAGCATCACTGTTTATCGCCTGAGAAGTTAAAGGTTTCTGTATATACATTCTGCACGCACGGACATTTATTTCAGAAAACAATTATTTTAGACTTTATGCCAAAGACATTAGCAGTTATGTGCTTTCATTTAAGACATGGATGTACCAGATATATATTACAGACAAGGTAGAACCATGAAAAATCGCCTTACAGAATTAAACCTGTGCAAGATGATTTCCCTTGTGTCTCTGGAGTATTCCAATTCAAAACATACATTCCTTCCTACAGAACAAGATATTCAGATTCCTTAGTTGAAATTAATTAGCATTCAGAAACCAGATAGCATGTTTTTGGGTATTCATGAGATCTCTGTTTGAAAAAAAAATGTTTTTAACTTGTAGAAATGTGTTGCAACACACAGATGGGAAGAAAAAGGAAAAAAAAATCTCTTTAGCAAGCACTGTGTGTAAAAGGAATATTACATTTTGCACGCTCCTGATTGCTCTGTGTAAACAGTTTTTGACATCTGTCTTTATAGTTTTCGAGGAGAGGAAGACTTTGTTAAAAGAATCATTTTTATACAGCAGTCCCCATTTCAGTCTTGCTTTACCTGTATTATGAAAGCAGATGGTCTGCATGTCTTTTGAATATTTATAACTATCAAAAACAATCTCTTGCTATTCACCCTTAGGCTTATGAGATGTCAGGACTGTTCTGGTTGAAAAAAAATCATCTTGGGTGTTTACAGAAAGAGGATTACATTAAGCTGAAATGACTATACATTTTCCAGTTTAATATTTGTCCATCAGCTGTTTAATCGTATTTAGATAATTGTGTAAATAAGATGTTGTAGCTTTTGCCCTCTCTGCTGATGGAGCCTGAAAGCTTTAAACTTGGGTGAACCACCATTTTGTAGAGGTTCTGGCACCTCTTCCCACCTCAGTCAGACCATCCACAAGTCTTTAGTAAGTTTTGATCATGATATCACAGTCCTGTTAAAAAAAAAAAAAAAAAAATTGTGCACGGAAAGCCTGTATGGAGATCCCATGAATGCTAGGGACCTGCTGGCTTCCGGTACAGGCTGTGTAGTTTATTAGAGTGAACTGTAATATGCAAATAGGGTCCAGCGCTCCAATTACCCTTTAAAGATGGCATGGCTTTCTCTTTCTTCTCCATGAGCACGCAGCGCTTTGAGGGTATTTTGGAAAACTTTTGGTATAGTCGGGGTTAACTGGTTTTTAGACTGGAAGCTGAGCAATCAGAGATAACAGATTTTGCTGTGGTTGGTTGATTTGGCAGAAAAGCATGAACAGTTTTGGTTTAAATGATTGAATAACCTGATTAGCATTGTTTGGGGGTGGGTTTTTTTGTTGATGTTAAAGGCACAGCAAAGCAATTTTAAGGGTAATCAGATCACTGCCTTTCCCCAGTTGATGAACCGTTTTTTCAGAAGGCCTCACCTCTCCCCCCAACCTCTTCCTTGGCTCCTAAGATGACCAAGGAGAAAAATCAAAAACTCTCTTCCTTTGGTTTTCTAAATGTGTTATAAATACATACTTAACAGTGTACGTCCTATTCTAGCGGGGGGTTGACAAGATAGAATATTTTGAAAAAATTATGTAACTTCCACCAATTCCTTATGGGTTTGGGGGTTGTTTTTTGCTTTTCAAATGCAGAGACCTGCAGTATTTGAGAGCAAAGGTTCAGAATGTTCTAACCATATCGAAGTCAGGCTGTAGAAAAATTCCACCCTTACCTTTTCACAATTAGAAAGGTTATAAATAATGTATTTGGCTGAAAAGGAAGCTCAGCCTGTGGCAGATGGTATCATTCTAGAGAACCAGGGTTTCTGTGAAGATGGCATTCTTTCAGATCGGAACTCGAGCAGACTCTCAGAAAGAGCCGGAGCTCCTCATAGGGCGCAGACATGTGCTTTATGGATCTTAGAAAAGCTTACAACTTGGCTCCTAGGATGAGAATATTGTGTCACACTGGGGTTAGGAGACCCACAGCCAATTTCTGCCGACTTCCAAACTGTATTTCCTGACGCTGGAAGCTGGGGCCTCTTCCTTGGTTTGTGTTCCTGGGTAGTGTTTGAACTTGGGATTTACACAGAAGGAGTTTTATCAGCCTGGTTATTTTAGTCCCTGAACGTGGATGCTTTCCACAGACTGGCCACCAAATAAGAAGACTTGTCAGGCAAGCCGTGCCCTTTTCCCAGTGCTTTGGAGAAGCTCGTATAAATAGACACCCAGAGATCTGGGAGAACACGAGCACTGAGCTCGGTGACTTCCAAGACATCTGTGAGGAAGTAGCTTCAAAAACCTGGAAGGGAGCTCTTGCAAATTCAAGAACAATGGTTCTTCAAACTCTTTGAGTTTGCGCTTGACAGCTAAAACTGATGGATCGAAAAGATTCCCTGTGACAATTAAACTAACATTACCTTTGACCTTTAAGAAAACAAAGAGAGAAGAGGACTTTCTGGTAGCCTGCAGTAATGACTTATTTCAGTGACCTTTTATCCATCACCAAATAGGTTGCCCAGCCCTGTGATAGGTCCAGGCTATATGGAGATAAGCCCCAAGGCTCACCCACCTAGTAGGAAACAAACAGCGTGATGGGTGCCATAGAGGTTCTATGTACGGGATGTTTGGGCCATCAGGAAGAGCCTTGCAGGAGTCCGCGCTGAAATTGTATCCTAGGTGAGCAGCTGTTAGCTAGAGATGGAAGAGGGCATGGATCAAATAAGTCAGAGGAGTGGTGTGTATCTTCCTGATGTCAGCTACCACCTGGTACCTACTGGCCAGCTTTGGAAGATACCACCAAATTGGAATATCGAAACAAATGGAAATGGTCTTTTTCATTGATGTTTTCCCTTGTTACCCCTTGACCCGACTTGTCATTGAATCATTTAATTTGTATCCTCTTTGTTCTTTCATAAGAAAATTTCTTTGACTTAAAATACATCATTTGAAAATTGTATCTAAGACTCATATGTTATTTAAAGCATAGTCTTTCGACTGATCTGAAATGTGATCACATAATAAAAGCCAATGAAGAGGGAGGCAGAGGGTTGTCATAGTAATTAACTTCTCTTAAGTCCATACTCCGTATGTTCCAGGCTCTGTGCTAATTGTATCACATTCATTGTTTTATTTATTGTCAGTCCAAGTGGAGATAGTATGTCTCTTCAAGTCATTATTTTTCTAGTGACTTGTTCAGTTCTAGGCACATAGCAGGAGTTCCATAGATAGTTCCTGGATGAATGAAAAAAAAAAATGTCCATATGAATAGGTTCTCAGAACAGCCCCAAGAGGTGACTGCTGCTGACATTCCCGTTTAGTACTGGGAATTGTAGTGGTCAGTTAATCTGACCGAGGTCACACTACCAGTGTGTGATACATGTTGGACTTGAATGCAGGTTTAGCTCATTCTGCTTCATCAAATGAACATTTAGTGTGTATTTAATACATGCCAGGCATTTGGGCTGGAAAGGAATACAGAGCCCCAGGACCCCCATGGACTCATAGCTTAGTGAGTAATCTTTTTAGTTAGTGATCTTTTTAAACTACATCCTTTTGATTGACAGAAGAATCCCAAGCCTCTTTCTCAGAAACATGGATCTTCATTTACCTACCCCTTATCCATCCTCAGCCCGTAGGAAAGTATTATCAATCTTGCCTTTCTCTTCTTTGTATTATCAAAACAAGAGGTGTTTCTTTATGAGTTTTCCAAATTTAAGATAGAGGACTGAATGTGATCTTTCAAATACCATGTGCCCCGCCAAGATTCTGAAATCTCTCTTCCCTGCCTTTAAAACTCATAGACCTAGTTAGATGCCATGCCTAAGCCTTCAATGGGGATTTTACCACAGGGAAAAAAAATGTCTCATGCAGTGGCTGCCTGCACAGTTTAGTTGGACATATCACTGCATATTGTTCCAGTAAAAATAGAGGTGACCCCAAGTTACCTGAATTATGGACTATTTCCCGGCCCCCTAAAAGCACAGAAAGATAGAGAATCTAGAAAGTTGCTTCGGCATGTGTCATAACCTGTGGATTAGCCTTTTGACTTATGTCTCACTTAGGCTAATATTTACGTTATTCAGCGTTTCCCTAAGCCCGCACCACTTGACAGAGTAGAAAGCATCCAGAAAGTCACTTAAGGACAGAGCCTACCAATTTAGGGTTAAACGAGGGCAGGGGGAAGCTTTGATGAACACGCACATATGGATATTATTTTCCACATATGGGTAATAATGAACTACATAGCACTGTTACATATGGGCTCTAGTTTTATAAAAATATTTCAGATGTTTTTTTTTTCTTTTTCTCACACATTGTATATTTTTCTTCCTCCCCCACCCCCATATATTTTCCACTCTTGCTCTACTGAATCACATTAAGTTGAAATGATCTGTTTACATGTCTCTTCCTAATAGACGGTAAACTTCTTGTAGGCAGAGGCTGTATCTTATCTGCCCTTGTATCCCTAGTACCAGCCAGGGACGTAGTAGGTGCACAGCAAAGAGCAAATCTCATAGATGGAACCATTGGCAAAGTCAGGTAGCCTGGACATTTGTCAAAAACCTCAGCAAAACTTTGATATTTCAGACTTTTCTGAAAACTAAGACATAAGCTACATCTAAAATTTACATGTACTATTATGTTAACATTTAAGAATCTGCCAGCATGTCTAAGTTGAATAGTAATAATTTTTTAAAAATTGGACCAAAGTAGAAGAACATGGGCTATCACCCATTTGCAGAATCACAGTGATCCATCAGCCGTCTCAGTGGTTTTGTTAGTGTCTGACTTTATTGATCGATCATTAATAGAGGAAGTGTGATTGAAGCTGACGGATTGTTAACTGGATCAGGTAATCTTCTGGGTCCGGTTTTGGCAACCTTGCTAAGTATCTTTTTGTACCTTGGACTGAGGGACTCTCTTAGTCTGGATTAATGGCAGAGTATCGTGAGCCCATTAAGAATGTCTTTTTAGAGAAATGTAAAAATGACTATCCAGTAGAAAGTGTCAAAAAAAAAAAAAAAGAAAGATATCATAGTGCCTCTTAGGAAAGATAGCCATGTTTTACATCAATAATGTAACTCCAGCTTATCCTTCACTGGAAGCTCTTCAAAGGTCCCCAAGGTTTACATATTACAGGAATGTGTGCATGCTACAAAATTAACACTGATGACGGATGTCAGGAGAAACAATGATAATCAAAAGAGCTCTACGTTAGAAGTAGCTTAAAGAAGGTAACAATGTAAAAATACTTTTGTCCCCAAACTGGCTTTTCTGCTTGTTCCCCGCCTTCTGTAAACCGTTTTCACCACAGACCACCTGAAGTCTGAAATGTAAGTTCTCATGTTTCTACACATAGGAGTGGAGGACAGATTGGCTCTGCAAAGTCTAATTATTCCTACGACTCAATGGGAAATTAATTTAGCCACTACTAGAGAATATGAGTGTTGTGGCTGGAAATAACCATGACCAAGTCACTGAAATGACCAGAACCAAAATTTCCTGGGAAGAAAATACTTTTCTTTGTTGAAAATGAGTTTAAAAAAAAAGACAAAACTAGTAATACATCAAGATCATTGTCTTTCTTCATTTTTCTGTGTTAAACTGTTGACTCCATTTTCCAAGCTTTTGTTATTAGAAGCAGGATGAAGACAAGTGACAAAATAGGGCGTTTTCTTTTTTGTGGTATCCTTGAGAGATGAGTCACCATGAAATGCATATTTTAAAAAATGATATGGTTAGTTTGAAATTCAAAACCCAAGCCTTACTATATATGAAGCTAGCAATAAGATTGCAGCATATGTTTTTCTTCTGTTAGAGGATCTTTGTGAATAGTTTTTCTCTTCTTAAATGTGGTCAGTCAGCCTTGCAGCAGTGTTAATTTACCTCCAAGTGAAACCCAAATACCATGACTGGAAAGTGCAAGGGGTGTTTCCCAAACTTTAGTGGGCACACAAATCCCCGGGGATCTGATTAAAATGCAGGTGTTGCTTGACCAGGTCTGGAGTAGGGCCCAATATTCTGCATTTCTAATAAGCTTCCAGATGATGCTGATATTATGGTCCCTGGGCCATCCTGGGAGTTGCAAGGATGGAGAATTTAGTCACCAAACCACAAAGTGGCATTTATTTATGAATTACAATCAGAAAGTCATCTCCAAGTATTTGGATTTATTGGGATCGGTGGAAGTTTGAAGTTTGTCCTCCCAGGAACACGTGACATTGGTGGAGGTCCCATACATACTAGAGCAAAGTCTGTGGGTGTGATCATTTTATACCAGTCTCAGTGGACTGTTGCTTTCTACTTAAATAAAGCATTTGATGCTCTACTTATTGACTTTGAAGAAGTCATGGCTTTAGGCTACAGTGTGAAACAAAAATGTATTGGTACTCAGTTGATGAAAAAAAGTTACAGTTTCCACAATTGAAATCATGTCCGTGTTCTGTCTTGTGCCGCTGTGTATTACAACTGTTTCCATCCCCCTCTTCATGCAGAGTATGATTTCTTCCATTGTGAACAGCACTTACTATGCAAATGTCTCAGCAGCAAAATGTCAAGAATTTGGAAGGTGGTACAAACATTTCAAGAAGACAAAAGATATGATGGGTAAGCAGAAAACCGTTGCAGCGGTGGCTACATACCATTACGTGTCATTTGGGGGTTTATCCAAGTTGCATGTAAAGCCAGGTCTTGTGATTGCCCAATTAGAGATCAATTTAGAATGTTTCTTGGAGGGTGGGGAGTGGGTCTGAGTATAATGAGATAATTAAATTCAATAAATGTTTGTGTTTAAATCAGCCCAACTGACTTGGTTGTCAGACATGCAGGAGATGGAGGCGAGGTGGGGTGGGGGGGGGAGCTGTCATTTTTTAACATCTCAGTGAAGACCTAACCAGGCCTTGAATAACTAATATTGGCTGTGGGTTCTCTCAGAGATAAATCATGCTTTTATGTTTTTTTTTTGAGTTTTCTTTGAGAGAAAGGGAAAGTGCCAGTTTTTACACCCAATTTTTGAGGATATTCAATTGTATTTATAGTCTCCACAGTTGAGATCAAGTGATATTTACAGCTGTTGTCTCCAGCCCCCCCAGATAGGCACTTTGGTGAGCCTATTGCTTTACCATCCATAACCAAAGAACCATTGCATCATTTCTAGACTCTCAATGCCATGGCATCCTATCTTAACGTGTAACTTTAGGTCAATATTTGTTACGCAGGAAATACATTAAAATTATCTGCAGTGTGAAGTGACAGATAAAAGTTGTGTGTTGTACCCTACCTAGCATTTAGATTATGTCATTTCTCCCTGTTGAGTTTGTTAGTGTTCGTTAAAGCAAACACTGTGATTAAGGTTAATGTTTTAATTTCTATTAAGGTTTTCTTTCTTGTACCTACCAAATACAATGTTTTAAAATAATATAGGAATGGGATGTTTAATATGCATAGCATTACGTTGTGTTTTAAGTCTGTTTCTGTTTACTTCCATTACATTCATTCAGTAAAACAATAATAACTTCTCCTGAAGATTTTAAGAGGCAAGAGAACCTGAATTTTGAGCCTGTTTTAGCTTTTAATATTTGAAGCAAAACCATCCATCTACCAAAACAGATTCTTTGCCGTTTATAGCTTAGAGCTGTAATGAAGACAATGCATCATTTTTTGGAATAATTGCTTGAATTACTATTCCCTGTGAATGGCCCACTTGGGCTGATATCACTGGTAGAAATGGAAGGTTTCTTCCCCAATGCTTAGTTATATTTTGCATATATCAGTGACTATAGCAATATGATAAGTTACTCTAAATATAAAGCCTGAATATTTAATAAAAAGAGAAATGATGATTAAAATCAACCCAGAGTCCACACATGGGAAGCATGGTGTACTATTTATTTATTTATTGGCTGCACTGCACAGCTTGTGGGATCTTAGTTCCCCAACCAGGGATCAAACCCGGACCCCGCAGCAGTGAAAGTGCGGAGTCTTAACCACTGGACCGCCAGGGAATTCCCGTGGTGTACTATTTAGAAAGACTCCCCCACTGACCATCCTCAGCCTTTCAGGTCAAGAGCATCCAAGCAGTCTCTTCCCTGTAGCAGGAAAGCAGTTGACACACTCACTATTCACTCTCAGCCAGTCCATGTGAGGGATCTAGCCAAGGGAGAAACATTCGTCCTGTGTGGGTGGTAATAAATTGCAAGATGGTGACAGTATCACCATTGCATCAGAGTGACTCCCTACCCCTTCCTTGAAAGATTGTCATAGCATCTGGTGGTCACAGCTTCTTCAAGAAGCATTTGGGTCTTAGCAACACTGGGTATGCTGGCTTGCGATACATTAAGTCCTTTGCTTCATTCTAAGAAATATTTGCAGCTATACCCATCATCTAACATGATAGTTAGAATTCAGCAAAACAGGACATGTAAGATACCCAGCCCAGGGTTCAACATGCACTCAGTTATCATTACTGATCATTATGACCACTTTTATTATTTATTATATTGATTAGTTTTCTATATTAACAGCTAGGTTCAAATTGAACGTAAGTAACATTTGTGTACTTCTTTTCTTGCAAACTTTTTGCCTGGAGTAGTAACAGTTAATGTATATATTATGAGAAAATACTTGCATATTTCTTTTTTCTACAGTTGCATGTGATCTTTTTCTAGCTCCACTCACTCTTTCTAGTTGCCGTTAAGGAAATAGTGTTCTTCTAGAAGCTATTTGGTTTTTGGGGGGCCGCATGCAGCACGTGGCTTGCAGGATCTTAGGTCCCCAACCAGGGATCAAACCCAGGTCCTCAGCCGTGAAAGCGCCAAGTCCTAACCACTGGACTGCCGGGGCATTCCCTAGAAGCTATTTTAAAATAAATGTTGCCTTATAAGAAGTAAGAGTGAATAATCGTTTGACCCCCAGACTAGTCACATAGACTTTGAAAATAATTGATTTCTGGCCTTAAATCTAAACCACATTATAAAACTAGAAAGCGTTATCCCCCTTTCAAAGTTTGTGCCATGGTGCAGAGGACAAAAGTAAAAGCATAGCCAGTTGCATTCCATCTTGAGATGTTCTTAGTTTCCTTGGACCTTGGGTGTGCCCTGTGCCTTCTGTCTGTATTAGGGAATGACCAGAGATCCTTATCAATGCAGATCATTGTTGGCTCAATGTGATTTTCCTTCTTGTCCACTTCAGTTGAAATGGATAGTCTCTCTGAACTATCCCAGCAAGGTGCCAACCACGTCAACTTTGGCCAGCAGCCGGTCCCAGGGAACACCGCGGAGCAACCCCCGTCCCCCGCGCAGCTCTCCCACGGCAGCCAGCCCTCTGTCCGGACCCCTCTTCCCAACCTGCACCCTGGGCTCGTGTCAACGCCCATCAGTCCTCAGTTGGTCAACCAGCAGCTGGTGATGGCTCAGCTGCTGAACCAGCAGTATGCAGTGAACAGACTTCTAGCCCAGCAGTCCTTAAACCAACAGTACTTGAACCACCCTCCCCCTGTTAGTAGATCTATGAATAAGCCTTTGGAGCAACAGGTTTCCACCAACACAGAGGTGTCTTCCGAAATCTACCAGTGGGTACGTGATGAACTGAAACGGGCAGGAATCTCCCAGGCAGTATTTGCACGTGTGGCTTTTAACAGAACTCAGGTCAGTTTTGTTTTATGTGTAAATGGTTCCTCTCTCTCTTTTTCTCTTCCTTCTTTAATCCCATCTATACTAATGTTTATGCTCTTACTTTGTACTAACATTTTTTTCCTTCTCTCCCTGTGGTCATATTGTCTGTACCTGGGGGTGCCTACATTTTATCATTTCTCTGCTTATCGTAAACCTCTTCTACCAAGAGAAAGCTGTGTACAAATCGATCCTCATTCAGGGGCCTTGAAAGAATAAATATCGAAAATATTTCAAACTGACATTACCTATGCTTTTATGTAATGGAATTATAGACTGTTAGTAGCAGATTGAGAAAGGTTTGAGGACTTGGTCAAGGCCATTTCATTGGTAGGGCTCCAGGCTTCTAGCCCACTATCCGCCTTTCCTAGACCAGGGATCAGCAGACCTTTTCAGTAATAGGCCAGATAGTAAGTATTTTAGTCTTTGAGGGCCATAGCAGCCATAGACAGAAATGCATAAAACTATTTACAAAACAGGCCCTGGGGTAAGCTTGGCCTTGGAGGCCAAGATTTGCATATACCCCTTGTGTTCTCACCTTTGTCCTCCTGGGCAAATTCCTGTGAAGATATTATCAGGAAGGAAGATGTTTAGCAGGATGTGGAGAAAGGGTGATATACAGGAGAAGACCTAAGATAAAAGACATCTGAAAAGCACTAAAAAAATTGATTCCATTGGGCTTCCCTGGTGGTGCAGTGGTTGAGAGTCTGCCTGCCGATGCAGGGGACACAAAAAAAAAAAAAAAAAAAAATTGATTCCATTAAACACTGAATGAGAGAATTTTTTTAAATGTCTTTATTTTTTGAAACTAGTATGATATATACATGGTGTTTATTACACACACACACACCCTCCCCAGAAAAACCCCAGAAGAACATGTAACTTTGATTAGAATGAGGACATTATGTCCTTTTAACTTTTCTTGTTTTGCCACTGTTCTTTCGTCAATTTTTTTTTTTTTTGGCCTGACTCATACTTTCCTTTTGTATTTAAGTTATTTTGTTTATTACATGATTATAAGAATAAAATCCGGGGGCTTCCCTGGTGGCGCAGTGGTTGAGAGTACGCCTGCCGATGCAGAGGACACGGGTTCGTGTCCCGGTCCGGGAGGATCCCACATGCCACGGAGCCATGGCCACTGGGCCTGCGTGTCCGGAGCCTGTGCTCCGCAACGGGAGAGGCCACAACAGTGAGAGGCCTGCGTACCGCAAAAAAAATTAAAATAAAAAATAAAATCCGGGTACAAAAATATCTAGTATTAATTCCTTGCTGGCAGTTTCCATACCTAGGAGAATCCCAGCTGTGACTTATTTTTGGCTTGCCTTCACTGGATTGAAACTTAGGAGGCCTTACAAAACCTTTAACTCAGTGTTTGTTTTCAGTTTCTTTAACTGTTTTTTGTACATCATCTGTCTGTGTTTAAAAGGGTGGTTGCAAAGTTATTTCTCAGGTTAAAATTGTATGGTTTTACCTAGTTTTATTAATATATCTTTACAACTTAAAAATGTGTTCATTATTAGGTGGTAAATTTAATATGACACCTCTATTCAGTTGGAGGGTCATTATTTTTAAAAAATGTTTTAAATGAATGGATGAAAGGATCAAGTCAGCCTTCTAGCTACTCCTGTTTCTGGCAGCATCCTTTATTTTTGTAAATAGCGGTAACTACCGGTACTTCTTAGTACTGGGCAAAAACCAGGCAGGTCTCTGCATAAAAGTTGCTTGTTGAACTGAATTGAAAGCCCACAAAGACAGCACTGACATGGACACAAATGACTCACAGATTCAGTGGAAAGCATTTTGGAAATTGAGCAAATTGTTATTTCTTAAAGGACCAAGGAAAGTGTGTTTTATGTAGTAAAGAGAGTCTAGCTGAAGGTGAAAAGGGTAAGGTCACCACCCATTAGTGTGTTTTTTCTTCTGTGGGGCTGTAATGTCCCAGGCATCATCACCCTGGAGAGTGACCATTTGTCCTCCTTGGGTTTTCATGTGGACGGATTCCACAGATATCAATAGGATTTGTCACTGGAAAAAAGACAGAGTTCTCTATTTTATACCCTATCAATCTCTTCGAAAAGATGGTTTTCTCTGTGGTTAACATTGAAAACAGTGACTTAATGTTTTCAAGGGAGAGAGGAGAATGAAACCCGGGTGCAGCTTGATATCCATCTCTTTATTAATAATAGCCAGTTGAGAAAGCGTCATTACCAAAAAATTGTCTGGAGCCCCGGATGACAGAGGGGTTTGGTTTTAAACCTGTATAGAGGTAATTGGGACTCTTCCGTCGAAGTGGATGATGGGCCATGTTTGAAGCCGTCAGATTTCAATGAGAGTCATTGTCTATGTATATTTAAGAGTTCACTTTTGGGGAATTCGCTTTGGAACACGCAAGCATGCATGTCTTTTCGGTGGTCATACCAAAACACCACGCACACTCACGCGTACACACACAGCTGCATTTATTTTAATGATTATATATTCATATGAGTGTATGTTTATTTCAAACTGTATGCATTTCAATAAAAGCAGGTGCATCGTGAGAGTGTATGGTGTGAGTGTGGAGGATGAAAATACACATGCTAATGCATATGTATAGAGCAGGAGCTCTGCAGAGTTAAACCGCACAGACACATTTGTGTGTACTTATTACAGTGTGCAATTCCGGCTCCAGGTTTTAAAAAAGTTAATGTAAAATATGTACATACACATGCAAAGTTCTCTGATGTGATCGGATAAAGACACTGGCATCCTATAAACAGTATGTTAAAACATTCATTTTATAGATAATGCTGTTGTGAGTTGAGAATATCGACAGCTCTGTATAACTTTAAAATCCTGGGTCTCATCTTTCAACTCTTCATTGGAGAATTTTCTCATCAGCTTAATTGGGTCTCCTGAATTAAAACATACCCCTCTCTTTTAAGACATTCCTGTATCACTATTTTTTAAAGTCGAAACAAAAGAAAACAAAAAGATGAAAAAAATGTCTACCTTTTCTGAAAGCTTGTGATGAAATTTATATAATTCCTTGTTTTAAGGATGTTTCCGCCTTCTGAATTGATGGGCATATGTTCTTTAATTGCTACGGAAGGTACCAGCTTTTAGCATCTGTCATTCATTCAGTTATGCCTACTTGATGTCTTTTTAATGGAAACCCATGGCTAAAATTAATTGCTGAAGCTTCTAGATTTATACTTTTCAATTCACTTCTCTGTATTACTGCTACTTAAAGGTCGTGATAGAAGAAAATATATTCTTTAGTGCTCCCCCCGCTTTTTAAAATAAATCCCATAGTTTAACTCTGATCCCATTCTGTGGCTTTTCCCCTTTTTTCTCCCCCCTCCTCTTGTCTTTGGCACACTTTATTTTCCAGTAAAATAAAGAATGAAGATGGATTATTCAAAACTGATAACAGTAATGGACCATCATGTAATGTTTTATTGAATTTGAGTTCTGTAAATTATGTGGTGGAGAGAAATTTGCCTGCTTAAGTATAACAGAAATTGCTACTGTGTTCCTATAATTCTTCACAGTGTAATTTAAGAAAAGTCCACTCTCCATATCACTATTGAATAAAAGGTAAAAAGGTGCTATTACCCCAACGTGACAGCTCTTGTTTGGCCTCCCAACCGACAGAGATAAATGTGTCTGCTTATAACTTGCTTGGCCTGAGTCCAAGGTAGGAGGTGGAGTTTGAAAGTAGTCTTTCACCTGGACATGTGATTAAAAATTCACCAAACAAGAGGCAGGTAGCCTTGAAGAATCTTCTAGGTGTTTTATTTTTAGAGGGAGGTTTCATCAAATCATATTTTCCTTCTGAGGGCTTTGAAGTTCCACGAAGCTGATAAAAATCTATTTGAATCAGTGATTATGTTCAAAGAGGAGACAAACGGGAGGCCAGACAGGCTTTTTGTTCATATTGGCAGTCTCTTTCGCTTATCTGCTGTTTTAAAGAATTCATAATTAGCTTTTGGAAGTACTGATAATATTTATTGAAGGTTTTTCTTTCTTTTCCAGTACTAATGAATTTTACTTGTAAACTCTTTCTGGAATGTAAAAAAGGTTTAGGTATTCATCAGCAAGTTCACTCTTTAATTGAAAACATTAGAAATCTCACAACCACTATGGAATGGCGATGCAGAATAATTTTACGTTTTCATGTATAGAGCACATATTGAACAATTTGAAGATGTGAAGTGCCATGAAAAGCAGCTTCTCGTTTCCCATAAAATTGATATCCATGAGATGCTGGTAACATACTACATAATACACAAAATCGCAAGTTCTTTTTGGAAACAAAAATGACTAATGATTTTGTTTAATTTCATTCAGCACATTTATTGAACACCTATGGGGCATAATATTGGTAAATATTTTAGTCCTGGTATTTCAGCAATAGCAAGTATGGTACATGATGACCATGACATGTTATTTTTTAGCATGAAGAAAAGTTTTTGGTAAGAGGTCTCTCTTACTATCCACCATGAGGCATTATTACAAATGACCTTGACCTAACTTGGCAAGTCTTAACTGGATTTTCAGTCATGGGAAATGGGAAACAAGGGCCACATACATCTTGAATCCATAAATGTAGCTACTCAAATAACAACAACCCAAACAGGACCAAAACGTGCATTCCCATATCCGGATTCTAATGCCAGTCGTTTCACATTCAGAATTTTCTCAAGTGACATCATTCTCTTTAAAAAAGTAATTAACACATTCTAATCAAAACATTTTCTAATAATATTTTCAAGCATTTCCACCAGGGGGCACTCCCCTCATTGAAAGCCTGGGCCAAAAAAAAAAAAAAAAAACACACAAAAACCCGAAGGTTTGTAAAGTACCTGAGATTGTCTACACTGTCTGCTTTTGAGCTCTGTAAATGTCCCAGGAGTTAAAATATCAGTCTAGACCTTCAACACATCCCAGGCAGAAAACCTTCACTCGCTCTAGTTAGAATAATTAAGTGGAAATAAAATGCTTTGCCCGGAAAACATTTCATATGCTCAAATGGGACGTCATGCTAATGTCAAAATATGAGTAGAGAAATTGCTAAATTCTCTCCCAGGTGACCTTCTATCTGTTACTTTAAGCCATACAGGAATGACTCAGTCTCATGTTAGCAAGACTTGATATCATTATGTATTTTTTCATGTGTTGGCTTTCTCACTGTAGTTCTCTGCTGTCTCGGGAAACATTTGTAATGGAAAGAGATGACATTTTGTTATCTCAGATCTCTGAATGTCTAATTTCAAATTTCCCAAATATAATAACATCTGTTTATAGGATCTCTTTTGACCTAAAGTGTTTTGTTTTTTTTATTGAAGTATAGTTGATTTACAATGTTATGTTAGCTTCAGGTGTACAGCACAGTAATTCAGTTTATATATTCTTATATATTTTTTTTCAGATTCTTTTCCCTTATAGGTTATTACAAAATATTGAGTATAGTTCCCTGTGCTATACAGTAGGTCCTTGTTGATTATTTTATGTATGTTGATAGTAGTGTGTATGTGTTAATCCCACACTCCTGTTTTATCCTTTCTCCCTTCCTCTTTGGTAACCGTAAGTTTGTTTTCTGTTGTGTTTCTGTTTTGTAAATAAGTTCATTTGTATCATTTTTCTTAGATTCCGAATATAAGTGATACATGATACTTGTCTTTGTCAGACTTACTTCACTTAGTTTGATAATCTCTAGGTCCATCCATGTTGCTGCAAAAAAATTTTTTTTAATTACTGGACAATTAGTGTAGATAAACGTCTTACAAAGTGCCACATAACTTTCCACTGAAGGCTCACCTTGAGTACATTATTAATGACCATTAGAATTTTCCCATGGGGAGCATATCTTGTTAAGTTTCTGTCACCCATTTGGAATTTTTTCCTTCTATGGTCTGAATACACATAATCCATTTAGTAAATATTTATCAAACACTTACGTGGCAGGCATTGTGCTGGGATGACAAAAAAAGAGTATTAGGCTATTGAACTCAAGGAATTTATAATGTATTTATGTGTACTGTATGTTTCTCTTTCTGTAGAGTTAAGATATATTGCTTTGTGAAATACATCTTTTAATATCTTTAAAATTTTTTTATCCCCATTTGGTAGGGAAGAGTTTAGAGCAAGGGCTGTTTTTTTTACACCTATTTTCAAACATTGTTTCTGAGACCTGTATTTCTTGGTTTCAACGTGACACATCAAAAACACAGTCAATCTAATTAGTCGGCCTTGCGCAAATTAAATAGCTGGGTGATTGACTGCCTGTTTGACTGAATTTTAGTTAAATTGACTGGATGTTTTGCTCATGTATAAACACAGTTGCAACATTACTTGTCAGTATTATAAATGAAAGGACAAGTACCCTTCATTATTCAGTCACATTTCTTAGGGTGAAACTGGCTTCCCTTGCATAGACCAAATGAGAAACTAAAATGTACTCTTAAGCCCCCGAGCCTATTGGAGGATCTTTTTTAATAGCAGCCTATATAGATCGTTTTTGAAGTGGACACTGCTTTTATATTGTCTGTACCCAACTGTTATCTTGGGGCAATATGCTACATTTTCCTTGAGGAATTGGGAACAAAGCCAGGTTTGCGCTTCTAGGAAACCATGAAAAAACCCCAATGTTACAACGTTGGGGCTTGGTTGTTTTGACATGACACTTTACCTCCCTTTCCCAAATGTACCCTGTTGCCATTTCTGCAGGGTTATTAGAAAGTGAAATTTGCAAATGATATAGAGATCTCCACAACATTTTATTCTGAGCCATATTGTGATAAACTGAAATGTAGAAAGCAAACACGTCTTGGCATTCCAGGCATTTTTTCATGCGGAAGGTTGAAGAGGTAAGGCCTGCTCAGTCCTTATCAAATGGGCAGAAAATGTTTCTAATCCTTGTATTTCATATAAGCCCTTAAACAAAATTGTGGAGAAACACCCATTTTTAAAATGCATTCTTCCAAAAATTAAAGAAGTAGTTAACAATTCTCTGTTATTTGGGGAGGAATACCATAAAGAAGTTTACTAATGGTTTGTGAATTTCTTCTGGCACTATTAAAAATGTTTATTCCTCAAGAAATTTGATTTTTACAGAATTTGGTAATATTCTTTTTCTTGGCATGCTATGATGGATTTTTGCAGTGTGGAAAGGGGGTTATGTATTTCAAATTTAAAGGATGGTTTCTGAAGTTCAAATTTTCAACCTGTTACTCAGGTATATTGTATAGTAAGCAGTATAGTTTCCTTAAGCGGTAAATAGAAAGAATCACTTGTCATTGACTCCAATAATTTGAAAACCAAGGAATAATGTAAAATATTGCCTGCAAAAACATAGCATAAATCTTAGATGATGCTTTAGTGATATTCTTTTTCCTAGTATGTTACAATTCATTTTCGAGTATTTTCTTTGTAAATCCTACTTCTCTTGAAATGGCTTTGTATCTTTACATATTGGGCTGTTGGCATTCCACTGCCTTTGTGTTGGCAGCTTGAGAACTATACAGTTCAGTGCTGTCGTATTATGAGCATTTCATTTATTCTTAACTTGCCTCAATCCTGTCTCTGTGAAAGATTTCATGGCAAGTTAAGCTACTCAAAAGAAGGAGACAAATTAGGCAGTTGCAGTTTATGTTATATGTAAAGCAGACGCTTAATAAAATTAAGAATACAATTGAGGCTCTCTTCTCTACCACTTCAATTGTAACTAATATATTCCTATGTGGAATTAATGCTTCTGACTGTTCATTTTCTGAACAGTGAAGAAGAAAAGGAAAGGTTCACCGCGGGCTGGGCAGAGCATGGGGGCAAGCTCACCCTGTGCCTTTCATTCCCTGCAGGGCTTGCTTTCAGAAATCCTACGAAAGGAAGAGGACCCCAAGACTGCATCCCAGTCTTTGCTGGTAAACCTTCGGGCTATGCAGAATTTCTTGCAGTTACCGGAAGCTGAGAGAGATCGAATTTACCAGGATGAAAGGGAAAGGAGCTTGAATGCAGCCTCAGCGATGGGTCCTGCCCCCCTGATAAGCACACCGCCCAGCCGCCCTCCCCAGGTGAACTCTCTTTTTCCTCCTCACCTTTCTGCTTTTTGTTTTTGTTTAAAAGAAAGAAAAAGTCGAAGGAAGAATCTCAACAAGCATGAGAAAGGTAGATGGATAGGGATTTTTTTTTTTTAATAGTAATTCATAGACTTGCTTGAGGAGAATTTGGTCCCAGCTCACTAATTCTGATATAAAAACAAGTAGCTACTAATTAGATAGAGGGAAAAAAAATTACTTTGTGTTGCTTCATTTGGGGAGTTCTTTGGGGGTGAAAAGTCATCTTGAAATGGGATATTTGGCCCTACTACTATTAAGTAAAAAGGTATTTTAAACTCAATAGGAAAAAAAAAAAGTAATGAAGTCCATTTTATCCCTGCGCGTTTTAGAACCACCATTTGAATAGTAAATAAATAAAAATAAATAATTCCATTTGTATTTATGCTTTCCAATACCAACTGCAGCTGGTACCAATTACGCATCATCTCGTTTGTAATCTTTCATAATTAAGTTTAATACAATCCTTGAAGGCAGCTTTAAATGGGGCTGATAAGGAATTCCATCCATATTCCCAGAAATGGGCACATTTTCTATTTTCCAAATTTTTGCACTTTTTAGAAAGGACAGAAGTCACCTGCCAGGTAATTTTGTGTATGCGCATCTGTATTTTTTTTAATCAAGTTTAAAAGGTAGCCTCAAAACTATTATGAGAATTGAGAAGTTAATTTTCAGTACAACTATTAGAAACAAATTTGAGAGTGGATTAGATGTAAGATCCACAAGCAAATATATTTCTTACACATTTAATTTGTGGCCTGTGCAACTCTTAACAATGAGGTCAGCTAAAACGATGGAAAGTAAATATGGAGTACTAATTAAAAGTGCTTATGTAACATAATGTCATAATGAAATTATCTCTTAATGTTAATTTCATCAATAGTAAAAAATGGTCATCCATTTCCAAGTATAGAGATAAAACTCACTCAACACTAAAAGTGAAACTGCCATAGATACTCCATAAATAAGAAATAGACATAATATACAGCCACTTGTGGAGGGTCTTAAACTGCATATTGTAACGTTCTGAAATGATTGTTGTTTGGAACCATCCCAAAGGTCCATTTTCTCCATTTTATTCAATGAAAATCAATTAAGTCTTAATGTCTATAGGAGCAGACGATAAAGAAGGCATTGCTGTAATTTTAAGAAAGATACGTTTCTCTAAGCAGAAAAGAATGGCACCCAAATACATGCATACATATCCATCTGCCGACACACACACTTACTGAATTTGATCTGTTAAGCCTTCAATACAATATTTCTTACCAAAAAGAATGAGGAATTCTTTATATACATATATGACTTTTGTAAGAGTGATTAAACAAAAAATACTTGGACTTGATTGAACACTGAGTTTGTGGTGTTTAGAGTTATCATATATACCATCAATAGTTAATTTTGCTGTTGCAGCCATCATTGGAAGGCCTCTGGGCAGAGTTATTTTACTTATCACTTAATCTTGCAATACTAACAAAAGAAGGGCTTACTTAAGACCAGTGTGAATTTAAGCGTTGAGCTTCTTCTTTTGTTTTGTTTTAATCTATCCAAATATTTGACTTAGTAGTTCCTTAATACAGCTTTTGTTTTCTAATTTTTCTAGGACTTTAATGCTTTTATTTGTTTTCGAGATATGATTCTGCTTTCCTTACTCATCGTTTTTTGTTTTTTTAGCCAAAATTACATTAATTCTTAATTGTGATATTTATTTTTGTATACTATTAAGATACTCTGGGTTGCTTTCCTATATGTATGTCTAAAGACTATACCTGCTGATAAGTTGGGATAGAAACTATAATTTATTTTGGCCTGAATTACTGAGAAACTGGTTGAGCCACCCTCAGCTGTATGTGTTTGTTCTCAAGAGGGGGTTGAGACCAAGCCTTTGGCTGGGATATTTAGCCAATGATGAATGTACTTAAATACTGTAGATTCTTAGTGAAGCTCTTTCAAAGAAAAAAAGTTTCTATTAACACAATATTATTGGCCATCTAACCACATTCTGAAATGATTATCTGATATGTGTGAATAATTTTATTTCACTGCTTCATAGAGAATCCCTTTGCATTCCTTAATTTTATCATAACAGAGCTCACAACCAGTTTGTTCACCTTTTACCCTTTGACAGTGATTCAATGAATTAAATTTTAGGGAATTTTTAATGTATTAAATGTATTATCAATGTAAAATGAGTACTTAGGATTTGGAAAAACGGGTTATAGAGGAGTTGAGTTAGTACTGTTTTGCAGCAGTTGAAATCCAGTGCTTAACCTGGAACCAATATACCACACATAAGGTTTTCATGTGCTTATTTACAAATGACTAAAATCGAAGGGGTTTAGTAAAGGAGGAGACCACAGGTATAGAAAAGGACTGCAGGATTTTGTCTTTTTATATTTTGCCAGAGAGGAATCTGTGTGAAATCACTGTGCATTTCATTCCCCCCCATCCCTGCCCCCCCACAATGAAGATATTCAAAATCTGTTTTGAGACTAGTCTTTGGCTTGGGTTGGACCGGAACAGGATTTCTTTCTAATGCTTGTTGAAGGCAGAGGTCCCTTGTGGCTCACTGAAGACCCAGGACACCTTAAGGCCTGAGAGACTGGATTATCTTCCAGCTTCTCTGAAGAGTTTAGGTCATATGGAAGATGATTGGATGTCCCTGGGTCCTGCCAGACCAAGGACCTAAACCATTGAGGAGCTCAGGTTATAAATCATCTTCAAGAAGGGGCTTCCTTCAGGCCCTGGGTGTTATTCTTAGGAGAACCTCACCAGGGAAAACCTAGACCAGCCTCAGGAAGCTCTTGGCTGGCTCTGCCTTGGCGAGATGGCTCCTGTGCACTCCTGTCCCTCAGGCTTCGGTAGGGGTAGCCACACCAAGAGCTCTGTCTTCTGGCTGGGGCAGTAGGCTCTGGGCCAGAGCTGTTGGTTGAAAGCATATTTTCACAATGAACATGCTCTGATTCAAGAAATATGAATACCTTGCACTTGACAATGATTCACAGTTTTCTCAGCACCTTCACATGCATGAATTCATGGAATCATTATACCAACCTTTTGGTATGAGAAAAATGAGAAAAGTCAAATACTTAGTTTTCAAATCCCCTATTCAGTCGGATGCTCTTTCCCCTACCTCAAGCCACGTCCTCAGAAGACAGACATTTTAGAAAGGAGAAAATGAAACTCAGGGACTCTTTCTGTTTGTCAGAGAGGATGAGAAGTTTTCTTGTTAGATTAGAAAAAGGAACACATGTGAAATATTCTTCTGATAGAATACATTGAATATTTGACAAATGGTCCACTTTGGAGGACTTTAGACAGTTGGGCATTTCTGAGATTGTAGAGAAAAGAGCCCTTTCCAAACTTTGGTGGTAAGTGTATCTGGGAGAAACCAATCCCTCCAAAGCTCCATGGCCTTAAAGATTTCTTTTCTGACTATCGCTTAGCAAATTTTCCAGATGAGTTTACAAGATGAGTCTTATTAATAGTAATTAATTATTATTTTCTGGAAGTTGTCTGTTGCACTAAACATATCCATTTTAAGTTGATGGTTTCTATTTAGGTGTGCACTTATGGGTTTATTTGTGTGTTTTAAGATGTGTGACTTTTGGAGTTAAATTAGCAATTTCTGTCTTCATAAGGACCATTTGAAAGCCTATAATTATCAAGTTATAACTTTTACATGAATTATATAATATTTTTTCTTTTTTTAACATCTCGTTATGGCATTCTTTGGTTTCTTCTGAAGATGGGACATTTTATAACAATGTTTTAGAAAATGTACAAAGTTTATATCAATAGAAGCGATATATAATTAATTTAATCTGGTAGTTGCACACTTCTGTCTCTTTACAACACATTCTTCTGTAGTATAATAAAACATAGGTTCAGTTGTGGGCAGGAACTTCACACTTGATAAAAGTTTTATTTGTTATGAATCCCTTGACCAGCTTTATTTTAAGATCACATATGTGCTTGGAAAACACTTCTCATTAATGGTCATCTTTTAAAAGCTAGAGGACTTTTGAAAGTCTAGATCTGGAAAATAACTAATATGGTTTCTACAAAAGGAAGAAAAGTGTAAAAAGATAGAACCATGATACTCAAAACAGTGTTAATATATAAAAGTATGAAAATGTGAACTGTTTTCTATCACCAATAGGAATTCCTCAAAATAGCATGGATTTTTTAAACTAATGATAAGACCATTCCCTACTAAAAATTAGACATTCATGAGCTAGATTTAGCAAAGGGCCACCAAAAAGCAGGTGCAGCATGTCTTAAAAAATAATAAGAATTTTCCCAAATAAAGAAGTCCTATATAACATCATACCCTCAGTGTATTGCAGTGATTCCTAAGATAAGCATTGGTGTTAGACTTAAGTTCAGTTCTCAGCCTTGCCCCATGGACAAATTACTTAACCTCTTTGTTAGCTTCTCAATTTAAAAATGGGGCAGTAATGTGACATTACCTACTCAGGGCTATTATGCAGGTTAATGTATGCTAACACAAGGCCCAGCTCATAATAAACAACTGATAAATGTGAGTCTCTCTTATTATCATAATTATTATTAAAACTACATCAAACTTTAATTGCATATGGGCATGCCCTCATGCATGTGTGCAGTATGAGCTTGCAGGCAATTCCACTTGCATCAAGGAAGAGCACAGACGCCAGTCAGGACCACAGTAGAGTCCATTTTGTGTAGCCTGTATGTAGTACATATATAGTACGTATGTAGTATATATAGTTCATTTTGTAGTATGGGTTGATGAATTCAGCAGCGGTAAAGGAGCAAAAAATTCTCATGGAAAATCTGTGTTCTTCTGAACAATTGTAGTGAAATAAAAAGCACACCCTAGTGCTACACCCTCTCCCCATGTGGGAGGGTAAATATCAGAAGCTCCAATTCTTAACAATTTCCCTGGCGCCACCGTAATGATGGAGTGGTACACGCTACCTTGATAAATGCTATTCAGAAAGCAACTGCATTTATTTTACCTCCTGTGCTATTTGCAGAGAAGAGCTGAAGAGTAGTTTGTTTTGCCTGGAATGAACTACTTTATGAATTTTAATGTGTGATATAATATTAAAAGCTAAACCAGGATTAAAGAAGATTTTTTTTGAGCTAAGCTAAAATAGTACTTAGTAGAGTGAGGTATAAAAGATTTTTGTTTCCATTTTTACCTGGGGAAAATTTTCAGCTTTCATATTTTTGAAAAGCTGTCCAAGTCAGTTCCCCTTAAGCAATACCTTGTGTTTAGAGAAAAATGTGGTTCCAGAATTCTAATAGCTTATCTCTAATAAGATGCATACCTGAGCCAACAAGATGATGAGGAAGAACTTTTCTAAATATTTTTTAAATGAGTAATACAGTTTCTTAAAATTTTTAAAAGTTGTTGCTCTCACTTTTTTTTTTTTTTTTTTTTTTTGTGGTACGCGGGCCTCTCACTGTTGTGGCCTCTCCTGTTGCGGAGCACAGGCTCCGGACGTGCAGGCTCAGCGGCCATGGCTCACGGGCCCAGCTGCTCCGCGGCATGTGGGATCTTCCCGGACCGGGGCACACCCACGTCCCCTGCATCGGCAGATGGACTCTCAACCACTGTGCCACCAGGGAAGCCCTCTCACTTCTTTTTTTTTTTTTTTTTTTGAAAGAACTTTTAAAAAGTACTTTAAAAAACAAAAAAGTACTTTTCATTGTGTTGGCTACTAGGAGATGTTTCTTTTTTATGATTTAAAATGTTTGCTTTTTGGTTCAAGTTGTAATTGCTTTATTAAAAAAAGAAAAATTGGGCCTTCTCTGGTGGCGCAGTGGTTGAGAGTCCGCCTGCCGATGCAGGGGACATGGGTTCGTGCCCCGGTCCGGGAAGATCCCACATGCCGCGGAGCAGCTGGGCCAGTGAGCCATGGCCGCTGAGCCTGCACGTCCGGAGCCTGTGCTCCGCAACGGGAGAGGCCAGAACAGTGAGAGGCCCGCGTACCGCAAAAAAAAAAAAAAAAAAAAAAAACCAAAACCAAAAAAAAAAAAAAAAAGAAAAATTAAACCAAAGAAATTTTTAGAAACAAAATCACAGGGTTGAAACAAATGATTATAACCCACCTCGAAGATAAATTCTTAAACATCATTTTTACAAAAGAATGAAAATGATTTTCAAAACACACTGAAACACCAAGTTTCCAAAGCCTGCCCTCTTAACTGTTGCTAAGCAGATGATACCAAGGAACTGTTTCTTCCAATGCCCTGAACTTCATGCCTCCATTTCCATAACATTCAATGTTCAAAGCGATTGAAATGGCTTTTCTTTTCTCTTTCATTTAAGCAGTGAAAAAAAATAGGTATTAAAAGGGACCCCATGTGGTGATCAAATCTATCCTTCTGCCTCAAAGCAAGACCACCCCAGAGCAAAGTTGCAAATCTCAGCAAAGCAACTTTGTAGGCAATTTATGGTAATGCATTAACTCTTCTGGCTCCTAAAGTGGTGTTTAGCCGATTACTGCTTCAAAGCCCTGTGTCTGTGCCTACTGGTCCCCAGTCCTTAAGATGCCTCCGTGAGTTAGTGCCCTTGCTTACTGGAGTGCAGAGCTGGCAGGGGAAGGCTGAAATCCAGCCTCTGCTCTTGCTGTTTCTGTCTGCGGATTATGCTTTAGGAGAGGCCAGTGAGGCCAGCCAGTGGGTCCCTTGTCCTGCCTCACCTTTTGTGTCCTCACTGGGGGCCTGTGGTCCAACCATTTCCCAGCATTATCCTTTCCGTGCTCCCAAGCGTAGTGTCCAGGTGGGAGAGTCTAGCTGCATCCTCCAGAGGTGAGTTATTTTGCTCACCAGGTAGAAGTTACGAGTCAGAAAGCACGTTGTCAAGGAGACTCAGCTTTACTCTCTAAGTGCAGGGAATTAAATGGCTTAGGATAACCTCTGCCCCTCTTTTGATACCAAATATTTGGGGGCAGAGTGAAATAAACATTAGAAGACTTACTGTATGACTAAGAAGGTGTGTCATTTAGTGCCCCAAAATCATTTGTTTATCTTAAAATGAGCTTCATTTTCTGTTGTTCCTAGTGGATGAGAGAAATGGTCCAAGATGGTAAGTTTCTTGAGAAGGAAAACCTGGATTCTGTAAAGGACCCTAAGAAACGTGGTCCTTGATGAATCACTTTGCCAGGAGAAATGTGGTCCTGCATCTGGACAACTTTTCATTTATGTTTTCATCAGTTTCCCAGTAAAAAGCAGCTACATGGTTCATATGTGAATTTCCCAGGCTGGTTGGTTCCTATAAATGCTCAATAAAGATCAGATTTTTATTTTAAAGATTTAAAGTTTTAAAGATTGTTTTTAAGTTTTGAAGATTAATCATGGTATCAATAAATTCTGAGGTTGATTTTCCCCCTAAATTTTGTGGCATTTTTCTGCAGCTCTCTGCTTATCATTATTACCAAAGGCATTTATATTAATTTCTCACTCAAGATTATACATTTTGAATATATTTGTAAGTCACTGTTTATATATTTTGTGTAACTTGCATTCATGTTCTATTAAATATTGTGAAACTTTTTCTTATTGTCTGGTTCCACCAGTCAAAAGGAAAGAGTTATATACAGCGGTGCCAGGAAATGATGAAATGATTATACAGGACAGCTTGGACATGCATGTGTAAAATGCAACCAGCCTTTATGATAATTAAGCAAGGCACTCTACCTGTTTCATGGATGGATAGAAGATTTAAATGTGCAGCTCTGCAAATGGCTTTGTTATGGAAGATTTTTTAAATGAAACATAAGAGGCAAAGGCATTAAAAAAAAAAAAAGAGTCTAAAATTAAAAAGGCCGTAGTATGTAATAGCTATTAGTGATGCAGTTGTCTCTTAGGCATCGGGTACCCAGCGAAGATAGAAGATACAGCACTGTGCATTATGATTTTAATTGTGAATTTCCTTTGTTAGAATTGCCGTGGAAGGTAATTGGGAAACAATGAGTTTAGGGTTTTCAAGTCTTTGAAACTATTCCATTTTCCAGAAAACTTACTTTATGGCATTATAATTCCTGGTTGTCAGCTGGTAGTTGCTGTCGTATTACAGCTGCAGTCACCTGTGACACTATGACTTCCTTAACTTAAGCAATCTGATATCCAGCTAAGAACTCATGTTGAATGACCGCATTGTTGATCACCTTGATCGTAAAAGGAGCAACAGGATCCAGTTTGGATGCCGAGCCTGAGAAGCTTCAAAACAGCTTGGCCAGTGGAAAATGACAGGCATGTTCAAAATGTTTTGTAGGTGAAAACAGCTACCATTGCCACTGAGAGGAATGGGAAACCAGAGAACAATACCATGAACATTAATGCTTCCATTTACGACGAGATTCAGCAGGAAATGAAGCGCGCTAAAGTTTCCCAAGCTCTGTTTGCAAAGGTGGCAGCAACCAAAAGCCAGGTAAGAACCTCTGTTAGGCATGGAGAATGTTTATCTGCGATGCCTGTGAAAGTTCCTTCGAAGGGGTGTCTATTTGCAAGTTGAACTTGCATCCCTGAGAGGTCACGGTTTCCAGGATTATTGACAGAGCTCATGATGAAACAGAGTGTTCAGATTCAGGGAACAGAGACGCTTGGTTGTGTTTCCTCCAACATCTACTGTCCAGACCACAGATTTCTCAGGAAATCCCTGAGTCAGTTAATAGTTGTTTCCAGAAGAGTAATGTATAGGAGGTTTCTCCATCTGGTCTATTGTAATGGAACAAATAACTTGAATTATTATTATTTCATTAGTACTTAGGTGACCTTGATTTCTATCCTAAAATACTACGAGCATTGTAGTTTTTTTCTGTTCCAACTCAGGCATCTACAACTGTTAGGTGTGCTTATTAAAACCAAGTGACACACACACACACACACACACACACACACACACACACATACAGCTTTGTAAAATAATGATTTTAGTTTTATATATATATATATGTATATATGACACACAAATTTAATTATAATTAGAAAAATTGTCTATATCTTTTGAATTATAAATGAATCGAATTGAATGGGAAAAGTGACAGATCCCTACAAGACATAACGAAGGATAGATAATGCAGTCTTTTTGTCATATATTGATAATTTATGTTCATCAAAAGTAGAGTCATCTACATGAACAAGCTCACAGTTATCTACAAACCCTTGTTCAAGGCCAGGAATACTTTTTAAAGGACCAGAAGAATACCGGTCTTGTCCAGTATAAGTCTTGTCCCCTTTGCAGAAAGATTTGATAACACTATCAAAGTGAGATTGAGAGGCAATCAAGGAAATTTTAGACAAATATATTTCATTATCGTTAATGAACTCTCCTTTGTAAAACAGCCTGGCTGCTGTCAGCCTCTGATAAAATTATACAGTCCTGGGACTATTTACAATATGATGTATTTACAATACAGTACTTTCATTATTAGGTTTTTCTGAAATTTCACTCTAGCAACATTAATAGTGGTCCTTGATGGGAGTTTTGTTCTTGTTTAAGTTGTAGGCTGGCTGGAAATACGTAAGGGATATCTTGGAAATGTTATATAAAAATGATTAAACTCAAGCTGTGGACTGTAAAAATTATAGCTTTATAGGCCACATGCCTGCGTACCCTTCAATCACTGTCAAAGTGATAATTTCTACAATAATATGTTTCTTTTATTGTGAGATTCTAAACATCAAGTGCTGTTTAAACATTAAACTGAATTGTTTATGTTAGTGCCATACTCGGCGTGTCATACATCAGGCCACCGTAATCTCTCATGGAATGTAAAATTCTGTCATGAATCATGGCTTGTATATCGGAAATTACTGTAATTTCGATTGGAAATTACAGGGCTCTTGAAATGTTTCTAATTATGATAGAATGTCAGAGCCGCTTCAAACCTGTGTGCTTCTTCAGATGTCTTCATTTACATGCCAAGACTAGGCATTAAGGAGAAATGTCCTGTTCGTACATCGCCCCTCACCCACCCACCCTGCACCTTCTTCTTTTGGCTATTTAGTCTAATTAGGATGAGGATCTCATGTTTCAACATAGTTTATCCTGCTTTTCTTTCTGATTCTGCATCTCTTCTGACCTTTCCAATTAAATTATCAAGAATAACAGACTGTCTTCTTACAAGGCCAAACACTTTCCCCCAATCTCCAGAATAGATAAACAGAGAAACTAAACATGCATTATTGTGATAAGGGGCAGCCTTAAAACCAACAAACAAAAATAGAATATTAAAACTTTTGGGTAAGTTGGCATCTGTCATATAATCACCACCACCCTCCCTTTCCTTTCTGACGAGAGCATAGCTCCTTCTGGCTAGCAGCGTTTTTGCTACCTTCATTCTTTCTTTCTTTTAAATGATATCCCCAATTCTCCCCTCCTGGGCTGAGTACTGATTTTGGAGCTACTCAGACAGTGGTAGCAATGGGTTGGTAATGTCATGTGAGTGATGTTCTAGGGGTTTTTTTTAACATCTTTGCTCTTTGGACTCCTGTCCTACGAAGATCCCCATGAGTCACTTTCAAAGATGTCAGTTGCCAACTTCTGTGTATCTGCCATGATGGTGTGTTCCCCAGAACCCCCAAAGCTGCTAGCTCATCTCCTCATTACTGGTTGAAAGAGATTCCAAGGGGCCAATTGTAGACTACTGGGGTCCAGCAGACCCCACATGGTTATTCCTAACTACTAATTCACTGGAACTTCGTTAAAAAGCATTTCTGTAGCTTTCTCTTAGCTGTTCAGTTTAGATGTTAGCACTGCCCTCTTTATGAAAATCTAAAAGTTGATGATTACTGAAAAATAAGTCCAAAAACTGTATATATCCCTAAGAGAAGAGATCTAACTTAACAAGGGCAGGTAGTCCATTGACTTAAGTTCTGTTCACCTGCCATGATTTTTTGTGAAGGAAATAGAAAAACTAGAAAACAAACCAAAACCAAAAAAAAAAAAAAAATCTTCAAATCCGACGTACCTTTCTCATGGTCAGCATTCTTAACTTGTGCAAGAGTTGTTTATGCCTTGGAGATAGGTGCCAAGGCTTGTCAGCATGGGCAGAGGTCCTCCCAAATGAAACATGTGTACAGTGTGCTGGAGCCATTTTATCTCAACTGGTCCAGCCCCATCTGCTTCTGTATCTCGCCCTGATTCTCTGTGTTGGCCTAACATTCACTACCTTTTTTGTGCTAGACCCCGTCCTGCGTTATATATTATCTGCATTTAGTTCTCAGTAACCCTGTGGGCTGTAACATTGATTTCCTCATTTTACACGAGGGTTACTTGACTAAAAAGTAGGAGAGCCAACCCCAAATTCTGCATCTCAGCATCACTATTTCAGTGTCTCCTCAGGGTTCCAGGCAGCATCAGGACCTAAGGAAAGAGGAATTAAGGATGCTGGACTAATTGATAGTGGAATGGGAGGGACTTTCCTTTCTTCACTGACATATTCATGGAATATGGGTTCTTGCCAACATAGGGCCCTTAGAAGCCAAGCTTTTTCACGTCTGTTTGGGGTTGGGGGTGTAGGGAAGGGTACATGGTGGAGGACTCAAAGGACGCTACGGTCCAGGCTGAGTCACTGCTGTTCTGGTATTGGGAAATGATTTAACCTTTTTGAACCCAAGATTTCTTTTAACATGGGAGGAGCTCCCATGCTGTCATGCATGCAGAAGAGCTTTTAGATTTACAACACTGTAACACAAATAGATAATGTCTTACGATGTGCTAAGCAAAAGACTCGGACCTGCACACAGAGTAACTTATTTATTATCTATTTTTGTATCTCAGATACTTTTTATTTTACAAAGTAAAGCTTTAGGTAAATCCCCTGAATGGCAGAGAGCAGAATTATTTTGAAAAGATAGTACAGCCCCAGAATGTGGTGGAACCAGACATGTGTAGCTGTGGTCTGCAATGACTAATGCACAAAGTATTTTCAGGAAAAGAAACCAACTTTTCAGATCCCACCATTTCACATGTATTATACTTTCTCTTCGATGAGTAATAGAAATGAGATTGTTTTTCACGTTAATAGAAATGTCTGGGTGAAGTATGCAACTGCAAACTGAAGGTAGGCTACTTTTTGTGCTTGGGTAGGAAAGCAGGCTAATGCAGACTTTAAAAAGATGATATGCTTTGAACATAATGTGAATCGCTACAAATGGATACACTGTATACTGTGGGTATTCAAACAAGCAGCCTTTTTTCCAAGTGAATCATATTAGAATTTTATCAAACATTTAGTCTGATAACATTCCAATAATTATGAGAGCAGAATTCGCTAATTTTACTGTTTAAAAAAAAATAGTTGATTTGGGTAATAGCCATTACGGTATCAAGGTTCAGTTACTGTTCAGTGGTTATAGTGTTTTCATATGGGAGACAGAAATGGAATTTTTTCCTTAATGGTGGCAGATGTTGGAATCTAATTTTATTCCACAGCAAACCTCCTGAGAGCTCTGAGACTTAAGGTGTATGTCCAGCAAGGGGACATTAGCAGTGCCGTAGGCCTTGCCTTGTACATCGAATTGTTACATTGATTTTCATGTTTGCAGAGGTGGAGCTTGCAGATACAGTAATGCAGTCAGAATAAAGGGCTTTTCCAGAGCGGCTGCATCCCTACTTGTGTTTAGAAAATGATTTCTCTCTAGTGCGTTATTGAACAGGGTATTTCTTTTAGTTAAAGCAGCTAGATGATGGAAATTCTATTTGACTGAACATGCTTTTCAATAGAATCTTTTGCAGTCTCTACCTACCAGTCCTGTAGTTACTGGACTCTTTGGCTGCAGCAACTTCGACTGCCTGATAGGTGTGGTTTTTTGCACTAAAAAAAGAATTTCTGCCTCTGTGAAGATGGCACGACCAGTAGAAGAGACCAAATAATTCGAAGCCTTTTGCTTTCTTCCATCTACTTTTCAGACAATTTTGTCATTGAGATTCAAGACCTCTAGGATGAGAGAGAGAGGGGAGAGTGAAGGAGAAAGAAGAAAGCTTTAGTGCTCTTTGGGCTTGTAGGTAAAAAAAAGAAAAAAGCATCTTCAGATTTGGTAATTCTTAGATGGTGATGGGAATGCCTTAAATACGAGTAAGACATGATATGTCACAAATCATTAGAGGTAGAAATAGGGCTAAGAATGTCATTTTCATTGCTGGTTATAGGAATCTACAGTGATAAAATCCAGGAAAAAGAAATCACGGCACCATGACTGCATTCTGTATTCTAGCATGTCAGCGAAGCCATCTTTTATTTTGTTAGCATCAAATTACACTTCACGGAAACTACACTTTGAAGCCCTGTGCTGATTCAGTTTTTTGGAATGTTCACATAACAGACTTCACTGCAACACGATTTCACCTGTGTAGCCTCCTGTTTCAGATCCACAGGAGGCCCCTGCAGATTTGCGAGTCACGGTTCCGGTTATTTCTGGTGTCACATGATTTTCTAGCAGCCTGTGGGAAGATCTTTACATTGTGTCCTCAGAGCCCCTTCTCTTGGGCTAATAGAGTTGCCTTCAGCCAGCATCTAAGGCGAGAACTGCCTCTTCGTACATTTTCCATCTAGTGCCTTATTTTATTTTACTTTATCCATTTATTTATTTATGTTTTACTGGGTGGGAGCAGATCCTGTGGAGATACAGGTTAGGTTTCCCTGGATCAGCTTCCGGGAAGAAGGAAGAGGCCAAAGGAATGCTTGAAGGGAGAAGAGAAGTAAGACAGCCCAGCGTATAGCATCTCAGGACTGCCTGTATTCAGGTTTACCTACATTTGGGGAGGGCCCGGTGCTGCCTTCTTGATAAAGACGTGGAGACCCGTCCATCTCCTATTTAAGGTGTTCTGTGGGAGCTATCTCTAAAAATCCCTTCTGTCTAAATATTGGGAATCCATGTTGGATTTAGTTTTCTGCAGTGTAGACCTATCTTTATGTCTCTAGGGGTTGCTCAACAGGACTTTTGAAATTAATGGCTTTAAATACATAAACATTGACATAATCTAGCGGTTTAAAGGTACATGATTGTGTTATACGATGTTTTAAGCACTAAATTTGTGAATCTGAGCCCTTTCCACATTTCTATGTTATAAAAACAAGCATATGTTTTAATTAATCTAGGGTTTGATCAAGGAGGTTCAGAATTATTAAATAGAACACGTACTTGCCGATCATATTTTTGGCTAAAAAAAAATCACGTAATGGGGTGTTTTTCCCCCAGGCACTTGATATTGTCTATTGCAGCAAGTCGAACCGAAACTTCTTGGTTATCTTATTGCCACCTTCAAATTATTTAAAAATTTGTTTTCCTCTAAAATTTAAAATTCGGTAACTAGAGTGATATAAATGCATCTTCCTCATTCTCCCGTTTAATAAGTTCACTGTAACAAGTATAGTCATAACTCATTAAGCCCAGTTTCTCCAACTTTCAAAAAATGTCATAGGAAAATATTAGTCAAGATTTGAAAAGAAGCAGTTCGTGAATATTGAGCCAACTCTCTAAAGAGAATTATCACGTGAGGAAGTTCCGGGAAGGTGACCACAGGAGTGGTCCACTTTGAAGCAGACCAGTGTAATGCATTCTAAAGCATGAGTATAGCAAGTACATATTCGTAGAATCTGCTTTAATCTAAGGCCACCTTTTGTCCTAAAATGTAGTATAAGTTGAAAAGTGTGGACTCATAATACCCTATGAAAGTCCCTCTCTTTGGAAGCCCTTCTGTAATCGTCTTTGACAATTGAAGGGTTACAGTTCTTCCGGACAGGATCTGGTATCTACAGAATGGGAGTAGGGAAGAGACCAAATCCATGGGGTTTGTTTTATTTTTACATCTTTATTGGAGTATAATTGGTTTACAATGGTGTGTTAGTTTCTGCTTTATAACAAAGTGAATCAGTTATACATATACATATATTCCCATATCTCTTCCCTCTTGCGTCTCCCTGCCTCCCACCCTCCCTATCCCACCCCTCCAGGCGGTCACAAAGCACCGAGCTGATCTCCCTGTGCTATGCGGCTGCTTCCCACTAGCTATCTACCTTGCCTTTGTTAGTGTATGTATGTCCATGCCTCTCTTTTGCTTTGTCCCAGCTTACCCTTCCCCCTCCCCATATCCTCAAGTCCATTCTCTAGTAGGTCTGTGTCTTTATTCCCGTCTTACTCCTAGGTTCTTCATAACATTTTTTTTTTCTTAAATTCCATATATATGTGTTAGCATACGATATTTGTCTTTCTCTTTCTGGTTTTAACTCTTAAGTAGGAATGAATTTCAAAACGGAATGTCATTCAGTTAAACTTCACACATAATTATAACACTGATTTCGTCCTTTCACAAACTACCAAGTGAAAAGACAAAGTGTTTCTCAGAAGTCTCAACAGTTGTCTTTTATGGTTTGGGTAGTAAAGGTAGGTTTTATTTTAGCTTTATCTTCTTTTTCCCTCATATGAGAAATGAAAATAAAAGCCCCATGAAATGAATGAGCTCTAAAAATGCATTTATGCAAAATGACAGTAGAAAAATAGCTCTGGAAGAAACTGCACTGTTGAACTTTCACATCAGTGAAAGGTACGAAAAGAGGGATGGAAGAACTTATGTTGGTAATAGGGATCTGATGTAGAATTTTTTGGCCTTGCAAGACCTGCACCTTAAAAAGTAACCTTTGAGATTGTTCATTTTTATAACTATAGTTGTTATGCTTTTGCACATGCAGTTCTTTTGTGTGACAAAATGACACAACTAAATCATAGACCACCCATTTATATATATAAAATATACATATTAAAAATGTTTTATATAAAAACATATTTATAAATATATATATTTATATAAATATAAATACATAAAACACACATAAATAAATAATTTATATATCATATAAATATAAGATGTATATGTATATTATATATATATAATATATATGTATTTTAGAGATTAATAATAGAAATATAGCCACTTTATAATTTGTCATTAAATACCTTAAAAAAATATAAGCTCCAGTCTGCTGATGGCGTCGCCATACAATTGCTAAATTGATGAAGGTGTCCTTTTTCTAAGACCTAACCTACTTCTGTTGTCCGGTCATAGAGAATCTGTTCTCCTCTGATTTCTTGCTTCAACCATTGCAGTGGCCTTTTGTGTAATTTTTTTTTTTTTTTAAACAATCCCCTTTTCAACCCGTATGCCTCAGGAATTGGGTTGAAACACACTGTTTCATAAACCGCCAGCCTCCTCGGCTGCCTCGGTGCCTCTGATTCTGTAAATCAGATCATAGGCAGCATGCTGTCGTGTAATAAGGTGTCTGATCCTTATTACCAGTTTGTTGATGCACAGCCTCCTTCAAATTGACCATTGCAACACATGGTTTCCCCTGAAACTAGCTGTGATAATTAGCGTGGTTCTAATGAGACAGAATGTCACTGATCTTGTGCTGAACTGTCGAGTCTTGATGCTACGGATGGGAACTGTCAGAGCCTGCCATCTGTGACAGCGCTTGGCGTATTCCGGTGGCAAGGTAGAGCATGCTCAATAGACTAGTTTCAAACAAATGGCCCTTTTCTTGACGAGGGCTCTGTGTTCTGTTCAAGTCAAGAATGTTTGCCCCAACTTCAGCCTACGCCAAAACCCATTTTGCGATCCAAAGGGGAAAAAATATTTAAACCTCTGTTATATGTTACAAAAGAGAGGACTCTTTTGTTTAGCAGGTGAATTTTAAGTGGCGTTCCTTCCCTTGGGCTTTTTTTTTTTTTCG
This sequence comes from Phocoena sinus, assembly GCF_008692025.1. Taxonomy (NCBI): domain Eukaryota; kingdom Metazoa; phylum Chordata; class Mammalia; order Artiodactyla; family Phocoenidae; genus Phocoena; species Phocoena sinus. The sequence goes on from NC_045766.1 coordinate 8,164,861, forward strand.
GCCTCTCCCAGTGGCCCCATATAGTCAGTAAGGTAGTCCTGGAAGAGCCTTTCCCCCAATTTTCAAATTGCCTTGTTTAAAAGAGATTTGTTAGGGAGTTGGGCTGGCTGGTCATGATGGAGCAGTCAGATTTAGCAGAGAGAGGGGAAACGAAAGGAATAGTTGAGAGTGTGTCTAGGAATACCAAGTTGAATAGCAGAATGAAGATGGACAGGAAGTTAGATCTGTAGGCTCCGGAGAGAAGTGGAGATTTTTTTTTTTTTTTTGCTAGAGTACAAGTCCAGCGCTGCTTATCATTCCAAAATATGCTTTGTTGCTTTTTATTTCCTCTTCTCTGGCAGACCACACAGGGCTTGTTCTGAAGAACATTTTCACTAATCTGATCAGGCAGCCAAATACGCCGGGAAAACTGCTTTAATGATCCCACTAATTACCTCAAGTCAATATGAACTGTATTATTAGACTGAGGGAAAATATTCCATTAGGTCTCCCCCTTGGGAGTTCCTCCGCTTTGTGATGTCACCGAAGCCTTCACCCTCTCGCTTGTAATTAATTTTATTTACACACGCAGGCACGCACAAGGTCACACCTGCACAACCGGCGCTGGCCAGGGAGCTTGTGGCACTCGGGCTTAATCAGATCTGTCATAATTACCATTCTGCATGTTTCTGACACACGCTGTGAAATATTTCAATTTAACTGCCGCTACCAGCACAACCAGATGTAGTGCGAGTGTGGCTGCATTGGAAATATTATTCCTCAGGATAAACTCTCTCCTCCTCCTCTTTTCCTTCCTCCCCCCCCCGCCCCCAATTTACAGCTAATGTAGCACAGAAGCTGATGGGTCCTGTAAATCTTGAATGCAGTGCTAGATTGATAACAGGCGATTAGACAGTTTAACCACAAACAGCTTGTTCATTTTTCACAAATGAAAACCACATGTGGTGTAACTAAAATTTCAGGCCCCTTTTTTTTTTTTTCAGAGTTGGGGTCTGTATGTGTGTGTGTTGGAGATGTGCTTAAATAAAAATAAAATGCAATGGAATGAAGTGTCTAGAAAAATGGAGAAGTTGCCTAGTTTTTTTCCAGGTGATTTTATCAAAACCATCATCAAATTCCATGTTTTCACTTTTGCCAAAACTCGAATGGGAAAAAGATGGTACTCTCTGTTTCCTTTTTTTGGTACAATTTTTCTTTTCTCTCTCTCTCTCTTTTTTTTTTTTTTTTTTTGTATGGGAGGGGTAATATCCTTGGAGTCTCTGCCTTTTTTATTTTGTCAGTGTTAAGCCTTTTATTTGAACATAAATTTTGAACGAATTTCTACAGTGGGCATATGCAGTTTTTTAATGGACGGTTTCCCTTATTTTTGTTAATGAAAAGTTGTTAGTTTAGGCGTGCTGGTCATATCCCAGACAATCCCAAAACAAAAGTGGACCCAATCAAAAAATTTATTTCCTAGAGAGTTATGTTAATTTGCAGAATAAGTTTGAAAGGTAGAGTTGAAAACCAGTGAATTCTGTTGCTGCAGAAATAGTGGAGATGACCTGGCAGAAAGTGCAGGTGTGGGGTAACCATATAAGGCCAAAGTTATCACCAGTCTGAAGAATTCAGCCATAAGAAAATTAAAGTATTGGAGCCATAAGAAGGCAAATAAGCTGGTGGAAAACTAAAATTAAGAGAGGAGAAAGGAACAGGATCATTGGTGATTTAGAATCGTACCTCTAAAGAAAGCTTGCAACCATCCACTTTAGAGAACATTTAAAACATAGATCAAGATAATTAAGTGTCTTTTAATGCCAAATAAAATACACTCTCTCTTTTTATCTTTATTTTTGTTTTACTACTAAAGTTATGAGCCTCGTTTGGAAGCTTTCTAAAGTTCTATGGTGATTCCTATTACTGATAAGAGGTATCATTCCCCATAGAATAGCAGATTTTTCCCCTTTATTTCCTTTCCTTAACCATTTTTCCCTCTTCCTTATTTCCTCACATTAAAAAAAAACTTCCCAGTTTTTCCCTGTTTGCTTAGTGTTTGCTCCATAATATCTTCCAACTTTGAAATTTAGCGTTTTTATGCCTATTCATATTTTCTTCTGGCCTAATATCACTTTAACGGAAAAGAAGGTATTTTCTTTTTAGTTAGAATCCTCTTTCATCTCAGCTGCTAAGCAGTTTACATGGTTAATACCAAATTATTAGGTCAGTTTCTTCGAACAGTCTTAATCTACCTTTATAATCATTTTGCAAGATACAGTTATTGTGGAAGATTTGATTCAAGCCTCACATTACCTGTCACATCACTGTTGCGTACAGATATAACCTCAGAATCCTTCTTAGCACAGAAGTGAAAGCACCCCTTACTAATCAGTGAGATCCACGCACAATGGCTTGCTGTCACTTTTTATTTAGGATTCCCAAGAAGAGGTTTGATACATAGAGTTGTATGGGGATGAGTCCAAGAAATAAGAAAAGTAGAGGTTAAAAAAAGTACAGCTTATGACTTCATTGCTCCTGCCCTTGCTTTAATGACCCTGAAGATTTTGCATAGCTACTTCAAGATAGGTTAGTCAGCGTGCAAATTGAATCACATTTTGCAGTCATTGGTAACACTCGCCACTTAAAGGAAACTTGCCTTGTTTTTTTTGCAAGTGAAAGATTTCATTTATAACCTGAAAAATCATCCCTAGCTTTCCACATTTGCAAACTTTAGTTTTCATGTGTTAGGATTATCTTTGTGTCTAAGCACACCTGTAGATACAAAAGGAAAGATGAAAGAGAACCAAAAAAAAAAAAAAGAATTGCTGTTTAGGGATGCTGGGGTATGTGTGAAGTTTGAGAATATTCAATATTTTGAGTATGAGGGAAGAACATGTCTTTCCATTAAATTTAATGAGACTACAAGAATCTCATTATTCAAGGAAAATATTGTAATTTTCTTTATGGACCCTGCTGGGACCCCGTCTAACGAAAGGACAGTTTTCATGTATCTGTTAGCAAGTGCCGGTGAAGATTCGGTTGAAAAGGAATTTATAAACTTGATCCTGCCTTTCAGCTCAGTCCACCTTTTTCAGCCACTCTGCAGTCGCTCTTCTCCACTGCCCTCAGATCCTTAGGAAAATGTACAGGAAGGAGAATTAGTTTCTTTGAATACTTTCTGCTCTTTTCTTTTGGACCCACTGTCTGCATTTTTCATCAGCATTGTCGAAGTCATCAATATCGTCTGCTAGTGTAGCTCACATTTTCATTCCAAGCTGAAAGGAAGGGGAGGGCATGGTTCCTGATTATCTACATGAGAAATAGGATTGTCCATAAAGTCACACGTGGTTTATATAACAACTTGTACATAAACTGCATCTTTCAGAGAAAGCATTGAGGATTGGCAAAGAGTGGGGGGTGGGGGTCCCAGTTTCCTGTCTACCATGTTGTGGATTTCCCTGGGCAAGTTGCTTGACCTTTCAGGCTTCTAACTTTCCCTTCAGGAAGGTGACATAGATTGGGTCGGACTCTGTAATGTCCCGGGCAATTCCAGGTTCTGTGAGTTTGTTGCTGAAACAGGTGCAGAAGTGTGAAAAAGGATGCTATTTTGACTGAAGGTCCTGCTGACAGGTGTGTTAGTCTGGGAATGAGTCACAAAGGAGGCTAGGTTTTGAATAATGGAAGGGCTTAGTTTGTGGGAACAAGGTGCTATTTTGAGGTCTGTAGCCCAAAAGGGTTACTTATGAGTGGCATATAGTGAGGAGAACTGATTGTTTGCAATCCAGGGTATGAACTCCATGTTATACAGTGTGAGATGAGCTCAAGATTGATAATGATCTCATCTGCGACTTGTTGCTAGAAAACTGGAAGATCCCCCTCTCTCATCAGGGACCTAGCAAAGTCAGGACACTATAGAGAGGAGGTGAGCTTCATTCAGTTGGGTGTGGGCTTGGTTTACTATGTGGTGAGGTAGTGGTTGCCAACACCATATGACTTACAGATTGCTAAAGAGTTTCCCCCTTTAACATGTCTTTTTTGGGTTTTTAACTGATGCCTGAAAGTCCACCTTTAACTTCTCATTTTGGGGGATTAATGCAAGTTCTTCAGGGGCAGGATAGCACATCAAAGAGGAAAAAATAGACTCAGTCCGTGAGAAATCACAGGTTTGGAAGAGGTTCGTGAAATGGAGAGTAAACCAGGAGGAGGAAGCAGGGAATGGCTGCTGATGTGAAGGAACGTCTTGAAGCCCATATTTGCAGTTTGTAACTTGGTACCTGTAGCAAGCGTTTAATAGCTGCTGAGGAGTGCCCATCCCCAAGTGTGTCCTTTAAATGTTTACCCATTTTACTCCTGGTACCAACACTAGGCTACTTGTCAGGGTGTTACTTGGCTGGTTCGTTCATTGATGGAGTATTTGGTGGTTTAAATGCAATGCAGATTAGGTAAAAATAAATTACTTTCAGTACGGTCAAGAAAGTGAAGGCTATAAATAAAATATACATTCACAAACAGACAAATGCTATTAGGAAATCCAGCTCAGTCCATGCCAAGCTGTTACTGTCTAAATTGCCTTCTTTCTTCCGGGCTTGCAATTAATTTTTGCTTGTGTGTTTGGAGATTGGGGGAAGGGTAATAGCCTAATGGGTAATGATTTTATTTTAGTATTTTGATTAAAGAGACTAAATAACTTGGATCCTGGGTAGCCATGAGGACTAAAGCCTTATCCATCAAGCTTAATTTCTAGGCAGAAAATTGTGTTTATATTTTTGGATAAACTTAGCACCGCGTTATATATAATATAAAGTGATGAGATGGCTATGTGCTCATTTTCTACCTATCCCCACTTCCTTTACCCTCTTTCCTACTCACTTTCTTTTCTTTCTTTAATCCTTTGACTAGCTTCCTTCTGCCCTGTTTTCAAATCTTAAAGGCGTGTCCTTTGTGACCGTTTGCTCTTTGAAGAGGTGATGAGAGGAAAGACCAACCATTGTTTGATTTGTAAGCCTTCCCCCCTCTACCTCCACCCCCCAACAGCAAGCACCTGCCTTAATTCCATTCCTTTCCCCGCCTCCATCCTGTACCTGCCCTGCTACTTTATCCTCTTCTATTTGGGAAACCCAAGTGTCTTTGGAAAATTGATAGTGTTCCTATCCTGGCACATCCAGACATTTCTCAAAGGATACTCTACTGATCTTGCTTACCTTTATAGTTCTTGGGGTGGTAGGACGTTAGTTAACTAAGTCAGGGTATGGATGCTTTCTTTATTCAGAGGTGGTAAACCCATTTACTGAGTTTGTAACAGGACCAGGGAAAAACAGTGAGGTATATATATGTGCTAGTGCAATTGTCAATCAAGAAATTTCAAGCTGTAAAACTACTGTTTTATGAACAAAAGCTCATCCAGAACTGAAATACGTAAATGGGATAAAAGTCTTCCCCCGTTCTGATTGACTTGAGGATTGGTTGGGGGCGGAGTGTTCTCATCAACACCCCACCCTACGTACACACACAACCAGGGCACTGCTGAAACACCCCTGGTGGAAAGCTGGGCCTCCTCAGGACACAGTCTCGGAACCATTAACTCGTGATTAACTCTTTCCCTCCAACCCATCTCTAAGAGGCATGGTCCTTTAGTGGCAAAAAACAAACAAACAAACAAACATGATAAGCAGATCTGTTCCAAGAACTTATAAATACCAAAGTTTTGTAATCTACTAGGAGCTTACATAAGATAGTTCTGGAATAATATTTGAAATATATACGTGTATGTATCTATGTATGTATACAGACACATATATATTGGAGGGGGCACCCTCTTCAGGAGTTCTTAACCTCTGTCCCATCTTCCCCCAGGGGGTCCATGCATGAACTTGAATAGAATAAAAAAACTTTATTTTCACTAATGTCTTTACTGAAATTTGACATTTTATTTAATTATCAACATAGGCAACAAGTCACAGTAGTATTAGCAATACCTATGAATTTGTCACCAATAAAAATCACAAATATTGGGCTTCCCTGGTGGCGCAGCGGTTGGGGGTCCGCCTGCCGATGCAGGGGACACGGGTTCGTGCCCCGGTCCAGGAGGATCCTGCATGGCGCGGAGCGGCTGGGCCCGTGGGCCGTGGCCGCTGAGCCTGCGCATCCGGAGCCTGTGCTCCGCAACGGGAGAGGCCACAGCAGTGAGAGGCCCGCGTACCGCAAAAAAAAAAAAAAATCACAAATATTTTCATATCACATTTTTATTGCAGATATCTCAAAATACTATTTTTGCTCATCCCTCTGAAATTACGGTAGTTATTAGATCTCTTCCTAGATCTTGCTATTTGGTACGTTAATAAAGAAGCGCATACATTACTGTATGATGCAATTTGGATGACTGTATTTCAGTACAGTTGGTTTTCTTCGTAATTTTATGCATTTTATTTCAGGCACATAAAAACATTGTTCTGAAAACAGTGGGCTTTACCAGACTGCCAGGAGGGTCCATGGCGCAAAAGAGATGAGACCAATGATTAGATAAGTTGTGTGTTGGAAGAAAAAAATTATATGTTTTTTTAACATGCTAGCTGAGGAATTCTTGAATTTGCCCGGGAAAGAATTGTGATTTGTTTATTACATTTTCGATGCTTATTTTTCAAGTGCCCTTCACTCCAGAGCATGTAAGCAGGGTTTATGATCAGATCATTGCAATGACATTGCAAGCAACAACAAAAACCTTACAGGCAACCTTGCTCCAGCGTTCTGATGCCCACATATAGTGCTGGAATTCGAGGAGAGAGTACCTTTGCCCTTAGGCTAGAAACTTTTTGCTAGTTAAGCTACACCTTTGCTATCAGCTTGCACATGAAGTTCAATCTGTTCTTACCTCACTGGACAGTAAGTGGCTGGGAGAAATAATTCCCTCTTACGTCTGTCCCCGCATCTCTTAGCCTCACAGTAGATGGCACGTAGATGGCGCTTTCTAGTTTTTTTGTAGAAGGGTGGAATGATTCAGAAGCAAATTCATCTGATCACAATTTTGCCCTCACAAAAGTGGGCATATTCCTCAGGTAGTCCCAGCGGGGGACCCTGTGCTCAAAAAGACAGGATAGGGCCAGTCTCCACCCTGTCCTTCTGCCCCGAGCCCCTCTCTGGACTTGCTCTCCCCAGTGTAACACAGGACCAGTGGTTGTGAGGTGCAGCTGCTGGCCTGAGTGGCCCCAGCCTCCCTTGTCTCCTTTCATTGGTAAATGTCTAACCTGGCCATGATCACTGGGACCCCCACGGTGCTTCTAGAGATATTTACGCTTTCTTTTTTTAAAGCCTACTTGTGAATCCCAAAATTTGAGTCCCTCAATTAAGCCGACTTCTGATGAGTCGGTTTGCATAATGGGTAAAATGATGTGGTTTTGGGCCACAAAATGGGTGTTACTTTACCATCAAAATCATAAGCAACTTGGGAGCTTGTAATGACCCTGCCCGCTTGATTGTTCCTCTAAGATATGAGTCCCATAACTTTTACAATCCCGAATTGCCTTCCCCTGGTTTTAAAAATTCTTTTGTTATCTCTCCTAGAATATCATAGAGGGAAGATTTAAATTTTTAATTCCCAGCCCCTCAATATGCATAGTGGAAAGTATAGCTCATCTGAGGAGATATCTGCAATATTGAAAAGTTTTATATAAATCAATTAAAAATGCAGTGGCAGAAATATTTGTTTAAATTAACCTGACAATAGATTATTTTTGTCAGCAGACACACCAGTGTATCGAGTCAATCATAACCTAAAAATTATTCATTTTATAGGTTCGTACTTTTATAGGTTTTTTTTTTTTGCACATGGCATATACAGATATTCAGTTTTTCTTAGTGATCATCATAACTTTGAAGAGAAGAATAAATCTTGTAAATTTTTCATAGTGACTTAAGAATACAACATGGTAAGAAATTTGCTTCATAATATTACAGTATAAGAGCACATATTTATTGGGGTCAAGGGATTTGGGAAAAGGTAAGTTTCCCAGGAAGCTTCTGCTTTAAACAGTCTAATGTATTTGCCTTTGATAGAAGCCTTTAATAGTGCTTCTCTGCCTCTTACACCTACTAGGCTCAGCTCGCTTTGAATCTTATTCCTTTGAAATGCAACGTTATTATGAATGTAAGTTGTTGGACTTTGCTACAATACACAATACCCTCAGGAACTGTAGAGGTGTGTACAGTTTTTTGCCACTAACTAAATGTCCCAGACTGTGCTGTTTTTGTATTTTCCTCTGATCCCCCAGCTTACTGCTGCTTCAGTGTTGCAGGAAATCTTTTGCTATATTTTTACACTCACTCATTCAAGTGTGAGCCTTAAAGCATCTCCAAGCCCCTTGGGTGAAGGAAAGTGTGGAGTATGCTGTTCAGGGGGCTCTTTGCATTGACATTTGTTTATGATAAATGTAACTCAGGTAACAGAGATGGGGGTGGATTGGTATAAAGAAACCCATCAGCCTTAGTTCGTGGAAGAAATGCTGAGGGCCTGAACCAGAGCAGTAGGAATGGAAAAGAAGGAACAAATTCAAGACGCCTTCTGAAGGAGTAGAATTGACAGGAATTCATGATTGTTCACTTATGGAGGAAGCAAAGAAGAAAAATCATATTTTTAAATAGAAGCCGTTTGCTGTGTTTTTTTTAATTAAAAAACAGTACTAGCCAAACTAGAAAAAAAAAATTTTAATGCAAGCATAAAGGAGGAAAGAACATAAGAAATAACCATAATCCTAATTAACTAGTGATAACCTGATTTATGTTCTTTGCATACACACATACGTGCGTGCACATGTGTGTGTGCATATATATGCCTTTCATTCATTCATATGCTATACCCACCTTTTAATTCCCTATTGAGGTATATTTAAGTTGTATTCAACTTTTGCTATCACAGATAATGCTAATGTGAACATCATTATGGTTAAATATTTGTATACATCTTTATTATTTCCTTATGATTAATTCTCAGAAGTAGAATTATTGGATCAAAAAAGGCATTTGTGTCTTAAAGGTAATTGCTAGTCATTTCTACATTCGAACATTTCCACCTTGCGCTTCAGAAAGTATATACCAATTTATACTTCAAATCACAGCCTTTCAGCCCAGGTGACTGGGTGAGTGGTGATGCTGTTAATCGAGGATATATAGGAGGAGCCTCGTTTGTGGGAGGAAGATAGTGGGTTCAGGTTGGGATGTGGTAGCTGAAGTATTTTCATTAACTCCCTAGATATTTCACATTCCTTTGCATTATCTTTGTGATAATGACAAAATAATAAAAATAATAACAGCTGACATTCATCATACTGTTACTGTGCGCCAAGCCCCTTGCGTGAATTCTCTCACTAATTCTTACAACACTGTGAGTGGTGGTAACATTACCCCCATTTTATAGAGGAGAAAATTGAGGTCTAGAGAACTCAAGGAACTTGACCAAGGTTACAGGGCTAGTCAGTAGTAGAATAGGTGTTAAAATGAAAATCCAGGCTTTCTTAACAAATAGATCTTAGAAGCACATTATAAAGACGAGACGAAGTCACAGTAATTAAGTTGCATCCTCAAGAAAGTATGGTAAAAAGCAATGACGAAAGAATGGATTCCAAAGCAACTAGTAGTCTACCTATTTTTCCTAGCATATTGCTAATTCATCTCTTTTTTTTTTTCATTATTCTTCCCACTCTAAATATTGCCCATTCTTAAAAGCCAAACCAACATGACTCTACATCAGCAAAGACTTCCTTGACCACCCCAGTGGATCTCTTCTTCCTCTCCTCTTGGTTCCCACTGGATGTCTGCCCCTCACTGACCTTCACCGCATACTGCTTTGCTCTAGTAGTTATTTTTGAATGTCGCCTCTTCCCGAATGTACTGTGAGCCATTTAAGGGAAATGCTTTTGGTTAAGTCCATCAGACCTTTTTGTAGTTATCACGGACCAGGCACTGGGCTAAACATATACTATTTCATTTGTACCAGCCACAGTCTTGTGAGATGAGTACCATTATTATCTTCACTTTGTAGAGGAAGATCTGGGGCTCAGAGAGGTAATTTGCTCAAGGTTGCATACGTAAATGCCTGTAACAGGATGTAACCCTTAACTGGTATACTGAGGTAGTTGAGAGTAACTGGAAGGACCGTTAGTATTCGGGTGGGCAGAAAAAAAGGGGAGAGCGCTTTCCTGTTCGAGAGAACAGTATAGGAAATGAGAGTAGAATGTGGGGAAATGGGCAACCGTTAATAAATGGTCCGATGAATTAGGACCTAGGTGTGATTGAAGGAACCTTCAGTGACCTCTAGGGAGGATGACCTTTTTCTCTGTCTTGGGAAGCTTTGAAGGTCGTTTTGAGCAGTGGGATAACCTTGGGTAGTTTGAAAGCAAAGACCAGAGCAGTGGTTTTCATCCCAGCCTCCCTTTCCAAGGGCATCTCAAAGAGGACTAAGGGGATTGAAGAAAGCGTAATTAAACCTGTGTATTTACCTATCAGGAAGTTCCACAGGCCAAGTCAAGCATCGTATTTATTTGCTTCTTGTAGGGATCACAACTCTCTATGATAACCCTTGTTTTCTCATTCTTCCCCAAAGCTCTAGTCATCATTGGTATACACTTTCCCCTAAGTTAAGAGAGGAAAAGGAGTGATTACTTAAAGGCTGTTTTGTTCAGAAATTAAGATAATTGTCCATTGGACATAATTAAAAAGAGTGTTTGGTACCTAAGAGCATCATTCAAGGAAAATGTACCCCAGCGCTGACAAGTCAGTGGTGGGCAGAATGGAAAGGAGAAGACGATTCTTTATGGTAGAAACAGAGGTGAAAATTGATGCAAGTGTTACAGCATGAACCTTAGGGATATGGTGTTTTCTGTCTTTTAATGACACTTGCTATGAAGAGTGAGGAGAGAATAAGAACTTAAGATTTTTTTTTTAAACAGATGTGGTATTTTATTTTTTTGGATTTTTTAAAACTGAAGTATAGTTAATTTACAATGTTGTGTTTCAGGTGTACAGCAGAGTGTTCAGTTTCATATCAATATATCTATTCTTTTTTCAGATTTTTTTCCATTATAGGTTATTACAAGATACTAGGTATAGTTCCCTGTGCTATGCAGTAGGTCCTTGTTGGTTTTCTATTTTGTATATAGTAGTGTGTGCATGTTAACCTCAAACTCCTAATTTACCCCTCCCCTCCCTTAAGATTTTTAAGACAGAGAGTATAAATGTTAAACAAGAGCCAAACCATATCACTGAAACTTATGTAATGTCAAAAATACATCCTGGATTGAGAGGGAAAAACAAATTCTTTTCAAAGTCTGTATTCAAGTATCGGACAGGTAAGCCAGATTTTTATTTGTTTCATTTAAACTTCGAAGAAACCATCCTGAAAGCAGCTTTGAAGCCTATGAAAAAATAATCTTTAAATTAGATATCTTCCAAATATACTTTTTTAAAAGTAAAATGAAGGCTTTCTTTGGAAATTCTCTGTTTCAGTCGAATTAAGAGATTATCTTCTTGCCAGCTAGTTTAATATGTTGTATAGAATTTCATAGTTTTACCTTCAGTCCTCCTTTTTCTCCTTCTCAGATTCTTCTTGAAAATATTCTTTAAAACTTTCCTGACAGTCTTAAGTGAGAACGATCTTTATGTTTTTATCTACCCTGGCCATCTGATAATCTTGTTACGCACCAAACAATCTATAGGAAAAGAAACAAAACACCATATTTACGTGTTCCCTCAAGTCAGTGGCTTTGAGAAGGTAAAAAAGAGGTGAACGATCAAACCACAGAAAACAAGTGATGTCTTTTTTTTTTTTTTTTTTGACTTGGTTAAATTTTAAGCAAAATTGAAAAATAAAAATCATTTACCAGTGGTTCTGAATATTCCTTCTAAATTCACTGACTTTTAATGTGAGCTTCCCCTAGATTGTAGAAACATTTCTTTTCGCAAATGCCAAACCTCCAGAAACTCTGCTAGATGCTCTTAACCTCTTAAAGACAAAGTGGCAAAAATTTACTCAAGTGGGAAATTTATGGGTAGCCATTTTATGTCCTATTACTACCGCAGTATGGAAACCCACGGATTTTTGGCTAAGATATTGAGTCCCTTAAATAAACTATAGAGTCTGGAGAGAGTTTAAAACAGTAACAGTTTAGACATTTAAAATAGTAATAATTTAAAAAACTAGTATGATTGGGGTTCTTTTCCCCCAGCAAAAATACAAGCATCAGAAACCACACCTTGAAAATAAAATATATTTGGGGATACACACACATATACATATATTCCGTTTAAGTAGGTTTCTTTTTAAAACCCATCTTTGAATAAAGTGAGTATAATGTGCTACTTTTCGAATGGCAGATGCATTTATTGCTGCGCCTCTGTTCAAATTTATTTCCCATGTTTTCTTGAATCCAACCAATGTTAACTTAGCAGGAAAAAGTTACTTGTAGTGCCTGCTGAAATTCTCTTTACACAAAGTAGAAATTAGTAAACTGGGAAGGAAGATCCATGTATTTCCTGCTAATTCCATACAGAACATGTATCTTTATTAATGTTAATGGTGGGGACCTCTCATTATGTTATAGAATAATCTGCTTTAGCAAAGGTTTTTCTCCTCAAGAACTTCATAACATTTAAAGGTTAATATGTTAGGTAAAGAACAATATCTTAAGATAAGCGTTTTTATTACAGGACATGATGGGATGGTTTTTATTAAATTATATGATGATTTGAATGGGGAGAAAAAAGTGCATCGCTTCTTTGCCCTCAACTTTAATGCCTTTAATCAAATAATGACCTTCTGGAAAATAGTTAATTTTCAGCATTTGGAAAGATCAATACCACTTTGCCACCAAAAAATGGCCCAGATGATGAAATCTGATGTATTTAAAGTATCATTTCACCCTTTTAACCTAGTAAATAATTGAAAATGCTTTCAGTAGTGCTTTGCCGCTGTTTTGTTTCTCACTGTTCAAAGTGTTAGGATTGTTCTTGAAAAAAAAGGTTTAAAGTTGGTGTGTGAAGGAAGGAGGCAGGCCTCAACACCCAGAAGTGGGATTGTACCCTCATCAGGCCTTGTGTGTCTCTGCATTAGGGGCATGGAAGAAGTAATATGTTTTAATACTATATTTGAGGCAGGGTGTATATAAAGCACAAAAAGGGTGGAAATGGAACCTGTCTGGAACATTCAAGGGGTGGCTTAAAACATCATTAGTCACTTTGCATCTTTTGTGATATCTTACAACCTTTATGTTGGGGTAAAAGATTCAGTAGTTCTGACAATTAGAACCCATTTCCCCCCCCACCCCAGCTTATAGAACATTGATATGAAATTACCCACGAGCACAGATAGCTTTGTAAATTAAAAAAAAAAAAATTGCCCTCTCTTAGCATGTTTGTGGGCAAATTAAAAACTGTCTTCATTAGCATAAGTAACAGATTCTTTTAAAAGTAGAAAATTATTTGCTGAATGATAAATTGCTAGCTCTCTAGTTAGTTGTTGTTGAAAATGTACTCATTCAAAATGCCTGGTGTAGTTTAGTCTACAATACTGAAATTTTTTTGTGTGAGAAGTACTATTTAATGGCTTATGTACTTAATCCTGTTCCTACTACTTGCTAAACTGTAATTCATGCTTTCCACTAGAATGTTTGTATCAAATACCTCCCTATTTAGATTGATTTCTTTTAATATCATATATTATTATACTATATGCCCCAGAGATTGGAACAAAATACTCCTGCAAATAACACATGAAAGATGAAGGTAAGGGGTGGGAGAATAAATACAGACTGTGAAATGTTTTGCTTTTTAGAACTCAAATTACCCATTCCGGTTTGTTTGTTTTTTTTAATGTTTTTTCCTTCTTAGTTGCAGGGAGAATTATTTGTCATTTTTCTTTCTCTTTTTATAACTCTTGGGTTTAAAATGTATATGTACATAACAATCATATATGCATATCTGTATATTGTATTAAGTGACTTTGTTTTTTCTCTCAGAGAACACTGAAGTCTCTTTTCCCCTGGAAAACTAGTTGTGTTTCGTGCTCCCAGCTCTGTCACAGACCAGGCCTTGTAAGGGTTCTCCTTTTATGTGTGTGAGGCTTCCTAGGTACAATAAATTCATTCGTGAAACGAGGTTGCTTTCCTGACTCAGTTAAAAATCACTGTGCACCCCTTATCTGTTAAAATGATAGAAGCAGCAAATTGACTTGAATTAACTGTTCTAAAAAGAGTGGAGTGGAAATCAGAGATTGAGTTTGGGTAGAAATTAAGCAGCTGAGAGATGAAGGTGCCAGGATTTTTATTTCAATGTGGTACAACAAGATTCTGTCGGTAAAGCACATCATTAGAATATTGAGTTTAGAACTGCTAATTTTTCCTTTAAAATGAGCATACAGTCATGTGTTTCATGGACCATGATAAATTGCCATTGTGTTGTCATTGAGTTTGTTTTGCTTTTTTTCAGTACTGGTTTGGCAGTCGTTCTGCATTTTCTCTTTTCCTTTTTCTCCCCCTCTGATCTTCCATGTCTTTCATAGATTCCCTAACCAAAACCAGTCCGAAGAATGTTATTGATTTCATACAGTCTGAGGTTTAACATCTTTACCGTTTTCTTGCTTACAGTGGCAAGACATTTACAGATGGTTCTTGGTTCCTATAAAGTACATAACAGTATTTCCTTTGTGGCAGATGGATTCAAGACTTTTAGTTCTCAATAAATGTAGGTTTACAATACATAACTTTACAGGATTTGTGTTGTATATAACAGGTTTGAACATATTATCTCAGAATTCATCTGCATGGCATTTTCAGCTTGTTCAGGGTCCATGCCAGTTTTTTTAAGTAATAGGGGAAGTGCTGTGATTGATAGCAACAGCTCAAGGCGTGATTTTGAATAGAAACAAAGGGTTTAGAGCAGAAGGTGTCAAACTTTGTCAGTTTGAAAAGTAGGAACATCCTGAAAGTTTTACTTATTTATTTACATGTGGCTACTGTTTATATTTTGCCCTCTTTATATTCAGCGTAATGTTGCTTGGCAAAATTACTACATTTAAAGTTTAGGTTGTTCCTTGTGCCATTTTAGTTTTCTGAGAATAGATCATTCTCATTATTTTAAGGCTGTTAGTCTCCTGTCTTTTCTACTGTTCAGAACAGTTGTGATCTAATTTTAATTGTCAGAGCAGTTCCCTACCCCCGCCTAGGGTCTTATGATATTTTAAGTCCCAGAGACCTGGCTTAAAAGGTAATTATGTTCACATTTTGCAACAAAGTGCAGCACCTTATTCACCTCCTCCACCCAGTAAATCTACGCATGTATCATTTAAAAAACCAATCTAGTACATAGGGAAATCGTTATTTTTATTTGTTACATATTACCAGTATTCTGACATATCATTGTCTTTATTTGCCCTAATAATATGGCTTATGGAGAAGCGACCTAGGAAAAGGTACTGGGGAATTGGAGAGCATTTGGTTTTTTTCGTCACTTTCTGCAAATCATAGATCAGATTACTGTCATCATTAATAGAGTCTCGATCGATAGGATTTGAGGGCGTCAGAATATTCCGACGTGTTTAAATGGTATTATAATAAATTGATCTTCTTTCTGCCAGTGTGAATTGGGAATGAGCCAGTTGATTTCTCTGCTGACAAAGAACTAGCCCGTCAGAATATCTGTCTTCCGTTATTTGTTGAGGGCGACACACAGCATACCGCTCCTCCCCCCATTTTTGTTTTTTGGAATACCCTTGTAGAACTAACAGTTCCCAGCTGCATGCACCGTTAAATATTTTTCTAAGAAGCATCTGATTTCAGTCTCTTAAAATCATCACGTCTCTTGAAAGGCTAGCGGAGACATGCTTCAGATTTATAATTCATCGCATTATTTTTAGATAAGGAATTAGAAGTATTATTTAAGGGCAGAGGTTAATAGCAAACTACTGGAAATGTTATGTTAGTCATGCGTAATTAATAAAAATAAGAATCCGTCTCATAAGTATAGAGACAAAGAAGTGACAATATGAGCAAAATATTTGTTGAATGAGTCAGGGCTCTTTTTCTGAAATATTTGTGAAACCAGCATGAGTGTGATTGTTTAGGAATTAACTATCATTATTAGCCGTTTTAAAAGAACTAATGATTTTCTTTTCCAAAGAACATCTGTGATCCACATGTTTGTTTTTTTTTTTTCACATATATGCAAGTGCTAACTGATCTCTGTGTTACTTTTAAAAGTTTCTAAAAGGATTCGAGAAATTATTGGAGTTCTTCAGCTTTCTCTGAGAAGATTTTCTTACATGAATCGTTCTTAATTTAACTTTTAGCAATTTTTAGTTACAAGCATTTATTGCTAAAAAAAAAAAAAAGACATGCTCAATGTTAAGCACTTATTGCAATAGTATAATTCTAGCTAAGTAAAGGAAAAAAAAAACTGTTCTGTTCTTGATGAACCTTCTAACATCTCTTGAATGGTAAATAAAATTGTAGCAATTTGCTGTGTTTAGGCATGGGGGCCTGTCAATTGCCATAGCTGAAGAATGGAGACGGGTTGGGGGGGGTAATCTTAACCATAGTTAATACTCAAGCCTTCAGGAAGACAGATCTAAAACCTGCCCTGCATCAAAACATAGAGGTAAAGTGTAAAGAAATAGCTTAGATGTAGGAAAATATAAAATATTTTCATGGCTTAATCGAGAGAGCAAATATTTGTCAGTAAGAGCTAAATAAGCATCTCTGGGGCACCATATGCAAGTGGGTCTCAAATATTTCAAATACTCAAATACAGTTTTGTAGTTAATGTTCTATTCACATAAATAGAGCTAAAATGTGACATGTCACCATATGATTCCAGAAAGAAGCAAAGAACTGCCATGGTTAGAAGAGAAGCACGTTCAGTGGCACTGTCATCACAATTACTTTTATTTTTTATTGAGCTAATATTTTTTCAGGTAAATCTTCAGTTTACTGTCTGTTCTCTTAGCCTGGAATTATGCATTCAGTAGCATCAAATGAGTGCATGATTACATGACCGTCTGTAGGTTAATTATTTGTTCAATTAAACAACGTGTTGAATGGAGAATCAAAGGCCTCTTAGTTAGGGTTAAGGCTAGTAGATGCCATGAAGTTTAGCAGCTGTCACCCTTGACTGGGTGGTAGGTGTGCCTTGGGAAGCTAGTGTTATCAGTCTCCATCTTTCCTTTTAAAATGTTTCAAATAGGCCATTTCAGGGAGAATAGGCCTTGCTTCTTCCCACTGTATATTACAGTTAGAAGAGAATTTCTCCAGTGGTTCAGTTTGAGGAAAGGAAAGTCACACCATTTTCTGATGTCACCCAGAGGTAACAACAACAAAAAAGCAACTCCCTTTGGCCAGTTCTAAAAATCAGATACTAAACTGTACTCTTTCCATTCCCATCCAACTAATTTACTTAGAATTTCCAAGAAACCCCTTTGTCTTAGGTCGAGTTCCCTAAAACAGAGGCTAAGATAAGGGATCAGGGGCTCATGATTTGGTGGTGAGGGACCCGGCAGGCATTCAGGAGGACAAGAAAGTGGAAGGGGTCAGGAAAGAATGTGGTCTCAGGTAAAGTCTGTATTGATGGGGAAAGGCAATAAGAAGGTTGGGGAGGGCCATCTCTGGCCAAAGGGTAGAGTGAGTCGTCACTGTGGGGCAAGAGGGTGGGTCAGCCAGTCGCGGGCCACCCCAGGGTGAAGGGGCTAGTGAGGGGTGGAGTAAGCATCCGGGCATCTCCAGGTGCGATGGCTCCAAGACATTTGTCCAGAAAAGAGTATGGTTGTAGGCCGACAACAGGCAGCATGGCAGCTGGGGCTGGTTGCCTTGGCTGGTGAAGGGGGTGTGGGTGGGACCTCTTCCCTCTTCCTGTCCACCCCATTGCAGTCCACCCCATTGCTTAGTGTCCATCATGGCGGCCAAGATAAAGAAGGTTTGAGATGATGATTAGAGAATGTGAGACATGAGAATGTGAGACAGCGTACTCTCTTGGACCACTCGGTTCTTGAGAATCTGAGGATCAGAAACTGGGCCTTAGGAGGCATCAGAGAGGTTCAGGTTTTGGCATTCGTTGGACGTTTCCTTGTCTCTTAGCCCAGGAATTCTATTAAAATGCTCACTTGATGAACCATGTGTGTACATAGCAGCAGGCAGGACTCTGAGGTGTCTTTCTGGAAAGTTCCGTCTTGGAGAATTCTTCTAATGCTCATTCTAAATACAGTGCCTTACCTTGGACGACATTCTTGCTCACGTAACTGCACACGTCCTTTTTCTCCCTTTCCTGCACACTCACACACACACATGTTCACACAGAGTTGCCTTTCTAATACAAAAATTATAAACTTAGGGAATCCTTTTAGAAAACAAAATTATTCTAAAAGCCTGTCCTAACCCTTCTTAAATACCTTCAGAACCTCAGATGGCCACTCAGCAGACAAGAAGCACACTCAGCCTTGCTTTTCTCCTCTGACACATTCTGCAGACTCCATGGTAAATGGGTCTTGCCCTTGGAGTCTGAAAAATAGGACCCTCCTTTAAGATGCAAATCTGAACGTGTATTAGAAACAGAGCCTGCTTCTGCGATAGCCACAGCTATTCTCTCAACAGGTTAAAAAAAAAAAATTTTAGCAGATTGGGATGTTTTTATTTTGTTTTTATTAATTATTTATTTTTAGCTGCGTTGGGTCTTCGTTGCTGCACGTGGGCTTTCTCTCGTTGCGGTGAGCAGGGTCTACTCTTCGTTGCGGTGCTCAGGCTTCTCATTGCGGTGGCTTCTCTTGTTGTGGAGCACGGGCTCTAGGCGCGCGGGCTTAGTTGCTCTGTGGCATGTGAAATCTTCCAGGGCTCTAACCCGTGTCCCCTGCATTGGCAGGTGGATTCTTAACCGTTGCGCCACCAGGGAAAGTCCTGGAGTGTTTTTAGTTTGTGAAAAAAGTTAACTTCACAGCGTCCTTCCTTTTTAGCTCCTGATGGAAAATGTCAGCCGACCCCCTTTCACCTCCCCCTGCCATCAGCCTGAACTGACCTGTTATGCCCTTGTCTCTAAGGGGTGGCTGTGTGAGCTATTACGCTGGAAAGAAGATCCTTCTCCAGAAAACAGGACCCTGTGGGAGAACCTCTCCATGATCCGAAGGTTCCTCAGTCTCCCTCAGCCTGAACGTGATGCCATTTATGAACAGGAGAGCAACGCGGTGCATCACCATGGCGACCGGCCACCCCACATCATCCACGTGCCCGCAGAGCAGATTCAGGTTCGTTTACCTTGGCCAATTCAGTATAACACTCGGTAAATAGAGGTTTAAACTTAGCAGGGAAACGAGCATTTCTCTTCTTTCCGCCAGTCTAAACATAGGCTTCTGAGCAAGAGGTAACAATACGCTGCCATCTCACTCAGGGGGAGAAAAGGGAAATGAACACACGTTTTCCAACATGTGTATTGTGTTCCTCTCCTCTCATCTCCCCTCCCCCAAAGCGGTGGAACCCCCTTCTACACTTATTTGGCAAGTCTGTCTTTGTTAGAATTGAGTGGTTTTGTTGTGTAAGAGCTTAAGAATTTTGTTGTTGCTTTTGAAAAATCAGAATTTTTAGAATGGCACCTCTTTTTTAATGAGTACCAATACTGTCCCCGAGGAAAGGCATGACTGCTGTTTCTGTACAGGAAGTTAATTGGATCACAACTGTATACCTTGGATTCTGTCCAAAAGAGAGGAGGGGAGGGAAACTAAATTGGCTTCTGGCTTCTGACTCCCTGGCCCTGCCTTCACTTTGTAGCTCTATCCTCACAGCCTTAGGGAGCACAGGTTAGGGGTGAGTCACATTTGTCTTTCCTTTAGAGCCCCTCTCCCAAAACCCCTGGGAAAGGAGAGTCTAGAGGCGTTTTCTTGCCAGGCCTGCCAACGCCTGCACCGTGGTGCGGTGCTGCTCCACAGGTGAGCCAGGCACAAGTTAACCTATGCGAGCAAGAGAGGGACACACGGAGAGGGTGGTGCCAATACCTACTCTCTTGGTCAGGATGCTCAACCTTGCAAAGGCCATGCTAACCGTGGCATTGGCCGAAGATCACTGTGCCGGCAGAGTCAGCCTCGGGCTCAGCTTGTCACATCCCGCGACCTGTCTCCACTCATCCACTGAGTGGATCCACTAAATTCATCCCCAGTGAATTCAGATTGGGAAGCTCTGAGTCCAGGTCGTTGTTGGCCTCCATTGCTTAGGAAGTGTGCTGAAATTGAACTTGAGCTGTACAAATTATTTGTGTTAAATCTAAGGGGACGCTTTTAGCTTTCCCCTTTCAGGGAAAATGCCATTGCCTTCCAGAGTCCTAAAATTCTATGCTCTCTTTGTTGAATCACCTACATATTATTTCTTGGTATTGCTATTGGGGGGAGGGGCCGCGGGAAGGGGAGGAATACACACACACATATGTACACAATAATAGCGTTATGCATCCACTAAGGGAAAAAAACCTTTGACTATAAAAGTTAAATTGAAAAAGAGAATCCCTTAGGATATCAACCACTAAAATAATCGTGAAAGCCTGAAAAACTTACTGTTTAGCAAAAACAAAAACAAAAAAGATATGTGTTAAGTTAAAAAAAATAGTACTTGTTTGAAACTGTAAATTGTTTTTAATAAAATTGCTTCTTAGGAGGATTAAGGAGATGCCTAGGGCACAGTACAAACGTTCTAGTATTTTGGGCTTCCTCGGGTTGATTTGCTTTGCTGATAAGAATCTTGGATATGGAGTGTATATATTATGTGCATGTGTCACGCATTTGTTATGTATGATTGTGTATGGAAATTACAGCACATATACAGATACTAATTATGAAAAAGTGTCTGTATACACTAAATTTAAATCCTAATCACATCTGAGTTTAGTATAGACAAAACAATTTGCTAGCCGTTGTGGGATGGATGGAACCTTTATTTGTTGGTAAGAAAAAAACTTGCAGTGTCAGCCCAGTGCAATTTTGTAAGAAATCTGTGTCTGTTAGATTGAAACTGTCTAGTAGGACATTCACACGTGAGAATCTCAAAAACCCTTTGGATTCATAAGGGCTGTGCTGCAGAAGAGCAGAGGCTTACCCATTGTATTTGCAACGAAAATAAGACTTTGTATGCGTATGCTTGCTCAGCGTTTTACCCATCCAATGAAATGGGACAAAACACTCATTTCCTTCCCCACGTCTCCACAGCTCACCTTTCGAAAATGCCTTGGAAATCCCTACTTCCCAATCTTCATTTAAAATCTTTGTCAATTATTGATACCATAATTTACTTTGCTGTCTTCGCCTCTGATGCGTATCCTTCTGGTGAAGTTTATGGCTCACATTTTCAGAGCGCCGAGTTCCAGCCACCGTGAGCTGGCCTAACCTCTGATGAGGAAGCCCAGGAGCCGCCCCAAGCCCTCTTAATTCCACCCTTTCTGGTGATCATTTTGATTTTCTTCCTAGTACTGTGGGCCATTTAGCTGGCTTGCCTTTCCGCCCAGGATCCCTGTCCCCGTCCCGGTCCAGGCAGGTGCATGTGGGATCCCTGACCATGTGCTCGCTCGTTGGGAGGCCGCATGCGCAGTGGGAGAGGCCGCAGCGCAGTGGCCGATCCTGCATGCGCGGTGGCCAAGAACGCCGCTGACCCTGTGCTTGTTTCTTTTCTGCAGCAGCCGCAGGCGCAGCCGCAGCCGGCGCCGCCCCCCGCGCAGGCGCAGGTGCAGCAGCCTCCGGCCGGGCCCCGGCTACCCCCACGGCAGCCCACCGTGGCCGCGCCCGCCGAGGCGGAGGACGAGAGCCGGCAGAAGGTGCGGCCGCGGACCAAGATCTCGGTGGAGGCGCTGGGCATCCTGCAGAGTTTCATTCAGGACGTGGGCCTATACCCGGACGAGGAGGCCATCCAGACTCTGTCCGCTCAGCTGGACCTGCCCAAGTACACCATCATCAAATTCTTTCAGAACCAGCGGTACTATCTCAAACATCACGGCAAGCTGAAGGACAACTCGGGCCTGGAGGTGGACGTGGCCGAGTACAAGGAAGAGGAGTTGCTTAAGGATTTGGAGGACAGTGTCCAAGACAAAAATGCTAACACCCTTTTCTCGGTGAAACTAGAAGACGAGCTGGCGGTGGAAGGGAACACAGACATTAACGCCGACGTCAAAGACTGAGATGAAAGTCTTCTTTTCCTCCATCAGCACCAGTGAAATTGACTAACGACACGGAAGGTCCACCCTGTACTCGCTCAGCAAACCTTGTTGTCCATTGTTTGGCCAATGAATCTTCAGAAACTTGCACAAACAGGAAAGTCGAGAAAGGATGATACAGACTGCACTAAGCGTTTTGCTCTCTTTTACAAACTGCTTGGCAGCCCCAGGTGAAGCATCGGATTGTTTGGTATTAAAAATGAAAATTTGTGTTCACGGAACACACCCAGGTGTGTACCCCGTAAGCATGATACCAGTGATTTTTTTTTTAATTATTATTCTGGAGCCTCAAACAAGCATTATAACTTCTGTGATTATTATTTCCTTCCTTTAATTATTTCTGTAACACTTCACACTGATCTTTGGAAACTCACCCCTCATTTAAAAGAAAAAAAGAAAAAAAGAGTTTGTTACTCTATTGTATGTTACAAAAGAACTATAGACTGTGGAATGCAGTTTAAAGATGACATATGCCAACAAATGCCTTGTATTATATGGCACTGCCGTAATTCAAATTTGTTTTTATTTTGGAAATAAAAGTTCACTGTAATCTTTTTTTCATTCTCATTGTTACATGATTTTTTTAAAAATGAAAAGAAAATGTGAAACACAGTTTAGTCCTCATTATTTATTTGTAGATCCTGCAGCATCATGTTGTAATTAATTTTTTGGAAGTTTCCGTTAAATGTAAAATTGCTTCTCTTGTTACCATACTGATTCTTTTCTATTTATAAATGTATTTTGATGGGCAGTAAAACAAAGTGTCTTAAAAGTTTTAAATAGATAAAATGTGCTTTACACAGTTGCCTATAAAAAGTGCTCTATGTTATCCAAGCAATTCATACTATAAGCTTCACTCTTATTGTTGTATGCAATTTTTACTATCATGCAAATAAGCTTAGGTAAATAAAACTAATAGATCACCTTAGAAAATTATGCAATTAATGTGAAAATAATTGATGTTTGCAATGTGTCTTCCTTTGGTTTACAATCAATTTTAAAGCTACATCTGTATAAAATTTCTGTATAAAGGTGTTATTTCATTTTTATGAGTTTATGGCTATGAAAACACCAGCTATTTTGTTACAGCTGGCTGTTTTTATAAGTGTATCACAGTTTTCTTTATGCAGAAATGTTCTGATTAGGAGTGGTTATTGACTGTAACTACACAATTAAAATTGTTTGTATGGTATGACATGGTAGGGTTTGTCTGCTTATGTGAAGTACCTTACAGAGTCCAAGATGGCCCTCTAAGTTAGATGCATGTTAATACTTTCTTGATATTTTGCAGATCTGAAAAAGAGCAATTGAAAAGTCAGTTGAAACACTGTATATTTAAATCACAAATACATGCTCACTTTTTAAGTTTAACAATGAAGACAATAACCTGTTTTTGGTTAATATATTAAACAGAGATAGGAGGATGGTCAAAAGACTCGCCAACAAAGACATCAATTCAGTCTCTAGCAGATAGGTGCTTAGAATGGATTCATCTGCATTTACTTCACAATACTTCCATCATGGCGACACTTTTTTTAAGCTGATGTATGAATATTTTTAAAGGCCATTAATAGTAACATAAGTAGGGGAAAAAATGGACCTTCTGTTTAAAAACTCCTTAGTAAGCCATGTATTTTTTTAAGTTGTAAATGGAATATAACTTAATAACTCTGAGCTTATTTGGTTGTGTATGTCATAACTATAAGACCTCCGTGAAGAAAATAAGAATAACATGCCTGGAACTGAAACACGCACTTCAAAATTCTCGCAACATGAAACTCAGTAAACTCCAAGATATAGAGTGAGGTGTGCTAATGGTCATGAAAAGGATTGGGGCCAGTGTTGCAGTTTTTGGTTATTTTTTTTTTCACATTCACATTATCTTTTGCTTCTTTTTAAGATTTCCTACTTGTTAGCAGGTGTCTGTTTTCCTTTGCTTCTAAAATCGCCCACTCTGTTCCTGCCCATCTTTTCCCTGAGCCCTGATGAGCCCATCGGTGGGCAACTGGACTGCTTTAATGCTGAATTTAAGAAAATAAAATGGGATGGCTGAAAACTCCCAATTCAGCTTTCAAAGTTACTATTTACTTTTGAAGCACAGCTGAACTACTTCAAAGGCACCTGGTTTGCTATAAACTTAAAATTATATTGGAAAAGTTTTCAGTTCTTTTCATTAAATGAGAGAACAACTTTTAAATATTCTTGCTTATTACTAGGGTTCAGAAAATCATTTAAGCAAAAGAAATTTGAGTTAAAATAGAGAGTAGATAGTGTGTATTAAAAATAATAATTAAATAGAGTAATATGCCGGGAAGCTTAAAGAAAGACAACCTATCTTCTTTTTTTTCTCTGAGTTTAAAGGGAAAACCTAGAGCAGAGGGTAGTTTTTTTTTTTTTTTCTACACCAGCACAACACCTAATGTAAGGTGTCACAGATTTAATAACATTTAGAAGGAGAATTTGGGTTGCAAATAAGATTTTCTCATTCCCAGTAACCTCCTAACTTCTTTGGAAATAACATTTTCAATGAGTTGCTGAGTGTGTATAAGAAATCAACATGACAATACTAATAAAATTCTCACTTAGGCCCCTTAACTCAAGCAACATGATCTTGCTAATATGACTTTTTAAACCAAAAAAAGGAAAAGCACATGTGTATAAACAATGACGGTCATGATGGAGTGAGCAAAATTGTTTTCAGGGAAGATGGCACATTTTGCAAGAGGTTTGTTGGGGTAACCTTCCACATGGCTCCCCCAACGTCATATATTGCTCATACCAGCCCCAGTGTTGCCAGAGACTGGTAAAATTCCTTGAACAAACTTCACTGTGTCCATGTATTTCAGAGACTTTTAAAAGATGGGCATGACATAGCGCTTCGTGCTGTTAAGACCTTAGCAGAGTCAGGTAGTTTACGGGTAATATTCAACCTTGTGCATCTGAATCTGTCGTGGATTCCTTCCCTCAGCACTTTGCCACTAATTTGTATTACACTCTGTGGCCATATAATACTTGCACATTATGCAAAAAATAATGTTGATAGTATCTCTTTGGCACATAATATGCAGAGTTGACACATAACATTTGAAAACCAAGGTAACTGATATGTGTGCCCTAGTTGCGTGGCACTAGGTTACAAAGCCTGTACATATTATATATAAAATGTGTATTGATTAACAATTAGTCCTAAGGAATTCTGAGCTTAAAAGAAGTGGGTTTTTTTTTCTGCATTAGTGATATCTATATCTAACTGTGCTTATCTAAAACATATAGCTTGAGTAGAAAACATTTTCCAGTTGTTCAAGGTTGAATGAAAACGACAATCTCATACATTCCATTATTCAATTCTGCCCTATTCCGTATTGTTATCATTGGCTGATATTAAGGTCCTTGACTGTCACGATATTATCAATAAAAGATATTCTGCACTGCCTGGTGATATTTTCAAAAAGAGCAATTAAAATGTGTATACCTACGCTATTATATAGCCAATGGAAATTGGACTATTGTGCTAAAGCAAGCCAGAATTTGCATGATAGTGTGAAAACTAATAGAGGTCCAAAAATACTAATCCTTTCTAAAATATCAGAAGATACTGATACTGTAGTTAACCTTACAAATAAATATTTTTTACTTTTTAAGGGAGCATATCATGGATTCAGCATTTCTGAGACAATCCATTTAATGTAAATACTAAATACTTGCATGTCTTTCGACAAAGGCTGAACTACATCTGTTAACGTGCACATTTTTGATGAAATATGAAGTACCCTCATTTAAGAAATGTGATAGAAAGTATATGTCCAGTATAGTATTACCTGTTTAACAATACCACGTGTTAAGTAAAAATAGTTTGGAATTCATGTTTAAATGATGAACAACATTTTAAGCCTTCCTTACATTACCCCCCTTATGTGGATCATACGTATTTCCAAGTTTAATTTTATCAAAATAATTCTACAAAAATCCCATTTTGGTTTCTTGCCCTGTATCAAGGTTGTATATTAAGTCACCTTCTTCTGTCAACTATTTCAACTGCTAATATCTCTCTTGTGATCAAAAGCACATGACTAGGGCCCTGTTCTCTCTGATACTAGTTGATGAGGTGGTGGGTGAGGAAAAACAGAGCAGTACATTATTTTTGTTGCCTTGCAAAGAAAATACAGAGAAACTCTAAAGTGACATTTTGCACTGAGTTAAATGTTGCCCATTATTTTTTTACTCTTAGTTGCATTTTTTTTTACTGTTATTGAATATTTGCATTTTATGGTATTCAAATAAGTTTTCATGACAGTGACAGTCTCTTTTCATGCCCTTATGCGCCCCCCCCAAAGAAAGGATGTCCCATGGGCTGCTTTGATTTTCCACTCACAGAAGAACCATCAGTACCTGTTAAATGAGAACGCTGAGAAAGTTCAACTATTTAATTGTGTGCATTAATTCACTGAGCCTGTGGCAATGTGATACAAAATAAGCATTTGTTCAGCACACAAACCTGTCCAACAGCCTCTTTCACCTACTCCACCTTTGTTTCCAATTTTAATTTCCAAATATTTGTTCTACCAGATCTCATACCAAGGCTTTCTACCTTCTGAGGCCCCTCCCTAGCATTTCCCTCAAATATGCTTAAAATGATAATAGCAACAACATTGGTAGAATGCTTCGTTTTACAAGGCACTGCCACACCATCTCTGTTCCACTATGAGTACTTAAGGCAGTTACAAGGGAGGAGAAAGTCAAATAGGGAAACTGATTTGTTCAGCTGTTAAGTGGCTATATTTGTTTCAAACCCAAGTCTTCTATCTACAAATTTCTATCTCTGTTTACTGCTTAATAAGAGCTTTCTCAAATGCAGAAAATATAGAAAAAATTAAATGCAATTCGATATTGTCAGAAATAGAATGTAATGTATTTTACTAATAAGAAAAAGTCCATCACTAAGTAATTGAAATCAAGTGTATGAAATATTAACCCCAAAACTCTGCTGTAAAATCCATATACACCGATTTTTTTAAACACACATTTTATTATAGGAATTTCCGAATACACCCAAAAAAGTAGAGAGAATAGTATTTATAATGCACCCGCAAGGATTCATCACCCAGTTCAACCATTGTAACATTTTTCCATTAATAAATACTTTGTGAAACTTGTTAAAATTTTGATGAAACGTATGAAAATATCGAAACTATTTGATGGGTTTTGCCCATAATGACGTTGACATCATCTTGCTTTTGCAAAGTAATGAATTTTCTGGTTTCTAAAGAAAATATTAAAATGAAGTTTTCCTCGGAGCTCTCTGAGAATTTTCAAAAAGCCAGTTTTAGAGAACTTTTGAGAATTCCACAAATATTTGTAACAAAAACAGAGAGGAAAACCAGCCGCTCTTTATTTATAAACAATACATGCTTTCATATCACTGTTGAAACTAAAGTATATAATTTTCAGTTATGCATAATAAAATATGTAATTAAGCAACATTCCATGGTGGATTAAAGAATTAAAAGCTTCAGGTGCAGAAAAGAATTTGTTGGCATTTTCTTTTTCAAGGTGGTATTTTGAGATGTTACTTTTCATTTTCCTTTGACATCTTATACACAAATAAATAGCTAGAAACAGGTGAGAGGCAGAGAAACAAAGAATTGGCTTTACTACAATGGACCTGAAAAACAGAGTGAGGTAGAGTATTTGCAATGTGCCCATGAAGGCAAAATTAAAAAGGACAGAAAAATCTTCTTAGCCTGGGGAGAAAAAAAAAATCTCTTAATAGGGGCATGTGCTCCAAGAAATAGAAATAACATACAAAGTTAACTGCATTTGGTAATTCCTATATTTCAAACTACATTAAATTAACACACACTCCAATTGATACAGTCCAGTAAGCTTATTTTTCAAATGAAGAACTGAATCTAATTAATAATTCTCTGCTAGAAACACTGAAGTTCATAGAGGCGTTTGGCATGTATCCTATTTTTAAAAAAGGGTAATACATCAAATAAAATCAAACCACTCAAATGTCAGAATGTGTCAAGATGATTCTGAAAATAAATTATTCTACTGAACATCTAAGAAAAAAAATAACATAGAGGTGAAACTCTGCATCTAGCACCAGGAGAACTTTCTACCTAACATCGGCAGTTTTTCGTGCAATGCTTTAACTACAGTTACAATCAGCCATATATGAACAAGTAAATTCAACATTTTTTGTTTATATTACTCAAAGAAATATGCACTTGTGAGCAAATAAATGAATGAATGAGATCAGACCATTTAGAAGAAGTGTTGGGGTCTGGTATGGAATGAGACCCGTATCCCATGGACAATCCTCTTGGTGGTGGGTTTTTTTAATTAATTAATATATTTTTAATTGAAATATAGTTGATTTACAATGTGTTAATTTCTGCTTTACAGCAAAGTGATTCAGTTATACATATATGCATATATATACACATTATTTTATATATATATATTCTTTTCCCTTATGGTTTATCATAGAATATTGAATATAGCTCCCTGTGCTATACAGTAGGACCTTGTTGTTTATCCTTTCTATATATAAAAGCTTATATCTGCTAAACCCAACCTCCCACTCCATCCCTTCCCCAGCCCACTCCCGCTCTGCAGCCACCTGTGTCCGTGAGTCTCTTTCTTGGTGGTGCATTTTATTTAAATTGATGTTTGTACAGAGGATTTGTTAGCCTTTAACATCTCATGGTCCTGCTGAAATATGGCATTGTTGTATTTGTTTGTGTGTGTTTTTATACCCCATCTTATTACAAAAAGAATTTGCTAAGACTCTCATATATACTACACTGACATAGGATAAAAAAGAAAAAAGAGAACAAAATTAATCCAAAATTTGGATAGAAAATAACACAAAATGAAAGGTACGTTTGACACACTGAACTACATATCCTGAGAGCCTATACAATTTATTAGAGTGGGCTACTAAAATTGTAACAGCTTTATTGAGGTATAATTGATATATAATAAACTATACATATGTATAGTTTTGACATGTATGTCAAATACAAATATGATAAGTTTTGACATGTATGTCAAATACAAATATGACACAGACACACACACACAACTGAGAACATAACACACCCAACATTCCAGTAGTTTCCTTGTGTGCTTTTGTAATATTCCCTCCCCCTCACCCCTCCCATCCTCATCTGTCACTGTCCCCATGAAACCGCTGATTTGTTTTCTGTCACTATAGATCAGCTTGCCTATTCCAGAATTTTATACAAATAAGATAATTCGGAATGGACTCACTTTTTTCTGGCTTCTTTCACTAAGCATGATTATTTTAAGATTCATCCATGTTCATTCCATTTATTATTGTGAAATATAACCTTTTTCAGCTGTAGCAGTTTGTTCATCCGTTAAGCATTTGATGGATATTTGGGTTGTTGCCAGTTTTTGACTGTTATGGATAAAGATGTTATGAGCATTTATATGCATACCTTTGTATAGACATATTTCATTTCTCTTGGGGAAATTCCTAGGAGTAAAGTAACTTCTCATATCATAGGTATTAGTTTAACTTTATAAGAAACTGAGAAACTATTTTCCAAAGGACTTTACTGCTTTACATTCCCAACAGCAGTGCATGAGAGTTCCTGTTGCTTCACATTCTTGTCATCACATGATATGGTCAGTGTTTTTAATTTTAAACATTCTCATAGGTGTGTCGTGATATCTCATCATGATTGTAAATTGCATTTCTGTAATGAATTGCATTCCTCTAATTGAATATCTTTTCATATGATTTGGTATTCATATATCTTCCTTTAAGAAGTGTCTGTTCTTTTACCCATTCTTATCAGGTTGTTTGTTTTCTTATTATTGAGTTTTGAGGGGCCTTTATATATATATATATATATATATATAAAATATATATATATTATATATAATATATATATTATATATTATATATATATAAATATATATATATTTATAAATAATATTATATATTATGGTTGCAAGTCATTTGTCAGATATATGATTTGCAAGTATTTCCTGTCGGTCTATGGCTTATATCTTCATTCTCTTAACAGTGTCCTTTAAACAACATAAAGAAGTTCTTGAATTTGGTGAAGCCCAATTTAACAAATTTTTTCTTTTATAGGTCTTCCTTTCAGTGTTGTATGTAAGTAATATTTGCCTAATACAAGGTCACAAAACTTTTCTCCTATCTTTTCTTTTAGAAGTTTTGTAGTTTTAGGATTTACATTTAAATCCATGCTCTATTTTGAGTTAATTTTTGTATATGATACAAAGTATTAAGTTATGCAGCAAAACTATTTTTTCTTTTTTTTTTTTAAAGATGTATTTCCAATTGCAACAGTACCATTTGTTGAAAAGACTATTCTTTCTCCATTGAATTGCCTTTACATCTTTGTCAAAAATCAGTTGGCCATATATGTGTGTGTCACTTCTGGACTTTCTATTTTGTTTTGTTGCTCTATCAGACTTTCCACCAAGACCGCACTGTCTTTATTACTATAGCTCTACAATAGTCTACAGGTAATCTACATCTTCTAACTTTATTCTTCTTCAAAGTCAATTTGATGATTCCAGGCCTTTTCATTTTCCTGTGAATTTTAGGTTCAGTTTGTCAATTTCTACAAAAAATCATATGCTGGATTTCGATTGGAATTGCTTTAGCTCTATAGATCATTTGGGGAAGAATTGGCATTTTAACAACATTGACTCTTTAGACCCACAAACAGGATACAGCTGTTCATTTATGCAGGTCTTCTTTTATTTCTCTTAGCAATGTTTATAGTTTTCATTGTATAGTTCTAGCACATTTGTCAGATTTATCCCAAATAATTTTATATTTTTTATTTCATTGGGTATGATGTTCTTTAAAATTTTGACTTCCAATTATTTATTCCTGGTATAGAGAAACACAATTGATTTTTTGTATATTGATCTTTTATCCTGCAACCTAGCCTAAACTCAATAGCTTTTTAATAGATTCTGTCAGATTTTCTACATAGACCATACTATTGTCTACAAATAAAGACAGTAGTAGCTGTAGTTTTTGCCTTGGCATTCACTGTTTTATCCTTACTTACCACAAGGGTGACAGCTTCAACACTCAACTCCTGAGTAGGTTGTCAGGCTAGGCCCCAAAATACCTTTTTTTTTTTTTGCGGTACGCGGGCCTCTCACTGTTGTGGCCTCTCCCGTTGCGGAGCACAGGCTCCAGACGCGCAGGCTCAGCGGCCATGGCTCAGGGGCCCAGCTGCTCCGCGGCATGTGGGATCTTCCCAGGCCGGGGCACGAACCCGTGTCCCCTGCATCGGCAGGCGGACTCTCAACCACTGCGCCACCAGGGAAGCCCCACAAAATTCTATTTGACCAAAGTAAAGTTGACATGTGGAACAAGAGTAGGAGAAGGATTATGCCAAAAAATAACCCAAAGGGAAGAAAAGGAGATCTAGGAGAAGGAAGAGGGACACAGAAAGAGAAGGGTAAAGATGTTGGGGAGGAAATAGGAAGACTTTGGCTGGTAAGTGAGATTACTCAAAGGGAAAGTATATCTTCTGCATATTTCCATGTAATGAGTAGAAAGAAAATCAGGAACCACATGGCAAACTGACCTCTTTTAGTCATTCTAGAAACACTGCCTATTTTTAAGTTTGGGGCTTCTAATAAGTGCTCTAGTTTTGGATAAAGAAAATATTTTTATATATAATATCAGAGGGGATCAAACAACAGAATCAATGCCCTAGATCAGTGATTGGCAAACTATGATACGTGGGTCAAGTTTGTCCTGCTGCCTGTATTGTAAATAAAGTTTTATTGGAACATAACAAGGCCCATTCTTTTATGTATTATCTCTGGCTGCTTTTGTGCTCAACAGTAGAATTAGAGTGGTTGGGAAAGAGACCACATGGCTCCCAAGCCTAAAATATTTACTCTCTGGCCCTTTGTAGACAATGTTTCTCACCCTCTGCCCTAGGACATTAAGCTGTGCCTAGGTTTACAAAGGTCAGGAATTAAAGCAACTTTCTGGACAACTTGTGTCAAAACAAAATAATCGTTTTAGTGTTTTTCAGAAGAGTTGGAGGCTCTATTAACTAGAAAATTCTTTTTTTCTCAATTCCACATTTCACTTGATGTGTATGAAGAACCTAATTCTTTCCTTCTACTAATTATCTCATTGGGCTACACAAGAGCACAAGACCAGAGATGCTACACCCTGTTACTCACCAGTAACTGTTCTATAAATTTAGAAAATTATTGACTAGAAATTTCACCCCTTCTTGATAAACTCAAGAAGTGTTAATATTCTTGGCAAAATTGTTTTTGTGCTAATTGCCGTATCCATCTGCTCTGTGAGATGTATTAGACTGTGAGAACATTTGCTCTCTCCTGCAGTCCGTGCTTCCTGGCCCCGCAGAAAGCTAGACCTGTCTTATTTCCACCCTGAGAAAAGCACACCACTGACAACCGTAAACTTTTCCTTTGGGAATCTGAGATTCAGTTGGCACTGCCCTTGGCTTGATGGCGCTTAGGGAAATCATTCTGTCTAGAGAGAGTTCTGTTGAAGGAAACCAATACAACAGGGGTTTAAATGATTTCTGCTTACATAGAGAACCTCCCCTATTTCAGAAAAGCTCCCATATTTCTATAGATCTGGTGGTTGGGTACCAGGTCTTGGAGAAATGTTCTACTCATCACTGGAGAACACAGGAGGAACAAAGGCCCCTGACCTCATCCCTCTTAACTCTTGGGCTCATGAAACCTGCAGAAACTGAGTAATGCTGTCAGTGTGTCTACAGGAAAGAAACCTCAGGTCCAAATCTGTCTGGACTGGACCCAATAATTTATTTATTTATTTATTTATTTATTGCTAAAAAAAAAAACAAACCCTG
Source organism: Phocoena sinus (assembly GCF_008692025.1). NCBI lineage: Eukaryota > Metazoa > Chordata > Mammalia > Artiodactyla > Phocoenidae > Phocoena > Phocoena sinus. The sequence goes on from NC_045766.1 coordinate 8,197,941, forward strand.
TCACAACAGCCTATGGGTTAAAAAAAATGGGGTGAAATTTAAGAAAGAAAAACTTAAACATTTATCCAAAAACAGCAGCAAGCTCCTGCCATTACAGTGTTCCTCATGAACCTTACTGCAACACTATATTAGACATTTATCCCAGAACTTACATATATGCAGTTCAATGTCCTACAATGAAACAAACAACTTGATTTCACAGATCAAGTGTGAAAAGACACCTTTGTCTGCAAACCAACAGAAAAAATCTGAATAGAATTTCGTTTAACAAAATTTTATACTCTCCTTACTATGGGCCAGATAGTGTGAGTTTAAAAATCACCATTGCCAGAGAGGAAAACTAGAGCAGGAGTTTCCACATGCTTGTGTCTCCATGGGTACTTATGTAAAATTGAGTTTCCATTGGACCAGAGGGAATTGAGAAAAATGAAAAAAAAAAAAAGAAAATGGAGGTAAAATTTTTTATAATGCTATATTATACATTTTAAAGAACTGCAACTTCTGAGATGTTTTGCTTCTTGGTGGTAAACCATCTCTTTGGTGAAAAAAATGGTGATAAATTATGAGAGGACCCATCTTTTTTTTTACTGTCTTTGATTTTTACCATCTTGGTGTCATGCAATGAATAGAAAGCAATCTTATTGAGACTACATTTTAAAATCCTTCATTTGCTTTTGTTTTGCATATCCATGAAATCCAAAACCTAAGAACCTTTGAATTTAATCAGAAGTTCTCAAATCTTTTGGTCTCAGGATTTCTCTGTACTTGTAAAAGTTATTGAGACTTCCACTTCTATGAAAATAGAGTAGACACAATTTTTCTTATTCCTCCTGCTGTGTACAACTAAAACCCCTGGACATTACATATAAAACAAACACTGAAAGGCTCCAAAAGATGGCTGGAAGGCAGACCAGCTAGAGACCTCACGATCCAAGGAACAGCATAGTGACAAGTTCCCCAAGTTTCTTTTTTGCCTCATACATCCCAAACTTGGAGTTGAAGAAGCCAGCAACCCAGAAATGCCAATGGACACAAACCAAAGAAATCCCTAAAAGCCTGCCTTCTCCAGACAAAGAAAAAGAAAAGGGGCAGTCTAGCAAGATAGAAAACTTTTAGGCAATAACTGACTTACTCCAGACATACAACACAGAAAACACTGTGCCCTACCCCTACCCAGGCCAGCAAAGCTGAATAGAGAGTCAAGATTTCCACTCTCAAGAGACTGTAACAATTGCCCCAGCCTCCCCAGGGGGGTGGTGTCAAAGGTGGTCAAGAGGACAGTCAAGAATTTCATCACTGCCCAATGGTGACAAGACCATTCCATACCCCAAAATGGCATCATGGAGGCCACTTAAGGAACAATAACAAGGTACTCCTACTTCTCCCAGCCAGGGAGAAATTCCTGGAGTCCTACTAGGGAGCTGGAACTCCCCATCCTCGATGTCCATAAAAGCCAAGTAGGGAAGCAGTCTTAGTGCATTCTCTCTATTTAATGTTCTATTTGTCATGTTTTCTTTTTATGAAACGACATTTTAAAATCTATCCAACAAATATGTATTGAATAACTACTGTTTTATTTTGGATTCCCATGAAAACAGATGCCAAGACTTAGACTTGGTTTCCAGCAGTGTATTTTGGGAGAAGGAGCTGTCAAAGTGAGACACGGAAGGGGGAAAACCCAGTGGAGTGTGTGTTAACCAGTGGATTACAAGGAGAACAACTAGGAATGAGTCTCATTAGAGACTCAGAGGAACCATGTAGAATGAAGCTCAGGATTGTCCCCTGAGTGACGGGAAGGCTGAGGTAGTTATCCACTGATTTCCACCTCTCACTGGTGCTAAGTTGCATTTGGGTCTGTTTAATCTCCATCACTATGGTAGCTATTCTTAACATAGTTTTATTGGCAAAGTGTCTTCAAACACAGCAGGAAATTCCAGGACTACTAGTAACGTGTTTGGGGGGTAACAGGCTAACTGAACATATTCCAGAGAGCTACTTACCTGGGAACATAAATAAACCACATATTGATTACAGCCATGGCTTTCATAACGTGGTCCAGAGAGGAATGCTGCTCTGGGTGCTTTCAGGAGAGTCATTCACAGTGAAATTTAAGAGCAATGGATTGGGATACCCCAGCTCCTGACATGAGATTCTGTTAATAGGGAAAGTATGGCACATTCGAGAAAGATTTTTTTTTTCGTTCTTGAAAACTCCATATTAGAGGCTACTAATATGCATATCAAAGCCCCAACCCTGCATACCATTATATCTTCCAGGACATCTTATTACATGTGAAAAAAAAAATCATGAATAGAAAATCCTGAAATGAGGAAAATACTACCATAACATAGAGAAATATTTCTCTCTAGGAAACCCATCTCAAACCTTTATTTCTGAGAAGGTTTCGTGGTTGCTTAACTGTTTGTAAAATCTTACCCAAATATGAAGTTCCCTTTCCTACTGGCTGGAACAGATAAGGTACAGGCAGGGTGGAATGGAAATTCTATTCAAAAACCAAAGTACACTATCCGCATGACTCCCCAAACAATAAACTTCTAATGAATGAAATATTTCTTTCAAATTTTTCAACTGATGATAAATATACAAAACAAGTTCACTTTCATTACAAACATATGCTGGAAATGTATCTTTACCAATGTTACTGAGGCATCATATTGATCTGATTTTAATCTATTCCAGTGAACATTTCCATATTTAGAACATTTGTTTCACTCAAATAGAAATTGCTGATTAGATGACAATGCAAGAAACTAAGGAGAGCTAAATTTGAGAAAATCAAAATTATACAAAGTATATCTTCAGATGTAATGGAATTAAACTAGAAATTGCTAACAGAAATATAATAGGAAAATCTCCAAACACTAACAAATTAAACAATATACTTCTAAATAATCCATGGGTCAATGAGGAAGTAGCAAAGGATATTAGAAAATATTATGAAGTGAACAAAAATTCAAATATAACATGTCAAAACTTGTAGAAGCAGCTAAAGCAATGCTTAGAAGGAAATTTATAGCATGAAATGCTTATGTTTTAAAAGAAAGAAAGTCTGAAAGAAATAGCTTGAGTTACCACCTTTAGAAACTAAAAAAAGAAGAGAAAAATGAACCCAACTGAGTAGAAGGAAGAAAACAATAAGAAGCAGAAAGCAAAACAGAAAAGCAATAGATGAAATAAATAAAACCAAAACCTGAATCTTTAAAAATATCAATAAAATATTTTTAAGTCTAGCAAGAATAACAAAGAAAAAAAGACACAAATTACCCATATCAGGAATAAAGGAGATGATATCACTACAGACACAGCAGGTAAAAGGATAATAAAGAAATACTATGAACAACTCTGTGCACATAAATCCTACAACCAAGGTGAAATGGACCAATTCCTCAAAATTGACAAACTGCTAAAGCTCACCCATGATGAAGTAGATAACAGAAATAGTCCTATAATTATTAAAGAAAATGAATTCAGAGTTTAAAAAAAATTATAAAAAGAAATCTGCAGGCCCAGGTGATTTCACTGATAAATTTGACCAAGCATTAAATAATACTAAATTTGCACAATCACTTCCACAAAATAGTAGAGGGGGAGATACTTCTCAACTCAATTTATGAAGCTAGCATTATCTCATACAAAACGAAGACATTAAAAGAAAACTACACACAAATATCTCCCAAGAACATAGACAAAAAAATCCTCAAAAAATAGCAAATTGAGCCCAGCATTATGTAGAAAGAATAATGTATCATGAAGAAGCAGAGCTTATCCAGAGATTGCAAAACTGCTTCAAAATGTGGGAATCAATCAATGCAATCCACTACATTAACAAAGTAAAGAGGGAACCCACATGGTCTTATCAATATGCAGAAAAATTTTGAAAAAATCCTACTCTTAGCAAACTACTAAATAGAAAGTAACTTCCACAATTTGATAAGGAGCCTCTACCAAAAAATCTAAAACTAACATCATTCTTAATATTGAAAGGATGAATGCTTTCCCCCTACTATCAGGAAAAAGCAAGGATGTCCTTTCTCACCACCCTTATTTTTTGCAATAAGGCAAGAAAAAGAAATAAAAGCCATAGAATTTAGAAAAAGAGATATTAAACTGTCCCTGCTTGCAAATAACATAATATTTGAATGTAGAAAATTACAAGGAATCTACCAAAAACCTTCTAGAAATAATAAATGAGTTTAGCAAGGCCACAGGAAATAAGGTGAACAAATAAAAATCCAATTTCTGTAAACAAGCAATCCAATATTGGAAAAAGAAATTTTAGAAAGCAAGATCATTTACAGCAGTGTTAAATAGATGAGGTGATCTGGGACTTTCTCTTGGCCAGTACAGTCAGACACAATCTGAACAGAAGACATTGATGGGATAAACTGCTTTGCTTCCTTTTTCCTTTTATTCAGACAGTTCTATACCTGTTCTTTGAAGGCAGACACTTTTGGGGGAGCTGAGAAAGCTCAGTGAATAATGTAAAACAGAAGAAACAAAGATTTAGAGAGCCTTCACTGGCTTTTTAAAAGCTGGTACTAGGGCTTCCCTGGTGGTGCCGTGGTTGAGAGTCTGCCTGCCGATACTGGGGACACAGGTTCGTGCCCCGGTCCAGGAAGATCCCACATGCCATGGAGCAGCTGGGCCCGTGAGCCATGGCCGCTGAGCCTGTGTGTTCAGAGCCTGCGCTCCGCAACGGGAGAGGCCACAGCAGTGAGAGGCCCGCGTACCGCAAAAAAAAAAAAAAAAAAGCTGGTACCAAATGGTCCAGCTATCTCACTCCTAGATATTCACCCAAGAGAAATGAAAGCATTATTCACATAAAGACTTGTGAACAAATGTTCACAGCTGTTTTATTCATAATTGTCCTAAGCTTTAAACAACCTAAATGGCTGTCAATTGGTGAACAGACAAAAAAAATCATGGCACATCCGTACTATGGAATACTACTCAGAAATAAGAAGGAATGAATTACTGATACATACTACAGGGTGAATGAATTGCAAAAACACACTGAATGAAAGAAGCCAGACACAAAAGAGTATATACCGTTTGATTCCATTTATATGTAATTCTACAACAGGAAAAATCAATATACAGTGACAGAAAACAGATTAGTGGTTACCTGAGGCAGTGGGTTTGGGGGGATTGAGTATAATGGGGCATGAGGGGTGAGGGAGGTGTTCTATCAACTGTGCTTGCTAGGTAAATAACTTTGTCAAAACTTATTGAAGTTGATCTACTTCAAATGGGTGATTTTTAACATAGGTAAATTATATCTTATTACTGTTGACTAAAAAGAAAATGGACAACCACTTTTCTTTACTGTCTTCTACAAATCTTAGGGTTTTCTTCCTTTCTTTCCTTCTTTCTTTCTTCCTTCCTTCCTTTCTTCCTCCTCTCTCTTTTTTCTTTTCTCTTTTTTTCAACTCACAACCCCCTCAAACTGCAGGTGGTTCCACTCATCTTGCAATAATAAAGAAAGCAATACCCTCTGGTCAACGAGCCCCACCTGGAATATGAAAAGGATCTGACAGCTGGCTGCAACTATTTGGAGTCAGGTATGATGAAAACATATGCAGTCAACTGGTTGAAATCATGAATCAGATCTGTTCATGTATTTCTAAAACAAGCTCAAGTTCAGTTAAAAAATGGTGGAGAGATTCCCAGCAGTGATACTGCTGGCAGAAGGCAAAGCTCTTAATATCCAAAGACTGCAGGGGAAGAGGAATGTTTTGGAGGCAAAGGTAGTTATTGCCTATGGCAATGATACTGATTGAACCATCCTAATAGAAAAAACTAAGAAAGATAGCACTTCCTCTTAATATCAGATTTGGCCTCACCACCAGGATGAAAGGAAACGAGAGGGAGAATTTCTCTTCTGGGACACTAAGGCCGTAAGTATGACTTTTTAGCTTTTGCTTTATATGGTTCCAGTGTTTGAAATCTAATTTCTATCTTAACATGAATTTTATTTAGATCAATGAGGAATTGTTCCTTGAGAGAAGAAAACCTCTGCCTGGTTCATTAGGATAATAGTCCTCCTTTATTTTTTTTTAACCATAGATATCAGGACACTTTCAAAGGACAATACATGTAACAGCTAAAACTGCAATCAAAGAAACTTTTTGGCATCACTAAAAACAGAAATTTAACTAATGTAAACTTTTTCCATTTTTCAACAAGTTTTATTTGAAGGAACATTCTAAACTCCACTTCTCCATCTAAAATTCAGTAGCAGAGAGGAACCAGTAAGATTGTATCAGCACATCCAGGTGAATGCACAAATCAATTTGGCCTTGACAGACAGGACCGGTTATGAATGTGGGTCATGATGATAAGGTCAGGAGTGTTCTTTTCTAGTTCAGTGGACAAAGCCACATAGTGGTTGAATGGTTTGGCTAAACATCCCAAGGGAGTAGGCACAAGGGATACATACAAGTGTGTGTGTGATTGTTTCCTGCTCCCACAGGCTAATGACTACTTCTTGAAGCAACAGTCACTGAAATGTGACTGGAAATGTCCATTTATTTATGGTAGCTACACCCCACTAAGAAGAGCCAAAAGTCTGATAATCAAAGAATGACCTAAAAAGGACAGAACGACACTAGCAGATGACATTAGCAGAATGATACTATTTCCTAGCAAAAGAGAGAACATTTTCATTTCTGTGCAAAAATTATTTTTTAATTATAAAAACATATTGACAAAAAAAGTGATTTTGAAAGATAAAAGCCTAATGTTATCACCTTAATAGGATTGTTATCAATTTTGTGCATTTCCTTACTATTGATTCATAAGAATGAAGATGTCTTCCTTTTATTAAAGTCTAGCTTACTTATAATTTTGTTTTATGATTTTGTCATTTAGCAATAATTTTCATGAAGTCTAGAAATATTATTTTTAAAGGATTTTCTTAGCTGGAAACAGGCATATGGATCATTTAATCTAGGCTTTCCTAATGTGCTTTATCTGGATTTTAATAGGTGGTAACCTGAAAAAGTATTCCATGATTAAATAAGTTGGCTGACTTCTGATATTGGCCACATAGACTTGAGAAATGGCTGTTGATATGACATATTTTTAAACCTGTTTGGATTATAGGCCCCTTTTGAAAAGCAGCAACACATAGGATTTATGTTTCCCATAATTTGTTCTTTACAAAACATTATTTAAATCAATTTCTCTATCAGGAAACTGAGGCCCAGAGACATTAATTACATTATGCAGTTAATTTGTGATAGAATGCAGACCAGAATTTATAGATAAGTTTCCAGAAATAAAACTTCAACCAAAATCTCCTTGACTATTTTGACTGAAATATTCCCACACTGCCACCAAAGATTCTCAGTTATTGACAATTCCACAAATATATTTTCTATCATAATGTTCTCCTGTTGGGTCATTGGTATAAACGGAAGCCCTCCTTTTCACCTTAGAACAAAACAAGGTGTTGAAGCTTGGGGGGTAGATATTGAAGGAGTGTCCCAGGGCCCTAGAACCTAGTGATGGATTAAGCAAATCTATGCCTAAATACATACAGAACCGAGCAAATTGTTCATAAGTCCCGCACGTTGGGAAACAAAAGAATGTCGTTGAGAAATTACACCAGGAAATTTTTGAGCAAAAATTTTCTTTTTTTTTGCTGTTATTTCTAAATGTCCTAAAATAAAACTATTAAAAATTTCTGCACTAGACCATAGTTCACAAGGAAAGGAACTGTCTTAGTGAAAGAACAGGTTTTTCTTAGCCCTGTAGTGCTTTAATTTTGATTCTGAAATTCTACACAATATTCGGTCTGCTTGCCAGAATTGATTGATGAAATCCCACTATATTATGAAAGAATGTATTCTTGGCATCACATAGAGTTCTTTATTAAACATTCTATTTGCTCACATACTAAAGTTATTTGAAGGCTACTCTATTAGTAATAGCTTAGTTCAAAACACTGCTCCCTAAATCACATGGTTAAGGTTACTTCTGCTTGTTAAAAAAAAAAAAAAGCATCCCCGCCCCCATTCTCAGGGTGGCAGCTGACATTCCGAAGGTAAATTTGTATTTCTTTTCACTAAAACTGGATCCCTTTGTAATGCTAATATAACCAAGACCTCCTCGGTTTGTAGAGGCCAATGAAATTTCAGGAACCCAAAGTTCTTGTTCTTGCCCTGTCTGCCCAGAATGGAACATTCTTCCTCTTTCAAAATCTCCTCTGAGTAACTCCGGGAGTCCCCAAAGGGCTGATCTTTACCTGGCAGGTACTGGTACACCAGCGATTTACAGCAAGCTTCTGGTCTAATTGGCTGCTGTCAAGTTAAGTATTTATACCCATGTATGTGCTGACAAACTAGGCAGTGTGCTCTGGACAACTGTGTCTCAAATACCCACTCCCAAATGTCACTCCTGCCAAGGTGTGACTTTTTCACACCTTGAAACAGTCTGTCTTCTATGCTCCCAGAACTACTGGTCTTTCATGTGTCATAACAGACTGCAAAGGAAGGGAGAACGGCTCTTGCCATTGCCATGGAGAAATCCATGCCACGCTGTCACCTACACCTGAAGCAGACTTGCTTCTTCCCAGAGCTTCACCAAGTCCCTCATGAAAGTACATGAAGATCTGATTGTAGCTCTCAGACACTTCACCTGACCAACCCACTCCCAGACCCCAGAGCAGGATAAGTCTTAAATGCGTCATCACCTCTTCCAGAGCACCATCTCCTCTCTGCATTTTCTGGACTCTATCATCATCTAAATTCTTCCCTTCTCAACTAGTCACAAAATGAAGATGCCCGTGAATTTCAGTGGCTGCCACCTGAGACTCATGGTGCCTTGGGCGTGAGTGTTGTTCTCACCAGTTGCCACCTGGATCCCAAGTCAAATCAGAAAAATACCCCTTTACACTTATTAAAAAGCATCAGCCCTTGGGGGGATAAATGGGCACATTGGTGTATATATAAAAAGACTTGCATAAGTAACAAGGGAGAGTGTGGAGGGGTGGGAAGGCTGTGATGAAGCCATCTGGAGCATTTACATTGAAATAGCTGTTTCTTGGATATTTAATGAAAGCATTGCCTGTTGACAACATAGACTGTTCTATCTGTACTGAGAAATGACTTCCTTCTTAACTCCACATAGAAAAAAAAATGCATCGGTATCTTTTAATTTTGTTTTAAATGGCAGTAATTTAAGTCACAGAATAATTCCTTCAGACTTAGGGCTGCCACGAAAAATGTGACCTTTGATATTTCCAGTTTTAAAACAATGGATTCTATAAAAGAATGAAAACACTGAGTGCTGACAGCCATGGTCAGGGGAAAACTTGAATGATGTTGGTCAAATTCTATTCCAAAAAGCTCCTTTAAACAATCAGATATGATTCAGCCTTTCAAATAAGTTATGAAGTTTCAATCAGTGGAGCTGGAATATCTCCAAGATTAAAAAATGGTAATAATCTAAAAACTGATTTCACATATTAAATCAATGTATCCACATACTATGACATCTCATGTGACTTTTGCTCTGATTTTTTGAAGTTACCATGCTAAAAGAAATACACAAAAAGTTAAAACACATGTAATACATGTAATACAGTAAATAATTTTAATTTTTATTGGGAATTTTCTTCAGTATAAGCATATGTTGTGATTGCAGCTCTAAAACATACTGTTTTATAAGTAACAATAATGGTCAGTTTCTCTGGTTTGATTTGGACACCAACTCCAGTCACCTTTATGAAGAGGACAAGGGCTTGACAGTGTGGGTTAAGAGCAAGTGAGGGTGCAGGAAATATCTCAGAGGTTCAATCCACAAGACATGGTGGTTGGTTGGATGTGGGTAACCATGAAGAGAACTAGGTTAACATAATTTCCATGCCTTAGAAGCAAGGTGGGTTGTAGTGCCATTTACCAAGGTAGGCAACCTGGGGTGTAGTGAGTGTGAAATGACTTCAAATCCATTTGTTTATAGCAAAAAATGAACTTGTAAAGTTTTTTTTTTCACCACCAAAAATCAAAAGTACATATATTATAAGCCCAGATGTAGCAGAGTGATACTGAATCTTCTGTATCGGGGGTGTTCCCTTCAATGGCTCCATTTCGCCTAGATCCCAGATCAATCCAGTGTTCTATTGTGGTCCCCACTCTCATTCAGTGTGGAATAGCTGTTATCTAATGATTTTATGTTTGATCCCATACTGCTCATCTGGATTTCTTTCCAACAAGGTTTCTTATCTGATTTCTGGTTCCGGTCAATGAGAGGGAGAGTGTTATCATCATATCAGTGACTGCTCTGGCTTCCAGAAGCATTGTTTAGATTCACCTGAAAGTCAGAGGAAAGAACATGTCTTTTTTTTTCCCTCTTTTCCACTTGAAATTAATGTGGACCATAAGCCATTCTCATGAAGCCAATACCTAGGGATGAAGGTTGAACAAACATGAAGAACACCATGGACAACTTCATGAAGCAGAGCTGCTACAAGAGCTCCAACTACTATACATAAAAAAAAAACTCCAAGAGTATTTAAGCTACATTTTTTTGGGGGGAGGTGTTTCTCTTAGAGGAGCTGAACCAATTGTACTTTATACAGCCAGACTGACTTGTATTTGCCTTCCTCTTCTCAAACACCACATGAAAAAATACAAGGGATTTGCCTTCTTTCCTAGTGAAATGTTGAGTAGGCAGAGATTCACATTTATTATCCTTGGACCCCAAATCCCAGAAGAATGACTCTTAGTTTATCCTGTTAGCAAGGTCAAGTTGATGGAGACACACATGCATATAAGGCTGCAGTTCGGTGGTTAGGGGGAAGCTTGGAGGACATTGATTTGGGGCAATGTGTTTTAAGTGGGACCTTTGTACAAAAACAGCTTACCAAATAAATTAAGGAAAAAAAAATAACCATCTTTTTTATTCAGATGTATTTCTGGAAAATAAGTGTGTGCAGGTGGGGCGGAGGATGAGCAACAAGAATACTGCACAAACATTTTAACGTATTCTTACACGTGTGAAAACTTGGAATATTCACTCAGGAGCTGACGGTTCCACCAGGTGGTAAAATGCTGGATAAAGAATTCAGGAAAGAATGTTTAAGGTTTATATTTAGCAAATGATGGAGAGCACTATAAACGTATTCGTTCTAATTCACAAAAGTCTATAATTCTTATGAAACATGCATTTTATATAAAGATGAATTATAATGCTGTACATTTTCTTCTAGAGGCATCTTAGATAGATAAATCAATCATGTACTACTTGGAAAACAAAGCTGCTTAATTTTTCCCCCAGTAACAGTGTATTCAATATAGATGCTCAGTACATTAAAATCCCACGTCTGTGAATCAGACTTAGGTACAAATCCTGACTCAACCACTTGCTAGTGTATGATTTGAAAAAAGTTACCTAAATTTTCTGAGCCTCAGTTTCCTCACCTGAAATTGCAGGTAATCATATTGGTACTAGAGGGTTGTTATGATGATTAGGGAATATAATTATGTAAAATGCTGAGCATGTTAAAAGTGCTCCGTGAATTGTGCTTTTTGTTATTATTATTGCTATTTCTAAATGATAATTTCATTATAATAAAGCTTAATTGCTGTGAGTCCCCTCTCCCATGTTTCCTCTTCTTGGATTTTCTTGACCCTGGTGATTTCATGTTTTTCAATATGAATATTGCATTTTAAATTAGAAAAATCTCAATTAAAATGTAAAGGGAATTTCTACTTGAATTAAAATCAGATTGAATATTTTCTTAAAAGAGGAGCGACAGAGAGAGAATCCAATTCATATAGAAAAATGCAGAAAACAAAGGAATAAAAAAGATATTATAAATAACAGGAAACAAAAATGTAAGATCCTTAGTACTTTGTCAGTGCCCAATAAATATTAGGTGTCACTAGTGTGAAGTATTATTATTGAAAAACTGTGCATCAACATAAATAGAGATAAGTTTTTGGAAATTCAAGGAATAATATACAAAACATTATTTTACTAAACGACTTAACCCATTCAGCCTTAAACGGACAATGCAAGTAAAAAGTAAATAATGATGTATGGGATCCATGCAATATAATTTCTATAATCGAATAGAGTTAATGTTATATATGCATTAATCTTTAGACCTTTCAGAAAATACAATTACTTTAGGCAACTATAGAACACGTATAAAATATATGAATCAGAGGATCTTTACTACTTCTAAAAAGCCAAACTTATACAGGCTCTGAATTTCAATGCAGAGAAAATAGAAATTCATTGAAGTTAAAAATTTAAAGCCCCACCTACTCAAAAAATTTAAAAACAACTTTTGTGCTAAAGAGGAAAAAAAAGTACAATTTCAAAAATACTTAGAAAATAGTGGTGACAACACTGTGTATTTGTAACTGTGCACTGTGGTCAAAGGTATACTCAGAGGAAAATTCATATATTTTCATTTTTAAATAAAAAGGAATTTAGAAAGACAAACAGCTGTTTAATGCAAGGGCGAGGGAAGTTCGCTGAGACCCTAAATATCTTTAATCAGATAACATTCACTTTAATCAGATAATGTGTATCCTGTATCTGTCATTTTATGACTAGAAAATCATATTGGTTTCCAATGAGATTTACTTTGAAATTATTGTATATGTTCATCATGGTTGGCTGCAGGTCTGTGCCCTGATTCCCATTTCCAAGGTGGTGAAGCAGACCTTAAGGATATGGATCATGGCACAGGAAAAAAGAGAGCATGGCCGAAGCCATGCAGTGGTTCTTAAAAGTTCTGTTCAGTGGTGGTGCATGGATCTTCTGCTCATGTATCATGACAGAAACTGACTTCAATAGAGCATGAATGTGTAATTCAACCACGGGAAAGGACAGCAAATATTTTGAACAATAATACAATCTTACCATGGTCTTCTATCTTGGTCACAAATATTTTCTTCCTTCTCTTGTGCATGCAAAATACACTCAGTCACTCCCTAAAGGAGACAACATAGAAGTCTCCTCCAGTCAAAGGATCAGACTCAAAAACCCAGAATTCTTGTGCTAGTCTCTACCCCCATTCTGCATGTGGCTTCTTCTGATCTGGAGATTATGAACGAAAAAGGAATCGGTGACAGGATAACCATAATAAGCAGAGCCTTTTGGAAAAGGAGTGAGTGGGAAGTCCACGGCAGCCACTGGTCCATCCATAACAATGGTGAAAGCCCACTAGACATGCTAGCCAGGATCCTGACCCATGGCACTAGAAACTATTCCTTGAGCAAGTCCTGGGTTCTGGCCCCTGCAGTAGATGCCCAGTCCAATATTCTCCATGGCTCTTGGTTCTATCTCTGGGAGGTCCTTTCCTTCCATCTTCCCCATTGACTACATGTACATTACCTTGGGGGAACTGGTTCTCCCTTGGGAGCTGAGAAGCTCTCTTGACCTGCTTCTTGGCTATAGAAACACGAGGATATGAGTGTAATCTTCTGAGGTTGGGGTGGAGGGAAGCAGAACATATTGTACAAAAATACAATTTACCATGTATGATTAAAGGTGTTGAAACCTTCCATGGAAAACCAGTTCCACTGGCTTGGGGCCATACTTGGATTCCCTTTAGAACATGTGTTTCAGGTGCTAAGTTTTTGGCTTTTTAGTGAGCTTACAACTTGCCTTAGAAAGAAGCTCTTTGGGTTAATCAACTTACCCTCCAGTACACCCACATAGTTACGCTGACTTGGTGTTATTAGATCTCAATTGAGTCAGGAGCTCCTAGGAATTTATTCCCCACTTCTGCACCTGTCCATCAAGTCAGAGGACACTGAAATGTATCAAGATATGATGCTCTTCTTGCCTTTTGCTGCAACAGCCTTGGAATAGTCTACCTGCAATGAAAAAGGGGCTCCCATTGAGGCACTGCAGTATTTTCCTTAACTGAGTCCTAAACCTATCCCTCAAAATTAGGAAATATGAGTGATGGTTTTAGAATGAAAAAAAAGGTATTTCCTTCACATTACATTTTTTTCTTTAAGGTCGTTTCTGAGTTGCTTCATGGTTTCATGTTTCAATTTGATTCAAAATTTACCTTTGTTTTCAAAATAGAAATACAGTTGACCAAATAAAACAAGAGGAGTTTGCAGAGATCTACGTTTACACGGATACTTTTCAGTAGATACACACTACAATACTACAGATCTTGTTGGTTGAATTCACAGATGCAGAACCCAGGATATGAAGGGCCCACTGTAAGTTATACTTGTTTTTTTCCATTGCTCAGAGAGCCGGCACCCCTAACCCCCATGTTGTTCAAGACTCAACTGCATATTTATTATCTTTTCTGATTATAAAAGTATAGCTGCTCATTTAAAAAAACAATTAACAGGGGCTTCCCTGGTGGTGCAGTGGTTGAGAGTCCGCCTGCCGATGCAGGGGACACGGGTTCGTGCCCCAGTCCGGGAAGATCCCACATGCCGTGGAGCGGCTGGGCCCATGAGCCATGGCCGCCGAGCCTGCGCGTCCGGAGCCTGTGCTCCACAACGGGAGAGACCACAACAGTGAGAGGCCCGCATACTGAAAAAAAAAAAAAATTAACAGTATGAAATTGACAAGCCCTGACCTGGTCACCTCACCTGCTGGGAAGTAGAAATTTCCATCTGGACACCTCACATATGGAGCAGAGGCAGGTGGATGCCATAATCCAAAGATGGGCCCCATGCTTGCAGCCAGCCGGTGCTTATTTAACCAAGTCCAGTTCATCACCAGCTAATCGACAACACTCAGAGATACTGCTTTCTTAATATGAGAACAGGTATGTGCAATGTTCTGTCTTCAGAAGACCTTCCCCAATTGTTCTAGCGTGGCTCCTGTTCCCCAGAGCCTAGACTCTGTAACTGGATTTCACCTTTGGCAGTAAAATTTCTCCACTCTGCACTCAATCTCTGAACTCTTAAGTTTTTTATTTTCTTCAACAAAAATGTTTTTATGATCTGCTTGATAATTTCAACATCTGCTTCTTATCATTACCAGTATATGATTTTTCCTTTTTTTCTGTTTTCATTATTTTATATGTTCTTTTTTAAATTTGAATTTGTAGGAGTAGTATCCTTTTGTGAAATATGTTCCAAGCTTCTCTCCAAGTAGATGATTTCTTTATTGTGTTATTTTGTCATATAAAAATTAAACTTTAAAAAGTCAAAACTTCTAATTCTTTCTTTTATTATTTATGATTTTGGTGTCCCAAATTATACTATATTTTCCTTACTTTTTGTCCCTTTTTCTTTTTTTATCAACTTTAGGGAAAAAGTTTAAAACTTGCACTTAATACATCTGTAATTCCATTTTATTTATAAGAATGTCCACTTCATATGTGTAGCTGTAATTTTATTTGGTAGAGGAAAGTTTATGATTTTTATATTTTCTCTGTCAAATATAACTTTTTTTTAATATAAAATGACCTTTCAAGACAAGCAACTCCTTTATCTGTAGCACTGAATTCTACTTTGTCTAATATTGGCCCCTCAACATTGTTTCCTGTGACTAGCATTCATTAAATATATTTTTACCTGTACTTTCATGCTTAATGGCACACTTTGTGTCAGGTTTTGACGTGCATCACTGTGGGTATATAGCTGGATTTTGTTTTTGGCCCAGTAAAAAATCTTGGCTTTTCATGTGGAGATTTAATTTATTTATAATCTTTGTTACTACTTATTGACTTTTAAATCTATCACTTTATTTCGTACAATCTATTTTATGCTTTCTCATTTTTCCACTCTTTTCTTACTTTTGTTATATAAGCTATGATTTCATATTTCATCATTTTCAAGGTATGTAAAGATAGGTTCTGATTTTAATTATATCATTGGTTATATTTAATAGTTTCAAAATAAATATTTAATCTATTTTTCTCTAATCTTCAAAAATCTTAGTGAAACAGCAAATTTTGAGTTTCTCCCCACCCCTTCATAAGTAAAAGAGTTCAGTACACCTCCTGCCCTAGACCTCACTTCTCAATTTTTCTTAATATAATCTGGGGTTTTAGATGCCCATTACTATATTTACTTTTTTTCCAGTTACTATATATCTTCAATTTTGAAAACAATTCTTGACAATTATAATTATTTAATAGCTAGTTTTTAATAATATCATAATGCTTTATATTTATTGATACAGTCATTGGCAGTGCTGACTATATCTTGTATCCGTTTCCCTCTTTCCTTGAGCTTTTTGTTTCTTCACTAAGTGATTTGGAAAATATCATTATTTTTTTCCAAGAAGGACATGTGGTTGGTATATTTTAAGAACTCTTGGATCTCTAAGACTGTCTTGGCTCTGGATAAAATCATCAAGTCAGAATGTTTTCTCCAAATTCAGTAGATATTCCTTTACTAATATCTTCCATATAGTGTTGTAGAAGAGAAGTCTAAGGCTGTTTTTATTTTTGTTCTCAAGTAATTTTTAGGTAGAGTACCTGTTTATTATCAGCACATAACTGTTTTTCATTATATATATATATATATATATATATATATATAAAATGATATATGATGATTTTTGTGTTAGCATGTAATAAATTCATAATTCAAAAATGGCATCAGGGTGTGTTAGCTATCTATTTCTGTGTAAAAAATTACCCCCAAATTTAGAAGCTTAAAACAACAAACATTTGTTATCAGTTCTGTGGGCCAGAATCCAGTAGACGCTTAGCTGGGTAATTTTGACTCAGTGTCACTGGTGAGGTTGCAGCCTAGCTGTCATCTAGGGTTGTAGGCAGCTGAAGGCTTGCCTGAGGCAGGAGGATTTGCTTCTAAGATAGCTCACTCATGGCTGCTGGTTGTTGACTGGAAGCCATAGTTCCTTTCTGGGTGTCATCAGGATGCCTCAGTTCCTTACCATGGGAACCTCCAGGCAGGGCATCTGACTTCCCCCAAAATAAGTGATGGGGGGGGCAGGTTGGGAGAGAGAGAGAAAACAAGAAACTGTGGTGCCTTTTATATCCTAGTCTCTTAAGTCACACACTGTCATTTCCACCTTATTTTATTTATTTTTTAGAAGCATGCCACTAAATCTGGTCCACACTGAAGGGAAAGGGAAGTAAGATCCACCTCTTGAAGGGAGGATTATAAGAGAACTCGAAGACATTTTTTAAAAAAATTACCACACAGAATAAGTCATTTGTGGGTATGGTTTCAGTGATTTCCCCCCCCCGCCGCAAATTATTAGCCTATGATTTCTGAGTTTTATTTAGTTTGTAATTTTCTTTTCCACTAATATCTTTGGCATTTTCTTCCATTGTATTTCTTTAGCTTTTCTTCATGAATTCTAATTACTCTACAGTATTTCTTTCAGCTTTCTATTCTGTATAGTTATATCTCTTTTGTAACTTTCACATCTGTGATTTTTTCCTTTGAACTCTGGTAAAGGATCCCAAGTTTGTACTTGACATAAATTCTGCTCCTTTTGACCTCCAATAGCATTTTAAATCATGCTCTTGTTACCAACCAGGGTTCTTGGCCTCCTTAATCAATAGAAATTGATCAGAGACCAGACAAGAAATTCAGGCAAGGCTTTATTGGAACCCCTGCTGAAGCAGGAGGGTGTGGAGAAAAGGGAACCCTCTTGCACTGTTGGTGGGAATGTAAATTGATACAGCCACTATGGAGAACAGTATGGAGGTTCCTTAAAAAACTAAAACTAGAACCATATGACCCAGCAATCCCACTACTGGGCATATACCCTGAGAAAACCATAATTCAAAAAGAGTCATGTACCACAATGTTCATTGCAGCTCTATTTACAATAGCCAGGACATGGAAGCAACCTAAGTGTCCACTGACAGATGATGGATAAAGAAGATGTGGCACATATATACAATGGAATATTACTCAGCCATAAAAAGAAATGAAACTGAGTTATTCATAAGGAGGTGGATGGACCTAGAGTCTGTAATACAGAGTGAAGTAAGTCAGAAAGAGAAAAACAAATACCGTGTGCTAACACATATATACGGAATCTAAAAAAAAAAAAAGACTGGTTATGAAGAACCTAGGGGCAGGACAGAAATAGAGACACAGACATAGAGAATGGACTTGAGGACATAAGGAGGGGGAAGGGTAAGCTGGAACAAAGTGAAAGAGTGGCGTGGACATATGTACACTACCAAATGTCAAATAGATAGCTAGTGGTAAGCAGCCACATAGCACAGGGAGATCAGCTTGTTGCTGTGTGACCACCTAGAGGGATGGGATAGGGAGGGTGGGAGGGAGATGCAAGAGGGAGGGGATATGGGGATATATGTATACATATAGCTGATTAGCTGATTCACTTTGTTATACAGCAGAAACTAACACACCATTGTAAAGCAATTATACTCCAATAAAGATGTTAAAAAAAAAAAAAAGAACAAAGAACAGGTTCCCATCTTGCTCGCTCCCTGAGGAGGAGAGAGCTGGTTCCTCATATGGGGTGAGGGGAGGGGTGTGCCCAGGGGGGTCGGGCAGGAGGCGTGGCTTAGGTGGTTTGCCCACCCCTTTGGTGGTGCTGAGTGCAGAGGGCATGTGCAGTATCCTGCTTTTGCTCCCAACACCCTGTTTTTGCTCCCTGCTCTTCAGAAGTTGCAGTTGGGTTTTGGTCTTTTTGTATCTTGTTGTCCATAATTTGCCCCAGCTGGATATGCACGCAGTTAATTTTAGTCCCTTATAGTTTCTTTGTATTTTGTTACTTGAGGAGACGTTTGTCCAGGTGCAAGCCCTGCTGCAAAGGGTCCCAGGTCCCAGGTCCCAGCCTGTCTCACTATTATTGTCTTAATTTATCTTCAGTCCGTCCACATCTATTTTTAGCTCTTAATGTTGCCTTTTCATGACAACTTGTTGGCTTTCTTCCTCGGTTATTCTCACCATACACATTTCGGCTCCTCCTCATTGAAGTAATTTTTCCTTGTATCAATTGAAGATGCCAAAGAGTTTCATGAAATTTTCTTCATGAAAATTTCTTCCAACTAATAGTTTCTTACAACTAGCCGTTGATAATTTTCATAATTAGACTCCTCCTCTGAACTTTCCATATTAGCGTTATTTCTTCATAGGCTTAACGGTCATTTCTTTTCACTTTTGTTATAACCTTGGCATATGTCAACAAACAAGATGTGTGGCTTCCCTTGGTTCTGTCCACTTGCATAATGGTGACATTTTTTACTTATGACAACTAGAGGGTAAGTTGATGAGTTTACTCCAAGTTCAATACCTACCTTCTAGAAGGCACCCATCTGTTTCAGCTCTGCCTTATTGAGATGCATCTACTATTGCTACTCTCTGGCTTTATGATGCTGTCAACAGGCAGAAATCCTGAGATATACATGTATACTCATTGATACACGTTTCCAGGCATTCTGCTTATCTCTGTGTTCCTGACTTAGAGAGTTTGTTTTGGGGGCTACATCCTTTCCTAGGATTAGAGACATTACCATCAGCACCCCATTTGTTTTATCTGTTTTCGTTCTGGGTATAGCTGTCTCTGTAGTGGTGTAAAATATGTGGTATTGAAGAAAAAGACTGAGCATCCTTCAGAGGCAACATCTCTAGTGCAACAAACAGGTTCTAATTTTCTGCTTGGGGAAGATCTTGTATTCTGAGGAGACAGACAGTGGGAGAACATACAGTATCTTTTTTTTCCCCAAGTGGTTCTGTTTCACAGGGGTGACGGTTAGGCATTTCATGACATGAAACTTAAATAGCTTTGTTTTTCCTCAGTCTTTTTGTCTTATAGTTAGCATTGAGTCCTTTCATATTCTTGCATTAAATTGCTCATAAATCCAAGTTTTTAGAATTGCTGTGAATTTTTGTTGTTTTCTGGTCTTTACCATTATTTTCATTGAAAATTAGATGAAGTTTTATTGTGATGACCATCCAGGATGGCATTTTAACCTGGAAATTTCTCTTGGTACTATTTATATTAGCAAAAAGGAATTACAAAGCAGTATATACAATGTGATTCCAATTTCATATAACAGCAAAAAAGGGAAAACAAAAGACAAGAAAGATCTATAATATAACATTCACAGAGGTTCTCCAGACAGTAGAATTCTGGGTAACTTCTATGCTGTATTTTGAAGGTGTTTTCTTTATTTTAAAATTTTCTGTTAAAATATGTATTACTTATTAAACTAAGGAGAACAGTTTTTCAATTAGCAGTTTATAACTACAAGTTAATTTATTGACAAAGGTGTTATCTTTAAGGATTAATATTATATACTTAGTGGTTTTGGGGTGGGAAGGGAAATGTATTCTCAGGTATAGAAAAAAATTTCTCTTAATAGCAGATATGTGAGAACCACAGTGTTCTATGTTTAATGTAGCACTCATTAGGTATGGACTTATTGGCCTTCAAAGTAATTGATATATAAATATTACAACATACATGTGTATACACACACACACACATACAGACACGTGTGTGTGTCTTCTAAAATTGATTGACGGTATCTGATGGCCACTTTAATAGGATACTGGTACCTTTCATCCATGAGAGGACAATAAGGAAGATTAATCTGTGGCCCAGTGGTTCTCAAAGTGTCGTCCCTGGACCATCAGCCTCAGCATCACTTGGGCTCATATTACAAATGCAAATCCTCAAGCTTCCCCTCAGGACTAGACCCACCGAATCAGCAATTCAAACCTGTGTTTTGAGAAACCCTCCAGATGATTCTGATATATACACATTTGAATGTCACAGCTATGGACGTTAATTAATGTCCTTTGAAGTGAGCATTATCAAACAGACAGAAGCCTTTTATAGGTATGGTCATGAAGAACCCTGCACTCTGAGAGGCAGAAGCGTCTGTGATACTCAGCTGGATAACTGTTCAGAAGACATGATCTATCACAAGAGTCTGATTGAAAAATAGGAAAGTGAGAACTTGATCTTATTTCTTCTGTGGCTCTGGTGTTCCACATCTATTTATTGTGGAAAATGACAAATAAAAATATCGTGTATACTATAAACTTCTTGTGAACACATCAGTTTAACTTGTGCACCATTATTATGTGAGAATTAGCAGAGGTCCAGAAATAGGCTACACTGTGGTTCGGTGGAAATCATTTGCCAACTCTCCACCCCGGGGATGCTGATGTCAGGTGCTGATGTTGATGAGCCATGTCTAAGGTCATCTGTTGGACCACAGTGCATAGTGGTGACAATTTGGGAGTAAAGACTGAATGTCCTAGAGCTCAGAGACCTGGAATCAGGCTGGCCCTTCCTAGTCTTTCTTTCCATACATGGTTGACATGATGGAGGGTCCTGGGTCACCTTTCTGGGGAAGCCGGACTGAGAGGATTTGACACATCTGCTGTAGACTTTTAGGAAAGAGCTTTCTTCCACTTCCTTACTTATGGGGTCCTTTGCTGGCAAGTGGGCTGGTAATGATGTATGTGATAGGGATATGATATGGGTGTGGGTCCAGGTGAATGGGGCCAGGCAGGGCACTTGCCTTAGACTGACAGGTAGACCAGGTACTGGGAGTCCTTTTCTTCTTAGTAGGGTTGCCAGATTTAGCAAAAACCAAACAAAACCAACAAAAACACCCAGTGTCCAGTAAAATTTGAATGTTGGATAAACAACAAATAATTTTTAGTATAAAAATATTCTATGCAATATTTGAGACTTACTGTATAGTATATTGTATGCATTATTTTTGTATAAAATATTTAATATGTATAATATTTAGTATGTTATTATAGTACAGTTAATATTTCATTATATTGTATGTCTATATGTCTTTTCTCACTCCGTGGACCTTTTGGGGGTTATGGATTATACTGTATATCTCTAGCATGCAATATTTGGGACACGCTTACTGTAAAAGATGATCTGTGTATCTAAAATTCAAATGTAACTGGGTGTCCTATATTTTGTCTGGCAACCCTCCTAGGTAAACTTGGCTAGATAGGAGACTCCATTAGGGTTTGGGACAAAAGCCCTATGAGGAAAACAAAGCTTTTGCCTGAATGTTACCCTCCTTCAAGAAGCTGCTGTGAATTTGGGTGTCCGTGTTCCTGTACCCCAGTGTTCCTGTACCCCATCCTGACACCATCTCAATACAACTCACAAAGAATGGCTATATACCTGTCTGGCTATATATTTAAGTCACTTTTATTTCCTTGAATAATTTCAAATTTCTCAAGTATGTTAAAAAGGGGTGGTGGGAGCAGTGTGGGGGGAGCATGGTCCTTTGTCATGACCCATGATTAATTTCTTTTGAGAAATATATTTTCCTGGTTCACTCACAGCAGAAAACACCATCTCATTTCCTCTGAGTACGATTTCCAAACAGAAGTAACAGCATTACTGATCAATGGGTCCGTCTCTAGGACCAGCAGCCACATTCAACCAGGAGCTCAGAAAAACAGTTGTGATTCATACTTGATTTTCACATTCCTGTCTCAAACAGCAGTTTAGGAGACCAATTTTGTTATCAAAATTTTTTTTCAATAAGAGGAAAGGCCATTTTCTAAAAAAGCCAAGTCTGAAGCTCATCCAAGAAGGTTAAAGGAATTTACTTCTTGTCCTCCAACTTGGTCTGTTTGTCAGTCTGGGAGCAGGGTTCTGTGCAAAGGCTTTGTGTGCTGCTGGCTTTCAGCTGGGGAAATTGTGTATGAGCTACTGCTCCTCTCCCAGGTGAGAACAGGTGTACACCACTTTAAATCTCCCGTGGATCTGATTGCATCATTTGTTATATTATCCAACATAATGACATGAAATACGTAAATAATAAAATGCCAGTTGCCTGCTGAAATTTAAAGTGGCAGGTCCTCTTTCTTCCGTGGGAGAGCATGCTGTCAGGTGATGGAGCTTCCACTGCTGAAAAATGATGACCAAGCTGAAGGGAGCCGCAGGGGAAAGCTTGCTCCTCCCGCTGATGAAGCGAGTACAAAAAGGAACAGCACGGCATCACCCCTTCTCCACTCTATGCAACTGCCATATCTTCCCGCAGTTATCAGGTGCTTGACAAAACAGGTTAGCTTGGAGCAGCGTTTAAATCATAAGACAATGGAAGGAGTGTGTTCAAAGGTCAAATGCTGCAGTTTCCGCTGTATGTGTGTGTATATATATATAGTCACTCTTGCTTGTCTTTTTATCCAAGTGTCAACTTGATGTGGTAAATGTTTGTGTTGAGTAGAATCCACAGCACAAATGCAAAGCAGAATAGCTTGATTAAAGATTTCCCATGGATTTGGAAACTCAGGGCAAAACTCTCCCAACCTTTCCACATACAGTTTGTCTCATTACCTAGGTTCCTTAAAATCCAAGAATGTTCCCCTAAACTTGCGTAACGTTATCAGCAGTTTTCCGTCCACATCATAAACAAAAGAAACTACAATTTTTTATTCAGTTGGATTCAGCACCAGTGCACCGACCACCCATTCTGGAAGCTTTGTGTGAGGTGCAAGGAGTTTAATAGTGAGTAAAATATGGTTTCTTCTAGAGGCCTCACAGGAGACATAAACAGTGTGGTGAAGGACTTAACAGGGGATCTGGTTCTGGAGCATTGCTGGTGTGTTGGGTAAGGAATGGATGCCAGCATCGTACACAGCTATGCGACTTGCCAGCTCCAAGTATTACTGCTTATGAATTAAGAATGCATTTTGATGGTACTCTGCTAATTTGCCTAGAGGAAGGAGAGTGAGAGCTATAGGAACAGAAAAATCTCCCAGATGGGTGAGACACTGATGACCGCAATGCTAGGTAAGTTGAAATTCTGCATGGATATGGTAGGAGCAAACATTATGTACTTATAGCGTGACTCTTTGGGACAATGTTTTGGATGGTATACTGACTATAACTATTCTGACTTAAAATATGTCATTTGCAACAAAAGTGAAAATGAGTTTTTGAGATGTTATTCAGAACTATCCTGGTGTTTTATGTTTGCTTTTGGTTTCATATATGTTAGCTTCCCTTCTATGCTTTGTCTGTACTCTTCCCTTCCCTCCAGTTTCAACTTGTTTTCTCTTAGCCATGGGAGTGAAAATATGTTGCAAACTGATGATAGCTTAAAAGTGTGAATTGTCATGAAATGACAATACTTTACCTCTAAATCACTTTTTCAAAAACACAAAGGTGTAGTTTTTAGCTAGCGCTTTTTAACCATTGGTGCAGAAGTAACCACTGAAGACTGACTTACCAAATGTCTAATGAAATGTCAATAGTATTTCCCTTAAAATGGAATAGTTATACAAAATTCCATTTTAGTTATATGCATACGTGTCTCATCTCACTTATGTGTGGTTTTGCAGGTGTGGTTTTTACCTTATACCTCTATGAATCCTGTATAGTACCTTAAAAACAATAGATGCTCACTAGATATAACTGAATAAATGAATAATTCTAGAAAAATGGGAGAGAATCATTCACAGACCTGTTGCAAAATGATATCTCATACATGTGTCTTAAATGGATAAGAGATAGAAAAACTAAGGAACAGAAGTATCAAAATTTCTGGGTCCATAACAAATAGTGCTTTCCAGATTCAAACCTGCCCAATGTATCACTATTTTATTCTAACAGATCTCAGGCTTACCACCAACATGGCAGAACATCAAGTTAGGTTTACGGATGAGCTGATCTTTTTCAAGTCCTTGGTCCTCTTGATATTGGTCTTCCATTCAGAGGTTCACATTCCATAGTGTAAGTAGAGATCTACAAAACTAGTTCCCATATGTTTGGCTGGTAGAGGCCAGATACCTAGAAAATAAAGTAGTTAAGCCAAATGTTCAAGGCTTGAATCTTAGCTCTGCTACCTGCTAGTGACTTGACTGCCATGGCTCTCATTTCCCTCCTTTACAAATGGGGAAAGGAGTTGTGAGAATTAAGTTGGAAAAATGAGTATAAAGCAGCACATAGTAAGACCTTGTACATAATAAAATTATAGACTACTGGGGAAGATGGGATCCTTTCCTCCTGTTGCAAGTTGGAAGTAAATTTCGAGCTAGGCCTTAAAAGAAGAGCAGGGTTTTCTTCAGTTAGTTTTGTTTTAGGCACAGAAATAAGGGAATGAGATTCCAGACAGAGGAAACAGCATGAGCAAAGGCACTGGGGTTAGAAAATACAGGAGGGATCAGAAGACCATCCATCTATGGTCCATACGTGGCCCCTAGAGCATAGGGAAGAGCACACTGGGTGGAGAGGAGGACATTCAAAGTCATGGACTTGTTCATAGCACAGAATGTGTTAGAACCTATCTCTTGGCTCTTTAACAAATATCAATCTTCCTGATACTAGAATTTAAATTTCCAGCAGTTTTCAGTATCTCTAAGGAATTTTAACTGCAGTCTACACAGATTGCTGGGGAGAGGCTCTTTATTCAACCCCCTGAAAGCCAAGAGCCTACCTGTTCTGGGTGAATATTAAAGGCTTCTCAGTATGCGTCGACAATAGGGGCAGATGTTACTGCCAATATTTTTAGACAGAATTCAGAGACCTGCTAAGAATTCTGAGCAGCTGAGCATTTACACTCCATAGAGGTTATTCGTCATCCCACAGACATATCTTTAGATGCCCTAGTATGAAGTTTGCTCATCTTGATCTTGCAATTCCAACTTCAGCTGTCTGTGGACGGTTACTTAGTAATTTTGATTTAAAGAAGTGCAGTGGGGTACACTTAGAGTGGACCAACCTATTTATAGACAGGAAGCCCAGAATTACTGTCATGCGTTGGGAAAATTATGGTTCTACTTATAATGACTTCTAACTTTCCATTACCTTCAGCTAAAGGGGAATAACAACTGTTTCTCTTTTTTTAAAATAAATTTATTATTTATTTATTTATTTTTGGCTGTGTTGGGTCTTCAGTTCCTGCGCGCAGGCTTTCTCTAGTTGCAGCATGCGGGGGCTACTCTTCATTGAGGTGCATGGGCTTCTCATCGCGGTGGCTTCTCTTGTTGCAGAGCATGGGCTCTAGGCTCACGAGCTTCAGTAGTTGTGGCATGCAGGCTCAGTAGTTGTGGCACACGGGCTTAGTTGCTCTGCAGCATGGGAGATCTTCCTGGACCAGGACTCAAACCCGTGTTCTCTGCATTGGCAAGCTGATTCTTAACCACTGCACCACCAGGGAAGTCCCACAGCTATTTGTTTTTAACTTGGTTTTTTGATTCACTGTGCAGGAGTGCAGTGATTAGCACAAAATGTTCAATAGCATATGATAGATATTTCATGACATATGATAGGCATATTTTCAATCAATATTTGTCGAATGAATAAACGAATGAAATCAGTTGAACCATACTTTTAAGTTGTGTTTCAGAATGTGTGGAGCATTGGTTAAAGCTGATGCCTATGACCACGCTATTATTATATAGAAAAAAGAAGCAAGATATATTCTAGAAAGATTCCTGGGCAGGTGTCAGTTTAGTGACCTTGAGCTCATCATTTAACCTCTCTTATTTCCTCTTTAGAAAAAATGAAGGGTTTGAACTCAGTGATAACTAATGTCCCTTCTGGCTCCAAAACCCCATGACCTAAATTCTGGTTTTGCTGATACTCTTGTACATGAAATGATCCCTTGTCACATCGGCCTGAAGTTGAACTCTTCTGTTTCACATTGGAAGCCTCGCAATCCATCTTAAATTTCTTCATGAAAATAATGTCTTCTTTAATGGTTTGTTACCTGATTGGAATGTTTTTCTTCTGCACAACTGTTGCACTTTATACATGTACATTTCTGATGCTGGCCTCTTTCTCTCTAGCTGGGCATCTGAGAGGCAGAAACTGTGCTTTATTCATCTTTATATCCTTTAAGCACCTAACACCATGCCATGCAGAACAGAATCCCTTCTTTACAATCCCAGTGTTATTTGTTTCACAGTCATCCTGGAATAATGGTTCCACCCTAATTTGTGGGTTTAATAAAATGCAGCTGCTACAGCAGCCAACCCATTTCATCTCTCTCTCTCTCCCTCCTTCACTGTGTTTTAGCCATAAGGCTGCTTTCGAGTCCTCAAAAAGGCCAAGTCTGTTGTGGCTTCTGGAAACATGTCCTGTCTGAAATGCTTTTTCCTGAAGTCCTCATTCAGGTGTCATTACCAAAGTCACCATCTCAGAAAGGAATTTCCTAGCAACCCCCCTCTGGGTTACCCCTTCAGCAAATATTGCCTCTTCCTTATAAGCCCACTGACTGAAATGCTTATGGATTTTAAACTAGTTTTGTTTTCCTTTCCCACTAGAATATAAGCTCTGTGGAAGCACAGAGTGTGTCTCTCTTGCTTTTGCCTCTATTGCCAGCATCTGGAACAGTGCCTGGCACACGGTGGTTTGTTAAATATTTGTGGGATGACTTCAGTGCCCTTTTCCACCCTCTTCACCACCTGTCACCTGCTGCCCCTTCCCACTAGGTCCTCACCACTTCCTCCCCCTTTGCCTTTGGCCCACCTTGGTCACTGACCATCACTGAGCACTTCCATGAAACGTCATTTAGCTTTTGCTACCTTCACACAATCAACCAGAAAATTCCTTCTATGCGCCCCATTTTATGACTCACATTAGGGATTGTCATCTGTAAACAAGCAAAGATTTTATTTTGTCAGGGAACAGAGAAAAGTTCTTTGAAATTTTAATGTGATGCTATTGCTAGACATTCCATGGTTAGAATAATGGGAATGCCGTTGAAAGCATGCTGGAAACTTGCAAGTAAACTTGCCAGTTTATGGAAAAAAAGTGTGCTAATAAGGATTGTTGAAAGACTTTGTTAGCAGCGATCTTATCTTGGGTTCTATATATAGAAGAAAGAAAAAGCAATAGCTCACCATCAGGCAAAGCAAATAAACTAATATTTTAAAAATAACCATAATCTGATGACATCAGAGAGCATTTCTCGTGTATTATCAGGGCAGCTTTTGGCAGGAGGATGGCCCTCCAAAGAACACTCGCAGGAGGACGGCCCTCCAAAGAACACTCGACTCCCGAAAGCCCCATTAAAAACCTTATAGGCAGAAGAGCAGGTGGAAACAGTTTCAGCCATAATCCTGCTGTAGTCCCAAACATTTCCTTAGGTGGCTGTGGTAGTCAGGGGACTGTCCCAGCTCTGCTACGTGTCACAAAGGACTGAAATGTGTGCATCCCAGTTTCCCTTGCCAGCTGGAACTCCGGCAATGGAAGGTTCTGGAAGGAAATTGGATTGGAAGGAGGGAAAAACCCAGAGTCTCTCTCCTGTTTCGCTGCTTTGGACTGTGCCCTCCAGCAGTGGTTGCCTGGCCTCTGGAGATAAGCCCTGGCACCTGGCTCTGGTTAGACCACTTCTTCCTTCTGTCCTTCCAGCCCGAGAGAAGGGCAGCTTCCTGCTGTTATTATCTGGGCTGTCTCACCATTTCTTCTCTCCCCTTTTGTTCTTTACAGTATCTTTCTTATTACTTCCTGTTATAAACTTCCGTCTTTTGAAAGATTTGGTGAGAGTTCTCTCATTCTAAGTATATCCTGACGGTTACAATAGCCTGGGAGTCATCAGTTTGGGACCTTTGTGTTTAAATTTCTGAACCTGTGGTCTTTGGAGAGGCTTTAAGAAAGAAAAAAACCCATCTCCATCAACATGGACCATATTCTTTTCAGGCACTCTATGCCATGCTTAATCTCCATTGGAAGAAAGTAATTGAAGTTTAAGAAGGATGGAACATTCATGCATAATAATAATGAAAGCACAGTTTAAATGTAATAATGGGAACTTCAATTTTTAAAAGACCCATTTAAGTAGCTAATTAATAAAAGCACAAGGAAGGGCAATAGAAGGTTCTCAACACAAAGCGACTCACCCAGAGCACAAACAAAAACAGCTTTCTTAGAAACCAAGGATGTTTGCCTATTCACAGGATGTGGACAGCTCGAAACTCATTCTACTGATCCTTGAGAACAAGCTAAATTCAAAGCCAAAGGACGCTGAACAAAACATTGCTAGAGAATTATGTATCTCCACACAATATGCAGGGAAGATAAGCAAGAAGGGATTCGAAGGCTTCGCTAATAATGCAAGCTGAGTCCCTTGTGATACCAAAACATAGGGCTGTGTGTTCCAAGAGGGGACACAAACGCCAATGGCAGAGAGGAGAGACAGTATTGTTAGAAAATTGGAAACAAATTAGACAACCCATAATTTTAAAAGTTTAATTTACGTGAAGTGAATACCATAAGACATAGACCTGCCTCTCTTTGGTGAAGAGACAGTAGCTTGAGGAGTTTTGATGTCACCTACTCAGGTATGCTCTAATTTTCAGACTGCTTTGCAGAAGACCAAAAGACATGACCAGAATGCATTTGCCTCAAATGGAAGTTTCTGTGAAAAAGAGTTTAACATGTAAAACTTTGCTCTACACATTTATTCTGCTCTTTCTAGCCCTCCTCAGGCTACTACAGCTCTCCCCTTCTTTCTCTGGCTTCTGCAGTGTAACTCTTGAGACCACAAAGAGCTTTCTCTTTTATGACTTCTTTCCTCCTCTGATGGCATGCCATGTTCTCATGGTCTAAAAGCTTGTCATTAAAAACAGATCAGGCACAAATATGTCCTGAGGAATATGGGATTGTTAACCATCCAGAATGCTGCCTATTTTGGGGAGATAGTTAAAGGTATGAAGTATTAAAAAGCCACTGATTTTCATTCTAGCTCCAACACATCGATCTCTGTGTGCTATTAGACAAATTATTTAAGGTCCATTTATTCTACACTTAAAAGGAGGATAATATTAACAGTATCGTATTGGTAGGGTTTCTTAGCTGCAAATAACAGAATCCACTTTGGCTGTTTTAAGGTGAAATTGAAAATTTTAAAGATATTAGGCAACTCATAAAATCAGCAATGTAGTCACAGGCTCAATCGTAAAGTTTCAGAACAATGGGCAACACCCTAAACCATGAGGAAGAATCGGATGAATGAGGAAGCTCCCACAGCAGCTGCTGCCTGGACCCACGTGGACAGGAACTCTCCTGGATTCACCACTGTCACCCATTTCTGCTTTCACCGTGCCAGGAAAATGAACGTCCCTCTCTGCCATGCAGAACCTCTGACCTCAGGTCCCTCAATTCTGAATGAAGTCTTGTGGGGGAAACTCCATCAGGTAGAGGTGATGATACATCTCCACCCTAGCTGCAAAGGAGTCTGGGGTAGGCAAATGTTTGTGTGCATCTTGGGAAGGTGGGACTCATACAGGGAATCATCAAAACAACAGATGTCCACTACAGATATAGAAAACAAATTTATGGTTACCAAAGGGGAAAGGTGAGGGAGGGATAATTTAAGAGGTCAGGATTAACAGATACACACTACTATATATAAAACAGATAACCAATAAGGATCTACTGTATAGCACAGGGAACTACACTCAATATTTTGTAATAAGTTATAAGGGAAAAGAATCTGAAAAAGAATATATATATGTATGTATGTATAACTGAGTCACTGTGCTTTACACTTGAAACTAACATGACATTGTAAATCAACTATACCTCAATTAAAAAAAAAAAAAAAACAGGTGTCCACTGTCAGTACTGCCAGATGTAACTGGAGTAGGGAACGTGAGGTGATGCACATAAAACATTTAATAGATGTTCAGCCCATAATACACCCCAAAAGCCTGGATTTTATTAATAGTTGTTACATGAAGCTGGGTATAACCCGGATACCAAAACTGAGCACCAACTAACCATTTGTCAGGGAAAATTAGCTCAACCACTAGGAACTCTCATACAACTAACCCAATATTCACTTAAAAAAGTCAAGAACAAGGCCTTCACCAGTGAATATGGAGACCACAAGCCTAGTCATCGGGCTGAGGGCGGGGAAAGCAGGTGCAAGGATTCTGTAGATTCATGTGAATAGACACAAGGCAATCCTGGGAAGCAGACCCTGGATTGAACTGACATGAGAGGAATCAGGAGATTTGATGGTACATAAAATCCTGCTTATCAAAGAATGCTTGGCCTTTTGTGACTGTTTTTGTCCACCTATTTCTAGATGAAAGATTTTTGTGATTGTTTATACTTTGGTTGAATGGCACTTATGGAGAGAATGTATTATTTTTGAAAGGCATTTGTTGCAATACAAGACATAGACTAGGTAACTAAAGAAACTTAGGACTCTTACGTTACCCTCCCTTCTTCTCCAAACTCTGTGTAGAATTGCGTACCACTGTGTAATACAGAAGAGGTTACTCTTCCACCAACAGATAACGCGTGTGGTGGTTTGCATGAAAGCCTGGATGTGGCACAACCCTTTTCCTTAGCTCCTAGGAGATGGGCTTTTATCCTGCTTCCCTTTAGCATAGGAGGCACCTTCAGCTTAAAATGCAGATGTTCTTGGCTACAGTTGCTATGTGAAACGTTATGAGATAGAAATAACTGTAGCAATTAATAATAGGTAAGGGTTTTACCTTTGATGTGCTGCATCCTGCCTGCGATTGAGTCTTTTTGATTGTATTTATGGTGCAGCTCTAACTTCCCATTGGGTTTCTGGCTGTTTGTGTGCTTAGCGGGATGTCTGTTTCTATTTAGTCAAGGCTATTAATGCCTTTCAGACTTATTTTCGACTGCTTTGTAAACCCATATGGTTTAAGTTGAAAGGGAGATTTACACTATTACTCTCTTGGATATCAAAACCCACTTGCGTCCTTCATTTCGCTGTCCTTAAAAGATGTTGTGATTTATAAAGAAGGTACCTAGAATTTTGTGCTCAGAGTAGCCAAAATGAGAACAAAGACAACCCAGAAACTAGGCTCTCCCAAAGCCAAATATTTTGGTAGAATAAAGACCCCAAATATATGTACAATTGTTACAACTTACAAAACCAGTTCACATATACCAGAGAGGTATTTAATGTAACCAGTGATTGGGTGGACATTGCATGCTTTTACTTGTCCAGCATCTTTTTCTCTTTCTTCTGGGAATAACTTCCTAATTTTATTTTGAGAAACGGCTCCTCCCTAACTAAATACAATATTGGTGAGTCTGTTAATCAAGGTTACACGACATCTCCTGGCAAATGGATGGGCACGCGGTTAAGGAGATGTTGGTCTCCTTCCTCCTAAAATGTGACTAGTGAGCACAATTCCTCAAAGACCAAAAATAGTTGCACGTCATTCATTTTGACCATGCACCCCTAAAAAGGCTTCTTGTTAAGTTAACTAGACCTATGCAGCTTCTAATACTTTCCAAAGCTTGAGTTTGAGCTTTTCCTCCAATCCTAGGGGCTATGTGATATCCATTTAGTAAGACCATGCATTCTTTTTTCTTAGGATCTTTCATCAGCAACCAAAGAACCCTGATACAAAAACTGGAGCATGGAGTGGGAGATAGCTCTCACTGTCAGGAAAATGTGTAATATATGGAATTAGAAATTAAGCGAAATACACTGAGGCACTAAGTTGCTGCCTCTGGGTATGCGGCATCATATGCCCACTGAAAACAAACATCTGTGGTATATGTTTCAACTCCACATAACAACTTAAAAGGCATGAGAAATTCTGGCACTGGAGTGGAGTTAGCATTGAATATCTTTAAGGTAAGGGAATGGCAAATTGAAAGATATAAATTCTTTGGCCTCAAGGCCCTAAATGAACTTTAGAGACTGTCCTGACTGTGCTGAAAGGATCTCTTGCCTCATATAGATAAGGGCTAAGACCACCAAAATACAAAGCCCAGAGTAATGTTCACAAAGTTGCTGGACAATAATGACAGTTGAATTCACAGCCACACAAAGCCTGTTATGTGAAGCTTAGGTAGTGGCCTGACTCCCGACAATAGGAATGGTGATATCCAGAGAGAATTCAGAGTGCCTGCAAAACACTGACATCACAAACACCCTCTGAAAGACTCCCATGAAATACCCCCTACTTCCTCTACTGCCTGAGGAAGCAGAGAGGAGCCTGACCCTAGCTACCTCCTCTCTGCCCCCACCCCCCATCTGATTTCAGCATGGACAGGGTGGGGAAAATATGGAATCCGAGACAAAAAAGGGTTGCATGGGGCTTCCCCGGTGGCGCAGTGGTTGAGAGTCCGCCTGCCGATGCAGGGGATGCGGGTTCGTGCCCCGGTCCAGGAGGATCCCACGTGCCGCGGAGCGGCTGGGTCCGTGAGCCATGGCCGCTGAGCCCGTGCGTCCGGAGCCTGTGCTCTGCAACGGGAGAGGCCACAGCAGTGAGAGGCCCGCATACTGCCACAAAAAAAAAAAACAGAAAAAAAAAGGGTTGCATGGCTTGCTAACATATATCAGCAAAATCTGTGGTTTATTTGTGGGGGTGGATTTCGAAAGTACTCGATCCAAAAGCACAGAGGGGTCTGAATTCTACATTGTGAAGGTGCTTTTAGAATGTTTGTCCTCAGTGTGTGCACTCAGACACCTGGCTGTGGCTCTAAAAGCTCTCAAGTTTGGTTAACGCAAACATAGATCTAACACTTTCCCCAGAAAGAGAAGAAAAGGCCAGAAATCCTATGACTTAATGGAGAACAATGGTTCTCAGTTCCCAGACCAGCAGTATCAGTATCATTTGGGAAATTGTTAGAAAGGCAGACTCTCGGGCCCCAGCCCAGATCCGCAGAATCAGAAACTCGAGGGACAGGACACAACAAACTGTGCTCCAACAAGCCCTCCAGGAGATTCTGATGCATGTTCAAATGTAGGGGAATAAATTTAAAAACAGGCAGGCTGAAATGCTGGTTTGTTTCTGTCATGTACTTTCTGTCCATGCACTCCCCACCTATGCCCTTCTAGAAGGGCCACAAGATTCTCTCATTCAGGAAGGCCTTGAGCACAAAATCGTGGAAAGAACTCTCTTGGCTCTTCTCTCTAGGATGGCAAGACTTAAGGAAAGGCGTATACTAGAGACTCCCCTTAACGTCACTGGGCACCATCTCATGGCAGCAGAGAGACAAGATGTAAACTTATAGAGGCATCAAGGCTGATGACATCATCAAAGATATCCACAGATCCCTCTGGATGTTCTTAATTAAACAAGGCTTGCAAGCCTTAAAATTAATAAGGAACCATCCTTTAGTCTTTCTTGATTTATTTAATACACAATTAAAAACACTCCAGGTCTGGTGATTAGAAGTCCAACTTGAGCCATCACCTTAGGGACCCGTAGCCCCTTGCTAGATCTCAGACCTGAGTCAGTTATGAACCCAGAGTCCCAAAGATGAAAGAAAGATGGAACCCCTGGAAGAGAAAGCCTGCTGTTCACTATTGATGCTTATTGCATATTTTCCATGTAGCCTTTCAAGGAAGGGTCCTGCACACATGTATCAAGGTAACTGTGCCCTGGGAAAAGGAAATATTTGGGGGAATTTTGACTGAATTCTGCCTGACAGTAGATTCAATAGGATCTTGAATATATCCAAGAGTTAATTCCCCAGATTTTTAATACACAGTTGGAATAGATGTTGTTGGCAGCCATCAGAATTCCTTCTTTAGATCTTTGAGTAGGTCAGGGCTATTACAGAAAGGTACCCATTGAACTGATGCTGCTCCCCCGCCATGTCAAATAACAAATCAAAAGGCATTGAGCATCCCTGAAGGGAGCCTGGCAATCAGAGCCATACTCTGATGTAACAGACTTGATGGATATAGGGAAAGTGTAACATTCATGTACCGGTCACTAAAACTAAGGGTGGGCTTAGAGCATTGATGGTGAAGGATATCCATCTCCAGGGAGCCTGACATGGCACAGTGGTCAGGAGTATGGACTCCAGCACTAACCAGACTGCCTGGGTTTGATCCCAGCTCTGCCACATATGAGCTGCGTGACCATGGGTATCACTTAACTTCCATGTGTCTAAATTTCCCCCTGTATAAAATGGAGATGGTAGTAATAATTCCTGATGTATAGGATTATTATGAGGAATGAATGAGTTAACATTTGCAAAGCACTTAGTACAGTACGTAGCACATACTAAATGCTCTATAAGTTGTTAGATAAAATCAGAGAAATTCAGAGCTATGTCCCAGTTTGTTTTCATTTATTCACAACCAATGGCTACATTTGTCCTGTAGATTATTGTGTCAAGGGTTTAAGTTGGTTCAAATCAACTATATTTGATATGCTCATCTAGACAATGGATGGTCCTTTCAGCACATCTGCATTAGTTTCTTAGGGCTGCTTTAACAAAGCACCACCGACTGGATGGCATGAAATGACAGAAGTTTATTTTCCCATATTTCTGGAGGCTACAAGTCCAAAATCAAGGTGTCATTCAGGCCATACTCCCTCTGCAACTTGTAGAGAATCTTTTCTTTCCTCTTCCTAGCTTCGGGTGGTTTGCAAGCAATATTTGATGCTTCTTGGTGTGTAGATGCATCACTCCAATCCTCCGTCTTCATGTGGCCTCCTCCTTGTATCCCTGTGTCTCTTCTAAAGTCACAGTTTGAGGTACTAGGAGTTAGAGCTTCAAAATACATTTTGCTGGGCTTCCCTGGTGGCGCAGTGGTTGAGAGTCCACCTGCCGATGCAGGGGACACGGGTTCGTGCCCCGGTCCGGGAAGATCCCACATGCCGTGGAGCGGCTGGGCCCGTGAGCCATGGCCGCTGAGCCTACGCGTCCAGAGCCTGTGCTCTGCAACGGGAGAGGACACAACAGTGAGAGGTCCGTGTACCGCAAAAAAAAAAAAAAAAAAAAATACATTTTGCGGGGAGATACAATTCAACCCATAAGAGTATCTTCAGATGAATTGTAATGCCTGTGGATAGGCATGTGCTTTTGATTTTACTACAGGTGCCACCGCTCCATATTGCCTCATCTCATACCTGACTTGCTTGACTAATTCACATGACCTGCTTTCCCTTTGCTCTAGACCATGACTATTAACTGACATTTGGGTCAGAAAAGTAGAAACAGCTTTATAAAATTGGATCATGTTCCACACACCTAGAAACACCATGTGTCTATACTTGAATGCTATAGAAAATATCAGAGTTTGAACTTTTTTTCTCTCTAAGAGCTCAAGCTTTGGAGTCAGATGCATTTGGGGCCAGCTGCATCTCCACCCCTTGCCAAAAATGAGTCTAAACTGAACTGGTTTTATCATCTATAAAATGGAAAAAATTAATATCCATCATATTGAGTTGATCTGATTATTAAGTAGAACCATCTATGTGAAGTCTTTAGTATAGTTCCTGGCACATAGTAGGCTCTCAAAAAATGGTAGCATAGCAGCAGTGGTAGTAGTAGCAGTAAGAGTGGTAGTCATTACTAGATAGGTATTAACATCAAAATTGACAAAGTTGTACTTTAGCCATGCATTCTGTTTTTTAATTATATTTGTTGATTGTATATTCTTATTCATCTTTTTTTTTGTGTGTGGTACGCGGGTCTCTCACTGCCGTGGCCTCTCCCGTTGCAGAGCACAGGCTCCAGATGCGCAGGCTCAGCGGCCATGGCTCACGGGCCCAGGCGCTCCGCAGCATGTGGGATCTTCCCGGACCGGGGCACGAACCCGCGTCCCCTGCATCGGCAGGCGGACTCTCAACCACTGCGCCACCAGGGAAGCCCATTCATCTTTTTTTAAAACTGATTATATGTTTAATTTAGCATCTTTTTCTAAGAAATCAGGGCCTTAATACTTATCTGTCCTTGTGCCACAGGGTCTTGCCTGCTCTTGACACAGACTGACCCTGTCTGTGCCTGGTGACATCAGTACACCACTTGAAAATTAATTGCATATATTTTTTATATTCAGCTACATCTTCAGCATGCTCTTAGCATTCAGACTTCATGTATCCTTGGTCTATGTTTGCATTATTTGTTCACCCCTGGAGAAAAAAGCCAAAGAAAGATTAATTCATAAAAAATGAATGGTTGTTGAACCTCTTCAAAGCCCTCATTTACTGTATAATTAGTAGACAACACTAGAAAACAGAGTATCTTTCTGCCTGTGAATTAAGTAAATTGATTAATTCATTAATTACGCATGATAACTCCATAGATAGCATAATTGTATCACTGGTTAACAAAACACAGCAAAAGAATCAAGCATGTTTTCAACATGGTCCAAAATTTAATTTACAATATTGGGTTCCTCTCTTAGAATCCTAATTAAAGATCTCAGGAAAGCCATATATAGTCCAAACACATTTCTGGAAGGAGAGTTGTATTACTTACAAAGCATTTTCACAATTAGGAATAATCCTTTTTTCTTCCAGAATTTCATCCCAACCAGTAATCACTCATTCATTCATTTATAATTAACAGAATATTACTGAGCAATATCTGTCTTTATGGGATTTACGTAAGCTTTGGGGATACAGCAATGAACAAGTCAAACAAAGATCCCTGCCTTCATGGAACATACATTTGAAAGCTATTCTGTTCATTATGGTAGGTAACCACCAGCCACATGTGGCTCTTGATGTGTAAATTTACATTGATTGAGTTTAAGAATTCAGTTTCTCTTTAGGTAGGTTTAGTCCTAGGTATTTTATTCTTTTTGCTGCAATGGTAAATGGGAGTGTTTCCTTAAATTCTCTTTCAGATTTTTCATCATTAGTGTATAGGAATGCAAGAGACTTCTGTGCATTAATTTTGTATCCTGCTACTTTACCAAATTCATTGATTAGCTCTAGAAGTTTTCTGGTAGCATCTTTAGGATTCTCTATGTATAGTATCATGTCATCTGCAAACAGTGATGGTTTAACTTCTTCTTTTCCTCTTTGGATTCCTTTTATTTCTTTTTCTTCTCTGATTGCTGTGGCTAAAACTTCCAAAACTATGTTGAATAATAGTGGTAAGTGTGGGCAATCTTGTCTTGCTCCTGATCTTAGTGGAAATGGTTTCAGTTTTTCACCATTGAGAAGGATATTGGCTGTGGGTTTGTCATATATGGCCTTTATTATGTTGAGGTAAGTTCCCTCTATGCCTACTTTTTGGAGGATTTTTATCATAAATGGGTATTGAATTTTGTTGAAAGCTTTTTCTGCATCTATTGAGATAATCATACTATTTTTCTCCTTTGTTAATTTGTTAATATGGCTTATCACATTGATTGATTTGCATATACTGAAGAATCCTTTCATTCCTGGGATAAACCCCACTTGATCATGGTGTATGATCCTTTAATGTGCTGTTGGATTCTGTTTGATAGTATTTTGTTGAGGAGTTTTGCATCTGTGTTCATCAGTGATATTGGCCTGTAGTTTTCTTTCTTTGTGACATCTTTGTCTGCTTTTGGTATCAGGGTGATGGTGGCCTTGTAGAATGAGTTTGGGAGTGTTCCTCCCTCTGCTATATTTTGGGAGAGATTGAGAAGGATAGGAGTTAGCTCTTCTCTAAATGTTTGATACAATTCACCTGTAAAGCCATCTGGTCCTGCACTTTTGTTTGTTGGAAGGATTTTAATCACAGTTTCAATTTCAGTGCTTGTGATTGGTCTGTTTATATTTTCTATTTCTTCCTCTTTCAGTCTCAGAAGGTTGTGCTTTTCTAAGAATTTGTCCATTTCTTGTAGGTTGTACATTTTATTGGCCTATAGTTGCTTGTAGCAATCTCTCATGATCCTTTGTATTTCTGCAGTGTCAGTTGTTACTTCTCCTTTTTCATTTCTAATTCTATTGATATGAGTCTTCTCCCTTTTCTTCTTGATGAGTCTCACTAGTGGCTTATCAATTTTGTTTATCTTCTCAAAGAGACAGCTTTTAGTTTTATTGATCTTTGCTGTTGTTTCCTTCATTTCTTTTTCTTTTATTTCTGCTCTTATCCTTATAATTTCTTTCCTTCTGCTAACTTTGGGGTTATTTTTGTTCTCCTTTCTCTAATTACTTTAGGTGTAAGTTTAGGTTGTTCATTTGAGATGTTTCTTGTTTCTTGAGGTAGGATTGTATTGCTATAAACTTCCCTCTTAGAACTACTTTTGCTGTATCCCATAGGTTTTGGGTTGTCATGTTTTCATTGTCATTTGTTTCTAGGTATTTTTCTGATTTCTTCTTTGATTTCTTCAGTGATCTTTTAGTTATTTAGCAGTGTATGGTTTAACCTCCATGTGTTTTATTTTTTACAGATTTTTTCCTGTAATTGATGTCTAGTCTCATAGCATTGTCGTCAGAGAAGATACTAGATATGATTTTAATTTTCTTAAATTTACCAAGTCTTGATTTGTGACCCAAGATATGATCTATCCTGGAGAATGTTCCATGAGCAGTTGAGAAGAAAGTGTATTCTGTTGTTTTTGGATGGAATGTCCTA
Source organism: Phocoena sinus (assembly GCF_008692025.1). Lineage (NCBI taxonomy): Eukaryota > Metazoa > Chordata > Mammalia > Artiodactyla > Phocoenidae > Phocoena > Phocoena sinus. The sequence goes on from NC_045766.1 coordinate 8,237,109, forward strand.
TAAATATCAATTAAGTCCAACTTGTTTAATGTATTATTTAAAGCTTGTGTTTCCTTATTTATTTTCATTTTGGATGAAATGAAAATATTGGTGAAAGTGGGGTGTTAAAGTCCCCTAGTAAGTTACTGTCAATACCTAGGAATAAACTTACCCGAGGAGACAAAAGACCTGTATGCCAAAAACTATGACACTGATGAAAGAAATTAAAGATGATACAAACAGATGGAGAGGTATACCATGTCCTTGGATTGGAAGAATCAACATTGTGAAAATGACTATACCACCCAAAGCAATCTACAGATTCAATGCAATCCCTATCAAACTACCAGTGGCATTTTTCACAGAACTAGAACAAAATATTTCACAATTTGTATGGAAACACAAAAGACCCCAAATAGCCAAACCAATCTTGAGAAAGAAAAACGGAGCTGGAGGAATCAGGCTCCCTGACTTCAGACTATACCACAAAGCTACAATAATCAAGACAGTATGCTACTGGCAAAAAAAACAGAAGTATAGATCAATGGAACAGGATAGTAAGCCCAGAGTTAAAGCCACAAACATATGGTCACCTTATCTTTGATAAAAGAGGCAAGAATATACAATGGAGAAAAGACAGCCTCTTCAATAAGTGGTGCTGGGAAAACTGGACAGCTACATATAAAAGAATGAAATTAGAACACTACCTAACACCATACACAAAAATAAGCTCAAAATGGATTACAGACCTAAATGTAAGGCCAGACACTATAAAACTCTTAGAGGAAAACATAGGCAGAACACTCTATGACAAATATCACAGCAAGATCCTTTTTGGCCCACCTCCTAGAGAAATGGAAATAAAAACAAAAATAAACAAAAGGGACCTAATGAAACTTAAAAGCTTTTGCACAGCAAAGGAAACCATAAACAAGATGAAAAGACAACCCTCAGAATAGGAGAAAATATTTGCAAACGAAGCAACTGACAAATAATTAATCCCCAAAATATACAAGCAGCTCAATATCAAACAAACAACCCAATCCAAAAATGGGCAGAAGACCTAAATAGACATTTCTCCAAAGAAGATATACAGATTGCCAGCAATCACATGAAATGATGCTCAACATCACTAATCATTAGAGAAATGCAAGTCAAAACTATGATGAGGTATCACCTCACACTGGTCAGGATGGCCATCATCAAAAAATTCACAAACAATAAATGCTGGAGAGGGTGTGGAGAAAAGGGAACCCTCTTGCACTGTTGGTGGGAATGTAAATTGATACAGCCACTATGAAGAACAGTATGGAGGTTCCTTAAAAAATTAAAAATAGAACTACCATATGACCCAGCAAATCCCACTACTCGGCATGTACCCTGAGAAAACCATAATTCAGAAAGAGTTATGTACCACAGTGTTCATTGCAGCACTATTTACAATAGTCAGGACATGGAAGCAACCTAAGTGTCCATCGACAGATGAGTGGATAAAGAACATGTGGCACATATATAGAATGGAATATTACTCAGCCATAAAAAGAAATGAAACTGAATTATTTGCAGTGAGGTGGATGGACCTAGAGACTGTCATACAGAGTGAAGGAAGTCAGAAAGAGAAAAACAAATACTTTATGCTAACACATATATATGGAATCTAAAAAAAAAAAAAAGGTTCTGAAGAAACTACGGGTAAAACAGGAATAAAGACACAGACATGGAGAATGGACTTGAGGACACGGGGAGGGGGAATGGTAAGCTGAGACGAAGTGAGACAGTAGCATGGATATATATACACTACCAAATGTGAAATAGATAGTGGGAAGCAGCCACATAGCACAAGGAGATCAGCTCAGAGTTTTGTACCCACCTAGAGGGGTGGGATAAGGAGGATGGGAGGGAGATGCAAGAGGGAGGGGATATGGGGATATATGTATACCTATAGCTGATTCACTTTGTTATACAACAGAAACTAACACAACAATGTAAAGCAATTATACTCCAATAAAGATGTTAAAAAGAAAAATGAATTCAGTTTCTCAGTCCCATTAGTCAAATTTCAAGTGACTGACAAGCACATGTGGCTCATTGTTACTGTATGCAACAGCACAGAGGAACGTTTTCAACGTTGGCAGAGAGTTCTCTCACAGTATGCTTTTCTAGAGGGTGGAGACAGAACGAACGATAACTATTAAATAAGGAAGACGTGTTTAGACTGTGATTAAAAACTCTGTAGGAAATTAGAGGAAAATGTGATAGAGACCATTTGGAGACTGGGATGGCCACTTTCTACGAGGCGATTGGGATAGACACCTCTGACGAGAGTGCATTTTAGTTAAAACTTAAAGACTTCAACTCTGTGAAAAGCTGTCAAAGCAGAGGCACGCACATGTGTAAAATCTTTGAGGCATGGAAAATCTAGATGTGCTTGAGGACAGGAAGAGGTGTGACTGGAGGACAGTGAGAGATGGAGTAAGGAACACAAGACGTCGCAGGGAAGGAAGCCACGACAAAGAGTAGGGTCTTGTGCTCTGTTCCACGGGAAAGTGCTAAAGATTAGATTGAAAGGAGATGACACGTCTGTTGAATGTTTCAAAAGACAGGCTTCTGTGTGAGAAACAGAGTGGTTGGGGGCAAGATTGGAGGGTGAGAGGCCTGTTCGAAAGTAAAATATTAAGGTAAATGGCGTTGGAATTGTGGCAATGCCTTTGGAAATTAGAATGGAATTGAAATATAATTGGGAGGAGAAATGACTGGAATGTGATGGATTAGACGTTGGGAGTGAGGAACAAGGAAGAATCAAAGATGACTCCTGAATTTCTGCATCGGGCAAGTGAAGTGGGTGACAGTACCATCCTCTTGAGACTGGGAAGATTACCGAAGGGCAAGTTTGAGGTAAACTAACGTGATTTCTTATCTCGTTGTGTGAAGCTTAAAAGTTCAGTTAACATCTGAATCAGAATGTTGAACAATAGTTGGATAGATAAATCTGGAGCCTGCAGAAAAATTAAGGTCAGATGTATCATTTTGAAATGATCCTCAAATAGGTGGTATTTAAATCCACAAGACTGGATGAAATCATCAATGGTGAATGGAGATAGAGAGGAAATAAAGAGGGCTAAAGACCAACCCTGCAACATTCCAACGTTTAATAGCGGGGCAAAGGGGACAGAGAAGAAAGCCAGGGATGCAGGAGTAAGACCAGGAGGGTGTGAAGTATGGATGCCAACTGAGGAGTAGGGAAGATGCTGAGCAGTAGGGTGGGATGAGGACAGGAAGGTTTTACTAAGGCATCTACAGGAGGCCTTTGGAGACCTGGCCAAGAGTAGCTTCAGCTGAAGAGTGGGGGCGTAAGCCAGAATGGAATAGGTTGAAACATGAATGAGAAGTGAAGACACAGAGCTAGTTGAGTGTAGGATCTTTTCAGAACTAGGGCAGAGCTGCAGTGGGTCTTGGTAACCAAAGAGGACCTCACTTAGAATGGGAGAGAGTAGAGCTGGCTTGAGAAGGCAACCTAACAGGGGCACACAGCCTAGATGGGAGGAGTTGTTTTTCTATTGTACGAGGGGCAAAAGCAGAAAATGTGGGTCCAGATGCAGATAGAGCTGTAGATTAAGAGGCTGGCTTAGAAGGGGAAAGAGTCCCAGTAATATTGCTTGTGGTTTCACAACTTCACAAATTACAGAAATTCTGAAGGCCACAGTTGTAAGATGCAATAGAGTCAATGAGTCTGTTTTTCATCACCTTGACTCTGAGAAGAAAACATTTTCAAGTCCTCTGAAGTTAGCTGAAAATTGCACAGGACAAGGCTTTGGAGTTTGTCCTGGTATGAAATCCTGACTCCATCCATTAGGAGTTTTTGTGACTCTGACCCAGTTATTGAAATTCTCTGTCTCCACCTCTTTGTCTGTAAAATGGCAATTACCACATTCTTAATCCATTAAGGTTCTGGAAAATGGATACACAGCATATATACGTATGAAGTATTTTTGAAAAGACAAGGAAAGGAAACAGAAAAGCAGGAATCAGAGATTGCAATCAGAGGTTGAAGCACAAGAGGGGCACAGCATCCTGACTGTCAAGGAAGGATAGGCTTTCAAGACTGGGAAGTAGATTATAGACTCACACAATCCAGAAAGATGAAGAGGCGTCAAGCTGAGAGGAGGTGCTGGATTTGCTGATGCAAAGGTCACTGTTGACCTTCAGGATTACAGTTTCCATGAAATTGTAGGCACCCAAATCAGAACGTATGGGCTTTGGATGTAAGCGAACATTGAGGAAACAAAGGCAGAAACTGTTTAGCACTTTCTAAAAAGTATTTCAGCAGTGAAGTAAGGACAATAAGGTACAGATAATACAAGAGCAGAGTTGGAACAAGAGAAGGCCCTCTTGCAGTGTGAAGGCAATGGAGCTATGCTGTAGGCAGATGGGAAGGAATTATGCCAAAGGAGAAAAGGTACAAGGAGGAGTTAACATGCGAACAGGAGCAAAGTACCCCAAAGCTACATGGAGATAGAACTTCAGAAGAACAGATAAACTTCTGTTCTTAGAGACAGCTAAAGGGACCAGTTTTGGGGTGGTTTGACCTCAAAGAAGAAAAGAAGGAGAGGGGTGAGTGCTAAATGCAAATCAGAGTTATTAGGAAATCTGAGAAATTAAGGCACAGAATGGGATGCACAACAATGTCCTACTGTAGAGCACAGGGAACTATATTCAATGTCCTGTGATAAACCATAATGGAAAAGACTATTTTAAAAAGAATGTATATATATGCATAACTGAGCCACATTGCTGTACAGCAGAAATTAGCACAACTTTGTACGTCAACTCTACTTCAATTAAAAAAAATTAAAACTGAAAAAAAATAATATTCTAGTAATGGAGTACCAAGATCATCATCACATTACATGACTTCTGAAAAGCAAAAGAATAAAACATTTTTGAAATATTTCTTTTATAGTAAGTTGATTTTCAAAATGTAGCTACCTATGTTTATCATCAACTAAACAGCAAACTCAGTAGAGCATTAAAAAAAAAAAAGAAACGGAATGTGCTGGTTTCATAGCATCAGACTTGGCAGGCTGAGAAGTCTTCAAAATCAGGATTTTCTTGTCTGGAAGATGGATTTTCCCAACAGCTAGATGAGCATCTCCCTTCTTGACTTCCAAGAAACAGAAATGGCAACCTATAGTTCTTTGGTTGTTCTTTTTCTGTAACCTGTTCTCAAACAGGACACAGTACACCAGATCCGGTCTCTTTCCTAGTTTCTACTGAGTATTCTGATCCATTGTTCTGAGATGTCTCCTAGGTAACTGTGTCACTCTGATTGAGATTTCTTTAGGTACTCCCAAACTCTTGGATCACAAACTTGTAGATGTCACTGCAGTTAGCTGACCAAACCTACTGCGTGTGGAATGTATTTGTTTAATTCTTAGTAGGAAACCTTGGGGTGCTGCTTCAAGGAAGGCCACTCACAGGATGCAGCTAAAAATTGACCAACTCTCAGATTGATGTCACAGGTTCTCATATTGGAATGAGCTGTCCATCAGAGCATCTTATCGGCCTCTCTCTACCACTCTCTCTCTCTCTCTCTCTTCATTATCTGCATCCAACAGAAGTCCTGAGCTGTACAGTGGAAACAGTCAGAAGTTACCTCCGTCGCAGCCTCCAAGCCCAAACACCACTTCATTAATTAGCTGGCATTCCCCAAACTTCCAGGTTGTAAAAGCAGTGTATTTATAAAATATCTGGCTATGGTGTATAATAAACAATGCCAGAGTGAACTAAAAACAGACTAATTTAATAAGCGATTTCCTTTCCCCTCCACCGTTGAAATTTACATAATCCACTGGCTCTAATATTTCGCATACTTTTAATGTTTCTCATTTGTTTACATTACAATTCTGTGCTTCAGACTTCTCCAGGCACCAAAATATCGATGGGCCTACAAAGGGTTTAAAAACAGCAAATATTTTGCTGGTGATCATTACTTGAACGTGAAGGAAGTGAGTGGTAGATCTACTGTATTTTTCTTGCTAATTACAAACTTAATATTCTATTAAAATGTATGCGATGAGAAAATCTCAACAAACTCTTTAAAGCCATTATGAGCAGGTAAAGTATTCTCCCAAAGGATTAACATTAGCATCATTAAAAGAGTTTTATCAAGTGCACATTTATCTCCACCTTGGAAACAACACAACCCGAAGGAGACGAATGCCCTTGAGTGCTGTGGTAAGAAAACAAACAGCAGTTTTAGAGCCGCATAAAGTCTTCTTGTGGCTTCACAACTAAAACAAAACCAAACAAGAAAATTCTTGAAGCCACAGTTATAAGATACAATAGTATCCATGAATCTATTTTTTTCACCACCTTGGGTTCTGAGAAGAAAACATTGCGGGGTTATCTTGATAAGGAAAGAGCTCAGATATTAAAATACATTAACTTTACTTAATTGATTTAAACAGATCCAGAGCTTTCTAAATGCACATGATGTTATTTCTACACTAGTGGACAAAATAGATCTGTTTTAGATTGCAAAGCTCCATCTCTGTATCTCCTGTCTGGTAGGGAGAGAAAAACCTCTCCATTTCTTAGTCTTTTAAAGAAAACAGAACAACACAGGAAACCATATACATTTTTTTTGCTCCAGCTAAATAATTTCTTTCTGTATCCTTTCCTCAAAATGTCTTTTGGTAACACCAATGCAGTGTTTTCTTGTGTCTCAGAACGCTGTATTCACAGAAGAATAACAACAGATAACACTAATTGAGTTTTTAGACTGTCCCAAGCACTGTGCTTCATTGGGTCACTTTGTTTAATCTTCAAATGAGGTAGATCTCATTATTTATTATTTCCACTTATACAGATGAGGAAACTGAGGCCCCAATAGGTTGGGTAACTCACCCAGACAGCAAGCAGCTGAGATGGGTTATGAAGTCAGCAAGGGAGTTCTGGGGCCCTGGCTCTTGACCCAAATTGCGTGATGTGGCCTCTCAAGGAGCAGGGGGTGTGTGAGGAGGTAATTAAATCAAAGGTCAAGGTCACAGTTTCTTCTATACATCATAAAAGTAAAACCTTTACACCAATCTCCCACTGAAATGGTTTCTTTCATCAGTTACTTTCTGTTATTCTCTTTGCTTTTGCAGCACAATTTTTTAAGTTGAAGTATAGTTGACATAATATTTCAGGTGTACAGCAAAGTGATTTGGATATATATATTATGTATGTGTATATATATTATGCATATACATGTGTTTATGTATATATATACATATATATGTATAATATATATATTCTTTTTCAGATTCTTTTCCTTTCTAGGTTATCACAAGATATTGACTATAGTTTCCTGTGCTGTACAGTAGGTCCTTGTTGTTTACCTACTTTGTATATAGTAGTGTGTTCCTGTTAATACCAAAGGGGAAAGGGGATGGGAGAAGGATAAATTCAGAATTTGGGATTAACAGACGCAGCATGATTTTTACAAGTCAGAGATGAATCACTGAAGGACAGTAGTAACTGGAAGGGCTCCCCAGACACCAGGTCTAATGGCCCATTCAAGATGAAGAAGGTGAAGGTGAAGTTCTGTGACTAACTTATCACAGAACTTCCCTATGGCAGAGTCCACTTCAGACTCCAGAAGTCTTTTATGTTATCTTTTCTACACATTTATGGTGTCCAAGAGAAAAAGAAAGAGAAGTGTAAGTATAGGTTTCCATTTCAACGAATTCCTCTTAAAAGAAGAATGTTTCAGGTTTTGATCAAAAACCTGTAAGAATCTCCCGTTCTGATATGAGAAGAATGGCAGTATTTGGGGCCGTTTCTCTGGCAGCTGAATTAAATGATGAAGCTTCCTCTTCATCTCTCGGTTCACACAAAATATTTTCTGCTAGGGTTCCTGCAGCTTGGAGTTCTGCTTTGAATCTTGGGTTCACTAAGCCCCAGTCAGGGCCATAAAAAGAATGTTCAAAACATATGCTGATTCTCGGGAAGGTAGTGTCCAAGATGATGAAGAAATATGCCACCGCCATCCCCGCTTCAATGCACTGCTCCACATGCAAGAAGCAGCAAATGAAAGGACCCATGTTAGCACACAGTGGGAAAGCCAAAACTCTGTGTCTTTAGTAATCCCGAAACAAATGCTATTGAATGGACTGCTTTAAGTTCTCTGTTTATTTTAGGGAAATATTTCCACAGGAAGCCTTCCTATGTAGGGCCGTGAAAAGCCTTTTATAAAAGGATATTAATTATATGCTGAAAGTTAAAAGCAGCATTGAGCCAGAGTAGCTGGATAAAATACCAATATACCATCTCACAGATCTACTAATTTAGGCTACTCCTCTTCCTAGTTTTCCAGCTGAGAAATGGAATTATTTAGCAATTATTTAGCTGAGCATAAATATTTAGAGACAGTTTTTGCTAACAAGTCTTGCCTCCAGGATCCAGGCCTATAACAATATTCTTGGCGCTAGTTTTCCACACATAAATCAAGCCTCTAACTTCACACCTTCTCTATTTCATTTTTACTATTCTGTGCTCTTTTTTATTCCTCATCTCTTTTTGTACTACCCTGTGGAACAGAAACCTGGCCGACCTCATGTAGCCTGAACTGAGAGCCTGAAAAACTGCTCAAGGGAAGCAGGTTGGCTTCTTTTTGAGTGTTCCATTTTGGATTTGTAAAGTTGATGAGAGTTTGGCATTTTCAATTTCTGGGGTCTTACTTTCACAAAAAATACTTGTTGCTAAACGTTCTCTCTTTCCCTTGTGTTTTTTTTTTTTTAAATTCAAGTATAGTTAATTTACAATGTAGTGTTAGTTTATGGTATACAGCAAAGTGATTCAGCTACATATATATAAAAGAATCTGAAAAAGAATATGTATATATACATATTTCCATTATAGGTCCTTGCAAGATACTGAGTATAGTTCCCTGTGCTATACAGTAGGTCCTTGTTGTTTACCTATTTTATATACAGTAGTGTGTATATATTAATCCCAAACTCCTAATTTATCTCCTTCCCTTATTTTGTGTCTCTGACCACATGGGCGCAAGTATATGCTCCTGATCTGTAATCTGAAAGGCTATGGAAAATACTAGGATATTTCTCCACCTGCAAGAGATCCCTGTTTTAAACAACCCACCAATTGTGACGATGAAATCAAATGTTCAAAGTAACATGTTCCCTTTGGTGGTGTGGGGTAGATTTTCCTGTCCCTTGTGGATTTTAGGCACTCGGATTCCTATTAACTTTTATCCTTTGAGAATGTACAGCCTCTTAGGAAAGTTACATATTTTCCAACTCTCTGCTAAAATTTCCTGGGAGCGTCAGTGACAGCAGAGACTCCAGCTGAGTTCTCTCTATACGGTAAATAAATCATGTGAACAACAGTCCCCAATTTCACATTAATTGGAAATCTCCACAACATCAAACATTTTGTTAAAAGTCTAGAAAAAATAAGTGTAGCTCTTTTGTTGCCGTCGTCATTGTTTACTTCAGAGTGATTTGTTCTAAATACAGCTTAACAGGCAGATGACTGGTTTGTGACTAGAGTATCTTTTCTGAGATGAAAAAGCAATACAAATGCTCCCCAAAAGGATGCCAAGCAGGCACAAAGCAACACGGGGATGGTGGAAGGGGTGCGCCCGGGGAAATCCTTATCACAAATTGGACTGACAGGGAGGGCTGGGTTCCTGCCCCAGCACACGTGCCTCTGAAAAGCTGAAAGGGAATCACATGCTTTAGGAACGAGATCTGGGAATTGCCTGTATATGAGAGTTTCAAATTGCTCAGGCATTAAGAGAATAAGAACATGAGATGCAAATATTGCAGGAATAAAGGGGGAGAAGGTACGGTGCAAAGCTCATCATGACTGAGAAATGGAAGCAGGACCTGGAGCCATGCTCTGGGATGGGATGCAGGAAGATGGCTTGCTCCTCGTGTTGGGCAACTCGCTTTCATCTTTCCCTTTCACAGCTGACTTCTGGTATCTGAACAGAAATGGAAGGTTGGGATTCCTTCAGAATTTTGTGGAGGATGGAAGTAGAAAATCTATTTAGACCCTTGTTGGTCAAGATCTTTCTCACTCATGAAATAATTACCAGACTGAAAAGAGAAATAAAAGCCAGGCTCTATTTGTCTACAAGAGTCACTGAAAAAGTTAAAAATGAAGGGCTTTGATTTTTTACGCGATAGCCCCTTGGTTCCTCTCAATGTAAGATGCCACTGTCTCTATGACCTTGAAGCCTTAAATAGCAAGAAGATAAAACAATGAACTTCATTCCACAAAACTCGTCCATAAATCTGGTCAGATTTCTTTAGCGTTCTCTTCTGTGAATTTTCATTTCAGAGTTTGCCTTCCAGGTAAGATTATGGTGAATTTTACCCATGTTTTTATTTTTTCAAGGATTTCAAAATCTCTGCTTTAAAGTATTTCTATCCAATCACTCCCCACCCCCCAAATAATCATTTTATTATTGTTCTGATGAACCCCCTCTTCTAAGCTATGGGCATGTGCATTAAGCTACTGATTTTCAAAGTTACATAAATCCTTGGACATCTTTCACACAAACACTTCTGAAGATGAGAACCCTGAGCCCCACTGAGGCGAAGGCACTGACTAAACATCACAAAAGCAATTTTATGGTCAAGCTGAGGGCACAAACAGCAGCCTAGAATCTTTCTACATTGCTTTCAAAATAGAATTGGGGGCTTCCATGGTGGCGCATTGGTTAAGAATCCACCTGCCAATGCAGGGGACACGGGTTCGAACCCTGGTCCGGGAAAAACCCATATGCCGCCGAGCAACTAAGCCCGTGCCTAGAGCCCGTGCTCCACAACAAAAGAAGTCACCGCAGTGAGAAGCCTGCATACCGAAACGAAGAGTAGCCCCTGCTCACCGCCACTAGAGAAAGCCCGAGCACAGCAACGAAGACCCAACGCAGCCAAAAATTTAAAAATAAATAAATAAATACAAAATAGAATGGGGATATTTGCATAGGCTCGTGTTAATGAAACTTAAGCCTTGGGGGTATCAAGATGGAAGAAATCCATCCTGTTGACTCTTCTCAGCAGAAAACAAGAGGTTGTTCATAAAACGAACAATGTAAGATCACAGAGTTTCCCCCTGAAGTATTAGCTCCTGTATTTTCCCTTTCTCCCCACCCTGCATAACACCCTGTGCTATACAGTAGGTCCTTGCTGGTTATCTATTTTATTTTAAATTTTTTAAAAATACTTTGTTTATTTATTTATTTATTTTGGTTGCATCGGGTCTTAGTTGCAGGCACACGGGATCTTCATTGAAGCATACGGGATCTTTTCGTTGTGGCACGTGTGCTGTTCATTGCAGCACTCAGGCTTCTCTCCAGTTGTGGCATGCGGGCTCCAGGGCTCATGGGCTCTGTTGTTTGTGGCACGTGGGCTCTCTAGTTGAGGCATGCGATCTCAGTAGTTGTGGCGCACGGGCTTAGTTGCCCCGTGGCATGTGGGATTTTAGTTCCCTGACCAGGGATCAAACCTGTGTCCCCTGCATTGGAGGGCAGATTCTTTACCACTGGACCACCAGGGAAGTCCCTCTATTTTATAAATAGTAGTGTGTATCTGTTCATCCCAAACTCCTAATTTATCTCCTTCCCCCAACCCCGCTATATCCTTTGGTAACCATAAGTTTGTTTTCTATGTCTGTGAGTCTGTTTCTGGTTTGTAGATAAGTCCATTTGTATCATTTTTTAGATTCCACATTAAGTGATGTCATATGAGATTTGTCTTTCTCTGTCTGATTTACTTCACTTAGTATGATCATCTGTAGGTCCATCCATGTTGCTGCAAATGACATTATTTCATTCTTTCTTATGGCTGAGTAGTATTCCATTGTATATATATATATATATATACCACATCTTCTTTATCCATTCATCTGTTGATGGACATTTAGGTTCCTTCCACATCCTGGCTATTGTAAGCAGTGCTGCAATGAACATTGTGGTGCATGTATCTTTTCAAATTATAGTTTTCTCCAGATATTTGACCAAGAGACTCCTTTTGTGCATCAGGTACACTGACCTTCTGCACTGCCACACAGCATGGAAAGGAGGGAGTAGATGGCTCTTGAGTGAGGGTCCTGCTTTTGGTTGGATCTGAGTTGGCTCTTGAGTAAGTTGCCAAAGTTGTCTAAGCCTCACCTCCTCCCATGTAACAAAGCTACTACTGCTATCTCCAAGGACACTTAGGAATATTGAATGAGAGAGTGCATGTAGCATAATCCAAAAAATGTCCAGCTCATAATAAACTTGGAATGATGCTTGCTATTGGTGTCATTATTCTTAAATTATGTTCAATCCTATCTCTGAAATAGTTACATGACCAAGTAGAGAACAACCAGGCGAAGGTCTCTGGCCTCAAAGTCGAAAGGGCTTTTCAGTAAAAGGTTGACCTCCATTTCCCCTGTGGTTCCATGAACATTTGTGGTTCCCCCAAGGTTTGAATGTTCTCCATGTAGCTGGCCCTAAAGTGAGATGGGCTCCTACCCTGGAATTCTTTGGTGTTTATTTTTTTAAACTGGAAACTAAAAATAAAAGGCTCAGCTATTCTAGTGATCCCTGGAAGAGCAAAGCAAAAACAGTAATACTAATTAGTAGCTACCAGAGCTGTTCAGCACGGCAATAAGCTGTAAATTTATGGTTTTGTTAAGAGTCAGGATACGTTTGAAATCTTTTATATAATATTAGATATGAAAATACACACCATCTGGACCTCTTGCTGGTAGCCTTGAAATGTCTACATCTCACAGGAATCAAACCCATTTTACCTGCTAGGGAATAAAACACCTGTTTCACATATTACTTCACACTGGGTGATGAACATTTCCACCATCTCCAGCCAGAAAGAAAAAATGAAACTGTGCTTCCACATTGCTTAGTAGATTTAAAAAAGCTAGCAGGGTTGGGGGGTCTTTTATTATCTGGTCGGAAGAAGGCTCTGCAAATTGCCTCTGTATTAGTAGCAGTTCCCTAATAATTTGAGGGAGTCCTCAGAAACCCTGCTTAGTGTCAATAAAAATGCATTTCCCTCTCATTATAAATCTGTTTATGAAAACACTTAGTGAAATGAGCCAACTGCATCTTGGCTGCTGGCTGCATCTTGTAATGGATGGTCCCAAAGTGGGTAGAAGGCTGTAATTCACTGGAGGAACTCTGTTGATGACATAAAATAGTGGAGCAGTTTATGAATAGCCCTAGAATCTTGAGAGAGAATAAGGACTTGCATTCTTTTCTAGGACATCTGCTGTCAGTTATAGATCTCCTTCTACAAACTTAAAAAAAAAAATGTTCCTTAGCATATCTTGCCTTTGCATTTTTCCATAAATCCTTTTATTCTTCAGCTCAAATCCAGCTGCCCTGTTAGGGAGCTAGGTTGCATTTTTAAAAACATAATCATAAATACCATTACGTCTCTTAAAGATACCACAATGATTCCTTTATATCTTCAACTATCCAGTCAGTGTTAATGTTTCCAATCATCTCATGATCCTTTAAAGTTTATTTGTGTGAATCAGAATAAAATATGATCTGGACATTATTTCCTTTCAAATAGCATGCCTATTTGTTTTACAGAGGTTCCTATAGTCTGGGTTTTGTTGATTGCATCCCTGTGGTGTCTTTTAACATGTTCTCATGTCCTCTGTATTTTTTTTTTATTAATATATAGTGTGTACAGTATATTCTGTATATTAGAGGCTTAATTCAATTCAGGTTTGATTTCTTTGGTGAGATTGCGTCACTGGTGGAGTTTCTCCTTCTGTAAGGAGGCATGTATTGTCTGTTTTTTTCTGTTTACTGTTTACATCATGTCAGCAGTGATTCACTGTCACTATTAAGATTCATTAGTTCATTCCTTGAAAAATATTGCTATTCTAACCCTTTCACACCGTCCTCATCTATTAGCTGTAAAAAGTCTCTTTAGAGAAAATTTCCCCTGATCTGCTACTGGTTACTCAGTGATACAAGAAGGCAGGATAGAATACTTGATTTTCTCCCTTTATCTATCAGTTTTCAAAATAGTATGTTGCTTTTCTAATATGGTCCAATATTTATCTATTTGCTTTTCTTAAGTATCATTATAAACTCATGGACTTAAACATATTTGAAATGTTTCAATCAGCTGATGTTTTACACGTTTTGAAGTGTTTTTTCCCCAGAGGACACTGTCTCTGGTGATCTTCGACAGCTCCTTTGCTATTTGTTACAAGATGTTCCAGACTCATTTTATACATTTTCTGCCTCAGACCTGGAATTGGCCATTTTTGAAAGGTGCCCAGCTTCCTTTCAGTGGGAAATGATATTTGGATACTATAATCCGAACACTAGGCTGATCACTGTTACTGAGTTGCTAAGTATTTCTGGATCTTCTCAGTAGACAGAGCTGGGTGATATATATACCATTCGTTCATGGAGAGGTTTCCAGTTCAAATTCAGGGCCACAGAATTTTGACTTAAACTCTTCAATTTTAAGTCTGTATCTGATTTAAGAATTCTGGTTCTCAACCACACCAGGAATGATAGAATTGGAATATCCCATACTTATTCAGTTGCTTTACCCTACAGTCTACTCACTGCAGGATCAGAACAGCAATACCTACATTACAAACAGTAATATGATTACTAAAAATAGTTTATAATTCTTTAAACTTATTTTTGCACATAGGATATATCCCATTAGAGATGTCAAATTACAGTGTTTTAATATCATTTGAAATTGTTTTCTTTTGTTTTTATGCCACCAACTGTATATTTGTTTCATTTTATTTACCTTTCTAAAAATATTTTATAACATTTATTTTTATGTTATACTTTTAGAAAATATTTACATGGTTCCAAAGTCAAATCTACAAATGTAGCAAATTTAATAAAATCTAGCATCCCTGTCCTTCCCTCTTTCCATAATGGCTTTTTTGAAAATTACTTTCCCCATAGGTTATTATATATTTTTGAAATATCAAATTCTGGTTTAACCATTCAGTTGCTTGTTTACTCAATATAAGTCTATTAAATATCTATATATCTCCCTATCTATCTATGCAGATATCAGGCATATTCTACCATGTATATTTGTATATATGTTTATATACCTGGGACTACTTCTTTAGATAAATAGTAACTTACTATACACATTTTTATCTACTGTGCCTTTTTTTCACTTCAAGTACAACTTGAATATCTTCTCTTAGTAGCATATAAAGATATCTCTCATTTCTTTTAATTTGTATAGTACTCCATTCTACCGTTATACCATAGTTTATTTAACCAATCTCTTATCACTGTTATTTGGGTTGTTTTCAGACTTTTGCTATTAAAAATAGACCCATAGTAAGTATCCTAATGTATATGTATTTTCATATTTTTACCAGAGTAACTTTAGAAGAGATCCCTAGAAGTGGGATTGCTGGGTCAAAGAGCAAATGCCCATGAAATTTTGTTAATTATTACCAAATTTCCTCTCCCGTAAGTATTGTACTACTTTGCACTCCCAGCAATGACATACGAGTGTAAGACTCTGTTTTAATGCCTACATCTTCCTCGCTGGGTATTGTAGCAATTGATATTTTACGTCACCTTCTTTTATTTAGGAACAAGAGGAAAGGATAGCCATCTCTTTAAGTGACATTTGCGAGAAAAAGTTTCAATGAAGTAAAAATCTAGAGAGATTTAGAAGCAACTCTTGACTCCCTCCAGTTTGTCAAGGAACAAGGTATTAAACGCAAACAAAAGAGCCACCACCTTATGAAAATGGCCACAATCCTTCCTCCTTTGATGTTTGACTAACTTGTTTCTACCTTTTACTTTTCTCTGCATTTGATTTAAGATGGTTTGCATCCTGCTAATCTTCAACATGAGTTAACATTTATTCTTGTTTATCCATTCTGAAATGTTCTGCATTGAAAAAAGAAAAAAAGATTTACCAGATTTATATCCTCAACGTACTGTCCTCTATGACAGTGGTACTCAAAGCAGGCTCCATGGACAGTGTCAGTCCACAAATTGTTTACTTCCACAATGAGAAAGGCACATAATTAGGGATAAACATAGAAAAACTATTTTAGTCATTTGACATCATCATGACCCAAGTGCAGGATCAGTGGACTTCTGCAAAGGTATCGACACATGATGGATTACAAATGTCATTATTGTAATTATAATATTATGGGTTACAATTGTATTATTATATAATAGACTACAAATATGGTCTTTCACCACAGACAGTTAAGAAGCATTGTTCCATGGCCCTGTTTCATCTTCTGCCATTATCCTGAGCCAATAGTTCTGCATCTTGTGTGTTTGCTGAGTCTCCTTTCATCTGATTTAAACTTCTAATAAAATTTTCCTTATTTGGTTTGTCTCAGTGCTTCCCAAAATGGGCCATGGGGTAGAGTTATACAAATTTCTTTACGTCTTCTCTGCAGAACTTCTCAGGGCCATGAAATACTGATGTGTTTTTACCAGTCTCTCAGAGATCAGATCCCAAAGGTAGTGGCCCTTGGAAACCTTTTTTGTGAAGTGTTTTGTGGGATCAGGTTTGCAGACAGGAAACATAAGAAAATCCTGGTATAGGCTCATAATTTCCTTTCTATAAAAATGGTATTATGGGAACATGTCAACATTTTACAATTCTATCAAACCATCCAGACACTAAATAAAGACAGGGAAAAAACAAACAAGCAAAAACTATTCCAAGACTTCAGATCACCAGATATGTCTTATCCTCTAAACTTAGCTTCCATTCCATGCCTTTAGAATATCTGGCTACTTATTTGATATTGAAAAATTACTTAGAAACAAGATCCTATAAGCACTTTAATAGTAGTTTTTGTTTGCAACAAATATAAGTAACAGTCTGGCCTGAGGTTTAATAATTTTCGTTTTGTGGAAATTCTCCCATGGATGGCTCTAAATCTTGTCAACTTCAGTCTAGACTCAGCTACAATTGAAATTCCTTTCTCTGTGTTTCTAAAGTTCCTCAATTTTCTTTTTCCACTTTTAGTCCTTTCAAGGCTAGAACTCTATATATTAAACTTTGTTTTCCAAGACCAGAGTATTTCCTTGGTAACTTTCAATCCACACAGTGTAGATGTGAAGAGCCTAGGTTTTGGAAGCCATCGCACGTGGGCACAGGTGAAGCATGAGTAAGATATCTAAGGAAACACTGATGACATCAGATTTTCCCTTGGTGAGTTGGACGTAGAGTGATCTGCCCCCTAACCCCTACTTCTTTATTTCTATTTCTCATTATGTCCTATTCTCAAAAAGAATTTTGGGGCCAGAGTTCACTGCTCACTCAGTGAGTTTTTTCAGTTAACATCTATTTTTCTTCTTCCTCATTACCAAAGACATATTCATTGCAAAAACTTTAGAAAATATCTGTGAGTAAATATATTTAAAAAATCCCTATACCATCACCTGACATAAACACTAGAAACATTCTGATGTTCCTCCTCTGGTGTTTGCTCTAAGAATACATATAATAAATATGTTATATACGTATTGCACAGATGCACCAATATATGATACATTACGTTATGTGATAAATATAATATAGGTTTATATATTGAAAATATCTATTCTCATGATTATATTTCACTTTACGAGAGCATTCCCCATGAATTCTGCACATAAATCTCAGTCTCAAAGTCTGTACCCTGGGTTACTTGACCTAAAACATCATTATTTGTATGCGTTTATGTGTCATCTGCATTTCTTTTCATGGGATATTTTTCTTTGTGTCTTTTGCCCATTTTGTATTGCTTGGGTTGTTTGATTTTATCTTATTGATTTATACATATTATTTATATATTCTGGAGATTAAATTCTTTGTTAATTTTACTGTAACTGTCTTCTTTCACTTTGTGACTTGTCCTTTCATAATCTTTATGGTGACTCTTGATGAGCAGGTTATCTTTTTTCTACGGTAATTTGATTTGTTAATCATTTCTTGGATAGTTAATGCTTTTGTTTTATTTAAGAAAGACTTCCATACCTTGAGGTCAGAAATATATTCCCCATATTTACTTTAAAGTGTTATATTTTGTCTTTCACATACATCTTTAATCTTCAGGGAATCTACTTTTTAAGGAGTGTTAGATAGGGATTCAATTTCATTTACTTCTAAAAGGGGATCTCAAATCTATACATCTTGCAAAACACTCTTATTTTTAATAATCTGTAATTTTTGGAAGTTTTTCTATATCAAAACCCCATCCTTTTTGAAAATCACAACTTTATTTATTTCTCTCTGGCCCTTATATCTTCTAATCCTTTTTCTTGTTTTATTCCACTGACTAGGAATTCAAATTCAGTCTTGAATAATATTGGTGGATAGTGAGCATTCTTGTCTTGCTCCTATTTAGAAGAACAGTCTCATCATTAAGAAAGAATTTTGCTCTGCCTTTTTAGTGACAGCTTTTAACAGGCTAAGGGAGGTTTTTTTTTTAATCATTATTGGATGCTGAAATTTATCAGATGCCTATTTTGCCTTCGTTAAGAAGATCATATATATTCTTCTTTAACCTTTTAATGGCATAATTGATAATTATAGATTTTTCTGATGTTACGCTGTCCTTGTATAGATGTACTAAATTCAACTTGATCATGATGTATTACCTTTTTTATATGCTTCTTGAAACATTTTGCCCATATATCATTTTAAAAGCTTTTATCTATGTCCACATATTAAAAATGACTTCTGTAATACTCTCCTTTGACTGGCTTTGATAGTGAAGTTTTACTAGACCCATAAATTGAATTGGAAACTATTTGTTCTTTTTCTATATTCTGGAAAGTTTGGGGTAAGTTTGAAATGATTGTTTTTTTGAAAGTTTTATAGACTCACTTTAAAAGCCATTTGGGACTGGGGTTTTCTTTGTAGAAATATTTAAAACTACTGATTAATTTCTTTGTTGGGTTATGTGGACTTTCTTATTCTTTTTTTTCTTGTTTGTTTTGTTTTGTTTTGTTTTTGCGGTATGTGGGCCTCTCACTGTTGTGGCCTCTCCTGCTGTGGAGCACAGGCTCTGGATGCGCAGGCTCAGCGGCCATGGCTCATGGGGCCCAGCTGCTCCGCAGCATGTAGGATCCTCCTGGACCGGGGCACAAACCCGTGTCCCCTGCATCGGCAGGCAGACTCTCAACCACTGCATCACCAGGGAAGCCCTGGAGTTTCTTATTCTTGAGAAAAGTTTAAATCTATTGCGAGTATGTAGTGGTTCTATGTTCGTTTGAAAAGAATGTGTTTTCTAAGATTGAAATATTCCATAAATGCCCTAAATCACAAATTTATTAGTTGTGCATTTCAAATAGTCTAGCTTTACTAATTTTTTGGCCATTTAGAAGAGGTATATTGAAACATCCCACTATGATCATGGATATGTAATTTTTTCCCTGATTTCTACCATCTAATGATTTATTTTTTAAGAGATATTTTAGTGATGCAAAGACATTTGAATTTTTATATCTTCCTGGAAAAATTGAACTTTTTAGTTAAAGATTAAATGTGTCACATAGCCCACATTTAATCATTATAGTGTCCTTTGTGGTAGGCAGAATTCTAAAATGTCCCTCAAGACCTCCTGCCCCCTTGCTATACACACCCTGCATGATCATAGGACTGAATTTGATGGCTTTTACCCCATGATTATCTTATGGCACAGCTGACCTTAAGAAAGGGAGATGATTTGGGAGAGCCTAACCTAATCACACAAGTCTTTCAAAAGCAGAGCAGTTTCTCTGGCTGGAAACAGAAGCAGAAGTCAGAGAGATTTGAAGCATAAGAGAGATTTGATACAAGGGAAATTCTCTGTTGCTGAGATGAGTGGGACTGCAGGGCAGGGATCTGAGAGTGGCCTCAAAAAGATGAAAAAGGTCCCTGGTTAACAGCTAGCAAGACAAGAGAGACCTCAATCCTAGAACAACAAGGAAATAAATTCTGCCAGCAACCAGAAGGAGCTTGCAGCAAATCTCCCCCTGGTCAGGTCTCCAGATGGGGATGCAGATTGCCAATACCTTGATATCAGCTTAATGAGATCCTAAACATAGATCCTAGCCATGCTGTGCCAGATTTCTGACCACAGAAACTGTGAGATGATAAACTGGGGTCTTTTTAAGCTAGAGTTTATGGCCATTTGTTACATAGTAATAGAGAACTAGGACACTCTATCTTTAAGAAGTTTTTTTGTCTTAACATCTATTTTGTTTCATACTGATATAGTTATGCCAGTTTCCTTTTGTTCGTATTCTGGGTGTATGTTTTCCATCTCATTATTTTCAGCCTTTCCATTTTCTTATATTTGGGGTATTATATTCTAAACAGCATATGCAGAATTTTAAAAATCCAAACTGAAAATCTTTGTCTTTTAACTTGGGGATTTAGTCCAAATACATTTATTGTAATTACTAATGTCTTTGAATTTGGATCTACCATGTTCTTTTCTATGAGTTTTTAACACTTTTTTTGTCCTTTATTGTCTTTAAATAAATGATTTAAGATTTGCTTTTTGCTTTGTTTTTTCTTATTGAACATTTCCTCCTTTATTGTTTGGAAGTTATACACTCTAATTCTATTCTTATAATGGTTACTGTTGAAATTTTATTATGTATATTGAATAAAAATATGGGAATTATCATGAATTTACATGTTATTCTTGTACATAAAACTACAAACTTTTTCCTGTATTGTTTAAATTTAGTAAACATGCACCCAAAGTAAGAAGTTTCCTAATGACTCTGACTACTCACTTCACTGTCTCTGAAAATGGGGAGAGGGATGTCTTCTTATTCTTCCACCTTTCCTCTGTCTATGCTGATGTCATGTTATGCAACAGAGCTCAGATTCCAGAATTCTTGCTTGTTATGTGCCACTGGGCAAGTTACTTATTCTCTCTGAGCTTCACTTTGCTCATCTAAAAATAGGGGATAGTAAAAACAGGCTTACTGGGGGTTCTGTGAGTAATAAATATGATAATATACATATAGCATTTAGATAAATGCCTAGCATTTAAAAATCATTATTTTTATTCAGTATTGATTTCCTTTTTGGCATCATAACTTCTTTTGCCTGTATAACTTCTATCTTCTTAAGGGTATGTTATGTTTATGTGTGTCTGTGTTCATATCACATTCTATTTTGTCTCACTAAATTATATCCCCAAATTAAACAATCTATTAAAGGTCTTTATGTATAGGATTTAAAGTGTGAAGGCTATCTCTGTCAAGTAGAGAGTGGTCCTTAGGGAGCACCATTCTGTATGTTCTCATAATACTTTTGAATATAACGTGCCATGGAATGAATGAGCAGAAATAAATGATAACCCTAAGGAAAGCATTATCATCATTTACAGCCAAGAAGGACAGGGCAACTTTAGTAAGCTTATGTAAATTGGATACAATACAATTTTTAACCTATGTATTTGGACTTAAATAAAAGCTAAGTGGAAAGCTCTGCTCCAAAATAGCCTTTCAGAAAGGGTTCATGAGATTTGGTAGCTTTCTAAATTTGACCACGAATGCTTATAGCTTTTAATTTAGTGGACTTGAAATTCTTGGCTTCCAAGTAGCATGTTGTAAGAAGGTTATTTCTGGACCTTCTCCACATGTAACGTATAAAATTAGCATCCTTCTTTGGCAACTGAAACTCTTCATTTCAAAGCTCTAAGCTAACCCAACTCATCAGACTATTACAAGCAAAGACTAATTAAATGTTCTTCTGCTTTCAATTTAAACTCTTTATTGGCACAGATACCTAGAGGTCAGACTTGAGCAGCATGAGTCACATGAATGATGAGCAGTATCACAGTTACATTGGAGCATATAAAGCTTAAAAAAAGAAAAACAGAATTACTGCTTTGCGATCACATTAAAGTGACAATGTAATTGTAACTGTTGATCCTCAAAGACTCAACTTAAGTGTAAAAAGAAGGAAGTCTGCTTAAAGGTTGTCTCAGACCCTCACATTTCTTCCTCTCTGAAGTTGAGCAGCTGCAATGGAAGCAGCCAAAATGTCTGCCTTCCACAGGAACAATGGAAAACCTCCTTACCATCACCAAGATGTCTAGGACCCATGCGGGTGGAGAGGCCAATGCTTTTAAAAAGCATGCAAAGCATCACTACATGACAGAATAAAGAGACATGTCCAAGGCCTCTACTGCCAGGGGTAGGCAGGAGAGCTCTTTGAAGACTGAAAGTCACAGAATACCATGTTGCTTTCATTTTTCAAGGAACTGGGAACATTACAGGTGGGAATATGTTGAATGTGGGAAAAGACAAGCAATACAACAAGGTTCCATTGTATTTCTCTTTTCAAAAATTCGCCAAAATGAGAAAATCAAATCATTCTGCAGCAAGGCCTCATAAAAAATAAAAAATCTATGGAGCATTTTGAGGAGAAGAGGTGTGTGCAGAAGCTCTGTTTGTTTTGTCTTTAGAAATCTATATAGAAGTGTTGCTTTTGCTCCAAGGCACTTTGAATTATTAATTGTATTTAATTATTCTTCCCAACAGTCTTGTGGGGCAACACCATTTTACAGATAAGGAAATGAAGGTAAGGCAGATTCAAGAAATAATACTCACAATATCTCCACCATTTGTCAGGGATGAACAACGCACCAGACATTGAATTAGTGAATTAGAAAACATTATCTCAGTAAATACAGGCAGCAATCACAGGGATAGGTCACATGATCCCCTGTTAGAAGTTAGAGATGGAAGCTCAGAGAAGTAGAATAATACTCTTCCCTCAAAGGCAAGTTGAAAGGGAATACCAGAGACAGGACTTGAGCCCAAGCCTGTTGGATTCCAAAGTCTTGCAACTCTTTAAAACAGTTCTCTAATAAAAAGTCTCCCCCTATGCACTACATCGTTGATAAGTCCAGGAAACTCCAAGGGGGCCAACAATTGCACAATAAACAGTCCTGTTTGTGCCAATCAACAGTGGAGCTATTGTTCCCGTGCCCCCCTCTGAGGCTGGAGGACCTCACTGCTCCTGGAAACTGGTACCTCTGTAATGAGTTACCATCATCATGGCTGGTGGTCCAGCATCAAAACAAACCATCCCAGGTTTATGCATACTCGCGGGTGCCTGGGGCCATTGGATTTTGTGATCTCTACACTGGATATTCACTGGGATGTCCGAGCTGGAGGTTAGGCTCTGTTTACCACTGGAGATCAGAAAAGGTTAGCCATCCTGAATGGCATGTGGTGTGGACTCTCAGGGTCTATTGTATCAGAAGATAGAAGAGCTTCCTGGGAGATGGGTGAGGAACCATCTGAGAAAAGTCATCACATACAGAGCATGGCTGATTAATAGTGGCCAATTTGTTGGAGAGGAGGGGACAGTTGATTCCAAATACATCAAGGGGAGATATTCTGCTCTTCCCAAATCCCCTTGTTATTGAATCCTACAGACATTAAGGGCTATGAGAAAAACCAGAAGCACTATTTTCATGGACACCTCTGCAAGACGATTAGGAATCCTCAATAAACTCCTTTAATGTAATGGTTTTCCTTTACCCCAGGAATAGAGGGTATTTATGGATTGTGACCAACTTTGCTAAGCAAAAAAGAGGCTTGGGAAGTACCACTCAGATTCCTAAAAGCTGTACCTGGGGGAATCTGAATGTTTTTACTTTGGGCAGGAAACGTCATTCCTTTATTTTGGTAAAGAAGAGAGTCTTGGGCAGCGGGGAGCGGGTGGTTGGTGAAGACTAAAAGTGCAATTGATTGAATTCATCCTGGGTCGCCAAAGTAAATTGAACATGCCCCTTGCTCCACAGCTGGCAGGGTTAATGATTTTTCAGGATTGACCTGGTTGAGCTGCATTCATAGTTCAAAATTCTGGGCAAAGGGTACAAAGTTTCAGGTACGCAAGAGAAATAAGTTCTGGAGACCTACTATACAGTGTAGTGCCCGTAGCTAACAACATTGTATTGTGTACTTAAAATTTGCTAAGAGGGCAGATCTTATGTTAAGTGTTCTTATCATGCAAACAAAAAAATTTATGACAACAATAATAATAACAATGATAAAGGGGTGGGAGGAAAATTTGGTTGAGGATGGATATGTTTATGGCCTTGATGGTGGTGATGGTTTCATGGGTGTATACTTAGCCCCAAATCCATTGAGTTATACGTATTAAATATGTACAACATTCTACATGTCCAACATACCTCAATAAAATGGTTTGAAAAATAATAAGGTTAAAAAAAATCTCTGGTGGAAGCTTTTCTTCTGTCTTATCCTGTGTTTTCTCACACGGACATCTTTGCCTCTGGCCCAAGTCCAGGAAGATAACCAGAATCTCCTGAAGACAACTGTGCTTACCCTTTCTTTTTGGTCTGTATTTCAAATAAAATTTTACCTCCAGTGTTGCAATGATATGCTCTCCTCCCCCTGCACTCAAGCATCTACTCCACTCCACCCTTCCCTTTTTTGCTGTCCCTTCAAAAGAGGTGGTTTCCTTCACAAAGCCCTGTTTTAAGATAGAGAGATTTATCTTAAAGATAATACACTCCACCCCTCCAGAAAAAAGGAGGCAAAGGAGCAGTTACTCTTAGAATAAGAGTGGGAAGCTGATGGGCCACACCAGGTCTACTCCAGGAGGGAGATCTGGCTTCCACTGGACTCTGGCCTGTTTTGCATGTGACTGGCCACAGCAACCAGAAACCAAAAGCTGCGGCCTGGCCAGGATGCACCGCAGAGTAGGGCATAGATCTTTTATAGAAGATGAGCTCAAAATACCCCTGGAATAAAGACCTCTAATAGGATTTGGGGTCAGAAAGCCTTTACCCTGGTTACCCTCTAGGGCTTTGGCTTTTGTCCCAGGCATATTGCTTGATTGTTAATTTTCTAAAATCCAGTAAAATCTCTTGTTCTGGTGACTTACTGATGAATTTCTCTACAGGCCACCTCCCTGGGAGCTTTTGAGAACTACCATATATCAAAGCTGTTGAATTATACATTCCTTAAATAGAATGCTTCAATTTATTGTTGAATGCCTTGACAGTTGCCCTATTTGTCTGATATTGCTAATCTGACTTAATCTAACTGGACCAGAAAAAAAAAGGTGGTTTGGTGCCACAAAATTCAAGGGAACCTTCTTCCCTTGCTGACTACAAAGCTTGCTGCTTAATTGTACAAATACGTGTGTGGGCTTGGTGGAGGTGAGTGCTAATTTGTTGTTTAGTACAAAGCTGGAAAGGTTAGGAGAGTGACAAGAAAATAGGACCAAGGTGCACGTGATGTGCTAAATTCTTGGGAAAAGCTGAAGGTCGTGTAGATAGGACACTGCAAGTAGAAGCTTGCAGAAATTCTGAAAGAAAATAGGTAAACAGAACAGGGAACAAGAAAAACAGGCAAGAACCTGTTCTGGGGGTATAAAGGCATTTTTTTCCCCTCTGTATAGATACAGCTTCATTTGCTGGTTTACTGCATTTGATTTTTGCTTTAGAAATTGGTTTAGGGATTCTAAGGGAGGGAATGATTTAAGGAGTCATAATGTGTCAGCCTGGAAATGAGAATACTTAACAATGAGAAACAATCAAATAAATAAAACTTGCAAATATGCCTTTCTTTATGCTTCTCTAAAATAGGTGTAGTGTCCCATTAGGAAGATGAATTAGTTAATGACTGGAAAGCACTTGAGACCCTCAGGTGGAAGCTTTATTGCTCTATTGCCTTTTTTTGTCTGAGTTAAATGTTCTGTGCAGTAAGGTGATGCTTCTCTAACTTGAATGTGTACACGGATCCCAGGGGGGTTCTTGTTAAAAGGAAGGTTCTGATCCCGCAGGTTTGGGGTGTGGCTGAGAGTCTGCATTTCTGACAACTTTCCACCGAGTTCAGTGTTGATGGACCTCACTGGAACAACTAGGGTCTAAAGTCCCTCTTTCTTGAAGTGGGCTGCACATTGGGATCAGCTGGAGAGCTTTTAAAACTCTCCCCAGAGATTATGATTGGCCAGGCGTTAGGATTTTTAAGCATCTGGCTCTGTTACTGATATCAAGTTTGCAAGTTCCTGTGTCAAAAGAAACCACAACGTGGAGTTTGGAGCAGAGAAAGGTTGACTGCAGGGCCACACAAGGAGAATGGGTGGCTCATGCTCAAAAACCCCTGAAATCCCTGGAAGGGTTTCAGCAAAGCATTTTTAAAGGCAAGGTTGGTGTGTGCGCTGGGGGTGTCCCAGGGTATGTGATCAGCTCGTGAACGATTTTCTGATTGGTTGATGGTGAGGAGCAGGGTAGTTAGGTTAACATTATCAATCCTTAGGTACCAGAAGGCCCGGGGGCTACATGCTCATGATCCTCTAGTACAGTAGTTAATTTCTTCCCTTTGGTTGTGGTTTTTAACATCTGAAAAGCTCAGGAAATATGCATGGGATACTATTATCTGGGTACTTCAGAGAGGAGCTACAGCAGAGGATATGGGAGAGGGGTCTGTCTCTGGAAGACCCCATAGGGTCCTGCTGGTTACAGCTCCTTCTCTCCCCCCACCATGAGTCCAGTGTGCAGCAAAGTGTGAGAACCACACTGGTCTAAGGGGCAGGGTCCAGGCCCACCTCAGGAGGCTGCTGTGGGAATTAAATGAGAAAATGCAGCAAAGTACTTAACCCAGCCCCTGCCACGGAGTGGTCCTTCATTAAAACTCGACTGTTATTGAGACAGGCTGGGACCTGGGACCTAGAGCAACAGAATACAAAAAAAACTATAAGGGACTGAAAATAACTGCACATGTGCATAGTTGGGGCAAATTATGAACAACAAAATAGAAAAAGGGCACAAACCAACTGCCACTTCTGAGGTAACAGGAGCAAAAGCAGGGTCCTGCACGTGATCCCTGCAAACAGCACCACCAAGCAGGTGAGCAGACCACCTAAGCCAACCTTCCAGCCTGATTCATGGATCTGTCCCCACCCTTGGGGAGCGAGCAAGGGAACCTGTTAATTGCTTTCACTTCCTTGTGCTGCAGCAGGGGCCCCAGTAAAGCCTTGCCTGAATTCCTCATCTGGTCTCTTATCAATGTCTATTGATGAAACAGCCCAAGAACCTTGAATCAGTAACATTATGGGTTGCTTTAGCTGTAACAAGATATACCACCCCAAGGTGCAGACAACACCAGCCCACAGAATCAGTTGTGGCAGATGCCAAGATCAGCAGAAGAACAGGGGACTCTTTGGCCCATGTTAGAAGCACAGCAGATACTGCTATGTGAGCAGAATAAGAGAGGAAGAAATGGGGCAGTTGTAAAGTCATGTATCACAGCCCTGAGGATTCTCAGAACTTGAGAAAGAACTTTAAAATGGTGGTTCACACTGTAGAAAACAGTACAGCAGTTCCTCAAAAATTTTTAAATTAAACTACCATATGATTCAGCAATTCCACTTTTGAGTATACACCCAAAAGAATTGGAAACAGGATCTAAAAGAGATTATTTGTGCACTTATATTCATAGCATCATTACTTACAGTAGCCAAAAGGTTGAAACAACTCATGTGTTCATCAGTGGACAAATGGATAAATATATGACATATACATACCATGGAATATTACACAGCTTTTTTTTTTTTTTTTTCCAGTTTAAAAATATATGAAGTTTTTCTGCCTATTTTTTTTTTTTTTTTAACATCTTTATTGGGGTATAATTGCTTTACAATGATGTGTTAGTTTCTGATTTATAACAAAGTGAATCAGCTATACATATACATGTGCTCCCATGTGTCTTCCCCCTTGCGTCTCCCTCCCTCCCACTCTCCCCCTCCCACCCCTCCAGGCTGTCCCAAAGCCCCGAGCTAATATCCCTGTGCCTTGCGGCTGCTTCCCCCTAGCTATCTACCTTACTACGTTTGTTAGTGTGTATATGTTCATGACTCTCTCTCGCCCTGTCAAAACTCACCCTTCCCCCTCCCCATATCCTTAAGTCCGTTTTACACAGCTTTAAAAAGGAAGGAACTGCTGACATATGCTACAACAAGCATAACCCTTGAGGACATCATGCTAAGTGAAATAGGCAGTCACAAAAAGGCAAATGCTATAGGTTCCACTTATATGAAATAACAAGAGTAGTCAAATTCATTGAAACAGAAAGTAGAACAGTGGTTATCAGGGGCTGGGGAAGGGTACATGGGGAAATATTGTTTGATGAGTATAGAGTTTCATTTTTGTAAGATGAAAAGAGTTCTGGAGATTAGTTGCCCAACAATGTGAATTACTTAACACTCATAAGTTGTACACTTCAAAATTGTTACCTCCATTTATCCTCATTTTAACTCTGTGGATTAGGTTCAAGAACCATCTCATTTTTCTGATGAGGAAATTGACTGAGAGAGGTTCAAGTTTCCTAAGAGAGTAAGAACTGAGATTCAAGCCAAAACTAAAACTATGCTTTTAACTACTACTCTGTCCTATGCATATAGGACATTGTCAATAAATATTCATTTGTTTTTTAATCCCAAAGGCTCATACTGTATAGTGCTTAGAAAATGAGAGCTACTTAGAATCTGAAATAGAGAAATACTGGTAGCTAAATTATTCAAGTATTTGAAAAGATTGAATACTTTTCCTCAAAAGAAAGAAAGTGGATTGAAACAAGAATGTATTTAGAGGCACTCATAAATTTTTGCCTCGTAAAATCTGTTTGTTGATATATTATGTTACTAGAGGTATCTTGGATTAAAAAAAAAAAAAAGCCAGGCAATGACATTTCTTGGGTGTGCTAAAGACTTCTTGAGTTTTGACTTTATATTTAAATTTATATTACTTTATCACTAAATGTAAACTTGAAGTTATTTTTTTCATGCTTCATTTAGAAATAAGAAAATCCACATAGAATACTTATGAAATGATATGGGGATAAAGAAACATATACAAATACGTGCACACACACATACACAGATAAGGGAGCCACTGTAATTCCAAAAAAATAAAAGAAAGAAAAATTAGACAAAGTCCCTGTCTTTGAGAAGAGTCTGAGGAGATGCAGCATGAATTCATGGAACTATTCAAGAGCAAGACTTCATAAGGTAATATATTACCTCTGTATTCACCTCTTACTATGTGACAGACAGTGCTGCTAGGTATTTTGCATGTCTTATTTTACCTGACCCTCACAGCCACTCCATAATTAAATGTTATGGTCGCCAATATACAGATGAGAAAACTGAGACCCAGAGAGGTGGAGTGACTTGCCTAAGGTTGCACAACTAGTCAGAAGCAGAGTGAGGGGTTACATACAGGGCTTTCTGACTCCTAAACTTGTGTGTCTGCAGGAACACCATTCCAGCAAAGAGTTGGGACACACATCACAGAGGGTGAGGCAGTGTTTAGCAGGAAAAGTAAGTGGGAGCTTACAAAGAGTGAGGTCAGGACATTGGGATGATGTTCCTGGGCATGGTTCCCACCTTCTACCATATTTCCCTCCCACCTGTGTGACATTCTATTATATATTCCTAGTGGTTGTCGGGCTATTGCACTGTGTCACAGGTGATCCCTTTTAAAAATGAGCTACTTATTTATGACAGAGTTCAAAAGTATATGTATATTTATTCCATAATATGAATTACTTTATCAGGCCATGTATATTCCTGAAAGCACCTGGAATCTGAACATCAAGGAAATGAAAATGTAGATGGACTAGTCAAGAGAGGGGATAAATGTTAAGCCCACTTGGAGAAAGCCTCAGTAGAAAACTCTGAATCATGAAGCATTTGGTATCTAAGAAAAGGGGCAGACCGAGGAGCATATGTCAACCAAAGAGCAACCCTTCAACTTAACTATTTTCCAAAGTGAGTCTTGAGATGACCCTTGAAGGAAACATTCAGAAATAGAAAGAGGGCCTTCTTGACATAAACCAAGATGGACAAGACAGAGTGGGCTAACTGGGCTGGTTTGATTGGAGAAGGGGATCCATGTTGGGAGAAGTGAGCTTGGGACCTGTTAGATGAGATGAGATTCATGACTTAGCTAATGAATGAACAGATAGTAAGAATGGATGTGGTAGTGAGCCACTGCATGTTTCAGACTGGAAAAGTGATGTGTCCATGACAGCAATAGGGATGGGTTAAAAGAGAGAGGCAAAACAAAAGGTTTCTGGCACAAGCTCAGATGCTGGGAGAATATGTCAAAAGGTGAAGAGACAGGATTTGGGGATGACTTTTAGCTATAGAGACTTAAGTTCTTAAGCAAATGGGCAAGTTAAAAGTTTTGAAAAAGACATAATGAATTCAAGTCAAGATTATAGTAAATATGGATTCATATTGGTGAACTCAATGTAGATTCCATTTTTTAAAATTCTTTAAACACTGTAGAATTGTTGAATTATAACAATGCTAGTCAATATGGATAGAGCACTTTATGCATTCTCAAACACTCTTAGGTATTAGTTCATTGAGTTGTTGGAGTTGGAATTTGAATCCATGACTTCTGGCTCCATCTAGATCCCACTGTGACTTTTCCAACCTGACTGCTGGCCTCTCTTCCCAGTGATTGGGGTATAAAATGGCCAAATTAATCTGAAAGAAGAGTTTCGGCCATGGGTAAGAAGGGACTATTTGTCTACAAAAATGCCAGCAGCACTTATCAAGACCTCTTTAAATAATTATGTTGACAGTTATTTTTCCTGCAAGTTGAATTTTCTTGGAATTGTAACCACCATATGATAGAGTAGACATCTTTGTTACCTGCTTTGCCCTTTACTATTTTGGTATTCTGTCCTTAAAGCAATACAGAATACTGAAAAATTCCTAAAGTGAATAATGAACTTCTCCAGGGACGAAAGGTCTTGGTTAATGTGGCTAGCAAATAGCGAAGCTAGTATTGAAGTGATAGATCAATTCCTATGTCCAGGTCAAGCACATGGGGATATACTATTAGTTTTCTTTTTTTAAAAATAGCTTTATCGAAGTGTAATTTACATACCATAAAATTCACCAGTTATAAGTGTAAAAATCAACTCGTTGATTTTCAGTAAATTTCTAGAGTTTTGCTACCATCACCACATTCTAGGTTTTTAATATTTCCATCGCCCCAAGAAGTTTCCTCATGCCTGTTTCCAATTAATGCCTGCTATAACCCCCAGCCCCAGGCGACCATTGGTCTGCTTTCTGTCTGCACCAACTTTTCTGTCCTAGACATTCCATAAAAATGGAATAATAAAATATGTAGTCTTTTAAGTCTGACTTCTTTCACTTAGCATGTTTTTGAGGTCCTTCCATGTTGTGGCAAGTATCAGTACTTCAATTCTTTTTATTGCTAAATAACATTCCACTGTACAGACACACCACGTGTGCTTATCTATTCACCAGTTGATGGACATTCAGGTTGTTTCCAGTTCTGGGTTACTGTGAATAATGCTGCTCTGAGCATTTGCACACACGTCTTTGTGTGGACATACGTTTTCATTTCTCTCGCTTAGATTCCTAGAGGTGGGATTGCTATGAGGTATAGAAAGATTGTTTAGTTTTTTAGGAAAACCATCAAACTGCTTCTAGAACAATGGTACCATTTTACATTTCCACAGCAATGCATGAAAATTCCAGTTTCTCCACACACATCCTTCTCAACCTTTGGTAATATATGTCTTTTTAAAATTAGGGCCATTCTACCGGGTGTATAGTTGTATCACATTGTGACTTTCATTTGCATTTCTCTAATGAATGAT
This sequence comes from Phocoena sinus, assembly GCF_008692025.1. Taxonomy (NCBI): domain Eukaryota; kingdom Metazoa; phylum Chordata; class Mammalia; order Artiodactyla; family Phocoenidae; genus Phocoena; species Phocoena sinus. The sequence goes on from NC_045766.1 coordinate 8,268,778, forward strand.
GGAGTTAAGTATAGATTTATATGCTTATTAGACATTCATATTTCTTTTCTAGTGAAATGTCTATCAAGTCTTTTGCCAGTTTTATATATTGAGTTGTTTGTCTTCTATTAAGTTTTAATGATTCCTTATATATTCTAAATGAAGTCTTTTATTAGATATATGATGTGCAAATATATTCACCCAGTCTGTAGCTTGTCTTTTCATTGTCTTAATGGTAGCTTTTGAAGCACAAAAGCTTTCAAGTTTGATCAAGTCCAACTTACCAGGTTTTTCTTTTCAGGACCGTGCTTTTGTATGGTAGCTAAGAACTCTGCCCAACCCAAGATCACAAACACTTTCTCCTGTCTTTTCTTCTAGAATTTTTACGCTTTCACTCTTGTACTTAGGTCTACAATCCATTTTTGTGGGGTAAGGGTTTAAATTCTTTCTTTTTTTGCATGAATATATATATATATATTTTCTTTACAGTACCTGCATAAGGAACGTAGAATCCAAGCTGTGCTTATTGGAGTTACACAGAATTTAATGTCTTTTTAATGTATTCTGGAGGTCTAGCATCAATGAATCCCTAAAATTTGAGTCCTAGAAGGTAAGCATGCTTTTGGTGGAGGAAGTGGCTTCTTTGTGCTTTGATAGAAGCACAGAAGAGGAGAGGACAGAGCCTAGAGGTGCGGTAAGCATGTCCCTTTCCAGGTCAGCCTATCATAATGTGCAAGATGCAGTAGCCAGGAGAACTGACCTTTTGGTTTCAGCCTAGAAATGAAGAGTGGCTATTTAAATCTCCTGCCTCTGTGTGCTAGGCATCGCCTAGTATATCTGCTTGGTCAATAAATAAAGATCAATTATCAATTCCATTTCTTTTCCCAAGTCTATGTTCCTGTAATTACAGGGGTGGTTTGGGCACCACAGGGGGAGTGAGAGGACAAGGGGATAAATTAGGGTAAACTACACGTAAGAGGCAAAATCATTTTGATTTATCAGGGAGATGATAATTTTGTATTAGATCTAGTGGAATACAGACAATTTCAAGGACATGGGGATCTTCCAAAATACTCCTCCTTCCCCAGCCATCAGCGCCTTTAAATCTGTGGTAGCCATTAGACTCTCAGCCTCTCTAAACTGAAGTTTTCCTATTCTTCCCAATTATCACAGGAACGTTCATAAACAACCACCACTGGGCTAATAAATAACACCTTAATGAAAGAGAAACAAATAGTGATGATGATGAGAATAATGGAGGAAAGTTAACGTGCTCAGAGGATGATCCGTGCAGACTGAGCAGGAAGGCAAGGATTTGCCCATCCAGGCTAGAAGGGAATGATGCAATGGATGCCCCCGTCCTTCTCTGAGAGAAGAGCCAGGTCAGTGTAGGCCTAAGAGCCGATATCAACACCTACTGTTTTAGAGTTCACGTTAATTACACAACTATTCATTAACCTATAATTCTTCCAACAACAGCAAAAGCCTTAGTGCCAAAGAAAGTAAAAATGTCTTTTGTACTATCCTCATAATCTCCAGAGCCAACGCCCTCTCTTCTCAGAGATAACTGATTGCTGTGACACCTTCCAGAACTTTTCACTGCACGTACGTGCATACACAAGTTCCATAAATTTTGTGAGTGTTTGGAGCTTTCTTACATAAGATGGTGTTAGATCATGTGACCCATTCTGCACCTTGCTTTTCTCGTTCATTAATATTAATATCACATACCTTTACATTTATAGTGTATTATTATATTATAACATTTCTCAGAGATCTTTCCACACTGGGACACAAACACCACCTTATTCTAGTGGTCCAGGTAGGGTTCCTTGAAATGCTTAAGAGTGTGTCCTGTGCAGCTGGATTACCGAAATTTACTTATCCTTGCTGTGCTTCAATTTCTGCCCCTCTAAAATGGAGATAAGGATAGTATTTATGTCATATTAAAAAGTTAATATATGAAAAGCCCTTAGAACAAGGTCTGATACGTTGTAAGTAGCCAAGAAATGTTATCTGTTGTTAATCATTTGAAGGGCTATGTGGTATGTCTGTGCTATGGTTTAGTTTCTAACTGATATACATTTACATAGTCAATAATTTCTGCTATTGTTAATAATGATTACTTCAGTGAATGCCCTAAATATGCTTCCTTGTGTATCCACGTGTTTCCATAGGATAGATACAAAAAGTGGAATTGCACAAAGGAGGGGATTACACATGTCAGATATAGCAGTTTTGCCAAATTGACCTCCAATTTATATTCCTGCCCATGAATGAGAGCACCCATTTCTTCACACTCTCGCCATCAATTAACGTTTTAAACATTCATTCCTCTAAAGAACGAGAAATAATCTTGCTTTCACGTTTTCATTTGAATTTCTCAAATTACTAGCGGGAGCAGAAATATTTTCATGTTTATCGGTCATTGAGGTTTCCTCCTTATAATCTTTGGCAATTTTTATATTGAGTGGTTTGATTTGTAGAGCTTCTTGATATACTGTGCATGCTGATAGTGGGTTTGTTATATGCTGCACATATCAGTATCCCACCCCACCCTCGGTCTCAGAATTAATTTATTAAAGTTCTCCAAGGAAACCTAACCCATCCTCCCCTAGTCCTGTCATCGGTGGGCTCTCAGGAGGATTAAACCACAGAGAGACCACCATGGCCATGCTCAGACCAGAGCTCTAATAAAAGATGACACGGAGGAGCCAGGGCTGGGGATACAGCTCAGAAAATAATTTCGTGCACAAGACACCGCTTAGCCTCAGCTGGTTCAGGCATGAATGGATCTCTAAGAGCCTCTGAATTTTGTGGCTCTGATTATTTTTGGACCCTGAGCTGTGGCTACCCCTGAAATGTGGTTCCAGGTGAGAAGGTGGTGAGCTGCCAGCCTTTGGGAGGAAATACAAGTTCTAGCATAATAGACATGAGAGATGGGAAATGAGCATGAATCATCATGAAATTCTTCTGGGACCTTCCACTCAAAGGAGCAGCATCTACATCACCATGAGCTATTCTGACCCCCACAGCAGACCCACCGAATCAGAACCTGCATTTTAGTGTGATCCCCACTTGACTTTGGGGCCCGTTACGTTTGAGAAGCATAGCTCTAAGCCTGTTTAAACAGGCCAGAACTATCTGTGGGGTTGGCCTAGAGTCTCATTTACCATCCATCATGAGTTGAATTGTGGCCCCTCAAAATTCATATGTTGAGTCCTAATCCCTCATGACACCAGAAGGTGACCTTATTTGGAAACAGGGTTGTTTCAGATGTTATTAGTTAAGATGAGGCCATACTGGACCAGGCTGGACCCTTAATCCAATATGACTGGAGTCCTTATAAAAGGGGGACTTTGGGGCACAGACACTTGCTCAGGGGAGCAGAGCATCCTGTGAAGGTGAAGGCAGCGATCGGGGTGGTACAGCAGAAGCTGAGTAGTGCCAGACATCGCCAGCAAATCCCCAGAAGCTAGGAGAGGGTCCCGGAACAGGCCCTCACAACCCGAAGAAGGAACACACCCCGCCAACACTGCGATCTTAGACGTCCAGCCTCCAGAACCGTGAGACAGTACATTTCTGTTGGTTAAGGCCCCAGTTTGTGGAATTTATTAGAGCGGCCCTAGCAAAGTAACATACCATCCCAAGGGTTTCCCGTGATGGAGGGGCTGGGCATGCAGTGCCCTGGAAAAGGCACCCCCCTGGACAGTGAAAAAGATATAGCGGGGGTGGTAAATAGGACTCAAGATACTGCCTCCCTCTCCAGCAGTCACGGTCCCTCCGTCAGGGCCTTCTGCATGTTTTTTTTGTGTGTGTGTGTGTGCGGTACGCGGGCCTCTCACTGCTGTGGCCTCTCCCGTTGCGGAGAACAGGCTCAGGATGCGCAGGCTCAGCGGCCATGGCTCATGGGCCCAGCCGCTCCACAGCATGTGGGATCTTCCCGGACCAGGGCACGAACCCGTATCCCCTGCATCGGCAGGCGGACTCTCAACCACTGCGCCACCAGGGAAGCCCTTGCATGTTCTTTTTATTTCACAGCATCCAGTGATGCCTCCAGAGGCTTTCAGCAGTCAGCACCCTACAGTGTGTGCAACCAGGAGAGCATTTAGCTCTCCCTGCCTTTAAATAAAGTGGGAAGCAGCTGGGTGCAGAGAAGGGCTGGCTGATGGAATAACCCTGGGATGCTGCTTAAGTTTTTCTACTTAAGTGTTTTAAATAATGGGCTGTTTGGAGTCAGTTTGCCCTGCTGGAATTAAAAGGAAAAAAGTATATTTGAAAGAGTACCCATTTCTTTTTGTATTAGTGACTCAGAGCAGTGAAGTCCACAGTTCCTGATTTACCCACAGCCTGTTTAAGCAGAGTCTGCGGCCTTTGCTGAAATCGTAGAGAAGACAAACCACCATCGTCTGGATCACAGTTAGGTGCTTCCTCCTCATGCTTTCCTGAAATGGACAGTACCTGGGAACCAAGGTGCTTTTGCCACTGACTGCCCTTCTCTTACATTTATCTCTGTACCTTAGAATATAACATTTTATTTGTCCTAAATACACCTTTTAGAATAATGCCTGTTTCTTTTCAGAAAAAAATTTTTTTCTGAATAAACAATAAGATCCAACTGAATAGCACAGGGGATTATATTCAATATCCTGTGATAAATCATAATGGAAAAGAATATATATGTATATATATATAACTGAATCACTTTGCTGTACAGCAGAAATTACCACAACACTGTAAATCAACTATACTTCGATAAAAAAATTTTAATAGTATTAGCTAATATTTATAGAGTAGTTACATGTGCTAAGCTCAGAGCTCACCCTTGACCTATGGCTTGTCACACTGAATCTTCACTGCATGCATTTGAAACAGGTGATGTGATAATCCCCATTATACAGCTGAGGAAACTGAGGCAGAGAGTAGTTAACTTATTTGCTCAAACACAGGTAATGAGGTATGAGGCGTAATCTTGCTGGTCACCTCCAATGGAATACGCATAATAACAGCTCTACAAGGGAGCCTCACTCAAGACACCCAGACACATAGTGCTCCCAAAGGGTCTTATTTTTGTCACTGGCACCACATGGCAATGTCACTGGCACCACATGGCAATGGGAGTAATGAAGGGCAGTAGGAAAGAGATGAGAGTTTGCTCTGGAGATAGCCAGATGCAAAGGTTAAATCCAACTGAAAGGATCAAATCCATTCTCTAGATCACATTCACCAAGCCAAAATTGTCCCCACAAAAGTAGGCAATACAGTCTAGTACAGGGATCTCAAACTCAGTCAATCTTGCATCAGGATCCCCTGGAGGGCTTGTTAAATACAGATCCCTGGACTCTTCCCCCAAGACTTCCAGATTCAGTAGGTCTTGTGTGTGGCTGAGAATTTGCCTTCCTTATAAATACTCAGGTGACGCTGACGCTGCTTCTGGGGACCAGACTTTGAGAATCACTGGACTGGTGGTAACGAGCACAGGTTCTGAGTCACAGAGAGCTAAATTCAAGCCCCAGCCCACCACTGACCTGCTGTGTGAACTTGGGGAGGTTTCTAATCTCCTCTGTTCTTATTTTCTGCAGTATAAAATGGACTAAAGATTGAACCTTGTCTCTTACAGTTATTGTAAGGCGTGAGCTAGGAAATGCTTATTTTAAAAATTAGCACAGGACCTGGTACTTATTAAGCATTCAGCAAACACTAGCTGCCACCACCATCACCATCACCACCATCATCACACTTTATTTTTTTTTTTTTTTTTTTTTTTTTTTTTTAGAGTTACATGATAGGAGAAGTTTTTTTTTTTTTTTTTTTTTAACATCTTTATTGGGGTATAATTGCTTTACAATGGTGTGTTAGTTTCTGCTTTATAACAGAGTGAATCAGCTATACATATACATGTGCTCCCATGTGTCTTCCCTCTTGCGTCTCCCTCCCTCCCACTCTCCCCCTCCCAACCCTCCAGGCTGTCCCAAAGCCCCGAGCTAATATCCCTGTGCCTTGCGGCTGCTTCCCCCCAGCTATCTACCTTACTACGTTTGTTAGTGTGTATATGTCCATGACTCTCTCTCGCCCTGTCAAAACTCACCCCTCCCCCTCCCCATACCCTCAAGTCCGTTCTCCAGTAGGTCTGCGCCTCTATTCCTGTCTTATCCCTAGGTTCTTCATGACATTTTTTCCCCTTAAATTCCATATATATGTGTTAGCATACGGTATTTGTCTTTGTCTTTCTGACTTACTTCGCTCTGTATGACAGACTCTAGGTCTATCCATCTCATTACAAATATCTCAATTTCATTTCGCTTTAAGGCTGAGTAATATTCCATTGTGTATATGTGCCACATCTTCTTTATCCATTCGTCCGATGATGGGCGCTTAGGTTCTTTCCATCTCCGGGCTATTGTAAATAGAGCTGCAATGAACATTTTGGTACATGACTCTTTTTGAATTTTGGTTTTCTCAGGGTATATGCCCAGTAGTGGGATTGCTGGGTCATATGGTAATTCTATTTGTAGTTTTTTAAGGAACCTCCATACTGTTCTCCATAGTGGCTGAACCAATTCACATTCCCACCAGCAGTGCAAGAGTGTCCCCTTTTCTCCACACCCTCTCCAGCATTTATTGTTTCTAGATTTTTTGATGATGGCCATTCTGACTGGTGTGAGATGATATCTCATTGTAGTTTTGATTTGCATTTCTCTAATGATTAATGATGTTGAGCATTCTTTCATGTGTTTGTTGGCATTCTGTATATCTTCTTTGGAGAAATGTCTGTTTAGGTCTTCTGCCCATTTTTGGATGGGGTTGTTTGTTTTTTTGTTATTGAGCTGCATGAGCTGCTTGTAAATTTTGGAGATTAATCCTTTGTCAGTTGCTTCATTTGCAAATGTTTTCTCCCATTCTGAGGGTTGTCTTTTGGTCTTGATTATGGTTTCCTTTGCTGTGCAAAAGCTTTGAAGTTTCATTAGGTCCCATTTGTTTATTTTTGTTTTTATTTCCATTACTCTAGGAGGTGGGTCAGAAAGGATCTTGCTGTGATTTATGTCATAGAGTGTTCTTCCTATGTTTTCCTCTAAGAGTTTGATAGTTTCTGGCCTTACATTTAGGTCTTTAATCCATTTTGAGCTTATTTTTGTGTATGGTGTTAGGGAGTGATCTAATCTCATACTTTTACATGTACCTGTCCAGTTTTCCCAGCACCATTTATTGAAGAGGCTGTCCTTTCTCCACTGTACATTCCTGCCTCCTTTATCAAAGATAAGGTGTCCATATGTGCGTGGGTTTATCTCTGGGCTTTCTATCCTGTTCCACTGATCTATCTTTCTGTTTTTGTGCCAGTACCATACTGTCTTGATTACTGTTGCTTTGTAGTATAGTCTGAAGTCAGGGAGCCTGATTCCTCCAGCTCCTTTTTTCGTTCTCAAGATTGCTTTGGCTATTCGGGGTCTTTTGTGTTTCCATACAAATTGCGAAATTTTTTGTTCTAGTTCTGTGAAAAATGCCAGTGGTAGTTTGATAGGGATTGCATTGAATCTGTAGATTGCTTTGGGTAGTAGAGTCATTTTCACAATGTTGATTCTTCCCATCCAAGAACATGGTATATCTCTCCATCTATCTGTATCATCTTTAATTTCTTTCATCAGTGTCTTATAATTTTCTGCATACAGGTCTTTCGTATCCTTAGGTAGGTTTATTCCTAGATATTTTATTCTTTTTGTTGCAATGGTAAATGGGAGTGTTTTCTTGATTTCACTTTCAGATTTTTCATCATTAGTATATAGGAATGCCAGAGATTTCTGTGCATTAATTTTGTATCCTGCTACTTTACCAAATTCATTGATTAGCTCTAGTAGTTTTCTGGTAGCATCTTTAGGATTCTCTATGTATAGTATCATGTCATCTGCAAACAGTGACAGCTTTACTTCTTCTTTTCCGATGTGGATTCCTTTTATTTCCTTTTCTTCTCTGATTGCTGTGGCTAAAACTTCCAAAACTATGTTGAATAAGAGTGGTGAGAGTGGGCAACCTTGTCTTGTTCCTGATCTTAGTGGAAATGCCTTCAGTTTTTCACCATTGAGGATGATGTTTGCTGTGGGCTTGTCATATATGGCCTTTATTATGTTGAGGAAAGTTCCCTCTATGCCTACTTTCTGCAGGGTTTTTATCATAAATGGGTGTTGAATTTTGTCAAAAGCTTTCTCTGCATCTATTGAGATGATCATATGGTTTTTCTCCTTCAATTTGTTAATATGGTTTATCACATTGATAGATTTGCGTATATTGAAGAATCCTTGCATTCCTGGAATAAACCCCCACACTTTATTTTTAAAAATATTTTTAAATTAAAAAATTTTTATCTCTAAATTTTTCTTATTTATTATTTTTTACACACTTTTTATTCTTATACCCACAGTTTATTTCTATGCCCCTCCTCTTACATGCCAGACCTCTTTGTGTTTCTGTGTGAAAACTGTTTCTTCCTGGTATGTCCTAGGTTTGTTGTAAGGATTAAATGAGTTTCTCTGTATAAAGAATTTAGCATCAGGTGTCATCATACACAGTCAGAGATCATTATGATTTCTTCTTCCTACAATCAAACATGCATTGTAGTAAGTGTTTTATATACATTATCTCATTTAATTCTCACAGTAACCCTACAAGGTAGGAAACGTTAGGATAATTTTATAAGTGACAGAGCTAAAGTATTAGAGGTTAAGCTACCCTACTCAAGGCCACTCAGTGATTAAGTCAAGATTTAAATGCAGATCTGTTGGACTGAGGGGTAAACACTGCTTCTTCATATTTCTCTACACCCCTGCCCAAATTTATAACTCACTTCAGAATGGATTGAGGCCTCCCGGATTGGGCGTGCTAAGAGAAAGCAAAAGTTTTGATTTAGAAATGTAAGTTTAAAAAAATAATGTCCCTTATGGGTCCATGAAGTAGATGAAAGCTTGTTGCCATGATAAACCCCTTCCCTTTTTAGATGATCAAGGTGATTTACAGCTTGTAAAATTCACTCAGAAAGAAAACAGAACAGCCACGAGCTAGATGCATCCATATTTTCTGTATCACCGGCTGGAAAGCGCTCATCTGATTCCTCGTACCCCTTGTTCCCTTGTTGGGTCATCGTCTATCTGCCCAGCCAGACATGGGGATGTTGAAATAATAGTTATAATCATTTAAAACTGACATGTGCAATGTTAGACTCAGATTTCCCTGAATGAAGAGGTATACAAGGAGAATCTAGGCACCCGCTTCAAATCCACCCAAGTTAACTACAAGATGAAAATTCTTTTTCTTTCTGTAACTACTGAGGTGGTCCCTCAGATGTTTATTATGTTAAACTGGTACCAACTGTCAGGGGGTGTCCATAGGTGGCTTTCAAGGTTACGGAGGAGGGAACCACAGTCTTGACCTAGGAGTGGAATGCCTTCCAACCGAGGGATGTGGTTAATGTTTGCGGGAAGAAAGAAGCCTACAGCAGAAGATCATATTTCTGTTTACCTGGAGGCAAAAAAAAAATCATAAACAGATGCTCTCGAATGTTGAACCAGCTATCTGACTTCTCAACCAAATACCTCCTCAAGGACTTCGAGTTTCAGGGAATGGGAGGCTGTTTTAATTCGCATTCCTGTTATCTCTGGTTCCTTTTAAAAATAAAAAATAAAATCTTTTAGGATAACAGAACATGTGTACAGAGTGTGGCTGGAGCCAGAAGTTATCCCATAGCTCTGGCCCGTGACCAGTTTGCCTGGGAGGATTTATTGTAAGCTATTCTTAACTGAATTCGTCTGGCTGCGCCAGCATGGGAGCTAATTCTCTGACAATAAGCCTGCTGGGGTGTGTTTGGGTCTCTGTTTGTTTGTTTTGCTGTGTACAAAGCCTGCAAAGTAGAGAGCAGCATCACACTCTGTTCTAAATGAGAGGTGCAGGCTGGCACCACGGGGGAAGCAGGTGATATTTGGGGATCTGGGTAGTGAACACACAGGAACTTCTGGGAAAATGTAGGTAGGCACATTCATTCCCCACAGGAGACCCTGAAGCGCAGGGTCTCTTGAGAGGAATAGGCTTCCAGGAATGCAAAATACCAGCCTGTCAAGATTTCTGGGAGGAGATATCCAGAAGTTTCTGCAGAGCAGGGAAGTGAGTGGAAACGCCCAGCTCCGAGCTGAAGGTACTTAAAGGACCCTTGACCCAGGACATTTCACATCATTCCTGCACCCAGTTGCGAGGGGAGGGGCAGCTGGGCTCATCATCTTCTGGGGTCTTCCAGTCTCGTTGTTGACATGGATGCAACCTCCGGTTCAGTGTCTTAACCTCCTCAGGGCCAAACTGTCTCATCTCTGCCTCAGTTCACCTCAATCACAAACCTTAAACGTTATCTCTCAAAACTTCCCACTGCCAACACTTCACTCCCTCCAATTCTTCCAGAGATGTCCACTGAGCCCACGCCTTCCCCACCTCTTTTCTTCCTGCTCCATCACCACAGCTCTGACATCACTTCTCTCTCAATCCGCCTAGACCTTCTAGCTCCCTTGACAGTTCCCAAACCCTCTTCTTGGAAATCTTGTGGTCTGTCAAATCTTATGAGGTCAGGATATTGATGTTGCGCTGACCTCAGTCATCGGGTTGGCCCTCAGTGGGCGTTTAATATACCAACATATTTTGTATTGTTCTCTAATTGACCTCCCTCGAATTCCCCACAAAGCTTTGTTCCAAACCTTTGTTCTCTTTCTAATACTCCAGACCCTGGCTCTTCCTTCAAGAGAAATAACCTGACTGCTTGGTTTACCCAGAAGACTAAGGGAAGACAGTATAAGAATCCTTGGTTTCTCTTCTCTTCACCTCAAAATCACTCACCCTCAGCTTCCCTTTGCCCTCATTTCAGAGGAAGAGATATTTCCCTTTCCTGCCAAGACTCATTCATCCTTATCCTTTCACTGTATCCTACTACCCCTTACAGCCTCAGCTATGATTGATCTCATCCCCATCTACCTTTCTATTAGGTCAAACTCTATTTGCTAATTCCTACTGATGCTCAGATCTTCCCCAGTAAAAGTAATAACTTTGCTTGACCTTATAACTATATATCTTAACTTATCAATTTTCTCTGACCCTACTTTAACAACCAAGTTCGTTGAAAGAGATATCTCAACAGATGAATGGATAAAGGAGATGTGGTACATATATACAATAGATATTATTCAGCCATAAAAAAGAATGAAATAATGTCATTTGAAGCAAAATGGGTGGACCTAAAGATTATCATACCAAGTGAAGTAAGTCAGACAGAAGAAACTAAATATCATATGATATCTCTTATATGTGGAATATAAAAAAAAAACATAGAAATCAACCTATTTACAAAATAGAAATAGACTTACAGCCATAGAAAACAAATGTATGGTTACCAAAGGGGAAGGGGGCGGGGAGAGATGAACTAGGAGTTTGGAATTAATATATAAACACTACTATACATAAAATAGATAACCAGCAAGGACCTACTGTATAGCACAGGGAACTCTACTCAGTATCTTGTAATAATCTATACAGGAAAAGAATATGAAAAAGAATATATATATATATGTATAACTGAATCACTTTGCTATATATCTGAAACATGACATTGTAAATCGACTAAACTCAATAAAAATTAATAAATAAATATAATGCATTTAAAAAGAAAGAGATTCTATTTCTCTACCAACAAAAACTATTTGATCCAAGATTACCAGTGAAAATGGCAAACCCTGCAGCCACTGCTCCCTTGGTGCCTATGATCCTGCACCATCTTGTTTCTTCTGCCATTTTAACTGGTTTCTCTTCTACCTTTCACATGTTCATCGTAGCTTTACTCAAGGGTTTATCCTCAGTGCTGCTCCCTTGTCTCTCTAAGCTCTCTGTCAACCATCTCATATACCTTCCTGTCCCAAATGCCATCACCACGCAGAGAACTCCTTAAAGAAGCTCCAACCTCTCTTCCAAGATCCACCTTATAAATCCAACTTTCAGCTGGATCTCAGATGAATAATACTAGTAATAATAATAGCTACTGTTTATTTAGCACCTACTATGTTCCAGACACAGTACTAGGCTGTTTATTTAAATGATCTTATTTCATTTCCCCCATAACCCTACAAGTAGATATTGTATACTCCTTACAGAGAAACATATCAAGGCTCAGGGAGGTTAAATAATTGCTTGAGATTATGTATTTTATGGCACAACACGGGTACTTGAACTCTGATCCTGAAAAAGGCAATGGGCTAAAGGTTAGAGGATCAGAAAGTTAGTCCCAACTTTGACATGAACTGGGTCTGTGCCTCGAATGCTTCAGTTAGCCTTAGTGGGCCATCGTTTGCTAGTCTATAAAATATAGGTGAAAGATCCCACCAGTGTTACCCAACTCTGAACTTTCAAGTTTTTATAATTCTAATATTGTAACATATCTTTGGCATCCCAAATCCAACAAGATTAAAAACAGTTACTTGATCATATGTGTTTAAACCTATTGTACTCCATTTGGGCTTAATCAATTCAGAATTACTGGCAAGTGCCCCTACAAAGGTTTCTTCCCTTGTTAGGTGTAGGATTGGCTGCCCCAAGGCTATTATTTCAATAGAAATAGAAAGAAAATCCACTTGTCATATTTTTACAGGATGACCACTTCACCAACCATTTGCAAATAGTGAGTTTGGAACATTTTAAATGAGGTGTTTGAAGGTGGTTCACTAGTGCCTTATAAAATGTCATTTTTTAAAATGCAGTGGTTTCAAAAAATTTTACTTTCGAGTTGACCTGTGGGATGTCCTGGAAGACAAAATGACCATAACAAATACATAAAATCATGCAGAATAAATCACTTCAGAACCAATCAATACCTACCTTAGTTTGGAATATAGAATATCAAATGTTTGTAATATTTAATAACTTCTACTTTTTCTCTTTACAAAAGTAATACAGACCACATCAAAAGCATAGAAACTACAGGTAAGAAAAAGAAAAACATATCAAGCCTACATCTGAGGGACATCTATTATTAAAATTTTCTGTGTAAACTTCCAGTCTTCCTTTTTCTCTACATGTGTAAAAACATGAGCTCCTAATCTAAATAATATTTTAATTGGATTTTTAATCTTAAAATATATCTTGAAATTTTTCTGTGCCATCATGTATTTTTTCCTTCATCCTCTTAAATGGATGCACAATAATCTGGAGTTAGGATGTACCACAGTGTATTTAACCAAAAATCTCCTAACATTGGCTACTTAGGTTATTTCCAAATTTTTACAGTGTTCACCCAATTGTCATGTAGCTAAGCTTTTGCACAAATCCTTGAATATTTTGGGTAAATTCCTACACATGAAATTGGAAGGTCAAAGAGCTTGCAGGTTTTAAAAAACCTTGACATCGTTATCACCAAACTGTTTCTAAACAGGTGACATTCATGCATGGTCCACTGTCAAGACAGATTCCTTTCTTTCTTCTGCTTTCACCAGTGCTTCACATTATTGTTTTAAGTTTTGCAAAATTGGGAGTTGTTTTAATTTGTATCAAATAAAATTTATAGCAAATATTGCATCCAAATTATGCCATAATACTTTTTTTTTTTAAAGCGTATTCTCTATAGCAAGAGAAAACAGGTGAGGAAAAGAGAAAAGCCACCACAATGAGTCAGCAAAACTGTTACAGATATGAGGTAACATTTATTTCTTGAAACAGTTGGTGTAAAAATAATGTGCCAGAGCTTGTACAAAATTGAAGGAAAGAATAGGCAGAAACAAAACAAAAATTTAAAAATCCTGATGAAATAAACTAAAAAAAAGAAAAAGAAAAACCAAGACAGAAAAACAGAAAAGGATGAGATGATCACTGGAGAAATTATTACTCTTGGGGAAAAATATTTCTTTATAATTCTGTGTGAAATAGAAAGGTAGTCTCATGACATATGATAATAGTTCATAGAAGCCTTCAATGCATGATGTAAGAACTGGCCACATATTCTGCTGGGATAAAGCATTTCCTAAACTGTCACAAGGCTTAGGCAAAGAAGCTCTCTTGTGTCTTGACAAGTCGTGGATTAATCATTGAGAAAATATCCAACATCCCAGTTAATAGAATGAGCAAGCTGTCCTTCAGTTAATCCTCAAGAACCAGAAGGTTTATACCTTGACAATCTCAGCTCTCCCTAAAAATAAGACAGAATAGTGGGGTTTAGAAGGTTCCTAAACCTTCTAAAGGTTGGAAGATTGGAAGCCTAGTCACTTCCTAGCTGTGTGATCTTTAGAGGTAACAAATATTTAGAGTCTCAGTTTCCACTTCTGTGAAATAGGAATGATACTGTTTCCCTGCTTACCTCACAGAGTTGTTGTAAGGCTCAAGTAGGATAATAAATGTGAAGCAGATCTTTGGGATTGAAGATCATAAAGTTAAATATGGTGGGAAATTGAAGTCCATAAATCTCACATGACTAACACAAAAAGATATCTATAAGATTTCCCAAGTCCAGAATACTAGTCACATTCTTAAATCCTAAAGTCTGGAAGGTCTATAGGGTCCATTTTTGCAAAATATATTAACAACAACCAAAGTCAAATAAGCTTAAGTCTTTCTGCTCTCTGGGAAGCTTGACTTTCTTAATCTTGCCTTGGCAAACCCACATTATAATTTGAAAAATGTGTTGTTACCCTGGCAAACCCACATAATAATTTGAAAAATGTGTTGTCTTCAAACTCACCTGACTCCATCCCCAAAGCATACTATGTCCTTCTTTCTGCCAGGTGCTTGACTTAAAACTCCAGAGTCCCTGGATATTTGTCACTTTCTTCTCCTCCCACTCTATCAAATTAACCAAGGGAAAAAAATATTCATGCAGATACATATGAAGTTCTTAAAATATTTAATCAAAACTATAAACTTAGCCATGTGATGCCCCAAAACTCAAAATTAAAATAAAATTAAAAGTTAAGTAGCTGAGTAGGTATCTTGATGTGCTGTGTTTTTATTCTGAATGATAATTTGCTAGAGGATTTATTTATTATCTCGGAAAATACAAAGTTAACATCCTATATGAGTTTTCTGCTCTCACACTCAAATTCAGTCATTGATGTTGGAATTGCACATTGGTTGATTGACATTGGCTAGCTCTTTCTCATCAATTGTCAGCTCTTCCTGTCAATTATAAGGTCTCCTGCTCACCTTGAGAACTTGAACAAATACATAATCGCACATCAGAAAGGCTATTTTCTATAACTTCTCAGTAGTTGATACCTCTTTGTTGAATGGGTGCGCCATCAAAATGCTGTCTGTGATTCTTTGGTCAAAGGAGGTTGTTTCATGCAAGACACAAAAGAAGACC
This sequence comes from Phocoena sinus, assembly GCF_008692025.1. NCBI lineage: Eukaryota > Metazoa > Chordata > Mammalia > Artiodactyla > Phocoenidae > Phocoena > Phocoena sinus. Next base: position 8,284,118 of record NC_045766.1, read on the forward strand.
AATGTTTTTATTTACCCAGCCTTCACTATGTGCCTGGTGCCATTTCTGACACTGGAATATGGTGCTGAACCAAATAGACAGTTCTCACTGTCATGGCCCTTGCAATCTTGTGAAAGAGATTGATTATAAACAAGTAAGTCAATGCCTGTATAATGTCACAAAGTGATGGGTGCCATGATGGTTTTAAATGTTAAGTGTCAACTTGGCTAGGTGATAAATACCCAGTAGTTTTGTTGCAGATCTCAGGCAAGTCCCTGGGATGGGCCGCCAATCGTGGGTTTTTGGTTTCACACAGGAAAGAATTCAAGAGTGAGCCATAGTAAAGTGAAAGGTTTATTCAGTGAGGTACACATTCCATAGACAGAGTGTGGGCCATCTTGGAAGGCGAGAGGCCCCAAAATATGGCGTGGTTAGTTTTTATGGTCTGGGTAATTTCATAGGCTAATGAGTGGGAGGATTACTCCAACTATTTTGAGGAAGGGGTGGGGATTTCCAGGAATCAGACCACTGCCCACTTTTTAACCTTTTATGGTTACCCTCAGAAATGTCATGGTGCCTGTGGGTATGTTGTTTAGCATACTAATATATATAATGAGCGTATAATGAAGCTCAAGATCTAGTGAAAGTTGAATCTTCCACCATCTTGGACCTAGCTGATTCTAACCAGTTTTTTTTTTTTTTAACATCCTTGTTGGAGTATAGTTGCTTTACAATGGTGTGTTAGTTCTAACCAGTTTCTGTCATGTCCCATGGCTATGTCATTCTTCTAAAGGTCGTGCCCTGCCCACTTCCTGTCTCAGTTTGGTCAAACACTAGAAGCTGCTATGAAGGTATTCTGTAGATATGATTAACATTTATAATCAGATGATTTTAAGTAAAGATTAACTTTGATAATAGGGCCTCATTCAATGGATTGAAGGCTTTAAGAGCAAAAACTGAGGTTACCCTAGAGAAAAAGGAATTCTGCCTTAAGACTGCAGCAGAAGTCCTGCCTGAATTTCCAGCCTGCCAACCTATAATACAGATTTCAAACTTGCCAACCCCCACAATCGCAAGAGCCAATTCCGTCTAATAAATCTACTTATTTATATGCAGATGAATCCTACTGGCTCTGTTTTTCTGGAGAACCCTTACTGATGTAAGTGCAATGAGGGACATGAAGTGGGTGACATGGAAAAATCATGTGGGAATGGGAGGGGAGTACAGTTTGGAGGGGTTGTCAAGGAAGGGGTCCCTGGGGAAAGTCACATTTCAACAGAAGCCTGAGTCAAAGGAGAGAGTGAGCCAGGCAGGGATACAGAGATAGGACTTTCCAAGCTAAAGGAACACCAAGGGCAGTGGGCTATGGTGGAGCTCATCACAGCATGTTTGAAGGACTGGTTAGAACACAGTGAAACTGGTTAGATCACAATGAATGGGGATTAGAGTGTTAGTAAGTTTAGGGAAATGGGCAAAAGAAAATCATGTAGGATCCCGTAGATCATAAGTGTGATAAAGAACCGTTGGAGAGTTTTGAGCTGGGAAGCCATGGAATCTGACATATGTTATGAAATAATTACCACTCCAGCTGCTGTGGTAATCTACCCAGTTATCCATCACAGATCAGTGAGTTGGTATATTGCCTGTCAATTTCTGTCAATAGTCTCAATCTAGTAGCTTATTTGTTTAAACATGGCTGCTCTCCTTGTTTAGCTATTCAAATATTGAAACAAGTAGTTTAGAAACAATGATAACTTATAACTACAAGTACTTTTTCCCAAGGTCAATGTTTTAGGGTTTTTCACATATCCTTTCAATATGATAAAAGCTCTTGATAAGTGTAATGATTAAACAAATAGTTATTAGGTAAAAAGAGAAGAGGCAATATCTATTAATTGGTTAATCATAGATATAGGTAAAATATATACCTACTTCTAAGCAGGTGTGTCTGAAATCTCCATAAAGAGATACTGGACCCCGATTCTAGGGGGATGTGATCATAATTAATTCAAAAGGAGATATACAGGAGACCTTCAAGATGGCGGAGCAATAAGACATAGAAAGCACCTTCCTCTCCACAAATACATCAAAAATACATCTACATGTGGAACAATGCTCACAGAACACCTACTGAATGCTGGCAGAAGACCTCAGACTTCCCAAAAGATGCCAGAGGGTGACCTACATGCAGAGGCAGGGCCAAATCCAAAGCTGAACCCCAGGAACTGTGTGAACAAAGAAGAGAAAAGGAAATTTCTCCATTTAAAAACTGTTAAAACTCCACTACAGAACATACAATTTTGTTGTGAGTGCACTGAAGCAAAGGTTAACTGTAAAATAAAAGAAGGAATGCATATGCATTTGTAGCTAGGATGTCATGGCTGCTTCATACACCCTGGTGACAAAGAGTAAATGTGTCAAATCCTATATAAGTTCAGAAGGTTCATGGTTTTAAAGCAAGGAAATTTTCCTCCCTTTTAAAAGTAAGATTTGAGGAGACCTTCAAGATGGCAGAGGAGTAATACATGGAGATCACCTTCCTCCCCACCAATACATCAGAAATACATCTACATGTGGAACTCCTACGGGACACCTACTGAACGCTGGCAGAAGACCTCAGACTTCCCAAAAGGGCAAAAGAAAAAAGAAAAAACAGAGAAAAAAGAATAGGGATGGGACCTGCCCCTCTGGGAGGGAGCTGTGAAGGAGGAAAAGTTTCCACACACTAGGGAGCCCCTTCACTGGTGGAGACGGGGAATGGCAGGGGGGAAGCTTTAGAGCCACAGAGGAGAGCACAACAACAGGAGTGCAGAGGGCAAAGCAGAGACACTCCCGCACAGAGGATCAGGGCCGACCAGCACTCGCCAGCCCCAGAGGATTGTCTGCTCACCTGCTGGGGCGTGCGGGGCTGGGAGCTTAGGCTCAGGCTTCGGAGGTCGGATCCCAGGGAGAGGACTGGGGCTGGCAGCGTGAACACAGCCTGAAGGGGGCTAGTGCGTCACAGCTAACCGGGAGGGAGTCCGGGAAAAGTCTGGACCTGTCAAAGAGGCAGGAGACCATAGTTTCAGGTGTGCAAGGAAAGGGGATTCCGAGCACTGCCTAAACGAGCTCCAGAGATGGGCGCGAGCCGTGGCTATCAGCGCAGATCCCAGAGACAGGCGTGAGATGCTAAGGCTGCTGCTGCTGCCACCAAGAAGCCTGTGTGTGAGTACAGGTCACTATCCACACCTCCCCTCCCGGGAGCCTGTGCAGCCCACCACTGCCAGGGTCCCGTGATCCAGGGACAACTTCCCCGGGAGAGCACACAGCGCCCCTCAGGGTGGTGCAACGTCATGCCAGCCTCTGCCACTGCAGGCTCGCTCTGCATTCCATAACCCACCCTCCCTGCGGTCTGAGTGAGCCAGAGCCTCCGAATCAGCTGCTCCTTTAACCCTGTCCTGTCTGAGTGAAGAACAGATGTCCTCAGGTGACCTACATGCAGAAGCAGGGTCAAATACAAAGCTTAACCCCAGGAGCTGTGCGAACAAAAAGAGAAAGGGAAATCTCTCCCAGCAGCCTCAGGAGCAGTGGATTAAATCTCCACAATAAACTTGATGTACCCTGCATCTGTGGAATAACTGAATAGACAACGAATCATCCCAAAATTGAGGCAGTGGACTTTGGGAGCCACTCTAGACTTGGGGTTTGCTTTCTGCATCTAATTTGTTTCTGGTTTTATGTTTATGTTAGTTTATTACTTAGAACTTATATCAATGGTAGATTTGTTTATAGATTTGGTTGCTCTCTTCCTTTTTTATACATATATATATATATTTTTTTTTTTTTTTTCTGTGAGTGTGTATGTGTATGCTTTTTTGTGTGATTTTGTCAGTATAGGTTTGCTTTTACCATTTGTCCTAGGGTTCTGACTGTCCATTTGTTTTTTGTTTTTTTTTTTAGTATAGTTTTTAACACTTGTTACCATTGGTGGATTTGTTTATTGGTTTGGTTGCTCTCTTCTTTCTTTTCATATTACTTTTTTATTATTTTTATTTTAATATTTTAAAATTTTTTATCTTAATAACTTTATTTTATTTATTTATTTATTTTTCTTTCTCTCTTCTTCTTTTCTCCCTTTTCTACTGAGCTGTGTGGCTGGAAGGATCTTGGTGTTTCTACTGGGTGTCAGGCCTGAGCCTCTGAGGTGGGAGAGCCAAGTTCAGAACATTGGTCAACCAGAGATGTCCCAGACCCATGTAATATCAATTGGCAAGAGCTCTCTAGAGATCTCCGTCTCAACACTAAGACCCAGCTCCACTCAATGACCAGCAAGTTCCAGTGCTGGACACCCAATGACAAACAACTATCAACACAGGAACATAAGCCCACCCATTAGCAGAGAGGCTGCCTAAAATGATAATAAGTTCACAGACACCCCAAAAGACACCACCGGAATCGGTCTTGCCCACCAAAAAGACAAAATCTGGCCTAATCCACCAGAACACAGGCACCAGCCCCCTCCACCAGGAATCTTACAAAACCCACTGAAACAACCATACCAACTGGGTGCAGACACCAAAAAAAACCAGGAACTATGAGCCTGCAGCCTGTGAAAAGGAGACCCCAAACACAGGAAGTGAAGCAAAATGAGAAGACAGAGAAATACACAGCAGATGAAGGAGGAAGGTAAAAACCCACCAGACCAAAGAAATGAAGAGGAATTAGGCAGTCTACCTGTAAAAGAATTCAGAATAATGATAGTAAAGATGATCCAAAAACTTGGAAATAGAATGGAGAAAATATAAGAAACATTTAACAAGGACTTAGAAGAACTAAAGAGCAAACAAACAATGATGAACAACCCAATAAATGAAATTTAAAATCCTGTAGAAGGAATCAATAGCAGAATAACTGAGGCAGAAGAACGGATAAGTGACCTGGAAGATAAAATATTGGAAATAACTACCACAGAGCAAAATAAAGAAAAAAGAAATAAAAGAATTGAGGACAGTCTTAGAGACCTCTGGGACAACATTAAATGCACCAACATTCAAATTATAGGGGTCCCAGAAGAAGAAGAGAGAAAGAAAGGGACTGAGAAAATATTTGAAGAGATTATAGTTGAAAACTTCCCTAATACGGAAAAGAAAATAGTTAAGTCCAGGAAGCACAGAGAGTCCCATGCAGGATAAATCCGAGGATAAACACACTGAGACACATAGTAATCAAACTATCAAAAATTAAATACAAAGAAAAAATATTAAAAGCAGCAAGGGAAAAGAAACAAATAACATACAAGGGAATCCCCATGAGGTTAATAGCTGAAATTTCAGCAGAAACTGTTCAAGCCAAAAGAGTGTGGCAGAACATATTTAAAGTGATGAAAGAGAAAAGCCTATAACCAAGATTACTCTAGTCAGCAAGTATCTCATTGAGATTAGACGGAGAAATTAAAACCTTTACAGACAAGCATAAGCTAAGAGAATTCAGCACCATCAAACCAGATTTACAAGAAATGCTAGAGGAACTTCTCTAAGGAGGAAACACAAAAGAAGGAAAAGACCCACAAAAACAAACCCAAATCAATTAAGAAAATGGTAATAGGAACATACATACTGATAGCTATCTTAAATATAAGTGGATTAAATGCTCCAACCAAAAGACATAGACTGGCTGAATGGATACAAAAAACCAGACCCGTATATATGTTGTCTACAAGAGACCCACTTCAGACCTAGTGACACACACAGACTGAAAGTGAGAGGATGGAAAAAGATACTCCATGCAAATGGAAATCAAAAGAAATCTGAAGTAACAATGGTCATATCAGAAAAAATAGACTTTAAAATAAAGACTATTACAAGAGACAAAGAAGGACACTACATAATGACCAAGAGATGAATCTAAGAAGAAGATATAACAACTGGAAATATTTATGCACCCAAAATAGGTGCACCTCAATACATAGGCAAATTCTAACAACCATAAAAGGGGAAATCGACAGTAACACAATAATAGCAGAGGACTTTAACTCTCTACTTTCACCAATGGACAGATCATCCAAAATGAAAATCAATAAGGAAACACAAGCTTTAAATGACACATTAAACAAGATGGACTTAGTTGATATTTATAGGACATTCCATGCAAAAATAACAGAATACACTTCTCAAGTGCTCATGGATCATATCTTAGGTCACAAATCAAGCCTTGGTAAATTTAAGAAAATTGAAATTGTATCAAGTATCTTTTCCAACCACAACGCTATGAGACTAGATATCAATTACAGGAAAATATCTGTAAAAAATGCAAATACGTGGAGGCTAACAATACACTACTAAATAGCTAAGAGATCACTGAAGAAATCAAAGAGGAAATAAAAAAGTACATAGAAACAAATGACAATGAAAACACAATGACCCAAAACCTATGGAATGCAGCAAAAGCCGTTCTAAGAGCCAAGCTTACAGCAATACAATCCTACCTCAAGAAACAAGAAAAATCTCCAATAAAAAACCTAACCTTACACCTAAAGCAATTAGAGAAAGAACACAAATAAAACTAAAGTTAGTAGAAGGAAAGAAATCATAAAGATCAGATCAGAAATAAATGAAAAATAAATGAAGGAAACAATAGCAAAATCAATAAAAGTGAAAGCTGGTTCTTTGAGAAGATAAACAAAATTGATAAACCATTAGCCAGACTCATCAAGAAAAAAAAGGAAGAGACTCAAATCAACAGAATTAGAAATAAAAAAGGAGAAGTAACAACTAACACTGCAGAATACAGAGGATCATGAGAGAGTACTACAAGCAACTATATGCCAATAAAATGGACAACCTGGAAGATATTGGACAAATTCTTAGAAAAGCACAACCTTCTGAGACTGAAAGAGGAAGAAATAGAAAATTAAACACACCAATCACAAGCACAGAATTGAAACGGTGATTAAAAATCTTCCAACAAACAAAAGCCCAGGACCAGATAGCTTCACAGGAGAATTCTATCAAACATATAGAGAAGAGGTAACACCTATCCTTCTCAAACTGTTCCAAAATACAGCAGAGGGGGGAACACTCCCAAACTCATTCTACGAGGCCACCATCACCCTGATACCAAAACCAGACAAAGATGCCACAAAAAAAGAAAACTATAGGCCAAATCACTGATGAATATGGATGCAAAAATTCTCAACAAAATACTAGCAAACAGAATCCAGCAGCACATTAAAAGGATCATAAACCATGATCAAGTGGGGTTTATCCCAGGAGTGAAAGGATTCTTCAATATATGCAAATCAATTAGTGTAATAAACCAGGTTAACAAATTGAAGGAGAAAAAACATACGATTATCTCATTAGATGCAGAAAAAGCTTTTGATGAAATTCAACACAGATTTGTGATAAAAACCGTCCAGAAAGTAGGCATAGAGGGAACTTACCTCAAAACAATAAAGGCCATATATGACAAACCCACAGCCAATATCCTTCTCAATGGTGAAAAACTGAAAAATTTTCCACTAAGATCAGGAACAAGACAAGGTTGCCCACTCTTACAACTATTATTCAACATAGTTTTGGAAGTTTTAGCCACAGCAATCATAGAAGTAAAAGAAATAAAAAGAATCCAAATTGGAAAAGAAGAGGTAAAACTGTCACTGTTTGCAGATGACGTGATACTATACATAGAGAATCCTAAAGATGCTAGAGAAAACTACTAGAGCTAAACAATGAATTTGGTAAAGTAGCAGGATACAAAATTAATGCACAGAAATCTCTTGCATTCCTACACACTAATGATGAAAAATCTGAAAGAGAAATTAAGGAAACACTCCCATTTTCCACTGCAACAAAAAGAATAAAATACCTAGGAACAAACCTATCTAAGGAGAAAAAAGAACTGTATGCAGAAAACTATAAGACACTGATGAAAGAAATTAAAGATGATACAAACAGATGGAGAGATATACCACGCTCTTGGATTGGAAGAATCAACATTGTGAAAATGACTATACTATGCAAAGCAGATTCTACAGATCTACAGATTCGATGCAATCCCTATCAAGCTACTGATGGAATTTTTCAAAGAACTAGAACAAAAAAATCTCACAATTTGTATGGAAACACAAGAGACCCCAAATAGCAAAAGCCATCTTGAGAAAGAAAAATGAAGCTGGAGGAATCAGGCTCCCTGACTTCAGACTATAATACAAAGCTACAGTAATCAAGACAGTATGGTACTGGCACTAAAACAGAATTATAGATCAATGGAACAAAATAGAAAGCCCAGAGATCAACCCACACACATATGAGCACATTATTTTTGAAAAAGGAGGCAAGAATATACAATAGAGAAAAGACAGCTGTTTCATTAAGTGGTGCTAGGAAAACTGGACAGTTACATGTAAAAGAATGAAATTAGAACATCCCCTAACACCATACACAAAAATAAACTCAAAATGGATTAAAGACCTAAATGTAAGGCCAGACACTATAAAACTCTTATGGAAAACATAGGCAGAACACTCTATGACATAAATCACAGCAAGATCTTTTTTGACCCACCTCCTAGAGAAATGGAAATAAAAACAAAAATAAACAGATGGGGACCTAATGAAACTTAAAAGCTTTTGCACAGCAAAGGAAACCATAAACAAGACGAAAAGACAACCCTCAGAATGGGAGATAATATTTGCAAATGAAGCAACTGAAAAAGGATTAATCTTCAAAATATACAAGCAGCTCATGCAGCTCAATATCAAAAAAAAAACAAACAACCCAATCCAAAAGTGGGCAGAAGACCTAAATAGACATTTCTCCAAAGATGATATACAGATTGCCAACAATCACATGAAATGATGCTCAACATCACTAATCATTAGAGAACTGCAAATCAAAACTACAATGACGTATCACCTCACACTGGTCAGGATGGCCATCATCAAAAAATCTACAAACAATAAATGCTGGAGAAGTTGTGGAGAAATGTGAACCCTTTGCACTGTTGGTGGGAATGTAAATTGATACAGCCACTACAGAAAACAGCATGGAGGTTCCTTAAAAAACTAAAAATAGAACTACCATATGACCCAGCATTTGCACTACTGGGCATACACCCTGAGAAAACCATAATGCAAAGAGTCATGTACCACAGTGTTCAGTGCAGCTCTATTTACAATAGCCAGGACATGGAAGCAACCTAATTGTCCATCAACATATGAATGGATAAAGAAGATGTGGCACATATATACAATGGAATATTACTCAGCCATAAAAAGAAACGAAATTGAGTTATTTGTATTGAGGTGGATGGACATAAAGACTGTCATACAGATTGAAGTAAGTCAGAAAGGGAAAAACAAATACCATATGCTAACACATATATATGGAATCTAAAAAAAAAAAGTTCTGAAGAACTTAGGGGCAGGACAGGAATAAATACACAGACGTAGAGAATAAACTTGAGGACACGGGGAGGGGTAAGGGTAAGCTGGGACAAAGTGAGAGAGTGGCATGGACATATATATGCTACCAAATGTAAAACAGAAGCTAGTAGGAAGCAGCTGCATTGCACAGGGAGATCAGCTTGGTGCTTTGTGCCCACCTAGAGGGGTGGGATACGGAGGGTGGGAGGGAGATGCAAGAGGGAGGGGATATGGGGATACATGTACACTGATTCACTTTGTTATACAGCCAAAGATAACACAATATTGTTAAGCAATTATACTCCAATAAAGATGTTAAAAAAGAAAAAAAGAAGGAGATATACTACAAAAGTGCTCTCCACATGTTGCTTTCAGCCATAAGCTGGAACCTGCTTCAGTTGGGCAATAACTTCCTTTACAAATAGCGATCCCAAGAAAATTCCCAGTAAAGCAAACTGGTTACCTAATTGAAAGAGCTTCAGGATCAAGAAGAAGTTGTTTTAATCTAAATAATCACCATAAGTGGTCCTTTATGTTCTTAGGAAGCAGGCCCTATGTTAAGCCTTTCTGTTTCTATATCAAGCCGACTCTGGACAAAGAACCATAATCTGAGCCTGTCACATGAGATCCAGCCAACTCCACCACACTTTGCAGGCGTCCAGATCCACTCTCACGGCCGACGCCTTTGGAGCCACAGAATGATAGTCAGCCTGGCTGTTATGGGGGTCCAACATATGGCAGACCTGAAAATAAATGCTATGAAAAAGGCCACAGGGCCGTAACAGAGTTGTTATTCGAGCCGAGCTGAGAACTGAAAAACGACGGTACATCCACTATCCAGAGGGGAACAGAAATTTTAGAGCCTGTTTGGGGAGAAGAGGACTCATGGCTAGTTCCAATTTCCGTTTTGGCAACAGGCACACAGAAGTTGACAAAAGCAGAATGTATATGCAAATGCCTTGTAAAAAATAAATCCAAACTATGAGTGAGCCTGGTTTCCAATCAGCAAAGGGTGAAGATAAAATGATTTGCAATCCTTTTCTGTTGTGTCCTATCTTTCCTATGAAGAATTGAGAGTTTATACTCAGAAATCTGAGTTCCCAATGAGGGAGAGATCTTGCCTCAGCTGCTCTGACAAAGAGAGAGGAAGAAATGGTATATGCCCCAAACTTTAGGACTCAGATCCTGAAAAAAAAAAAATCATCACTATATATCTATTCTATTCTCTCTTTACAAGTGTTCCTTTTGAAAGGAACGTGTGAGTTGAAGGATTTTTTTAAGATTGCTCTGTCGAATGATGCAAATGTTTGTAGCCAGAACATTTAGGGGACTCTTCCTAATAGCTTTTTGAATTCAGTGTCATTTGCCCTTGGGGTGTAGATGGGTTTTTCCGCTGCTCCTATTTGTAATTCAGGATCCAGTTTTCAAAATAAGCTTCAGCCACATTTGTCATCACCGCACATGTTGCTAAATGTCTAATTGATCTCAAAGTTTTGAAAAGTTAATTTTCTGACCATCATGCCAGTGTCACGCTTAATTCTGCCACCTTGACATTGTGTTCAGTCCTTCAGCTAGCAGCGTTAAGGAGAGTGAAAACATGTCAACAGGCAGTGTTGTGGGTGAAGGCATTAAATTTTTATGGATGTGTTTATGTATTATACATGGACAAGTCAGCAAGTCTGTATTAGAATAATCTGCAGAAGCAATAGATTAATGCTGTATTATTAACATTTGTTTACATGTTCAACAATGGCTCTGCATTTGTGGCCAAAATCCCCCTCATAACCAGTTACCAAACACCACTATGCCCTGGTGTCCAAGAGTCACCTGGCTGAAGCTGTGAGGTGCCCTTTTCGGCTCTGAAAATCTCAATTTGCATAAAGCTTCTCAGCCCTCTAAATTATCTTTGTTTCTGTGTGGAATTGTAAAGGTTGAGTGGTGAGGGCTTAAAGAATCCTCTTAAATAATTAACTGGAGTAAACAAAGTAACATCTTGAAGAGTGAGGTTTTTATTCCCCTCCCTATGGGGGAAAAATAGCAAATTCCTTAAGATAATACATTAGATAGAAAGGGGCAGGCATTTTCTTTTCTTTTTTCTTTTTTTGCCTTAAACAACAGAAATTTATTTTCTCATAGTTCTAGAAGCTAGAAGTCCAAGATCAAGGTGTCATTAGGGTTGGTTCCTTCTGAGGTCCCTCTCCTTGGCTGGTAAATGGCCTCTTCTTCCTGTGTTTTTACATGGTCTTTCCTCTGTTTGTGTCTATGCCCTAATCTCTTCTACTAAGTACACCTCTTTTTAACTTGATTACTTCTTTAAAGACACTTTGTCCAAATACAGTCACATTCTGATACACTGGGTGTTAGGACTTCAGCATGTGAATTGCGGGGGAGGGGGGGGGCGGGGGACACAATTCAGCCCACACGATGCTGTAACACGTTGAATAATTTGTTCACATCTTGGCTCCCTCACTAGGCTAGGTTGTGACATCCAGAGGGGCAGAAATGCTAGTTCTTTTTCCCATCTCCATCATTCAGTGGAGCAGCACAGCTTAGCTGACTGGATGACTAAGAAGCACAGTGGAGCTCAGGAAGGAGGTGTGGTCCGTGTGCCAAGCCCTTCGGTCTCCAGAGACTCCAGAAGGATCTCATAATCATCAGTGCTGGGGAGCACGGTGAGAGGACGAGGAGAGTTCTACCTCTAGCTGCAGTAGCTTGTGTTGGATTGCTTTATTCTTTTAGTTTAAATTGAGGTAAAATTGGCATCTCACATTATATTAGTTTCAGATGTACAACATAATAATTCGATATTTGTATACACTACAAAGTGCTCACCACAATAAGTCTATGACCATCCATCACTATATTATTGACCCTCATTCACATATTTTTGCCCATCCCCCCAACCCCCTTCTCCTCTGGTAACCATCAATCTGTTTTACGTATCTGTGATTTTTCTTTTGTTTCGTTTGTTCATTTGTTATGTTTTTAAGATTCCACATGTAAGTGAAATCATATGGTATTTGTCTTTCTCCGTCTGATATATTGCACTTAACATAATGCCCTCAAGGTCCATCCATGTTGTTGCAAATGGCAAGACTTCTTTTATACAGCTGAGTAGTATTTCATTGTATACCAAAATATATGACATCTTTATCCATTCAACCATTGATTGACACTTAGTTTGTTTCCATATCTTGGCTACTGTAAATAATTCTGCAATGAGCATAGGGGTGCTTATATAGTTTTGAATTACAGTTTTCATTTTCTTCAGATAAATACCCAGAAGTAGAATAGTTGAATCATATGGTGGTTCTATTTTTAATTTTTTGAGGAACCTCCATACTGTTTTCTGTAGTGGCTGCATGAATTTACATTCCCACCAACAGTTTGTGATGATCGCCCTTTTCCACATCTTCTCCAGTACTTGTCTTTTTGATAATATTCATTCTGACAGGTATAAGGTGATATTGTGGTTTTGATTTGCATTTCCCTGATAATTAGTGATGTTGAACATCTTTTCATGTACCTGTTGGCCATCTGTATGTTTTCTTTGGAAAAATATCTATCTAGATCCTCTGCCCATTTTTTAATCTGATTATTTTGTTTTTCTTGCTTTTGAGTTGTTTGAATTCTTTATATATTTTTGATATTAATCCCTTACCAGATATATGATTTACAAGTATTTTCTCCCACTCAGTGGGTTGCCTTTTCATTTTGTTGATGGTTTCCTTTGCTATGCAGGAGCTTTTAAGTTTGAGGTAGTCTCACTTGGTTATTTCTGCTTTTGTTGCCCTTTTCTTTGGATTCCAGTCTAAAAATTCAAAGCCAAAGACCAACATCAAGGAGATTACTGCCAATGTTTTTTTCTAGGGGTTTTATGATTTCAGGTCTCACATTCAAGTCTTTAATTCATTTTTAGTTAATTTTTGTGTATTATGTAAGATAGCAGTCTAGTTTCATTAGTTTGCATGTTACTGTCCAGGTTTCCCAACACCATATATTGAAGAGACTGTCCTTTTCCCATTGCATATTCTTGGCTCCTTTGTGGCAAATTAATTGACCATATATGTATGAGTTTATTTCTGGGCTCTCTATTCTGTTCCGTTGATCTGTGTGTCTGTTTTTATGCTCATACCATCATGTTTTGATTACTATAACTTTGTAGTATAGTTTGGAATCAAAGTGTGTGATACCTCTAGCTTTGTTCTTCTTTTTCAAGGTTGTTTTGGCTTTTTGTGATCTTTTGTGGTTCCATTCAAATTTTAGAATTATTTTTCTGGTTCTGTGAAAAATGCTATTGGAATTTTGATAGGGATTTCATCGAATCTGTCAATATCTTTGGGTAGTATGGACATTTTACCAATATTAATTCTTCCAATCCATGAACAGAAAATATCTTTTCATTTATTTGTGTCCTCTTGAATTTCTTTCATCGAGATATTAGAGATTTCAGTGTACAGGTCTTTCACTTCTTTGGTTAAAATTAAATTTATTTCTAGGTATTTTGTTCCTTTTGATGCAACTGTAAATGGAATTGCTTTCTTAATTTTTCCTTCTGAAAGTTTGTTACTACTGTATAGAAACACAAAAGATTTCTGTATATTGATTTTGTATCCTGCAACTTTACTGAATTCATTTATTAGTTCTAACTTTTTTTTTTTTTGGTGGAGTCTTTAGGGTTTTCTATATATAGTATCATGTCATCTGCAAATAACAGTTTTACTTCTTCTTTTCCAATTTGGATGTTTTCTGTTTCTTTTTCTTGCCTAATTGCTCTGCCTAGGGCTTCCAATACTATGTTGGATAAAAGTAGTGAGAGTGGGCATCCTTGTCTTATTCCTGATCTTAGAAAAAAGTCTTTCAGCTTGTCCACTGAGTATGATGTTAGCTGTGGGTTTGTTACATATGGCCTCTATTATATTGAGGTGTGTTCCCTCTATGCCCACTTTGCTGAGTTACTTTTAATCATAATTAGATGTTGAATTTTGTCAAATGTTTTTTCTGCATTTATTAAGATCATCATAGATTTTTATTCTTCATTTTGTTAATGTGGATATCACATTGATTGATTTGTGGACCTTGCATTCCTGGAATAAATCCCACTTTATCAATGTGTATGATCCTTTTAAGGTATTGTTGAATTCGGCTAGTTAATATTTTCTTGAGGATTTTTGCATCAATGTTCATCAGGATATTGTCCTGTAATTTTCTTTTTTCTTGTGTTATCCATGTCTGGTTTTGGTATCAGGGTAATGCTTTCCTCATAAAATGAGTTTGGAAGTGTTCCCTCCTCTTCAATTTTTTGAAATAGGTTGAGAAGGATAGGTATTAACTGTTCTTTTAATATTCTTTGACTCTTTGGTAGAGTTCACCAGTGAAGCTGTCTGATACTGGGCTTTTGTTGGGAGGTTTATTATTACTAATTCAATCTCCTTACTAGTAATCAGTGTATTCAGATACACTGATTCACTCTTGGAGATTGTACATTCCTAAGAATTTATCCATTTTTCTAGGTCGTCCAATTTATTGGCATATAATGATTCATAGTAGTCTCATAATTTTCTGTATTTCTGTGGTATCAGTTGTAACTTCTCTTTCATTTCTGCTTTTGTTTATTTGAGCCCTCTCTCTTTCTTTCTTGGTGAGTCTATCTAGCCTCTCTAAAGGCTTATCAATTTTGTTTATTTTTTCAAAGAATCAGTTCTTAGTTTATTGAACTTTTTTTCATTTTATTCTTTCTCCTTTCTTTCTTTCTTTCTTTCTTTCTTTCTTTCTTTCTTTCTTTCTTTCTTTCTTTCTTTCTTTCTCTCTCTCTCTCTTTCTTTCTTTCCATTTTTTTGTCTCTATTTCATTTATTTCCACTCTGATCTTTATTATTTCCTTCCTTCTACTAACTTTAGGCTTTGTTTGTTTTTGTTTCTCTAGTTCCTTTAGGTGTAAATTTAGATCATCTATTGGAGAGTTTTCTTGTTTCTTGAGGTGGACCTGAATTGCTACCCCTCTTAGAACTGGTTTTACTGTATCTCACAGATTTTGGAATGTTGTATTTCCATTTTCATTTGTCTCC
Organism: Phocoena sinus; assembly: GCF_008692025.1. Taxonomy (NCBI): domain Eukaryota; kingdom Metazoa; phylum Chordata; class Mammalia; order Artiodactyla; family Phocoenidae; genus Phocoena; species Phocoena sinus. Next base: position 8,299,567 of record NC_045766.1, read on the forward strand.
AGGTATTTTCTGATTTCCCTTCTGATTTATTCACTGGCCCATTGATTTGTCAGTAGCATACTGTTTAATCTTCACATATTTGTGATTTTTCTGGTTTTCTTCTTGTAATTGAGTTGTCCGTGTGTGACAGTACTGGGGCTTTAGACGAGTGTATAAGATCTTTTTGGGGGGATACCCATGAGCTGTGGCAAGGCCAAGGGAGTGCACAAGGATGGTGTCTCCTGTCTATGTTCCCTGAGAGCAACTCCATAGCCTCTAGGCATGTGGCAAACCTGAAGCCTCTCCCTCAGGTTGAAACCTCAGGACAAGAAAATGGGCCTTTCTCACAGGCAGACTGAAGGTGTATTTCAATCTGCTATTTGTGCAGTGCCCTAGGCTTGCTAGCTTGCCCAGAACTGTCTTTCTGATTGTTACAGTCCCATGGGTCAAGAAAGCAAGTATCTGTGGCCACCAGGGCCAGGCGATTTAGGGTCATCCCCTGTGGGCTGTGCTGACCTGCTGGCTTTAGCAAGGCTGCAGGTGTGCTGAGGACAGGACACACTTTAGGGAGGCATGGGATGAGCACTAGTGCCAGGGCACACCTGTGACCTTAGCAAGGCTGGAAAAGAGTGCTGGGGGTGGTAGCTATCATGATGCAGAAGCACACTGAGGGTGGGGCATGCCCATGGCTTTAGCGTGGAAGAGTGTTAGGAGCAGAGCAAGCCTGCAGCTCTAGTGAGGCTGTGTCCATGCCTCTGCCTGCACAAGCAAGGTATAGGAAGAATCCAAAAATGGCACTCACCAGGCACCTACATCCCCAGGAAAGTCCTAACTCATCCCTGTCCCCCCAGCAGATGCTTTAAAATTAGCAAATAAATCTTCACATGTAGTCCAGGCAGTTCTCTAACTGTTGCCTCCATGCTGGGTGTCAGGATGAGTGAGATTACTTGCGAGTCCCTCAGAAGGAGTATCTGAGATCCCCACAGCTCTTGGGTTCCCTGGACGTAAGCCCCATTGGTTTCTAAAGCCAGATATTTTGGGGGCCTGTCTCTCCATTGCAGGTCCCAAAGGTTGGAATTCCCGGCGTGAGACCCAAACCCTATGCTCCTCATGGGGTAGCATCAGACCCATGAAGTCCTTCCCTCCTGTGTGTCACTGTGCCGGGAGTGGGGTTTTTGGTGAGATCACATCTCTGCCTCTCCTGCCTATCTTGATGTGGCCCTTTTATCCCAGAGGGACAGTTGTGGAGGAGCTGTTCAGCTAGTTGTCGGTTCTTTCTTAGCAGTAATTATGCCATATATAGATGTCGATTTGGTGTGTCCATGGGAGGGAGTTCAGGATCTTCTTACACTGCCGTCTTGGACTGCCTCTGGTCCAAGAGGCATTCTTAAAGGATAGCGTAGGGAAAGAGGGTTGAAGAAGCAGTACAGATTTTTACTTAACTGCTTCTCATGCTAGAAATGATTTCTTGTGATCTTCTTTATCAACCTGGCAACAGCAGTTATGAAGTGCAGATTAAAAAAAAAATACATGGCAAGCTTGCTGGTAGAAGATGCTAAAGATATAACATGAATGACATAAGGGCTTGGGAGCACGTGTGTGTGTGTGTCCTTGTATACATAGGAGAAAATGCGGTAATCCTTCTCGAAAGTGTTTAATGAGAGAACAAAAAATCTAAGACATAAGGGGTTTTCTCTGGTATTGAGCAGTTCTGCCTACCAGCTGATGAAGAAACTACATGCGATTTTTATGAGAGATGAAATTTAACCATAACAAGTGAAAATGGAACATTTTCTGATGGCATTAATAATTGAGTGAAATTACTTCTGGGGAGCCGAATTTTATTTTCTGAGGGATGAAGGGGAAATGTGGATTTCCAGAGCAGAGCAGGTTCATTGCTGCAGTCAGAAGTACAGCTGAATGAGGCAGCCCCAAATGAAACCTCGAATTTCCTTCATTCCTTTGTAGTGTGCCTTTAACACACTCAGGGACTGTGACTGTGACTTTGCGAGACAACCTAGCATGAATCTGAGTGTACAAGATGCACAGCATATCCAGATTCACCGTGGCATCAGTAGCTCCCAGTCATGGCTAAAGTCTTTTGCATAAAGGCTTCAAACTAACTGTTTACCAGTTACCTCCCCTGTTATTTGGCTGCCCTTATTTCCTGTTTGTCAAACTATAGCTAAGTAAAATGAGACACCAATTTCTACATGGATCTCCTTTACCTCTTCATTTCTCCATGAAAACATATCTTCTTACTCCAAACAATGCACTCCTTAAAGTTCTGCGGAAAATTCCTCTCTTCTATAAACTCCATCTAGGTTCTTTGCGTTTATTGTAGCATCCCTTCAGGATTCATTCATTCACAAAAACATTGGGGAGCAATTTCTATAGACAAAGAAAAACACAGGGTCAGGGGCCACAGAGATGGACAAGTTGCCTTCTCTACTCTCGAGGAGCATACAGCCCAACTGGACAGATGGGCAATACTCTGTGGTAAGTGCAGTGAACAGAGGAGTGCCCCTGGGGGTGGAGTGCCAGTGGAAAGCTAACATGGATGTTTCCTGGAAGATATCATGTCTGGGATGAGTCTCAGAAGATCAGTAGAAGGTTTCCAGCCTGGGCATCCAAGGCATGGAGGTCAGTGCCAAGCCTGGAAACAGGGCAATAAGCACTTCACCTTATATCTTCTGTAGCTATGTGTTCATAAGAGTCTGTCTTCTCCCCTGCTTCAGACTGACTCCCCCTTCAGACCACAAGCAGACCGTGGGACATCCAAGTTAAATGAGAAAATGTACCTACCACAAAGTGCTAGGAGATGGCTTCTAGACTTCTTATTATCAGTATTTAATCCTGGCTTACTGTATATTTTCCTTAAGTATCATTAAAGTGCTCTTTAAATGAATATTCAAATCTTGCTCCTTGCTACTTTACTCCTGTTGCCCCTCTGATAGCAGAGGCGACTGAAGCTAGAACGAGGACTCTACAAAGAAGTGAGAGGATCAAGGAATAAAACCAGGGTCCCCAATCTTCCTGTTAGGAGCCCTCTGTCTGAGTGCTCACAGTAACTTCCGGTGTGGAGGAGGGCGCAGGGGGCGGGAGAAAAGCGCAGCAGCTGCTTCTTCACTTCCTCCAGAATAGGGCATCTCTATAATCAGGAGGGAGGGGGAAGCTGGAGGTGGCTTTGGTAACTGGTTTGGAATTCAGTAGGGCTTTGCAATCTCCTGAGAGATCGTGCTCTACTGATTTAAGAACTCTGAACAAAATCTCTTAACTTCTTTTCTAAGCATTATCACAAGTAAAGATAGGATTTGCTTTCTGGTTAAAATGTGATTCAAGGGACACATGATACGATGTTTTAAGTAATATGCTCTCGAAGTCTTTATTTCCTTTTAAGCAACTGGATCATCAGCAAAATTGTAACATTAACATGGGTGGTAAAATGTGTGTATATCATTTTTCATATAAATCTCTGCCTCTCGATCAGTTTCCACATCGCCTGCACATTTATATCAGATCTCAGAAGCCCACTGAAAATTAGCAAGAGAAGAAGTGTGAAAAGACAGAAATAGTACGCAATCCTTGCAGAATATCTTATTTAGTAGAGTAGGAAAGCTGAGGAGAAGAAAGAAGAGTACTACTTTTTTTATTCTGTGTAGCCCCATTACTTTTTCAAATTATTTCCCACCTTTCATTTAGTTGTGACCTAGCAGCTGTTTTTGACAGATGGAAAAACAGAGACAGGTAGCAGCCAATCAAGTGACACCCAAGCCAGGCTCCCTAGAGCTGCCGCATCTCAGGCGCAGTCCTTGCTGTTTGCTGCCAAATCATCCCGCTTTCTTCACAATGAACACACAAGTCTCTGTTGGCATCTCAGAATAGCCAGCACATTCCTCACACTGGCTTTGGGAACAACGTCAGGAGCCCGGAAAAGCTCCAGGAAGAAGTCTTGAATTCCAGTGCCTGCCGGGATCTAGAGGGTGGGGAAGGGTGAGGATAAGATGCAGAGGTGGGAACCCAGGAGGGTGTGCCTGCTGAAGGACGGCGTCAGCTGGAGGCAGCTTGCAGGACCACCAGGGCCCATTGCACACGTCTCTTTCCAAATCTGCAGTCAACATCCTCACCTGGGTAGCTTGAAATCGACAATTTACACCCCGGAAACTAGCGAACACTACTCCATAGCAGTGCTTTCACCCCTCCCCCACCCCAGAGGGGATTATTAAACGTTGACTGACACACTCCTGCCTAAGAACATCAAATTTGATTTTTTAAATTGATATATAGTTGATTTATAATGTTGTGTTAGTTTCAGGTGTACAGCAAAGTGATTCAGTTATATATATATATATATATATATATATATATATATATATATATATATTCAGATTCTTTTCCATTACAGAATATTACAAAATACTGAGTAGAGTTCCCTGTGCTATACAGCAGCACCTTGTTGGTTATCTATTTTATATATAGTAGTGTGTATATGTCAATCCCAAAGTCCTAATTTATCCCTCCCCCACTGCTTTCCCCTTTGGTAACCATAAATTTGTTTTCTATGTTTGTGAGTCTATTTCTGTTTTGTAAATAAGTTCATTTGTATCTTTTTTTAGATTCCACATATAAGTGACATCATTTGATATTTGTTTTTTTCTGTCTGACTTACTTCACTTAGTATGATAATCTCTAGGTCCATCCATGTTGCTGCAAATGGCATTATTTCATTCTTTTTTATGGCTGAGTAATATTCCATTGTGTATATATACTACATCTTCTTTATTCATTCATTTGTTGATGGACATTAAGGTTGCTTCCATGTCTTGGCTATTGTGACTAGTGCTGCTATTAACATAGGGGTGCATGTAGTCTTTTTGAAGTAGACTTTTCATCTTTTCCAGATATATGCCCAGGAGTAGATTTGCTGGATCATATAGTAACTCTATTTTTAGTTTTTAAGGAACCCCCATACTGTTCTCCATAGTGGCGGTACCAATTTACATTTCCAAAAACAGTGTAGGAGTGTTCCCTTTTCTCCACACCAAATTCAGTCTTTATTAATGGTGGACGAGCCAAACAAAACTCCTTTGCTCCTGTATCCAGCCCTGAGTTTGAGACCCCTGCTCTAGGGACTAGGCTGTCCTTGGCATGGTGCCAGATTTGGTTAGTTCTTCCTACTTTCTTTTTTCTCTCTTCCTTCTCTCCCCTCCCCTCCCCTCACTCTCTGACTTCTGAGGAGGTGATCAGTGAGGTGGCCGTACAAAACTATTACAAAGGAAACAAGGTAGAGGAGATACTACAACTTGCTAACAGGTGTGCGAATAACTCCAGGCACGGAGTTGCCTTCTCTCCGTGGAAACTCCTCGGCCCATCTCTCTTGTTAACACCTGTGAAATTGTTCAATAAAATAATCCCACAAGCCCTGTTCGGTCTCTCGAATGTGTAGTCTGCTACATTTCTTGTCAACACGGCAGCATACAATTCATTTAGAAGGCCATGTGAAATGTTCGTGAGTAACAAATTAAGATTTAGTTCAAACATTCTTGATGGGGCCTTGGTGTGCTAACCAGGTTTATAGATCTGTTTCATGGGAATACACTTTACAAACTTGCATTTGTGAATTGTTTATTCAGTGAGTTTAGGCATCCATAATATTTTTGTCACTGTTGTAGACGTGAATGGAAGGGAAGAAAACCATTGCTGGCAAGAGCTATTTCAGATTTCTGCAAGTTGAAGTACTGCATTAAGAAATTGGAACAATATGTCCAGCACTAGACACTATGTTTGATAAAGTAAAATAATCATAAGTGGGCTTCCCTGGTGGTGCAGTGGTTGAGAGTCCGCCTGCCGATGCAGAGGATACGGGTTCGTGTCCCAGTCTGGGAAGATCCCACATGCCGCGGAGCGGCTAGGCCCATGAGCCATGGCCGCTGAGCCTGTGCATCTGGAGCCTGTGCTCCGCAACGGGAGAGGCCACAACAGTGAGAGGCCTGCGTACCGTAAAAAAAAAAAAAAAAAAAAAAAATCATAAGTATCACAGTTTTTTTCCTTTTAATGAAAGGATTTTCAGCCAACATTGGAAAACCCTGATAAATAAAACCTGTCTAAAAACAGGTTCTTAAACTGGGGTTCACAGATTCCCAAGAGAGTCATGGGTAGAATGCAGAGTGGCTGTGAATGTAACATGAAAATAATTACAACATTATCTTCACTCACTTCCAGCTGAAATTGAGCATATCCTTCAAGTATGAAGATAGGCAACAACCTGTAGTACTATTAGCAGTACCTGTTTCTTCATCACCAAAAGAAATCACAGATATTTTCCTATCAAATTACAGTTGTTGCAGATATCTGAAAACATTGTTTATACTCATCACTTCTTCAAAATTATAATAATTATTTGATCTGCTAGATTTTGTGTTTCAAAAGCACATATATTATGACATCACACATTTGATTTTTATATATTTTGATAACTATAATTCCATATAATTGGTTTCCTTTGTAATCTCTATGCATCTTATTTTATGCATTTAAAAATATTAACCTGAGAAGGGATCCACAGTCCTTACCAGCTTGCCAAAGGGACAGGAAACATGGGACCAAAAAAACTTAAGAACTCCTGTCCTAATATCAGTCTCATATTGCATTTTTTGTTCATTCAACAACCAAGGACATTAAAGTACCTTTAATATGCCCTGGAATGTTCTAAGCACTAGAGCTATAAGCACACACAAGACGAGCTGTTTGGCCTAAGGCGACACAGTCCTGGATCCTACCTGGCTCTTTGCTGGAGCTAATAGTGGACTCTGGGAGGGCTCACACCAAGAAGTACTTCCAGGAACTTCTGCTGCTAGTGTCCTTGTCCCCACGATGAGCCACAGCCACACCCTGCCTCTGAAGGACACAATCTAAAACTAGCAGCCATGTGGCTGACAGGGTCTTCGTGCTCTGGCCAGGTTCCAGGCCTGTGTCTCTCAGGTGGGAGAGCCAAGTTCAGGACAGTGGTGCACTAGAGACCTCCCAGCTCCATGTAATATCAAATGGCAAATGCTCTCCAAAAGATCTCCATCTCAATGCTAAGCCCCAGCTCCACTCAACCAGCAGCTACAGTGCTGGACACCCTATGCCAAACAACTAGCAAGACAGAAACACAACCCCACCCATTAGCAGAGAGACTGCCTAAAATCATCATAAGGCAACAGACACCCCAAAATACACCACTGGATGCAGTCCTGTCCACCAGAAAGACAAGAACCAGCCTCATCCACCAGAACGCAGGCACTAGTCCCGTCCACCAGGAAGCCTACACAACCCACTCAACCAACCTTACCCGCTGGGGGCAGACACCATAAACAATGGGAACTATGAACCTGCAACCTGCAAAAAGGAGACTCCAAACACAGTAAGTTAAGCAAAATGAGAAGACAGAGAAACACACAGCAGATGAAGGAGCAAGATAAAAACCCACCAGACCAAACAAATGAAGAGGAAATAGGCAGTCTACCTGAAAAAGTATTCACAGTAATGATATTAGAGATGATCCAAAATCTTGGAAATAGAATGGAGAAAATACAAGAAACGTTTAACAAGGACTTGGAAGAACTAAACAGCAAACAAACAATGATGAACAACACAATAAATGAAATTAAAAATTCTTTAGAAGGAATCAATAGCAGAATAACTGAGGCAGAAGAACAGAAAAGTGACCTGGAAGATAAAATAATGGAAATAACTACTGCAGAGCAGAATAAAGAAAAAGGAATGAAAAGAATTGAGGACAGTCTCAGAGATCTCTAGGACAACATTAAATGCACCAACATTTGAATTAAAGGGGTCCCAGAAGAAGAAGAGAAAAAGAGACTGAGAAAATATTGGAAGAGATTATAGTTGAAAACTTCCCTAATATGGGAAAAGGAATAGTCAATTAAGTCTAGGAAGTGCAGAGAGACCCATAGAAGATAAATCCAAGGACAAACAAGCCAAGACACATATTAATTAAACTATCAAGAATTAAATACAAAGAAAAAATATTAAAAGCAGCAAGGGAAAAAAAACAAATAGCATACAAGGGAATCCCCATAAGGTTAACAGCTAATCTTTCAGTAGAAACTCTGCAAGCCAGAAGGGACTGGCAGGACATATTTAAAGTGAGGAGAGGGAAAAGCCTACAACCAAGGTTACTCTACCCACCAAGGATCTCATTCAGATTCAATGGAGAAATTAAAACCTTTACAGACAAGCAAAAGCTAAGAGAATTCAGCACCACCAAAACAGCTTTACAACAAATGCTAAAAGAACTTATCTAAGCAGGAAACACAAGAGAAGGAAAACACCTACAATAACAAACCCAAATCAATTAAGAAAATGGTAATAGGAACATACATATCGATAATTACCTTAAATGTAAATGGATTAAATGCTCCAACCAAAAGACATAGACTTCCTGAATGGATACAAAAAGCAAGACCCGTATATATGTTGTCTACAAGAGCCCCACTTCAGACCTAGGGACACATACAGACTGAAGGTGAGGGGATGGAAAAAGATACTCCATGCAAATGGAAATCAGAAGAAATCTGGAGTAGCACTTCAAATATCAGACAAAATAGACTTTAAATAAAGACTATTACAAGAGACAAACAAGGGCACTACAAAATGATCAGGGATCAATCCAAGAAGAAGATATACCAAATGTAAATATTTATGCACCCAACATAGTAGCACCTCAATACATAAGGCAAATGCTAACAGTTATAAAGGGGAAATCAACAGTAACACAGTCATAGTAGGGGACTTTAACACCCCATATTCACCAATGGACAGATCATCCAAATTGAAAATAAATAAGGAAACACAAGATTTAAATGACACACTAAAAAAAATGGACTTAATTGATATTTACAGGACATTCCATCCAAAAACAACGGAATACACTTTCTTCTCAAGTGCTCATGGAACATTCTCCAGGATAGATAATATCTTGGGTCACAAATCAAGACTTGGTAAATTTAAGAAAATTGAAATCATATCAAGTATCTTTTCTGACCACAATGCTATGAGACTAGATATCAATTACAGGAAAGAATCTGTAAAAAATACAAATACATGGAGGCTAAACAATCCACTAATAAATAACCAAGAGATCACTGAAGAAATCAAAGAGGAAATCAAAAAATACCTAGAAATAAATGACAATGGAAACATGACAACCCAACACCTATGGGATGCAGCAAAAGCAGTTTTAAGAGGGAAGTTTATAGCAATACAATCCTACATCAAGAAACATCTCAAATAAACAACCTAACCTTCCACCTAAAGCAATTAGAGAAAGAAGAACAAAAAAACCCAAAAGTTAGCAGAAGGAAAGAAATGATAATGATCAGATCAGAAATAAATGAAAAAGAAATGAAGGAAACAATAGCAAAATCAATAAAACTAAAAGGTGGTTCTTTGAGAAGATAAACAAAAGTGATAAACCATTAGCCAGACTCATCAAGAAAAAAAGGGAGAAGACTCAAATCAATAGAATTAGAAAGGAAAAAGGAGAAGTAACAACTGACATTGCAGAAATACAAAGGATCATGAGAGAGTACTACAAGCAACTATATGCCAATAAAATGGGCAACCTGGAAGAAATGGACAAATTCTTAGTAAAACACAACATTCTGAGACTGAAACAGGAAGAAATAGAAAATATAAACAGACCAATCACATGCACTGAAATTGAAACTGTGATTAAAAACTTTCCAACAAACAAAAGTCCAGGACCAGATGGCTTCACAGGCGAATTCTATCAAACATGTAGAGAAGACCTAACACATATCCTTCTCAAACTCTTCCAAAATATAGCAGAGAGAGGAAAACTCCCCAACTCATTCTATGAGGCCACCATCACCCTGATAACAAAACCAGACAATGTTGCCACAAAGAAAGAAAACTACAGGCCAATAACACAGATGAACATAGAGGCAAAAATCCTCACCAAAATACTAACACACAGAATCCAACAGCACATTAAAGGGATCATACCACATGATCAAGTGGGGTTTTTCTCAGGAATGCAAGGATTCTTCAATATACAAAAATCAATCAATGTGATAAAGCATATTAACAAATAGAAGGAGAAAAAACATATGATCATCTCAATAGATACAGAAAAAGCTTTCAACAAAATTCAGCACCCATTTATGACAAAGACCCTCCAGAAAGTAGGCATAGAGGAAACTTACCTCAACATAATAGAGGCCATATATGACAAACTCACAGTCAACATCATTTCCAATGGTGAAAAACTGAAACCATTTCCTCTAATATCAGGAACAAAACAAGTTTGCCCACTCACACTACTGACTATTATTCAACATAGCTTTGGAAGTTTTAGCCAAGCAATCAGAGAAGAATAAGAAATAAAAGGAATCCAAATCAGAAAAGAAGAAGTAAAGCTGTCACTGTTTGTAGATGACATGATACTATACATAGAGAATACTAAAGATGCTACCAGAAAACTACTAGAGCTAATCAATGAATATGGTAAAGTAGCAGGATACAAAATTAATGCACAGAAATCTCTTGCATTCCTATATGCTAATGATGAAAAATCTGAAAGTGAAATTAAGGAAACACTCCCTTTTACCATTGCAACCAAAAGAATAAAACACCTAGGAATAAACCTACCTAAGGAGACAAAAGACCTGTTTGCAGAAAACTATAAGACACTGATGAAAGAAATTAAAGATGATACAAACAGATAGAGAGATACACCATGTTCTTGCATTGGAAGAATGAACATTGTGAAAATGACTATACTACCCAAAGCAATCTACAGATTCAGTGCATTCCCTATCAAACTACCAATGGCATTTTTCACAGAACTAGAACAAAATATTTCACAAGTGGTATGGAAACACAAAAGACCCCATACAGCCAAAACAATCTTGAGAAAGAAAAGCAGAGCTGGAGGAATCCGACTCCCAGACTTCAGACTATACTACAAAGCTACAGTAATCAAGACAGCATGGTACTGAGACAAAAACAGAAATATAGATCAATGGAACAGGATAGAAATCGCAGAGATAAACCCCCACACACACAGTCACCTTATTTTTGATAAAGGAGGCAAGAATATACAATGGAGAAAAGGCAGCCTCTTCATTAAGTGGTGCTGGGAAAACTGCACAGCTACATGTAAAAGAATGAAATTAGAACACCCTCTGATATCATATGCAATAATAAACTCGAAACGGATTAAAGACCTAAATATAAGGCCAGACACTGTAAAACTCTTAGAGGAAAACATAGGCAGAACACTCTATGACAAACATCACAGCAAGATCCTTTTTGACCCACCTCCTAGAGAAATGGAAATAAAAACAGCCATAAACTAATGGGACCTAATGAAACTTAAAAGCTTTTGCACAGCAAAGGAAGCCATAAATAAGATGAAAAGAGAACCCTCAGAAAGGGAGAAAATATTTGCTAATGAAGCAACTGACAAAGGATTAATCTCCAAATTTTACAAGCAGCTCAGGCAGCTCAATATCAAAAAAACAACCCAATCCAAAAGTGGGCAGAAGACCTAAATAAACATTTCTCCAAAGAAGATATACAGATTGCCAGCAAACACATGAAAGGATGCTCAACATCACTAATCATTAGAGAAATGCAAATTGAAACTACAATGAGGTATCACGTCACACCAGTCAGAATGGCCATCATCAGAAAATCTACAAACAGTAAATTCTGGCGAGGATGTGGAGAAAAGGGAGCCCTCTTGCACAGCTGGTGGGAATGTAAATTGATACAGCCACTCTGGAGAACAGTATGGAGGCTCCTTAAAATACTACAAATAGAACTACCATATGATCCAGCAATCCCACTACTGAGCATATACCCTGAGAGGACCATAATTCAAAAGAGTCATGTACCACAATGTTCATTGCAGCACTATTTACAGCAGCCAGGACATGGAAGCAACATAAGTGTCCATCGACAGATGAATGGATAAAGATGTGGCACATATATACAATGGAATATTACTCTGCCATAAAAGAAATGAAGTTGAGTTATTTGTAGTGAGGTGGATGGATCTAGAGTCTGTCATACAGAGTGAAGTAAGTCAGAAACAGAAAAATAAATACCGTATGCTAACACATATATATGGAATCTAAAAAAAAAAAAGGTTCTGAAGAACCTAGGGGCAGGACAGGAATAAAGACACAGATGTAGAGAATGGCCTTGAGGACATGGGGAGGGGGAAAGTTATGCTGGGATGAAGTGAGAGAGTCGTGTAGACATATATACACTACCAAATGTAAAATACCGAGCTAGTGGGCAGTAGCCACATAGCACAGGGAGATCAGCTCGGTTCTTTGTGACCACCTAGAGGGGTGTGATAGGGAGGATGGGAGGGAGACACGAGAGGGAGGATATATGGGGTTATATGTATATGTATTGCTGATTCACTTTGTTATAAAGGAGAAACTAACACAGCATTGTAAAGCAATTATACCCCAATAAAGATGTTTTTTAAAAAAAGAACAAACAAGACAAAATTCCTACTCTCAAGAATCTTAAATTCTAGAGAGGCAATCTAAATTAATTTTCCAAGTAGAGTAATTTCTTAAACACTCAGTCTCAAAAGCAACAATAGAAATTCACAAGTAGCATAGATCCTTGCTACTCAGAGTTTGGTGCATGAAACAGCACACTTGGCATTACCTGGGAATTTGTTAGAAATGAAGAATCTCAGGTCCCATCCCAGAATCTGCATTTTAATAACATCCCAGGGAATTATAAAGTTTGAGAAGTACTGGCTTACCTTTTAGACCCCACACTACCATCCTTACTACTTCCTTCTTCCCATTTGGCCTGAAACAGTGATGAAAGCCATAAGGTATCAGGAGGCCTCTGATAAAGTTAAGTCTAGTTCAAACTGATTTTTCCAAGGCTCATGAATGAAAGAGGAGGTGGGTCTTGAGAATTGTATTTCTAACCACACAAAAGAGTAAAACTTCGGGCTCGAAAAAAAGTCATGACTGAAAAATTTCCTCACATTTTCTCATGCTTAATTTGGTCACTCTTTTGTATGAAATAAGCTCATCTTGTTTAGTGGTACCTCAATGAAGTGAAATTGGCTACACCCTTCTTTCACTCAAAGCGCTATTCATAGATATCTATTCTCAACCATGTTATTTATACTCTGTCTAAAAGTAGGTTTTACAGTTATTTAGAATCATGCAACACCAACAGAGAACTTCTTTAATTTTGATCTGAAGAGCTGAACTCATTTGAATTTCCTAATATAATATCTGGGGAGAACCCCAACCTGTGAAGAATGAAAGGAGAAAAAATGATATGTAAGAAAAGATATTAGAACCCAGTGGCTATTTAAGAGCTGAAAATTGATTGAGTTCTGTCTGGTGGAAGCTTCTGAAATTCTACGCAAATTGAAATAAAGTAGTTTGATAACTAAATCTTACTAATGGTCTGGGAGCAGTGTTCTCCGCTCACTGCAATCTCTGATCCTGTCTTTGCTTAAAATTCTGATTTTTTTCACCACAGATTTTGGTATTCGTTTTTATTTTTAAAAATACTGCATGAAAATATGATTCATCTTGATTAATGAGTTTTGGGGCTTCTCTTAAATTGTGCACCCAAGGTCCTAGTCCCAACCCTTCTGGACATACAAGGTCAGAGGTGAGGAAATGATTAGAATAAATTTCCGAAATAAAAAGTGTTCATTTCTCCCAAGTGATTGTCTTTAATCTTTCAATATTATCAATCATATTAGAATAATTTTTAAAGTAATCATGATATTTGTGTCATGTTGTAATCATACACCACTCATAACTATAATTAAGATCTGTTGTTTTCAACATGTTACAGTCAAGAAATTCTTCCTTAATTAATAGGTAAACTGAGCCTTGGATCTTTAACTCGTAGATTTGTGGTTGCTCTAAACTGCTCCAGAGTAAAATGTTTACCAAAAGATAGCCCCGCTCTAGTATAAGAAGCAGAATATTATGTTTGAACATCGTGTGAAATGCTATTGTCATCAAAGGTAATCACCAAGAAAGCTAGGGCTAATAAATGGCTGAGATGCATTGGAAAATTAGATCTTTACTTGGATTTAAATTAATGAAGTTATACAGTATCAGAGATAGCCCCTCGCTAGGACATTTAATGTTAACAATGTTAATAATATTCTCAAAGGTATTGTTAAGAGGAACTCTCTCAATTGCTGTATGGAAGCATGTACCAATATTTTTGCAAACATAATGTAACATCAAATAGAAAAGGTACGTGATAGGAAGATAAAGGTAAACCCTATCATCCCATAAAGCACAAATAATCCCAAACATCTCCAATGGCACATGACTGAAGAAAAATAGTCTGGTGCCATACCAAATAATTCCTTAAGACAGGAAATAAGTAAATAAACACTGTGACCAAACACACTACTGGCTGTTGTATTTGGCTTCGTTTGAAGAAGCAGAGCCCAACTCAAGCTGGTTCAAGTTAAGGGAGGATTATTTTATGGATGAATAGGAAGCAATAAGAAGCCTAGAATACAAGAGAAATGTGACTAGTTCCCATTGAGATGAGCTATATGTGTGAAATACACATTGGATTTCAGAAAGTCAGTATAAAAAAAAGAATGTAAAGTATTTCATTTTCATATTGATGACATGTTGATATGATAATATTTTAGATATATTGGCTTAAATAAAATGTATTTTTCAAATGAATTTCACCTATTTCTTCTAACTTTTCTTAACGTGACTACTTGAAAATGTAAAATTACACATGGGGCTCCTATTTGTGACTCATGTTATATTTCTACTGGAGAGCGCAGCTCTAGAGACACTGGTGTTGAGATGTAGCTAGGGAAGGAGATGGTACAAAACAGGAAGGGAGCAGGAGTGAGAGTGGAGTAGTTTCCTTTCAAAGAAGGAGGGACCTGACTAGATAAAATTTACTGCTGACTCACTGAAGAGTAAGAGAAACCAGAAAGGAAAGAGACCCTCTACATATATGGCAAGTCTAGACTGGAAGGCAATTCCTTCTTTTTCCTCCCTCCACCTCCATCTCCCTCCATCTCCATCTTCCTCCATCTCCATCACCATCTCCATCTCCATCTCCCTTCTTCCATCTCCATCTCCCTTCCTCCCTCCATCTCCCTTCCTACCTCCTTTTGTACTCTTCCTTTCCTTCCCTTCTCCCCCTTCCTTCCTTCTTCCTTTCCTATCCTTTTTTTTTTTTAAGAAAAGATATCTTGATTATCCTGAATAAGGTCAAACAGTAAAGCAAGTGATGATTAACCACTTACCATATCATACTTTCCAGAAAAAATCTACAGGTGAAACAAACACAGTTTTGAAACTGAACATTGATTAAGATAAAACCTGAAGAGGAATTCCTAGTTGTCTCCTAGTGATGTCTCCTTGCTTGCTCTGCAGCGACTGCTGCCCATGACTTACCTAACTGTTCCTGCCGATCAGCTCCACAGTTAGAGGTGATTCTTAAAGGTGTGTGGAGACCATCGTTTATGTGTATGTCAAACAGATTGCATTTGTAACATTTAATGCCCACAATAACAAAAATAAAACGTGCTGGCGTGTGCTCTCTGTGTAAACACTTTCTTCTGAAGATTGAGTCAGTGGAATGTTTTAGGAACTTTGACATTTATGGCTGTATTTATAATCTTTTTTGGATCATTTCCTCACAGAGTCACATGTTCATATATTTTAAATTCTCTGGAGAAATAAAAATATTTAAACATAATATAATGATGTGATAGGCATTTTATGAGCCCTTGCTCACCATCTAGGCATGAGAAAAGAGAATTGTATGGTGAATCCTGAGAAGGGTTTCTATAAATGTCGAATTTTCTAGATCTGTGCCACAAAGCTAAGGTGATTAGAAAGAGAAAGAGGAGGTGTATATTCAACTCTGACAGAGACTTCTTTTTTGCTTGAAACTAGACTATCCTAAGAGTTGGAAACTAGATATTCATCCTGTTTGGAATATGCATTGCGGAGACTTCTTTGGGCAGACAAATGCACTTTTTGTGCTTTCAAAGAAAATGAAGAAGACCCAGGAATTTTTTTCCCACTCTATACTCATATATAATATGAATTTACCTACTGTTTATTTTTTGAAATTTCCTGGTCTATAGCACAACAGCCCAGGATATATCCATCTGGCCATAGAAACAAGCCCTTTATTTTTAGCCAAAGCAATGCAGCTAAGTTTTACTAAACACTCAATTTGGTATATACCAAGTATCTTACACGTGTTAATTTATTAAACAGCCATAACAAGTCTAACTAGCAAGTGACAAATATGGTATTCAAACCCGGGAGATGTCTCATACCTGAAACTGTTTCTATACAAATATGCTATCCTGGAGGGAGAGGACACAGAAATTTTAAAACATATCTTCAGGGCTTCCCTGGTGGCACAGTGGTTGAGAATCTGCCTGCTAATGCAGGGGACACGGGTTGGAGCCCTGGTCCGGGAAGATCCCACATGCTGTGGGGCAACTGGACCCGTGAGCCACAACTGCTGAGCCTGTGCGTCTGTGCTCTGCAACAGGGGAGGCCGCGATAGTGAGAGGCCGGCACACAGAGATGAAGAGTGGCCCCCACTCGCCGCAACTAGAGAAGGCCCTCACACAGAAACGAAGACCCAACACAGCCAAAATAAATAAATAAATTAATAAACTCCTACCCCCATCATCTTCTTAAATTCAGGGAGTTCTTTCACAATTAAAACAAAAAACAAACAAAAAAATCATACCTTCAAAATTTTTGACAATCCTTCTAAAGAGAGTATTCCCCTAAAATCTGACCAACCTTAGAGATTGGTTGACCAATAGAGGATGTCAGAAGAGACAGCTGGGCTTCCCTGGTGGCACAGTGGTTGAGAGTCCGCCTGCCGATGCAGGGGACGTGGGTTCGTGCCCCAGCCCGGGAAGATCCCACGTGCTGCGGGGCGGCTGGGCCGGTGAGCCATGGCTGCTGAGCCCGAGCGTCCGGAGCCTGTGCTCCGCAACGGGAGAGGCCACAACAGTGAGAGGCCCGCATACCGCGAGGAAGAAAAGAAAAAAAAAAGAAGAGACAGCTGTCTTCAGAGGTTATGTCAAGGTAGAAGGCCATTCATTGTCCACCAGTTTAATTTGAGATACTCATCTCTGGGGTCCTGAACTGTTATGTAAGAAGCACAAGGCTGCCATGTTGTGAGGAAGCTCAGACTACAGTTTTTGCAGTGATTTCTTACACAGCTAGAACAGAAGATTTTAAGTTTAGCTGAGGGTTAGGGACACAATTAATATGAAGCCTTATCTCTTATTACTGATAAATTTTAAAAAGACCAATTCTTATGCAGGTTCCATTTTAAAACTGTTATACAAAAGTAATGGTTATGCCTAATACAATAGCCTTTGTTCTTTGTTTGTTCTAAACAAAAGCCTTTAGCCTTTGTTCTAAAGACTTTTATGTGTATTGATGCACAAAATCTTCACAATAGTCATGAAGCAGATGTTGTAATCATCTCTAATTTTACATAGAAAGAAACAGAGAGGCTAAGTGTTTGCCCAAGGTCAGTCAGCTATTAAACGGAAGAGCCAGGATTTGAACTAGGGTCTTCTGGTTCCAGATTCTGTGTTTTTACCTCTTTTACTGGCATGAACAAATTCTCAAATTAAAGAGATGACTATTTTAAAAAAGAGATTAATAAAAAATAAGCATTTTCCCTCTCTGGTGATTCTTTACCACTCTTCACACTGAAAGGTAGAGCTTGTATCTTCTCCCCTTGAATTTAGGTGGGCTTGTGAAGGCTTCAACCAATAGAATACAGCAGAAGTGAGGCTGGGTGCCTGCAAAGGCTAGGTCATAAAAGGTCTTACACCTTCTACTTTGTTCATGGGAATATTTGCTCTTGGAGCCCTAAGTCATTACATAAAAAGTCCAAAGTCCAAAAGTCTGAAGCCACCATGCTGTGCAGAAGCCCCAGCCCATGCAGAAGTCACTGCAGTTGACAGTCCCAGATGAGCAGCCTTTGAGCCATCCTAACCTGGGCACTGACATGTGAGTGAGAAGTCTCCAGACATCCAGCCTCTGTCTTTTGAAATACCCTCTGCCCTTTGAGTCTGCCCAGCTGAGGCTTCAGATATTGTAGCTCAGACACAAGCTATCTCTGTTGTGTTCTAAATTTGTGACCCACAGAATCAGAGAGAATGATAAAATGGTTGTTGTTTTAGGTCCCTGATTTTGAGGGGTTTGTTACACAGAAAAGGACAATTGAGATGTTCTCCTTCACCAACAACTTCTAAACTTGACTCCTAGAAGTAAGTACTAAAAATGTTTGCTGTTACAGTTTCAGTCCCTTTTCTATACTTTTAAACATTGTTCATACTCTGCTTTAAATATTAATAGTACCATTATATTTAAATTGTTCATACACTTGCTTTTTTTCACTCATTTATTCAAGAGATTTTTAATTGAGAACTTATACCAAGCATTGTTTAAGATATTGAGGATTCAGGATGAACAAAGTCCTAAAGCAGATGGAGGTTATGTTTATGTAACAATGTCTTGCTTTATATGTCCATATATACAGGTCTATATAATTCCTTTTCTCTGCCCACATCGTATTCCTTTTTATCTTTGCATACAGATTATCTAGTACTCAAAGTGATTCATATTGTTGGATACATACAATGTTTCCAATATTTTGCTATTTCCAACAACGTATAAGTGCACATGTATACTTTCTCTTAATAGAAAGCGCAAGAAGTATAATTAGGGAGAACTGTATTTTTAATTCTAATACTGCCAAATTAACTTCAACAACTGACACTCCCATCAGTAGCACAGGAAAATGCTTGTCCCCTGACCCTCACTGACACTTGAGTCGATGTTCTGGGAGCAAAACTCTCTTATTTTAATTCACATTTCCCCCAATTATTAATGAGGTTAAACATCTTCAGGAACCAATTATAACTCCTTTTCAGTGAATTGTTTATTGTTATTCTTTGCACATTTAAAAATTGGTTGTCTTCCTTAACTAAAGGTGTGACTAATTTAATCTAATTATGAATCTTTTATCTCTTAAATATGGAGCAAAAACAGCTTGAGTCTAAACCTACTTTTTTTTTTAACATCTTTATTGAAGTATAAATGCGTTACAATGTTGTGTTAGTTTCTGCTGTACAACAAAGTGAATCAGCTATATGTATACATATATCCCCATATCCCCTCGCTCTTGTGTCTCCCTCCCACCCTCCCTATCCCACCCCTCTAGCTGGTCACAAAGCACCGAGCTGATCTCCCTGTGCTATGCGGTTGTTTCCCACTAGCTATCTATTTCACACTAAACCTGCTCTTAAGCTTCATATTGCTTTTTATTATACAGAAGATTTTGATTTTTATGTGGGCAAATCTGTCCATCTGTTACTTCATGTCTTTTGGATTTTATATCTTGCTTATGAAGGCCTCCATGCCAAAGTTATATAAACATTATCTTTGGCCTCTATATTTAAAAATGTTACTTTAAACATTAGTTATTTTTTTTTTAATGTATATGGACTTTTCTCTTAGTGACTTGGTGTGGTAGGCATCTAGGTTTCCTTTTCTTTTTGGTCTATTGATTGATTCTCAGTCCTCAACTAATATGTATTTAGTTACTATCGATTATAGCTTATTTTCATGTTTGGCAGGAGAAATTGCCCCTCTTGGTTCCTCTTTCTCAAAAACATCTTGGCTTTCCTTTTATTTTCTCTTCCAAAGTTTGGAAGTGTGGCTTATTGAGTTCCTTTCAAAAAACAATTCCTATGTGTTTTTTTTATTAAGATTTAATTGAATTTATAGAGAAGTGATATCTTTACAACCCAGAAATGTGGTCTCTTCTTCATTTACTCAAGTTTTCCATTAAGTTTTATAATATTTTTTCATCTAGGTCCTGGCATATTTCTCTCTGTTTCATTTCTAAAAACCTAATTATTTTGTTACAATTGTGAATGGGACGATTATCAAATTTTTATTCAGTTATTGCTAGAATGTGGAAAAGCCACCGATTTTTGTGTGTTGACCTTGGAGACAATCTCTTTACTTACCAGTTGTCACTTGATCCTCTGGGTGTCTGAGCAAAAAATTATATCATCTACAAATAATAAATATTTTTTCTCTTTCCCCCCCACCCCGATTCATCATTCTTATTTTTCTGATTAATTCATTAACTAAGACTTCCAATAAAGTTTTGACAATTTGAGGTGATAGTAAGCACACTTTCCTTGCTCCTAAACCTTTTATTATCAAGTATGACACTTGCTGTATGTTTCTAGTAGAAAACTTTAGCAAGATAAAAAGGCTCACTCTGTTGCTAACCCAGCATTTGATGAAAAGTGGATCTTGAATTTTATCAAATGCTTTTATCAGACATCTGTTAAGACATTATGTAGATTTTCTCCTTTAATCTATTAATGTAGCAAAACAAAAGATGACATAAGGTTCATTCAGCCAACACATATTTATTGAGTACCTATTATCTATGTGCCAAGAACTATGATAAATGCCAGGAATAAAAACAAGAACAAGAACAGAAAGTTTTCTGCCCTGAAGTTGAGCAATCTTTGCATTCTTAGGATAAACCCTATTTACTCTAGGTGTGTTACTCTTTCAGTATGCTGCAGGACTTGATTTGATATTGCTTTGCTTAGGATTTTTGCATCAACATTCCTGAGTGGAACCAGATTATGTTGCCCTGGGCCCCATTCAAAACTGACAGTTTTACAAGTTCTCAGTAAACAAACTGGAGCAAAGTATAGTGCTTCTCTCCATTTATTCAAGTCTTCTTTTAAATCTGTAATAAATTTTGCAGTTTTCTCCCTGTGGGTCTTAAACATTCCTTATTAAATATATTCCTAGATAATGTATTCATTTCATTATGAGTGAGATGTTTAAATCAACTCTTCTAATTATTTATTGCTTGGGTATATAAAACCAATTGATTTTTATATATTTGGTGTATGATTGGTTGCTTAGACAGAAATTTTTCAATAAGGCTTTTCATTTTTTTTTTTTTTGGTCAGCAGCTACATTTATTTTGACCAGACACAGGAGTCAGACGATACTCTCAACAATCAGACCATTAAGTCTTGTAAACAAAACAGGCAAAAAGGGAGAACTAACCAGGATCAGCATCTACCATTTTCCATGTGTGTTCACAAGGCTTTTTTTTTTTTTTTTTGAGTTGGCCTTGAGAAAGCTAGCAGAATACCAAGTACTAACGTGAAGAGACCCTATATGCACACACTGGACCTGTCATGTCCATCTCCCCACATCTGCTACCTTTGACTGGCAACAAGACAGGAAGGAATTATTAAATTATTAGGTAGCATGAAGTTATCCAGTAAGACGCGCACCTCCAGCTCAGGTTTGAGACACCAGACCTCAGAGTAAAGGAACTTATGTTAGGTGGTCTGTAAAAAATAATAGAAGACGAAGGTTTGGAAAGAGGATAAACAAGGAGACTTTAAAAAAATCTCTTCTCCTGGGATGACCTGTTTAAGATAGAAAAACCTTCCAATTTGACCCATTTCTGACTGACAGTCATGCCAAGGGTGAACCTTAAGGAAAACTAAGTTTAAACCTCTTACAGAATATCTCACCCCCACCTAGGGGTTGGGGCAAGAAAACCATTTTTAATGACTATTACAGAGGCATAACTTCCAACTTAAAAATGGCCTGAGACATCCCAGTTATATGCTGTAGAGAATCATGAGTCTGGGTTAGTCACATGGATACTGTGGGTCACATGACTCATGAACATGCCAAGTAGGCCGTGTTGCTCGGAAGCTCATCTAGTTTCTGGTCTGGTCCTGCCTTTAGTAATCCTGCAATGGCACTCGGGCACACGGTGAGGCCTTTGGCTCCACTTCCCTATAACCTAGCCCACACCCCTCTGCTCATCCTCAGGTGATCGGTCTGTTTGCTCCAGTGCCCTTGGAAAGTGAGGGCTTGATGTGCCTCCTGCCAGTGTACTGCTCGTGCGTGTTGCTGCTGGTGTGTTTCAAATACTACTGAAAACATGGTGCTTTTTTTTTCTGAGCATTTTCCTGGTACTGGGTCCAACAGGAAAATCCCCCATGGTCACCTCTCCCCTGGACCCGGGGTTATTTTTCCTCATTTTTTCTTTCTTTTCTCCTCAGACTTGTAGTAGGGGTTCCACAACATGAAAAGGAGAAGTATAATAGGGATGAGAAAGCAGGTGATGTAGGCAGATATATGGAATAGTCGTTGGTGGAGAGTCTTAGGTCCTTGTCCTCTGAAACAACTGGTTTTGGAGAAATCCTGGAGTAGAAACGTGGAGAGGATTGGAATCAGAGTTGTCATGGTGCCAACCGAGTAGTTGATTGCAGGGGTGCGGATCCACCTGCAGCCTCCATGAACACTGGTATGGCCACCTTCTTTTTAAAAGCATCCGTCATGGGGACACTTTGAAGAAGACTTATGTTGGGATGAGAAAGAAAGGCAACTGAAACACAAGCTCGCAAAACAGGAGGGACTTAAACCACACCGGGGGGTTGTGTAGCAGGGGATCTTTGAACTCCTCAGTATACCACTGCCGCAGGTTTCTCAGCTCCACCCGGTAGAGATCACAAGGCAGCACCGCCTGCAGGTCCACGAGCAGGGTGATGGGGATGTGGGAGAGGAAGTAGAGATCCAGCAGCCACTCCAGGCCGTGCCGGGCGCCCAGAGACCCCATCATCCGTCGGTTGGGCAGAGCAGGATCCCAGACTACCAGGCTTTTCATTTTTAACTGATATTTTTCCTGGTTATGAGACTTCAGGATAGACCATCATAATATGAGTAAATAGTAATATTTTCCTCTTCCTCGTCAATCACTAATCCTTTTCCCTCTGTGCCTGATCTTATTTCATGGGTTAGAAATTGCAGCACAATCTCGAGTAGTATTTATAATAAAGAACATCCTTGTATTTTTTTCTTCATTTAAAGTCAATGTTCCTAGAGTTTTATGGTTAGATAACCACATATTGAGATAAATAATCTGCACCAACTTGAGAAAGAAGATTTCATTCCTATTCTTGTCCTAGTTATCAGGTGCTTTTACTAAAAATGGATGTTGCATTTTTTGCAAAATAGTTTTTGACATATTTTGGAATAATCGCTTTATTTTTCTTCCGTGACATATAGATTTGAAAATTATATTAATTAATTCATGATATTGAATTATCTTTGCGTTCTTGAAAGAAAACCTGCATTATTTCACAAACAGCTGGGTAAATGTAGTATTGCATTTTAGATTTTGGCATCTAAATCTCAATATTTGTGAGGTTACTTTGTCATTTTCTCTTTTGTGTTAGTTTTATAAATTTTCGGTGTTAGAGTTTTGAACTGGGATTCTTTTCCCACATATTTTAATGTCCTTAGACATTAAAAAGAGTTAATAATTCAGAAAATTATTTGTTCTTTAAATTTTGAAATAATTTTGCTTTAAATCCTCTGAATAGGTAAATATTTACTTTTGTTTTTCAGTTTCTTCTTAAGAATGTTTCCTGCTTCTTCAGCAGTTAATATTCATGTTTGATAAGCATGAGAATAATTCTTAATATCAAGATTTTCAGATGTTTTCATGTCTAAGATTACACTTCCTTTCTTATCCCTAATTTTTTCCTCATCTCTTATTTTTCTTTGATTAGAATAGAGGTTTGTATATTTTATTCTTTTTGTTCTATATATTGTCTGCTTTTTTCTAAAGAACCACTCAGATTTATTTCTCTATTCTATTCCATTTTGTTTACAAATTTTAATTTCTGCTTTCATCTGTAATCATTTTTTCTTTTTTTTTCCCCCTTAGTCATGCTTTGTTTTGCTCTTAGCTTCTCAAGTTAATGGCTTAATTCATTTGTTTCTTTTATTATTTAAAAATAGTAAAAGTATGTTTTTTGCCTGATTATAGCTTTGGCTAAATACCACAGGTTTGAATATGTAGTGTGCTTATAATTATAATTTTCTAAGTATTTTGTAATTACACTTTGAATTTCCTATTTGACCCAGAAGAATATTGTTTTGTTTCTTTACATCAAAAACTGGGGAAAATTTTTTTTAATTATTCTTGTTCAGCTATCAATTTTGTTGCATTTTGATCAAAGAATATGGTCTGTATAGATCTGCCTTTTAGAAAATTCTGAGGTTTTCTTTGTGATCAAATATATATAAAATTTTAAGTGTTTCCAAATATTTTAAAAGGGAATATATCTTATATTTGAGGTTATTACATTTCCATGTGTATTTTCAAATTGACTCAATTGATGATATTATCAGATACTCCATTTCTTTGTCTATTGCCTATTTTAACTCTTAAGAACAGATAAGTGCTTCCTTTTCTTACTGTGCATCCATTGCAGTCAATTCCTCTTTCAAATTCTAACAGTTTTTGCTTTACGCTTATTATATACTGTTATTTGGCACATGGAAGTTGAATCCTGATACATTTTTATTTGAGATCTTCCTATCAACACTGAAAAAGAAAGATTATGAGACATTTAAATTTTTTCCCTTGAAAATTTACTTCATCTTATATGATTGTAATTCCAACTGTTAGTTGGGGAGAGTAGTTCTTTTATATCTTAATACAATCTTATACTTTCAATTTTCTTGTGTTTATTTTTTGTAGGTATCTTTGATAGACAACTGTTGCAGATTATGACCTGATTTTTGCCATTTAATATGATAAAGTTATCATATTTGTCATAAATTATATGTTTGTGCTTACTCAAATTGATTTACATTTTTTTCAGTTTCTTTGCTTTTTCTTTTGATCTTTATCTTTGACTCTATCATACAAGTTTTCTTTTCTCTTTTCTGATGTACAAGTATGCATCCTACTTTTACTTTTGCTCAAGTTTACCTCTAAAAAATAAGCAACTGTATTTCTCTGTCCACATCAAGGGGAAAGAATCAGTGTCTACCACTTTCCCACCTTTGCACAATAAAGACAATAGCCTGCCATTCTTTCCTCGAGGTCTCCTCCACTACCTAGGGATTTAGACCCAACTTTTTATTTGCTAAGTATTTTTATTTACACGTTATATTTTCTCTTTCAAGGATTAAAGGTGAAGTGTCCAATCTCTGTTGTAGCTCCAGTGTATTTGCAACAGTTTAGACTTGATCCCACATTAAAATATTTCAGTACTTACTGCCAGTGCTTTTAAGTCCTGTACATCTTCTTTGTACAGGATGTTTTGAAAACTGGATTCATTTTATGAAAATTGTCTGGAAAACTTTGATTTTTCTTTCATGAAGACGACTTCATTAATTTAGTTTTCGACACTTGGTATCAGAGAATGCTTTTTTATTGACTTCAAATTGAATAATAATGTGTCCAGATTTAGCATTCTTAGATCTTAATAAATTGGGCCTCTGAAGATGTTGCTTTATTAACTTCTGGTCCTGATTATTTTCTTTTGTTTTTTCCTGCCTTCCAGAATTCTTTTTATGAAAAATTAAAATTTCAAACTTCCATAGAAACTGGTCTCTTTATATTAATTCTGTCTAGTATTCATCAAGCTCACTTGATCTGAATATTTACTTACTTAAGTTCAGGAAGTTAATTTCTTTAACTTTAAATATATATATATATATATATATATATATATATATATAAAACATTGCTATTTTTCTATTTGTTCAGGTGTCTCCTTTGGCAGCACTAGTTTTCTTCATGTTGGATTTCCACTCTCTGCCCTCTGACTCTACCATCTCTTTTCATAATATTTTTTAATCTCAATTTCATTTTCTTTTAATTCTGGAAGAGTGCTTCAAATCTGTCCTCTATATTACTGATTTCACTATAAACATTGCCCATTAAGCACTTTATTGCTTCTAATGTATTTTCCACTTTGATATTTCGTATTCAGTTTTATAACATTTTTCCTTCTTTCATCTTACTCTGTATTCTAGTTTCTTAACCAGCTTCCTTCTCGCCTCAATATATTTTCTTCTCTCATTTTTCATCTCCTGTTTCTTGGGGTCCTTGGATGTTATTTAGATTACAAAGCATATGCTGTTTAAAATTTATTCCCATTTCCTGTAGTAAATCTTTTTCAAAAGTACACTCTTCCTCTGCCTTCCGAGTCCTATATTTTCATTTCTTAAAGTTACAAAATTTTTCATATGCCTCATAATGAGGTTCCATTTTACCTGTTTATTCATCCTTGAATGATGACTATTTTATCTGGCCTGTTATTTCTCTGCAAAACACTGAATAGATTTTTCTTAGATCCCATCAAAGTTTACTTGGTTTTTGTTCTAATCCTCTTTTAGATCTTATGCTATATGACATTTTACCCATTCAGTGATTAAACATGCTGATGGGAGATTTATTCTAACATTATGTGAGCCGAGGTCAAACTTCCTCTGTGTATGGCTAAGCCATTGTGCTAGAAGCCAGATTGGGAATGACCTGACCTAGTTCTTTTTGCTACCACAAAGTAGGCTGAAAAAGAAACTTTTGACTTTGTGGAGAATCCTCCATGGCAGAGCCCAACTACTGGCCATATGGTGCAACCACAGGACCTGGCCCCAAGCAGTGGCTGCCCTCAGGTTCTTAGGACCTATAAGGGAGAAGTTCCCTGCTAGTCCCAAGCCTGTCATGCCCTCCCACCATGGACCCTATATTTCAGGGTATTATTAAAATGCCTTCAAGATCTCCTTCACTTTTTTCCTCTCAAGCCTGTACCACTTCCTCAATGAGTGAGTCCTAGTGTCTTTCATAGATAAGTTTCCATTGGCAAAAATGTACTTGACATCTCTACATGTGAAAAGTGTTCTTCTCTAGCTCCCAGCAGTGATACAGGAGTTCTGGATTCTTGTGTTCCCTTTGATGCTTTAATAGGAATTTGGAAGCTTCCTGTGCTTACATTGCCATCTTTACCTGGAAGTAAGTTAAGAATATCTAAACAAGCAGGACATGTCTCAGAGGCTGTGGTGACCTCTCAATTGGGCTTAGATTTGGGTGCCAATACAGATCTATTTTCCACAGGGCCAGCCATACCGATGGGCTTCCAAGTGGCTCTCAGAAGTGTTTTTCTGCCAATCCCAGCCAGTTTCCTGGATTACAGCTAAGTTCCAATGATTCTTTTTGCTGTCTCCAAGTTGGCCTGGTGCATACATATATCTGAATGTCTACCTTTGTTCTCACTTTTTTTTGAAGCCCAATTATATATGAATACCTATGAGGTGCCAGAAACTTCACCTGTATGATTTTGTTTAATCTTCACAAGATGGTTCAACATAGATACTAGTATAGTCCCCAATTTACAAATGGAGGACTTGAAGCCTAGAAAAGGATTTAAACAACTTAAGGTCGCTCAGATAGTGAGTTTCAGAATCACTACTTACTGGCCCATCATCCTCTAAAACCCATGTTTTTAACCAGTATTTCAAAAGCCTCTAAGCTAGAGATTTCCCCCAAAAAAATAGATAGATTTCCCACATTAACCACGAGTGTTAGCAGCCATTTGGATTCCCTGCCATCATGTCGTACCTTTTCACCATGGACCAACAGTCTACTAGATGAACCCATGTTTATATCAAACTTACTCTTCCCTTCCACCTTAGAATAAAAGACATCTTTCCTCCAGAGCAGCTCCCTCCCTGTGTGCCCAAGATTCCCTTCCCTTTCTTCTCCTTCCATGAATCTCTGTCCCTACTTGTTCTGTCATCTCACCATAAAAACACAGTCACGTCTCTCCCATCTCTTCTCAACATTGCATTGACCTTGTTTTTCTTTCCTTTACTGCCAAACTTCTCCTTCCGTTGTCATGGGAAACTAGTTTGCACTAGCTTTTTCCATTTCCTTTTTGTTCCTTAATCTCCCCAATTTTCACCCCTAGCGACCCCACTCAAACACTCCACCCAAGATGACTGTGGCCTCCCAATTGTGAAAACACACTTTGGTCTTCCACTTCCACTTTCCACTACACATGGAAACATTGATGCCTTCCTTCATAAATTTATTTCCACCTTCTTTCCATGATTCCACTCTCTTCTCTTCTGTCCTCCTCCTGTCTCCTTGGCCTTTATTTTTCCAACTACCTTCTATTTTTCTCTTTTTCCTTCTGCCCAAATGGTGGGGCAAAATTACCCAGCATTCCATCCTTGGATCTCTCTTTTATGAGTATAATTCCCTATGCTATACAGTAGGTCCTTGTTATTTATCTATTTTATATATGTAGTATGTATCTGTTAATCCCAAACTCCTAATTTGTCCCTCCCCCATCCCCTTTCCCTTTCGGTAACCATAAGCTTGTTTTCTATGTCTGTGAGTCTGTTTCTGTTTTGTAAATAAGTTTATTTGTGTAGTATTTTAGATTCCACATATAAGTGATATCATATGGTATTTGTCTTTCTCTGTCTGACTTACTTAACTTAGTATGATCATCTCTAAGTCCATCCATGTTGCTGCAAATGACATTATTTCATTCTTTTCATGGCTGAGTAATATTTCATTGTGAGTGTGTGTGTGTGTGTGTGTGTGTGTGTGTGTGTGTGTGTGTATCACGTCTTCTTTATCCATTCATCTGTCAATGGACAGTTTCATGTCTTGGCTATGCTGCTATATGCTGCTATGAACACTGGGGTGCATATATCTCTTTTGTTTTTAGCTTCTTTTTTTTTAACATCTTTATTGGAGTAAAATTGCTTTACAAAGGTGAGTTAGTTTCTGCTGTATAACAAAGTGAGTCAGCTATATGTGTACATATATCCCCATATCTCCTCCCTCTTGTCTCCCTGCCACCCTCCCTATCCTACCCCTCTAGGTGGACACAAAGCACGTAGGTGATCTCCCTGTGCTATGCGGCTTCTTCCCAATAGCTATCTATTTTACATTTGGTAATGTATATATGTCCATGCCACTCTCTCACTTCATCCCAGCTTACTCATCCCCCTCCCTGTGTCCTCAAGTCCATTCTCTATGTCTGCATCTTTATTCCTGTCCTGCCCCTAGGTTCTTCAGAACATTTTTTTTTTTTTAGATTCCATATATATGTGTTAGCATACAGTATTTGTTTTTTCTTTTCTCTCTCTTTTTTTTTTTTTACAAAAAGAAGAGCTTTATTGAGATAAAATTCACATAATATACAATGGAGCCCCTTAAAGGTGCAATTCAATGGTTTTTAGTATCTTTATGGTTGTGCAACCATTACCATAATTAATTTTAGAACATTTTTACCTCTGTAGAAAAAAAAAGTTTATTTTTCCCCAATCCGCCCATCCATAGGCAACAACTAATTTATTTTTTGACTCTGTAGATTTGCCTATTCCAGACATTTCATATAAATTGAATCATACAATATGCAATCTTTTGGGTCTGGCCTCTTTCACTTAACATAATTTTCTTTGATTCATCCATGCTGTAGTGTATACTGGAACTCAACAACTCGATTCCTTTTTTATGGCCAAATAACACCTCATTGTGTGATATACTACATTTTATGTACCAATTCATATTTTTTTTTTTTTTTTTTTTTTTTTTTTGTGGTACACGGACCTCTCACTGTTGTGGCCTCTCCCGTTGTGGAGCACAGGCTCCGGACGTGCAGGCTCAGCGGCCATGGCTCATGGGCCCAGCTGCTCCACGGCATGTGGGATCTTCCCGGACCGGGGAATGAACCCGTGTCCCCTGCATCGGCAGGCGGACTCTCAACCACTGCGCCTCCAGGGAAGCCGACTACATACATTTTTAATGGCCATTGACATAGTTTTTATTATTCTCATCAATCATTATTCATTTAGACTTATCCACATATTTACACATTTTATCGCTCTTCATTCTTTTTTTTTTAACATCTTTATTGGAGTATAATTGTTTTACAATGTTGTGTTAGTTTCTGCTGTATAACAAAGTGAATTAGCTATATGTATACATATATCCCCATATCCCCTCCCTCTTGTGTCTCCCTCCCCTACTCCCTATCCCACCCCTTTAGGTGGTCACAAAGCACCTAGGTGATCTCCCTGTGCTATGTGGCTGCTTCCCACTAGCTATCTGTTTTACATTTGGTAGTGTATATATGCCCATGCCACTCTCTCACTTTGTCCCATCTTACCCTTCCCCCTCCCTGTGTCCTCAAGTCCATTCTCTAGGTCTGCGTCTTTATTCCTGGCCTGCCCCTAGGTTCTTCAGAATCTTTTTTTTTTTTTGGATTCCATATATATGTGTTAGCACATGGTATTTGTTTTTCTCTTTCTTTGACTTACTTCACTCTGTATGAGAGACTCTAAGTCCATCCACCTCACTACAAATAACTCAGTTCCATTTCTTTCTGTGGCTGAGTAATATTCCATTGTATATATGTGCCACATCTTCTTTATCCATTCATCTGTTGATGGACATTTAGGTTGCTTCCATGTCCTGGCTATTGTAAATAGAGCTGCAATGAACATTGTGGTATATGACTCTTTTTGAATTATGGTTATCTTGGGGCGCATATATCTTTTCAAATGAGAGTTTTCTCTATATATATGCCCAGGAGTGGGATTTCAACATGCTATTCTTTATTCCTGGAATTTGCCCGCCTTCCCTTGCAACCTTGTCTTTTCCGGAAATTCTCAGTCATTCATTAAAACTCAACCCAAATATTGCATCCATTTTGAATTTTGACCTTGCTTCACAGAAACATTTACTATATCACTTCTTCATGTTCCCAGAGAACCTGATGCACACATCCCTATGTTGGCATTCAGCATGTGGCTTTATCTTGAGTTTGTTCACTTCTTGGTCTTCCATCAGAGGCTATAAGCTCTTTGAAGACAAGGACACTAGTTTTTAATGACCCACCTGACTCTCCAGGATTCATCATTACTGTTGGACCAGGTATCCCAGCTATCCTTCCTGGTTGTGCAGATCTGAGGCCATGTCCTAGCTTCTTCCTCTGCCCAGTGCTTCTGTGAATAACCCATTATGAGCTATAACTGTGTCCAAGTGATGTCACAGTTAACTATTGCAGGTAGAGAAGAGAAACCCTGCTATCATGTAGGACTCAACCACTAACTCATAAAAGGGATGACTTTGTCTTTCTCAAAATTATAGACCCTCATATTATGCATAAGACAGAACATAAGAATATATAGGGTCATTGGAAACCAGAGTACTATAATAGCAGCACTTTTCACGGCATAAAAATTTGATTTTCCAATTTGTTTCTATCAATAAGTAGGAGTATGGGCCAAACACAACCCATAAGAGTGCTGTCAGAAGATGTTAACAAAGAAGTTTGTCTCATGCCAATGAAGTATTTACATTTGATTGAATCTGGAGACTTCCATGAGGACCTTGCTGTGAGACTGAGTTTTCTCCACATTCTAATTCTGCAGTGGAGAGCTGTTTCCATTTTCAAGGTATTTGTCCTTGTTGTTATGTATTTTCCTTCCTGTTTATATACACTCTGTTTGTATTAGCCTCCTTGGTTACCATTTATCTCTCTGGGTTCTGGATTTCAATATTTAACCATTTCTATGACAAGCATTTTCTCACATTTTAACATCTCTGAAATGGGAATATGTCATACAATTACTAACATCTGATAGTCCTTGCTTGTCTAGGAACATTCATGACATCACTGCTCTTGTCTGTGCAAATTTGCTTGTTATTCCTGGGAGCCTGACTGAACAACAGCAAGCCCTCAGCCCAGAGGGGAGTATTTGTGGCAGCTCCCACTAGATTGATTGCAGGACAGGTCTTTCTCCACCCTGTACCTTCCCACAGTAATCTGAATTCTCTATTTCTTTCACTGGTTGTCAGGAAGCTCCTTTACCAGGGACTATAATGTCTTGCTCACCATTATCTCAGTGTAAAGATAGATGTCTTTCCATGTGAGAGGAAGGACGGCTCACCTAGGAGTTCATCCTCTGTACCACAGAGATGAGGAGCAGACACCTTTATGTCATCAATGCTACGTAAGTGTTAGCCTCCCCACGTTTGAGCACTACGAGGTGTGTTAGGAGGAAAAGAATGTTATCTCATGGTGGCCTCCCAAACAAACCACTTGGTGGCTTCTGTTCTCCTCTGGCAACTTCTGCCCATTTCTCTCAGCAAACCCGTAGGTATACCTGTCAGAGTTCATTCAAGAAAAAAGATGCCATGCAGGATATTCAAATGGAGGATATTTAATACAAGCAATCGGTTACACAGTTGTTGAAGACTAAAAGAGCAAAAAGAAGGCCTGAAAATCATCATAACTATAGGAAGCAGCTACAGCTCTTAGGGTTGAGGAAACCAAAGGAGAAATTTGTGCTCACAGGACCCAGGAGTCGAGAGGAAGGTCCCCATGTTACTATAGTTTAGGGATGGGGGGTGTCCCATGGGTGGTAGTCAGGTCTCTGAAGTGGGTGAGGCACAGCTGGTGCTCTCATCAAAAAGGGGTACAGTAGTGGGCTGATGATGTAACCCCTTTATAAAGGGGTGCTACAAGGCTGGGTCTAGAAGTGTTTTAAAAACCTGGAGGTTGAAGCAGTAGCTGCCCTCTCCTGCTAGAGAAATAAGCCAGGACTGAAGACCAGAGGGAAGATTTTCCTTCCACTTCCTCAGCTTCCAGTCTCTTGTCAGGGCCTCCCACTGACAAGAGGAACCTAACGGAAATCTAATCAGCAAGGGAATCTGGGGAAAATAGTTGTCAAACTCTTAGTGGAATATAGAGAAAAGGCGGATTTGGGTCTCAGAGACAATAAGGAAACCAATGGCACAGTGGGTAACCTAGCTCTCTGCAGCTGGTTACTTTTGCGAACCATGGACTTTTCCCTTCTAGATGTGATGTTTCTACCAGTTCATAGACCGCAAGGAGGGGCCATATGAGGAAGACCACGTGTACCCATGCTGTCCTCTCCTGATCTCCTCCCATAGCACTATAAGTACAAGACAATAGATGCAGAACACACTTTACAGATAGGTTGAGAATGAAACCATAAGGAAAAATACTTAAATTAGGATGCATACTGTGGTTATCCTGAATGTAAGGTAAGGTTTCTCATCCTCAGTGCTATGGGCATTGTGGACTGGATAATCCTTTGCTTTCAGGGATGGTCCTGAGCACCATGATGTGCTGAGCTGCATCCCTGGCCTTGGACCACTAGACACCAGCAGCACCTGGCCACAAGTCGTAACAATAAAAAGGTACCCACACATTGTCAAACAGTCCCTAAGGGGCAAAATCACCTCTGGTTGAGAACCACTGATATAAGGGTGAAGAACAGAAGATTAAACCCTTCATGGGGGTTCCCTGAGGTTAGTCCCAAATTTCTAGATTTGCTTTTCCTCAAAGAGAGAGGGAATGCCTGCTAATGTCTTCCCATTACAAGTCTTTACCCCCTTTCTGGAACACTTCCTATCTTTTCCACAGGGCCTGCTTCTATCATGGGTAGGTGATGTGCACCCTTTTCCTCATAAGAAAGGGGGGCAGATATTATAATCTACAAATTGTATTTCCCAGAATCATAATTATTTGGCCTAAAATAACCCCAAGATTATTCATCAGGCCATCCCAGTGTGCACTATGGCATCTGTGCCTACCCCTCTCAAGGTCTCTTCAGCCATGTGTGGTGGCAATTTCTCTTCATCTTCTGTAATATTCAGGAGGATAATCTCTCTCACCTAACACAGGTACCACCCAAGATAAAACTATAATTCTCAGAAACTGCATTTCATACCGATATTACAAAAGAGGGAGAAACCCCATATATGCCATGTGATCTTCCTCTTGCCCCAGCAGAAATGATGTTTCACTTTGTGGTGTGAGGCAGCATCAAGTTTTCTTTATTCATTCTCGGCCTTCCTGGTCATAGCTACAGGCTTGCTGGTGTACAAGGGTCTCTTCAAGCAACAAAGCTACTTAGCCCTTTGTAGTCACATACAAACACTTAAGATGAAACCTTTTCTTTACAAGGTAAAAAATTATATTTTTAGCTACTGTAGCCACTACAACCTTAAATGGAAAGCAATAAGGATAAAGTATGTTTTAATTTTGTCCAGAGTTGGAAATTAGAGTGGGAGGATGGAAGATTGTTCTTTTAGTTACAATGTCCATTAGCTTAATGATTTCTCTTGTAGGTTAGGCTTCCAGATGTCTATACAGACATTCTAGGGCACCAGCTCACGGTGATACTCGTGGATAACTACAAAGAGCAAAGGCTCGTTTACAAGCATCATTGGTTTGGTTCACCATCGTCACAGTGTGGGTGAGATTATCAATATAATAGAAAGAATTCTTGGTCAAATATCAAGTGAAAACTGAAAGCTGATTTCCTTTCCCATTTTGGAAGTGAAAAAAGTCCCATGTCTCACTTATAACTTGAACACTCCCCCAAACTTTAACCAGCTCAGGTCTATTTCAGAGAGCAATGTTGTAATGCCTCTTTAGGCTGATAGAACTAACTGGTATTATTCTTCCCTGTGTGGTGCTGTGGGAAGGATGTTAGATTTGGAATTAGAAGACTTGAGTTCTAGACAGTCCTTTGCCATTAACTCAGTGCATCTCTTTAATCTCTCTGGCTTCCAGCTTCTCATGATAAGAAAGGGATGGATGAGATGATCTCTAAGTTTACTTTCCACTTCCATAATTCTGGGAACCAAAAATTGCCTTCCGTAAAACACGTATAAGATTTAAAAAACGCTTCCTCTAATGCAGGGATAACGTTCGTCACTGTTGTCATTCAAAGTGAGGTAGACTCATTGTGGTGAAACCATATAAATCTTTGTCAGCAGCTTTGGTACAAGAGTTACCCAAATCAACTTTCATTTCAGAAAATACGTTAACGTGAATAGCCAGATAGTAAACAGAACCTGGACAATTCTCTCCTTTTTAGGCTCCTTCATTCATAAAGAGATTTATACAGTACAATATTTTTCTTCCCATAAAACAGATTTTGTTGTGGTGGTAAAAATAAGAGATGATGAGATGAGACAGTAATCTAACACTTTAGTGGAATACACTTTCCTCCAAATCAGTGAGACATCTTTATTACAAAGTATTCTCTTCTGGTATGAATAAAAGTTGATCAATATATAAACATTGAGATTTCTTGCCATAAATTGTGGATTTTGCAGAAATAATTGGTATTTGCCTAAGTACTATTTGTCACTCTAGCTCATAATTACTCCATTTATTTCCCCATTCTCTCTTCATCAGTTGGATCATTTTTTCCCTCTTTTGAGGCCCCCAAATACAAAAAGAGTTATAGCGAGTTTGTGAAAACAGCTTTACATGAGGGGATGATTATATTTTTAATCACTAACAAAGAATTAAACAGACTTGAGACTAGAAGAGCCACTTACACATCCCTAATTCAGCATTCCTTTGCCCATCAATTATTTCCTAAAAGAGGGTGATCTTTAGTTTAAGTTTTGCCATCTTTTTGACACTTTGAACACCAGGAACTCTCCACCTTTATACTTATTCCAAATAGACCATAAAGTCAATTACAATCAAACTATTCTATACCAATGATCAGATCTTAGAGGCTCAGAGCACTCATATGCTGCTGTCCTTTGTATACGTATACCAATAATATTAAGTTGTAACTACTTTTAATAAGGTTCCAAAACAATAGAGATCACCTTCTAAATCAAAGCATAAGACATCCACATAGGATGTGGAAAGGAAGTGTTTGATAACCAAATTTGTAATTCTTAGTTGATCATCCACCTTTATCCCATGAAAAGATTGAAGAAGATAAGGGGAGAAAAAGATCAGATGAAAAATTAGTATTTTGGAGAGAGCAGTGGGTATGCTATGAATCTCACCGTGCCCTCAAAGTGGAAGCTGTGAGGGGCAGGGGACAGGGTATTAGGGAAACCCTTTGGAGAGTTCATTGTGTATCCTTTGAGCCTGGGTGCCATCATGGTTTCATGTTTCCCTCACTCCTGAGAAATCTAATATATAAAAGGCTGGCTGGTGGTAGAAGAAAGAAAGACGAGTATGTTGGGATCAGCCTGCATGGCCAGTTTTTTGTTGTGTTTTTTGTTTGTTTGTCCTTATGATTTGTGAGTGTTCTATGAACCAGAAACAGGCTCTTTGCAAAGACAGAGAGCTGAGATAGGGGTCCTCTTAGATACTGGTCAGGAAGATTCTGCCAAAGGTGCAAAAAGATGTTAGCAGAAAGAAGTTGAAAATATACCTGGGATGCCAGGAAGACCCAGAGGCAGGTAGGGATGCATTTACTCATGTCAAGGGAGCTGGAAGTGGGAGCTCCCTAATGATGGAGGAGGTGTCTTTGTATGGTACAAGTTACTCCAAGAAACAGAGCCTGAGACAAGTTTGGAAAGTGGATGAAAAGAAGAGTGAGGAACAGGCAAGAAAGAACAAGGAGGGAGAAAATCCTGGACAGGTGTGTGTCACTGAGCTGGACTGTGGGCAACACAAGCCCACCACGACCTCCCATGGTAGAAGCTGCAGAATTGTCCACATGAGTGAAGTCTACTAAGGGGACTTCTGAGAAAGGTTTTATTGTTCTCAAAGATGGACTCAGGGAGGGGCCGAGCTCTTTTCCCCTTTGACATTGTTGCCTGTCATGGAAGCAACCATCTTGTGCCACATGAAGTGTAGCTGATACGCTGAGGATGAAGGTCTGAAAAGAGGGACGGGAGGTAGGTCCTTGATGATATGATTGAGCCATTGAATTATCCAGCCTGGGACTTTCCTGACTCTCATTTTCTTACTAATTGAGAGAATATGTGTTCCTTATTGTTCAGGTCATTTTGGGCTGGATCTTCAGTCCCATGCAGCTGAGAGCACTCTGACTGATACAACCTCTATCAACACCCTCCATCACTCAGCAATTTCAGCTTCTCCCAAAGCCTCACTGCCGAGTGAAGGCATTTAAAGAAAACAATGTTTTGTTAACTTTAATGGGAAAAATTCTAATGCACTCCATCACAACTCAAGGTATCTGAGTCATATCCCAGATTGAAAAAAAAAATCTATTAATCGAGCAATAAAAACAAGTTTATATAAGTAATAAATGAGATAATAAGTATAGCTTGTCACAACATGTAAGATAATGAAAGTTTATTGTACTCATCAAAGGTGATGATTATTGGTGGTGGCTGGAAAAAAGATGAAACAGTGCTGCAGGTAGAGTCTTTCCAGGGAAGGAGATTCTGAAACAGAGGTTAGTATGACAAAATTTTAAGGAGAGATCCCAGGATCAATACGCTGTGGAAGGGAAGGAAAGAAAGTAAGATTGGCAGAGTGGTTCAGCAAGTTCTTCAGACAACTCCATTGGGAGCTCTGGAGCTGGGTTGGACCTTCCAAATTGTCCTGAATTGCTAAGAAGTGGCCCAAATTTTACACCCCCACTTTGACCAGTCATTGGGGTGAGGCTGCACCTGGGAATGTATCAATACCTCAGTCAAGGTAATTCTCTTCACTTTAACAGTGACACCCAGAGTAGATTGTGAGTTGAGCCCAGACACTGGGTGGTAATCCTGTAGGACTAAAGGCCTACCTAGGCTGTGCCTCACAGCATTCACTACAGAGCAGAGACTTTTTTGGAAGGTGGTAGAAAGTCAGGAGACTGATTTTCATGCACACCTTCAACGTCAGAAACACACAGCCTTGTCTTAAGTATATATATATATATTTTTAAAATGTGAACCCAAAAGGGTAAAGTTGAGCTTTGAAACACATTGAAAAAGCATCATAGAAAATGCCACATCTTCCCTTTTATCTGGTTTGCATACTACACAATGCAAAACTTCGGGGTTCATCCAAATAGGGCATGAAATTAAAATTCTACATCCTATTCTCTGACTAGATACTTATGTTGAGTCAATTAGTATATCTTTGCCTGAAACAATAATGTCAAAACATCACTTCTCATAGCATGTCTATCTAGTGGGCTTGGGGGGTTAAAAGTTGTTATATAAAAAAAGAAGTTTGATAAATAGGATAACTTTTCAAGCATTGTTGTGGTGAAAACCCATTAACTGGACTATTGTTATGTGCATTAAGTCTGTATAGAATATATCCTAACCACACATCAACAAAATACACCTTACAATTTTAAGATTATTAAATTTTCTTAAATTTTTTATAGTTGCCCATAAATCGTCATTTACTTCCATGCTGATGGGGCTGAAAGTACAGAGTAGAATGCACCCTTGGAAATGGTCATTTTAGTTGACCATTTAGAAAGTTGTCATTCTGTGGGATTTTTAGGCAGCAAAGGTACCATCAAATATAACATAATTAGGTTTAATCTATGACAAATCCAGTATCTCTAGATTACGTTATCTTGAACATTGTAAATTCCCAAATAAACCCTAAAGAAGACCAGGCAAAGCCAACAAAAGGATAGAATTTTTTATTTTAATGTCACCCATCTAGGACCTAGAGATGATCATACTAAGTGAAGGAAGTCAGACAGAGAAAGACAAATATCATATGATATTGCTTGTATGTGGAATCTAAAAACATGATACAAATGAACTTATTTATAGAACAGAAATAGACTCACAGACACAGAAGACAAACTTCTGATTACCAAAAGGGAAAGTGGGGGGGAGGGATAAATTAGGAGTTTGGGATTGATAGATACACACTATTATATATAAAATAGATAACCAACAAGGTCCTACTGTAGAGCACAGGGAACTCTATTTAAAACATGTGACCATCTAACCACAAACATCGGTCTTCTGGTATCATACACTCAAGCTCTGGGTGGCCCACTGTACCCAGAATGCCTCCCAGAAGCAGAGCCTGCTGCTGAGCCCCTTTCCTTGACATAGATCCAATGGTCACCATCCTGTGGAAAGCGC
Organism: Phocoena sinus; assembly: GCF_008692025.1. Lineage (NCBI taxonomy): Eukaryota > Metazoa > Chordata > Mammalia > Artiodactyla > Phocoenidae > Phocoena > Phocoena sinus. The sequence goes on from NC_045766.1 coordinate 8,338,390, forward strand.
TGACTGAGCCAAGAATAGGAAGACCAGAGTCTACACACCAAGATTATAAAGCGAGAATGTTGGAAAGAAAGAGTTTAAACAACAGCCCTGTACCCAAAAGGTCCTGTCTCCCTTTCACAAGATGTAGTCCAGCTGGTTATGGAAGCACCCCCCAGCAGCTAATTGGTATTATTGCAGTGCTTCTGAGCTGTGACCTAAAAAAGGGGGAGAATATCAGCCTTTGGTTGAATCTCTTTGCTTAATGTTTTCTGGAGGTCAAAAAGAATGGTTAACTCTCTATACTGACTGCAGAGAAAGCTACCTTTCATTCTAACCTACATGTGCAGGTTTTTAGGAAGGTATTCCTGGCAATTGCTGCAGTTGGCTTCTTCCGATTTAAATGGGAACGAAGATTCAGAACTGGTTTTGAGGGACCAGTGGGAAGAGTCTGGAAAATAGCCATTGGTTAAGCTGAACATGGCCCAGATACGTTAAAGCCTTGGGGACATATTTAGATAAGGATTATTTTTTAACTTATCAAGTCACTGTCAGAGGAGGAGGTCAGAATCAAAGAGGAGATGAGGGTCAGAAAGGTCAGAGCAAATCAAGCACAGAGAATTGCTAGGTGTCAGGGCATAAGAACAAGAATGAGGTTTGAGGAGTGCATAAGTACCATTTATTGAGGCATTTTCCTAAGTCCTGAACACATCACCTCATTTATTTTCACTTTGCCTTATTTTTTAAAAAAATTTACTAGTGATAAATTGAGTTAGAGTGGTTAAATAATTTGCCCAAATTCCATAACTAAAAATTGGTGTCAGTGAGATTCAAACCTAAATCTGCCTGACACCAGAACCATTGCTCTTAACCAAGAATTCTGAACTGTCAAAAAGTTGAACGTGTGATCTGGAACACAGTGGATTGTAATGACCTGTATGGGAATAGAATCTAAAAAAGAGTGGGTATTTGTATATATGTATAACTGATTCACTTTGCTGTATAGCAGAAACTAACACAACATTGTAAATCAACTATGCTCCAATAAAAATTAATTTAAAAAATAAAACAGAAAAAAAAAGGGGGAGATGTAAAAGTCAAATAAAGTGACATAAAGAAATCCCCACCCTGGTCCTCAGGTTGGCTGGCGAGCTATTTCTATACTGTACGTACATGAACAGCTCTTCTTGGGTGGTGGTTTAATGTCGCTCCACCTTGGCTTGCAATTACCCTGAATGGAGCCGCAACAAATCTTCGTAATGCCAATCTCATCTTTCCACCTCATTGACAGCTCAGGAAATGCATCTGAAATTCATAGTAGCCTCATAGCCTATGGCAAGAGAAATCCATGCTGCTAAAATTTTATTTTAGAATTCAAGCTGGTTTTTCTCAGTTTCGGATGCTCCGTTTTTTTTAATCTTGTGCTGCCTACCACACTGTATCAAAATAACCAGCCAATATTGTTCAACTGTCAGGGACCTCAGCTGCCTCTGAATTTTATTAGTACAAATAAATACTGGAACATGTTTAAAAAAATCATCCCGATAGATAGAAGCTCACATTAATAGAATTAAAATCAGAGGGGAAATGCCTATAAACTTGGACTTGACTGGCCTCCCAACTTTCCTTTACTGACTTTAAAAAAAAAAGGTTGAATAGATATTCAGACTGATTTAATGTTTAGCCTGAGAGGGATGCTAGGCTGGGTCCCAAATTTGTGCAATGTTCAAAGGGAGAGAGATTTTAAAATCCCAACAAAAAGAGATATTTCCAAATTAATGGCATTGCCCGAATGCCTTGGCTCCCTGCACCCCACCAGGAAGGTTTATTATTTTCTGGTAAAATGTTGCTCGGATGGGGAGTGGTAGTCAGCGATGCATCAGAGCTGCTCTTTGAACACATTAAGAAGCTGAATGCACAACAAAGAACAGATGTTCCAGCATGCCTTATTTATGCACCCATCAGCAATCTTCCAGTGACCACAAAACACAGCCTATTTTCCCCCTCCTCTTCACAATATTATTTCCTGATAAGCTCACCCTTTCGATCAATTTATTTATTTTTGACCCCCACTGAACTCCTAGGTAATCGTCTATGTGTGTGTGAGCAAGTGTGCCTGTGTGTGTGCGTGTGTTATTTGCATCTGCCTCCATCGGAGCTGAATTCTATTGAACTGTGGAACAGGTGTGGATTCTGCAATTAGATCACATTTCAGAGAGAGAGACACTGAGAGTTATAATGGCGGTGAATTCTTCACATTCAAATGCAGCACCATAGCGACCAGCAACAATGAAGGAGACGAGGTGTTAGTATTAGGGGTGATCATTTTTAGTTTATGGGATCATCCGATTGAATGTGGCCAGAAGGCGTGTGAATGTGTGTCTGGGGCTCAGCAGCTGTAAGGCAAACTTGTTTTACTGGCACTTATCTGAAATGCCTCACTCGCCCACCCTCTCTGCTTACAACTGGAATGGAAGTAGCGATTAGGAAGTGAGATATAATGCAGATTAAACGTTGTGATGGACCAAGATCCTGTTGGATTATTAAAACCCATTTGCTTTCACTGGTTTTAAAGGCATAGCACCTTATTGAAACCTCTAGCCCTAGATCTCCGAGCATTAAAAGGTGGCAGGTAGATGAGTGAGGGGAAGGGTTATGTGAAGAAATACAATTTAGAATCTAAAGAGAAGCAAGAATATTTCCTCTTCCGACACCAGAAAGCTGCATTTTTTTTTCAGTGAGTGAATCTAATCTGTGACCTCAATTTGAGCTTCAGAAAAACATGATACATTAATACAGAAAATACTCACCCCCACAAATTGATTTAATAGGCGACAAATAAATAGGGTAAGCAATTTTCACAATAATATTTGGTCACTTTTGGAACTTCCGATGCTAAGTGGTATTTCCTTAACATATTTTCCATATTTTCTATGAAGTGGAGAGTATTTGGTACCAGATTTGGTGGTGTAAAATCAGCCCTTGGGAGAGTTCCAGCTGTTCCCTGAGGCATCTCAGAACGCTGCTGTGGGCTGGCTGGCAGCAGCAGCTATCCCTGAAAGAATAAAGGAAGCCAGACAACAGAGGGAAGGGCTTTGCACAAAGTGAAGCCAAGGGCATCTTATGCACACATCAGGAATCTGGGCTTAGAAGAAAGAGATGTGGGTAGCTTGATAGGATACAGATTCCCCCATCGCGTGGGCCTGGGAGCTCAGCATGAGGACCACTGTTCTTTGCCCAGAACCTTGAACTCTGGATGGCCAAGGTCAGGGCTCAGCATCACAGTATGCTAGATCACAGACAACATATCGCCAAGGGCAGAGTTCCTTTTCTGGCACCAATATGAGCTCTTGGGATGAAACACCTGAGGGATGGAAAATGGTTCTATTGTCCACAATGCCTCCTCATCTTGAGAAATTTGTTACCAGCACAGGAATTTTCTATTTTGTATATCTGGCCTAACTAAGATTCCTAACAGAAAAACCACATTTTCTGGCTAAGAAATAATAAAGCAAGAGTGACAGCAGACTTAAATACCAGTGCTTTTCTGTTGCATTCTAATTTATTCATTTTCCAGCCACCAGATTTTATCCAACATTTATCATTTCTCTCTTGATTTGGCAAAATAATTCCCATATTATTATCATAATATCAATCACTTGAATTTAGCCTCATGAGCCTTGATGTTGGATCAATCACTTCTCTTCGTTCTAGGTTTCTGTGAAATTGGAGATGTAGTTTACAAATGCTTGCAGTAGAGCCCCTTTTATGAACAAAATACTAGCTAAAAATTGGAGTTGCTATGTTCAAAAGTGGGATTGGGGCTCCCACTCAGCTCTCACTCTTCTTTATGGGGCTTGCGCTGCCTTGACTAAATTCCAAGACTGCTCAGAACTGGGTAGAAGCCTCTAAACTAGATGTTGAACTTACCTTCCAAGAGAAAGTGTGATTGAATGTCTAGGTCTTCTCCAAAGTGTCCCCAGATGGGGGCTGAATGGGTTAGTGGCATGGAGGTACTGTGCCAGCATCTCACACAGCAACACCGGAGATGATGCTGTGGGTTCTACAAGCACCAGTTCATGGTCTCAGCTGTGAAGGGATTTTGACCTCTGCGAGGTCAGGCACTCAGTTTGACAGTCCCTTTTCACAATATTGTTTGAGGAGTCTGACTGGTACAGTTGTCCTGATGGCACCGACCTTTGTTTCATTTCTTTCACTCCAACTGGTAGTGGGACAGAATTTTTCAGTGAGATCTGACCTTTTCATTTGTCTTCATTATCACTCACCATCACTCATTTCAATAACCATATTGAGAGCCTAAAGATTAAGTGGGGTTTTTATATAGTGTTAATTTTATAATTTTTCTCATCCAAGCTCCAGACAGCTTCTCCAGTTCTACTCTGGGTCTTGCCCCATCGCCATATTGGGTGTTTACTTTTAAATATTTGAATATAACTTCTTAGACTTTCTTTCATTTTGCAAATATTTGAATATACCTTCTTATACTTTCCTTTGTTTTGCAAACTACCTTTCGCAAAAACCAAAATGAAACATAGAGAAATCTTTCTCATCTTGGTCCTATAACAGTATCTTTCTTCACTGAAACAATGGGAGAGAAATGGCAGTATTACTTATTGTTATTGACATGGTGATGACTCCTTTGCAGATGTTACAATGTCAATGTTTTGCTGCAAGTTTGCGTTGTCCCTTTAACATGCATTAATACACCTTGCCTTTTAGTCATCTGAGCGAACCCTGACAAGATGCATGGGAGCCCTGTGTTGGCAGAATGTAAGAGATACTGCCAGCAAGCTGTGAAAATGAAGTCAGACCATAGAATTCTGACTGAAGGCTTGACATCACGGGACCAAGTGATCCAAACAAGATGTAAATCATAGTCTCTGAAACAGAAGAACTCATTAGCTCTCTGGTATTCAGCGTAGCAGTAAATCAGTAACGGAATTAGCTTGGAACCATATATTCTTTGCCCAGGAAAGAAAATTGGATTCCTAAAAGAGTTAAGTGCTTTCTTTGAAAAGCAAAGAAACATTTTTTTGTTTGCTTCTTCTAAATTTTACTAAGTCTGAGTTTTACTAAGCATGAGGGTCACCCTTCCAAAAGACCAAAAACATAACGATAAAATAACATTCAAATTCTGCTTCCAATGCCAACTTAATGGATAAGAAAGTAAATGGCTGATTATTGGCAAACATTTTCCAAGTGGATCCAAACTGGAATTTTTGAATGTCGCTCTTACCACTATCTTTCACTCCCCCAAGCCTGGGAGAGAGCCTCAGCTTCACATTTTGCTTTAGGCCAAATACATAAATCCCAATCTAAATAGGTGGTATTGATTAAATACAAGGTATCTATTAAATACAAGGTATCAATAACATGTAATTAAGCTCTGACTCCAAATTCTTAAATTTGAGTAAGACTTTTTATGCATACACATCAAGATGAAATCGACAAATCAAGTGGCTAAGGCATTTGGTCAAAGGGTAGATTTTTTTCTCTGGCTTATAGCTTGTTTAATAAATTATATTGGTGACCCTCATGGCAGAATGCTGACCACATGGGTCATGAGTGCTGACAGCCATCACTCCAACCTTCATTTCCAATCACTGACAATATAGTTGCTAAGGTGCTCTTTTTCTCTTAAAATATATGTAGAGGAAAAGATGGGAAATTTCTATATTAATGACATGATAATGACATTGTGAAAAGAAAATGGTGATGCCAGATCCACTGTGGGAATAATATGCCCTCATGCTAACAAAAGCAGCTTACCTGTTTAACTTATTAGAGTATTTTATAAACATATTTGAAATGAGCAACTCAGTTCATCCTGAAATAAAACACTGCTATATTTTCTTTTATGCGCATGAAGAAAGAAGTTGCTAATTGCTCACTGACAACCCACCTAAGAAATTGATGGAAATACATCTACAATAAAGTCGGAAAAATATAATTTCCCGTACCTGCATGATACTCATTCTGGTGAGTCATCCCCAAAGACTTTTTAAAAGAAAATAGAGTTCTGATTCTATGTTTGCCATTAATTTGCTACAGAATTGGGCAACCATTTGGTTCCTCAGCTCTGTTCCATCAAAAAGAGTCAAGACCAATTATCTGAGTGAGTGTAACGTGGATAGGTGTGAGTTAAAGAACTTTGGAATTGTGGAGATAAAAGGTTTTCTGTCATGGAATGCCATTATTATTAATATTATTGCCATCATCATTATTTGTGCTCTCAGCACACGTATTGTGAAAACGTGTTATTCGCGTAACCGCTATGCCCTCACCATGTCATTTGCAAAATCACCATGTTCTCCTCACAGAAATGTCACTGAAATGTCATTTTTACAATAGCTGCATTATGAATCTGCTATAACTTGAATTGCTTTACAATGAAAATGCAATTTCTTAGCAATTAAAATTATTCCACCCACCCCAGTCAAATAATAGAAAATCTCCTCCCTGTCCAATGTTGCTTACAGTGCAGTGCAGAATGCTGTAAATTGAACAGTATGTGGCTTCTCCCATAGCCAGGAAGGTCTACATCTTAGCCACCCGAGTGGTTGCATTATACCACATGTGATTATCCACTAAACCTGATCCGAACTAGTGTGGCATATTACTAAAACTCTCATAAGACTGGAAAATTGCACTCACTCAGTCATTCTTTTTAAGTTCACCCAGGACCTTAACCATATCTAAGCTTGCAGGTATAACAACACTAGATCAAGACATGTAAAAAACTAATGTCACTTTTCACTTTGGAGAAGAAATTCTTCTCATAAATTCAACTCATTATCATTAGGTCTACTTAAACCCCCTGTTGTAGTAATTGAAAGTTTCCTTCTTAATAACTGCCCCTCAGAACCTGTTGACTTGACGTGCATTAGTATCATCATTAATAAGAAAGTAGCAATATACAAAGCATAATACAAGTTATCAGAAGGCTGCCTGTAGGGTAAAATTATTAATGGATATAGGGTAATGTTTAGAGAGATTTTTAAAGGCTCTTTTACTAACTCACTTGTTTTCAAATGAAATCTTACATGGAAACCCAAGATGTAAAAAGTTAAAATGTAAGGCAATGAAGATTGTTCAAGATGAGAGTCTGGGCCCAGAACACTAGAAATAAGAAAAAAATATGTATTTACAAATATACCTAACCAGCCTGTAAAATAAAGAGTGGGAGGGGCCACAGGATAATTCTAAGTATAAATAGACAAGAAAATGTATATGGGGCAGCATGGCATTTTGGTTTCTCTCTCTGACCCTCACTTGAGCTAAGAAGTGTGTTTCGTGTTTACCTCCAGACTAAAGCAGATGATATGGGTGTTTGGGCCAAAGAGACAGGACAATGCTTCAAATAGCTGAAGAATCAGGAAAAGTGGGGAAGCTTCCACACATGAAACACAAGTTATAGCTGTAACCTATCTGGAAGTACATCCAACCCATACCCAAAGACCATAGAGAATGTGCCTCTGTCAAAGCCAGAATCTTCCCAGAAGCAAAGATGTATTTTCAAACATGAATATGAGCAGGTAATAAAAAATTCACAAACATTTAGGGAAATCCAACATCATAGAAGAAATGAATGAATGGAAGAACTAACTCTTGAGGAAATAAAGCTAATAAAAGGAGTAAAAATTTTGAAAAGCCTTAAAATAAATATGTTGAATATCCTTACAGAGATTCCCAAAGATATCACAAGCATGAAAAATAAACAACTCTAAAAGCCAAAAGCATTAATATAAAAATCATATGCTTAGTACATGAACTGAATAGCAGAATCAATTCAGATAAAAGGCAAATGAGTGAGCAATAAGATTAGAACTACACAAAGAATTGAGACTTCAGATTTAAAAAGCTCACCAACTACCAAGCAGGATAAATAACAATAATTTTTAGAAATACCTCAAAGCAGAGAGAAAAACTTTAGAATAAAGTTTTAGAATAAAAACTTTAGAAAAAAGTTTAGAATAAAGAGTAAAGCTTCTAGAGGGGATATGGGAAGATAAAAATGAAAACAAAAATCAGATTAGAGTCTGAGTTCTCAATGACAAAAACAGATGTTAGAAGAGAATATACGATTAAAATTATGAGACAGTTTGTTTTGTGCTTAAGTCCTATATCTAGAAAAACTAGCACTTAGTAATTATATAATCTACAGACCCCTCAGAAAAAATGTATTCTAACAAAATGAAAAATGAATCCAAAAAAGAATATGATGCCAGACATAAGAAATGGTAATGAGCAAAGAGACCAACCACAGTCCTACTTAAATTAAAAGCTGTTTTAATATACATGGAAAAGAAAATTATTAACAATCTGGAACTAAAGTCCAAAATGATCTCAGCATGGGAGGCATTACGATAATGAATCTGACTCTGTTTTTGATATTTGGCTGCTGACAAACCCATCACTTTCCACTTTCCCCTCTGCCCCATCTGAACAAGCTGATAAGAAAGCTCAGATTACCCCTCCTTTGGTACTGGCAGGAATTCAAACCATACAAGCCCCTGCCATGTGAGGCTTGACCCTCACTCAAGCTCCAGCTCCTAACCAAAATAAAAGTCGAACAGTCTCCTCTCCCTGCTTTCTCAAGCCATGTTTGGACCAGGTTGAGGGTCTTTCCTGCTCTCCCCAGAAGCCTTATTATGTATTAAACATTTTCATGTCATCTTGATGGGTGTGTGGTGCCATCAGCCTTGACATTCAAACCTAATTTTGGGTGGGAGATTCATACTACCTCTACAAAGTGACCAGAATAGGTGTGGAGAGAAAGATAGGAATGAATAAGGTGAGGGAAAATATATAAATACTGCTTAACTCTAAGGATTTATTTTTAAAATCAATGTGACAATATTAATATTAAATGAAATGCAAAGTCATTAAAGGGGATAAAGAGGATATGTTATTTTGATGTATGTATCATATCCCCAAAATCATTTGATATTCAAATGACAACAAAGTCACTCATGTTAGAAAGTTCAATCATAACTATATTTTGAACAACAAAGTGCAGTTTGTGAAAGGACATCATCCAGAAAATAAGTAAATTCAGGGAGAAGCGTTAATGTAAGAGGCAGTAATTTCCTTGGAGATATCTGCCAATCTCTCATGACACATCACCTGGGACTTAAGGGGCCAAACACATGACAGGCAAAAGACAAAATCTGTGAGGTTATATCAGAGAGTACCTCTTATAGTCCAGACTCCTGAATGTTACACTAGGAAAATCTTATCCCATAATAGGAGGCAGGGGGATGATTACCAGTCTTATATTTGGATTTTTGCTAAATCGAGAAAGAAAAATATTTGCCTTGAGAATTGTCAACTACAATACTATACTTATGCATGTTCAGGGCAATTCCAGAAACTTCAAGCTGGAAATTTATCTTAAACTTGTCCCTGATAAGTTTGTAATGTCTACAGGTTCCAAGCATAAGCAAACACAAATACCCCATGACAAATATTTAACTCCTAGTGGTCCAAAAATTCCCATGTTCTAAACATGAATTGGTATACAAAAATTACTTGACATATGGGGAGGCAAAAACACATTAATCAGACACCCAAAGACCATAGATATTGGGCTTATCATATATACAATATAAAATAAGTTTATACATTTAAAGAAATATTTAAAAGGTAATAAAAGTATAATAAAATAATAACAGTTCCTAAAAAATAATCAAACAGATTTTTTTTAAAAAACCAAATATAAATTCTTGAAGTTAAAAATATCATAATTGAAATTAGAAACTCAGGGAAACAGTTAAACAGTGGATTAGGTACAGCTGAGAAGAGGATTAATTAATTGTATGGCAGTTAAAAAGATATTGTCTGGAATGTTGCAGAGACCAAGTGGAGAATACAGTAAGAGAGTATTATGATACCTAACTAGAGTTAATATTGAAAAAAGCATGAGACATTCTTCCAAGGAATATTGGCTAAGCATTTTCTAGAATGGATGAGGGATTCCAGAATCAGATTTGGAAAGCCCAAAGACCCTCAAAAGAATAACTAAAAAGAAATCTAGATCTATCTACTTTGAAAGTACAAAGCACTAATGATAAAGAGAAGGTAATAAAAGCAGCCAAATAAATTCTACAGAAGCACCATAGTTAGAATAACAGATGACTTCTCAAGAATAACAATGAGAGTCCAAAGACAGTAGGAAAATATCTTCAAAGTACTGGATGTAAATCAACTGTTAACTCAAAATTGTATACCTAGTTAAATTGACCTTCAAAAGCAATAGTAAAATAAAGATATTTCAGACATTAAAAAAGTACAAATCTTAAGTGTACAATTTAATGAATTTTTATAATTGTAATTCAAAATCCTTAGCAAGATATAGAACATTACCACCCCCTTAGAAAATTCTATTACTTCCCAGTCAATCCTCACTTCCCCCAGTACCACTCCAAGACAACCATGTTCTATGCTTGTTTCCACTGTAGACTAGTTTTTCCAGTTCTAGAATTTCATATAAAAGGAATCCTACTTTTTTGCACTTTTTATGTACCCTGTGTAAAGCTTCTTTCAACATATTCTTTTGAGATTCATTCATGTTATTCATTCTCTTTTTATTGTTGAGTGTTGTTGAGTAATATTCCATTCTATGAATGTTCTATTCTTTATCCATTTTCCTATTGCTGGATATCCGGGCTGTTTCCATTTTGAGTATCATGAGCAAACTGATATAAATTCTTACACATGTCTTTTTGTGGATGCTTACTCCTTATTCCTTGTATGCAAAAAAAAAAAAAATGATTCTGTGCTTTGCTACATATCAAAGTTCAACAAAATTCAATAAATCAATATTCTCTGGGTAACACAAAATATAAACCAATAAAAAAGAATTTCAGGGCTTCCCTGGTGGCGCAGTGGTTGAGGGTCCGCCTGCCGATGCGGGGGACATGGGTTCGAGCCCTGGTCTGGGAGGATCCCACATGCCGCGGAGTAGCGGGGCCCGTGCGCCACAACTGCTGAGCCTGCGCGTCTGGAGCCTGTGCTCTGCAACAGGAGAGGCTGCGGCGGTGAGGGGCCCGCGCACCACGATGAGGAGTGGCCCCCGCTCGCTGCAACTGGAGAGAGCCCTTGCACAGGAACGAAGACCCAGCACAGCCAAAAATAATAAATGAATAAATAAAAATTAAAAAAAAAAAAGAATTTCAAAGCACATATGTCTATACATTTAAATGCACTTCTAAATAATTCATGGATTAAAGGAGAAACTACAGTGGCAATTAGAAAAAACTAAATTTATTTTAAAACTGCATATTTTCATGTGAGGTTCAGCTAAAATGGCACTTAGAGAAAAAATTGTAGGCTTAAGTGCATGTATTAGCGAAGAAGAAAGGCTGAAAGGACAAGGCATCCAACTTAAGAAGTAAGAAAAAATAACAGAATTAATTAAAGAAAGTAAAAGGAAGGAAAATGTAACAATAAGCACAAAAATTAATAAACTGGAAGGTAGAGATATACTAGAGAGAAACAACACATACAAAATTGGTGTTTTGGGAAGATGAATAAAATCGAAAGACTTCTAGCAAGATTGATTAAGAAAAAGGAAGAGAAAGCACAAATAATTAATATTAGCAGAAAAAAAATGATTATAACCACTGTGGAGATTACATTTTTAATGAAAAAGTATAAAGAAAATTTTATAAAAATAAATGTAAAGTTTAAATGAATTGAAAAAACTGCATACACACACACACACACACACACACATAAAACATCATAACTGACCTAAATGTTCTTTCTGGAGGCATGCTTTGTCTCAGAACTTTTCTGCCCAAGTCACAAGCTTATTAGGTTATTTTCTGCTTCTCAAGTTATTGCAGAGGTAAGGTGGAAAATGAGAATCCAGAAATTCCAGGAGTTGAAGGGTTGAAAGCTGCAGCTGTTACTCATCTCCCGGTGGCAAATCTTTTTCAAATTTGCACACAGTCACAGGGCTAAGATTGTGGCCATTAAAATATAGACTAGGAGTAAAGACCAAATCAAAAATCTTGGCTGTATCAGCTCGGTGCTTTGTGACCACCTACAGGGGTGGGATAGGGAGGGTGGGAGGGTGGGAGACGCAAGAGGGAAGAGAGATGGGAACGTGTGTATATGTATAACTGATTCACTTTGTTACAAAGCAGAAACTAACACACCATTGTGAAGCAATTATACTCCAATAAAGATGTAAAAAAAAAGAAAAAAGCAGAAAAAAGAATCTTGGCTGTCATATCTTTGTTAAATCCTCTGATTGGATTAAGATGGCTCCCTGTAAACACTCTTCAATTAGGCAGAATAGTTCAGGGACTAAGACTACGGTAAGAAACCTGATATGATCAAAGGACCCATAATGATGTTTAGAGTGGGGTCTTACAAAGAAAATAGTGTCCATCATTTTGCACAGGGAAAGGAATCATTTTTAAAAGTGTTTGAGAGAATTTCGTTTCCAAAAATGCCCACAGCTTGGATTAAAAGAGACTGACTATTCAATACAGTTGGGCTGCACACATTTCATTTGGCAGGAAGTAGACTGAGAAAGTCCTCTATAGATGTGACTGAAGAAAATTATGAAACAAGAATGATGACCCAAAGAGTAGTTAAGAGGCAAGGAGGACTGGGGAATTGCTCCCAGGCACCATGACCAGAGTCTAATCAAGAAATACTTTCTGGGAATTCCCTGGTGGTCCAGGGGTTGGACTTGGAGCTTTCACTGCCAGGGCTCATGTTCAATCCCTGGTTGGCCCAAAATAAAAAAAAAAAAAAAAAGAAAGGAATACATCCTACCTTCAGAGTAAGGGCCTCACCACACTTTCCCAGAGGAATTTCAGAATTGCTATACACTAGTAACAATGATGAAATTCCCATTCTTCTTCTTTCCAATGGGGGTGCTTATTTAGGTTCAACTAACTCTGCTCCACTATTAGAGATGGTGTAGGGTGGGGAAGGGCGGATTACACATAAGATTACTTTTTTGTACTTAGGTCCCAGAAGTAAAAGAAATTGAATCCAGTCAAGATCCTAGATCTTAATGCCATAATTAAATGAGATTTTTGGATGTCTTGGTGAGCAGGTGAGTGATTTTACTGGTAGAAGAAAGAAAGTTTTTATGATCAAGAGGGATGACTATGGGAGGCTGTTATTTATTAACAGTTACTCATTCCCATTTTGTCATTGTCAAGCTTCTCTAAGAGACAGAGTGTAATGTCTCACCTCATTGACTTTGAGCTTGTCCATGTGACTTGCCAATGAATAATGAGAAAATGTGATGTTTGCCACATTTGGTTTGGCTCACACCTCTTACGTTTCTACCTTCAGTCATGAAAACAGCATGTGCCAAATACAAGTTGCTTTTTTAGCCTGGGTTCTAGAATGAAAAGGCACATAAAGCAGAGCCCAGCTTAGCCCACCAAAGATAACCAGAATTACAATATAACATGTAACATGAGAAAAAATAAGTGATGTTGCAAACCATTGAGATAGTGGAGTTATTACTATAGTAATAGCTGAATAAAATATTCTTCAGTTTATGAGACTAGTATGAACTTATTAACAAAACCAAGAAAGAAAAAAAATTTTTAATAGGAAAATATATAGATCGTCTCCCTCATAAACATATATTAAAAATTCTAAATAAAATATTATCAAACTGAGTCTAGCATTGCATAAAGAGATAATATATGATGACTAACTGGGTTTATTCCAGGAATGCAAGGTTGGTGCAACAATAGAAAATGTGTTAGTATAACTTATTACATTAAAAGAATACAGGGGGCTTCCCTGGTGGCGCAGTGGTTGAGTGTCTGCCTGCCGATGCAGGGAGCACAGGTTCATGCCCCGGTCCGGGAGGATCCCATATGCCATGGGGCGGCTGGGCCCATGAGCCATGGCTGCTGAGCCTGTGCGTCCGGAGCCTGTGCTCCACAATGGGAGAGGCCACAACAGTGAGAGGCCCGCGTACCGCAAAAAAAATAAAAATAAAAGAATACAGGAAAAAAATGATAAATCACCACAGATGTAAAAAAAAAAAGGAAGCATTTAATAAAAATCAACCTTTATTTATAATAATAATTTTCAAAAACCTCTCAGGAAAGAGGACTATCCTTAATCTGATAATGGTTATCTATGATGAACCTACAGCAAACATCCACTCAATAGTGAAATATTAAAGTATTTTCTTTTGATATCAGGAAAAACCCATTTATTGGATTTTTTGATAGGTTGTAGACAAATTTTTTAAATAAAAAGAATAAAGATTACAAATCAAGAAACAAAATATCTGTTTCATAGGTGATATGACAAACAGCCATTTGAGAAAAATGAAAAATATTGTGTTCCTCTCTAATCCTTGCCTATTTTGTCCTTATGTTTGTATGCTAAAAATGTAAATATAAAAAAATGTAAGGTTTTGCGGGGGGGCAAGGTAATGGTGGTGGGATGAACTGGGAGATTGGGATTGACATAGATACACTAATATGTATAAAATAGATAACTAATAAGAACCTGCTATATAAAAATAAATAAATAAAATATTCAAAATTCAAAAAAAAGTAAGGTTTCTTCAAATAGTATATTAGATTTTAAAAGAATATTAAGCAAGGGTTGTCAAACATAAGATTAACAAAAACCAATTGCAGTTTATATACCAGTAGCAAACAGAAAATATAATTTAAAAGAGATATAATTTAAAATATCAATGAAAATATAAGACATTTAGAAAAATCTAACACAACATGTAAGGTCTTTATGTGAACAATTTTTAAGTTTGACAGCCATAGTGGAGATCATATAAATGGAAGAACCAGTTTTATTCATAGATAAGAAGACAATATTTTTAAAAAGACAATTCTCCCCAAGTTAATCTCTAGATAAAGTGGAGTTCCAATTGGAATTCCAAGAGGACTTTTGTGGAACTTGTAAGTAATTCTAAAATTTATAAAGAATGGCAACTGGCCAAGAATAATCAAAACACTACTAAAGAAACTAGCCCTACCAAATATCAAGATTTTTACTTCATTACTATTACTATTACTGCTCTGAAGACAGGTAGTGTTGGTGAAGGGATAGACAGAGAATTGAACAGAATAATACAAAGCCCAGACAATAAATCCTTCTATATTAAAATTAGAAATTCCTGTTTATTAAAAAAAATAGAATGTTTAAAGGCAACTCACAAACTCAATGAAATATTGCAACACAAAAAAGCTGATAAAGAATTCAATTCCAAAATATATAATGTTTTCATATGAACATGATTTTACAGAAGAAAAACCATCCTTTCCCATAAATATGCAAAAACTGATCAATATCCTTAATATTAGTCAGGAAAATCCAATTTAAAATCTCAATGAGATACCATTTCACACTCGACAGATTAGTAATAATAATAGTCTCACAATACCAGATTTGAGCTGCAACATGAAGCAATGCTATATCTTGTACACTACTGGTTGGATTATTAAATGGTGCAGCTACTTTAGAAACCTACTAGGAATTACCTCTAAAGCTGAAGATACTCTTTTTCTATGACCCAGTTATTGTACCTCTAGGTGTATACACCAGAGAAACTTACTCATGTGCCACAGGTGACTTGTTTATAATAGCAAACAATTAGCAACCATCTAACTGTCCATCATCAGAATTGCATAAGTAAATCGTTGCATATTCATAGCATGGTTTAGTATATAGTAGTGGAGATGAATGAACTTCATCTATACATAGTGTGAATGAGTCTCAAAATTCAATGTTGAACAACAAAAGTAAGTAGTAGACGAATCAGTTTTGCACGGGTCTATTTATATAAATGTTAAAATTGGCAAATTAAAAACCACATCACTCAGGAAGGCATACATGTACACAGAGTAACATTTTAAAGAAAAATGGGAGCATGATTAACAGAAAACTCAGGATAGTGGTTACTTTTGGAGGGGAGGAAGAGAGATGCATGCCTAGAGGAGCCCAGAGGAGGGTCAAAGGCACAGGGATTGTTCAAGTTCTTAATGCTAGGTCAGTGCAAGATTGGCTCATTTTATTATTATCTATCACTCTTCTTTACATTGTACTTACATATTTTACATGTATACATTATATGTATGCTATATCTCACAAATTTTTAAAAAGCAAAGAGAAAAGAGATCACAAAATATATTCTAATTGGACAAATGAGCAAAGCCAACTCTTATAATGTGATAGGAAGTAGATATTAGTGGTTTGGGGATAAAAAAAACAGTAGTAACATTTTACACGGATTTAAAAAATGCTTATTGGATCCCATGGGGAGCTCTGGGTGTGCTGTGGTTTCTCAACGTAAGATTACTATTGCACTATTTAGGATTGTTTTGGTTGTCAAAGATAGAAACTTACGTATCTTAAGCAAAAGAGTGAAATGTATTGAGAGGATCATGAGACCCTGAGAAGGGTAGGGGTCCAACCAGCCTCAGAGATTAGGTTTCTACCAGGGAACAAAAGAGTTATATTTCCTTTTTTGCTTAAGATAGTTAGGTTTTTTGCTTTCTAGTACTTAAAACCAAAAGAATCCTCAATAATATAATCAGTATCTTTACTTCAAACAAAAGACTTCTGCTGTCTTTTGCCTCTGTTTAACTATATGTGCCAGCTTTCCTTTTTTATATCAATGCCTTCTACAGGGCAAGAAACATGGATGACTACTCTAGGCGTTCATATTTCCAAGCTTCAGCACGGAGAGGAATGGAACACTTTCCCCGGCAACTAAGCTTAAAAATCTCAGAGAAGGGCTCAATGGGCCAAGCCTAAGTCAGATGCCCATCCCTGGATTAATCAACTGATAGCTGGGGAGTGGGGCTTAGGATCTGTCAGATGCTCACACCAAGTGATTAAATTGAATGAGGGGAGGTTCCATTGATTGAGTGAGGGGAGGTTCCTTCTCACCCTTCAGTCCTCAGCTTAAATATCACCTCAGAAACACCTCTCCTAACTACAGTGAAGTGGGTGCCCTACTCTTATTCTCTCTCACATTACCCTCTCTGTTTCTTTTGCAACACTCACCACAATATTCAACTATTTTTTAAATAACATTAATAATTTTTACTGCTTCACATCAAAGACAGTCTTTTTGTGGGTTTTTTTTTTTTTGAAGTATAATTGATTTTCAATGTTGTGTTAATTTCAGGTGTAAAGTGATTCACTTATACACACACACACACACAAACACACACACATATATATTCTTTTTCAGATTCTTTTCCCTTATAGGTTATTATGAAATATTGAGTATAGTTCCCTGTGCTATACAGTAGGTCCTTGTTGATTACCTATTTTATATACAGTAGTGTGTATATGTTAATCCCAAGCTCCTCATTTATTCCTCCCCTGCCACCTTCCCTTTGGTAACCATAAGTTTGTTTTCTATGTCTGTGGGTCTATTTCTGTTTTGTAAATAAGTTCATTTGCATCTTTTTTTCAGATTCCACATATAAGTGATATTATATGATATTTGTCTTTCTCTGTCTGGCTTACTTTACTTAGTATGATAATCTCCAGGTCCATCCATGTTGCTCCAAATGGCATTATTTCATTCTTTTTATGGCTGAGTAGTATTCCATTGTGTGTGTATATCTAGATATAGATATAGATATAGACATAGATACCACATCTTCTTTATCCATTTATCTGTCAATGGACATTTAGGTTGCTTCCATGTCTCGGCTAATGTAAATAGTGCTGCAATGAACAGAGGGGTGCATGTATCTTTTCAAATTACAGTTTTCTCTGGATATAGGCCCAGGAGTGGGATTGCAGGATCATGTGGTAGCTCTTTTTTAATTTTTAAAGGAACCTCCATACTATTCCCCATAGTAGCTGCACCAATTTACATTCCCACCAACAATGTAGGAGGGTTCCTTTTTCTCCACTTCTCCAGCGTTTATTATTTGTAGACTTTTTAATGATGGCCATTCTGACCAGTGTGAGGTGATACTTCATTGTAACAACTATTTTACTTTAATTCACTGGTTTATATGATGTGGTAGGCAGAATAATGGCCCCCAAAGATATCTATGTCCTAATTCTCAGAACCTGTGAATAAATTACCTTACATGACAAAAAGGAACTTTGCAGATGTGATTACTGAACCTTGAAATGGGGAGATTATCCCGGTGGGTCCAATCTAATCAAGTGAATCCTTAAAAGCAAAGCACCCTTCCTGGCTGTAGTCAAGGAGAGTTGTGGTGACAAAAGAAGAGTCAAAGCAATATGACATGGGAAGGACTTACTCTGACATTGCTGGCTTTGATGACAGAGAAAGGGGGCCATAAGTCAAGAAATATAGGTGGCCTGTAGAAGTTGGAAAAGGTAAGGAAATGAATTCTCCCCTGGAGCCTCAAGAAAGAAACTTTTGATCCAGTGAGACCCATGTCAAACTTCTGCCCTGCAGAATTGTTAAGATAATAAAATCGTACAGTGTTAAGCCATTAAATTTGTGGTAATTTGTTACAACAGCAGTAGGAAACTAATATCCCAGGTTATTATCTTTTACTAGAATGTAATCTTCTAGAGAGAGGGATTTTGTCTATCATTTTCCTTGTATCTCCAGTTTATAACACTGTTCCTAGCATAAATTTTTGAATGAATAAGTAGATGAATAAATGAATGAACTAAGAAATCTGTGATTCACCTCCAAAAGTTCAACTTGCAGGCTTCATTTGAAGTGTTGATTTTCCCTCTATGGGAGTCACAATTGTGGAGAATCAAGTAGAAAATGCAGCCGATGATTTCGAGTTTATGGGTCAGAAGGGAAAACACTGACCGAGAAAAAAGTGAAAAATAAGCCCTCTTCTGCAAAGAGAGAAGAATTATGCCAAGCCAAGAGAACAATCAAAGATGCTAGCAAATCATAGATCTGGGACAGCACTTACTCTCTATTTGAGCTTTCATGTGGGATGTGTTTTCAGTCAGCTGATATTTCCTATTCAATTTCCAGAAAGATCCCACTGTCACCAGCTTGGTAAAATACTGGGTCACCCACATCAACTCCAAAATGGTCTCTCTTCTGGTGCAGCCAGATTTTATGATTTACACCCATTAATGGGAACCAGTAACTCTTCCAGAAGAAAAATGATGGCATCTTCTGAAGAATGTATCCTTTTCCAGGCAATTTGTTTCTGAAGACTATTCATCAGATGATTCACTCTCTCTCTATGGGTTCAGTAATAGAATACTTTTAGTACTCAGAACCAACGAGTTATAACTGGCAGCTTTCTTCACCAGGAATAAAGAGTTGTGCCAGAAAATGAGCAAGCCACTGTAAGGAAAGTATTAAGGCAACGTCATCTGAGCTGAGCTCAGACTCATTGAAATACTATGAAATATAGGCAGCAAAACACATTGTTTGAAGGATAAAAGAATGGTCCTTGACTATTTTCACACACAAATTTCGCTTGTACACCATATCCTTAACCAAAGCATATGTGTATATATGTATATAATTATATATATATGTATATATAATTATATGTTAGCAGTAGCTAACATATAATTTCATATGCAAAATGTGGACATATAGAATAGCTTTGCAGGGTGGTCCAGCCAATCAGTCAAGCTCTAGGCAGAGAAAATGCCTTACTTCAGATCCAGGAACGTCCACTGGGAATGAACCAGTATTCTGATCTGCACCTTACTCTCACTTTTTTCCTCCCTGACTCCCCACCAAATATTCTTAAATCTTCGAATCTCTGTCTTTCTTCATGGTAACTGTGGAGGAAATGATTTTGGATGGAATTAAGCAGGTGCAGGTGGTGCCATAGTACGTACTAGCTCCCAGCATAACATCTGCTTCCGATTCTTCAAAGCTTCTTATTTTTACAACAGTCCTCTTTGTCTTTTCTCTCTTTTTTGTAGGTCTGTGGGGTTGTTTTTTTTCTTCCTATTTCAAGTCCCTGTAAGAAAGAGGAAATGGTGGTGGAGGACGGCAGAATTTCCATATGCTTCATCAGATGATAGAACGGAGTTACGTCTGTTGAATACGATGCTGAAGTGCTCACACTTTCTGGACCAGGACTATCCAAATCCAGGTCCATCCATGTTGCTCCAAATGGCATTATTTCATTCTTTTTATGGCTAAGTAGTATTCCATTGTGTGTGTATATCTAGATATAGATATAGACATAGATACCACATCTCCTTTATCCATTTATCTGTCAATGGACATTCAGGTTGCTTCCATGTCTTGGCTAATGTAAATAGTGCTGCAATGAACAGAGGGGTGCATGATGGATTGCATCATTTCTGCAATGATGGAAATGTTCTATATCCACACTAGGTCTGTCCACTGACTTCACATATCTGTTGAATGCTTCAGATGTGGCTGGTCTAATGACTAACTGAAGTTTTAATTTTGATTCATTATAACTAACTTAAATTTAGCCATCTGTGGATAGTAGCTGCCCTATGAGGCAGCACAGTTCTAAAGGCTGGATGAGCATTAGAATTCCCGTTCACTTTTTTCTATACTTTGCCTCATCCTCTATTTAAGATAAAATCTTTTCATGTTAAAGTTTGCATCTCAAAACATTGTTTTCCTAAGTATAACCATTCTTTCTTTCTTTCTCTCTCAAGTTTATTCCACCTTGCTTCTTCTGTAACTCTTATCCTTTTCCCACAGTCATATCCAATCACTTACACACACACACACACACACACACACACACACACACACACACACAAACAGAACACTAGATACCATGAAGAAAGAGGTGTCAGTCATCCTCACGTATATTGCTTCTGAAAAAAAAGATGAGAGAAAAGAAGAGGGGGGAAATATGTGATGGCTCATCACCTAACATTTCCAAATGTAAATATAAGGGAAAGTGTATAAATACAGTGCAATGTGGTTATACAGGGCCATGAGCTGCCACTCTTTACAGAGTATTTACACAATGACAACGTGAAATGTGTGATGAAGTGTTACCATTAACCAGGAGAGGAAAAGCAAAACAGAATTGGAGAGTTTTGAAAGGTTTAGACCTTTAAGACCTTGGAGTTTCATGAAAATTTTTTTTCCCTCATGGGATGTTTTTCTTCTCTTAAACCATTGTTGGTCAAGGGAATGTTTAATAAATTACTTGCTTTTATTCCTAAGTGGTACGCTGGACGGTGTAACTAATAAAGCCTGTTGTTTAACAGTCCTGCCCACTGTCTATAGCAGAAATAAAGATGGGGACATGCTATTCTGAATCTGACCAGATCCCAAATCTCCCATCAGAAGTTAAGGTTTGGTTTCTAAATTTGGTATCCATAGTTTCTCAAATGGACCCACTAGCAAGAAGAACAATTTCATTACAACAAACTCTTTCTTAAAAAGACATGAAAACTAGCATGCTGTTTCAGCAGGCCTTTCTATCGAAAGCTGTCTACACTGGCAGATATCCACATGAAGGAACAACCTACAAGGAAGCATGGCAGGTTTCACCATGATCCTTCAAATTTGGGACATAAAGTCAGTACCCTTGCTGGTAATGTTCTGTTTCCCCAGGGAAACAGATCTGAAATAAGGTTTGGTTTATCTAAGGGGTGCAGTACACTGGTGTGGCAATAGTCACGTGATACAGGGAAGGAAAGACAGCCAACGGGAGTGCATTATTAAGCCAGTTACTATGGTGAGTGACTGAAGCTTAATCCCAAGGATTAGGTGGGCTACTCTGTCAAATATCAGTTAAGGGTCAGGGAATTAGGTTACTTGTACCCCCATAGCTGTTAGTCATTGATTAAGGAATGCCTCCGAGGGTAGTTAATTCCCAAACACATCAGTAAGGTGGGTTATTTCTATCGAGGGTAGTCCACTGACAAAGGTGCTGGTACACACTGCTAGAAGTCAGGCTGGCATGCACAGGTAGAGTGAGATGTCCTGAAATCTTATAGCCAGAACATTGACAGAACCTGCTACATAAATATTACATGTGATGGAATCCTTCTTAGGGTAAAGAATGTTAATTTTGTAGAGTCCCCTTTTGTTTGTCCAAATATTGCATTTACTAGCTGCAAAAGGGGGTTGTCTAGAATTTGGTGAATTCTTCCACTTTACTTCAAGATTAAATAAACTTCAATAATGACCTTCCCATATTTCTAAGATGAAGGAGGACTAGTCTCTTATTTTGTTCAGAAGCTACTCTGTATCATCCTTTGAACCATGGGATTTTTCGTCATTTGCCTAAATTTTTCTTCATATGGAATAATCTGATTTGTTAACAATGATCCCAGGTTTGGATCCATAAATGGGTGTGTTCCATATACAAAAGGCACAGAACTCCATGAAACTCCAATTGTGGGTCTCCCTGGTTGCTGAGACATATTAGCATGAAGGGCATGAATCTTTCATCTAAGTTATGTGTATATGTTGCTTTCATGTACTTAAAACATGACATGATTAAACAGTAAAACCCCACATGGCTTCACTCAGGCACATGCAAATTTATCATAGAATCCACCTGTCATAGATCATACTCAAGAGAAAGTCAGGACTTTGTATAACATCCAAGGTACATGGTATGAATCAGACCACCCAATCCCTCCCCATGAGGACGATACAGATTTGGTGGAGGGTGGCCCATGATGTTGAAGTATGGAAGGAGGGGGGACGGAGACTGGCCTGAACTCAGGGGAGTGACCATGAAGAACCTCACAGAAACACAGAGCAGAAGAGATAGGCGTGATCAGGAGTCAGGAAGCAGAACCAAGATGGAGGTCCACGAGACAAATCCAAGCATCCAATTGGGCACAGGCATGGTGGAGGCAGGGTCAGGAGAGTAAGAAGCCAGAGTGAGGATCTTACTGAAGAACCAAAAAGGCAGAGAGGGCTAGAAAAGGGGAAAAGAACTAGAAGGGGTGTGATCTGAGGAGAATGGCGCAAAATGGTTCAAGTTCTCATCTGAGAATGCCAGCAACCCTCTGGGGCTTGTGTGGCCTTGGCACATCCTTCCAGACAGAAACATTTCTTTGTAGAGTTCTACTGAGAAAAAGAACACATTGACAGATGTAAAAACAGCACCCCAAATGACAAGGCTCATTCAGCTCTGTATTCCTTACAACTGGCACATAAGACTTAATATATGTTTGGGATTCTGCTCAACTGGTTAACAATTTTTCTTATTTATTGACAAAACCAACACATATTTGTTGTAGAAAGTTTGAAACATGCAGAAAATAAT
Organism: Phocoena sinus; assembly: GCF_008692025.1. NCBI lineage: Eukaryota > Metazoa > Chordata > Mammalia > Artiodactyla > Phocoenidae > Phocoena > Phocoena sinus. The sequence continues at coordinate 8,361,573 of NC_045766.1, forward strand.
CGAGGAAGAAAATTAAATTCTCCAACAATCCACCTTCTCAGAAATGTTTACATGTGTTCAGTAGTTTTAACAAAACACTGGTATAATATAATGTAATATAGAGTAGTGTAGCATAGTATAGTATAGTATAATATAATATAAATATAATTAATATAATGTAATGTATGCAACATAATATAATTAATATAACTACAGTAATATAATATAATGTGTGCTGTTTCGTAACTTTTTAACTTAATACTTCAAAGTATCATTCCATTCAAATGCATTTTGTCCATTTGTGAGAAATACTTCTAGGCACATAGTATTTTTGGAGGTAAAAATGTCACCACCACCATCACATCATATACAAAACGTATGAAAGACCAAAACCTTGGTTCGTGTCACTCCCTAACGTGACAGGGTTACCACGGCAGTGTCCCAGCAGGAAATAGATTGCATGTTCAGATGAGTTTGAGGGGGGTTTGGTAAAGGGGGTAGGGAAACTGCCAGGACCCAGGAGGCAGTGACAACAGGGCTACCACCAACCCTAGACCTGAGGAGGAGAGGAGAGGGAGCAGTGACCAGAACATGGAGGGAGAGCCATGTACAGGTGGCTCCCTTGGCAGGAACAGTGGTCTGGTCCAGGGGGATAGCCGACCTGAGATAACCCTGATGGGAGGGAGATGGGAAGAGATATTCCCCAAACCTAGACCGCTCTTTGTTTGACATTTGGCCAGTGACCCCTCCCCACGCTGAACCCACCCAGAAATCAGCTATCAAGCAAGCCTTTAGATGTGGTCCAAAGAGGACAGCTTTCTGTGGCTGGAAAGGGGGTGCTGTCAAGCACTAGTGCCCATGAAGGGTCACTTCTCTCATCTCTACATGCTGAGTAGTAGAACCTGTCTATCTTTCATTCATTCATCTACTTCTTCACTTATTCAACAAAGATATTCAAACATCATATTAATACTAGCAAAACATTGGGGATGGGCAGAGAGTAGCAGATAGCCTAAAATATCCAGTGATAGGGCATTGTTAAATGTTGGTACATCAAAGGATGCAGTTCTATGCAGGTAATGATAATCTATATTATTCAAATAACAATGTCAATTTTCTTTTTCATTGGAGTATGCTGGCAGAGCCACATTTGGAAGGAATTTAGATTGTAAGGTATTGAACCATGGGTCTTAAGGTGGCATTTTATTCAAACAAGTGAGGGTAATTTTCTAAGTGCTGTGCCGTTTCCTTTCTATCTCTTATTTTTTAAAAAAGAAAATTCTCTGCAGTTTGGTTCAGAGTTATGGTTTCATTTTGATTTCCTTCTTTTCTTCCTGGCAGTTAATATACAAATTTGATATGAGAGAAGAATGAGAAACATATCAGACAAAGGCTGAAGCCATTAAAGAATAAAGATAAAAACCCAACTTGCCCTGCTTTTCTGACGCTGTTACCTAGTTATTTTCTTCCTCCTACTTTATAGCATTTTATCAAGTTTTCTTTGTAGTCAACAGCTGACATAAGGTGTCAAATTATCAGCCAAATCTTAATACAATAGCAGAGTATACACAGCACATGCAAAACAATATCTCTGCAGTTGCCCAAATGAGAATAATTTTGACCCCACTTAACCAGACCACTTTTCAGGGAAAATAAAAAGTATCTCCCTGTGGTCTAGGCCACAATGACCTTCATAAGTCCCGAAGCCAAAATGGCTTCCAACCTGAATCGACCAGCCATGTTACTTTTCCAACTAGAAACATTTTCTGGAAAGGCCACAAAGATTAAACTCCTCATCCAAATCATGAAACTTTTCGACTGTTGTCATTTTATGTTGCAAAAAGATAAAGTCTAAATATTCTGCTGGATTAAATAACCCACATCGCCCTATGACAAAATATTGATATATGAGTTAGTATGTTTGGCCTGACATAAATGCCCACCTTCTATACTAGCATATTTTATTCAGTGTCATATAAATGAGAAGAGATAATTTCAATAAAAATAAACATGATATTCACCACTGTTAACAATCTCAGAAAAATTGGCATTTGCTTTTAACAGCATTTGTTCAATACTCCTTCAACTGACAGAGGGTTTTACTCTCCCCAGAGGAGAGAGAGGTGGAATCTTCCTCTGGAAATGGTGTGTTTATTGCAGGTAGGTGCCTCTGTTTTCTCAGTCTAGTGATATGCTGTGACATGTTTCCTTCTGCAAGCAAAAATTGACATTATGTGTACAAAACCCAGGTAACTGTGACTGTAAATCATCCCTTTTCGATATTAAGGTGCTATTTGTGGGTTTTTCAAAAAGTGAGTTGACAGAGTTATTTTTAAGGAACTCATTTTCTTACAAGGTAAGGAATCATTATAAGTATTGAAACATAATTGATACTTCTCATCATGATCCCTTAACCAATTCAAGCATCTCTCTTAGTTTGGGACAACCTTTTTGCCGGTGATTGAATAACACCATGGCTCTTGAGAAAGCACTTACAGGCTTCTGTTTATGTAGCATCAGAGCCACCTGAAAACTTTGCCCCCTGTATTGCTACCCTTTGCACATCTTCTAAAGAGTGCAATAAATTGTCAATAAGCTTTTTTTTTTGAGTTAATTTTTTTATAGCACACACTTTGTCCATAGAGGTGGGGGTATGGGGGAACACATGTTTAGGATTGTGGCCATTTCAAACTAAGGGGACGCCAGATCACAAACAATCATGCAGCTGATCTACTTTGCAATGTTGTCACACATGCCTAACAAAATATTGTGCTACCGACACAATCTTTGTATTCTGCATTGGTAATTAACCTTGTCAAGTTATTTTAAATAAGCCTCATGCATATGTCATAAAGCAAATGACAAATTAAATGTTCAGATATGATTATGAAAGCTATTTTCCTTTTGGATTTAATTTTGTTCCAGGCGAAGCTTCTGTTAAGTAGCATTTTATGGATCCACAATGCTGGAAAGAACTTGAAAGACTTCACATAGCCTTTATGTTTTTGTTTTTGTTTTCTTGTGAGGTCCAGAGTAGTGATCTAATTGGCTCAAGGTCACACAGCTATTTTGTGACAAAATCAATAATAAATTCTCCCGAACTTGAGGCTAATCCTTGTTGCTCTGGTCTTTGCCTTGGTGGATTAAGGATATGGCCCAACATGAGGAGGGAAATATTTGACCTTATGGATTAAAACCAAGCCTATATATTTGTCTCTGAAAAATGTCCAAGATTCACTCCTGTTCTATTTCTTCTTTGCCTCTTCATTTACTTCCATGTCAACCAAAGCTTGTCTAGGAAACTTCTCAACTTTCCAGATTCATTCAGCCTCAAAATTTCTTTTATCTGAAGTAAGACAATTTGAAGTCTGTGTACTTCAATGCTACTCCTTGTGCTACCTCAATTTTATTCTCCATCCCACTAGGCTGAGATGATTAAAAAAGTTTCCTCTTGGAAAAGAGCGCATAAAGATGCATTCCAGGCAGGCAAAATATGAGACATGTAGTATTTCCAATCAACAGGCTGAATATTGTTTTCATATAGATGTGCAGGGAATAGCTAAATGAAAGCAAACCAGAAAAACAGAGATTTTGTTTTCATTAAGCTTGCTACCTATTGATTTTTAGGACCTAGAACTATATTTATCAAGGTTGACATATTTATCCACATCATTTTCCCTTTGACCTTAATACGAAGTGGAAACATTATAATTATGGATTTGTGGTAAATGTGATTTAATACCAACCAAATAGTCATCTAACTACTGTCTCTTAACACCTGTGACTCTCGGCCAGAACCCTTTCAGGTCAGGGAGCTATGTCAGCCCATTTTCAGGTCAAACCTGAAGTGCCAGAGAGTTAGTAGCCTTTGAAACAGCCTTCAACCAATCACAGATAAGGTTTTAGAGGATAAATATTCCAGCTTCCTCACCCCTCAGCTGAGATAACTCTGCAGCAAGTTCTATGCCGTCTCCCTTGGTTTCCCAGCAGGACTGCGTTCCAGTTGATAAACAGTGGTGAACTTACTTAATAACCCATCCTTACAGGCTTCCTTCTCTTCCCTGTTTCACTTTTGTACAACCCTACTGGTATTTACTGTGATCAGCTTCCAAATAAACTACTTGCACTTGAATCACTGTCTCAGAGCTGGCTTTTCGAAGAATCCAGACTGAAACAATCAGAGTGGTTGAAAGTATACGCCCTGTAGTAACCTTGACCTCATTTCCAACCCTAGAAGCACTTTTCAGACTGTGGTGCAGGCAGGAGAGATCCAGGCAAGGAACTGAAGTCTCATTTAACTAAGCCAAAAAGATCAGAATTATGGCTACTGAGCCAAGTGGAATATGTAGGGCAAAGTACCAGAGAGGAATAATTACACAGAGAAGTAGCTCTAGGATTTGCATAGAGGTTCTCTTGAGCTTTCTGTCAAATACTAAGTTGCACACACACACAGGGTGAAACTCCAAGAGACTGGGCAAAGAACAACTATTGAGACAAGAGCAATTCCCTAGAAGATTCTGGAGATCACACAAGGTTGGGAATTGTTTTGATTTCAACTAATGAGGGTGGGGAGATTCAGCAAAGATCCTAGAAAGACCACACATTGAGAATAAAGTTAGTCTAACTCTAGAGGAAAGTCTACCCAACTCCTCCCTCCCAAAATTTTAGAACAAGCCTTGAATGGATCAAGGTGTTCTGCAAGTAAATTAACTGCCTTCCAGAAAAAACCTCAAGACTCTTTAAAGAAAGATGACAAAATCTGACACTCAAGAATGTTGGACTGACAATGTCTAGCATACCATCAAAAATCACTAACCATGTGAAGGAACAAGAACATTTGACTCATAAGAAGAAAAATTTGCCAATATAGAGACTAAAATGAAAAAAATAATGAGATTAGCAGAGGACTTTCAAATAGCTAGTATAAATATGTTCAAGGATTTAAAGGAAAAACACAATGAGGTAACAAGTGGAGAACCTCGGTAGAGACTGTAAACTACAAAAACAACCAGAGAGAAAAGACTAATGTTTCTGAAGAAACCACATATTTCTTGTCCACAATAATATAGGTAAAAGATAATAAAATAATAATTCCAAAGTGCTGAGGGAAAATAACCATCAATGTAGAATTCTGTACCCATATAAAGTATGGTTAAAGCTTGAGAGCAAAATAAATACATTTCTAGACAAGAAATGCTGAGAAACTTTATATCATAAAAATACCTAAGAAAGACCTCAGACCCTCAGTATAAGCACAACTGAAGTATCTCTTCAGCATGAAAATAAACTGAACTCAGAAGAAGCAGTGGTATACAGGAAGTAATGGAGAGCAAATAAATTGAATCATTAAATTTGGGTAAATATAAGTAAGCATTGGTTGTAAGAAGAACAAAAATAAATTAAAAAATAATTATAGCAATAATAATAGTTTAAGTATGGAACTAAAAAACTAGAGGACAAGATAATATTAGAGAACAATATTTTGGAAGGAGAGAATGAGACATCCTGCTACTAATAACAATGGTGGTTAAAAATGTTATAAGTGCTTTACATATTAATCCTCAAATCAACTGTATGAGGTAAGTATTATTTTTATCTCCATTCTACAGATGAGTAAATTCACCTAACCTAAGACCCTCTTCGTTCAACTCGTCCAAAGTTTTTGCTGCTGCCTTTCTAGTAGCATCACCTTTTTGTTTGGCTACTGTTCCCCAACTCATTTGTTTTATCTTTCCTGATAGACTTGAAGCTATTTAAAAGAACAGGACATTCTTTTTGCAGCTTTGTAACTCCCATACCCCAGACTCTGTTCTCCGGATCTTCCCCCACAATAGATGTCTAAAAATATATTTTGAATGTATTATTGTTTTGCCTTGTTGGAATCAATTTGCTATGGTTTCCCAAGGAAAGGTAAATACAGGCATGGGGTTGTCTATAAACCTATTAAACCTAAGCCTAAATAAACCTATTTTATAGACAGAATACCTGTGGAAAGTAAATAATCTTTACTTGTATTAGTCACTATATCATGTTAGGCCACTTATCAAATATGATGATTTACTGGAAAATTCACACAGAATGTAAAGCAGGCATGGCTCCTGCCCCCTGGAAATTTATATTCCAGAAACAGTATGGTGGTTAAAAGATGGAAGACTTGAGTTGCTACATATTACCCTGGCTGAAGATGACAATTCATTTTTTAAGTTAATACTTACAAACACTAATTTCTTTGATCCTTGAAACAACCCTATGAGTTAGGGATTATTCTTTCTCACAGATGAAGAGAACAAAGAACAAATCAATTAAGTAACTTGCTCAAAGTCACAAAGACAGCAATTGTTGAAGGTGGGGTTTTGACCCTGGCATCCTAGCACCAGAAACTGTACTCTTACACTACCATCTCAAACAGGATTATATGTTTATGTTGATATCAAATCAGTAATTTAACATTTAATCCACACAAGATTCCTTCCCCTTACCACAAACAGCTGCTGTTGTCCCTGGCAGCTTTCCTCCAAAGAGAGTCACAGGCATTTTCCAGAGGGAAATATATTATGGGTCATTTTGTGTTTTGCATTATTGTTATTGATGCAATTCTTCCCATTAGAGGCAGAATATATTTCCCTTACAGATCCAAGTATGACTGAGCCCAGCCTAGATCAGCCAAATCCTAGCTGACCCACAGACACTGGCATAAATAATTCTAAGCAACAGAGCTAGAGTGGTTTGTTACACAGCATTATTAATAGCAATAGCTAACTGATACAGGCTGACACCAGGTGTTGTATCACTTACTTTAGCACCAATGACTATTTGCCTTCTTCTTTCTTTCAAATAATAGAAATGCCTGGGGCAAGTGGGTGTGGGGTCCAAATTAGAAGAATAAATGTCAAAATCAGAAAAGATACATTTGGGAGTTTTCATGTTCTGCCATGGTGACATTTTACTCACATCTTAAAAGTCCTTGAAATATCGCTTGTTGGCTGTGCTGTCACGATCCGTTCTATAGACATTTTGATGCACTTTATTACAAACTTTAAAGTCATATTAGCAGCTGTTATTTTATATCACAATGGATTAATAAGATGCATTTTCACAAATAAGACACATTTTAGATAGTTCTGAAAAAATTTCAGTGTGAAAATCTTGTGCCAGGATTCCACATTTTAAATGACACATTTCCAAATAGCCTAAAGTGAAAATGCTCAAGTAATATGCTTATTTGTACTGTGCTTGAAACTATCAGCCCCCCAACAACCCAGGAAACACGTAACCTTCCTACATGTGTTTTTTCTATTATAGTATACGAAATTCAGGGAAAATATATCTCTCGATACTTGTTTCAGTGTAATTCAGTTAGCCGCACTGAAAAATATAATGAAAGCAAAATAAATACCTTTTCAGATTTCCACTGCAATACTTGAATAATATACATGAGAATTATCACAAAAGCATTGATTCCCCTTTAAATATTACAATAATGGAATGTTCTATTGCCTTTTCATGTGGAATAATTAGGAAAGATAAAGATTTTTTTTTTCCTTGGAGGCAATCTCGCTTCCTATGGTGTTGCTAAGGAATAAGGAATTTTCCTTCCAACTGATCTTAAAAGAGATATCTAAGATCTATATTGCCTGTTTATGGATTATAGCTAACTTTACAGTCGTGTATAAACTATACATTTGAGTGCAGTAAGACACGTCCCCTGTCTCACAATAAAAATATTATGGAACAATATATTTCCATATAGTAATGGTACTCTTATATTACTAGTCTATAGAAAGGTACAGTACTCATTTAACTTACTAACATAAAAGTCTCTCAAGTAAGATCAATACTTTATCTTCTCAACAGTTTTCATAAATGAAGATTTAATTCAACCTGTATTCCTTAGCCCCCAAGACGATAAGGGTCAGGTCTGCTGACCACTCCACTCTCTGTGGCAGAGACATGAAACCTTTGGAGCAGCCTCATAATGTGAGCAGTGGATCTCAACCTGGCTGCACCTTAGAATCACCAGGGGAGCTTTTAAAAGACACTGATGCCCAAGCTCCTCCCCAGATCAATTCAACCAGTATCTCTGGGGATGGGTTTGGGGTATAGTTATATTTTTAAAACTCCCCAGATGACTCAAATGTGCCACCAGATTTTCCATCCATTGATCCAGGCTCTAAATTTTAGGGATTCAGGACACAAGCTAAGATCTGGGTAGATGCACTCCCTTGGGGCCTGCCCTGTGATCCTGTTGGTGGTGGTGGTGGTATTTTTTTTTTCTTTGTACACTGTGGATCTTTATTGCCATTGCTTCACTGCTTTTGAGTGCAGATCTCTCATTGACATGGGTGGGAATGCTGCTCCTGGAGAGAGTTTGGAATGCACAGTTGAGAACTCCGTGGTGCTATTGGAGAGGGAATTTTGCCCTGAGTTTGTTACATGCACCAGGGTTTAGGATTCTTCTCCCTTTACTTCCTTTCTTCTGATCTTGCATCGCATATATATGCCTTGATTGTGAATTTTAACTTTGGAGTCTCCTCTTTACTTTCTCTGAACCTGGCACACCGTTGTCCTGTTCTCTTGTTCTCAGTGAGGTCTGCCCTAGGGTGGTTTTTTCTCTGAGTCAGCAGGTAAGAAGATGGAGGTAAGTTCAATTTCACCCCTGACCAGAGTCAGATCTTGGACTGAGGTTAACCCTTTAGACCTCACAGTCCTTCTCAGTGTAATGAATATACTCAGTGAGGGAAACTTATCAGTGCCTTTGGTAAAGAGATTTTATAAATCTGGGTCAGACCCTCAGAGTCTGGTGACATTGGATATAAGACTGTCTTGTAGTCTATGGGGAAAACTATGTTTCATGATGTTTATAGCAAGCGAGGGGGAAGGGGGGCTTCCAGGCAAGGACACCCATGCAAGCCCACTCCACAAGAGCCACGGTTCTGCCTTCTCCCAGCCCAACAACAGTGACACTACCCTATCCACAAAGGCGGCCACATTAGTGGCGGGGCTCTCTCCCCAGGAGCACCGCCAGAATTCTATCACGTTATAATGGACAATATGAACACATATGGCTGACAATATTAAGTGCAAATCTGTCACTCTTTGGGTGGGGGAGGGGCACCCAATCCAGCTACACAAATGGCTTTGACTGTGAAAGATTCTGCAGCCCCTCCATTGGTCTGTAAAATTCATTATGATGGCACTAGGCTACGTAACATGGCACCACTCCAGTCATCTCCCCAGGAAAAGGAGACTTTCTCTTTGATGGAGAATATTTGATTGTCATCACCTCCACTTACCTTGGATAACTAACTATTCTTCAAGTCCTCTAATCCAGAAAAACACAGGAATTCATGAGAGTTCTCACTATGACAAATCCAAATTGCTGATTTTTTCCTTATAGGAAAATGGATGTTTTCATTTATAGTCATACTGCCCAGTTGATACTTTGTTCCAAACTCTTGTCATCAAAACTGATGGCAGAGCTCTCACTGGTGCAGCATCCACTCCAGTGGTTGGGTTCCAAAAACCCTGCCAGGAAACTCCATTGTGCGGAACAATTTCTTTTTCTTTAATTAGTCATTTGGATGGGCTGTTTACAAATAAGATCTTTGAAGAAATGGGGAAGGTGGAATTTAAAGCTTAGTTGAATACCTTGGTCTTTATTATCTTCAGAAAGGAATCATATGTCAACAATACATAGTGTATTTCCTCCAAAAGAAACCTTGGAAAGTTGTAATCAGCATTAAAAAACTAATGAAAAACCTCCATATTTCTTTCTTTTTTTTTTCCTGCCTGCAACTAACAGGGGAGCAGGCTGTGACCAATTTATTTGGGCTGGTAAATGGGGACTTAGACACAAGGTTGGTCAAGAATATTTCTGATAATTAAAAAAAAAAAGGAGCCAAATTGCTAATGTTTTCTTATTTGTTATTCTTTAGTTCAGTGCTCTTTGAAGTAGAGAAAGATCTTTGAAAAATCATGGATTTTGGCTATGAATTATTTAACAAAACAAAGCAGAAAGACAGGTCCATTTCCTTTCATAAATCTGACTGCTCTCACAGCAAAAATGATCAAGCATTGCTGGAAACCCAAAATGGGACATTTTCAAATCCACATTTACATTGGGTTCTAAGATTTCCTTACTGTCTTATTAGTTTTTGAAAATGGAAAGTCTGTCATAAAAGGCATGGAGAAAGGAACAACTTAAAAGAAATGTGTGGGGAATTTACCTCCAGGGTTACATTTTCAAAAGGGCTCCAAAGCAAGTATACAAATGGGCGTGAATACTCCACTCCACATCCGCCATCACTCTCGTGTGAGAGAAACAGCCAGGCATGCACCTCACCAGCCAGCTCCTTGTTCAGTACACAGAGCTTTGCACAAAGAGGGAGTAAGAGGTTATGAAAGGAGAGAATTCAGAGCAAGGAGTTCACTGGAGGCGGGGAGGGTGTAAGCTTGCAGCAGTTCCCAAGATCTGCCCAGCTTGGCGGAGGTTTCAGCCAAGCGGTGAGTGGTGAACCCACACGTACATTTATATTAAAATAAATCAGATCCACTGCTTAGCTGATGAGAACACTAATGTAAAAATGAGTCTATAAGAGGTCCCCCAGATATGGATCCACACGTTGGCTTAATCAGTGGCTTTCTTATAAACACGGCCTATGGGTTTAGAAGACACAGGATGAAAGCTAGGGAAACGGGGAGGGAAAAAATGAATGTGGAGGAAGAAAAATTCAATATAGATAAGACATAATTAAGAATACAAAATATATGGATGAAAGGTGAATATTTGAGTAACAGAATAAAGAGGCTAACTGGAGCAGTTCCTCATTTATGAACAGGTTAAGTGCCCAGACTAAGTCTTCAAGTCATATCCTGCCCACCCCTGGGGTTGCTTACACAAGGACTCCTCAAACATTTCCATTGGCAAAGGAGAGTGGATACCCTCTCTGGAGGCTCTGGTGGCACAGCCTGAAGCAGCTCTAGAAATTTGTTGTGCTACCTTTAAAGTAAATGCAAATTTTATATTCTAACCCCAGTTTTACCCATACTTATCCATATAGCTTTCCCTCAACTCTAGATAGGGCAATGTACCCCATTAATGATACAGCTTTGCACAGCCCTAAGTGCACACTGTAACCTGAGCACATGTAGTCCAGTTTGGAAAGACAGTGATAAGGGCAGAGGAAATGAATTCTCAGCTACTAGTAATGGCCTTGACCTACTCAGAGGACTGAATAGAAGAGGCACCTACTTCTTAAAGAAACAAAGAGCCTTGGGCTTCTATGAACATTTTGTCCACCACAGGCTCTGGGGCACAGTGAGCATGACCCTGACGTGTTAAAGCAAATCGGTGCACGAGAAAGAAGTACTATGAGAGTAGATATAAACACAGCAATGATGGGAGTGAAACACTGACAGATTACATTAACAGATTGCATTGCAGATCTGATACTTTCTTCCAATCTCCATTCCCAGCACCACTCATTCTCATCCAAGGCTTACCAAACTCTAGCCCACATCAGAATTGCTGGAAGATCTTATCAGAATACAGGTTGCTGAGTTCCATCCCCAGGACTTCTGAATCAGTGGATGTGGGATGAGGCCTGAGAACCTGCATTTGTAACATATCCCCAGGGAACGCTGCCATCCTGTGGTCCACACTTTGAGAATCACTGATCTAAGCCATTCTTCGTTCACTGCCTTGGGCGGGGGGATGCACCGTGGAAGTTTGAGGAACAATTTTGAGATGTGAATTTTAAACCCTAAACTTTGGGAGAAATAAAGGGACACTTGGCATGGACAAAGATTTGAAACAATATCTGAAGAACTGGAACGAAGTCTTCCTTCCCTGTGGGAGCTGATTAGAGCTCAGATACTGGTGAGGTCCCTGAGACATGAGCCTGGATACTGACACCTCCATTACTGAGTCTGGGGGTGGAGATGGGGGAAAAAATGACAGTCGATGGGATGTGAAAACATAGGGGACCTATGCCCCAGTCCCCAAGAAGAGCCCTGGGAAAGTGGGAAGACCAAGAAGATATGGGTCCATGGTATATCTGAGCCAGTAGTTGGTCAATTTTTTCTTAAAGGTTCAGGTAGTAAATATCTTAGGCTTTGCATGCCATATGGACTCTGTCACAACTACTCGATTCTGCCATCAGCACAAAAGTAGCCACAGACAACATGTAAATGAATGAATGTGGGATGTTTCAATAAAACTTTATTTACATAAATAGGCAGCAGGCTGGATCTGGCCTATGGGCTGTCATTTGCCTGCTCACCCCTGGTCTAAGATGACTGAGTTTCAGATAGCCTGCAAGGGCTCCCTATATCCCAGCGTGTTCCCGGAGACCCAGAATTACACCATGTGCTGGAGAGCAGTGTGGAAGATGGAAAGGACCTTGGACAACTTCTCTGAGATTCCTAAATCCAGCATGGTGCTGGAAGTGGCCAAGGTGACCCCTGGCCCCTACCGGACCTTGCCAAGGGAGAGGGATGCTAGGTTCCTCTTCCCCACAGTGTTGCAGGACCAGGTAACCCCCCAGGACAGTTATGACCCTCAGCAAAAGACAGAAAGGGAGGTTGACCCCAAATTTATTGTTTCCCTACCCTTGCAGAATGGAGGCACAAATAGAGATTGACATTTTTGGGGGGGACGTCCTGGCAGTCCAGTGGTTAAGACTCTGCACTTCCATTGCAGGGGGCACGAGTTCGATCCCTGGTCAGGGAACTAAGATCTCACATGCCATGCAATGCAGCCAAACCCCCCCCAAAAATAGCTCTGGTGTAAAATATTACTAATTATTAGAGAAATGCAAATCAAAACTACAATGAGGTATCTCACACCAGTCAGAATGGCCGTCAACAAAAAAATCTACAAACAATAGATGCTGGAATTCAACTATACTTCAATAAAAAATAAATTAAAAAAAAGAAATTTACTTTTTTTTTTTAAAGCCAGGTTTCTGTCCTATTCCTATGTTTGCAGGAATGAGCAATTTTACTTTGTTAATTTGAGATTTTTTTCTTTGAAATCTGGTGCAGATTTTTTTTCTTTGAAATCTGGTGCTTACAGCATGTCAACAGCCACATGCCATATCAGACCACACAGATTTGGACACTGAGATCTCCCCTTTTCTCCCTTTTTGCAGCAGTCAGACCAGTCCCACCACACCTCTATGGACAGACTTTGGAATGAGTTAAGAAGGTAGTTGTGTAGGGAAAATACAGGCTCCCAGGTGCTGGAGGTCTGGGAGGAGGATGAGGATAGGAATTCAAAAAAAAAGCCTCTGTTACAGCGCTTCCCTGGTGGCGCAGTGGTTGAGAGTCAGCCTGACGTTGCAGGGGATACGGGTTCGTCCGGGAAGATCCCACATGTCGCGGAGCGGTCTAGGCCCGTGAGCCATGGCCGCTGAGCCTGCGCGTCCGGAGCCTGTGCTCCACAACGGGAGAGGCCACAACAGTGAGAGGCCCGCGTACCAAAAAAAAAAAAAAAAAAAAAAAAAGCCTCTGTTACAGGCAGTGGTGAGACCAGGAGGACAAAAGACCTTGTGGGACAACCATTTGAAGGGAATTTGAATAATTCAGATTAATATCAAGGTCAGTGTCTATGACCATTCTAGGAAAACCTGCACCATGGGTTAATTAAAAAATCTAAATGTAGCAACATCCCCCAGCCATGACTCACTTTTAATAATTTTCAAGTAAAAGATGAATAGAGTAGTAAATCAATTGTCATTCAAATAACACAATTCATCAAGATTAACAAACAAATAGAATAACTTGATGTTCACCCATTTCTAAGAGAAATGCCCATAATTTATAGAGACATCACGGTACATAGTTTATAATTCAATTACCATCTACGGATAGAAACTGGAGTTTGGATGCTTCACCCAGGCACTAGTGTCTTAGGGTCAATAAAGGGAGGTCTTATCATTTCGGATAAATTGAGAGTCCTGCTGCACGTTGAATGATATCACAAGATCTACGTGCTGCATCTCTAGTCCAGGGGGTTGGCAGTTTAAGTTGGATACTGAATCCCTAGAATTTTAACAAACCAGGCCAAACCAGGAAAGGGAGACTCTGAGGCAGAGTGAAGAGCCCCTTTGGTGGGTCTGTAGAATTTCAAAGGCACTGCTGATTAACACTGCATCTATGAAGGTAGCAAAACACTGCATTTCCAAGGACTAGAACAGCTAATGAAGACACTTCCTTTCACCTTGTAGCAAAACAGGGAGCCAGCTGTTCATAGATTTCTGGATAAATATGAAAAGGATATTTTAAAGATCGGGCAAAAACATGTAGTTTAATGTTCTAAGAAACTAATGTTGTGACGGTAGATTATCATGGACTTCTGTTTTGCAATAGCTTTCCTGTCTTCCTAGATCAGCATGCATGGTCCCCTAGAAAAATACCGTGAGCTACATACATCATTGTAAGTTTTCCAGGAGTCACATTTATGAAAGTCAAAACAAATATGTGAAAATAATTGAAATAATATTATTTCATCCAGCATATCCAAAATATTATTTCAACATGTAATCAATATAAAACACTACTAATGTGATATTTTATATTTTTTACTAAGTCTTTGAAACCTGGTTTGTAGTTTATACTTAGAACACATTACACATGGGCCACATTTCAAGGGCTCAATAGCCAAAGTGGCTAGCGGCTACCATATTGGACTACGTTGTCGCAGACACCCTGTGATCAGTGGGGAATGGTGACAAAGAAGACCTGCTTTCCCCCAGATGTGACTGGAGCTCTCTTCCCCTGCAACCAGCTCAAAACTGCTTCACAGACTGAGTTCAGTACCGTCAGCAAATTTCCCTGAATGGAGACTCTTACGCTCACTGATTTAAACACGTGATATGTGTGGAGACTCTGATTATTTCTACTCACAGAATAGGAATACCTCTTAGCTATTAATGACAGCTAAGTATCAAACAGCAAATACTCAGCATGACACCCTGAGCTGAGCACATGTCCCTTCTCTCTTCTTTTTTTTAAGGAAATTGAAATCTTTAAAAGCTTTCTTCAACTTGCATTCTTTTTATTCTTAGATTTGATAAATAACATATATATTGGGAGGTGGGAAGCAGGGCAGGAAAGATTCATATTTTTACAGTTGACAGGTTCCTGGTAAAAAGGCCCAGGGAAAAATAGTTGGAGTAGAGAAGAAAGAGAAGAATCTTCCTGCTGCCCCAGCTTCCCTAACTGGCTAGAGCCTCCTGCTGCATGGATATTCTGGCCAAAGGGGCAGGGAGTATCTCAGGTCATAAACTGCCAAATAAGAGGAAGACACTGACAAACGTGATTGAAATCTGCATTGAAAAATGTAAAATAAAAATAGAGTAGCATGTTCAAGAGGCTGCTTTCTTGCGCTTTGGGGAAGGGAAGGCTGCTTTCCTGAGTCAGCAATCAACTGGGCTTTAAAGGTATTGAACCCTAGAATCACTCCCATCAGTGCTTTCATAGCAAATCAGTGACTTGCCAGGTTTTCTGGGGATTTTAGGAGGGTCAGCGAATCCTCATCTTCCACCACAAAGGAAGAAAAGGGGCAGGCCATTTGGGCTAGCTTGTCTGGTGCTGAAACATACTGATGGATAATCTCACAAAACATCCCCAGAGGAAGTCAAGTGCATGGGTGTGTCTATTCAACACAAGCCAAAATGGACCCGGTCGAAAATGCTTTGCCACCTGAATGAGCTGCAGGGCTGCCAAATTGGCTCAAGAAGACACAGCCAGGACCAGTGGGCAGAAGCTCCTGGAAGTAATTTCCAATTCACTATTTGGAAAGGCCTTCTAAAAAACAAGAGTGGATTCTGGGAGGAGAGAGCTTCAAATCACTGGGCTCATCCAAGCAGGGATCAGTGGTCATTTCTCAGGCAAGCTGCATGGGGACATCCCAAACTCTGCAAGGTCCCTTCACTCCATCAATATTCATGAAAATATCCACGTGCCCAGCACTGGGGTCACAGAAATGAAAAAGGCATGGTCTTAGCTCTTCAGTAACTCTGAGGTTCATAATTCTATCCCTGGTTCGTGTCTAAAAGCACAGAGTTAAGTCTCAACTTGGGTGGGTTGGAAGGAGTATGGTCCATTCTGGACTCCGCATTCATATAAGCAGCCTACCACACTAAGGCAGAGAAATTCAGTCAAACCACTGGCAATGGTACACACCTTAGCTCTTGGCAGCCTGACTGCCCGGAATCTTTCCTTCCTTCCCCTCAGTTTATCTATTATCTTTCAAGTGCCAGGCAGGGCCCCACCTCCCCCAGAGTCTCTTTTTTTTTTTTTTTTTAATAAATTTATTTTATTTATTTATTATTTTTGGCTGCGTTGGGTCTTCGTTGCTGTGTGCAGGCTTTCTCTAGTTGCAGCGAGCGGGGGCTACTCTTCGTTGTGGTGCACGGGCTTCTCATTGCAATGGCTTCTCTTGTTGCAGAGCACAGGCTCTAGGTGCGCAGGCTTCAGTAGTTGTGGCTCGCGGGCTTCAGTAGTTGTGGCACACAGGCTCAGTAGTTGTGGCTGTGGGCTCTAGAGCTCAGGCTCAGTAGCTGTGGCGCACGGGCTTAGTTGCTCCGCGGCATGTGGGATCTTCCTGGACCAGGGCTCGAACCTGTGTCCCCTGCATTGGCAGGTGGATTTTTAACCACTGCGCCACCAGGGAAGCCCCAGAGTCTCTTTTTTGACGTCCTACCTAAACTAGGCTTTCTGGAAATCCCATCGCGCAACAGTCAACACCATCATGCTCTAATCATTTAGGCATTTTTGTTTTCTCAATAAGACAATAAAGTTCTCAAAGTTCAGGGGCAAGCATAGTCTGCATTTTCTGTATGTATCTTTAACTCATGACAATTCTAGGTTTCTGTATGAATGGTGAAAAAATATTTATTGAATGAATTGGAAATTCAAGAGTATTAAGGATGTTGGCAAATCAAGAATATTAAAAATAAATGACATCAAACAAGAAAATCAATGAGAAAATTACTTCCTGGTACTTAGGAAACTAGAGTTCATATGGGTAAGCACAGGAAAAGACACAGAAATGCAGAGATCCATGTTAGACGAATTCAAATATTCACTGAACTGCTAAATTAATTAATATTTGAGACTCAATTCACAGATAAATTAATTAACATTAGGATGTCTATACATACCTGGTTTGGGCTTGTGTATGCTCAATACAAAAGGCTTTATTGTATGATTTGATTTTTTTAAAAATCATGGCCCTATCGTGTTCTCTTTCCTTAACAGAGTTTTTCCTTTTGCTGTTTACCAATTTAGATATAAAATTAACCCAAAGCTCTCTCCGCCTTGTCTAAGTGTTTCTTAAAACATTCCTCAATAACACGGGCCAATTAAACCCGCGTGCAAAGGTCTACCAAACATTTTCCCTCTGGAAAAGGCTTACCTGAAGCCCTGTGAAAGCTGAGCGTCACCTTCAACTAGTATATTCCAATCTTCCCCACCTTTCTACAAATTTAACTTATGGTATAATTTCCATTAAACAAGAAAACTCATAAAAAATATTATATTTCACTTTATATGTGCAGGAAAGATACTAAGAGTCCACTGCTACTGCATTCTAGCTCCTAGAGAAATACGATATGATTCATCTAGAGATGTTTTAAAAGAATTAAAGATTTTTAAACATTCTTATTATTTAAAAATATAATGATTGGCTTCAAGTTATTTGTTTGTGCTGTCAAAAGAGATAAAGAAATGTAGTCAACTAAAATTTCCAAGCCTAAGTATATTCAGTAATTCTGTCTTACCTGTGCAGATTGGTTCAGAGCACATTTCAAGTAACATAGTGAATGTGTTCTTCCTTATATGTATCTTTTAACCTTCCAGAGCTATTCATGTCAATGATAGAGAACAAATATGGAAGAAACCCCCATTGAGTAGGTCATGAATACTCAGGTATAACAGGCTTCCTATCACAGCTGAGAGGAAGACGGAGGAATGACCGTGCTCACAGCCAGACACCCGCACTCCCTGACCCCGCTCCAGGAGGAAGCAATGTAAACAATAGATCCAGCCTTGCCAGCTTGGAACTTTAAGGTTATGCTTATTTACTATTTACATTACAAGGCTTCTGGGTCTCAGGGTGCCTATCATGAGAATATTTCTTCCACATCCAGGCTACTCCACCCTGGATCTCTCTGAGCCCTCCAGGAATATTTACACAGCCCAGTGGTCTATGTCCTGATCACTATCTTTGCCTAGAAGACAAAGCTAAAATCCTTCCAAAGTCACCCCCAAGGAGTCCGATCCCCTTTAGCTCTTGCTGTGTGTCACACCTGGTGACTATCTTGCCCCCCAGGTAGACAATCTGCAGTGACTCAGTAAAGCCCCACCTCTGACATCTGGAGGCCCACAGCCACAGAAGAAAAGGGACTTAGTGACCTGGCATCTTCATTCCCATCACCAGCCTAGCATCACTTACCCCAGGTCCAAGGAATGAGGAAAATCTCTATCCCATGAAGTTACATCTTTCTATCACAGCTTCCTGCCACCCAGAGCTTAGGCTCCTTTGTTAAAGCCTTAGTCACACACCTCTTTCTGTTCACACACACACACACACACACACACACATGCATGTGCATACACATACACACGGACACCTCTTTCTGTTTATACACACACATGAACACGGCATGGCCCCTTTGGCTGAGGCATCCTCATCTTTGTCATATTTATTGAAGGGTTACTCTGTCAAAGGCTTCATTGCCAACAATTCATTTAATCTTCATAGCAACATTTGAGGTGGATTCTACTATTCACCCCATTTCATAGACAACAAAACTGAGGCACACAAAGAAGAAGCAACTTTCCCCATGTCCTGCAGCCAGGAAGTGCAGAACAGGATCTGAACCTAGTCTGATCCTAGAAGCCACACTCTGTTCTGTGCCTGGTATAACCCACCCTCTCCCACCCCAACCAGAGAGAAGGAAAAGCCACCAGAAAGCCCACAGGGACCTAGTGACCTGCTCCAGGTCAAGGAGAGGTAGTAAGAAGTCAGTTTCTGTGGTGCTCAGGTAAATCACTTCTGTAACAGGCAACACATGGTGAGTTGGTCTGGGTTTTGGTCAGAGGTCTGGCAGAGAATACTCAGAGGATTCTGTATCTCCGGAATCTCTCTGGTTGAGCTCCACTGAGCTCGGTGTTCCAAGTCACAGAGAGATCTTTTTCATCTATTCTCCACATTAGCCATCAGCCCTGCTTCTTTCCTAAGCCTTAAATTCCCTTTATTATGGAGCCGGCTCCTCTGGGTTTATCTTCCTGGGAAAGAGCCCGCTCTCATTTTCGCCTGATGTCCCAAAGTCTTCTGTGTCTAGTGTTTACTTATCAGATAGAAGGATTGTTGAAACCATTCTAGATGAACGGCTGGGAGCCTGGAGCGAGTCGGAGACCATATTGCATAGAACAGCAAATCACTCCTCCAATATCTACCGGATACAGAGAGTATATTTTTGGGCTGAGGCTTATGTATTTTCTGTGCCATCGTGTAATTAAAGTGGAAAGTAATTATCCAGTTCCAAACTGTGGATGGACTAAAAATTATTGTCATATTCCCCCTTAAGACAAAGGGCATGAGAACTACCCTGATTCCATTTCTTTTTAACACGTCCCAACACCCTCACCCCGCCCCCGAAGAGGACAGGGTTTGCCATTGTGTAAGAAACCCTCTGATTCAGCTTGAAACTCAGTGAATCCAAAGTTTAATTCTATGTGACATTTCTGGTGGTGCGTTATATTTCTGCAAAAATAAAATCCCTTTGATTAAAATTTCACACCTAGCTGAGGACCATGAAACGCTGATTACCTGGTCCAGTCCTAGCCCAGCATTGCCAAAAGGTTTACAAACCTCAACACAACTTGAGGGGAACTTGGCCTAGGCTTCAAGTTAGTGGAATCTGTCAAAGCCCAAGGCATTTGCCAGGTGGCCTGTTCCCTGGCCTGTGTCAGCAGCTCTAAATTAGGTACATACTCTTTAAACCAGCTGTGAAAATGACTGGCCAAAAGAGCCAGAGCCCAAAGGAAACCTGAGAAGGATGGCCATGACTGAGGCCAAGGGCATACCAGAAGTTCAGCAGTCCTCTCCTCTGTCATCCTCCATGGGTTCCCGGGCAGAAAGCAAAGTTTATTCTTTGAAAGCAGATGCTCAAGTTCCAGTGAAACTGAAAGAAATAGAAAGAATTACAAACGCCCAGATTTGTAAATGTTGGTGTTAGGAAATCGAGGCAGGGGCACTCTTCAAGCTAATGATATTAGTGTTTGTAAAGCCTTGGGCTTAAACATCTCTAGTGCCATAACTAGCTACTGTTTTAAAAAGGGCATTAGGTTTACATTTGCATCTTTGAGATCAAGATTTTATGCCAGTAGCCCTCTAGACAGCAAAAAATTATAAGAAATGTCATCTGGGTTATCCCAGTTGTCCCTGAATCCAGTGTTTGGTCTTTGATAATGGTTGGTGGCTCAGGCCCTGTGTGACCTCACCCTCCAAAGGGTAGGGGATGGATGTGTGTCTTCAGTATCATCCATAAATTTAAACCCTTCTCAAAGTCGCTCATGTTCTCAACTTGTATAACACTCCATATGCTATCTGCATGCTATATAAAATCGTATTTTCTCATGGGTATTCTTTTTTTTTTTTTTTTTTTTTTTTTTTGCAGTACGCGGGCTTCTCACTGCTGTGGCCTCTCCCGTTGCAGAGCACAGGCTCCAGACGCGCAGGCTTAGCGGCCATGGCTCACGGGCCCAGCCGCTCCGCGGCATGTGGGATCTTCCCAGACTGGGGCACGAACCCGTGTCCCCTGCATCAGCAGGCGGACTCTCAACCACTGCTCCAACAGGGAAGCCCCCTCTCATGGGTATTCTTGAACACTTGCTAGTTTCAAGGAGGTTCATTAGTTCTCTGATTACTAAAGTTGGTGAATGAGTTCTATGATCACCTCTTTTGATGAGATAGATTTTAATCACACCCAGTCTCAGACTCTGGTGGCGATGTGGAAGATGCATTGACACATGTCCAGACTGAAAGCAGGAATCCAGTGAGAATAGCCCAGAAACGGTCTAGGAAGGTATCAGGGGGAGGTGAAACTAAGGGGAGGAGCCCAAGGTTGGGAGAAGGAGGGTTGGGTGCAAGCTATGTCACAGCCCTAAAATCATTGCAATTCATCTTCTAAACTTAAAGTGGAGTCAAAGCCTTCTGAGACCCTTTAGAACTATTGAGAGACCCTTAACAGAAATAAAGTGTTGAGAAAGAAGTCAGAAGAGGAAGCCATGGGTGGAATCTGGGGCAGAGAGCCTGCTAGGGAGCAATCTAGAATTTGGCAGAGTCATTTGAGAGGATGGGGTAGGAGGGCACCGCAAATGGAAGGGGTTCATTTAAAAATATTTCAAAGATTTTGATCTGAATGAGGATCTAACAAAAAAGGGGCATATGAAATCTAGACAAAAAGACATGAATTGGTGGGGAGGGTGGAGTGTCGAGGCTGGACCAATTTTGGAAAATAAGCATTGGATGCTACAGCCAGGCATTAACAGGGTCCCTGAGAATTAGGGACACATAGACCACCTGACAGATGCATGGAGGTGTGACCCACACAAGTCCCAGAAAGGAACAGAAGAAGCAAAAAAAGGCCACTGATGACTTTAAAATTAGAAAAACTAAATTTGGGCTTATTATGCCCAAGAGGAATATAGCCTGATGTACAATTTATGCAAATTGATAAAGCTGATTACACAAATTAGCCAAGGCTTTGGCTTGTTTTTTCTCTGGTCAATAAATCCCCCCTCCTTTTTATTCCCCCCCAAAATTCAGTCTATCACTATTGGCGCTTACAATAAACCCTCTTGCTACTTGTGGCCGATTACTTGAAAACACTAAGTGGTTTCTTATTCAGGCTCTAGGCCTGAACTTGTAGGATGCTGAAGGAACAGGACAGATTAGAGTAGTTGGTTCTCCTAGGAGAGTGACAGAGTTCATATGACACAAGCAAAACCATCCCTAAGGAGATGCTCCATTCCAGTAACCCTCACCTAAACCCCACCCAATTTTCACTGAACAGAATGAGACACATTCTCTGTGAGACATTATCAATATGCATCTCAGCCAATCCTCAGGGCCACCCTGGGGAGCAGAATCTCTGTTCATCATTGCAATGTGAGAAACTGAGTTTCAGTGATCAGTAAGCTTCCCACGGTCACAGAGTTAGTGGGCAGTGGAACCAGGCCTCAAATTCGAGTCTCTGCTCTTCTATCAGATAAGGTTTATCACTTAGAATCAGTCCCCTGGGCTGCGAAGTAGGACCCACAAAGCTGTGTTCTCTGGTTTGAGTGTTCATCCTTGTGCTCAAGGTTTTGGGGAGTAAAAACACACTCCAGATGGTCAGGAAGTGTCCCTGCGAGGCTCCTGGCAGGGGTCCTGTGGTGTGGTGGGTGCAGTAGGGAGCACAGGGTTCAGGGGTTCTGCCACTTGCTAGCTGTGTTGACCTAGTAACCTAGCATTACTCTCTCTAAACCTTGATTTTCTCATTCATGCAATGAGGATACCAAATTACAGTACCTTTCTTATGAATTGCTGTAAAGATCAAATGAAAAAAAATTAAAGCAAATAAAACTGAGTGCCTGGCCCAAAGAAATGTGCTGATAAACCATCAGCTATTAGAACTTCTTAGTGACAGACAGAGCCCATTATTATTCAACAAAACACTGTAGCACTGACAAAGCAGCAGCTACCGTTCAGGTATTGCTCACTGAATCCTGGTAACCAGTCGGTGTTGTAAGCTTTACCACCAGTTCCATTCTCCAGAAGGGGAAACAGAGGTCTGGGACCACAGAACCAGAGAAGAGCCAGTGGACTCCCACTGACTCGGGTCACAACAGGGCTGCTGTGCTCCAGCCCTCTGCTCCCCCACACAGTCTCCCTCTTCCCTGCTTGGTTTAGTTTCCACATGACCTTAAGCAATTACTGGAAGCCAATCTATCCTCCATAATAGTACAGACAAATACAAATAAAATAGAAGCCACATTGTCAATGATCATGGTTCTAACAACAGAAACACACACGCTAAGAGCTTTCAAGAGATAAACATCCCCAAATAAACAGCCCTGATCTCCCAGTGGCTCATTTAATTCAACTTTCTTCTCTTATATTTAGAGGGTTCTCTTTAATGAGGCATCCCATTTCCCATGAATGAAAAAGAATAAAGTAACAAGGAAAGGAAATCTCGTCCCCTCAAAAAGCTCTGTTTTGTTCCTTCCCCTTGGACCTGCCCATGTGCTAGTTGTGGGCTTTGATGGCTTAATAGGACCACGGCACAGCCAGAGGACAGCCAAAGGACAAAGGAGCTGTCTGTCAATGTGTAGAGAGTAGTATTGCCACCAAGGTACACATTTAATTTCTCCAGTTTGGTGACATGTGACTGATGATGAGGTCACCAGGGCAAAGGAGAAAGTCCAGGGGAAAAACTAAAAACCCTGTATTTTAACAAGAGATTTAAATTTAAAATGAGCTTCCTTATTAGTGGGTTTTTCTACACTAAGCATTCTCAAGCTATTTATTACATCATTTTTGAAAGTTCACCTAGTACACAGAGATCACTTACTGCATCTCACTGTCACGGTTCTCAGCAGGGGCAATTTGTCCAAAAACACAACTGGCAACATTTGGGACATATTTTTAAATGATAGGAAACAGGAGGAAATATAATACTGCCTGTATGAATACAAAGAGAAATCATTGGAAATTGCTGTCCTAAGAGAGATAGAGAAAGATCTCAAAGAGTGAGAAAAGCAAAAGCCTTGATGTGAATTTATCTCCATGTAAAGAGAGAAGAGCAGAAATAATAGAAAGGAAAAATACGCTACTCTGGTATAAAATTATAACTTTGGAGAGAAAGTGAGACACAGGAATTGGATGTGAATATTATCAGGACAATGGTTTTTGCTTCCTTTTAAGGATGGTGTGGGAATAATATGGAACCCGAAGACTGTGCTTAGAGTAACTTTGAGATCTCAAAGAATTCACCGGGAAGGCAACCCACAGTCTGAGGAGTCTTAGGTCCTAGATTTCTAAGAAAGAAAATTAATAGAAAAATCCATCAGCTATTCACAGGGACACTTACTTTTGTGTGGGTAGATGTAGGAGAGGATGTAAATTCCAGTTATTACCAAGAAAACAGATCCACAAAGGTGAAAATTCTTTCCCTCGCCTTCTTGCTAAAACTTTCCTAGTCTTTCTTCACATACAAACTAATAGGTCAAATTTTAAATCCTATGTTAAATTAGGAGTTTGGGATTAACATATATACACTACACTATTATATATAAAATAGGTAAACAACAAAGACCTACTGTATAACACAGGGAACTCTACTCAATATCGTATAATAACCTGTAATGGAAAAGAATCTGAAAAAGAATATATATATATATATATATATATATATATATATATATACACATAGTGATTGAAGTATAGTTAATTTACAATGTTGTGTTAGTTTCTGGTGTACAGCAAAGTGATTCAGATATACATATATCTGAATATATATATCTGAATCACTTTGCTGTACACCAGAAACTAACACAACATTGTAAGTTAACTATATTTCAATTAAACTAATTAATTAATTAAAATAAAATAAAAGCTTATGAAAGAGTTTGTCCCACCAAGCTTTAAGAGAAAGATGGTAGGCAAAGTAGGTCTGAAGTTTATCTCAAGATTTCTACTGAATTTTCCAAGGTGGACCCCCTGAAACACACTGCCAGAGTCTGTGTGAATTTTCTTTCCCCATCCTTTCCACTGCTGGGCACCTACACCATTCTTAATAAAGTTGACAATGACCTCCATGAATCTGATGGGCCATTTCCTTCCTCGTGCTCCCAGAGCCCCCAGTGATAGTCAATGTGGACCATGGGAGCGCTCACTTCCTCCGGATTCTGTGATGCCACGCTCTCCTGACGTTCTTCCTAGCTATCTAGACCCTCCTCATTAGTATCCTCTAATCTTCTATCCAATTTTGAATTTCAGAGTTTCTCAAGGTTTATTCCTGGAGCTTCTTACCTTCTTACTGTCAAGTCTCTTCCTGGGATAATCTATTGATAACCATGGCTTCAATTACTCTCTACGTACCTATGACTCCCTAACTTACAGCTCTAGCCCACACGTCCTCGTCTTCCCTGAGCTCTCTCAAAGTCTCTAACACTGAGCATAGACAAAGCCAAACTCACAGTCTGTGTCCTCATCCTGGACCTCCTCCCATATTTCTTTTTTTTTTTTTTTTTTTTTTTTTAATGCGTTACGCGGGCCTCTCACTGTTGTGGCCTCTCCCGTTGCGGAGGACAGGCTCCGGACGCGCAGGCTCAGCGGCCATGGCTCACGGGCCCAGCCGCTCCGCGGCATGTGGGATCTTCCCAGACCGGGGCACGAACCCGTGTCCCCTGCATCGGCAGGCGGACTCTCAACCACTGCGCCACCAGGGAAGCCCCATCCTCCCATATTTCTAATCTCAGCCATGACATCTCTGTCTAGATAGCTACAGAGGACATAAACACACCTCTTCCTTATTATTCATCAATTATATTTTCTAAATATGAATAGGCCTTTCTCTTCTCTACCTCCACTGCTACAACCCTAATCTAAACTTCTTCCACATCTCACTGTAATATCTTCTTAACTGATCACCCCATGTCACTCCTTGCTCTCCTCTCATCCATTCTCCCCTAACGACAAGGGTTATTCTATGAAAATGGAAGCATGATCTTGTTTGCTCTCTTCCTTAAAGTTCTTTAAACATTCTGACCTGTCAACAACTGGTATACTTGCCTCCTTCAGTTCCTCCAAAGGGCTGTGTTGCTGCTTTGCCTCAGGGTCTTTGCACATGCCGGGGCCTTTTCTCCTACTCACCTTTCTGAGCTCAATGCCACATTATATGCTCAATGAAGGATCCCTCAGCCTAAGTCAAGTCATCCTTTTCGGTGATTATTTAGCCTCTGAATTTTTCCTTCATAACACTTATTGTGTGTGTGTGTATGTGTATTCAATAAATAAATGCTCATTCTAGTGGATATTGACTGTGACCCAGAGTCTCTGACCAGGCACCCTGAAGAGTAAGAGACATTACAGGGCAACTCTAATGACTGCTGTGGTAGATTGAGTTCATGGACAGCCCAATAAATGACTTTCTTGTAGTCACACCCTTCACAATGTGACTTTGCAACTCTTCCCATGAAGAATTAGAGTTGATTTCCCCATCTCTTGAATCTGGACTGGCCTTGAGATTGGTTTGGCCAGTAGAGTAGTGGAGAAAGAACTGGTGTGCCAATTCCAGGCATAGACCTAGAGAGTCTTTGCATGCTTTCGCTTATCATTCTGGACCTCTGCTTCTGCCATGTGAACAAGCTTGGAGTAGCCTATAAGAGGGTGAGATATCCTGTGAAGCAGAGCTGAGCCTTTCTAGTTGAGGCCTTCTTAGTCTACGATGCCCCAAACCAAACCACCATCTGAACACAGGCTTATGTGCAAGCCCATATGGACTCAGCCAAGCCTGGCCCTGATCAACAGAACCATCCAACTAAACGCTAGATTCATGAAAAACAATAAAGGGCTGTCGTTTAAAGCCACTGAGTTTGGGGATGGTTTGTTACACAGAAATAACTAACAAATCCATCTACCTATTAAAGATTTCTCTATAGCACATACTTTATCCAATGTTAATAGATTTGAAGCTTCAGATGTTTAGCTATGAATAAATAATCCAGTGCCTTCTCCTTTCTCATTCCCCCTTCTCTGGGTAGGTAAGCACATATTTTTACAGAACAGTGAAGTCATCACCAAATATAGCCCTATGAAAAGATTATAGGTGAAATCTACTCCATATTTATAGAGAATGAAAAATAGCACATCAGCATTTAGAAGAAAATATGGGAGGATTTAGTAAGAATGTTGTATTAGGAGAGGATATCTTAAGCAAAATGCAAAATCATAAAGGAAAAAGTTCATACATTTGACTATATTAAAATTTTTAATTCTGTTCAGTAAGCCACCATACACAAAGCAAACAAAGAAAAGCAATGGATACATATTAATACACTCACACACACACAATCTAAAAAGATAGGAAAGGTTAGTATTTAAAATATAAAAGGAAACTTCTACAAATCAATAAAAAAATCCAACAACCCAACTGAAAAATGGACAAGAGAACATTAACAGTAAATTCATAAGAGAAGAAATCTAATGGTTAATACAAATAGGAGAAGCTATTCCATCTCACTAAAATGAAGTGACCACTTTATCCATCTATCGGCAGAATTTTAAAGTCTGGCTTTGTCAGAAGTTGACCAGATCATGGAAAAGTATAAACTTTTATAAGCCATCAATAGGTGTATAAATCTACTGAACTAGCAATACATTGGAGATTAGTCATGATTATTTGCGATCTAGAAATTCCACTTCTAGGTATATATTCTAGAAAAAGACGGCAAATGTACAGATGAAAAAGTTCATTGCATCATTGTTTCTAAAACTAAAAAGGAAGTACTAATCTAAAAAGTCCATTAGTACATACAGTATGATCTAATTAAGTTGGTGTATATTATGTAATAAATTATTATACAGCAGTTAAAAATAAAAGAATTTACATGACATGTATGAGTATGGCTAAATCTCTGAAAAATATAATGTGGAATAAAGCCCACAAAATGCGGAGTTATATATATGCAAAATATTATATTATATGATAAATACATAATGTCTAATTTAAATACAACACATGTTTGTGAAGAATAAACATAACATCCATGATTGTGGCTGCCTTTGAGATTAAGGAAGAGGATAACAACATCGTGATAGATAAAAAAAAGACTCAGCTGAATCTGCATTGCCTTTGTTCTTTCACAAGTGATGGAAAAGATCTGGAGCAAAGACAACACGATATTGAAATTTGTTAGCTCTACAGGGTGAAACATTGACATTAATGTATCATTCTCTGTAGTTTTCAATATTTTAAAAATATGTGATTCTATTGTGCAAGAACTTATTATGTAACAGCGGTATACTCAGTACTGTGCTAAGTCAAGAAAAAAAGAGGGTAGGAAGGGCAAAGGAAGAAAGGAAGGAAGGGATGGAGGGAGGAAGGAAAGAAGGCAGGGAAGAAGAAAGGAAGGGAGAGAGGGAGGGAGGGAGGAATTGTGACTAAGATTCTTTAAATTGTGAAATTTCCATGATATTCATTCTGTGAGTGTTCTACAAAGGTCAGTATATTTTTGTCATCTTCCAAATGTCCAATACCTTTTTTTTTTTTTTTTTTTTTTGTGATACGCGGGCCTCTCACTGCTGTGGCCTCTCCCGTTGCAGAGCACAGGCTTCGGACGTGCAGACTCAGCGGCCATGGCTCACGGGCCCGGCCGCTCTGCGGCATGTGG